>NC_049239.1:25938697-27309322 GCF_011100685.1 Canis lupus familiaris
TCTGAGTTTGGTTTCTCTGTGTTGTTTTGAGAGTGCATGTGCGAGCTGGGGTGGGGGAGGCAGGGGGAGAGAATCAGGCAGGCCCCGTGCTCCACGTGGAGCCCAACACGACGCGAGGCTCAATCCCACGACCCTGACATTGCGACCTGAGCCAAAATCAAGATTCGGACACCCAGCCAGCTGAGCCGCTCGGACTCCTCTAGGAGTTTGGTCTTGTGTTTAGGTTCCACCTGTAAGAGAGATGACCGGGTGTTTGTCATTCCTTGTGTGACTTGTCTCAGCACGATGCCCTCAGCTTCCACCTGTGTTGCAGACGTCAAGGTTTCTCTCCTATTTGTGGCGAAGTAATATTCCGTCGTATAAATACGCACGTGACAGCCCGTTGGGGTGCTTCCCTGCTGGGCTCCTGCTCGTGACGCTGCAGTAACGGACAACGTGGTGGTTTGCTTCCTTCCAGTACCCTGCGGTGGAATCACTGGATCCTGCAGCGATCCTGTGTTACCCTCTTGAGGACCCTCCGCACGTTTCCACGGTGGCCACGCCAGCCTGCGTTCCCGCCCGCAGCGTGGGGGGCTCCCCTTTCTCCGCGTCCTCCCCACCACGTGTTGCTTCCTGATGGTGCGAGGTGGTGTCCCACCGTAGCTTTGATGTGTATTTCCCCGATGCCAGTGCCGAGTGAGGTGGAGCATCTTTTCCTGTGTCCATTTGCCACCTGGGTGTCCTCTTTGGAAAAGCGTCTGTTCAGGTCTTCCGCCCATTTTGTGGTCAGGTTTGGGGTTTTGCTGTGAGGGGTGTGAGTCCGTCATGGATTTTGGATATGAGCTTCTTATCAGACATATGATTTGCAAATATTTTCTTCCTTTCGGTTGGTTGTCTTTGCATTTTGTTGTGCAGAAATGGGGAGTGTTTTAAAGGTGGATTTCATCATAATTTAATATAAATATTTTATTTTGTATTAGCAATTGATTTTAGCAGTTCTGAAGTTTGTTCTGCTGTGAGACTGTGGTCCCCTGTCCTCTCCTCTGGGTCCTTGACTGTTTCGTTCCCTCTTCAGAGCAGAGCAGAGGAAGGCCTACTTAGCACCAATTCTTCCTGAGAACGTTAATCCCGACGGACAAATAGTTTTTCTTTTTCAGGGAATCCTTGTTTTGGGGAGGATGGAAACCATATATGACCAGAGCTGCCCTGGGCTCCTCAGGGAATATGTTTTAGCCCAAAGAAACGACAGGAAGCTTAGTGTGTTGGTGGGAAGTAATGTGAAAGAAACCAGAGGGTTGAGGTCAGGTTTTAAGTCCCAGGACAGGGCAGGGGCGCCTGGGTGGCTCAATCAAGTCTCTTAATCTCAGGGTCCTGAGTTCAGGCCCTGGGTTGGGCTCCACATGGAGCCTGCTTTAAAAAAAAAAAAGATCCAGGACAAAAGGCTTTCACATCTTCACGATGGCTTCTGTGCCCCAGGGTGAGGACCCCGGGGGGGGGGGGGCAGCAACCTCCATTAGCTGTCGTGCGCAGCCCCTTGGCGAGCTGGTGGCCCTGAGGCAGCGTAGGCGGGTCCTGGGCCACACGGTGGCCGTGAGGTGTTCCCTTGGCCTTGCGGAACTTGTCACCTTCCCTCTTTTCCTTTTGAGTCTGATGCCGGTTTGTGGGCTGTTCGCTATCTTTCTGTCGGTTCTCCCAAGGCTGGGGCGAAGGAGCCCCTGTTCCCTCATAGACCCCTGCCCTGCCAGGAGCCCCCTGGGGCCACGGCCCCATCTCTTCCCTGGGTGGATGCCTGCACAGGTGCTTCTGTGCACCTGCGTCCGGCGGTCAGCCTGCTGGGGGCGCTTTGCCCACCCGGAGCCCCTGGGACCTGAGCCTCCTTAGAGCCCTGTGGGGGGGAAGGCCCATGGGGGACGCGGTCCGCAGCCCTCCGCGCTTCCTCTCTGCGGAGGCCCACTGAGGAATGTGTGCCCTGCAGAGAAGCCTGTGGTTCCTCCAAACTGCTGGGGATGGGAATTTGGCCCCAGAGATTCCTGCTCGGTGCCGGTCTCTGGGTGGTGCCTTCCCAGAGGTGCGTGGCCGGGCACGCTGCCTCACGCGCCTGCTCACCGCGCAGGGCGCTCCTGCACGCTTGCCTGGACCCTCGCCTTGTGCCAGGAATGGTCGATCCGTAACAACTGAGAGATCTTTATTTATTTTCCTCCATAAAGTACCTACAGCAAATCTGACTTTGTAGAATCCTCCGTCCCATGAGCATCAGTGCAGCAGTCGTCACAGGCAGAGCATGGAGTGCCTGGTCTCGGCCACCATGTGGCCCTTGGACGATGCCACGTAAACAGGGCCAGGTGGCCCCGAGTGCTGGGGACCGGCTTTGCCTGCGTGCCCGAGCCCCCCGAGCTCCCCGACGGCTATGCGGCGCTGCATGTGTACCAGCCTCCGTTGTCTAGCTGTCCCCATAGGTAGCTCACGCCCAGTTACTGACACGTTCACGTCTGCCATTCTGTTCCTCTCCCTGTTTCTTTTTCTTTTTTTTTTTAATTTATTTTTTATTGGTGTTCAATTTACTAACATACAGAATAACCCCCAGTGCCCGTCACCCATTCACTCCCACCCCCCGCCTTTCTCCCCTTCTACCACCCCTAGTTCATTTCCCAGAGTTAGCAGTCTTTACGTTCTGTTTCCCTTTCTGATATTTCCCACACATTTCTTCTCCCTTCCCTTATGTTCCCTTTCACTATTATTTATATTCCCCAAATGAATGAGAACATGTAATGTTTGTCCTTCTCCGACTGACTTACTTCACTCAGCATACCTTCCAGTTCCATCCACGTTGAAGCAAATGGTGGGTATTTGTCATTTCTAATAGCTGAGTAGTATTCCATTGTATACATAAACCACATCTTCTTTATCCATTCATCTTTCGTTGGACACCGAGGCTCCTTCCACAGTTTGGCTATCGTGGCCATTGCTGCTATAAACATTGGGGTGCAGGTGTCCCGGTGTTTCATTGCATTTGTATCTTTGGGGTAAATCCCCAACAGTGCAATTGCTGGGTCGTAGGGCAGGTATATTTTTAACTGTTTGAGGAACCTCCACACAGTTTTCCAGAGTGGCTGCACCAGTTCACATTCCCACCAACAGTGTAAGAGGGTTCCCTTTTCTCCGCATCCTCTCCAACATTTGTTGTTTCCTGCCTTGTTAATTTGCCCCATTCTCACTGGTGCCTCTCCCTGTTTCTGTTCCCCTCTCACGCCGGGGTTGGTGGGGTTGGTTGCATGCTCCACCTCCGAGCAAGTGATGGATCAGGTTACGTCTCCGGTGTCGCCCTGGAAGGCTGTGAGTCCTCCCCAGCCTTCGCTGTCTTGGCCCCCGGCTCCGCCACACCGGGTCCGCGCTGACCCTCTCAGCCTCTCCTCGGAGCATCTCAGAGAACGTGCTGCGGTGGCTGCCTCCAATAGTTAGGCGCCTGGAGCGCCCGGTGAGGACGGTGCACATCACTAGCAAGTGCCGCTTCTATTGCCGTTTCTTGGTTCCCGGCGGCCTGGTTTCTGTCCGAGGACTTGGGGAGCGGTCCTCTTAGAGCGGGCCTGCTGCTCTCCTTCCCCTTGTTCCTGCCCAGACGGTGTTCGGTTCGCTCCTGGAGGGCGTGTTTGCTGGACACAATCGCCCAAGGTTGGAAGCATTCTCACTCAGAGATCAGGACCCTGAGGCTCCAGGGGGCTGCGTCCCCTCCAGGGACGTGCTCTGCTCGCGTGGGGTCTGGGTCCGCGACTCCCGCTGTAAGCAGCTGTTAGGGTGCAGAGGGTCCAGGTGGTGTGTGACGTGGGGCGTGGCGTACCTGAGTGGCGGCGGCCGCGTCCAGGGCAGGTGCCCGCTGGCTGCCAGAGAGCTGAGGCCCAGGTCTCCCGAGTAAACGGCACTGCTGGGGGCCGCGCCTCCTCATTTCGAGTCCTGGTCACCCTTTCTCTCACCTCTTCGGGTCTTGGGCTGTTGTTTCGAGCCTCTTAGACGTGGCGCTTCACAAATCCTGAGGCTGCTCCTATCTGCTCAGTGAAAACCACCACATTTACCTGCACCTCCTCTCTCTCCGCGATGGCCACGTGCTGCGGACACCACCAGCAGACGTTCCCTCCTGCCCCACGCAGAGCCGGGCACGTCCCAGGATGCCGTCGGCTCTCCCGGCAGCTTGGCGCTCTTGACTGATGGGCTGACACAGCAAAGGCAGACCCAGCTAGGAGCCACCCCGCCAGTGACTGAAGGCTGAGCTCTGCCTCCGCTGCCGGGCACAGGTGTCGTCCTGCTTTGTGCGCTGACACATTCTCTGTGTGTTTGGATTTCAGGCGAGCCCACACCCTGACTGTGCTCTTCATCCTCACCTGTGTGCTTGGCTACGTGACTCTGCTGGAGGAGACGCCCCGGGACACAGCTTATAACACCAAGAGGTAACCACGCCTCCGGTCGGGGGGTGCAGGCACCTGGCCCGCTGGGGTGTGGGTCCTTGCTCTCCCCAGGCTGGCCAGTGGCTCAGGGGCCCAGACTCGTCACTCAGAGGCTGGCTGGCTTCCCAGCCTCCCCGTTGCACGTGCCTGAGGCATCTCTCGCAGCTGCCTCTTGGAGCTGTTGAGGTTTCTAGCCCCCCTGCACCTGCCCCAGGACCCTCGAGGGGCCCATCTCTCATGGGATCTGCAGCCCGTGTGGGGTTTGCACAGAATGTGCTGCGGTACCACCAGAGATGGAGCCCAGAAAGGGGTTCTGCTCACCAGTTCTGATGGGAGGGATGGTTTCCCCACACACCCCACCAGCAGGGCCCTGGCACCACTTAGAGTTAGCTCCGTCCTGACACCTTCTGCACAAGGGCACAGCAGGTGGCACGGGCCAGGGTTCATTTTTATCAGACTGTCCCTGGACCCTCGTCACCAATCCAGGGCCCAGCCACCAGCCGGGGCCGCACCTGTGCTCTGACCACGTGGGGCCACCGGAGCCCTCCGTGACCTCTTGGTTGTACTGATTCGCAAGAGCGGCCCACGGAGTCGGGAGATGTTCTCCTTCCCGCGTCCCCAGCAGCTCATGAAAGGACGCGGGTTGGGAGCAGCCAGATGGAAGAGATGCCAGGGCCAGGGGTGGGGAGACATCCACGGCCATTCCAGGCACAGCACTGTCCCCATGTCAGCCCGTGGTCCCCAAGCCAGAGGTTCAGAACCTCGCCCTTAGGGTTCCACGGAGGCTTTGTCATTCAGCCAGCACTGACTCAGTCGTCAGCCTTTGGGGACTGAACTCAGCCTTGAGCCCAGCGGCCATTCCCAGGGGTCATCCCCAGGATCCGGGCAGGGAGAGAACCAGCCCTCTGCCTGGTGCTTGGCTCTCTTGGTAGTCAGGGAAGCCGCCTCATTAACATAACAAAAACCCCTTGATCACTAGAGAAATTCCCAAGGCTTTAGGTGTTCTGTGCCAAAAATGGGATGAAGAAAAGTATATGTCTTACAAGTCACAGTATCACAATATGTCAACGGGCAAAGCATCATCCTGGCCCCTTTCTGATGGGGTGCAATGGGCCCAAGGCGTCTGGCGGCCCCTGGTTTGTGTCCCCCCAAGTTTATATGTCTTATAAATCATGATCACAGAGCCTGTGAGTGGGCGTCTGGGGCGTACAGGCTTTGGTGGTGGTCAGGGACGAGCCTCCCATCGGCCAGCACCGTTCTTGAGCTTTGTTGATAATAATGCTTTCTGAAAATTGTAAACGAGCTTTCTTGTGGAAAGCCTGTTATCCTGCAGGTCAGGAAGTGGACAGACTCCCTTTCAGGGTTCTCTGCAGAATGGACTAGCTGGTGGGTGCTTCTTTGCTGGAATCCCACGGATACTGAGGCCACCCTCAAGCATGTGCAGGCGATGCACTGGCTGTAGAGCTGAGTGCTGTGAGGTCTCTGCGCGGGGGGGGCTCCTCAGGCCGCTGAAGCCCCCGTTGCTCCTCTGACCCACTGGCTCTGGTGGGACGGGGTGCCAGGGCCGAGACGGGCAGAGGGCAGCGCCAGAAGACCACGGGTCAGACTTGGTCATTGGGGCCGGGACTTGTAAAGTGGGGGTGTCAGCATCGGCCTGGGAGGGTGCCGTGAGCACCAGCGTGTGCTCTGTGGGTGCCGGGGCTCCCTGGCAGCCCGTGTGTGCGGCACCTCACAGCCCCCATCTGGTCCTGAGGCTGCATCTCCGCCAGGGCCCACGCCTTGTCCCCAGCTGGGAGGCGCCCTGGCTCCTGGTTGCAGGCTCTGCAGGTTTTCCTCCCGCCTCTGCCACCTGTCTGCCAGGTGGTTTTGCTGCGCCTTCCTCTTTTTTTCTGAGCCCTGGGTGTCAGGCTCCAGGTCTAACGCATCTCTGCACTGCCTGTCGCTCGGTGCCCCCCTGGCACAGGGGGAGCCGCTTGGTGCACCGTGCATGGGTCACAGAGTCCAGAGGTAGAGGAGGGAGCTTGGCCCCCCTGTGGCCCGAGGCTGCTCTCGCTGCGCTGGGCTCTGCACCAGGGACTCTGAGCCTGAGGATGCAGCAGACAGGGAGGCCGTGGTGGGAGCCTGAGTTTGCTTAGTGGGTATTTGCTAGTAGAACGTGGCCTTCTCTGTGGGTTTGCCCGTGAGTACCCGCTGGGCACGGGTGGGCAGGGGGCAGCAGGAAGCAGGACTCGTCACACTGAAGAGGTGTCCCCGGGGCTGTGAAGTTAGACCGATGACGGGCAGTTCCAGGCCAGAGTCGTCACAGAGCAGGACCCCAGCCCCCATGGGCCCACGTGGGGCATCCAGGCAGTGCCCTCCCAGGGTGGGGCAGCGGTTCCCACTAGAGCCTGTCGGGGCCCTGCAGTCCGAGCGCTGAGGTAGTAGTGGTCGACCCTGTGGGCCTGTCCCACCTGTTCACCGGTGCTCACCGCAGCCACCCTGGAGCAAGCTCCCTGCGGGGGGACTCGGGGGGGTTGGGGCTTGGAGGCCCCTAGACTCCTGCTCTGAGGTTGTGTGCGCCGAGGACACTGGAACCTCCGTGGCCAGTCCCTGTCCCTCCTGGGTGAGCCTGGGACCTGTGACGCTTCACACACACACACACACACACACACACACACACCGTCTGTGGCTCTGCTGCTGCCTCCAGGGCGGCTCTGGCCCCAGGGCCCCAGCCCAGCCCCTTCACCTCCTGTCAGAGCTTTGATGCCGCAGGCTGGTGTGTCCTGGAAACAAAGTGCTTCTAAAAATTAGGCTTATTGTTAAAAAGAAAAAAATAATGTTTGCATTGTTTAAGATGTAGGAAATTGGTTTGTTTTCCTTAAGTTCTCGATTTCAGCTTCTAGGTCATTCTTTTCATGGATCTGGGAAATTGTTTTATTTTGGGGGAGTAGGTTTTTTCTTCTGAGGTTAACTTGATTGACCAGGGATCTCATACAACACTTGTCCGATTAGAGCCTACAGCTCAGCGAGTGTCACAGACTGCATGTGTGCAGGTGCGGCCCGGAGTCCTCATGTGCCGGAGGGCTCACGTACGCGGAGTCACCGACCGGCACGCCGCTCCGTTGCTGGCAAGTGTTCTGTGGGGTGGGCCGTGCTTTACTGACCCACCATCCCACAGGGCACACCTGGGATGTGTACGCACACATGTGCTGCGTACGTTCGGGTACAAAGATAAGCGAGTGTGCGTAAACCGTGAACGTGTTCTGGGAACACGGGGGAGAGCAGGGCTGCAGGGATGACCTGGCCCCGCTGACAGGCGGCAGGGATGAGGCCGGTGGGTCGGCACGGCGGCCAGTGCAGCAGCAGACCAGGGCGCCTGCGGGCAGAGGAGCAGAGGCAGTTCGGGGCCGCGAGTCTTTCCCGCACACGGAGCTGGAGCAGCTGGACGTTTACACCCACGGCAAGGAAGCCGTCAGACTGTGCGCTTTTCACAGTCACTGACAATAGGTTACAGACCTAAACGTAAGATAAGAAACAAGACTTCTGGTAGAAACAGTTCAGAAGCTGGTGACCTTGGATTTGGTGGCGACTACTTATTTTTAAGATTTTATTGGAGTGAGAGCGCACGTATGAGCAGGGGAGGGGGGCGGAGGGAGATGCAGGCTCCACGCGGAGCAGGGGCCACGCGGGACTCGATCCCAGGACCCTGGGACCATGACCTGAGACCCCAGGCGCCCAAGGGGACCTCTTGGGTAGGACACCGGAATTCCAGGGTCTGTGGCGGAACTAGACTGGTTCCTACCACGTGATCCAGTAATCAGGCTCCAAGGAGTCCATCCCAGGGAAGGGAAGACTCCAGTCTACACAAACCCCTGCACATGGATGTCGGAGCCGCTGTATCCGTAACGGCCCGGACGTGGAGCAGTAGCTCCGCCTTGAGCGGGCGGACGGACCAACAAACCAGGTACATCCAGACGCTGTGGTTAACCAGCACAGGGAACTGGGCTACGAGCCGTTAAATGATAAAAGTCTGCGAGCAGGTGCAAAGATGCAGTTGGCTTCTGGTGACTCGTGGCTGGATGGTGTCCCGTCCTGTGTGTCCCGTCTCCCCCCCCCCCCCCCCCGCAACAGGAGGCGCTCCGCGAGCTGCGGGGAAGGACAGTTGGTGACCACAGGACTGTGGCCCTATGGACATCAGGAGCAGAGAAGGGAGCGGAGGGGGTCCGTGGGGTTACCTGCCTTGTGCTGGCGTCTGGTCCCGCGCTGACTGGTTAACGGTGGGTGGGGTGGGTGTTGCCACACGACGAAGATGAGGCTGACACTGAGGAGCAGCTTAGAATGTGGAAGAGCCGTGTGGAAGGCCTGTGCGTGTACCTGTCCGTGCTGGCGAAGGTGGTGGGAGGCGTGGTGCTGGGGCGAGTGGCTGAGCGGGGGTGGGGGCTGACGCCGCCCTGCCTGGCGCTGTCCTGGTGGACTTGGCAGCGCGCAGATGACGGCAAGCCCCGGGAGACCTAATGTGCACCAGGGACAGAGTGAGTGGCTCCTGTTGGGGCCGCGGCCCCCCACCCTGGGCTCAAGGCAGAGCAGATGCCCCCGGCCCTGGGCTCTGCTGGACGTGGGGGCTTCCCGCGGGGTGTCCCGTTCACGGCTTTGCCACCGCCGCCCACATGGCCCGGGTCAGAGGGAGCCGCTCAGTGGCCGGTGGAGGCGGGAACCGGGTGTGTCCCTGGGGGGAGGTTGTCCACGGGATGAGGGTGGGAGCTGGGGACGCTGGCCTCGCGTGGACACGGCGGCGACTCGGGGAGCATCGCAGGCTCACCTGGAGGTGCGGTGAGGCCTCAAGGCTCTGTCAGCCGAGGGGCCCAGAAGCTCCGACGCCCCTGTGGCAAGGAGACCGTCCTCCAGTGGAGGAACCAGGGCTCCTGGAGGGAGGGTGGATTCCCAGGCTGGGTCTGGGGGTCTCCAGCGCCCGGAAGGAAGCGCTCAGAAAATACTGAGGCCTGGAGGATGGGGTCATGTCAAAGCTCTGACACCGGGCACAGCTGAAAACAGGACAGTGAGCAATAGAGACGGGGCTGCAGGCTGTCCTGGGGGGGTTCTGGGCTGCAGGCTCTCCTGGGCGGTGTCCTGGGGGGTTCTGGGCCGCAGGCTGTCCTGGGCAGTGTCCTGGGGGGTCCTGGGCTGCAGGCTGTTCTGGGGGGTCCTGGGCTGCAGGCTGTCCCGGGGGGGTCCTGGGCTGCAGGCTGTCCTGGGCGGTGTCCTGGGGGTGTCCTGGGCTGCAGGCTGTTCTGGGGCAGAAGGGGGCTTCACATGAACAGTGGGGAGCTAGAGTGGGGGGGAAACAGTGGGGAGCTGGGCACGTGGGTGATGTACCAGCACAGACTGGAGACCTGTGGCCACGGCCAAGCCTGGGGTGCCGACAGGGCCCTGGGTTGGGGTGGGGTTCCGGTGTCTGCCTGCCCGGCAAGGCCTGCTGAGCTGCCATGAGCTGCAGAGCCCAAGTGGGTGCCGTGAAGCTGACCCGGGGAGGCGGGAGGTGGCCTGGCACCCTGGGGGCCCAGAGGCCTCGCCTCCCTCGTTCTGTCTGCGTGGTGACCCCCCTGCGGCTCACCCGTGGCTCCAGAGCTGTGTTGTGGTAGCACCAGGAGGGGCGTCTCTCGGGGTGGAGGGTGTCACCCGGGGGGCGGCCAAGGGGGGTCCCTGTGCTGCTCCAGGCAGCTGTGTGCACTTCCTCCCCCAGCCCACACCGACCAGGGTGCGTCCTTGGCGGGTGGGTACCCCATGGGCCCTCTGTGCGGCTCCTGTGCTGGGGCGCGGGTCCCGGCCTGCTGAGCACGGGGGCCAGTGTCCAGCTGTCCCTCTGGGCCTCCTGCATCGGCGGGGAGCAAGGCTGCGGTGAGCTGGTTCAGACCACGCGGAGGCTCGTGTCCTACGGGGGCCGGGCAGCCCCCCCCCCCCGCAGCCGCCCCCAACGCCCAAGGGCACTAGCGGGCAGCGGGGTGAGGTGTCGGGTGGAGAGCCTGGGCTGGCGCCTCTGGGCCCCCGGGAACCAGCAGCGCGCACCCTTGCCCATGCTGGCCAGTGGGGAGGCCAGGCCTGCGGGGTGGGTGGGGTCGGGGTAGTGGGGGGGCAGCCGGGGGCGGCGTCGCCCGAGGAGCAGGAGGCCGTGTGGCCCCGCCCCTAGGAGACCCTGGCTGCGAAATTGGGACACTCCAGGGGAGCCCGACCCGGACACGTGGGGCCGTGTCCCCCCGGGCCCCTCCCCCCCGGAGGCACGCACTGAGGGGCTGTCTGTTCTTTATTTGCAGAGGTATTGTGGCCAGTATTTTGGTTTTCTTATGTTTTGGAGTCACACAAGCTAAAGACGGGCCGTTTTCCAGACCACATCCAGGTAACCCGCCCCTCTGTCCGCATGCGCCCACCTGCCGGTTCTGTCCTGAGTGTTCACCCCACGTTGCGCTGCCGGGTGCATGTCCTGTCCCCCAGCCCCGCCGGCCAGGCCGCTGTCAGTCAAGGAGGGTGAGGGGAGGATCCCGGATGTCCCTCCTGTCTCAGGACCCCCCCCATCGCTCTGCTCCTCACCCTGACCCGGGCCCTCCTGCTCCCCCTCCTCCCGCTCCATCCTGGGGGTTCGCTCTGCACAGCAAGGTACCCGGCTGCCCGCCATCGAGGTGCTCGCCGCGTGCCACCTGCAATGAGTCCTCCTGTCTCTGGTCCCCGACCCCCACGTTGGGGAGTTCCAGCAGCCCCGGGGCCTCGCTGCAGAGCGTTGCTCGGGCAGCTCCTGTCCTGTCCCCAGCCCTGTCCTTCGTCCCATCCCTGCCCCCCATCCTGTTCTCCTGTCCCGTCCTCTGTCCTGTCCCATCCCATTCCCGCACCCCCCCATCCTATCCACCTGTCCTGTCCCTGGTCCTGTTCCTGGTCCTGTCCCTCATCCTATCGCCTTGTCCCGTCTCCTTTTATCCCATCCCGTCCTCCTGTCCTGTCCCTCGTCCCATCCCTGCTCCTCCATCCTATCCCCTTGTCCTGCCCCCCCCCCATCTGTCTTCTGTCCTGCCCCCTGCCCCATCCTGTCACTGGTCCTCCCTCAGCCTCAGGATGTCTGGGGCTCCGGCCTCGTTTAGGAGCTGCCCCTGGGGGCACATGGTCAGTTTTCCCGAGGTCTTAGAGCTTTAGTAACAGGTGTCTTTTCTGTGTGGATGGGCGTGTCATCCGACAAATACAAGAGATACTTCGTAACAAACAAAGCCTGCTCACCACAAGTAACCACCGAACAAGTAACCAAGTAACCACCGAAGTGTCTGTGTTTCTTTACGGGGCCTCCCGTGCGGGGCTTTATGTCCTGAAGCTGCGTCCTGGCTCCAGGTTCACACAGACGTCTTCCTAGTGTCTCATTGACAACCAGGTGTTTACCGGCGGCCTGTCCGGCTGTCTAGGGACGTGGGGACTCTGCACGCGGTCTGTGCGTCTGCCCCAGGCCGGGCCGGTGGGGCCTGCACGGCCCGATCGCCAGCACGCTGCACCCCCTCGGGGCCTGCTGGTGACGGCAGTCGGGGCCTTGGGGGCCTGGACTCGCTGTGGGCTGCAGACGAGAGGGCACGGGGTACAGGCCACAGAAACGGCAGACGTGAGGTCCGGCGCGTGCCCGTTGGGCTGAGGGGGAAGAGTGGGCAGTCCCCGCAGTGCCTTGGGGGCCCAGGCCCCGCCCGGTGGGGACGGCGAGGCAGCTGTGGGGCCTGGCGGTCGCGGTGCCCCGCGGGGCTGTGCCAGAGCGGCCGCGGGGCCTGTCCTGCAGCACCTGCTCGCCTCGGCTGGCAGGAGGCCTCCGACTGCTCAGCGCCCTGCGGCTCACCGTGGGCAGCGGCGGGAAGGGCCATCGGGGCCAGGGGGTGGTGCTCGGGGCCAGGGGTCGCTGTCTGCGATGGACTTTGCTGGGAAACTGGCCTGTTCAAGAGGCGCCCTTCAGGATTTTTACTGCCGGCGGGGCCCCCAGGCTGGCACACGGGGCGGTGCCAGGGCTGCCGCTGGCGCGGGGTCAGGTGGGAACGTCGGAGGAGCACCCGCTGTGGCTTGGGGATGGCGGGTCTGGGTCCTGGGGGCTCCGCAGGTGGGGGGAGACAGGCAGCCACTGAGCAGGGGCAGCGGTCAGGGAGGGGACAGGAAGGTGCCGTCGCATGTGCTGGGGCGCGCCCTGGGGTGGGGGCGGCCCCGCGTGGCTTCACCACGGCCCGCTTAGCTCCGGCCGCACCTCTGCCAGGGCGAGCGTGCAGGCCTCTCCCAGAGTCCAGGACAGCGGGGCTGCTGTGTCGGGTGCTCTCCGTCCCTGTCCCAGGAGGACCTGAGAGCTGTCCACCTTCACGCCCCCTGCCTGCGCAGGCCCGGGTGGGCTTGGAGCCCCTGTGAGCGTGTATGGACCCCCCCCCCCCCCCCCCCGTGGCCCTGGTTTCCCAGGCTGGGCGCGGTCTCTTCCTCCTCCGCCAGCACCACCTTGTTCCCTCGAGGGGACCGAGCAGGCTGCTGGTTTTCTTCAACAGTCACGAGCCAGAGGAAGGGCAGTTCGAGGCCTTTATTCCCCGGGATTGTCAGGATTTGGGAGGAGAAAGCACCTGTGCTCTAGGCTGCGGGCTCCCCCTCCCGTTGGCTGCTCGCTCCTGGGGAGAAGCGGGTGGAGGTCGGGCCCTGGCGAATCACAGGGTCCGAGGGACGCGTGTCCTCAGCTTCCCTGAGACGTAACTGCCCTGAGCGTGTGGGTCCAGAGGAGGGACGCACACGGGGTCGGCCACGGGGTTGTTGGGGGCACGGAGGTCCCTAAGCAGGTCGTGGCGCCCGGGTTGGTGCTCCCCACCATCCAGGTGGTCAAGTCCCCACACGTGCCGTGTATTCCTCACGGTGTTGGGGGTGGTGACGCGAGGGAGGAGGAAGGGGATTTCCTGCCCTTTCATGGGGAAACCCGTTCTGGCCTCGGGTTTCCTTACCCTGGACACAAGGTTCCTGCAGACTTGCTGAGCGACAGAGGTCAGGGGTCACGCCCAGACGGGCCGCGCTGACACCAGGCAAGAGCGGGAGGGGGCGGCATGGGGCCCTCCTGACACCCGTGCTGTCTTTGCAGCCTACTGGCGGTTCTGGCTGTGCGTCAGCGTTGTCTACGAGCTGTTCCTCATCTTCATCCTCTTCCAGGTGAGCAAGCAGGTGGCGGTGAGGCCCCAGGAGCTTTGGGGGGAAGCGAGGGGGATCCCGGGGAGGTGGGCACAGGGGGGAAGGACCCGGCGGGGGAGGAGGGGCCTGCCCAGTCAGCCTGCGCGGGGAGCGCGGGGACACTGCCGGGGCCCAGGCCTTGGGGCCAGCTCGCCTGCTGCCGCACGGCACCCAGCACCCCACACTCGGCACTGAGGGTGGCCCGGCCACTCAACCCTCCGGGCACAGGGGTGCTGGCACCTGTGCCTGTTGTGTCATCATCCGTTTACTTCGTGCGGTGGACGTGCTGCTGGTGTGCGGGGTCCGTAGTAGCAGCTTGCTCTCACCCGCCCGGCTGCAGGTGCTGGCCCTCACGTCCATGCTCATGCAGGGAATTCTGTGCACGGCAACACCATGTGTGACCCTGCAGGTCCGCCTACCGCCCGCCCTCCTCCCCCTGGGCCTCTGAAGGCGTCCGGGCCATGCGCCCGTGTCCCCCCGGGGGCATCGGGGGTGTGGACCTGCCATGTCGCCTGTGCTGCCTGTGTAAGGCACGGCCAGACTGCTCCTGCCACACCTGGCCTGTCGGGATCTTTCTTGGGGCCGTCGAGCCGTGCACCACTTGTCCTGCTTGTTTGCATCTCTGGACTGCCCGCCCCAGTGGGCCCTCGCGCTGTGCACTTTTCAGCCTTCAGACATTGTGGAAGGGGTCCCTGCTCAGCCTTCAGCGGCGCCTTGCCGTTTGCACACCTGTCACCTTGTGGGTGGAGCCCGTGAGTCCGGGCTGCTGCTGAGCTGACACAGGGACACAGCATGTCCACTCTCAGGTCCCACGGTTCCCAAGCTCACGGGGTGACTTTGGTTGTGTGATGTCACCGTCCCAGTGTCATTTCCATAGACCCCGGCTGGGCTCCGGGTCCACTTGCAGGACAGGGCCATGCGTCTGTGTAGCACAGGTGGCCTGGGTCACGTGACATGCAGGTGTGCACATGCTCTACCCGCCGGCCCTAGACACCTGTCACCCCCTCACTCTCGTCCCCACTTCGTCCCTCGGCTGGTACTCGGGGCAGTAACAAGGGGACAAGGCTGACGGCGGGTGTCCTGCGGCCCCTCTGGTGGGCTTGGGGCCCAGCTGGTGGCTGGACGGGCCGCGGGGGTGGGAGGGAGCCCGGCCTGCTGGCGGGCAGCGTTGGCGCCCGTGTCTGGGGGGCGTCCTGAAGCCATGCTCCCGTGAGGGGACATGGGGAGGCCAGTGGCAAGCCCCCCGGCCTGGGGCCCCCGCATCCATCTGCCTGCCCCGCTCACTGCTGGCTTCGCAGACCGTGCAGGACGGCCGCCAGTTCCTGAAGTACGTGGACCCCAAGCTGGGCGTGCCGCTGCCCGAGAGGGACTACGGGGGAAACTGCCTCATCTACGACGCGCACAACGCGAGCGACCCCTTCCACAATGTCTGGGTAGGGTGGGCTCTGGGGCTCCCCGCTGCCGGCCGGCCCTGTTCTGGAGCCCCCGTCTGCACAGGGGCCCCCTGACGGGTACCCGCTCCCCCTGGGGTCAGGCCTGGCTGCAGGTGCCCACTGCTCTGTGCCCCAGGGCCGGCCAGCGCTGCTCCGGGGGGGGGGGGGGGGGGTCCCAGCAGCCCTGGGCGCGGGCGGGAGCGGGGCCCGTGGTGCCCGCAGGGAGCGAGGGGCCGCTGGCTGTGGGCTGGGTGCGAGGCAGGTGTCTTGCCCACAGGACAAGCTGGACGGCTTTGTGCCCGCGCACTTCCTCGGCTGGTACCTGAAGGTAAGGCGGCCTGGCCTGGCTGTCCGAAGGACACGGTGGTTCTGGGCTCTGCCCTGCGCTCTGAGCCCGACCCGGCCTCCTGCTGCCGCTCAGGGTGTGGGTGTGGGTGTGGTGGGTGAGGCCGCGGGGTCGCCCTGCATGGCCTGATGTGGTGCCTGGCCCCCAGACCCTGATGATCCGGGACTGGTGGATGTGCACGATCGTGAGCGTGATGTTTGAGTTCCTGGAGTACAGCCTGGAGCACCAGCTGCCCAACTTCAGCGAGTGCTGGTGGGATCACGTAGGTGCCGGTAGCCGCCCTGGGGGTCGCAGGGCGCAGAGGCTGTCCACGGGGCAGGACCGCTGCTCACCTCCGGCCTCTGCCCCCAGTGGATCATGGACGTGCTCGTCTGCAACGGGCTGGGCATCTACTGCGGCATGAAAACCCTCGAGTGGTTGTCGATGAAAACGTACAAGTGGCAGGGCCTGTGGAACATCCCCACCTACAAGTGCGTCCCCAGCCTCCTGCTGGGGGGTCCCCGGGGGCCTGAGGTGGCGCTGGGGCACCTTCTGGGAGGGGTCGTGGACCAAGATTGCCCCTGGGCCCCGGGAGCCCCCCAGGCCGTTCTCCGGCTCCCCTCTCCCCGGGCCACCCGCCTCAGGGGTACGGGCAGCGCTCGGAGGGCACTGGGGGGGGGCACGGGGCACGAGCGGCTGGCACGGCCACGGGTGGGGCAGGTGCTCCCCCCGGGTGACAGCTCGCTCTGCCCCCAGAGGCAAGATGAAGAGGATCGCATTCCAGTTCACGCCCTACAGCTGGGTCCGCTTTGAGTGGAAGCCCGCCTCCAGCCTGCGCCGCTGGCTGGCCGTGTGCGGCATCATCCTGGTGGTAAGGCTGGCAGGTCCCGCGGGTGCGCCCGCCGGACAGCCCGGGCCCCCGCCCACCCTCCTCTGGCCCCCAGTTTCTGTTGGCAGAGCTGAACACATTCTACCTGAAGTTCGTGCTGTGGCTGCCCCCGGAGCACTACCTGGTCCTGCTGCGGCTGGTCTTCTTCGTCAACGTGGGCGGTGTGGCCATGCGGGAGATCTACGACTTCATGGATGACCCGTGAGGGCCCTGGGGTGGGCGGGGCAGGCCTGGGCACGCGTGGTGCTGCCGACCCCAGGGCCCGGCAGTGGCGCCCTCAGCCGGTGCCCTCCCCGCAGGAAGCTCCACAAGAAGCTGGGCCAGCAGGCCTGGCTGGTGGCAGCCATCACGGCCACGGAGCTGCTCATCGTGGTGAAATATGATCCACACACGCTCACGCTGTCCCTGCCCTTCTACATCTCCCAGTGCTGGACGCTCGGCTCTGTGCTCGTGCTCACCTGGACCATCTGGCGCTTCTTCCTGCGGTGAGTGTGGGGCGCCCAGGGGAGCCGCGTGGGCCGTCGGCCCCTCCTGGTGACAGGCGCGTCCCTGCAACGGTGGGGACGGTGACGTGGCTCCTGCGGACCCTAGGGACATCACCCTGAGGTACAAGGAGACCCGGCGACAGAAGCAGCAGAGCAGGGGCGACCCGGGCAGAGCCGTTGGCACCGCAGACGGGCACCTGCCTGAGCCAGGAGACCCCCCAGGGCCCACGGAGGCCGAGGCGGAGGGGGCACCGGCCCCAAGCTGACGCACCGCAGGACCGGCTCCCGAGGGGCCCTGCCCCGTCCCCTGTGCACAGCGGGGCCCTGCAGCGCGGGCTTGTGTGCGTGTGTGGTGTGTGCACGGGCGTGGACCGTGTGTGGCTGCGGCCCCCCGGGGCTGACCTTGGGCAGCCACTCCCCTCTGCCCTGGCGGCCCAGCCCAGGCATCCCGGTGCCTGTCCCTGCTCCCCGGGCCTACGGCCACTGGGAGGCCCTGACTGCCCCGCGGCCCGCTGCCCCTGCTCGTCCAGGAACACCCGAGCAGCCGAGAGAGCAGGTCTGAGCATGCGGGCCCCGACGCCCCTCGAGGAGCACAGGCGCGGAGCGGTGGGCGGGCAGCAGGGGCCGGGCTCTCCTGCTGGGCGGAGGGTCGTCTTCACGAGCAAACCGAACAAGTGAAGCAGCGGGGCGTGGTCCGCACTGGCTCCCGGGGGACGGGCCACCGTGTGCAGGGGGTGGGGCCGGGAGCTGTGCCCGCTGGGGGCGGCCGCGGTCCTGGGCGCGTGCGCATGCACACACCTGTGAACACGTGTGACGCCACGCCCAGTGTGCCCCCCACAGAAAGGACAGGCACCTCTTCTGCCAAAAAAAGTGCTTTAATAAAGTGTCTAAAACTTTGTTGCAGAACTGAGTTGATTAGAGCATTTCTGTGTACTCCAAGCCAGGACGTGGGGGGGGCAGAGTGGGGGGGCTGCTCAGGAGATGATCTTCAGGCTGGGCTTCCGTTCCTCCAGGGCCCGCAGGCTGTCCTCAATGTCCTGGGACCAGTAGATGTCGTAGAGGCTGCGCAGGCAGCGGGGCGCAGGGTCAGGGCCGGGTGGGGGAGCGCCACCCCTCCCCCCCGCAGCCCCGCCCGCACTCACACCAGCTGCTCCCCCGAAGCCCCGCCCGCATTCACACCAGCTGCTCCAGCGCCAGTCCCGCCCCGAGACCCGCCCGCACTCACACCAGCTGCTCCAGCGCGCAGCCTGGCTGCTCCACACTCTCCATGAGCCGCCGGATACCCTGGTCGTTCATTCGGTTGTTGCTGAGGTCCAGCTCCCGCAGGCTGCGGTTGGCCAGCAGGAGCGAGGCCAGGCTGGCGCAGCCATCGTTGGCCACGTCGCAGTCCCCCAGGCTGGGCGGAGAGCGGGGCACAGGTCAGGCCACAGGACGTGGAGCAGCCCCGCACCACGAGGTCCGCTGGGCCTCGGGCGCACTGAGCCCCAGGGTCATGGCTGTTCCCAACGAGACCCGGCAGGCGGCCCCACCCGAGGCCAGACGTGCACGCAGCTCCCCTGCAGGTGCAGCGGCCACTCGGCCACTCGGCCAGGACACCCGGAGAAGGGCAGGCCCGGCCCCTCCCACCCCGCACGGCCGGGCAGCCCCGAGCCCCAAGCGGAACTCCATGCAGAAAACAGACAAAACACGGCGCGGGCAGCCCAATTCGGGCCCCGCGGGCGCCACGGAGGAAACGAGGTCAGGAGAGCCGCAGAGGCCCCCACACTGGGCACGAGCCAGCGGCCAGTCCAGCGAAGGAGCCGGGACCCCGCAGGCGAAGGACGTGCGGAACGGACCCGCAGGAGCGGGGCAGAGGGCCCGGGCCCCGCGCACCAGCATGCGCACAGGGAGGCGCGCTCACCAGAGCACCTGCAGCGCGGTCCCCGACTGGCCCAGCGCCTGGCACAGCTCCCGGACGCCGGAGTCCCCCAGCTTGTTGTTGCTCAGCTGCAGCTCCACCAGGCGCTTGTTCTGGGTCAGCATCGTGCCGAAGTGGTGGCAGCATGCGGCCGTGAAGTTGCAGGACTTCACCCTGAGGCACACAGACACGTGGTCAGGGCCCTGTGGACGGAGCACAGCTCCGCCCCCCCCCCCCCCACACTGCGCTCACCACAGGGACTGCAGCCGGCTGCCGGGCTCCAGCAGGCTCTCGCACAGCAGCTGCGCGCCCTCGTCCCCCAGCGCGTTGCACGCCAGGCTCAGCTCCTCCAGGCTCTCCTTGGTGCTGACCACGTGGCACAAGTCCCTGCAGCCCGTAGCGGTGACGTCACACTCCCAGAGCCTGCGGGGGCGGGACAGTCACCTCCTGACACTGCCCAGGCCTCGGCCCTCAGGGCACAACGGGGCGGGCACGGGGCGGAGCCGACTCACCACAGGACCCTGATCTGGCAGCTGGGGTGCAGCAGGCTGGGGCACAGCACCGCAATGCCCTGGTCACCCAGCTTGTTGTCCCCCAGGTCCAGCTCCCGCAGTGAGGTCTTGGAGGCCACCACAGCGCGCAGGTCCTCGCAGCTGGCCGGCGTCAGGCCACAGTTCTCCAGCCTGGGGGCACGGGAGGCCTGGCTGGGCGGGGGGGCCCTGCAGCCCCCCCGCAGCCCCCTCCCCAACCAATCCATCCGCAGCCCCCTCCCCACCCCATCCATCCACAGCCCCCCCCCCCACAGCCCCCCTGCAGCCCCACCGTGGCTTACTTGAGTGTCTCCAGCTGACAGGCTGACTCCACCAGGCCCTGGCACAGCACCCGCACGCCGGCCTCACCGATCTCGTTGTTGCTCACCGCCAGCTCCTTGAAGTGCTGCTTGTTCCTGAGCGCCGAGGCCAGGGACTCGCAGCTGGCGGCGGTCAGGTTGCAATACTCCAGCCTGGGGACGGGCAGGTGTCAGGAACTCCAGCCGCCGGGCACTGTCCGGGTCTCCTCTCCTGCCCCGGGCCATGCGGGGGCCCTGAGACCGGAGGGCTGCTCGGCGGGGACAGCACAGCCATGGCTAAGGGCCACTTCCTTGAGCCTCCTGGAGGCCAGCCACCCCCACGAGCCCCCCGCCAAGCCTGCGATCCGCTGGAGCAGTGTCCGGAGCTGGATCTGGCTTCCTTCTCCTTCGCTGAGCCCGTCCACACTCGCGGTGGCCAGTCCGCCCCACACCTGATGTGGGGGTTCCAGGCCGGCTTCCAGCTTGGGGCTCCCACGTCAGAGGAGGAATCTGCAGGTCCCGGAGCGCCCCTGCCTCGGAGCTCCCTGCAGCCAATGTGCTGGGGCAGGGGCTGCCTGGGGCAGGGGCTCGGCCAAAACCACAGGGACAGGTGGGTGCGGGGCTAGGGGTGGCCCGTGTGGCGGGTACACACTCACTGGAGCTTCTCCAGGTGGCACTGGGGGTCCAGGAGCCCTTCGCACAGCAGCTGCAAGCCTGCGTCCTCCAGCGGGTTGTCACTGAGGTGCAGCTCCCGCAAGGTGGGCATGGAGCGCAGCACGGCAGGCAGGACCCCGCAGCCAGTCTTCGTCAGGCAGCAGTTCTGGAGGCTGGAGCACCCAGCTGCCCATCAGCAGGGTCCCCACGAGCCAGCAGGCCCCCATCAGCTGTGGCCCCCGCACAAGTCGCCCTTCTGTCCTCAGGAGCCACCATTGCCCCTGCCGCCCCTGCCCACAGGAGGCCCCCAAGCCTGGCCCTGGAAGAAGGCACGCCCCTCCTCTCCCCCAGGCCGAGGACGGAGAGCACGAGGGGCTGCTCACGTGCACCTCAGGCCCCAGGGAGGCTGGCAGGGAGCCCAGCAATGACAGGCGGGCTGGGTGGTGTGCACACCCCGAGGGACAAGACCCCTCCCCTAGGACCTGTGGCTGAAGCCCCGTGCTGCCTCCTGCCCAGCCGCAGCCGCCGTTCGGACCTGAGCCTGCACTGGGCTGAGCACCTGGGACCGTGTGGCTCCTACGGGCTCACCTGAGCTTCTGGATCTTGCAGGTGGGGCTCTGCAGGCCCTGGAGCACCAGGTGCACACCGGCATCACCCAGCTCATTGGTGCAAAGGCTCAGCTCAGTCAGGGACGGGTTGGCCTGGAGGGCAGAGCTGATATCCTTGCACCGTACCTCCGTGAGGCCACAGTCGTCCAGCCTGTGGAAGGGACATTGGTCACTTCACACGGCGGGTCCCGGCCCATTCGTGGGCCAAGAACTCCACACGGTAGATCACAACCAAGACGTTTAAAAATGAAACAGGGCGGCCGGCGGGCTCAGGCGGACTCGACCTCGAGACAGTGAGTTCACGCCCCACGCTGCGTGTGGAGCCCACTTTAAATGAATAAATAACAGAAAAGCATAGGGATCGTCTTGGAAAGCTTGTCAAAGACCCTGGCACGTGCGCAGATCCACGTCGGGGCACCTACTCTGCTCGCTTTGGGAGGCGGTGAGCAAGTGAAAGCTCTGGTCGAGCTCGAGGGGAAAACCGACCGCAGGAGCGCTAGATAGAGGACAAAACCGGAGGGTCTCGCCGAGACGGGCGTGCAACCCGGGGCCAAGTGAAAACCTCGACACGCACAGGTGGGAGGAGAGCCAGCTCTTGCCCACAAAAGAACGGCAACAGGTAAGAGTGGAAGGGACGAGGAAATCAAAGATCCCAACTAAGCAAAGGCCCAGCAACCACCATTCTCCGAGACCCCCATGACCAGCACGAGAGCTCTCAAGGCCTCGCGTCCAACGTGTGTACCCGTCACCAGGACACGGGGGCGCCGGGGTGCAGAGGCGGTCAAGGTGCCCGCAGGGGCGAACCCATGGCGCCCCAGGGGCCGCCAGTACCCCCTGCCCCAGCCCGGAGGGGGCGGAGACAGGGAGCAGCCTCACGTCGCAGGTGGGCGGGCGAGGACAGGGAGGTGCCACCCTCTGCACCCGCAGGCCCGGCCCTGGGGGACACAACAAGCAGAAGAGCTGGTGATGGGGCGGCCGGGCGGCTCCGCGGTTTAGCGCCGTCTTCGGCCCAGGGCGTAACCGGTCCCGGATGGAGTCCCCCATCGCGCTCCCTACAGGGAGCCCGCTTCCCCCCGGCCGGTGTCCCCGCCTCCTCTCTGGGTCTCTCTTCAATAAACAAAGAAAATCTTTAAAAAAAATTAAAGCAGAGCTGGTGACATCCCCGTCCAGGCGACGGGGGGGCCCTGTTTCGCCATCCCTGTGGCTCTTCCGTAAACCTACGCACTAGGGTAGGTGGAGGGAAGGCGGCGGCCCCCGGCTCCCGCCTGCCAAGCCCGGGGAAGGCGCGGCGGGCGGCTGGGGGCGGCCCCACACCCAGCAGGAGGGGACTGCACCCCCTCCCGTGGGGCCCGGCGCCAGGCTGCGCCTACCTGACCACCTCGTACTGCTGGATCAGGGGCAGGAGCTCCGTCCACCGGGCGTCACTCAGCTGCTGACACTGAATGCTCAGGCTCATGGCTCGAGGTGGAGTGGGTCCTGGACTGGGTCCTGGACGGGAGGGGGGGACACCTTAGCAGGGCCCCCGGGGTCTGACCACCGCAGCCCTCCTAGGACCCACGGGTGCTGCTGTTTCGGAAGCCACAGCCTCCCCCTTGGCCCCGTTCCCGCTTGGTCTCCTGCCTTCGGTGGCGCGGACCCCCTGGGGGACCCAGTGTCAGGGCGCTGGGTGGGCGCCCCCGCCCGAAGGAAGGAGGGGCTGGAGGAAGGGGAGGCCTCGCTGCAGAAGGGCGGAGGGGACCGGGGTCCATTCGAGGGCAACAGAAAGCCCGGGACGTGTCACACCTGAAACAACACCGCTCCCAGCCCTTCGCAGAGGGACAAACAGGGACTCAGGCCCGCGGGCGGCTGCGCCTGGGACACCGGGTGGAGGAACGTGGCCTGAGCCTGGCTGGGCGGGTGCTGGGGGGTGCGGCCGCGAGTTCAGAGCCCGTGGGCGGGGAGGAGCAGGGGGGGTCGGCCCTGGCGCCCGCAGCCCGCACACAGGGGCCCCGGGCGTGCCCAGCCCGCTGCCCCCGGGAGCGAACCCCACACGCGCCCGCGGGCCCAGGGTGTGGTCCGCAAATCCGCGACCCGGAGCCCTTAGTCATCACTGGGGAAGGGCCTGAGGACCGGGACCGGAGGGACCCTCTCTCCCAGGCCAGCCCGACACCAGGGGCCTGGGGTCCCCGGGGGTTCCGCGTGGGAGGAGCCAGCACCCCACCGACGGGCCCCGGGGAACCTCCGGGTTGGGCCTGGGGACTAGGGGCACTTCTAGGGGTCACGGATCCCTCGGTGGCCCCCATGAAAACCCGTCTCGCCCCGCAAAGACGCCGTGTCCCGCGGGTTCTCCCGGGATCGGGGCCGGCAGCTGGGCTGCGCCCTGGGGCCCCAACGGGACGCGGACGGCTTTCCCGTGTGACAACTGGCCGGGCGCCCTCGGCCTGAGCCACCCCCCCCCCCCGGGCCGCACGGCGTCCAGGGGGCGTCCAGGGCCCGCGGAGCCCCAGGCCCGGCAGCGCGGTTACCTGCGCGGGGCGCGGGGGAAGGCCGGGGGCGCGCCGGGGTCCGCGCGAGGTCGCCCACGGCCGCCACCAACTTCCGCGCGCGCCGGACGCTGCGCAGGTGTCCGGGCCCACGTGGGCCGCGGTGCGAGGAAGCGGCCGCTCTGGTCGCCCGCAGCACCCCCCGCCCCCCACCTGCGACCCCGCGCCCCCCCCCGCTCCCCCCTGCAACCCCGCTGCCCCCTGCGACCCCCCGCCCCCCGCCGCTCACCCGCCGCCGGCCGCCGCTTCCGCTGGGCAGGGGTGCGGGCGCAGCACGTCGCGGGGCGGGGCGGGGCGGGGCGGGGGGCAGGAGCTGCCCAGCGGGGTCGGCGACAAACAGCCCCGGGCCGCGCCGCCGCCAGGACAGCCGCTCCCGCGTGGAGGGGCCGACGCAGCGGGGGAACCCGGACGCCCCGGGGGCGCTGTCCTGCGCACGGATGGCGGCGGCTCGCGGCCCGGGCCCGTGGGGCGGGGACCCCGGCTGCGGGCGCATCACGCGGGCACTCAGCGCGGCCCTCGCGGCTCCCCGGCCCCACGGAGCCCACGGCCCGCGCGCGGAGTGCAGGAAGCCACGTAACAGCGCCGGGGGACCCCGGCTTAGCGCCGCCTGCAGGCCAGGGCGCGACCCCGGGTCCCGGGATCGAGTCCCGCGTGGGGCTCCCCGCGGGGAGCCTGCTCCTCCCTCTGCCTGGGTCTCCGCCTCCCTCCGTGTGTCTCTCATGAATAAATAAAATCTTTAAAAACTATATTAACAGCGCCGATGACGGGGATGTAGCAGGCGGGGGCGGCCGTGGGAGGGCGAGCCCGGGTGCGAGCGGAGAGGGCGCCCCACGCACGCCCGGCACCATCTTTGTGATCACGGGGCGGGGCGGGGAGCGCGTTCTTTGCGGAAATGAGGGTTGGGTTACTCAATCTGGGAGGCTATTTGGCTGAGTCAGTCCTGGCTGGGCGCCAACCGACGGGAGGCCTGGGCCACGAGTATGGGGCGGGCGGAGAGCAGCCTGGATGCAGAGAGCGGGCAGAGGCCAGCTCCCCAGGCCCCCCACGAGCTCCCTCAGAGCAGGCCAAGTTGCCAGGGGCCCCCCCGAGGCCCCCTCCACCCTCACGCAGGAAAGGGACGGTGCCCGGTTTGTGCAGAAGCCACTGAAGCCTGAGGCTGCTGGAGAACGGAGCGAAGCAGTGGGCGCGGGTGGAAGGTGCCTCGGGTGGAGGGGGCCTCCGCTGCAGCGCAGCTCCAGCCAGCTTTCACGTGGCTTTGTTTTCTTCAGGCAAATACCCAGAAGGGGCACCTGGGTGGCTCAGTCAGTGAAGCACCTGCCTCTGGCTCAGGTCATGATGTTAGGGTCCTGGGATGGAGGCCAGCAGCAGCTCCCTGCTCCCTGGAGAGCCCGCTCCTCCCCCTCCCTCTGCTGCTCACCCTGCTCTCACTCTCTGTCAAATAAAATCCTCAAAAAAACAAAAACAAAAACAAAAAAAATAGGATTACTAGACTGTATGGTGCACTACCTTCCACAGTGGCTGCACCAATTTTCACCCCCACCAACACCGCATAAGCATTCCCTTTGCTCCACATCCTCACCAATACTTGTCATGTTGAGTTTTGCCATTCTGACAGGTGAGAGGTGGGAACACACTGTGGTTTTGATTTGCATTTCCCTGACGGTGAGTGAGAAGCATCTCTCCATGTGTCTGCTGGCCATCTAGGTGTCTTGTTTGGAGGAACGTCTGTACAGATCCTCACTCATTTTTTTTAAATATTTATATTAGAGAGAGCAAGCGAGCACAGGGGTTGGGTGTTGGGCAGAGAGAATGTCAAGGAGAGTTCACAAAGAATGCAGGCCTGAGCTGGGGCTCAATCCTGTGACCTAGATCATGACCTGAGCCAAAACCGAGAGTTTGGCACTTGACTGAACCACCCAGGCACCCCCTTGACCCATTTTTAATTAGATTATTTGTTTGGGGTTTTTTGTTTTGTTTTGTTTTTTAGTGTTAAGCTCTTCATATATTTCAGACGTTAACCCCTCATCAGGTATGTCATTTGCAAATACCTCTCCCATTCCATAGGTTGCCCTCTCAACCTTTGTTGATGATGGTTTCCTTTGCTATAAAACATGATTTTTATCACATAAGCACTATGTACCCTTTATAGGAAAACCAGAAGACAGAAATAAGAAAATAAAAGGCCCTAGCTTGCCCGCCTTCCAGAAACACAAAGGCTCTGACATCTATGTATGAGCTCCTGCTCCTCTGTATGCACAATACACATTTAAGAAAAATAATAATAGGGGATCCCTGGGTGGCTCAGCGGTTTAGCACCTGCCTTTGGCCCAGGGCGTGGTCCTGGAGTCCCAGGATCGAGTCCCACATCGGGCTCCTGGCATGGAGCCTGCTTCTCCCTCCTCCTGTGTCTCTGCCTCTATCTCTCTATCATAAATAAATAAATAAATCTAAAATAATAATAATAATAATAATAAGCTACTAGTAATGGTAGGCAGAATAATGATCAAAGATGATTACATCCAAATCCCTACTTTACATGGCAAAAGGGTCTTTCCAGAGGTAGCTAAGTTAAGGGTTTTGAGATGGAGGGATCATTTGGATTACTTGGGTATGCCCAAAGCAGCCACGAGGGTCCTTATAGAATGGAGGCAAAAAGGTGAAAATCCGAGAGCTGTGAGCATGGAGGCAGATGTCCTTGTGGCGTGGCTAAGCTGGAAAAGGCCAAGAAGCAGATGATGACCTGGAAAACCTGGAGGGAATCAGGCCTTTGGATGCTTTGACTTGTCCCTCTAGCACCCACGTCCCACTTCTGATCTAGAGAACTGTAAGAGAAGAAATCCTGTGACGGCAGCAGGAGGACACTGATGCAGCAGGAGCCGCTGTATTTTCCACCAAAGAAGAGAAATGTATACAATGTATACACAAATATACAGGCACACTAATCCACATGTAACAGTCTAACCTTTTTTTTTTTTTTTTTTTTTTTTTTGACATTCTGTGTGTCTGAGAAAGAGAGCAGGAGCAGGGATCCCCGGGCAGGACTCCGGGATGGGGATGGGATGGTGCCCTGAGCCGTAGGCCTCCACCCCCGCGCCCCGGGCGCCCCAGCAGGCCTAACTTTAACGACCACACCGTGCATCCACGTCGCTCAACCATTTCTGCAGGCTGGCACCTGGATTTTCAGGCCGGAGGCTTCTCAGCAGGCCCCCGGGACACCGTCCTAGAGGGGCCGCCCGGGCTCCTCGGTGCCGTCCCACTTGCGCTCCCGTCCTCCGCACCGACTCGCCCCCAGCTCTCGGCAGGGCTCCCGCGGGACCGGACGGGGCCGGGATGCTGGGGGGGGGGAGGGGCGGCCACGCCCAAGGCCCAGCATCCCGCGCGGCGACCCGGGAGGGTCCTCCCTGGGGGTGGGGGGTCCTTGGGGAGTAGGCGGCGAGTTACCCAACTTGGGGGAAATGTGGGCTGAGCCAGCCCTCGCGCCGCCTGCCGGGCGACCACACACAGGGGTCAGGCCGCACCTCGAGAAGGCAGAGGGGAACCCCCGAGGCGCAGACCACGCATGCGCGCGCCCCGGACCCGGAACTCCCAGCGTGCCCCGGGAGGCAGGCCGGCGGCAGGTGCGCACGCGCAGGGGCGCTCTTGGACGCCCTGACGTCACCGCGGCGCCCCGACAGCCGCGAGGCCCCGCCCACCCCGTCCCCCAGCCCGGCGCGCGCCCCCAGCCCCCGCCGCACCCCGATCCCTCTCCCGGCACTCGTTTCTCCGGCACCCCGCCCCCCGGTGTCGCTCCAAGAGCGCTTCAAGTCTGTCCTGGGCAGCATGGCCACAGCAGTGCCTGGCGCGCGTCCACAGACGACCCGGCCAAGGTCGGCGCCGTTTAGAGCGGACCCCGGGCACGGACCGCGGCAGTGACTGACCTCCAGAAGACGGACCGCGAGGAGCGGCGGGCTACCGGCGGGGGCGGGGCCTGACAGGGCGCGGCCTCGCTGCTGCGTCGGGGCAGGGGGCGGGGCCTGGGCGATGGGCGGGGCTTTGCGTGGGCGGGCGCGGGCTCGCGGGGCGGGGCCTGAGCGGCGGGGGCGGGGCTTTGCGTGGGGCGGGGCCTGAGCGGCGGGGGCGGGGCCTGGGACCCGGGCTGTGCATGAGGAGGGTGCCGGCTGGCGGGGCGGGGCCTGGGGTCGCGGGGGCGGAGTCAAGGGGCGGGGCCTCGCAGGGGGCGGGGCCTCCGTGGCCGGAGTTGGGGTCTCGCTGCTCCCACTTGGCGGCCGGGCGGAGCGGTGGTCCCAGCGCCGCCCTCCCCGCGTCCCGCCCGGGCAGGTGTCCTCGGACGCCCGGCCCAGGCAGTGACATGAAGGTCACCGGGCTGGGGGCTGGGCTGGGAGACGTGGAGCAAGGTGCAGGCCGGACGCTGCACGGCGGTCCGCTGCGGAGCCCCGACTCGGTGGTGCCGGGCTGGACAGACGCAAGGGTGGTTTTGTGAGATTCGTTGGAGCAACGTTTGTCATCTTTGGGCGCTGTTCCATTTATCTAACGGCAGAAACTCTGAATAATCCTGTGTCTTCAAATGCATTCGTGCAATAAACACTTGTCTGAGCCCTTTGTGCGCGGCTGTGCTTCGGTGCTCGAGGTTCAGCACTGGGCCGGGCCGGGGCGGGGGGTGGGGGGGGTGCGCGCCCCCAGGGGAGTCAGCGGCCTGTGAGGAGACGGCGCCAGAGCGCCCCCAGCCCGGGAGCGCCCGTGTCCGCTGCGGCAGGAGGGAGCACCGGGTGCTCAAGGAAAACTGGCTTTTCCTGAGAACTGACTTCTCGAAGCGCTAGAATGTGGCCAATTTTAATAGAAATTGTTTATACTATTCACTTTCCTGTACCCTAGACCTAGTATACTGACCGTGATCAACTTCTAGACTTGATGTCAGCGCCCTTTGGCCTCCTGTGGCCAGCAGCACTGCAGGTGCCTCAAGGAGGAAGGGCGGCAGGTGGGTGCTGCGGAGGGCGGCCGGAGTCACAGGGGCCCGGCAGGCATTACAGGGGCCCGGCAGCAATTTTTTTTTTTAATTTATCTATTCATTTATCAGAGAGAGAGAGAGAGAGGCAGGGACACAGGCAGAGGGAGAAGCAGGCTCCATGCAGGGAGCCCGGCGGGGGACTCGATCCTGGGACTCCAGGATCGCGCCCTGGGCCAAAGGCAGGCACCAAACCACTGAGCCACCCAGGGATTCCCCCAGCAGCAATTGTTTTGCTGAAATGTGGTGCTGCTCGCGTGGTGCTGCTGCCACGTGTTCCCTGGCTCGCTGTCCCCGTTTCCTGCGTCGTTTCGGGTATAGGGGCCATATTGGTCAGAGGTTGCTGGGCCCGTGCCCAGAGTGAATAAACAAGCACAGCACCGGTTGGAAATGTTCTTAGACGAATAAACAGCACGGACCCTGGTACATAAACGTTCGGACCAACGTCGTGGGTGCAGGCGGGAGGGCAGGCCGTGGGCTACCCCAGTGGTCAGAGCTGACATTCTGGGGGATGACGTCTGCAAACGGGACTGCGTGCCAGGGCCAATCACCGGCTGCATTAAACTGCTCTCCCGCTGGTCTTTAAAGGAGATGCTGGACCCAGCTGACCCGGGGTTTCAGGGGCACACCCTTTGTGCGTCTAGGCTTGGTCGTCTTCATCGGGACACTAGTACCACCATGTCCCTGGCTCCGAGCGATCAGGGCTCTGCGACATAATGCAGGTAAATCCTCGCACACCTGGGCTCTAAATATTGTTGATGCAAGTGTGTGCTGCACGCACGAGGCACTCTGAGGTAGAATCTGGGTTAGGGTTAGGATCCATCACCGGACACCAGCAGCGCCCTCCTGGGCTGACTCTGGGACTGGCTCCCCTCCCTCCCGCAAGAGTTACACTTTTGGAAAGCTGCTAAAATGATGTACTTTCATTTTGTTCTTTTCTATGCCATAAGCTCTTAGATCTGTTTCCTGAGATTCTTGTTAAGGATAAAGAAAACTATTTACAATAAGTGGCCCTGAGGCTGTCAGGTCACACTTGTGATGACCCATAGGGACACGAGAACCTGTGAGGAACGTGGAGGGATGTGCTTCGAGACGCCCCGTGAGGCGCAGCATGAGGGTTAGCACCCTACGTGTGGCTGCAGCCCCTCCTGCATGGGACACGGCCCCTGGGCCACGAGGATTCACGGGAACTAGGTCTTTATCTTCAATCTCACCTGATTCTCCCAGTTATGTCTTTGTCTTTTTATTTATTTACTCACTTATTTTAAAGATTTTATTTATTCATTCGTGAGAGACAGAGGCAGAAGGAACCTGGGATCACACCCTGAGCCGAAGGCAGACGCTCTACCGCTGAGCCCTCCAGGCGCCCCCACCCCGTGCTCTTTCTGACCTTCATGTAGGAAGCCAATTAAACATACACTCGACCTTTGCACTCTATCCCACGCATGAGTCTCTTACACTCTTTACTAGATGTTCGATCCTTTTGACTCTCTGTCTCGGTCCAGGTAATTTCTTTTGACCAGCCTTCCAGTTCACCAATTCTCTCTTTATCTGTGTGGGATCTCTTGTCAACCCCATCCTTAGGTTTAGTTATTTTATTTTTTTTCTTTTGGAATTTCCATTTATTTATTTTTGTTTCCAAGTCTCTCCCTAACCAAATTAGGTACTCTTGTCTTTGACAATGTACTTAACTGAGTACCTTAAGTACAATTATTCTGAAGTCCCTGTCTGATAATGGCATTATCTGCATCTCTGTGGGGTCAACTGTTCTTCATCTCGTCTTACTTCCTGGTATGCCAGATTACTTTTTTTTTTTTTTTTTGCCAGATTACTTTTGATCGAGTGTTGCGTATTTGTGATTAAAGAAATTGTAGGGGATCCCTGGGTGGCTCAGCAGTTTAGCGCCTGCCTTTGGCCCAGGGCGCGATCCTGGAGTCCTGGGATCGAGTCCCATGTCGGGCTCCTGGCATGGAGCCTGCTTCTCCCTCCTCCTGTCTCTCTCTCTCTCTCTCTCTAGGTCTATCATAAATTTTAAAAATCTTAAAAAAAAAAAAAAGAAATTGTAGAGAATTGGGCGACTGGACGGTACTGGGTGATACTGTCCCCTGTTGGAGCGACTGCTAGGCCAGGAGCACCAGCAGTCACCAGGTAACCTCAATCCCGACGGTGGGTTTGGATCCCTTGCCACTGAGCTTCCGTTCATACTGGGGCTGGTCTCCTTTCTGCTTACCTTGATCTGTGGTGTAGATCTTCCAGGATCCAACCAATAGCCTGGAGAATTTACTGCGGCCCATCTTCCTAAGCACAGTTCCTGAAGCTCGTTCTTGTCTCCCATCCCTGGGCTGCGGGAGAAAGTGCTGGGCAGCCTCCCGGCTGTTGCCCTCTGAGTCAGCAGAGCGAGCTCATGGGCTGAGCCTTCCTCGCTGCCTGGCTTGGTCACGACACACAGGTGTGTGTATTTTGTCCTAACCCAGGGCTGGCTCTAATTCCCAGCCGGGGGTTGACCTGAGCCTCTGTTCACCATCTCAGGATACGGGGCCACCTTCCTCTTTTCAAGATCACAAAATGCAACCTGTGCTTGGGATTATGCTCCAAGGCCTTGGGGGGCCCAGAAATAGACATTTCTGAGAAACAGATATGATTCACATAATCTGTGCCTTTGGGAGTGAGTTATTGACTTGGGGGTAGCAAGCTGGAGTCGCCACCGGGTACCCAGGCTGATGTGGGCCACTCCCCAGCCTCTTGGGGAGGAGCCCAGAAAGGGGAACAGGTTTTCTGTCTAGGACACAGGCATTTTCTGGGGGCACTCATGCCACCAGGGAACTTCACACTGATTATGGCCGCAGCCGACCTCAGTGCTGCTCTGAGCCGCCCCTGCCTGAGTGTCAGGGCCGAGGTGTAGACCACCCCCACCCCCCGCAGGGGCAGCATCTCTGTGATGAAGTTCAGAGGACCTCAGGAAGCCATGGGGGGATCATGGCCGTCCCCCACTTAGGATGAGGAGGAAGAGGGGATGGAGGCAGAGCGAAGTGTGGCACCCTGGTTAGGCCTGGTTGGGGTGGATGCTGGGGCTCCTTCCACAGGCTCCCCCTCAGGGCCCTCATAGGCTTCTGAGGCACAGGCCCTTCTTCTTGGAGCCCCCCACTTCCCCTTAAATGCCCCCATTTCCCTGGACCCCCTTCATCCCCTGGAAGCCAACCTACCCCCCCAGAGCCCTCCTTGCTCCCCAGGAGCTCCTCCTCCCTCTAGGAGCCCGACATCTCCTGGGAGCTCCTGCCCAAAGCCCCATCATCCTTGTGGAGCCCGTGTCCTCCTGGAGCCCCACCCACCACCCAGGAGCGCCCACATCCCCCAGGAGCCCCCATCCCCTGGAGCCCCTCTGTCAGCTGGGAGGCCCTCCATCAAAGTCCCCCGCCAAGTGTCTTGTTCCCTGGGAGCCCCAGGGCCCAGCAAGGGGAGACGTGGACCTGCAGGTTGTGCAGACTGTCTCTCGGGCCCCGATACACAGGGTCTCTGAGAGCCGGGGATCCCTCGGACGTGAAGGGCATGGAGGTGTGGCCCAGGACGTCCAGGGGGATTTGGAGGCGCAGTGAGTGATGGTGGGGACGGGCTGGCTCTCAGGGAAGAGGAAGGGAGACCCCAGGCGTCAGCCCCAGGGCCTGAGGACGTCGTTGGGCTGGTCACCGGTGGAGAGGACCGAGCAGAACCCCCTCGAGGTGGGTAGATGTACTGGCAGTAATTGGGGGATGCCCCGAGACACCCGGGGATTTGGCTACCAGCGTAGTGGGGAGGATCACACCTGGTGCACATTTACTACCGTGGGGAGGGGGTCCAGCCGCCCCCCTGGGCTCACCAGGGCCTCACTGTCAACCAGGGAAGGCAAAGGCCATCACGGGTCAGGCCAGTGGCTGGGGGCCCAGGGAGGCCAGCAGAGGGGTGGACTCGCACGAAGCCAGTGGGGCTCGACACCCCTCACTGCGCCGGCCCCTCCAGGGCACAGGACTCCCCCGGCAGGGGGTGCGTCGTCACAGGCTGCACAACCGTGCGACAAGAGCATCCTCACTGAGGCAGCGTCTTCCCTCCAGCATCTCCTCTCTTCTGCCCACCCCCCCCCCCCGGTTCCCACGGCGCTGTGGGACCAGCTCCCCTGGGCAGGGGAAGGCCGCCGGGCCGTGGGCGCCACCTGTGCCGGCGTAATCAGGGCATTCACCGCTTACCGATGACACCATGACTACCTGCCGCGCCTGCAACAGTCGGGGCGTGGGGGGCGCAGCGGCGGAGAGTCGGCCTGTGGCTCAGGGCGCGACCCCGGGTCCCGGGATCGAGTCCCACATCGGGCTTCCTGCGCCGAGCTGCTTCTCCCTCTGCCTGTGTCTCTCCTCTCTCTGGGTCTCTCAGGAATAAATAAAATCTTTAAAAAAAAAAAAAAAAGGAAGTCCTAAACACCAAAAAAGATGATTTGGGGGGCAGTCACCCACCTGTGGGGACAGAAGGGTCTTATGGGGACCAGCTCCTCCTCTGGGGATGGCACGCACGGCTGTGTGACAGATGAGCCCCCAGGGCCCACTCGGAGGCTACATGTCTGGGGAGCTTGGACCTAGTCACATGAGGTCCTGGGCCCCACTGCGTGAGGTGACCCTGCACACGCGACTCCGCTATGGGGCCGTGGCTTCCGGTTACTGCGGTTAGAGGCGGGGAGAGGCCAGCCCTGGACTCACATGGATTCCTGAGACCCGGGCTGCGGTTAATGCCTCCCATCACCTTACCTGCCTCCCCCTTTCTTCTTCACCCAGGAGGCCAAAGGTAGAGCTAGAGAGCCTGGGGCAGATCCAGAGCCTCGCATCAAACCTTCCGTCAATATGACACATCTACACAGCAGGATCTGTGCATCTGGTAGTAAGACTGAAGCGATCCGCCCCGACCGCGCTGGAGTCATAACCAGAAAACCCGAGGGCCGAGGCCCAGCAGGTTGCAGCCCCCCTCCACGGGGTCCGCGTGTCTGAGCACAGAACCCGAGGCCCGCAGGGCCCCTGAACCTCTCCAGCAGGTGTGAGCCTCTGCGGGGACACCGTCCTGTTCCAGCTGCAGGGCCCCCCTTCTTCCCTCCGTGGGCCCCCGTCCTGCTCCGTCTGCAGGGACCCCGTCCTGTTCCCTCTGCGGGGAGCATCCCCCCTCCCCCGTCCTTCCGCACGGGTCTACACTCGGGCCTGGATGGGAGTTGTCTGATGTCTTGGTCTTGTTTCTGCCATCAGAGGACAACCCACTGAGGTTTGCGCCCCCAGTGCCCCTGCTTCCCTCCGCGGGCTCTTCCACTGAGGGGGAGTCCTCCTTTCCGCCTGTCCATCTGTCTGTACTTCCAGGAGGACAGCACTGAGTGGACGACTCTGTGCAGGCCCCACGAGCGGCCTCGCCTGCGTGTTCCCACTGCTGCGCTTCTGTCCCGGACGTGTGCGCCCCCGAGGCCCCGACCCCGACCTCGGCCCCGACCCCCGACCCCACCCGGGTCTGTCCCCGCGGCCGCCCCTCGTGCACCCGCACCTGCCTTCCCTTCGGCTTCCTCTGTCCGTGAGCCTGGGCATGAGCAAGAGCGCCCAGCCCCCACCTGCCTCTGTGCCACCCCCTCCCGGGGCACCGCACCCTCGGGGGCGCACACGTGCCAGGCTCCCGTTCCTTCCCGTGGAGTAATACTCGTGGTGTAGACGCCGGGGTGCTTCCTCCGCTCGGCAGCCACCCCGGGGGTGCCGCAGGAAGAGGGCCGCATGGACCGGCTCATGTTCTCGTCTTCCGTGGGCAGCCAGCCAGCAGGGGCCTTGCGGTCGCCCAGGAGCTCAGCCGTTCCTCCAAGGCCGGGCGGCCACCTTATCTCCGCAGAGAACCATATGTGGTTCCAGAAGAATCCGCCAAACTGACTCCAGCGCCCCCAGCAGCAGGGAGTGAGCGGCCTGGTGGCTCAGGCCTGGTGGCTCAGCGGACAGACAGCCTGCAGACAGACAGCGTGCAGGGGCATCGCAGTCCTTCCCCGGCCACCTGGGGGCCTGAGCTCTCTCCACGCGCTTCCCGGCGTCCACGCAGCTTCCCGGAGGAGGTGCGCATCCAGTGTCTCCCTTGGCTGGCCTGATGTGGGAAACCATGAGACGTGCCTCCTTAAATAAATGCATTTATTTAAGAATGGCGAGAAAATTCAAATTTAAAAAATCATGCTAACCTGAGACAAAGGCAGTGGAGGTAAGGGATGCAGCCAGTAGTAACGACTCCATCATCAACCAGAGGTTTACTCAAACCTCCTGTGCCCTCGTCAGAAGGGAATCGCAGGAGGAGGAGACGGACAGCGCGGGCGGCCGCGCGGGTTGCACAGATGCACCAAGTGCACAGCATGTCATGTGGGCACGTTGGGGACGGGGGTGATTTCATGCTGGCCTGACGGTGGCACACAAGCTGTGACGCAGCTGCGTGGAGACCCCACAGACACGGGGTGGTGCTCCCAAGTGCCCCAAGCACGGGAGGACACCTGACAAACTGGCCACAAACTCGCAGGCTTTGACCGTCACGCTCCCCAGGAAGCTGGGAGGACCGTCGCCCCGCCGGCAGCAGCGTGAAGGATTCCGTGGGCCCCGCTGGAGGAGGGACGGGATGGGTGGCCCGCTCAGCACCCAGCAGCCTTCCTCACCCGCCCATCCCCAGCGGCAGAGCCAGTGCCCTGCATGACCCTCCCGGTGCGGGGTCACATCACCCTCCCGTGAAATGGTTGGACGGGGACTTCGTCATCATCGCGCCCTGGGGATGTGGGTGCCAAGGGCAACTGAAGCAGCAGGCGGGCGGCTGCCTTCCTGGGCACGGGTGGGGGGTCCTGGCGGCCCAGCGGCTGTGCAGGAGGACGGCGAGACTCTCCTGGGTGGGGGTGCCCGCGCACGCACAACATGGTGTAGGACCCTGTCCTCACCCTGTGGGGCACGACCTGGGGTAAGAGGGGTCAGGACACGAAGCCGCCCCCAGCCCTGGAAGCGCACGGTAGAGGCTGTGGGCACCGGGGCCGGGACCCCCTGAAGGCGCCTCCGGCACCAGCATCGCACCCCCCACCCCAGCTGCAGGACTCGCCAGCTCCGTCTTCTGCTCTCAGGCTGGCGGCCTCCTTGTGGACAGGAGCCGGGGGGCAGAAGCTGGGGTGCAACCCGTGTGCCCAACATCAGCAAGTCTCAGGACCCAGCCCAGAACATTGCCCTGAGCTCACCCGATCCTGGAAACAGCAGGAACCACAATGACACCATGTGTCCCACCACCTAACGGGCCATAGCCTGGGTGGGAAGGGGAGCTTTAGTGACCTGGCCGAGCTAGGGCCTCGTCCCGGGTGATGACTTGAGTCCGGGTGCTGGTGTGAGAGGAGTGCTGGACACCTGCAGCGGCGATGCCTGCTCGGGCTCGACCCTCCGGGAGCCACAGTACATCACTCAAGGATGCACGTGCTAGGAGCAACCCGTAGGCAACATCTACACACAACAGAAGGAAACGACCCGCAATCCAAGGCTCAGGCAGCACGGTCCTAAGGCCTGGTGTTTCCATACGTCCGTGGAATGCAGACGGACATACGTGGAACGCAGACGTGCAGACATGCTTTGTGATCGAGGCTTTCGTTTAGATCCACAGTGATTTTCAGACAATGAACCCCAGGACCGACTCTGACCTCAGAAAACGATGGGAGCCCCTGGGAGACCTGGCCAGTCCCACCAGCTGGGACCGTGGAGGTAGCTTCCAGCCTGATCCGCGTCTGTTACCCCACGTGGACCTTCAGTCACACACGTCCGCATTCCCGAGGACACAGAGCCACTCGGTATGTTGTGAACTGGGTAGAAACGGTCCCCGGTGCTCGTCCTTCCCCACGTTGCTTTTTATCAGCACATTGATTAACCTCCAGCAAGACAGAGATAATCAAAGAAAGACCTAATTTCCCAACATTAGGAAGGAGAGGATATGAATACAACCCAGGTAAATATGGAAAGGGTAAGAAGGGAAACACAGACAGCGCTACGCACCGAAGTTCGACAACCCAGACGAGGTGGAACAACTCTCAAAACCACACACGTGCCAACTCCCTGTAGATGAACTAAAGAACTGGAGGAGTTCCTGCAGTGTGTGCGTGCACGTGTCTCCACATTAGCGAGGAATTAACCCAGTTCTCATGCACTGACCGGCGTCCCAGCAGGTGAACCCCGTTCCAGTCTAGAGAGCACTGCGGGTGAGGGACGCACTCCCACAAGACAGCCCCCAGTTCAGACACCAACCAGCTTGTCTCCTGTGCTTCCGACTGACCGGCTATGGAGTCGGGTCCTCAGGGTCATCTCTGGTTTCGTTCATTTGCTGGGGCAGCTCACAGACCTCAGGAGACCAGCTGACCAAGTGGATCGCAGTTTTATTGACTGAATGAGAGGCCAGGTGGAGAGATACGTGGGGTAAGGTCTGCAGGGGTCCCTGGTCCCTTCTGCCTCCTGGAGTTCGGGGCCCAGGGGCCTGGGCAGGCAGTTCACTGACCTGGAAGCCCTCTGACCCCTCCCCCTCCTTGAGTTTTGATGGAGGCTCCAACCCTCCAATCACAGTTGGTTGGCCCTGGCCTCCAGCCCCCATCCTTAGGGCCTTCCCAAAGTCCCCTCATGAACATACACCCAGCTGTGGTGGGTAGGGGCTGGGTACGTAAGACGGGATGCCCACCTTACCTCCACAGCTCTGGGGGATCTCCGGAACTGAGGACAAGAGACCAGCCACAGTCACAAGAGATGTGCCCTTTGCTCTTAGAAATTCCAAGCGTTTAGGGATGAAGATCAAAAACGTATTTATTATAAATCACAATATCACAGCCCTATAACAATTTTTAAGAATTGAATTTGTGGACAGCCCAGGTGGCTCAGCTGTTTAGTGCCACCTTCAGCCCAGGGCCTGATCCTGGAGACCCAGGATCGAGTCCCACATCTGGCTCCCTGCATGGAGCCTGCTCCCTCTGCCTGTATCTCTGCCTCTCTCTCTCTCTCTCTCTCTCTCTCTCTCTCTCTCTGTGTCTCATGAATAAATAAATAAAATCTTAAAAAAAAAAAAAGAATTGAATTTGTAGTTACCCCCAGTGAAAAATCTCCAGGCCTCCAGATGATTTCAATGACAAATTTTGACAGACATTTAAAGAAGAAAGAATGCCAATCATATGCAGTCTTCTCCAGAACAGGAGAGAATATGTCCCAAATTATGTTAAGGACAGCATTTCCCTGGTACCCTGACTTAAGAGTATAAAAGAAAGAAAGAAAAAAGAATAGAGGAAGGGAAGGAAGGAAGGAAGGAAGGAAGGAAGGAAGGAAGGAAGGAAGGAAGGAAGGAAGGAAATAAAGGGCAAACACGGTCAAATATCCCTATGAGCTGCATTAAAATCTTCAATAAAAATATAGTGGATTCAGGGATCCCTGGGTGGCGCAGCGGTTTGGCGCCTGCCTTTGGCCCAGGGCGCGATCCTGGAGACCCGGGATCGAATCCCACATCGGGCTCCCAGTGCATAGAGCCTGCTTCTCCCTCTGCCTGTGTCTCTGCCTCTCTCTCTCTCTCTCTCTCTGTGACTATCATAAATAAAATAAAAAATATATATATATAGTGGATTCAAATGCTGTAATATATAAAAACAATAATGCAGCACAACCAAGTGGCATTTATCCTGAAAATACAAGATCGGTTCATCAGCTGAGAATGTATCATTATAATCTGTCAGATTAATGATCTAAAGAAAAAAGCTCACACATCCTATCAGTTGATACAGAAAGCATTTAACAAAACCCAACACCTATTCATGATTTAAAAAAAACTTCCAACAAAATAGGAAGAGAGGGGAACTTCCTCAACCAGTACGCGGCATCTACAGAAACATAGAGCAACTTACGTGACACGTAATGGTGAAGCACTAGATGCTCTCGCTGAAACCAGGAATAAGACAAAGAAATCTACTCTTATGAGTCTCATTCAACATCATACTGAGAGTCAAGGCACTCCAATGAAAAATTAATAAATGTACCCAACGTGAGAAAGAAAGAAATGAAACTGTGTATTCACAGATGACACGATTAGAAAATCCCAAAGAATCTATGAGAAAAATTTGGAGAACCAATACATAACTTTGGTGAGGTCTTGGGATGCACGATCGCAACAGAAAAACCACATTTAGACAGCAGAAATTTAAAATTAAAATTTTAATCTTTATTTTTAAAAGACAGCTATCTACAATAGCTCCAAAATAGATCAAATACTCAGGTAGACATCTACAGAAAACCTGCACTGGATCTATATGTTGAAAACTGCAAAATTTTGAAGACACGTTAAATGACTTAAATAAATGGGGAGACATACCATGTTCAGGGATTGAGAGATTTGACATAGTAAAGACATCAGTTCTCTTTAAATGATCTGTAGATTAATCACAGTCCCACTCGAAACCCAGCAAGACTTCCTGTAGATACAGGTAAGCTATTTCAAACTTAGGCACAAAGATGGAAAATCTGGAACAGCTTAAAGAATTTTGAAGAAAAGTGAAGGTGTGAGCATCACATTACCTTATTTTATTTTTTTATTTTTTAAAGATTTTATTTATTTATTCATGATAGACGTAGAGAGAGAGAGAGAGAGAGAGAGAGACAGGCAGAGGGAGAAGCAGGCTCCATGCAGGGAGCCCGACACGGAGCTCGATCCCAGGACTCCAGGACCATGCCCTGGGCCAAGGGCAGGCGCTGAACCGCTGAGCCACCCGGGGATCCCACATTACCTTATTTTAAAACTGACTCTGAAGTGGTAGCGATGGAGCCAGTGTGGCATAGGTGAAGGAGAGACACATAGACCCATGGGACAGACCCCAGAGCCCAGAATAAACCAAGAGCAATAAGGGTAACGCCATTTTTTTTTTTTTTTTTTTTTTTTTTACAAAGGGAGAAAGACCATTCACTAGAGAAAGGATAGTGTTTTCAACAAATAGTATTGGAGCAAATGGGTATTTTCGTGCAAAACAAAAACAAAAAAAACAAAGAATCTTGGTCTGAATTGCATAATTTCTGCAAAGATTAACTCAAAATGAATCATAGGTCTAAATATAAAACTTTTAAGGTAGCCCTGGTGGCGCAGCGGTTTAGCGCCGCCTGCAGCCCGGGGTGTGATCCTGGAGACCCAGGATCGAGTCCCACATCGGGCTTCCTGCATGGAGCCTGCTTCTCCCTCTGCCTGTGTCTCTGCCTCTCTCTCGCTCTCTCTGAATGAATAAATAAATAAATCTTTAAAAATAAATAAATAAATAAATAAACAAACAAATAAATAAATAAATACAAAACTTTTAAATAGGGACACCTGCATGGCTCCATGGTCGGGCATCTGCCTTTGGCCAGGGGCCCCGGGATCAAGTCCCACATCAGGATCCCTGCATGGAGCCTGCTTCTCCCTCTGCCTGTGTCTCTGCCTCTCTCTGTGTGTCTCTCATGAATAAATAAATAAAATCTTGAAAAAAAAGGAAATGGATGTATTCCCAGAAATATATAAACCACCAAAACTGAAACAGGAAGAAGTAAAAAAAAAAAAAACCTGAATAGACCCATAACCAGCAAGGAAATTGAAGCAGTCATCAAAAATCTCCCAAAAAACAAGAGCCCAGGGTGGGACGGCTTCCCAGGGCAATTCTAACAGACATTTAAAGAAGAATTTAAAAAATTAAAAAAAAATAAAGAAGAATTAATACCTATTCTTCTGAAGCTCTTTCAATAAATACAAATGGAAGAAAAACTTCCAAACTTTCTATGAGGCCAGCAATAATATGATCCTCAAACCAAAGACTCCACCAAAAAGGAGAATTACAGACCAATATCCCTGATGAGCACGGATGCAAAAATACTCACCAAGATACTAGCCAATAGGATCCAACAATACGGTAAAAGGGTTACTCACCACGGCCAAATTGGATTTATTCCTGGGCTGCGAGGGCGGTTCAACATTTCAAATCGATTAGCATGAAACACCACATAAATAAAAGAAAGGACGAGAGCAAAATGATCCTCTCAATTGACGCAGAAATTACATTTGACAAATACAGCATCCTTTCTTGATTAAATCTCTCCACAATGGAGGGATAGAAGGAACATTCCTCAGCATCTACGAAAAGCCCACAGCAAATATCCTTCTCAATGGGGAAACACTGGGAGCCTTTCCCCTAAGATCAGGACCACGACAGGGATGTCCACTCTCACCACTGCTAGTCAACATAGTCCTAGAAGTCCTAGCCTCAGCAATCGGGCAACACAAAGAAATAAAAGGCATTCAATTGTCAAAAAAGAAGTCAAACCCTCCCTCTTAGCAGATGACATGATACTGTACATAGGAAACCCAAAGGACTCCACCCCAAGATTGCTAGACCTCACACAGCCATTCGGCAGTGCAGCAGGAGGCACCATCAATGCCCAGAAGTCGGTGGCATCTCTACACACTAACAACGAGACTGAAAAAGAGGAACTAAGGTGTCAATCCCATTTACGGTTGCACCAAAAGCCATGAGATGCCTAGGAGTAAACCTAACCAGAGAGGCAAAGGATTAGTACTCTGAACACTATACAACATTCATGAAAGAAATGGAGGAAGACACAGAGAAATGGGAAAATGTTCTGTGATCATGGACTGGAAGAACAAATATTGTGAAAATGTCTACGCTCCCCAGGGCACCCCTGAGTGCAATCCCTGCCAAGATGCCATCAACATTTTCCACCGCGCTGGAACAAACAGTCCTAAGATTGGCGTGGAGCCAGAAGAGACCCTGCAACAACGGCAGGAGAAACAGGGGCAAAAATGAACTATTGGGGCTTCATCGTGACAAAAAAGCTTCTGCAGCAAAGGAAACACTCAACAGAACCAAAAGGCAACCAAGAAAATGGGAGAAGATGTTTGCAAGCATCTTATCATGCAGAGGGCTGGTATCCAAGGTCTGTAAGGAACTTCTCAAACTCAACACCCAGAGAAGAAATAATCGAGTCAAGAAATGGGCAGAAGGCACGCGCAGACATTTCCCCGAAGAGGACATACAAATGGCCAACAGACCCAGGAAAAGATGCTCCTCCTCCCTCGGCCTCAGGGGAACACGGGTCAGATCGACACCAGGTCAGCACGTCACACCTCCAGGATGGGCTGACATGAACGGGACAGGAGGCAGCAGGTGTAGGAGAGGATGAGGAGGAAGGGGAGCCCTACACTGCGGGCGGGAACACGGGCTGGCGGGCGCCCCAGAGAGCGCTGCGGAGGGTCCTCAAGGAGTGACAAACAGCTGCCCCCCCGAGCGGCAGTGGCACTGCTGGGCATTTACCCCAAAGACACGGATGCCTCCTAAGGGGCACCTGCCCCCCAGTGTCCACGGCAGCTGGGTCCACTGTAGCCACGCTGTGGGAGGAGCCTCGGTGTCCTCGGGCAGATGATGGATAAAGAGGATGGAGATGGATGATAGATGATGGACGGACGGACGGACAGATCGATTGGAATGTCACTCGGCTATCAAAGAGAAGGAAACCTTGCCATTTGCAATGACGCGGACAGAACTAGAGGGATCGTGTTAAGTGAAATAAGTCAGTCGGGAAAGAAAATGACCGTGTGGTGTCACTCATACGTGGAATTAAAGAAGCAAAACAGAAGAACATCTGAGAACGGAAGGAAAAATAAATAACATGGAAACAGAGAGGGAGGAAAAAGAGACTCAATCATAGGAAACAAACTGAGGGTCGCCGGAGGGGAGAGGAGCCGGGGGATGGGGTAACGGGGGACGGGCACGTGATGTCACGAGCACTGGTGTTCTCTCCAACTGAATCCCTCAATTCCACCTCTGAAGCTAATATTACACTCTACGTCAATTAATTGGATTTAAATTAAATTTTTAAAAAAGATCACTGACCACATCAGAGCGCATTCCCTCCGGGCTCTGGATCCTGCTCCTTCAGCTGATGCCGGAACCACCCCCCGTGGGTCTGGTTTGTTTAAGTAGGCCCCACGCCTCGTCCACAGCCCAGCCTAGGGCTAGAACTCATGACCCCCAGATCAGGACCGGGGGCGAGGTCAGGAGTCGGGTGCTTCACCCACAGAGCCAGCCGGGGCCAAGAACCGCGCTGGTTCATCCTGCATCTCTGACATCGGTTGAAATAGGAAAGTGTTGCGTCCCGCTCTGTCCTGCTTCTCCAATACTGACTTGCTGTCCGGGGTCATTCATGGGGGCGGACGGATGTTAGAGGGTTAGTTTTTTTTTTTTTTTTATTTCTAAGATCTGCCACCATGACTTTGATAGGAGTGACATTGAGACTGAGGGTGGCTTCAGGAACTGCGGACATTTTCACAAGCTGAGGCCCCCGCCCCACAAGCCCAGGACGGCCTCCCAGAGCCTGGAGGGTCTCAGCGCATGAGTCTCGCGCTCCCTCGATTCAGTCTAACTACTTTGTCCTCTGTGATGCTCCCGAGAAGGGAGTCATGTCCTTAATTTCCTTCCTGAGGCTCATTGTCGGGACACAGCGAGGCTACTGAGCTCTGTAGGGTCGTTCTGTGTCCCTGAACGCTCCTGAACTCACACCTTAGTTCTAACAGGTTTTGGTGGAGGCTCTCGGGTTTCCAGTTTCTAGTGCCGCGTCTTCAGCAAATAGGGACAATGTGATGTCCCCCTTCCAGGTGTGGAACCTCTGCTGTTTCCTGTCTGTTGACTACATACATTAGGACTTCCAGCACTGAGAGGGGACCTCCTTGGCTTGTTCCTGCTCAGGGGAGACGATTTCAGGTTTTCACCCTTGAGGATAACGTCAGCTGCGGGGCTTCCTAGCGGCCTTTATTCTGTTGATAGACATTTCCTCAAAACCCATTCTGTGCTTTTTATGTTGTATTCTGTCAAATGCTTTTCCTGCAACTCTCGAGGGGATCATGTGGTTTCTGTCCTTTCTCTGGTTAATGGGATGGATCGTGCTGACTGATGGCCAGAGGGGCCGCGGGAGGCAGGTGGGCAACATGGATGAACAACAGGAAAAGCTACAAACGTCTGGTTCTAAATAAAGAAATCCCAGAAATTTAGAAAGTACAGCCTGGCAATAGAGTCAGTACTGTTGGGACAACTTTGTATGGGGACAGACGGTGATGCTGCTTCTCGTGGGGAGAGCTGAGTGAGGCACAGAACTGTCAAGTCACTAGTTGTAGCCCTGAAACTACTGTCACGTTGTGTGTCGACTGTACTTCAATACATACCAAGGAAAAGGGGTTTCTGGTAGGACTCCCAGTGGGTCCGTGAAAGGCATTTACACGGTCGTTACACATACGAAGGCACCTCTGCAGAGGGGATCAAGATGCTCACATGTCTTCATGTTAATTTTTAGAAGATTTACTTGAGAGAGAGTGCAGTGGGGGGGGGCGGGGGGAGAGGGGGAACCTGGAGCGGACTCCTCACCCACCGGAGCCCGAGCCCCACGCGAGGCTCCACGCCACAACCTCGAGATCCTGACCTGAGCCAAACTAAAGAGTCGACGTGGAACCGACGGAACCACCCAGGAGCCCCTCAAATGTTCCTAACTGCAACCCCATGCTGTGAACCCTGGGGGGCGGGGGAGCATCGTGACCCCCAGTCTGCCTTGAAGGGTGGGAGGCCTGCAGGGCCCGAGAATGGGAACTGAGGATGTGGGAGGGTGCCTGCATCCCCTTCCCACCCGGCGTGGGGACAGGACCCTTCCCCGGGACCCTCGGCCTTCAGGGTGAAGGGCTAAGTGCTGATTGGACCCCGCCTGCCCACAGTCATGATGCGGAACTCCACTGTGGGCAGAACTGTGCTGCCCCCGGGTTCCACCGCTGCCTGGTGCCCACTCTGTGTCCGCAGACCTTCGGAGGCACTCGTGCTCCGGATCTGGCTTGCAGCGACCCGACTCTCCTGCTCTCCCCAGTAGCCCAGTACTCCTCTCCCCTCAGTACCCCAACTCTCCCGCTCTCCCCAGTACCCCGGTACTCCCACTCTCCCCAGTACCCCAACCCTCCCACTCTCCTCAGTACCCCCACTCTCCCACTCTCCCCAATACCCCCACCCTCCCACTCTCCCCAGTACCCCCACCCTCCCACTCTCCCTAGTACCCCAGTGCATAAAGAGGAGGCGCTCACACAGTGACAGGTCACGGGTGAGTGGCAGCTGATCCCCGCTCCCCGTGGGCCACTGTGGGACCTGTGGGGCCGGGTGGGGGCACTGGCTTCCCGGGCTGGGGTCCACAACACCCCAACCCACCATGCAATGACCGTGAGCAGCTCCTGCAGCCCTTCCACAGCCCCACGGGAGCGGCCCCCTTTTGCCGCCGTCTAGGAAGGAGGCTGGGGTTGGAGCCAGGCAGCTCCCCCGGATCCCCCGCTCCCCTGTAAGCCCTGTGCTGTGCAGGGACCCAAGCCATGACCTTTCCAGCCCGTCCTAGATGCATGGACCCCGACAGGGGTGACACCCCCCTGCCCCGCCCTGTGGTCAGGGGAGGACAGTCAGGGCCCGCTGGGTCCCCCTGGCTCATGAGCAGGCTTGCTCTTCACTCACTGGAACGTGGAGTCCCTCGTGCTCCCCTAGGCCCCCCTCAGGCTATTCACACATCGCTGCCCTCAGGGTGGGGAGTTTGGTCGCACTCTTGCTGGCATTAGGTTTTAATTTTGATGAGTCCAGTCCGTCGCTTTCTCCCCTTGGTCGTGTGCTCGTGGAATCTAAGAGAAACCTTCGATCCCCGCCCCTCCCCAAGCCCGCAGGGACACTCGCTGGCCGGCCCACCCGCCACCATCTCTGCGCCGGCCCCGGGCTGGGAGACGTCACCCCCGAGCATCAGGTGGGCAGTTCCCCGGAGCCCCTGGGTCCCCCGCCCGTGTGCTCCTGATACCGGGGTGGGAGCGCTCTGTGACCCCCGCGTGACGGCATGTCCTAGGACAGTGGCTAGGAAGGTGGACTGTAGGTGGGCGAGGGACAGACAGGCAGCGAGGGCCCGTGTGTGATGCTTCAGCCCAGCCTGTGCCCCTCGGGGCTACGGGGTTGTCTCTGGCTCCGGTCAGACGGAGGGGCACCTGCCCACGGGGAGCACCCGGACGCATGTGTCCTCGGAAGGTTCTCACGCACCGTCATTCTTGGATGTGTTTGGATTGCAGCACCATGCAGGAGGACTCAGAGACCCTGCTGGCCTTGCAAAGGCCCAATATCGTGGCCCAGTACCATCAGGTGAGGCCCAGAAGGGACCATAGACACTACACACCCACGACAGGGGGGACCATACCTGCAAGAGCAGGTGAGGCTCAAGAGGGGATCAGAGCCAAGGATGAGCCAGGTCAGCCCAGACAAGGACCGTAGTCACCAGGAACAAGTGAGACCCTGGGGATGGTCCCAGTGTCAGTAGCAAGTAAGGGTCCATCCTGGAAGCTAGTCATTGGTAGCTGAGGAGCCCAGTCACCAGGTACAGGTGAGGCCCAGGTGGGGACCACAGTCACCAGGTCCAGATGAAGACCACAGCTACCAGGCCCAGGTGAGCCCAGGTGGGGACCACAGTCACCAGGTCCAGGTGAGGCCCACGTGGGGACCACAGTCACCAGGTCAGGGTGAGGCCTAGGTGGGGACCACAGTCACCAGGTCCAGGTGAGCCCAGGTGGGGACCAGAGTCACCAGGTCCAGGTGAGCCCAGGTGGGGACAAGAGTCACCAGCTCCAGGTAAGGCTCAGGTGGGGACCACAGTCACCAGGTCAGGTCAGGCCCAGGTGGGGATCGTCACTGATAGATAGAAGCAGGTGAGGCTGTCAGGCTGTGCCCACCAGGCAGACAGGCCCTTCCTCTGGTGCCCGGCCAATCTCAGAGGGTCGGCGCTCCCTCAGGATTCAGGGGAGGGAGGATCCCTTCTGCTCCCTTCTGTTCCCATTTCCCTGCTCTGATCGGACCCCACCACGGAGCCCCCTCTGTTGCAGGCACACCAAGCAGGGTCTCCGCAGGACCTGTCACTGTACAAGGTCACCGACCACCAGGGCTTTCTGCAATCCCCTGGATACCCCTCATCCATCTCAGGGTGGGTGGCGTTTGCAGGAACACCTCTCTGGAGGCTGACCCCCCGCCCAGGTCGGGACCTCGTCCCCTGGAGCCCTCTGAGGGCCATCTCTGCGCTGGGCTGCAGCTGAGACACCCCAGAGGCCGACCCGGGATGTGGGCAGGAAGGGAGCTGGGCCCGGGGGAGGCCCCTGGACACTCAGAGGAGGGGCCCCCACGCCTGCTTCAGGCAGGCCCAGGTGTCTGCCTCCTGCATCCGGGGCGGGGGGGCAGGCAGGGAGGGGTCCAGTCCCTTCAGCAGGGGCTCCCGCAGGTGAGGGGCTCTGGGGCCGGGGCGTGCTCTCCGTAGGGTGATGGCCTGGTCTGGGGCGAGTCCGCAGGGGTGCTCTCACCCACACCCCCCAGCCAGGGCCCCCACAGTCCCGAAGGCTTCTGCGGGGCTGCAGGTAGATGCCGGGGACCAGGCCAGGGCAGGGAGGTGGGGGGCCGCAGAGGAAAGGCCCGACCAGGCAGGAGGAGGGAAGAGGAGGAGGGGGCTACCCTGGGCGAGAACGAGGAAGGGGACAGTCCAGTGGCCTAGGTCGCAGGGGACGAGGCTGATGGGCCAACAGCCCCACGAGAACCTGACGGACACTGGAGACTCCAGGTGGAGCCCCCTCAGCCCTGCTCACGGCCCAGTGGCTGCTGGGATGGCTCAGGGGTGGTCGTGCTCAGGGGCTCCGACAGGACAGGAGGTGAAATGGGCCAGAGGCAGAGGGGACAGCAGAGAAGGGAGTCAGGGGACAGCAGGGGGATGGCCAGGGGGCAGGGGGAGGCCGGCTGGACGCTGGGCAGTCAGGCCCTGGGGAGGCAGGGGACCTCAGCGGGACGGTCACAGGGCACCCGGGCCACGCTGACAGCTCTCGGGCTGGTCCATCGAGAAGGGGGCAGGTCACCCCCTGGGGGCGCCGAGGGGTCCCCGCCCAGCCCACCCCCGGCAAACACCTTTCTCAGACCCCCCAAAACGCCGCCCCCACCCGCCCTCAGGCCACTGGCAGCCCCTGCCCTCCCTGGAGAAGCCCTGCCCTCCCCAGGCCCCTGGGTGCAGACGGGGGTGGGGGGGGTGCGGTGGCTGTGGGGCCGGGGCCTCAGGGCTCTGCGTCTCTTGCCTTCCAGGGACAAGGAGCTGCCCAGCCCCAGCCCCCGCGAGGCCAAGGTGAGAGCCAGTCCTGGGCCCCGGGCAGGATGTGGGGGGGGCTGGGGCCAGCTGTCTGCACCCCGTCCCCCACATCTCCCCAGTCCCCCGTCCCAGCGCTGCACGGGCTGCCGGGAACGCACCCCAGACCCGGAGCCCTGGTCCACGGGGGGCCCTGTGCCTTCCTGGCTCCTCCGGGTCCCGCGGGGGACTGGACGCGGCCTGAGCGCCCACCTCCCGCGGCTGGAGCCTCACCTGCGGCCCCCACTTGTCCTCTTCCAGAAACTCCGCCAGGAGACCCGGTGCACGGACAAATAGATAAAAATGCTCAAGCGATGGGACCACTACCTCCCCAGCGAGAAGGTGGGGTGCTGGGTGCCCCCGAGGGCTCTCCGTCCTGACGGGGCTGGGGGGCCGCCCTCAGTGTCCTCCTGCCCCGTCCTCGGGGGAGCCCCCTGCTTGGGGAGAGTCTGCTGGGAGCCCGAGCCTCCCCAGGCTCCGGGACGGCAGTGGGGGAGCGTCAGGTCGGGGCCATGGTCCCTGCTCCTCGTGGGGGACGGGGCCCAGCTCCAGGGAGACCCAGCCTCTCCGCAGACACCGTGGAGCCGAAGCCTGAATCTTCTAGATACCTCGCACTCCCTGGGCTCCAAGGGGCCGCCCTGGGCCCCTCTCACCAGCACTGTCTTCCTCCCCGCAGCTGCGGTGCCGGGTCTACAAGGGGGTCCTGCCCCAGGTGCGGGGACAGGTGTGGCTGCGATTGCTGAACGTCGACCAGGTTAAGGCCAGGAATGCCAGGAAATACCAAGTGGGGCCCGTCCACTTCCCGTGGACCCTCAGTCCCCTCCCCACCAGGGCTGACCCCCCATGTCTCCTCCCCACCCGGGCTGAACCCCCATGTCCCCTCCCCACCAGGGCTGATCCTCCATGTCCCCTCCCCACCCAAGGCTAACCCTCAGTCCCCTCCCCGCCCACGACAACTGGGCACAAGCCCTCACGCAGGCCCCGCGGGCACGGTGGGCACTCCTGCCGTCCCCGGCCTCCCAGGGGAAGGGTGGAGGTTCCTGCAGGACACACTCCCTTGGGGGCCCCAGGGCTCCCTGCCCAGGACAGCAGCTGCTGACAGGTCGGGGTCTGTGTCCCTGACGCCGGCTCCTCCTTCCGGGGTCTCCCCGCAGGAAATGAAGGAGGCAGCCCTGGCCTCCTCCCGGGACATCATGCAGATCGACCTGGACGTCAACCGGACGTTCCGCAGTCACACCATGTTCTGGGACCGCTACGGGGTTGGGTGAGGCTGCTGGGCCTGCGGGATTCGGGGGCCTGGGAGAGGCCCGGGGGCTTCTGTGCAGGGGCCATGGGGTCTCCAAGGCCGGGGGGAGCGATGGCAGCAAACACACTGCCACATGGTAGGGTGCTGGGGATGACCCCTGTGCCCCCACCCCCGGGGTCTTGGGGATGGGGAGGCTCCAGGACGGGGCCTCCAGGGGTCACCGTCTGAGCTGAACCCCAAGGGGGTGAGGAGCAGCCCCGTGAAGAGCAGGGGGCCGGGGTGGGGGCATGGGGGGCAGTAAGGGGACCTGGGGGCCAGGGTGCATGGCCGCGGCTGGACCCGGACACATGGACCCGACGAGGGTCAGACAGCTCAGGGTGACACCCACCCTTGGTGCTTTATGTACTTCTGAATTCTGGGCATTTTATTTTAGACAATTTGCAGTTGGTGAGCACACATAGCATGATGACCCCCAGATGCCGCCCCCGGTCCAGGCAGGCCCTGCACTGAGCACACGGGGCCCCAGGAGCAGGGGCAGGGGTCACAGCAAACCCCAGACTGGGGTCGCCTTTATCTGTAGACGTCTCCGTGTGCACCTTAGAGAAGGGGGTGCCCTGTGTCCGCAGGCCCCCGACGCCATCCCCCTCAACCACCGCCCCCACGCCATCCCCCTACATCACCCCCCACACCACCAGACCCCCCACACCCCCAGACCCCCCACCCCTATACTATCGGTCCCGCCACCCCCACAAGGACACGTGCAGCTGCCCCCTGTGGGACATGCTCAGCCTCCCCGGCTACCTTGGGGTTCTCTGGACGGCCTGCTCCCGTCAGAAGCCCGGGTGTCCCGTAGAGTCCCCAGGGGCCGCGGGGAGGTGGGGAAGGCAAGGAGCCCCCGACAGGGGGGTGCAGGTGGGTGGAGCAGAGGGTGCAGCTCCCTCTGTGTGCAGCGGGCAGGGTGTGTGGGAGCCTGGGACCCCAGGGGTGACCTGCAGGGGCACCAGGGACGGGGCTGAGGAGCCGCCAGGCAAGGGTGGCTGGGCTTCCTGGGGGGCCACTCGGACTATCTCCCCAAGAGAACTCGGTGCTCCTCCCTGCAGGGAACCTGCTGCCCCCCGGGGCCCCCGCGGCCCTCAGAGCGCAGCCGGGTCAGGCTGACCTGTGACCGGGCCCGGGGGCCACGGAGCCGGGGTGCAGACTCAGGCCGCTGTGCGGGGGGCATCGGGCAGCTCCTGGCAGCGCTGAGGGGGCCGCACCCCATACCCCCCCGCGCTCAGATAGTGACCCCAGGGGTTTGCAGCCTGTATCGGGGTCACACCTGCACGATGTTCCCTGCTCTCCTCACGGCGGCTCAGACCTGGAGCCCCGAGATGCTCTGGGATGGGCGGGCCCGGGGTTCCCCACACAGAGGCCAGCCCAGGGACACCTGGGAAGGCCTGGGGGTGCGCTCAGGGCCACGGATGCCCCGGCTGCGTGGGCTCGGGCAGGGGCCACGTGGGGCTGGTGGTGTTCCCGGGACACAGGGCCAGGCCAGGACAGGGGAGGAGAGACGTCAGGGGCTGCGGGGACCGGGGCAGGGGGAGCGCTGGCTCCCAGCGGGCGTGCAGGGGGGGCCGCTCCAGGGCTGGAGGGGGCGCTGGTGGCGCTGGGGGAGCCCGGAGCTGCACACACCACGGAGGGAGCCACTCGGAGGCATTGGACACCCCACGGTGCACTTAACCCCTGGCACGCTGCACGTGTGAGGTCGCCGCCTGTCCCCGTGCGCAGACCTGACCCCAGAGATCGGCCCCCGCGGAGGGGCCCTGCGGGCCATGGGGCCTGCGGGGCGGGTGTCTGCACCTTGGCGGCCTCGCTGGGCGGGGGCTGACTGAGCAGAGCCCCCCGCTGTCCCCCCTCCTAGGCAGCGAGCCCTGTTCCATGTGCTGGCGGCCTACTCGGTGTATGACACCGTGAGTGTCCCTGCCCCCGCCTCCTGCCCCGCCGGCGGCCTTGTCCTGAGTGCTGGTGACCAGCGGGACTCACAGTCAGGGGCCCAGCTCCACGGCCCCCAGATGCCGGGGAGGGTCTCTCTCCTCCGGGACGGGCAGGGGGCGGGGTGCAGGCCTCCCAGGGGAGGTAGGGCCTGCGTGCCCGAGGGCCGGGGCTGCCAGGGGCCCCCAAGTGCACCGCGGCCGTCCTAGAGCTCGGGTCTGGACTCTGACAGACGGCACTACTGATGAGAACCCGGGCGGGGAAGGCTCCCACTCCCCTGAAGGGCACGAGGCCGAGGCGTCCAAGAGGCCGCCCCCTTCCACGGCGCATTCCAGAAGGGTCCCCAAGGACCCCAGCTCACACGCTCCCCGGCCCCGCGGGGTGTCCTGGCCCTGCTCCCCTCGTGGGACCTCCCAGGGGCCACAGTCAGGCCCCCGACCTGCCCTCCGGTGGGTCTCCAGACCTGGCGGGTCCCCTGCAGCCTGGCATAGCTCACGGAGGCCCCTCCTGCTGGTCTGAGGACGGGGGCCCTGGCACGGTGGCCACAGGGCTCGGTAGCTGGTCCTGGTGGCCCTCACTTACCCCCCTGCCCTCTGGGAGCCCCCTCCGGGAGCCCGGGCTGTGAGGGAGCCAGGGGAGCCTGACACCCGCGGGGAGGGATCAGAAAAGGCCTCGGGGTGCACGCCCTCCGTGGGGCTCTGGCTCTTGCAGGAGGTGGGCTACTGCCAGGGCATGAGCGAGATCGCGGCCATCGTCCTCATGTTCCTGCCCGAGAACGCCTTCTGGGCGCTGGCCCAGCTGATGACAGACGACAGGCATGCCATGCACGGTAGGGGCCCACCGGGCCGCCGGGCGGGAGAGGAGCTTAGGAGGGCCTCCCTGCAGGCTGCTGCACCTGGGGGCAGGCGGGGACCCCCCCAGCCCGCCCCCTCCACGGGCAAGAGCCCCGCCTCCCCGGTGGCCTCCGGGTCCCGGAGCCACGGCCACCCACCCCACCGTCTGCAGGCCAGGCTCGCAGTCCCGCTGCTCCCCCAGCCTCCCGCCCGGCTGCCTGCCCCCCAGGCCCCCCTGCCAGCCCACAGCCACACGGGGCCCAGGGGGCAGCATCTCCCCCTCCCGGGGGCCCCCAGCCTCACTCCCAAGCCCCACAGAGGGCCATGCACGCCCATCACCCTCCCCATGGCCTACACCCGCTGCCCCTCGGGGCTGGGGACCCGCCTGTCCCCGCGGCGGCCCCTGCAGGAGAGAGGGTGCTGGGTCAGCCGGGCCTGGTCCTCAGCCCCCAGCCCACGCCCCGCGGGGTCTCTGTGAGGACGAGGGTCCCCGGCCCCACACCCCCGGCTTGAGAGGCAGCCCTGCCCTCTGGGAAGAGCCGGTCCAGTCAGGGCTCCGAGGGCGGTGGGCACATGGGGGTCAGGGCGTGGGGGTAGGCCCCTGCCCCGACACCCCTCACCCCACCTGGTGCAGGAGGAGGCCCTGATCGTGGGGGCCTGGGGCCTTCTCAGGCTTCTTCGTCCCAGGCTTCCAGAAGCTCCTCAGGTTCCAGGCTCATCACCAGCGCGTCCTCCAAAGAGCTCTCCCCGACCTGAGGAAGCACATGGCACATGGGAGCTCCTGAGGTTCCGTCCCCGGGGTCCGGGGCAGGGGGTGGGGGGCACGGCCCTCCGAGCTGCCCAGAGTTGGGGTCACGTTCCTCCCCTGGGGCCCAGGGGCACCCTCGGGGCTGGGCAGGGCTGTGGGGAGCGCAACAACGGGCTCCAGGGGCTGCGGTGTGGGGCCTGAGCACCTCCTGCCCTCCCGCCAGGACGAGGAGCAGATGTCCACCGGCATCTATACCCCAAAGTGGTTCCTGCAGTGCTTCCTCAGCCGAGTGAGGCCCCCCAGGAACCCCGCTCCCGGACCTGCCCCCTGCCCCCGGGGAGGGCCAGCTCAGCCCCACCCTCCAGACGAGCCAGGCCGGACCCCGGGGCCCTGAGGCTGAGGCTCGCAGCCCAGCCCGTCCTGGAGAAGCCCAGAGGGTCCCTGGACGAGGTTCCGGGGGGCGGGCCGTCTCTGCCTCAGCTCCCCTGGGGGAGGCCAAGTCAGCCCGGGGTGTAGACGGGCCCTCGGCCCATCGGGCGGCCAGCCTGGGGTCCTCTCGAGGCGTGGTGTCGTCAAGTGCAGGCAGAGTCTGTGCCCCCAGGGGTGCGGGAGGTGCTGGCCGGGGTCGGAACCCGGAGCGGCCGGGAGTCCTGATCTCCCTGGGAGGAGGGCACGCACTGGGGGGGGGGGGGGTGCTGTGGTGCCTCGTTGGAGGCAGCCGGGGGGGCAAATGGCAGGCCTAGCTTAGCCCCAGCCAAGCCCCCCAGGGGCCCTGCTCAGGCCGCTCCTCCCACCCCGCTGTCCCCTAGACCCCCTTCTCACTCACCCTGAAGCTGTGGGATGTTTACATACTGGATGGGGAGCGGGTGCTCACGGCCCTGGCCTACACCATCCTCAAGGTGCACACAAGTAAGTGAGCCCCTGGGAGCCCAGAGGTGGGGAGGGGGCAGGGGCGGTGACCCTGTGCTCTGAGCAGCACCCAGACCTGGGGCGGGGGGGACGGCGGGGCAGGCGGGTGCAGTGGGGCTCCCTGAGAGGAGCAGCGGGCAGGGGCCACCCCGGCCAGCGCACTGCCCACGGCGCTCCTGGACACAGCGGGACCCCAGCCGCTGGACTGGGGGCACTAGGGGCCCCAGGGCAGGGCCTTCTGGGTCTGACTCTCACCCACTGCCCAGAGAGCCTCCTGAAGCTGCCCCTGGAAGGGCTCCGGGAGTTCCTCCAGGACTCTCCGGCCCAGCCCTGGGCCCTGGAGGACGAGGCGGTGCTCAGACACCTTCGGGCCTCCATGACCCAGCTCCGGAGGATGCGGTGCGACCTGCCCCCACCCAGGTGGGCTCAGGGCCCCGGCCCCTCCCGACTCGGCCTGCTGGGGCCACCCAAAGGGGACAGAGCCCCCGTCCTCATCTCTGGGGCTCTCCTCTTCTGCTCTAGCCTTGGGGACTCCAGGCTAGGGCTGGGCGGGCAGGCACCCACTGCAGGGCCCGGGCACCAGTGTGGGGGGCTGAGCACAGGGTCAGGCGGGGGGGCCACAAGGGAGCTGAGGACCCCCGGGGCCCCCAGCGGGGAACACATAGCCTGCTGGAGACGCTGACCCCGTCAGCCTCTTTCCAGCGGGACCTGGAGTTCCCCACGAGGCCCCTCGGCCTGAAGCGAGTGTCCCCGGCGCCCAGGCCTCTCCTCCCTTCTCCGGCCTCTGAGCCACCGCCCAGGGTGGAGGAGCAGGCCTCCCCGGGCCCAGCCACCCAGCCTGAGCCGCCCGGACCCCCTCCCAGCCAGGCCATCGTCCAACTTCCCCCCCAGCGATGGAACTCCCTCCCCACCCTCCCAGTGTAACAAGACGGTGCGGGCAGGTGGCCCCCGGACACGGTGGGCTTGAAGACAAAAAACGGGGTCCCCTTCCCTTCGGCACCTGCCTGGGCCACCCCAGAGGCCCCGCGACGGACCAGGCCCTGGAGCACCCCCGGGACTCCCATCACGGGGTCCCCCCAGCCCCCTAGGGACGACGCTGTCGGGCCCAGGACACCCTTCCTGCCCCGCGGCCACTGCAGCTCATGCCTCTCGCTGGGCAGTGACGGGCACAGCCAGGGCAGAGCCAGGGCGGCGCTGAGCCCGCTGCCCCGAGGCCCCGCACAGGCCCGGGACCCTCTGCCCTCTGCGTCCACAGGGCAGCTCAATGCTCGCGGGCAGAGCGTGGTGGTGAGTGCGGGGGCCCAGAGGCTCTGGCCCGCCGTCACCGTGCCCTGCCTCATCTTGCTGTCCCTCCCGGAGGGCGGCACCCCCCGCACAGGACACCAACCCCTGACCCAGAGGGACCTGGGCTGGCCTGGCCCCAGGCTCTGTGGGGGCAGGGGCGACTCGAGAACTGCCCCCCAGGCCCAGCACTAATGGGATCCAGTGCTCCGGGGCCCTGGCCAGGCCTGCGTTCTGGCCCCGGGCTGAGCGAGCCCTCTCAGAGCCGGATGTGGCCTCCTGGGCCCTGGGCGTGCCCCACAGATCCAGGTCACTGACCTAGGGCAGCCCTGGGGATCCCGGGACACCCCAGGGCAGGGCAGCAGGGGCAGGCCCGTGGGCCCCACCCGCACCCACACCAGGAGGCAGGCTCCTCCACGTGCTGGGGCTCCAGCAGTCAGTCACCCGGCCCCAGTGGGCCCGAGGCCGGGGTCCAGCTGCCCTGCGGGGACCTAGAGCAGGAGCCCATGGGCCGCAGGTCCAGGCCAGCTCTGCTGTCCCCAGAACCGCCTCTCAACACCCCAACCTCAGGACACACACCCCCACCCGGAGTCCGCACAGGCTCCAAAGTGGGCGACTCCAGCACCCGTACCCCCGTGGGATTCCCGCTTTCCTCTAAGGACAGGAAGGTCTCCCAGGGGAAGGCGCACACCCTCGGCTCTGAGCCCGTTTGCTGTTGCAAGTTCAATAAGGTGTTGTGTGAAAATGCACGGCCGGCTCGTTTCTGCGTCTCCCGGAGCTCTGTGCACGGGGTGTGGAGACACCCCCAGAGAGGAGGAGGGGGGACCTCCCGGCCCCGACCAGCCCCTGCAGGGGCGCCGCCAGGCACACACAGCTGACGTCCCCACGTGCCTTGCAGGTGCGGCCATACGCCAGGGTCAAGACCATCAAATAATTTACTGCGACTCAGCCTTTGCCCCGCGGGCAAGGACGGGACTGGGGGAGAGTGACAGCCGGGGGGGCCCGTGGCCTCAGTTCACGACAGTCTGTGCAAAGCGCCCTGGGAGGTCCGTGCTCCCCCTGTCCAGGGGGCCTGGGCTGGCCGGGCCCCGGGGGCGCTTCCTTCCTTCCTCGCCCTCCTCCTTCCTCCTTCCGCGCCTCCTCCCAGCTTCCGGCACCTCCTCGCCCCGAGCCTGTGCGCCTGGGGCACAGAGGACCAGCGGGGCTGCCAACGTGGCCCTGGAGGGGACGTCAGGACAGCAGGCACTTGCAGCTCATGCAGCCTGGGCCTCCCTCGTCGGGCGGGCTCAGCTTGCGCACCTTGTGCTGTCGAATCTCTCGCACCAGCGTGTAGAAGGCATCCTCCACGCCCTGGGAAGACGGGGCTGGCTGAGCGTGCGGCTCGGCCCGGGGGCCTGGCAGCGCAGGGGACCGAGGGACCCCAGCGTCAAGCTCATGCATCATCCCAGCTCCCCCTGGCCTCTCCCCACCCCGCCCCCACACAGGCAGCCCCAGGGCTCCCCCCATCAGGCGGCTTGGCCCTCAGGAGCTCCCCCACAGGGCAGCCCCGAGGTCTGGCTCCCAGCTCTAACATCCAGGGTCCCGCTCCTGTCTGACCTACCACCCTGGTCCCCCACAGCCCATTAAAGAGGGCAGGGCCTACACGGGCCCATGGGGCTTTCTGCGGGCAGGGGCCAGGGCCCCAGGGTCACCACTCGGCCTGGCTCAGGGCAGCTCTCTCTGGGGACCTCTGCCTCTCCCTGGAGCTGTGTCAGCCCAAACCCTGGGCCCCGGCCTCCCTCGCTGCCCTGCCGTCCGGGGACACTTACAGCGCTAGGGGCCGCTGGGTCACGGGGGTCCCGGAGGGTCCCAGAGGGTCCCGGAGCTGGAGCCAGAGCCAGACCGGCTGCCCTGTGTCGGGGGAGAGGGGGCAATAAGCACTGCTCCCTGGCAGGGGCGGGGCGGGGCGGGTCCCCAGCTAGCTGCGGGGTGGGGAGCCGGCTCACCTGGCGCGTCTTGGCTGACGTCTCGATGTAGGGGATGCCGTAGCTGCGGGCGAGGTCCTGCGCCTGCCGGGACTCCACGGTGCGAGCAGCCAGGTCACACTTGTTCCCCACCAGCACCATGGGCACGTCGTCAGAGTCCTTCACTCGCTTGATCTGCTCCCTACAAGAAGGAAGGTGGGAGCCAGTCGGTAGGCTGCAGGCACGGCTGCATCCGAGACCCTGACAGAGAAACGCGATGAGAGGCAGAGGAACAGGTGGCTCTGAGGGCCGGCCGGAGGCTCACCTGTACTGGTGGATGTCCTCAAAGGACTTGGTGTTGTTGATGGCAAATACACAGAGAAAGCCCTCCCCCGTGCGCATGTACTGGTCCCGCATGGCGCTGTACTCCTCCTGGCCCGCTGTGTCCAGGATGTCCAGCAGGCACGTCTCCCCGTCGATGACCACTTGCTTCCGATAGGAGTCCTGCGGCAGGCCAGTGCTTCAGAACGCCCAGCCCCACACCTCCGAGGACGGGGCCACCCAGCCACCAGCCCCTCCTAGGTCCCCAGGTGCCACCCCCAGGTCCCACGAGCAGGGGCCGCCCTCCTGCGGAGCCCACAGCAGACATGCCCACAGCAGGCTCAGGGCTGGGCGAGCTCACCTCGATGGTGGGGTCGTACTCATCCACGAAGTGGTTCTGGATGAGCTGGATGGTCAGGGCGCTCTTGCCCACGCCTCCAGCGCCCACCACCACCAGCTTATACTCCGTCATGGCTCCTCACGGGACGCAGCACAGGACGCCAACGAGGTCTCCTGTCCCACCTGCTGAGGAAGCTGCTCTCAGCCCTGAGCCAGCCCCGTGGGGCAGACCACCCCGGCCCCGACCCGGTCCCCAGGCCCCACACAACCAGGGAACCGGGCGCAGCCGCCCACCTGTGGCACCTCCAGCGGGGGGGGCGGCGGGGGGGGGGGGGTAGGCACCTCGCCGGCGCTCATGGCTGCGAGAGAGCAGGGAGAGCTGACAGCTGAGAGCATCTCCCAACCACGCACCCAAATTAGAAGTTGCTGGGTAGGCAGAAAGCGTGCACTGGAGGGACCCGGAGGCCCTGCAGGCTGAGATTACCGCCCCTCCCCGCAGAAACAGGTCCTGCCACAGCGGAGTGCAGCAGCGTGCCCGGGCAGGCCAGAGCCCCGCCGCGCCTCGCTGCACCGGACTAGCATCTGCGGAGCGCCCGCGGCCGCCAGCTGCTGCTCCGGGGGCGAGGCCCGGGCCCTCCTGTCCCGGGGGGAGCCCCAGGCCCGCGGCCGCTCGAGCTTCGCAGGAGAGCAGCGGCGGGCTGCGGGGATGGCGGCCCCGGGAGCAGGCCGGCGGGGTAGGCGCGGGGACGGCGCTGGGCCGCGGCCTCCGGCCCGGCTCCCGGTCTGGGAGGTTTCGGGACGCGGTGCCCGGGGCTCCGGTGCGAACGCCCGGCTCGCCCGCTGTGCATCGCGGAGGCCGCCCGCCGCCCGGGCCTCGGGGGCGCGCCTGGCGACCTGGGGGCCCCGCACGCGGCCCGCGGAGGAGAGGGCGCGGACGCCGCCGCCCGGGGCGCCCCCGCACCCCGCACCTCGCACCCCGCACCCGCCGCAGCGCCCGCCCGCGGCTCACCTGCGCCCCCGCGCGCCCCGCCGCCGCCGCCGCCTCCACCGCCCGGCGCCGCAGCCCCGGCCGCCCCCGCCCCGCCCCGCCGCCCGCCGCCCCCGCCGCACTCACCGCTCACTGGCGCGACTGCCCCCGGGGCCGGGGCCGGGGCCGGGGCGGGGGCGGGGAAGGGGGCCGGGGCCGGGGCGCGCGGCTCGCCCAGCGCATGGGCTCCGTCCGCGGAGGGTGCGGCTCGGGCTGCGGGCTGCGGGCGCGGGCGGGCGGACACTCGGGGGGGAGGGCGCGCACGCCCCGCCCCGCGCCCGTCCGTCACGCAGGCGCGGCTCGCCATTGGCCGCGGCCGTCGGGCCACGCCCCCGCCCCGCCCCGGCCCGCCCCGCCCCGCGCCGGTTGGCCGGCCCGCCCGCCCGTCACGGGCCGCGGCCGGGCGGGGCTTCCGGGAAGCGGCGCGGAGGGCGGTGCCCGGCCCCGGAGGCCCTCGTGGGCCGCGGCCTGGGGGGGCTGGGCTGCGCCCGCGGGCGCTCGGCGGGAGCGCGAGAGGCGCGGGCCGGGGCGGCGGCCTCCGCGGGGAGCTGCCCGACAGGACCGCGGGCGGCGGTGCACCGGGGCGGGGGCGCTGCAGACCGGCGGGAGCCCGTGTCCCGCGGTGGGGGGCTCCCTGCGCCGCGAGGCCCAGCGGAGGGGTCAGGCCGGGAGACGAGGCTCGAGGAGGGTCAGGGTCGGCGCGCCGGGCGGACGGCCGGGACGGGAGGCGGGCGCCGGGGCAGGCCGGGCCGCGCCCCGAGCTCTGGGGCCTCATGGCCGGGGCTCGGTGCCCTACACCCCCGTTCCCATCAGGTGGCTCCGGAACGGGCGCCTGGCACCTCGGCTTCGTCGTGCGCGCGGCACCCGGGGCGCCCAGGCCACAAGGGGCAGCGCGGCGCGGAGCATCGTTTGATCCCGCCCCAGGGGTCTCGCTGGGCCGCAGCCTCGCCCCTCTCCTCAGCCTCCCCCTGCAGGCCGGCCCGCCCAGCCCCCTAGCCCGGAGGCTCCGGCCCTGCAGACGCTTGCGCGGGGCCCAGTTAACGATGGGCCCTCTGCAAACCAGCCCGAAAGCTGCCCGAGGGCTGCGTGCCGACGGCTCCCCCATCCGGAGCGCGAACACGCACACCCCGCATCTTTTCCAGACTTTCAAAAAAGACGTGGTTTCGACATTTTATTTTAAATTTCAAAGTAGTGCATCAACACACCGTGCTTGTTTACAAAAAGGAAGAACGGTGCAGCCCGCAGGAGGCCCAGGCTGGCCCCGCTCTGGCGGCCCTGCCCGCCCTCCCGTCCTGCCCCCTCCGGTGCCGGCGCGCGCTGTTCTCGTGGAGCCCCTCCCACTGCAGGCCGTGACCTTGGCGGGCCCCTCGGGGGGGGGGGGGCTGCCCCGCCCGCACACATCGCCTACAGCACGTGCCGAGGCCGTGGCCGGTTGGCCGGCCCGTGCACTGCGCGGTGGCTAGGACAGAGCCCGGCGCCCGCTGACGCGCACAGACGCGGAGTCAAGGAGCGGCAGTGAAAGCGAGTGGCGGCGTCCCCCGAGAGCGCGGACACCCCAAACCCCTCCCGGTGTCCAGGTCTGCATTTCCCTCGTCTTCGGGGGCGCTTTCCTTTTGTTTTGGCATCGCCACCCTTAGAGGAGGGGGTCCCTCCCGCAGGGCCAGGGCCGGGAAAGGTGGGCGCTGGGCTCCGCCTGATAACCGCCTTCGCGGGCGCTGACACCCGGCCGGTCCGCGCTGGTACCCCGCCCGGTGGGGCCTCACCTCCGCCCCGGCTCCCTCCCAGCCCACGGGAGCCCACGACGTGGGGCCCTACCCTCCGGGCCCCGAATGCGCCCGCGGTCGCCCCGCCCCCGGCCTGCCCTAGCAGCCGTTGCTAAGGGGCGTGGCTCGACCGCGGAGCCTCGGAGAGTCCCGCGGGCTCATGAATATTTGAGCATTCAAATAATGCCCCGGCCCCGTTGCCATGGCGCCCAGGGCCGCAACCCCGCCACCGGAAGAACGACCCCGAGTCGGAAGGCGCGCCCCGCGGCGGAGGGCGCCCGGCCCGTGGCACCGAGACCGACCCCTTTGGTGAGAGCCCAGCACACCTTTGGGCCTGGGGCCTCAGGCCTCGCTGCACCTCCCCCGTGCCTGGGGGGAAACTGAGGCCGATGGCTGCTCCAGGATGAAGCAGCAAAGCCAGTGGGGGCTCAGCGGTACCCCCAGATGTCCAATCTGGTCTCCAGGGGCTCAGCCCACGACCGGTAGCCGGGCTCCGAAGAGTTCCCAGGCCCCAGGGTAGGAGGGACCCCAGGCTCTGCCCCTGCAGGAGAGGAGGAGGTGGCGACCCAGACTCCCTTAGTGGGGACCTAGGAGAGACTAGGCCCTGCCCGCAGCGCCCCTCCCTCTGCAGCGAAGGGGGGAGGCGTGGAGTGGACCCAGATTGCTGCTGAGCCAGGCCAAGGGCTGGCATTAGCCTGGGCCACGGAGGCAGAGAGGCCACCCGAGTGGCAGGCAGGGTGGCCGCAGGGCCCCGCGCAGCATGGACAGGTCCAGCCAGTGCATGCACGTGAGGGGACAGTGCACGTGCAAGCTGCAGCCAGCGACCCAGGCCCTGCTCCTTGGACCCGAGACTTTTGGGGCCGGATGGGACCGTCCGCTGGGCCCAGTCCAGGGTAGGACCGCTGGTCGGCTGCTGTGAGGCACAGAAGGAAAGGGCGGCGGGCTTGGCCCTTCATGCTGCCCACGGGCCTCCTGGGGCTGCAGCCAGACCAGCCCCTGCACTCCCCACACCCCAAGGCTGGCAGGCCTGGGATGGGAGCGGGCAGCGTAGTCCCAGGAGGCACGTGCTGAGGTCCCCAGCCAGGCTTGGGGCTTTTCGCCCACTGGAGAAAGGCAGACGGCAGAGGAAGCTTCTGGAAAGAAATCCTGGCTGGAGACCCGATGAGTCTGTATGGTGGGGCTCACCTGCATGGCCTTCACCTCCTTGGATCCCCGGTGTATGGGTCACCTTCCAGATGAGGCCACTGAGGCACACAGAGCCCGCGCAGCACCCCTCCAGCGCCTCTGTCAAGGCCCAGCTGGCCACCCCCCAGCCCAGGCACGATGGAGAGGGTGCGGCTTGAGTGTCTGCAGGGCCCGAGAGATGAGAGCAGCACTGGCGTGGGCACGCGCCACACAATCCCTTCGGAGAATCGGGGGGAGCCTCTCTCCCGTGCGTTGCGGGCGCAGGAAGTGAGCATCCTGCCTGCCCGGGCCCCGCAGCCTGGGGCTCGCTCAGCGGAACGCGTCGTAAAACACAGAGGACCCCAGAAGGAGTCAGACTTAGGCGGAAAGTCAATCCAGGAAGGGCAGGAGGGGATACAGGGCAGGAGTCAGTGAGGCCTCAACCCACACTGGGGGGCGTTCCCAGAACATTCCAGGCGGACTTCCGGCTCTACCCCTGGACATGATTCTGGGATCTGGGGTCAGGCCAGGCATCTGCATCTTTAAGGAGCAGTACCAGGTGAGCCTGGCGCAGGTGTCCAGGGACACGGGCTCCCGTGGAGCCTGAGGGTGAGGGGGCTTGGGAAGGACAGGGTGCTAGGCGGCCAGCCCATGAGAGTCCAGAGAGGCAGACCTGGGACCCCTTTTGCAGAGAGGATGGTCAGTCACCACCCGACTGTCTTCCTCATCAACCCGTCCAGGTGCCCCATCAGGATGATCCAAAGGACCTGAGGGCTGGTGCCTACACTGACAGCCCCAAGCACCTCCACACCTGCCCACTTCTGCCCTGTGACCTCCTCCCTGCCTGTCCCAAGTCCCCTGGGCACAGCGACCTGGCCAGGAGGCCACGCCAACTCCCTCCTGCAGGTGCCACCTGGAGACACATGCTGCCTCCGTGCCTGGATGTTTGACCCATGGTGGGAAGAGGCAGTGCCTCCAGGTGAGGGGGCTCAGTGGGTGGAGGGGTGGGGTGCTTGGGAGCCTGGTCCCAGGCCCCCAGGTGTGGAGACACACACACAGGGCCTGAGCCAGTGGCTTGTTGCCGGCCGCGGCTGACGGAGCGAACGTGACCTGGGTCCAAGTGGCCCCCTCAGGCCTACAGCCTAGGCAGGACCTCCGAGAGGGGAGCCTGGGCCCAGCACCCCCGCTGCGGACCTTGGAGGATGGGGTGCCCCCAAGCCCGCGGGCAGGCTGAGACTGAGAGGCTGAGAGGCCATCAGAGCCAGGCAGGAGGAACCCCACGGGCTTGCCGTGCGGGGTCACCGCCAGGCCGCGAGTGCGAGCAAGAGCCGAGGCTTCGTAGCTCTGCCCTCGGCCTCTCCCAGCAGGTTGCATGTGAATGGACCAGGCCTGCAACAGAGCCCACGGGCCGTGGCCTGGCACAGCCGCTGTTCGAGTGCGGGAGCTGGGCTGGCAAGGACCGTACAACCCTCGGCCACAGAGCAAGGACCCGGGCAGCCGTAGGGACAGCCATGGCGAGCGGCTGGTACAGGAGTACCTGTCACCTGCCCGACTGGTGAGCGCTGGGGGGCTGGGGCTCAGGCCGCAGGGGTCTGCATGGGGCACCACTGTTCCAGGCCCGATGTCCAGCCAGCCCTCTGGCCTGGATGAACGCTCTCAGCCCTGCGGCGTCCTCAGGGCCGCCCCAGGCATCGGGGACAGCGAGGCAGGGAGGCTGGCAGGCATCGCCCAGTGCACCCGTGGGCCAGGCATCAGCAGCCGCTCCGCGAACCGCTCCGGGAGCCAGGGAAGCCCCTAGTTGGAGCAGCTGCTGCTCTGGGGGGAGGCCGGGCGGCAGACCGTCCAGGTGCGGGGCGCACAGCAGGTGCAAGCTGCCAGGGCTCCCTGAAACCGCGGGCTAAGTAGGGCACCCTGCACCCAGGGCAGGCTGTGTAAGTGGGCTCCACCGCGGGGTCCTGCTCGCTGACGGGGGCAGCTGGTGAGGCTTTCTCCCAAAGCCCCCGCTCCCACCCTGGGGCCACCAGGACACGCGGAGCCTCGTGACTCCGGTTCCCACCCGCAACCTCTCCGGGCAAGTCGGCGCCTCACGCGGTGGGGGCCACGCTAAGGGGCCCCCCAGGTACAGCCCCCCCCCCCACATGCGGAGGGAAGCCTGGCTGCCCGGGGTCTCTGCCCCACCCACCCCCAACGGCTCTCAGAAGCCTCCGCACAGCCTCATCAGTGAAGGTGGAAGCAACTCGGGCCCGGCCCCTGCCCCACAATGCAAGCTGGCTCCTGCACGGGCGGCCCTCCCGTGGGCCTGCAGGCCCAGGGCTCCCCGCTGTCTTGGGCCAGCGCGGACCCCACCGGGACACCTCCCAGCCGCTCCTCAGCAGCCCTGCTCCCACCCCAGGGCACAGGTTCGCCGCTGCAGGCCACCTCTCTCCCACCTGCCCTGGGGCCCTGTGTCCCCCGCACATGTGAGGCCTGGGTTCAGACAGCCTGGGTGGGCTCATGGGAGGGCCAGCATGCCCGGAACTTGGGGGATGCTCCCGTCTTGGGCCATCCTGGAGCCACAGGGAGACCAGGCTGCAGTGACAACAGCCTGACTCTGAGAGGGCACCCGGGGCACTGGCCCACCTGTGCATGGAGCGGGCTGGGGACGGCGCTCCCTGCCGGGGACAGTGGGACAGGGAGGGTCCAGCCTGGCCACACAGGGAGGGCCAGGGGCAGGGCACCGGGAGGGCAGTGAGCCCCGCCACACCCTGGCTGGACCTGGAGGTGGACCCAGCCTCGCCACCCAGCCGGTGGCTCCACACACCAGGAGCTGCGGTAGCCGCGGACATTCCAGGTGTTCACATGCGTCTCTGTGTTTCGTTTCCTTTTCATTTTGTGTTCATTCACGGTGGGGGGGGGGGCAGGGCCCAACGGGGGGCACTGCAGGAGTAAGCAGCACTCACGTCCCCCCAACCCGGTGCTAAACCCACCGTTCCACCGTTGAGTTGTTTTGTTGTGGGACCTGTTGGAACAGCATCTGGGCAGCCCCACAGCTGGAGGCAGAGGCAACCCTGGGAGGGAGTGACCACTGTCCGGTTCCAGGGCTCAGTCCTCATCGATTTCTGCAGCGGGCCCTGGCCCAGGTAGATGACCTTGGACTGGTGAACATGCTGGAGATGTGTGTCAACACCCGTGAGAACAGCCTGGGGAACTTTGGTGAGAGCCCCTCCCTGTCCACACCCTGCTGCTGGCGAGTTCAGACTTCTGTGCGAGGTCCCGTCCACTTGAATGCTGCCAGAGAAGCTCTGGTCTTTGGACCACTGCCCTCCATGGGCCTGCCCTGCACCCCACAGGCACGCCCTGCACCCCACGAGCCTGCCCTCCACCCCACAGGCACGCTGTGCACCCCACGAGCCTGTCCTGCACCCCACAGGCCCATCCTACACCCCACAGGCATGCCCTCTACCCTACGAACCTGCCCTGCACCCCAAAGTCCCATCCTACACCCCACGAGTCTGCCTTGCACCCCACAGGCCCATCCTACACCCCACAGGCATGCCCTATACCCTACGAGCCTGCCCTGTACCCCACAGGCCCATCCTACACCCCACAAGCCTGCCCTACACCCCATGAGACTGCCTTGCATCCTACAGGTCTGCCCTGCACCCAACAGGCCCGTCCTACACCCCACAGCTGTGCACCCCATGAGCCTGTCCTGAACCCTGCAGGTCTGCCCTGCATCCAACAGGCCCATCCTACACCCTCTGCAGGCACGTCCTGGGCCCACAGGCCCCCCTGCACCCCTCTTTCCAGGGATCAGGACTGTCCCGCAGGGTCAGTGCCCTGTTCTTCACAGGAGCCGCTGCTGGGGCTCCGACAGCCATGGAGCACAGAGGCAAGGGCCACCGATGCCCCGGGGGGTGCAGGGAAGGGAGGGGAATAAGGCCTTGCCACCCGCCTGTGGCCCACAGGGAAGCACCTGCCCAAGCTCAGCCAGCTGAAGCTGAACGGCAGCTGCCTGGGCTCCGTGAGGTGAGTGCCCCTCTCGGGCCTGGGGGCGGGGAGGGTCCCACGAAGAGGCTCCCGGGTGACCTGCCGTCTCCGCCTCCCGGCCCTCGTGCCCACCCTGCCAGCCTGATCCCGGGACATGTAGCTCGTGTGACCGACCCCCCTGTTGGGCGGAGGCACCTGCTGAGGGCGACACAGGCCACCCAGGGCCCGCGGTCAGCGTCAGGCCGGTCACCCCAGGCTGTGCGGCCGACAGGGTCTCCAAGGACCCACTGTGGGGTGCCTGGAAGGTGCCCCCGACCTTCAGCAAAAGGTCCCCAACCAGCAAGGGGTGTGTGGTGGGGGCCCCCACACCGCCGAGCCTTCAGGGGTGGGCATCCCCACGCCGGGGGGGCAGGAGCCGGGGCGTGCTGGGGCCCATCAGCCCCGCGGGTGAGCACGGCCTCGCGTACAACCCAACAGCATTTTAATGATCAACTTGAAAGATAAAATTCGAAACTAAGGACCGATGAACGTCCTCCGTGTACCTCACTGGCTGGAAAGAACAAAGCGGAAGCACAGTGGGGCCGTTTTAGGTGTTCAGGCAAAGCAGGCCGCACGGAAACACGGCTGGTTTGGGGCGCCTGGCGGGAGCAGTCAGCGCAGCGTCCGCCTCTCGGTTTCAGCTCAGGTCATGATGTCAGGGTCCTGGGATCGAGTCCCGTGTCCGGCTCCGCGCTCAGCGCAGGATCCTGTCTCCGTCTGCCTCTGCCCCTCCTGCTAGTGCGCTCGCTCTCCTGCTCTCGCTCGCTCTCTCCAATAAACATAAATCTAAAGAACAAAGCGGGCAAGCAAGCACTGCTGGTTCTATGTAGCCAGGGCCAGCCAGCATGAGGCGGGGGATTCCAGTCGGAGTTCTAGAAAGTTCTCCAGGTGTTGTAAATGGGCTCCAGGCACCCAGTCCCGTCCAGGTGAAGCCGTAAAGATCCTTATCAAGCAACCTCAAAACTGCCCTCTCGATCCTCCTCACGGACGCTGCTACCTATCAGATAAGCATCGAGGAGAATTTAACAGGACACTTAAGGATCTGGAAATGGAAGCAAAGAAAACTGGAAGGCCACCTGTCCCTCGGTGTGTGGCCCCAAGACCCAGAGCGGGAAGCAGCGCTGCCGCCCCCCAAGGGTCTAGATGCGGGCATCTGAGGCACACCGTGCTTGCGCAGGGAGGCCGCGGCCTCACGGACGGGGCGACACCTTTCTGGGCTAACGACGACGGAAAATCGCATTTATTCCTTCCCCGTTAAGGCACAGATTCGCTCGGAGGAGAACAAAGTCCGTAAAGAGCATATGACACGAGGATGAAGGTCACGAAGGCCCGTGGACGGTGTCATAGAAGCAGGAAATACGACACACCATTTGTGACGACACAAAATAGTCAATTCCAAGAACGGTGACTCGATGGTAAATGGCAAGGACACGCGCTCTGCCCCTGGCCGGCAACAGCGAGAAACGCAGCGAGCCCTGCAGTTCTTTCTGTTCTCAAATCCCGAAGCTCGGCCGCGGGATGTTTGCAAACGTCCACGGGTTGAACGTGGACAACAGTTCGGAAGAGGGAGCTGCTTGGACGTAACGGTCCCGCGGACTGAGCTCAGGACTAGCCTGTGACGCTCCAGACGTTAGGGCGCCTGTCTCGTGGTTTCTGGGCCCTCAGCCAGTCTCCCCAGCAGGTGCCCCTCTATCCTCATGTTCCCCCGCCCCGGGCCTGACGGCTTCTGCAGCCGCAGGCCCTGGCACGGGGGGCCGCAGGGGGCGGGCGGCCTGAGCTGCAGACACTTACTCTTGCCTGGTTGTGAGGTGGACGTCGAGACCCAGGCGGGCAGCGCTGGCTCCCCCCGCATTGTGGGTGGGAACCCCCTTTCCTCTCGCCCCGTGGGGCTTTGCGGGCGATTTCCACGTTCCTGGGCTTGTAGAGTGACCCGCCCAAACTCTGCCTTTGCGATCGCAGGGCATTGGCGCCGTGTGTATCTGCGTCCACGTGTCCCCTTCTGAGGACACCAGTACCCACCCCACCATGAGCACCCACCTGAGCTCCCGATAGGGTCTCGTGCTGGACGGCTGGCGGTTAGGACGGCTGCATGTGCGTTTGGTGGGGCTGTAGGCGACACGATTCACCTGTAACAGGGGAAGTGCCCTCCTGTGAACCCGTAGGAACAAGCGGGTTCCCAGCACTCCTCCTGCGTCGGTGTGGGCAGGTGGTCGCGGGTGTACACTGTCCTACACCAGCCACCGGGAAGAGGATGGCATGGGGACGCGCCTCCCCACCCACCCCACTGCCGCCCGGCCCCGGGCAGGACCCCAGCCCCCTGTGAAACCGGGGATCCCTGACACCAGGAATTCCCACGTTTATAGTGTCTTTATGATCACGAATGAGGTCCCGTTCCTGTTGTGTTTTCTGGGTGATTATCACAGATGCAGACAAGCATCCTGTGGATGGAGACATTCTGCAAATCAGCGAAACCTCACGGAGCCTTACACACGGGTCTTATATCTGCCAACATCGTGTCTTTATTTTGTCCCTAGAAATACCGCCAAACTCACATTGATTCGAGGAGTCTGTTAACTCCATTGGGGTTTCAGTGAGTTAGGAGGCTTGCCTTTCACTTCCCGGCCCTGCTCCTTTTCCTTACTTTCTGGCGCCAAGGGTGGATGACAGGCAGCTCGTGCTCGGCCTTTTATCCCCAGGGCTGCGTGCATGAGCAACTCTGCACGGCGGCGACAGGGCCAGAAAATGGTACTGTCCCTTCCGGCCATCAGTGCGCAGGCTCCGGGGCCACCGCCACCTCCCACGCCAGCAGCAGCGCTACCCGGGTCACCGCAGCACCTGATACCCTTTGCTGGCAGTGATTGCCTGGGTGCTCAGGGACGCCCCTCAGAGCCCCGGCGCCGTGCTCCTCGCGTTCTGGGATCCAGGCCAACTCCTAGGCTGTTTCTCCCTCTGCTTGTTCTTTTCGGCTGCTCTAACCTTGAAACTTTTTTTTTTTTAAGATTTTATTTATTTATTCATTTATTCATTCATAAGAGGCAGAGACACAGGCAGAGGGAGAAGCAGGCTCCCCGCAAGGAGCCCGACGTGGGACTCGATCCCAGGTCTCCAGGATCACGGCCCAAGGCATATGCTCAACCACTGGGCCACCCAGGTGCCCCTCTCCTTGTTCTTTTTGCAGTTTGCTTCTGTCCTTTTTCCAGCTCCTTGAGCTAAATGCTCAGCTTAACTGTTGTCATCCTTCCAGGTTTTTTTTGATAAATGTTTCGAAAGATATAAAATTGTCTTCAGGTACAGCCCCGGGCAGGGTCCACAAATTTGGCACGCTTTGTTTTTTGTCATCACTTCTAAGTATTTGGTAATTTTCCTACTTAATCTGAGAAGAGCCGGAACCTGTTATTCCCAATCTTTATTCTTCTATAAAAACGGAGCGCTCCACTCTCAGCCGGGCTCGCAGCCGCCCAGCCTCCCCCGCCGCCGGGTCCGGCCGCGTGCCTTGGGTGCGAACCACAGACTCTGAAAACAAAGGGAATGAAACCACGGTCACCAGCTAGGAAATGAAGACAGACAAGAGGAATACTGCAGGAAACCCAGTCAAGGAGAGATTGCACAGGAAGGCAGGAAGGACCGCGACGAGCACAGGCCGCCGCCGTCCACGCTCGTGACTGTGACCGTTGCAGGAGGAAACCGGGGTTGTAGAACAGAACAAATACTCAAGGATCAAAGGAAACTCATCAGACATAAACGAAACCTTTCAACTACAGACGGAAAGAAGAGAATGAAAAGCGGGCTGCCAGCGGTCCCTAATACAGCTACCCGGGTCTTTACCCCGGAGAGGTAAAATTCGGAGGCGGCCAAGGAAAGAGACCATGTCTTCTTCTTCTTTTTTTTTTTTTTTTTTAAGATGTATTTATTTATGATAGACATAGAGAGAGAGAGAGAGAGAGAGGCAGAGACACAGGCAGAGGGAGAAGCAGGCTCCATGCAGGGAGCCCGACGTGGGACTTAATCCCGGGACTCCAGGATCGCACCCTGGGCCAAAGGCAGGTGCTAAACCGCTGGCCACCCAGTGATCCCCAAGACCACGTCTTCTTTTAAGAGGAAGAGGAAGGAAGTCTTCCTTGGGCTCCTCCACGGACACGCGCACAGCAGAAGATGGGACCGTGGGAAGGAGGCCTGACCCCAGACTTCAAGGCCCAGCCAGCGTTTCTGAATGAGTTAGAGACCCGGAGTGGTTTGATTAGCACCCGCCCCCTTGAAGGGGTTGCTGGACACGATGTCAGCCAATTAAAAGATGATGGGAAAACCCACTCACGGCAACAGGCTGGGGCACACGCGAAGTGTCCCGAACTGAACGGCAGAGGCCAAGCTGGCCAGGTGAGGGGTGTGCGCGCTGGGCTGGGGTCTGAGGGCATCATTGCATGTCTCAAGGAGGGGGCAGGGGACGAGCACGGGCACATGGGAGCGGGGCCATGAGGAGGAACGTGGGGAGACCATGCGGCAGGGACAGGAGAGACCGCGGGCCGGGGCCTGGGAGCCATGCTCGGCTCCACCCCCAGCGACTGCCCCCCACCGGCTCCTCCCTGGGGCGGGGAAGCCCCAGCCAGGGCCCCCAGGGACCTGCTCTTCCAAGCTGGGCTCCACACCCTCCTTCCCAGTCCGAATGCCCGAGAAGCTACTGCGAGGATAGTCAGAAACCTTGGGGTACCCGCGGCACGGAAGGGAAAAGGCAAAACACGGTCCCAGAGGAGCGCGGACCACCCAGGGAAGGGAGTCAAGCTTCCAAATGTCATCGTCCGAGATGAGACACGGGAGATGTGGCTTCTTGGTATCTTGCAAACAATCGCAGGCCCAAGGAAAGATGCGAGATCCTGAAGGCGCTGCGGCGCGGACGCGTGAGGGCCACGAACCGGCCACGTACAGTGGCAGAGCAGTGCCGGAAGGAGAAGGAGGCCCCAACACCTCCTCCAGGACGGGCACACCAGCGGCAGAGCTCCGGGCCTCAGCCTGGGGACGCAGGCGCAGTGCAAAGCACACACCCTCGAGAACATCCCAGAAGCCGGCGGGAAGGAAAGGGACACAGAGGACAAGAGGAGCCTGCGGGGCGGGGCCGGGGGGGGTGGTGTGGCAGGGACAAGGCCACGACAGGGGCCCGGGCGAGGGTCTTGCAGGCACAGCTGGCTGCAGGAGGGCTGCAACAGGAGGAAGCCATCCAAGAAAGGCCAGAGGGAGGGGGGAGGGAGGGAGAAGCCCCCCAGGGTGGACCCCATGGGCAAGGGCCACAGGCAGCAGGTGCGGCCCCAAGTCATCCAGCACCAGGGCAGCACCACCCACCCCGCCCCGCCCTCCCCGCTGCGGCAAGGAGGGAAGGCAGGGGGGCAGCGGCTCTGGGGCCCCTAAGCCTGCAGGCGGCCTCCCACGGCCACGGGTCACCGGCACCCTGCAGGTGGACAGGGCCACGCGTGGGGGGTGGATGGGCGCGGAGGGTCTGGGCCTTCACGGACAGGCGTGGCCTCCAGCCCAGGACGGTGCTGACCAGCTGACCTGCCCTCTGCAGAGACCTGGGCACCTCCCTGGGCTGCCTGCAGGTGCTGTGGCTGGCTCGCTGTGGCCTGACTGACCTGGACGGCGTTGGCTCCTTCCTGGCCCTGAAGGTGGGTTTGGGGTGCCCCGGGCTGGGGAGACGGTGCCAGGCCCTGCCCTGGCTGAGCCCCCTGCTGTCCCAGGAGCTCTACGTCTCCTACAACAACATCTCAGACCTGAGCCCGCTGTGCCTGCTCGAGGAGCTAGAGGTGCTGGACCTGGAAGGCAACAGCGTGGACGACCTGGGACAGGTGCGCTACCTGCAGCTGTGCCCGCGGCTGGCCACACTCACTCTGGAAGGCAACCTGGTGTGCCTGCGGCCAGGGCCCAGCCCTTCCAGCAAGGTGTGTGTGCCGGGCACCCCAGCAGCGTATGCACAGTACGGGGAGGCACCCTGCGCCCCCCCCCACGGCCCCAGGGGCCTCTCTGCCCACCTGCACCCCGTGACTTGTTCACCATCAGCTCATTCTCTTCTATCGCTGGAGAACTTCTGGGCCAGGACCAGACCCCACAGGGCCCCCCACAGGGCCCCGCAGGGCCCCGCGCACACCCGCCATGCCCCCCAGCCCATACGGCACCCCCATGAAGTGCATGCACGTGACACATGAAGCCATGCATGTCTGCGCAGAGAATCACACACCCACCCCTGTACAGGCCCAGTCCAACGGCCCCTCCATCCCCCACACGCCCCCGTGTGCCCTATGTGGAAATGCACTCCTTCCTCCTGGGCCCGTGCACACCTGGAGCTCACACTTGCTACCCTCCTGGCCTCGGCTGGATGGTGCCAGCGCACAAAGCTGCCCAACCCCTGGACCCTGGCTGTGAGCCAGAGAGTGAGATCACACTGGGGGAGAGCGCGGGGTTCCCACAGTCCCCCCTGGGAGCCAAGAGTGACCCAGGCCAGCCCTGGGAGGGTGGGGCAGCATCACCAACCCTTGCTCCCCGGCCTCGCCCTACGGAGGTCTGGGGAAAGCAGCCACAGGACAAAGCTGGCCTGAAGGCCCCCCGGACCCAGGCCTGCCCGACCCGTCCACCCTGCAGGTGCCCCGGGGCTACAACTATCGGGCAGAGGTGAGGAAGCTCATCCCCCAGCTGCAGGTCCTGGATGAGGTGCCGGCCGCACACACTGGCCTGCCGGCCTCCTGGAAGCTGGACCAGGACTGGCTCATGGTGAAGGAGGCCATCAAGGAGGCCGGTGTCTTCGATGGCCTGCTCCCTGGGCTGGGTATGCCAGCCATCCACCCGCCCTCTGGCAAGGGCCACCCCCCCAGCCTGGAGACCTTACCAACGGAGCCCCAGAAGAGGGGGCACCCCCACCACCCCCAGGGAGAGAGCTCTGTACCCTGGCTCCCCCAGGCCTCCCGAGATGGACGGCCACATTTCCTGCCCCTTCCAGGCTTTACCCTTGGGCTCCCAGAGCCCGGGATAACCTCCCCGTGAGCAGCACCTGGGGGGCGTGTGGGCCTCCAGACACACAGATGTTGGGTGGCAGGGCTCCCTGTCTGTGGACAGTCTTGGCCGCGGGTGGGGTGGTTCTTGGGTGGGCCAGTTCGCGGGGGTTTCAGTGACCTCTGATTTTGACCCCCGGACAGATCATCCCCATGGAGCCAACATTCAGAGACTCAGCTCCGAGCTGTTCTTGCCCGACACCCAGCCTCGGGCCCCCAGGCCGTGGCCCCTCTCCCTACTGGTCCCTGGGGGTCCCCTGCCTGAAAGCCTGCTTCCCAGGGACCCAGCTCCAGAGGATGACAGCAGCAACCTCACCCACGGTAACTCACCGCCCTCGGCACAAAGCTGACCCTGCAGCCCCTCAATGCCAAACCAGACCCAGCCACACCCTCGTCTGTAGGTGCTGGCCGGGTCCTCTGCGGGAACCCCACCAAAGGCCTGCGGGAGCGCCGACACCAGTGCCAGGTATGCCCTGCCACCCGCAAGTGGGTCAGGACTGCAGTGCTACCCCAGGGGCCCAGCGTCCTGGCCTGGCGGTACCCTGCCTGCAGGCACTGCTGGCCACATGCCCCCGCTCTCCCACAGCCAGAGACGTCCTTCCATCTGCAGGGTACTCCCCACCCGGCCCCCTTGAAGACTGTGCCCCCAAACCAGCCCTCTGTCTCCCCAGGCCTGGGCAGCACCGGAGCCGCTGCCCCCACACAGGCTGGAGGACTCGGCTATGAGTGCCTCTATCCCAGGGCCTGACCAGACAGACAGCAGCGGCGACCTCCTGGCCTTGGCTAGGCTTCCGGCCCACAGGGAGCTGGGCCTGTGGTGGGTGCATGTCCTGGCTGCTGGGAGGTCATGGCTGGGGCTGCCTTGGTACCCAGGTTGGCTGGAGGAGCTGGCCGTGGGGGCCTGAGGCCGGGGGATCGTCCCAGGGGCACACTCATTTGGGATGAGCTCTAAGGGCAGGGCGGCAGCCCTCTCTCCCCTCTAACCCCCTCTCTGGTAGGTCCCTGGAGTCCCAGCAGGAAGGTGCCACGGCCTCCGGGGGTCCACGGAGGAGCCCTGAAGAGCAAGAGGACAAGTCTAGGCCCAAGACTCCCTCCGGCCCCCCGTGCCTGGCCCCAGGTATTGAGAATGATCCCACACACGGCCCCAGACCAGCGTTCATCAGCTGGGGCCCCATCCTCAGCTGGACTCGGCGAGGGGCTGTAACAGGGAGGTCCTCTCCTGGGGGGCTGCTTACAGGCGAGGGGTTCCAATCCCTGAGCCCATGGGATCAAAGGCCACAGCAGCTGGACGGAGGGGTGTGAGCAGGGAGTCTGGACTGAAACAGAGGGCAGGCCCACTGGGCAGGGAGCAGGGCACAGGCCCACAGAGGGGAGAGGGCACCAGACAGGCCAGGAGACCGAGGCAGGGAGGTGGCTACGCTTACTCTGCACAGAGGCCTGTGCCAGGCTCAGGACACCGGCTGCAGAGTGACCACGGCTGAGTGGAAGACCCCTCACCCAGCAGAGCCCAGGGAGGCTTCCTGGAGGAAGGGTCTGAGTTGACTGGTAGAACCCAGTGGGCAAGCCTGGGAAGGGGCAAGCAGGGGCGGCAGGTGCACAGGCTTAAAGGGGGGCTGAGTGGCCCTCCTGTGGCTGGGGAGTAAAAGGGCCAGGAGGGAACAGGGGCACGGCAGGCAAAGCATCTGGCCTTCCCCGCGCTGGCCAGTGCAGGGAGGGGCTGGAGGGGGGTCCTGGGGGGTGGGGGGAGAACAGGCAGGGCAGCGGGGTGGAGCAGTGACAGACAGTGGGAACTCAGGAAACAAGGGGTACCGGAGCCTCCCACCCCAGGCCAGGGCCAGGTGAGACGTCCGGTTTGCACCGATGGGGGTGCCAGGGGCTCACTCGACGCAGAGGTTTAGGACCTGGCCCAGGGCGGCCACCCTTGGTGATGGGACCCAGTGACCCAGAGCCAGAGCCCAGGCCAGAGGTGGGTCTGGCCCCAGCAGCAGCCCAAAGTCATGGGGCTGTAGAGCCACACTTCCCAGGGGAACCCAGGAATGCAAGAGAGGGCTGCTGCCTTGGGGTAGGGGCAGTGAAGGGCTGGGGGAGAGACCACAGTGGGCACTGCCAGCTTGCCTGTGGTGACCCCCACCCTCTGGGGCCCCTCGTCTGACAGGCTATCTTTGTTTTCCAGAGCCTTTCAGGACCTTGGGCTGTAACCTGATCCCCTGTCCCCCCAAGATGCCTTCTGATTCTAGCCACAGCTCCTGGGGGGCCACAGGCCTGCAGTTCCAGAGGCGCAGGCTCAGAGCTCTGTGCAGCTTAGGGCCTGGCCTGGGCCAGGGAGCTGGCCTGGGGCAGGGGCTGGCTGCAGGGACGGCTCTGAGAGCCCTGGAGGTGACCTCAGGCCCAAGCCCTCGAGCCCAGGGATGTCCAGGCCCAAAGGCAGCACCAGATTCAGCAGCCAGAGTCCCTGGCCTGCGGCGCATGCTGCACCTGAACCCTATCACCCCAGCCCAGGCCCCCCCCTAGTGTAGCCCCCACCCCCCCACACTGCCAAGCTGCCGGGGACCCCATGTGAACTCTGACTTCAGGGAGCCCGGGGCTTCTTGGGGAGTGTGTGGGACTGGGTAATGGCTTGACACAGGAGAGACCCTTCCTGGTGGAGGGGAGTCGGGCATAAGAAAAGAGGCCAGGCTGAGCGGGTCAGCTGCCCACTCCTCCCACGGGGCCTGGCTTCCCAGGAGGAAGGGGCAGGGGAAGGCCTGGAAGACAGGCTGGGCCCGCGCCCGGGGGGTGGGGGTGGGGGGGCGGTGGTGGCGGGCCCCAGCAGCGCCCTGGCAGGCCCTCCGGAGGCCAGGGTGCAGCCAGGCCTCCCATCCCCGGGCACCGGTGCGGCTCCTCGCCCACGCGGGACGGGCGGCCAGCTCCCTTCCCTTGGGGGGAGGGACCCCAAAACCAAGCGAATCCTTTTTGACTCCGGTGTACATAAACGCGGTTTACTTCGTTGGTGACGTTGGTTCAATATATGATGCAGCTGGCACGGCCTGCCTCCCACGACTCTCCCCCAGCGCCGCCCCTCGGTCCGGGCACCCAACCTCCGTGCCTCGCACCCCCCGCACCCGCTACACCCGTACGTTAGGGCCCGCGGTGACCGGCGGGCAGGGCAGGAAGCGGAAGCCGAATCTGCTTTCAGCCGTGCTCTGCACCGAGAGCGCCACCATCGGGCAGCTCCGGTCCACGGTTTTCCTGCACACCTGCGGGCGCCGGGGGTGCGGGGCGGGAGGAGGGCGTGGTCGCGAGGGGCGGGGCATGCGGGAGGGCGTGGTCAAGAGTGAGTGAGGGGCGGGGCCAGGGCAAGGGGCGGGGGCAGGAAGGGCGTATAGGGGCGAGGCGCAGAGGGGGCGGGGCAGAGGAGGGCGTGGGGGTTCGGAGTGCAGGGGGGGGCCGTGGAGGGGCGCGGGGGGGGCGGGGCTCCGGGCACAGCCCGCGCACTCGCGCACTCACCAGGACCCTGGGCTCCTTCCTGGCCTGGCGGTCCTCGAGGCACAGCCCGGTCTCTGCGAGGGGCAGTGACCGATGGGGTTGGCCGGCCTCCCCCTCCCCCTCCCCCTCCCCCTCCCTGCCGGCCGCCGGCCCTCCGCGTCCGCGTCCTCACCGGGGATGGCGGGCAGACGCTCCGGCGCGCGGGTCCCGGTGGCCTCGGGCGGGCGGAAGAGCTTGCTGGCGCTCTGCCGCGGGAAGGGGCCCCGCGTCCCGGTGGGGCGAGGGCGTCGTGACACGCGGAGCCCGCCCCCCGAGGGAAGGGCGGTCCTGGACGGAAGGGGCCTGGGGGGGCAGGGCGGAGGCCTGGAGGTGGTCTTGAGTTACGGGGTGGGGGGCGGCCCCAAGGGGACTGGAGCTGAGGCTGGGGAGTGGTCCTTCGCAGGGACTCTGCGGAGGCCGTTTTTGCAGGGGGGAGGCTGGGAGGTGCTCACCGGGGCCTCCGCTGTCTGGCCCGGGGCTCCCGCGCCCTGCCCGCACGCGAGTGCTGGGTCCCGGGCATCTGCTCCAAGGTGGCGGAGGCAGGCGCGGCCTCTGGGAGCGGGAAGCGGTCAATGGACAAGTCGGCGTTGTCCACGAAGATCCTTGAGCCGCGGGACACGCCGTGGGGGGCCTGATACTCACTCAGGACCTGTGGGGCAGCCGGGAGGGGCACGAAGGTCACCCCCACGACGCGGGGCTCGCCCCCACCCCGCCCCCGACTGAGATGCATACTCACCTCGCCCTTGGGGTTCAGGAGGAGAGTCACGCATCCTCGGTTGAAGTGGAATCCCAAGGACGAAGGCAACTGCTTCTTCGTGCTGCGGGGCCCCTCACCCCAAACCTGGTGCACGCGGCAGGGGGGTGGCAGGGTTAGGAGGGAGGGGGTCCCAGCGGCGCTGCGAGGGTTCGCAGGCAGTGGGGCGCACCGTGACGTGGTGCCGAGGCGCCAGCAGCGTGCCCGGGGGAAAGCGGTACATGCACACAGGGAAGTCTTGCACAAGCTGCTGCAGCGTGAGGCCACTCAGGTCCACGGTCTCCTCCAGCGACTGGTTGAGGACACGTACAAACCTGTCCCGGCGGCTAACAGCAATGATCTTCAGGCAGGAACCCGTCGGGCTGGGCAGGGAGCAGGGAGGGTAGGGGCACTGCAGACAGGCTCGGGCACTCTCCCCTGGCCGCCCCCGGTAGCAGACCCCCTCCTGCTGTGGCCTTGCGGGGTCACCCCCTCACCTCCAGCGGCGCCTGGGAGGCCCGTGCTCTGGACCTGCACAGGGCTCCCCCGTCAGGACAGTCTTGCCAGGCTGGTCCTGATGGGCTTTCCGGAGATCCGGGGAAAGGAGACCTGTTGGAAGGGGCACCTCCAAATGGAGCATCCACTGGGGACATGTCATGCGAGGCCAGACTGACCTGCAGCACGCTGAGGGTGGACTGGGGAGAAGAACAGCTCCGGGGGTCCGATCCAGAGCAGGAGGGATGGCGGGACCCTGGAGGCTGAGGGAAGCAGGGGGATAACTCCAAGAACCAGGGGCAGGGGGTGGTACTCCCGTGAGGGTGCCTCCGCAGCAGCAAGCATCACCTGAGACCCCCCTGGCCCCAGGAGTGAGACCAGAGAGGCCCCAGCGGCCTTGCCCCAGGCTGCTGTGAAGGTCAAGCTGTTGGGGGACGCTGTGTAGGGCTTTGGGCCGAGATTATGGCCCTGCGGGGGGGGGGGGTCATGGGGGAGACCCACTCCACCTTCAGTCTGTGTCTGCATTTCCCTGCTGAAGATCCTCGAGTGGGCCTCGGTGGGCTCAGAAGACTTGCGGCCCGGCGAGCGAGGCGGGCGTCCTGTCACCTTCCGCACTCGGCATCGCGCAGCCAGCTGGCCACTGCTGGAGCCAGAGTCCGTGCCCCCTGAGCTGCTAGTACCCACCAAGGGCAGGGTACTCCACTCGACACTCTTGAGACGCTGTTCCATGTGTCGTCTACGCAGCTCCGAGCCCCACTCACCTGACAGTGAGGCCTCTGGGGGTGACAGGGGCCGTGGGTGCCTGTGGGCCACGGTCGGCTGATCTGCTCGTTGCCCGCTGGCTTCTAGCCCCCCCAAGGTGGGTGGGGCAGCCAGGGGCCCCGCCTGGGGAAGAGCCTCAGGAGCCCTTTCCCTTCACCATGAACCTCGCCCTCTGCAGGTGGGAGAGCTGCCCTGGAAGGTGTAGGGGACTTGGGCCAGGACACCTGGGGTAGACCTTGGGGTCCACCCTCCCCGCGCCCCTAGGGACTGCCTGACTGGCACAGTTACTTTTGGTCTGAGCTGCACTCAATGTTGGTGAAGAGGTTAGGATACCGCTGGGCAATGCTGTTCCAGTCCACATCCTCCAGCCGGAAACCCTGGCCGGGAAGCAACAGGCATGTGGCCCTCCCTTCCCAAGGGGCTCCAGCTGTGAAAGCTCGTGGGGAGCCTTGCTCACCTCCCCGGCGGAGGGGCCCTGGTCGCTCTCAGGGAGGTCGCTGAGTTCCAGCAGGGTTTCTGCGGTTACCACCTGCCAGAGGGGAGTGGAGGCCAGTGGGCAGGCACCACGGGAAGGAGCCTCTCCCCTCTGACCTCACCGCTCCTGAGGCCACACTTGCCCTGCGTTCTTCCCAACGGCCCTGGGGGTGGGGCGGGGCTGGGGTCGGGGGACAGGCTTCCCAGGCAGGCCAGGGCTAAAGCACCTGGAGGGGAGACCCTGGCTGTCCAGGGGAAGTCCGAGGACTGGGGAGGGGACGCGGGAGGCAGGGCGGTGGGCTGAGGGGAGCTTACCTCCACACTGCCTGTGGAAGATCGCAGTATGCGACCCACCCAGGAGGAGCGGGCCAGCTGCAGGAGGCAGGACTTCTGGAAGGCCTGCAGCTCAGCCTCCAGCTGCTGTATGGTGGTCGCGGTCTGCAGCAGACGTTCCTCCAGCTGGGACTTCTCCTGTTCCAGGAGAGCGCAGAGGTGTGCACAGTCTTTTCCAGGCACCGACCCCCACGGCCAACCCCTGCCTGGGCCCTGATCCTCACCCCAGCTTGTGTCCCCCGCCCAACTCCCTGATCCCACCTGCCCCTCACCAGCTGGGCCTGTTCCTTCTGCTTTTTCAACTCCAGAGTCAGCTTCTGAACCTTGTTCTGCAGGAACCTTTCCTGATTGCGTGCACCCCTGGGGGAAGGGGCGATCTCAGCAGCTCCCACCTTGAGGTCAGCAGCCAAGGAGGGGGGATGGAGGGGCTCCCCTTCACTGACATTGGGGGCCCAAGGGCCCAGAGTTCCACTGGGCCAGGCCAAGTCCAGCTCTGGGAGGTCTGGCTTGTAGGTGGGGGTCTAGGTCCAGTGGCTGTAAATGTGTTCAGAGTTAGGGTCTGGGTACATTCAGAGCATATTCGCTTTTTCAGGGTTAGGGTGGGGGGTGAGGGTCCAGGTGAGGGTTAAGGCTAGAGGTACGGTCAGGATAAGAATTAAATTGGAGTGCTGGTCAGGCCCAGGGGTTGGGGATAGGGTCAGGCGAAAACCAGGAGCTCCGGCCAAGACCGAGGCTGGGTGGGGCTGCGGGCCCAGCACTCTGCTGCGCACCTCTCAGGTGGGATCCCAGCCACCTCCTGCAGGACATGGCAGTGCCGGGCATCCGGGCGGTTCTGGATGGCCCACCTCAGAGCCTGGATCTCTAGTTCCCGTTGACCCCAGAGCAGCCGCAGGGCGCGAGGGTCCAGGGACTCAGGGGTCAACCTGCAATGCCAGTGATCAGGCCCTGCACTCTGGCTGACCAGACCCATGTGGCTGACCACCCCTCCCTCCCTCCCTTACTGCAGGTTGGTGGAGAAGACCACCCGTGAAGAGCTGGGCTTCGTGTCCTGTGGGCACTTGGGAGCCACTGGGTCTTGGAGTGTGCCAGCCGGACGCTCCCGGGGGCCATTGACCAGTGCTTGGCCCACAAGGGATAAGGGGGCCTCTTTCTTGGCTTCTTCAGCCTCTTGGCAAGACTCAGGGGCCATTCCTGATGTTCCTGGGGGAGCTGAGAGGATGATGTGGCTGTCGTCCTCGTGTCCCATGTGTGGATACCCCTGTGGGGCTCTCCTTATGTGGCTGCGAGTGTGTGCCCACGTCTGACAGCCCCAGACAGCACCACTTCAAAGAGGCACATGTGTGCAGGTGTGCACACGCACCCCACGGGACACTGAACTGCTGGTCATGTGTACACCCGTGTCTGTGTATTTCTGACCAGGACAAGGCAGCAGGTCACCCCCTCGCCGCCCCGCAATGTGTCACCTGGGCGTTTGCACATTTCCTGTTGTCCTCCCCCTATCATCCTTGCCTTCTAGGACCCGAGGTCCTGGTCCTTTGCCTGTGATGCCCCCAGGCCCAGGCCTTACCCCCAACACTCACCTGAGGCCTGAAATCCAAACAGACCTAGGGAAAGAAAGGCTCTATAGTGTTGCCATGGATACCAGCACCTAGAAGGGGAGGGGCTCTTTGTTACCAGGAGCTTCCAGGGAGACCCCAGAGCAGGGCCCTACGACCTGGGCCCACCTCCTGACCCAGCCTGAAGGAGAAACTCTGAGAGGCGGGGTTGTTGCCCAGCTGGCCTTAGCAGGCCCGGGGGCCCAGAGTGACCAGCAGGGCCTGCCATAGTCACACACAGTGTGCCACCCCAACCAGCCTTGGGGAGGCTCCCACAGCCTGACTATGGCAGCGGCGGGGGCATTGCTGCCCGTGTATGGGGGCTTGCCGGGCCCTCACCTGCTGCGACCCCCCTCCTGAGTGCTTCCCGCAGCCTCTCGGCACTCAGAGGCGGATGCCCACCTACGTAACCCCCAAGCCAGGAGCCTCCCCCTCCCCAGTCCATCTCCACCACCTCGGGGAGCTCTAGGGACTCTCAGAACCACAACAGTTCCCTCTGCCCAGAACAGAAATGAGGCGCCAGACCTGACACAGACCGACGCCTTCCAGCCTCACCCCGCCCCGCGCTCATTCACCCCCGCTTTTCTGTAGGACTTCCTGTGCTGGGGAGCAGGCGGGCAGGAGGACCCCCAGGGCCCAGCGTGCGGGAGCGGAGCAGGCTCGGAAGGCCTGGTCCCGGACAGCACTGAGGTGTCCTGGGCTCGGCCTCCCCAGGGCACGGGGTGCGGATGTACCCGTCTCCAGGGGCTGCGGGCAGGAAGGGGGGAGCTCAAGGTCTTTGTCTGGCCGGCCCGGCCCTTGAGGGCGGCCTTCTCCCCAGCAGGGCGGTCGGCAGGGCTGCAGCCGGAGAGGCCAGCGCGCGCCAGCCTCCCGCGGGGCTCACCGCTCCCCGACCCGCGAGGCCCGCGCACCCGCCCCGATGGAGGCGGGGCGGTGGGACCCCAGCCCTGGGCCCCCGGCGGCCCCTCCGGGTGCAGAGGCTGCGGGGTCCACGCCGGAGCCCCTCCCTGGGCAAGAGACTCATCGGGCCCGAGGCCCCCGAGGGAGGCGGCCCGGGACACCTGTCCCACGCGCCGCCGCGGGCCGGGGACGCGCTTCCGCGTGCTTCGCGGTCCTGGGGCGTGCGTGGACCAGGCTCGGCCCGCCCCTCCGCCCCGCCGAGCTCCGCCCACACCTGGGCGCCGCCGGGGGCGGGGCGGGCGGGGAGCCAATGGGAGGGGCGGGGCGCAGGCGGGGGAGCCAATGGGCGCCGGCGCAGGGCGGGCGGGGCGGCGGCGGGAGCCAATGGGGCGGCGCGGGGCGGGGCGCTCGGGCTGCGGGCCAATGGAGTGGCGAGCCGGGGCTCGCCCGCGGCGCTAGAGGCGGCAGGTTGCGGCGGCGCCGGGCGCCGGGCGGCAGCCCGCGGAGTGTGGGTCCCCGCGGCAGGCGGGCGCCCAGGTGAGCCGCGCGGGCCCCAGGTCCTCCCGCGTGCGGGCCGCGGCCTCGGGAGGCAGCCCCGACGAGAGGGCGCGGGCTGGGCGGCCGTGGGGGCCGCGCCGCACCTGCAGCGGCCCGGGGGCGAGCGCGGCGGCTGGCGGGAGCGGGAAGGGGCCCCGGGAGCCGCCGCGTGAGCCGCGGGGGAGGGGGCGTTCCCATGGCAGCGGGGAGCCGCGTTCGCTGCGGGTGCCCTGCGGTGCCCGAGGACGGCGTCCCGCGGGAGGGGCCGTGCCCTCGGAGCCAGGTGAGCGGGGAGGCAGGAAGTCCTGGACCTGGTTAATGGTTCGCCTTGTTCCGGTAGTGGGGCGGGGCGAGAGCGGCCTGCGGAGCGGGGAGCTTCCAAGTGCTGCTGGAGGGGCAGTGGCTGGCGGCCGGGGGGCTGGTCTCACTACGTCCACCCCGACAACGGGCACGGGAGAGCCGGCCGGACGAGCTGGGGGCAGGCGGGGCCTGACCCTGAAGCCTCTGTCCTCCCTGCCGGACAGGGATGCTCTTGGGGCTGGCAGCCATGGAGCTGAAGGTGTGGGTGGACGGCATACAGCGCGTGGTCTGTGGGGTCTCGGAGCACACCACCTGTCAGGAAGTGGTCATCGCACTAGCGCAAGCCATAGGTGAGTCCTTCCAGGCACGGTGGGCCGACAGGTGGGCCTGAGGTGGGCCTGGACCCGGCCCCTGCCCCCGGGAGGGTGGGGCTGGCTGCTGATCCCCCTGCCCTCCCCCAACTCCTCAAGCCAGGTGGACGGAGGGTGTGTGCCATCGGGGGAGGGACTTAGGCTGATCCGTGTTCTCCTACCCCAGGCCAGACGGGCCGCTTTGTGCTTGTGCAGCGTCTCAGAGAAAAGGAGCGGCAGCTGCTGCCTCAGGAGTGTCCGGTGGGTGCCCAGGCTACCTGTGGACAGTTTGCCAGTGATGTCCAGTTTGTCCTGAGGCGGACAGGGCCCAGCCTCGCTGGGAGGCCTTCCTCAGACAGCTGCCCCCCTCCCGAGCGCTGCTCAGTCCGTGCCAGCCTCCCCTCGAAGTCCCGGCCGGCGCTGGGCCAGGAGCAGCGCAAGGCACTGACCCTCAGCCTCGGGTGCCCTGGGCTGACCAGCCCCGCGCTGCCGGAGCCTGTGGCCCCCGTATCACCGATGCCAGGCTCCTGCGCGGACCTGCAGGGCCTGGAGCGCAGGGTGCGGAGGAACGCGGTGGAGCTGGGTCAGGAGGCCTTCTGGGAGCAGGAGCTGCGGCGGGAGCAGGCGCGGGAGCGTGAGGGGCAGGCGCGCCTGCAAGCCCTGAGCGCCGCCACCGCCGAGCATGCCGCCCGGCTACAGGCCCTGGATGCCCAGGCCCGTGCCCTGGAAGCTGAACTGCATCTGGCCTCGGAGGCCCCTGGGCCGTCCTCGCCCACAGCGTCGGCCACTGAACGCCTGCGCCAGGACCTGGCTGCCCAGGAGCGGCAGAGTGCGGAGGTGCAAGGCAGCCTGGCCCTGGTGAGCAGGGCCCTGGAGGCAGCCGAGCATGCCCTGCAGGTAAGCCCACGGGCCCCCGAGCCCCTGCCCATGTTGGGGTTGGGCTCAAGGTCGGTCCCCTGAGGATCCATGTGCCCCAGGCCCAAGCCCAGGAACTCGAGGAGCTGAACCGGGAGCTCCGTCAGTGTAACCTGCAGCAGTTCATCCAGCAGACGGGGGCTGCGCTGCCACCACCCCCGCGGCCAGACAGGGGCCCCCCCAGCACACAGGTCAGAGTGGTCCTGGAGGGAGGCCGGTGGGGGGGAGGCCCGGCCGAGCTCCAAGCTGACCTACTCTCCCCGTAGGACCTTCTGCCTCCGGCCAGAGAAGAGCCCCTCGCGAGAACCGCCCAGAATCCCACTCTAGTGTCCAGCCTGAGCCCAGAGAGTACGTCTGCCTTCCTCCCTTCGGGCGGGACAAGGTCTTCCTGGGGCCTCCCCAGGCCCCTCAGCCTATGTCCTTCCCACAGTTGCCCCAATGAGGGAGAACTCCTGGAGGTAGTGGCTCCTGCCCCGGAATGGACGTCCACTGCCAGCCCCACCCCAGGCTCCCATGACATGAGCGAGGACAAGGCCAGCCCGGCCCGGACAAGAGAGTGGGCGGCCCCAGAGGTCTCATTCCCCGTGCAGTGGGGTGCCCTGGCGCCCTGGGCCTGAGACAGAATGCCCCCGAGCCTGGGGTTTCCGCTGTGGGGAGCAGGGGGAGGCTGAGGACACCTGCCCTGGCCCTTGCCAAGCCCACCAAGCCCCCTGGAGAAGGGGGGACATTCAAAATTCGTTACGCCTCAAGGGCCATGGCTCCTTCCTGGGGTGGAAGATGTGTAGACACTGCTCCACCGGTGGGTGTGTGCTCGCGTGGGGGGGGGGGACCCTTCACCATGCCCGTGCACATGCACAGGACAGGTGTGCTGCCTCCCCTCCCCCAACCTTAAAACCTCAATAAATTGCCCCAAATGGCTTGAGTGTGTCCTGAGGCTGCACTGGACAGAGTCTGTGGGGCCAACACTTGAGACCAGCCAGGGTCACAGGGAGTCCCCCAAACTATCTGGGGCTGGCCACAGCCAGGGCTCTTGAGAAGGAGGTCTCTCAGGGACCACTGGTCAGTGGGGTCCAAAGCTGGGTCTTGTAGGGCCTCAGATTTCAGCTCCTGCGCCTATCCATCCCCAGGGGCTCTCCTTGGCCGCCCAAGCCTGGGTTGGAGGTTGGACAGTGTGGGCCTTACAGCAGCCTCAGCCCTGCCTGGGCGTCTGTGTGGACCCTCTCTAATCTGCTTCCCTGCCTCTGGCCTACTCCAGGAGCAAGAACTGCCACCCCATTGGGGTGGCTCCTGGATGTGAGGACTCAAGGACGTGCCAGACCTGCCTATCAGGTTTACTGAGGTTTACTGCGAGCTTGTGGGGGCGGGTCCCCAGACTCCTGGTTGGCCAGGACCAAGGAGCTTTGCCCAGAGGAGTTTTGTAGGTCCCTCCGCTTCCCAGGTGGGTGTGTAGGCCCTGCTGTGTTCCTGCAGCCTTGAAACTAGGGCAGAGAGATGTCCAAGTCATGGTGCTCATCCTGATCCCGGGTGACTGCGGGTGGGGTGGGCTGCGGGTCCCACCTGTGAGCACTGCAGCTAGTGATGGTTAGAACCCACAGGCTCGGAGCAACCACTGGGGAACAGGTGGAGGCACCCTAGATGATGGCGGTCTTTGTGCTGAACTTTGGGAGTGACCGAGCCCTCTGGAGTGGCTCCTGAGCTGGGCCTGGTGTTCCCTACTTTTTTTGGGGCCAACTGTAGGGGACATGAAGTCCCGAGTAAGGAGCAAGGAAGCCACCCAGAGCACAGCTGGTGGGGGCAAGGGGGTAACTAGGAATGGATACTTCCCGCCCCAGATGGGACGGGAGAGGGAGCCACTGGACAGGCCAGGCAGCAGGAGGGGGCTTCTGGCCCAGACTCCTCACTCCAAGGCCCTCAACCCTGCTTGGCTCCTACCTCGGGTCCCACCTGAGCCCACCATCTACCTCACAGCAGCCCATGACTGACGGGGCCAAATGCCAGGTCACATGGGCGTGTAGCCTGGACTGCAAATGCTGATTGTGTCGTGCCCCGGGTGGGCGAGCTAGGGCTAGGGCAGTCGCCACCAGGTCCAAGGGGCCTGCTCTCCCCACTCACAACCCTCACCTGTGCTCAGGAAGGTTGGGTGTACCTTGGGGCACCTGCCCTGAGCCCCAACACAGGGTCATCTCCGCAGCTGAGCGCATTGGCCAGCACAGGGCAGAGCCAGTGCTCGCTGGGGATGAGCCGGTGCCCTCCGGTGTCTTGGGCTTTCCCACTCCCAAAAGGAAGCAGTCCCGTTGCTGGCAGAGCTTGTGCACCCCTGGTCTCCTGTGTCTGTTTTCAGGGAACACCTGTTCCTTGTGAAGACCTCACCAGGGACCTGTCCCTGGGCTCCTGCTTGTTGAAGAAGCCTTGGAGAGGTCCTCAGTGGCTGCTGCGCTCCAAGGTGGGGAATGCAGAACCTTCCTCCTCTGTGGCTGTTGCAGGTGGCCCAAATCCCACATCCCAAAAATATTGCCAGAAGTGCTTCAAATCACTAAGCAAACGCTGGAGTTGCTGAAAAGTTTACTTTGGAGCTTTAAACTGCACTCTGAAAACAATCTGCGAGCTACGCGGTGCTGAGAGGCCTGGCTCCCCGCCCCCGGCTCCCGGCACACACACACACACACACACACACACACACACACACATCATTCCGGGGCAGGGCAGGACCAAGCCAGGTCAGGCCAGTTCCCCAGCAAGGTGAGACAGGACCCCGCTCGGTGCCACCGTCACTCTGCAGGGCCAGGCCAGGTTGGGGATGGCACTGGAGCCCCTCCCGACCGCAAAGTTCCCGCACGACCCCCCCTGTAAAATACCCTGTGGGCTGGCTGAGAACACTGGGGCTCATGGGGCCAAGGCCACCCACAAGCTCCCCGTCACCTGCGGAACCTGGCCCTGCCAGGCCTGCTGGGTGTGACCCCCAGTACACCCACAGTGACCTTCAGGACACCGTCTCTCCACAGGTGAGTGAAGTCCATGTAAGGTCTCACCTAAGCCCGCCTCTCCCTCCAGCTGCTCTGACAAGTGCAGGCCCAGCTCCAGCCATCACCCCCCACCGTCTGGGAGGAGCCCAGCGCTGCAGGCCTCCTGGTCCCAGCATGCCTGGACGCTCCTCTGGGCGGGCTCTCGAGTGGCAGATCTTCACAGTGGACAGAGAACCCCCCACAGACAGGCTGGCGTCTCTGGCAGGTGCCCCCCACCTGTGGGAGGGACATGTCACTGGGCACCACAAGTGGGTCCTTGTCACTCCGACTCCTTTAGCGGCCTTGCTGAAGTGGCAGTGACGCACCGAAAAGCCAAATCCGTCACCATCTTCCTTAAGAAAGTTCCTCGAGGTGGTCCTCAAGAGGCTGATAGTAGGGGCTCCAGGCCTGGGGGCCCCGGGGTCTGCCCAGGGCCGCCTCAGCTCGGCAGCAGTGCGAGGGCCATCCCGCAACTCTGCACGTCCCGCGGCCCCTGAGACACACAAGGAATGAAAGTTCCCTCCAAGGGCGCAGCTGGCGCAACGTGAGCCCCGCGAGTGGAGGGCTGCGCAGCCCCACGAGGCTACCCCTTCCTCCCCACCCCTGCTGAGCGCAGCCAAGCGGACCGGGCCTCGGCGGCGCCCTGGCCTCCGCCCGCCTGGGCGCTCGCCCTCCCACCTGGGCTGGCTGTCCCGGCCCGACAGAGCAGGGTCCCAGGGGGGCCGAGGCGGTCGCGCTGCCCAGGGACAGATCAGCCGCTGTCACACGCACAGTGGGTCCGGAGCAGCGCAGTGTGCGATGGGCAGTGGCTGCCCTGCGCCTGGAGGGACCCCGGGTGGACGGAGGAGCCGGCCCCCACCCCCGGCCCCTCCTTCCCCTCCAACTTGTGCGTCCGAGCCCCCGCCCGCCGGCCCGGGACCCCTCGCGCGTCACCTGCAGCCGCGGAGCCGGGCCGTCGCCGGCGCTCAGCTCAAATCCGGCGGCGGCCGCTGGCCCCCCGGCGCCCCCGCGCGCCCCCCGCCCGCTCCGCGCCCGGCGCCCGCCCGCCCCCCGCGCCCCGCCCATATGCAAATGTGAGGGTCTCGCAGCCAATGGCCGGCCGGGTCGGGCCCGCCCCGCTGCGCCCCAGCCAGTGGGCGCGAGGAGGGGGCGGGGCGCCACGCCCACCGCCGCGCGGCCCCTCGCGGGCGCGGCCGGCGCGTTCCTTTCCGCACGTCGGCCTCGGGGCGGGGCCGCCACCTGCCGGGCGGGGCCTGCCGGCGCCCGGCTGCGGCGGTGCGGGCGGCTCCCCCGCGGCCCGGGCGGGTGGTACGGCCCGAGGCGCTCCTGCCCCCCGCCCTCGCGGCCGGCCTGCAGCTCCGGGACGCGTGGGGCTCGGGCGCACGTAGCCGGCCGCGCCCTCGGGACGCACGTGGAGCGCGGGGCTGCGGCGGCGGCTCCGGGGCCCTCGGGCGGGGCGCGTCGGCCTGGAGGGCGCCGAGTCCGCAGGGCCCGCGGCGCAGCGCCCCCGCGCTCCGGCCCGTCCTGTCTAGGCTTCGAAAAAGTGTGAGGCCGGAGGAAGGACTGCTTCAGACCTGGGGCCCTGCGCCCTGGGTGGGCCGGGGAGGCTTGGCCCTGCCGCCCGCGCCTGCACGGCCCCTCCCGCCTCCGTGGCCGAGGGGACCCCCGGGCGGAGTCCAACGGGCTGCAGAGATGCTTGCTCCCCTTTTGTTCCTGCCGCAGGAGTCCTCCTAAGCCCTCTGTGCCCCTGCCCAGGAAGCCGGAGCCCCCCACCCTCCCTCCCTCCGGGTGCCGCACGTGTCAGACCCCTGCCCTCCCTGGAGGACTCGACTCCGGCCCTAGGCAGGTTCGGAGGAGCCCTCCGCCCGCCCTTAATTGCCCCAGGCCGCCGTGCTCCTCAGCCTCAGCCCTCTGGTCCCTGGGGGTCCACCTGTGCACCCCCCCCCCCCCCCCCGCCCTCTACACCATGTGTTCCTGGCTCTGCGTTCCTCCAGCCATGTCCCTGCGTCCCACATGTGCTGGAGCCCAGGGCCGCCCCAAACCCAGGACAGACCCTCCTGCACCACCCGCATCATCATGGCCACGTTATTTCTTCCTTTGAAAGCGCTGCTTGAGTGGCTAAGTGCTGAGGTTCCAGGGACGTGTGGGCCTTGCCCTGGACGTCAGCAGCCCAGAGCCCGGGGATAGAAATTCGAGGACAGGATGCCATGGATGTGGTCACCTGTGGCTGGAGGAAGAGCACAGAGGCCCCAGGAGCTGGCTCAGTTGTACCAGGGGTCAGAAGTGGAGGGGTCAGCAAAGCTTGGATCATGTGGTCTGGAAGGAACCCCTTGGAATCTGCAGGATCCCTGCGGAGGCAGGGTAGAGGTTTGGAGGAAAGAAACCTCTGTGTTTCAGGGTCACAGCAAAACCAGAAGTCAGGTGACTGTGAGTTCCTGTCTTGCCTTTCCTGTCTTGGACACCCTCCAGCTGTGGCCCCAAGTCCTGCTGCTTCCAAATGCACCCCTTACCACCCTCTGGGGTGGGTTGAATAGTGTCCCCTCGAAAAAATGTCTGTATCCTAATGCCTAGACCATGTGAATGCTACCTTACTTGGAAAAAGGGTCTCTGCAGCTATAATTAAGAGTTCTGAAGTAGAACCATCCAGGTTTCCCTGGATGTGCCCTAAGTCCAATGACAAATGCACTTATATGAGATAAATGAGAGATACAGACACACAGGAAGTAAGGCTACCTGAAGACAGGCAAAGTCTGGGGTGACGTGGCCACAAGCCAAGGAAGCCTGGAACACCAAAAGCCAGAAGCAAGAAAGGATTTCCTGCAGATTTCTTTCTTTCTTTTTTTTTTTTTTTAAGATTTTATTTATTTATTTATTCATGAAAGACTGAGAGACAGAGAGAGCCAGAAACAAAGGCAGAGGGAGAAGCAGGCTCCATGCACCGGGAGCCCGATGTGGGATTCGATCCCAGGTCTCCAGGATCGCGCCCTGGGCCAAAGGCAGGCGCTAAACCGCTGCGCCACCCAGGGATCCCTCCTGCAGATTTCTAAGGGAGCACAGCTGCCTTGGGTTCTGGATTTGTGACTTCTGGGGCTGCTGTATTAAGTTACCCAGCCGGTGGTCATTGGTTAGGGCAGTCCTGGGACACTAGTCTGCCCCCCTTCCCAAGTCGGGGAACACCGCTGTACCTGTCTCCTCCCCTGGCTCTGGCCCTGTATTTGCGAGCAGGCCTGACAGCGCTGGACAGAACCAAGGTAGCCCCCAGCCATGTGTCCCCTGCCTGTATAGGAAGGAAGTGTGCATCCCTGTGTGTTCCTGCCTGTGCCCTGCAGGGCGGGACAGGGCATACTAGCACACACTGCATGCCCAGCCAGGGGTGCAGAGTGTGGGTCTGCGAGGCGCAGGGCACAGGGCTTGGAAGGAGCACATGAGAGGGACAGGGGAGTGGCTAGTCAGTGTGCAGCGGACGTCAGTACCGATGCGGGTACACAGTGAGAGTACCCACATGCTTGTGAGGGGGCATCGCTACTTGGGAGGTATAGGTATGTGCCTGTGCTCTCAAGGGGTACCACCCATGTTCAATTTGGGCCCAGACCAATGGCTCTGGGAAGTTCCCTGGGGCACATCTCACATCTGAGCAGAGGCTGACGTGGCTGGGTAGGCTGTGCGCTGCCTGAGGATGCCTGCTGAGTTTCTCTACATGTCATTGGTGCATGTGTTTATTATGACAATTTTCCAGGAGCCCCCAGGAAGAACCGCAGGTGAAGGTAGGAAGGGCTGCCCCTCTCCAGGGGGACTCCAAGTTGGCTACAAGGTGATAGCCCAACTCCTTCACAGGAGGAGGTGCCCCAATACGCCATGTGAGAACCTCTGCGGGGTAGCGTCCTTCTGTCCAATGGTCTTCAGCAGGTAGGGCCAGCGCCCGCCAAGCTCCAAGCGGAGAGGAAGGGGGAGGTGCCTGGCACAGGGTAGTCGCAGTACCTGTGCTGGACCCCAATTCTCACCCAGCCAGCCCTCGACCTCCCTGTTTTACAGCCAAGGATGGGGAGGCACAGAGAGGTCCAGAAGCTCTGCTCATGGGTAAACGACTGATACACTGGTTCAAGCACCTGGCCTGGGGGACACCCAGGGCCACCCCTCTCCAGACCCCACCCCTGTGGCCCGCGGAGAGAATTTGCTCCACGGTCTTCCGCATCTCTGACGCCTTCCATTGTCCCTTTTGGCAGAGTCCGTTTCGGAGTCTGAACTAGCAGTTATTTCTCCGGTGGAGCAGAAAACGCAGCCCTCCCTTGGCGGGCCCCACTCTTCCTTCCTGTCGCAGTAGAGCCACTTGCAAGAGTTGGGGCGCTGGCTACTCTCCCCCCCCGCCCTCCGGGCTGCTGCGCAGGGTGTCAGGGACCCCGCCTCACTGTACCCTGGGCCTGGCTGCTGTCGTCCTCGCCTGGCTTCCGGATGCCCCTCTCCCGGGCTCCCCTGGGTCAACTCCGCACATCCCTCAGCAAATCCCTTTTCTTCAGAATCTTCCTGCACCTGAGCCCCAGCCCCGCCGCTCCCCGGGTCCGCCCTGCCCCGCCCCCGTGCAGACCTTGAGGGCCTGACTCCTTCCCAGGTGGGGCCCCCACGAGCTTGCCCGGTGCACCCTCATCGCCGGAGTAACACTGGCCGGGCCTGCCCGAGGCTCCTCGAGCCCGGATCCTACCCCGCAGCGCCAGTCGGCTGCTCACAACCGCGCGCGGGGCGGTGCCGGGCGGCGCCCGTGCTTTCCCGCTTCTGGACCCGACGGGACTGGGGCTGGGGTCCCCCCAGGCCGTGCCCTGCACCTGGAGGAAGCCGCGGCGGCAGAGCGGCGGGCCCCGCGGGGCTGGGGGCGTGGCCGACGGAGGGAGGGCGGGGCCTCCGCGTGGGGGCGTGCCCGGGGGCGGGGTCTCAGGGGCGGACGACGGCCGCTTCCATTCGGCCCGGGCGGGGGGCGGGGCCCGGACTGTATCATTCCCGGCGGGGGAGGCCGACGAGGAGCAGCCTACAGGCGGGGGCCCAGACACCACGAGTTGCCCAGGACGCTGGTCTTCCCGGGAGGCGGGCGGCCTCAGGAGGTGCCTTCGAGGTCTCGAGGCCCCTGGCCGCGGCGAGGGCGCCCTCCGCCACTTCAGGCTCATCTCCATCCCCCCGTCCCAGTGGTTCCCGCCTACGGGCGGGGCGGGGAGGGAGGGCCCCGGAAGCCGGGTCCGTGCACTTCCGGGTCGGGGAGCGCGCGGCGGCGGCGGTGGCAGCGGCGGCCTAGTCGAGGCGGGCTCTCGGGCGGCGGCGGCCGGCTCCGGGGGTCTGCCGGAGGGGCTCCAGGCTCTCGGGTACGTGCGGGGCCCGCGGCGGTCTCGGGGTCCCGGCCGCGCCCCGGCCGCGAGGGCCGTGCCCGAGTGCCGCGCGCTTTGTCTGCGGCCTGCCCCGCGGGGCGAGGCCTGCGCTGCGCTGGCTCCCGGCGGGCGGCGGGCGGCGGGGAGGGCGGGCCCCGGGCGGCGGGGGGCGGGGCGGGCGGGCCCCGGGCGGGCGGGGGCCCTTCGGGCCGCCGCCTGGGCGCCCCAGCCGCCCGCGCTGTCGCCCTCCCCGGTGTGGGCGGCGTGTGACCGTGTGCCCACTCGTTTCCAGCTCCTGGTAGTCCCTGCTCGCAGCGGCCTCGTCGCGGTCCCGGCGGTCCCGGCGGCCGAGCGTTCGCGGGATGCATTGCTGCTAGCTCCCGCCGTCCTCACAGCACGCCCGGGAGGAGGTACTGCCCTTCTGCCCTGCACGGGGTCCGTCGGAGCTCGGACTCCTGCTCCGCGCTGTTTGCAGCGGCGCTCGTGCCTCAGCTTGCGGCTTAGGAGGCTGTAGCACCTGCCGTTCTAGGGAGCAGGTGCTAACCCGTGCGCGAGCCTCCGCCGGGCCGGGGGTCCCGCCGAGCCCCTGGCTGCGGTTGAGGCCTCCCGGGACCGCCGGCGGTCTGCCTTGAAGTTGGAGGAAGTGCCTGGCACCTTCCAGTGCGTTCTCCGCGCCAGGCGGGTGGCTGGGGGCCTCTCCGCAGCTGCCCAGCCTGGACTCTCGCTGGCCGGGTCAGCCCCGTGCAGACCTTGAGGGCCTGACTTCTTCACTCCTATTGCAGTTCACAGTTTCTAGGTCTCCCTCCGTGTGGGCAGACCGCCAGTACTGGACGACGGTCCTGGCCGGGTGTGACCTGCTGGACCTGGCCCAGGTGCCAGTTACCACCAGAAGTCCTTTATGCTTCCTTAGTAACGGTTGGAATCGTAGGTGCTTTGGGTCCTTGCGTTTGGAGGTTTAATTATTTCCTCTAAACCCCCCTGAATCTGGAGGTAGAGCGGGAGAGCCACAGAGCACTGCCAGCACTGGCCTGTGGTCTGGAACATGTCAGCGGAGGTGGGGATGGTGGATGTGGGCAGGCACGTCTGAGCTGGGCTGCAGGTGGGGCCAGTAGGTCCTAGGCTGGGGTCCCGGTTAACACAGTTCTGACTGCAGACGTCCAGACAGGGAAAGGGCTGCTGAGGGGTCTCTAGTCGTGGCCTCTTCCTCGGTGTTTGCACAGGTGCTTGCTCTGGGAAATACTTTCAGAGGCTACCTGGGATCTTGGCCAGTGGTTCCCTGTCATGTGGTGATGGAGGGACAGACAGTGATCAGCCTCCTAGTTGACACTCTGCTGCTGCCCTCACCAGCTGTGGTGGAGGAGCACCGGGCCCACGGGACCTAACCCCACAGGTGCAGGGACTCGGGGGCTGGTATTTCTGGCAAGCCCCTGTTGTGCCAGACCTCACCGTGGCCTTGTTGACCTTTTCAGGCAGCCCTCTGAGGCAGGTCCTGCCACTGCCCGTCCCGGGTGGACCTAGGTCTTAGTGCACTAGGGGAGAAGCCAGGGGCTGTTCATTCATAGTTTTGACTTTGTGCTTGTGTAACACATTATCAAGATAAGGATCTGCACCCTAGAAACCACCCTTGGCTGTGCTCTGTCCTCTCTTGGGTGGCCTCAGGGGGTCACGTTTTCTGGTGTCTGAAGTGTCCCTGGTAGGTTTTCGTGTGTTAGTACTGTCAACCCTTGAGCAGCACCAGGATTTAGGGCTGCTGATCACCATGCAGTGGAAAATCCGAGTAGATCTTTTGATGATGGTGTACTGTTGAGCGGAAGCCTCACTGATAACACAGACAGTTGATAAACGCGTGTTTTGTGTGGTTATGTAGCGTATCCTAACAAAGTAAGCTAGAGGGGAAAATGCTACGAAGAAAATTGTAAGGAAGGAAAACACACTTATAGTAACTGTACTCATCCAAAAAATTTGCACGGAGTGGATCTGAGTGGGTTTGTGCAGTTCAAACCTGTGTTTTTCAAGGGCCAACTGTATTCACCTCTGTTGTAGGGCAGGAAAGGTGCTCATACTTCCGGGGCTGGTTAGGTATTGGAGCAGGTGTTCAAGTACCACTGTGTGGAGTCCAGTTGTGGGAATGGTGGTGACACCTGGAAGGGCTGTGGCGCTGTCCTGCCCTGTGGTCTGTACACCTCCAGCAGGTTGCCTGGGTCCCAACAGTGTTGCTGAGCCACCAAACAGGGTGCACACCCTTAGTTGAGTGGGACCGTGGCTCATTTTCTTAACTGTTAAACACTAAGTAGAAGAAAAGTGGAAGCTTTAAGGGGTTGGTAATTGTACAAAAGCACCTCGTAGTATGCTATTTCCAGGTACAAACGATATGAGGAAGTTGATAGTTTCCTCAGATTAACATGCCCTCGCTATGTTAGGAAACATCATCCTAGAATCTGGGGCTTTGTAAGGGAAGTTAGGCACTTCAGAATCTGAATCTGGCTTTGGCCCCACCGGGAGGTGATTGTCTGGGAGCATCTGTACAGAGGTGGTGGTGACGGCCCCTGGGAGAGAAGCCTGCCTGTGGGATCCACGACGAGAGCCTTACCTGGCTGGACCCACCTTCCCCCGCCCTTGCCTTGCCTCGCCTCTCTGCCTTCTGGTCTTTTTTGTGACCCCTTTCCTCTGACCTCAGACTTGGCCCCGCTACATTGAAATCCCTGCTTTGCCGCAGCTCAGGATAAGCCGTTTCATTCACCCTAGTGTCGGGATCTCTCAGGAGCGCTGAGGTGCTGTAGGTACCTGACTGGACGGAGCTAAATCATGTTCGTTATAAGTTGGTATTTCACTTTGAACGTCGGGAATCAGTGTCTTTTTTTTCTCTGTAGGCACAGTTTTGTGGTTCGAAATGCTTTGTCTTCTGTCTCCTGGCTTGGCCTCCCTGTCCTAGAGAGGCACACGTCACCCGGTCGCGGTGTGTAGCGAGTGACTGTCGGGCTTTCAGGAGAGCGCTGCATCTGGGGACGGGAACTTTTTGACTCTGGTTTGTTTCAGAGCCGAACGCCAATGTCCAGTGATGGATGACGACAGCTTGGATGAGCTTGTGGACCGAAGCCCAGGGCCAGATGGACACCGTCGACTCAGCCCTGCTGCCCTGGCCAGCAATGCTGGTGAGCCAGCCTCCCACCCCTTCCACCGAGAGCTGGGCAAGCATGGGCTTGCGGCTGGCACCTCTCAGAAGCAGGAGGGCCACCTCGTGTTTTCTCCAAGTTATTGGCTCTAGGAAAAGCAGAGTTTCCTTTTTTTTTTTTTTTTTTTTTAAGACTTTATTTATTCATGAGAGAGACAAAGAGAAAGGCAGAGACACAGGCAGAGGGAGAAGCAGGATCCCTGCAGGGAGCCCGAGGTGGGACTCCATCCCGGGTCTCCAAGACCACACTCTGGACCTTGGTGGCGCCAAGCCGCTGAGCCCCCCAGGCTGCCCCAGAGTTCCCAAAAGAGTCATCTACGTGTGTTGACTTTCAACTTTTAATCTTTTTTTTTTTTAATTTTTTTAAATTTTTTAATTTATTTTTATTTTTTTTAACTTTTAATTTTTTTTAAAAAAGTTATTCTTTGCTTCTAATTGTGCGAGTGGTACATGTATTTATCTTATTCATTTAAGTAGTAAGATGTAAACAGACAAAGGGAGGTGTTTTTCCTACACCTGTTCCCATGTGGACAGCCACTCGTAGTGCCTCTGGCAGGCACATCTGTGAACCAGCCCTAGCTCTTTGCTGCCTTGGTTGTGACCTTTTCTCAAGGCCTGTGTTTTCACCTCTTTACTTTAGAAGAAAGCAGTGATGGCACCAGCGAGGGCTCTGAGGACGACACGGGCAGTGAGCGCAGCTACAGCACTGATGGAGAGGACCAGTCTGGTGAGAAGGCCGACATTTGGGCGGCCTCCTGATACTTTCTCTCGCTGTCGACAGGGACCCCGAGGTTTTACAAAACATTGTTGGTGGAATTGATGCCTTGAGCACACTGGCCAGCTGAGGGCTGTGAGGAACGGGGGAGCAGGCCTCCCCTGGCAGTCCCCTGCTGCGAGCCCTCACCTCCCACTGGGGCAGCGGCTTGCTGTCGATGTGATCCTTTGTTTCAGAGTTCTCTGTGACAGCACAACTTCATTAAAGTGGAGCCACATAACCAAGGTCTTCGCAGGGTGAGCACGGCAGAGTGGATTTTCTGGCATAAGGAATAGACGGCTCTTGGTGACCTGTGCTCCCCGACCCACCTAGGTCCAGGGAAGGTCTAGCATGAGCACAGGTTTGCTGTGGCCCAAGGCTGCCTGGCCAGGACTCTTCACAGGCCAGGTTGGTGGAGCCATTCCGGGCTTACTCTCACTCCTCTGACAAGAGCCCCTGAGATAACCTGGCAAATGCAGGGAATGACTTTATTAAGGAATTCCCTGCACATTTACACTGGTTGACACTCATGCCCTTGAATTTCTGCACAGGGAACATTGCCTTAAGGGACTCTGGTTGGGCACCACCTCCTGGCCACCCTGGCTGGTGCATGGCCTACACGGTGCCCAGGCCGGGCCACCCTATCTGAGGCCAGCTGTGCTCGCCTTCCTCGGAGGGAGGGCACCCTGGGCTCTGCTCATAGAATGCTGGATGTTGGGGGTTTGGCACACTGCTACTTTCCTTCTGGCATAGTCAGCAAGCCTGGAGAAGCATGGTTCTAAAGCAGATACCATGACCTGTGGATCTCAGGCTCTGTGGTTATCCTTGTTAGAATGTTACAGAAGGGTAGCTTCCTATGTGTGGGACTGCAGTAGCATGAGCCAGTGTGAGTTTGCAACTTTGTGTGTATTGGTGACATACTTGTGAATCCTGTACACAAGGACATGAACTCTGTCCTGAGTTTGCTGGTCACAAATACGGTTCTAGTGCTAGTTCCCCCAGGATTGAGTTAGGACGTTGGGCTTACCTGCGTCAGGTCTTGGGCATAGCATCGGCAGGGCTGAAGGCAGAAAATGTTGGTTCATCCCTTGAGCAAAGGTTTAAAGAGCTGCTGGATGCCAGAGAATCTGGGTGGGGCCGGGACAGAGTGCAGAAGCCAGCTCAGCGGGGGTTCCTGCTGTTCCTCAGCTCAGCTCTTAGCGGCAAAGACAGTGGCATGAAGCAGCAGTTACAAGGGTGATAAATGCCAAGGGTAGGTGTGCAGGGGCATCGCCAGAAGAGGGGTTCTGTGGACCTGGAGTGAAGCTTCCAGAGAGACCCGTCTGAGCTGTGATGTGAAGGACAGGAGGAGGTGGCCGGGCAGTAGTGGACAGAGTGCTGCTGTGCAGGGCCATGTGGCACAGAGCTCAGTGCCCAGGAGGGAGGGGGGGGTGGGTGCAGGGCCTGCAGGTGCTATGGGGAGGGAGGGCCCTGAGGCCCTGGTCCTGGCTGGCAGGCCAGTGCCCTTTGTTCCTCCAGCCCCAGCCTTGGGAATGAGAGATGTGACTGACTCCTTAGCAAGTGGGAAGTGTCATCAGACCTTGAGAAGGGCGTTTCCTGTATCCCAATGGGCTGGCCCTTCCCAGAGCAGCTCCTTATGCTTGTTGTTCTTCTTGCCCTAGTATTTATATCCCTGAAAATCACTTGCTTGATTGCTTTGTGGAGTTTCCAACTCTTTTTTTTTTTTTTTTCCCTCAAGATTTTTATTTATTTGAGGTAGAGCGTGAGCGGTGGGGAGGCAGAAGGAAAGGGAGAAGCAGATTCTCCCCTGAGCAGGGAGCCTGACCCCAGGACCCCAGGACCCCAGGACTATGATCTGAGCCAAGGGCAGGTGCTTAAAGTTTCCAGCTTTAAGTATTCTCTGCTTAAGGGGCGCCTGGGTGGCTCAGTTGGATGAGTGTTCGACTCTTAATTTCAGCTCAGGCCATGCATGGTGGGGGGGGGGGGGTGTGTGTGTCTGTGCTCAGCAGGGAGTCTGCTTAAGATTCTCTCCCCCTCCCTCTGCCCCTCCCCCTGCTTGCACACACATGCATTGCACGCACACGTTCTCTCTTTAAAATAAATAAATTTTTAAAAAAGATTTTATTTATTTATTTGACAGAGCACAGTCAGGGAAAAGGAGAAGCATACTCCCTGCTGACCAGGGAGCCCGATGTAGGGCTCAACCCCAAGACCTTGAGATTATGACCTGAGCTGATACAGATACTTTACTGATTGGCCATCCAGGCGCCCCTAAAATTAATAAATCTTTAAAAAAATAATATATATATATAACGTTCTTAAGGCTTACCACAAAAACTGAGAACTCAGGCCTCTGATCTGTAGCCTCACCAGCTCCCCAGGCCACACGTGCATGTGCTCCACAGGGAGCTGTGATGACCATGGGACCGTGAGTCACTGTGGTCTACTGAGGGCACAGCTCCGTGGCACCCCCATCTCTGGCTCCAGCCTGGGCCGTGTTCTTGGGGACCCTGCACTTGTCCACACTGGGGTTTTCAAGCCCGCTGCCAGGCCAGGCCTGCACGCTCCCCTGCACCTTCCTCGGTGTGACCCCTTGTCGAGCTGGGGCCGTCCCCGGCAGCCCCTGAGAGGGGGTGGGTGGGGGTAGACGGCTCTGCCTCATGTGCCTGCACAGATCTTTAGCACCCTCGTCATTGCTGGTCACCATCCCTCAGAGGCTTCAGAAACGTTGCTCCATGTGCCCAGACGCTGTGCAGGGGCTACGGGGCCCTCAGATGGCCAATTCTGCCTTTCAGAATTCCGTGGGAAGAGTGATCATCTGGCCTCAATGTACTTGTGCTCACTTGACCCTTAGTGAAGCGGGGAAGCTGAGAGAAGCCCATTCTCCGTAGCTTCCCACCTGCCCTTTTCCAAAATGTTTGCGTATCAGTTTCATTAGTGTTTTTCTCTGGCTGCCCAGGACGGTGTGCTGACCATCTCCGGGGTTCCAGGCTCAGCAGCCCCTGTGTGGTTACTGGTCCTTTGCTCAGGTCTCAGCTGCTGACCTCAGGAGTCCCTGGGCCACGGTTCCCATCCGAGGCTCAGGGTCCTCCTCCAAGGTCGGCTGGTTGGCAGAGTTGAGGTCTCGAGGGAGTAGGGCTGAGGTCCTAACCCCTGGCTGGCCGTCGGCCGGGGTCTCCGCTCGTGGAGGCCGGCCCCTTGGTCGGCGGCAGTTCACAGCTGCTCGCTTCTACACCTGCAGGAGCACGTTGCTCTGTGACCCGCCGGAGAGAACGGCTTCTGAAGGATTCACCTGATTAGGTTGAGCCGCCAGGGATTACTTCCCTCTGCCTCGCAGCGGCCGCCGCAGGGACTAGGTGATGACAGCCCATCGAGGCACTGGCTCTGTCCTCCCCTGAAGGGATTGGGTACGGTTGAGTCCTAGGCCTTGTGAGGACCTTGCCTGCCACACCGCTGGTGCAGGTGAACTCGTGGGAGGGAAAACGAAACGCATATGTTGACTGCTGTGTTGAGCTGAAAGCGTCTCCCTTTCTGCTGGTCAAGCCCCAGCCCCAGAGCCTCTCACAGATTGATCAGAACTGTTGTAGCCAAACTGCCTAGTTAGGACTCTGTGGTCCCTCCATCTCCTAGGAGAGAACAACACCTGTAAGGAAGGTGTCAGCTGGAGGCAGATAATTTGTTAACGCCATCTGCTTTGAGACGGTTCTGGAGTGTGTCGCCACCATTTGGAGGCTGCTGTGTCGAGCAGGGGCAGTTTTTGGGGGCGGGCCCCTGGGAGCTGCTCTGGTGGTGAGGGTTCTGATTGTGCCCTCATCGAGATGGGGGCTTGCAGAGCTGGTGTGGCCCCCTCGGCCAGTGCCCCGTCCTCTTAGCTTGGGAGCTGCTTCTGGTGAGGTGCCCAGGGATGGTCACACCTGGCAGGGCTGCAGGAAGGGGGTCTGTCTCTTGAGTGTGGATTTGGAAGTGTGCCTTCCTGAGAGCAGCTGTAGCCTGCTCCTGGTGCTCCAGCTCACAAAGTGGTGTTTCTTCTTTCTCAAGGGTCCGAAGATTCTGAAGAAGGAGGAAGAGGAGAAGAGGACATGGAGGCGTTAGTAGCTGTGGTGGACACTCAGGGGAAGCTGGAAGACAACGGTGCATTTAATTCTGATGATGATGCCGAGAGCTGCCCAATTTGTCTCAATACTTTCCGGGACCAGGCTGTGGGGACACCCGAGAACTGTGCCCATTATTTCTGTCTGGACTGTATCGTGGAATGGTCCAAGGTGAGTGAGGCCACTTCTCTCTGGGGTGCTTCCTTCCTTCAGGATGACCTCTATCCATTGAAAGTGACCCTGCCGGCTGCCAGCCACTTGCTGGGTGGTGGTCTCTGTTCTGCAGTAAAATTGGGGCCAGAGGGTTGGGTCCTAGCTTGGTCATTGCTTTGGTTGGTGTGCTGTTGGCTCTGGGGATTACCAGTAAAGCTCACTGTGGGGTGATGTGCTCGTGGAGTGTGGGATGAAGAGGCAGGAGAGAGGAGGGTTATTTCTGGGTCAGTGTCCCTTGAGGACCTGCCTGCAGAAATCATGAGTGACGTAGAGGCAGTCTGTGGCCAGCAGAGTCAGCCCAGTGTGCTGTGGCCCCGCAGGGTGGGATCGTCTCATAGATGCAGAGGAAGCGTGAGATGCAACTTGGGACTGAGTAATAATAACCAGCAGTGAAGGGAGCCAGCCTTAAAACAGATGAAGGGAATTTACCAAAAAATACACGGTATATTTCAAACTTTTTATTGTAAAAACTTTCAAAGAAGTAGTCTAGGACAGGAGGAGTGATGTGTGCCCCCACCTGCTGCTCGTCTCTGCCTTCAAGAACTGTTAAGTCTGCTCTCCGTGTTTTCTCTCCTCTCCCCAGCCTGGAACTTCCCCGGCATGGTCGGTGTGTGCAGATAGCCCACCTCCATGCCCCACCTCCCCCAGCGACATTAGCAATAACCCCGTGGCCAGCCCTGCTCCCCGTTCTTCCAGAGAGCTCAGAAGCATCTCTGTGGGAGTCTGTTTGAACCTCGGCCATGTTCCTGCCAGCCCCGTGGCCACACGGCTGCTGGCTGCTGGCTCCCGGCTCCCGGCTCCCAGTGGTGTTGAGGGTTTCCTTGCCCCTGGCACTACTTGTTTCTGTTCCACGGCAGTGGATCCATGGCACAGGTTAGGTTAAGGTTTAGGGGCAAAGCCTTATACACTGAGGAACACGACATGGTGCTGGCTGTTTGTCTTCTAATCAATATGCTGGATTAATGGAAGCAAAAAAAGATAGAAATGTCACATAGGAAAAGGTGTTCTTTGCAAATAATGTTTGTCAACATAGATGTTTTACAAACAATTAGAATATGAAATTCAGCAATATTGTTGGACACAAGATTAACAAAAATTAAGAGACTCAGAAGTGAGTCATAAAAAGACATGCGCGACCTTGAAAGAGTTTTTCTAAAACTGTTGAGATCAATGAAGAAGGAGCACTTTCTGGAGAAGTCCCGGCTCTGAGATCCCTCATCTCATCCCCACCCTGACCAAGCGTCCAGAGCCTCGAAGTGCTGTGAAATTCATAGAGGAGGGAAAGAAAATACCAAGAGTCACCCGTCCTTTTGAACTAGGGAGAAGTCACCCATTGGATACTAAGACTTATAAAAGTATGACTACGCCAGGATCCGTCCAGATGTGGGGACCTGAAAAGCACCGTCACCCACGGCGGCCAGCAGGTGGCATCTCACGAGGAGAGCGGGTCTCTGTAAACGAGTGTGGGATGGGGAGGAGGGCTCCGCTCACAGCGCACACAGAGCGCCCCCTGGAGCCAAGATGGGAAGTTAGCGAGCCGTGCTCTGAAGCCTTCAGAAGAAAATGCGGGGCAGCTGTGGGGACAGACCTCTAACCCTGGGCAGCAGCTGCCAGGAGACTTTACACAAGGGCAGCGCATGCAGGAGTTGGGAGTGGGTTCCACCGTGAGGTCTCGCCACAGGTGCCGGAAGGTCAGACCAGAGACCATGGGAGGATGGGAGCCCCTGTACCTCTCAGATCGGAGGGAGTGTAACTCGTGAGCCCTGGGGCTCATGCACTGGTAGCCGTGAGCTGGCGAGGAGACACCAGTCTGCACCACTGTCCTCGGGTGTGCAGGCAACCTGTTTACCCACCCACGCTGGAAACAGCACATGAACCGGCCACCGTCGGGCCGCCTGCTGGTCCCCAGCAGTGTGTGCAGCCACAGCCCTGTCCTGAGGACGGATGTCCGGGACCCCAGGGAAGCACACAGCCTGGAGGGAGGGGAGGGGGCTGAGGGTTTGGGTGGTGACTCCGTGGATGAAATTTATCAGAGCTCATCGAAATACACATTTAAAAAGAATATGTATGATACACCCGATAAAGGTATTTTAAAACAAGGAACTTCCGTGCATCCAAACCATATTGATAAGAAGCATCCAGAACGTGTATCTGATGCATAGTCACACTGTGTAAGGAAATACCAGAATTTACTAGGAAAGAGATGTCAAACAGCCTTGTGCGTGGGAACACGGGTAAAGGCTTTGCCCACAGGCCGCAGAGGAGGGGCCCGATGGCCAGCGACTGGGCTGTCCCTGCTGGAGGCCGGCCTGGGACCCCCACTCTTCTGCTTGTTGAGCATTCAGCAGTGATGGGTAACGTGTGTGGGCTCACAGCTGGCTTTCCTTCCCTCGCCCCTGCGACTTAGCACAGGGCACATAGGTGTGCAGTGAAGATTTGATGATCAATGTTAAACAAGTTCGTGATTTTTGAGGGAGTTCTTTGAGTATGGCTGGTATTAATGGTGAAAATCCTCTGGGATCCTGATACAATTTTAATTTCTTACAGAATGCCAATTCCTGTCCCGTCGATCGAACTATATTTAAATGTATTTGTATTCGAGCCCGGTTTGGTGGTAAAATCCTGAAGAAGGTAAGTGTGGCTGCTGTGGAGAAGCGCCCCTGCCCCCCATGCCTCCTGACATTGGTCCAGGTCTGATGGGAGAAGGTGCTTTCAGGAGTTGATTGGCTTTCCTTTTTTTTATTTTTAAAGATTTTATTTATTCATTCATGAAAAACAGAGAGAGAGGCAGAGACACAGACAGAGGGAGAAGCAGGCTCCATGCAGGGAGGCCAATGTGGGACTCAATCCTGGGTCTCCAGGATCACATCCTGGGCTGAATGCGGTGCTAAACCGCTGAGCCACCTGGGCTACCCTGATTAGCTTTCCTAAAGTGAGCAAATTTTGGTTAAGTGCGCTTTAGAAACCCACTAAAATGTCGTTTGCAGCATGAGGGTGAAGTGGGTTGATGGTTCTGGGTGGGAAGGCAGTTTCTCAGACTTCCTCCTCCCACCTCCCGCGTGTCTTTTCTCCGGCTCACAGCCACGGGGGAGAGGGAAAGTGAGGGTAGAGCCTGGGCTCCCCGGGGACCACACCCCCGACAGCGCTGGGCCCCGTCATGTGTGAGAGGGCGGGGAAGGAGGAGCTCCCTTTGCTCTCCAGTGCATGCGTTTGCTTGTGTGCTTTGCAGAGCTCGAAGGGCCTATATGAGTCTCCTGTTGTCAGGGAGGAGCATCACGGAGACTCGGACACACGCCTTAGACATGCCTCTTATAACCGTAGACCCGCTGTTTTATTTACAAAGGGCCCAAGGCCGTAGATGCATGGGGACTTTGGTGCTGGGCGTGCAGGTTTCTCGTGGGCTCAGTGCTGCGCTGGCTCAGGTTTGTGCGCAGGTGGCAGCTCTGGCTTTGCTGACTCTGGCCCCTGACCCAGACGCACTGCTCTCCTTCCCTGGAACCTGGGCCTGTCCCCGCATCACGTAGGCAGCCTTCATTTACCTGGAGCTTCTGCCAAAGGAGCATGTGGACGCTGAGCTCGTCCTGTGTGTGCCGAGAGGCATGGGGGTGCAAAGTCCGGGAGCGCACGAGCTAGCCCAACTGGAGAGCATCGGAGAGTGACAGGCAGTGCAGCAGGTTAGGGAGGACCCTAAGTCCCCCCCCACCCCCCCCCCCCGGGCTCTGGAAGAAGGGTGGGATGAGTGCTGACACCGGTGGAGGGAGAGCGGGACGGGCTGTGGCCACAGCGAGGAGGACGGAGGTGGCATCCCATGTGAAGGGAGCGTGTCCACGACCCTCACACATGGGGTGGCTCAGAAAACGGAAGCCCAGAGTCCCGCGCCTCCGAGCCTGCGTGGGGAGGGCGTGCTCCGTGCGTGCCCGTGACTGCCACCGTGTTGCTGCGCGTCTGCCTGCCCTTGCTGGGGCCTAGGACAGTTCTCGAGAGGATAAAGGCCTGCTGCTTTTATTCTGCTTCTCTCTTGCCGTTTGCGGTGACCGTGTCCTGGCTGGTCCCCACCTGCCCGCTCTGGGGCCTTCCCACGGGAGAAGCTGCTCCGTCCGCTACGCGTGAGCAGAATTGCTGACTCTGGGGATCAGGCTCCACTTGCTGTGTGACCGGCAGGGCTTTTCTGCTCTCAGATTCCAGTGGAGAATGCCAGAGCCGGAGAAGAGGAGGAGGAGGACCCGACCTTCTGTGAGGTGTGCGGCCGGAGTGACCGGGAGGACCGTCTGCTCCTCTGTGACGGCTGCGACGCCGGGTGAGCCTGGGGCCCCTCACAGCAGCTCCGGGAGCAGAGGAGCTGCTTCTGCTGTCCCGATCCCTGACCAGCAGGACGTCACATAGGGCTGCTGCTCCGTGCGTCATGCTGTGTGCTGTGGCCGCTGAGGCCAGGCCCCTGTGTCGGGAGCACCTGAGTCCCAGGCCACTGGTTGGTAGCCGGCAGGGCTCACAGGCTCTTCCCACCGCTTATACCCCTGCTCTTCCCCCAGAGATTCTGAGACTGCTTAGCAGAGGTGCACATAAGGCTACAGGATGGAGAAGAGCCGAGGGGAACCTGAGAAATGGGGGCCGGGAGCCCAGACGTAGGTCACGTACAGGACCCCGCCTTCTACGAGGTCAAGTGACCCGTGTCTAGCAGACTCTGGCTCCTGGGAGCCTTTCCCCGGCCTCCTTGCATCACTCTTCCTTTCTCGGGGGTTTTTCTGCTGTGAGCTCGTGCTGAGGGGGTTGTGGCAGCCTCTTGAGAGACACGAGTGGTGGTAGGAGGAGCCCGTGGGGCTGTCAGGTCCGCAACTTCGTCTTGTAGGTAGCCCTTCTGAGGGTTGGGCTGAGAAGCAGCAGGCGGCCAGCAGTCTCGAGCCCTGGTGGCCCAGAGCTGGCCCTAGAGGCCCCCCGGTTGCAGACTGGCCCAGGCTTTGACCCCTGACCAGGGCCTGCCTCCCCAGTGCCTCCTGCGTGGAGCTCAGTTGGCCACGTGCTCGCTCCCCAGATGATTGCCACATGCTGTGCGTTTATCCTCCCTAGGCACCTCCACTCGCACGGTCTGTCCAGGCTCCCTTCTCACGAGTGGCTGCTTGTGTGTGGGTGCTCCCGTTAGAGGTCCCAGCTGTGTCTGATTGCCCCCTGCTCACTGCTTGCTGTGAGGACAGGAGAGGGCTGGCTGCCGTGGGTGTCCTGTGAACCCTCGAGGCCAGTCCCTGCTCTTGCCAGCCCTGTGCCTCGTTTACTGACTTGACTGTGTGTGAGCAGGAAGCTGAGGAAGTATGGTCTTGTGAGGCCCTGGGGCCGAGCGGGCAGCTCAGCACTCAGAGCTCAGCTCACGCAAAACCAGTCCTTTCCACGTGCTTGTGGCCACTGTGGGCCTGGCACAGCTGGAGGGTGCAGGAGAGGCCATTAGAGGTAGGAGGGACTGCCTGTGGCCCTCGTCGCTGGCCTCACCTCTGCAGCCCGGGATCCCAGCTGGATGCCAGACGTGGGTGCCTTCTGGTGGCCTTGAAGGCAGCGGGGAGCCCAGGTGAGGCTGTTGGAACTCCTGCTCACTAGGCCTCGTTGTTTTCCTGCAGCTTCTGAATCAAGCCCACGGTGCTCAGCTCCTTCGTCACAGTCTGTTCTTAATCCTACTAACTTGGCGGTGACACGTAGGGATATCTCACAACTCTATTTACTATCCTAAACTGTGTTCATAAATGTAACGTGTCAACATGTCTTACGTGCTTGGGTTATTTAGCAGATAACTCAAGTACATAAAACTCCTAATGAATCTAGAGCGTTCAGACGGATGAGCATAGTGATCTGTCTCCAAGCATCCTCACACTTAACGTTTCCCACCTGCTAAATCCTCCTGTGAGATGCTGTCGTTACCAAGTACGAAATGACTCAGTTGTTCTTTTAGAGATGGAAGCACAAGGCCGTAGATACACAAACGTGTAGCAGATCTCTTCACTTACAGGAAGCAAGGTTCACATTATCTCTGATGCTTAAAAAAAATTTGCAATTAAATGTAAAGGTGTCCAGTCACTAGGGAAACCTCCGAGGACATCATGGTGCCGCATCACTGTGGCGTCCTGGCGGGCAGGGGGGGCGGTTCTGGGCGGCTGCAGTGGCGGGGCCCTCTGTCAGTGTGAGTCCAAGCAGCCTGGCCTGTGGACTCACCAGCAGCCTCCACTCGAGGTCCTGGAGCTTGGCATGAGGAGAAAACCGGGTGGACCATGTCGGAGCCTTGAAATGCTTTGTGAGAAGCAACGCTGTTACTGATCCTACCCCTGAAAAAGCACGTGGGGTGGCTTCTGAGGCTGGTGTCCACTGCGGGTGCTGCCCAGGACTTGATGCTGGCCTGGGCTTGCTGGCTTGCATTCCGGGAGGAACCTCTCAGCCCTCACTTCCATTCTTGTGGTTCTCATGTGAGGTCCCAGCGGGAGGGTCACGTGGTGAGGGTTTCCACCTGTCCTGGCTCCCTGGATCCCCACGGTCCAGCGTGGTGAGCTGTCCGTGGTTCTTAATCTGGGCTCAGGTCGCCCGGGATTTGTCCGGGTCTTGGGCTGGAGAAGTTTGGGCCAGCTTGGAGAAGGCTGGCACGGGCAGCCCGCGTCAGCAGTGACTCTTCTAAACCGCTGTCCTTGAAGGTTGGATAGAAGGAACTGGATGACCGTGGTCAGGCCACGCCTCCATTCACTCAGCAGACAAAGCCTTTCTTTCTGTATTAGCTCCTCAGACTGGATTGTGAAGTGTGAGGTGCCAGCATTTGAAACTCTTGGGACTGCTGAATGATGCTGGGGGGGCGGGGGGCGAGCAAGGACAAACCGAGGTCTCAACCAACCACAGACAAGCCTCCAGGTGCAGGACATCTGCCACGGTCAGCTGCAAGTCCCCCACGGGACAGAGCTGCCCTGGATCACATGGCCACCTAACTCAGTCCCTCCATGTAGGACACCTCCCGTGGAGGCTTCGGGGACCGTGGGGCCCCCTTTGGAGGGCAGAGCTGCCCAGCATCCCTGTGGGAAGGACGTGGGAACACTTGGAGCCTGATGTGTCCCGTGTGATGCACACGGAGCCCACGCCATGTCCTCAGGGTCAGGTCTGGAGAGACGCTCTGGGCTGCCAGCAGCGCCTTCCTGCTGTGTGCTCGTGGCCTTTTCTCTGCCAGGAGACGGAGCACTGGGTGCCTCCGTCTCCTAAGGACCCCACTCTGTGGGTCAGGGCCCCACCCTCACGACCTCTTGTAACCTCAGCCCCCAGCGATCCCATCTCCAAATGCAGCCACTTCAGGTGTCCGGGCTTCCACCTGGGCTTGGAGACACGAATCTGTCTGCAGCCAGGTGTGTCACGCTCCTGTGACCCACGGGCATGGCCGTCGGTGGCCCTGGGTCGTACAGTGACCCTGTGTGTGCCCTCTGGCTCCCGTAGGTACCACATGGAGTGTTTAGACCCTCCTCTCCAGGAGGTACCGGTGGATGAGTGGTTCTGTCCAGAATGTGCTGCGCCTGGAGCTGCTGCCGACGCCGGTAAGGCCCACCTCAGTCCCAGGCAGGGAGCACTCAGCAGAGTTCTCGCGGGAGACCCCGTAAGGCTGTGTGGGTGTGGCGGGCGCTCCTCAGTCCAGGACCTTTGTCCTTTGCAGATGCAGGTCCTGTGAGCGAGGAAGAGGTGGCCCTGCTCTTGGCTGACGTGGTGCCCACCACCAGCCGGCTTCGGCCGCACGCAGGGAGGACCCGAGCTATTGCCAGGACGAGGCAGAGCGAGAGGGTCCGCGCGACCGTGAACCGGAATCGGATCTCCACCGCCAGGAGGATCCAGGTGGGTGCGCTGTGGCCGCCAGCCCAGCTGTAGAGCCGCCCAGGGGCTCTGGGGAGGGGGGCGGTCAGCAGGGGGCGGTGTGCGAGGGCAGCCGTGTGCGCGGTCGAGCCCCACGTCCTGGCTGCTGTGAAGGGAACCGGGCCCAGCTTGCCCCACACCAGCCTGCCGGCCCCCCGTGGGCCTGCACCGCCCGTGCGCTGCTTCCGGTAGCAGCACGGGCTGCTGTCAGCACTGGGAGGGCGCTCGCCAGGGGAAGGCGCGGAGCACGGAGCACCTGGCTGGGGGGCTCGGACCCCGTGGACCCCGTGTCCATCTCCCTGCGTGGCCCTGCTCCGCACCGGCACGGTGCCCTGGCCCTGCAGCTGGCTCCTCGCGGCCTGCCTGGCCCTCTTCCGCGTACCCGCCCTAAATGTGTTGTTGGGGGGCCCTCCCAGGCCTTGAGCGCCCTCAGGAAGCCTGCTGCGGTTTGTCTTTGAGAAGCGAGAAGGGGACACCCGCTAAGCCTGCTGGCAGCCCGAGGGTATCTGGCCCCCATGGGTGGCCTGGTGGGGGCCAGTGTGGGGTCCCTCAAGGCTCTGGGGGGGGGGGCGCTGCCCCGCCAATGGCACCCTCCTTGCCATGCAGCATGTCCCGCGGTACCTCATGTCTTCTCTGCTGGATGAGACCATCGAGGCGGTCGCTGCGGGTCTGAGCACTGCCGTGTACCAGCGCCCCGTGACGCCCCGGGCCCCCAAGCGCAGGAGGAGAACAGGTAAGCCCAGGTGTGGCCCGGCCCCCAGGAGCTTCACCCCAGAGCCCCTGCAGGTTCTGCAGGCTGGTGTTTTCAGGGGTCAGAAGGGCCGCGCGGGTCTGGTCTGTGCACGTGTGAACGTTGCTGCAGGCCTTGAGGTCTCTGCAGCCACAGCCCTGCAGGCGCGTCAGGGCGACTCGGCCACCCCGACCTTGGTTAGGGACCGTGAGACTTTGTGGCCAAACTGCCTTTTTCCCTCTACACGCAGCAGTGCGGCGGGAGGACCCTGGTTCTGGGCTTTTGTGCGCGGGTGCTGTCCAGGTGATGAATTGGCTGCTTACTTGTCCTTTTCCTGGCTTAGTTCCTGTATGTCCCGTCCTTGCCTCGTGTCCGTGGGTGCCTCCTGGGGAGAGGCCTGGGGTGGCGTGGGTCCAGTTGCTCACACAGGTGCCCGCTCGAGCTCGGCGGCGGCCTGGAGCATGAGGCGGGAGCTCTGATCGTCATCTGGAGATGCTCTTGCCTCGGGGGGCCCTGCCCCTCCCTCGCTGACCCGGGGAGGTCACTGTGGCCTTGTGCTCGCCTGTTTGGTGGGTGATGATCTGAGGTGTTACAGCGACAGCGGTACAGATCCAGGCTTAATGGCGATGACGCTTGCCCCGCCTGGCCTGCACCCTGGCCCCGGCCCCCTGGCCCCCCGGCCGCCACCCTTCTTCACACTGGATGTTAGCTTCGCCTGTTTTCAGCCTTCACGTGGTGAGACATTCATAGGACCTTGGATGCGCGGGTTTGCTCAGCGCGGTGGTTTTGGACTCTGTGGTTGTGTCTCTGTGATGGACGGACTTCGTGTATCGTTGAGGAATATCCGCGTTACGCGCACAGCACAATTTGCTGCTCCAGTTTCCCTCGAGGGTCGTTTGGGCTGTTACTGGGTGGCTGCGAATGTTCGGGGTGTGGATGTACCAGGGTCTTGCGGGCAGGCGTCGGAGAAGACCACACCGTGGGCTCGGAGGCTCAAGGCATGCTTCAGGCTGCGTGGCTGTCTGCCCCAGTGGCCCGAGAGCCGCGGGGCCCCCGGCACCGGGAGTGGTCAGTGCTGGTCCCCGTGCCCTGCATCCCCTGCCACTGCTGCCGAGCCCTGGGTGCCGTCCGGCCCTGTTGCTGGTGGGGTGCCGGCGCGGGCAGCCTGCGCCCATGTTTCCGTCCGTGGGACTGTGCTGTGCGTGCTCTTTGCCGCTGGTTGGCCGTCCCATGTGGTGTGAAGGGCATAAGAAGGGCCTTCCTTCCTGTCTCTCACACTGTTCCCCTCGTCTCGGCTCAGGAGTGCCAGGTCTCCGTGCTGGCACGTGTCTGCTCACTGCACCTCCATCGCACAGAGACGGCCCCAGGCCATCCGCTTCAGGCGATGCCAGTGCTGTGGTTCGAGGTGGGACCGGAAGGTTTTCCTTTTGTCCCTAAGATGTACCCAGCGAGGACCGGCCGCACCCGTTACCTGTGCTCGGACAGCTGAGCATCATTCTGTCCCGGTCACGCCTTCATCTTGCCCGGTGGGGTTTTTGGTTTGGGCTTTGGTTTGGTTTGAGGTTCTTTTGGTTTTTCTTTAAAAAAAAAAAAAAAAAAAAAAAAAAAAAAATTATTTATTTATTTTTTTTATTTATTTTTTTATTTATTTGTGATAGTCACAGAGAGAGAGAGAGAGAATGAGGCAGAGACACAGGCAGAGGGAGAAGCAGGCTCCATGCACCGGGAGCCCGACGTGGGATTCGATCCCGGGTCTCCAGGATCGCGCCCTGGGCCAAAGGCAGGCGCCAAACCGCTGCGCCACCCAGGGATCCCTATTTATTTCTTTATGAGAGACACAGGCAGAGGGAGAAGCAGGCTCCATGCAGGGATCCCGACGTGGGACTCAATCCCAGGACCCCGGGGTCACGCCCTGGGCTGAAGGCAGGCGCTGAACCGCTGAGCCACCCAGGGATTCCCTTTTTTGGCTTTTCTAGTGAATTTTTAATTGTTTTTACAGACCCCTGTCAACCCTGGGAGGCCTGGGAGAAACGAGTAGTGAACCTGCACCCAGCCGCCCTGCCCTGGCCCGGCCTCGCTGCCACCCCGCCCTGCCCCGCGTTGGTCCGAAGCCCGTCCTTGGCGCCTGCGTCCTTTCACCTGTCGGCGTGTTCCGATGTGTTTCTAAAGGAGGCGATCTTCCTCCCTTCCCCCTAAGCCCAGTACCCCCGCGGCCCCCGACAAGGAGAATAGGAATTCCTGAGCGCCGTGAGATAGCCTCTCAGTGTTGAAAGTTCTAAATGTGTCATAAATGTGATAGAATCTTTAGAAATAGTTTATTTGAATCCAGAGCCGAACGAGATCCCTGTTGCGCTGGCAGCGGTGCCTGGCAAGTGTCTCCGTGTGACTTGGCTGTGCAGGGAACCAGGTCGCCATGGGCGCCCCTCCCAGCCCTGCAGCCTGCGAGGGGGTGCGGCACCTGCTGGTCTCCCTGCTTGTGAGCCGGCGCCCCGGGGACTCGGGCAGGGCAAGGGGAGGCTTTCCTCTTGTGCTGGTTGCCGCCCAGGCCTCGGGGGCTTTGGACTACGTCTAGTCGAGTCCTCGTGCAGAGCTCCCGAGCTCTGGCGGGGTTAGGAATTCGAGGACTTTGCTACACGCGTTGTGTCGATGGCGTCCCGAGGGTGGATCACCGGGGCTCCGTGGAACCCCTCCTTCCAGGCTGAAGTGCCTGTGGGCGCCCAGGGGCTGTGGGAGCGTCCTGGGAGGAGGAGCCCCTTGAGCCACCCGTGTCTCTGAGCCCAGGGGTTTGTGCGTCCCCCCCTTCGGGACATGTTCCTGGAGATGCGCAGCAACCGTTTCCCCTCTGCTGGGGGCTCCTCTGTGGTTAGACCGAGAGGGCGCGGGCCTGGGGCCGGTGGTTTCATTTTACTCTGGGTTGTCGCGGTTTGTTTTTTATTTAATTTTGTTACGTGACCACGTGAAACACTAGTTTACTAGTTACGGAGGTCAGGTCTGTAATCCGTGGCCTCCGGAGGCGCCATGTGTCCTCTGCACTGCCTGCCCTCTCTCGCTCCTCCACGGGAAGCACGGAGCTTTAGGTGATGGTTTATTTCTCCATGTAAAACCCCGGGCCAGTACGCACAGCCGTCTACGCGCCAGGGCCCGGCGGGTGCGGCACGTGCGTGAGTGGGACGTGCAGGGGCGGGGGCCTCCGGTTCCCGGCGAAGCACAGACTCCCAGGGTGCTCTTTGCAGGAAGACGGAAGAAAGCATCAGGAAGAAGGAAAGCGCAGCCCAGGTCATCTGTGAAGAGCAGGAGCTCTGGGGCGAGGTCTAAGAAACGCCAGGGCCGCGTGAAGAAGAGAAAGGGGAACAAGTCAAAGGTAGGCTCGGACGGCGTTGTTGCTATGGCTGTCGTTCCCGTGCGTAGCAGGTGCTGGGACTCAGAAACACCCACCTTTCTGAAAAATGAACATTTCTGCAGCACAGATTAAAGCTGGGGCTAGCCAAGAGGTCGTCCAGGAACCTTTCCAGCAGCTTGATGGCCCGGGGCTTGTGTACAACTCCTGGAACCCCAGGGTGGGCCCTGTGGGGCACAGAGGGCAGGCCGCCCAGGGGGTGTGAGGGCGGCAGGGCCGGGGCCACCAGCTGGCTGGGGAGGCCAGTGGATTGTTAGCTGGAGTGTGGAGCCGCTGGGAGCTGGGGGCTTCGAGAGGGGAACGCCGGCTGGGTGTGCGGCCGGGTTTTCGGCCAGACCAGTCTTGTCCTGGCCGAGGTGACTCGAGTGGGTCACCCGTGGGCTCCTTGTCCTCTAGTTCCTCACAAGCAGGCTTTGAGAGCGGGCCCCTCTGTGTGCGTGCAGCCCGCGCTGCGTGTCCCTGCTCTGAAGGATTGTCCTCCCTGCAACTACCGGGCTGGACGCTGACATCACTTTAGTACACGAAACCTAAGATGCTCTGTTGTGGCCGTCATTCAGGTGCTTGCTGCGTCTGTACGTGGATTCACGCTCAGATCATTGCCGTTGGCTGATGAACGTACTGTACGCTTACGGAAACCTGTACTCAGGTTTTGTCTTGTTTTTTTTTAAGGATTTCTGTTTGAGAGAGCGAGTGAGAGCTCACGGGAGTAGGGGGAGGGACACAGGCACAGGGAGAAGCAGAGAACCCGACGTGGGGCTCGATCCCAGGACCCCCAAGATCATGACCTGGGCCGAAGCCAAGACGCAGGCACTAACCACGCAGGCGCCCCTCCCTGTGTCTAAATGGAGCATGTGAACAGCTGCTCTGGTGGTTCATTCAGTCGGACTTCCTGGAGGGACAAGAAGCCAAAGCTGTGGCCACACGTGGGTGTGGGTGGCACACTGGCCACGTCCCGCTGTGTGGACCCTTCATGCCCGAGCCTGATCCTGGGCTTGGCTGTGTGTCGCCATTTCCCCTGCCAGGGTGTCCAGGGACTATGGCCCCGAGCGCACACATGTGGGAGTGCTGTCCCCTCAGCCCTGCCCCTCGGGTGGTTTTTAAAACACCTGTCAAATCAGTCATCCCTTGAATGGTTTGTTCGCTGCTTGTGAATTTTTGTAGAAAACAGACCACCTGGTAACAAAAAGTTCCTGCAGGTGGTGGTGTGCTGCGCGGGGGGATGTTGGACTGTATAAGGACCCGTGGAGTGTCATCGTTGCTACAGGCCAAGCCCTGCGGCTCTGGTGTGGCATTTACTCAGCCGTGTTTCTAGAGCCTTCAGGTCCCGTCTTTCTTATCATTCCTTTCCTTTTATGACTTTGGTTCAGAATGAAGCCACAGCTCGCTCCCGTATCGCACGGACACTGGGCCTCCGGGGTCCGGCCTGCGGAGGCTGCATCCCCTCTGTGCACAAGCCGGCGGAGCCCTCTCTGGGGCTGATGCGTGCGGACATCGGAGCGGCCTCTCTGTCGCTCTTTGGAGACCCTTATGAGCTGGACCCCTTTGACAGGTAACGGAGACTGCCCTGCAGGGGGACTCCCCTCCCTCCTCTCCCCTTCCCTCCCTCTCCCCTTTCTTCCCCCCTTCCCTCCCTCCTTCCTTCCTTCCCTCCCTCCTTCCTTCATGGGCAGTGGGCCTCAGATATTGTATTTATAAAATGAGGGGAAGGACTCGACTCCTTTTCAGATTCCTTCAGGTGGGGTGAGGAGGGAACTCTCCACACCTGCCAACGTGGAGAAGCCCTGTTGTGCACATCCGCCCGCCCTTGCCCTGCGCCCACTCAGAGGCTTGGGTAGAAGCCGTGTTGGGCTAGGGCACAAGTGCTGCCCCGAGTAGAGCTGAGGAGGGGCCGGGGTCTCCCTGGGCCTCCACTGTGGGGTCACCGTTCCTGTGGGCTCTGTGCTTTCTCCAGCAGTGAGGACCAGTCTACAAACCCTGCTTCCCCTTTGAGCGCCAAGAGGAGGGTTCTGTCCCAGTCAGCACTGCGTTCTCACCGGCCCGTGGCCAGGCCTGTGGCCATGGGGCTCTCCAGGTATGTGCTGGCGGGGACCATGGTCCTGGGGTGGAGCCAGCGGGGCTCCATATGGGCCTGGCACCCTGCGTGTTCACCCTGCCTGTTCTGGGGCGTGTGCTGAAGTCCAGGGCACCAGGATGCATGGCCAGCCAGAGCCTGCCTGGGCTGAGCTGGGGGCCAGTGGCCGTAGGTGCTTGGGCCACCTCCATGTGCCCACCTTGGCCACAGAGCTGCTGTCCGTGCTGCCGCCCCAGGCTGGACTGTTTTCTTCTGTTCACCCATCCAACAAAACAAACCAATGGAACTGGTCAATAGGGTGCCTGTTGGTGGCAGTTGGGGCCAGAAGCATCGGATGACTTCATCTCCAAACACCCTGCTTTTCTTTTCTTTTTTAGAGCTGCTGGGTGGGTCTGATGTCCTCTGCATGCAGGGCCCCGGCAGGCTGCCTCTTCCACGTGTGGCAGCTGGGGGGAGGGTGCACCTGCCTGGCTTGAGGGTCCTGGGCATGGGGAGGCAGCCATGGGTCTGTACCCACAGGAGGAGTGTTCCTGCTGCGGCGCCTGAGCCAGAAGTGGATGAGGCCCCGGTCCCTGACCTGGTGGGGAGTATCCTTTCGGGCCAGAGCCTCCTCATGATGAACGGCGCCGACATCATCATCCATCGGGACGGCTCTCTCAGCGCCAAGAGAGCAGGTGAGGTGGCCATTGCACGGAGCCAGCAGTGTCCACGGGGAGCCCTCTGTGCCTTGGCGCTCTGGGAACTGAGAGGGTCACGTGACCCTTTGGTTCTCCTTGTGTCTGAGCAAGCGGTGGATGAGACCGTTGCAGAGCTAAGATGAATCCTCTGCTCAAAACGTACGTGAAGGGGCAGGATTTTCTCAGTTCTTTGTTAGTTTTCCATCCTCTTCTGAACAGAGGTTGCAGGGTGATGGTTTAGGTGATGGTGAGGTCCCTGCGCCCGCCGGCGGACCTGACACGGAGGGCGGGCAGGCTGTGCCCCTTTGTGACAAGCGTCTGTAAGTGGCGGGGGTGTTTTGCATGGCCATAGGGCACGGCTGTGAGGCTAAGAGAAAGTAAAAACCCCCACGGTGTCATGTGAGACTGCCTGCAGGTGAGACCTGAGTGCTGCCCCCAGGTGCTCAGAGGTCTAGCTCAAAGAGCAAGTGGAAATGGGCATTTGTTTACTTTTTTTTTTTTTTTTTTTTAAGATTTTATTCATTCATTCATGAGACACAGAGAAAGAGGCAGAGACACAGAGGGAGAAGCAGGCCCCATGCAGGGAGCCCGATGTGGGACTTGATTCCAGGACCGCAGGGCCATGCCCTGGGCCGAGGGCAGACGCTCAACCACTGAGCCACCCGGGTGTCCCTATAGCTTTTCTTCTTAAGATTTTATTTATTTGAGAGAGAATGTACATATGAGCAGGGAGAGGGGGCAGGGGGGAGGGAGAGCAGAAGCACACTCACTGCTGAGCAGGGAGCCCAACAGGGGGCTTGAGGTCATGACCCGAGCTAAAGTAGATGCTCCACACACACACAGCCACCCAGGCACCCCGGGAATAAGCAGGAGAAGGCCATTGTGATCTGGGCCGAACCACGGACTGTGTGTCATAAAGGAGCCGGTGGGGACTGATGGCCACTCACCCTTTTGTCTTTCAGCACCTGTTTCGTTCCCGCGGAGCGCAGGCAAGAGCACAGGCGGCTCATCGCAAGAGGGCAAGCACCCTGGGCCCAGGGCCTGCCTGCAGCCTAGAGCCCCGTGCGCGGGAAGCGGGTTGCAGAGCATGGGGCTGAGCTGTCGCAGTGGGCCCGCACCTTCCCGTGTCCCTGTGCTCTCAACAGGGGCGACCGTGAAACTGGACTCGTCGGTAACCCCTCCGTCAAGTCAGGCTCAGAACCCATCAGGCGTGCGTGGGCCTGGCCTAAAGCAGAGGGACGACCCCCGATGTGATGGCGACAGGCCCACTCTGCCCGCCAGCGCCACACCCTCCAAGATCTCTGGTAGCTGCTCTCACTTGCCGCCGGCTGGTGCGCTGCTGGGCCAGGCCCTGAAGCCAGCTCCCAGGAGGCCTGACATATCTGAGCTACCCAGAATACCAAAGGTCAGAAGGGAGGACTGTGGCGGCAGACGGTCGGATGCGGCCCCCACCAGTGAGCAGCGCGTCGAGATCCCCAGCTCCTGCATCAGCCGCCTCACGGGCAGGGAGGGCCCTGGCCAGCCTGGCCATGGTGCCCGAGCAGAGGGCGAGCCCAGCAGCAGGGGCCCACAAGAGCCCCGGCCACACTCAGGGGGCGGCTCCCAGTCCCCCGCCTCCCTGGGGCCCTCGAAGGGGAAGGGTGTCAGCTCGACGTTCGAGAGCTTCAGGATCAATATTCCTGGGAACACCGCGCATTCCGGGAGACTCTCCAACCCTGGCTTTTGTAACACATTCCGGCCTGTCGACAACAAGGTGCAGAGGAAAGAGAACCCCTCGCCCCTCTTCTCCATCAGGAAGACCAAACAGCTCAAGAGTGAGATCTACGACCCTTTTGACCCTACAGGCTCCGACTCCAGTTCTGCCGGCAGCAGCCCCGAGCGCCTGGGCTCTGGTCTCCTACCCTCCGAGATCACTCGCACCATCTCCATCAACAGCCCAAAGGCCCCAACATTGCAGACTGTGCGCTGTGTAACCTCCTACACAGTGGAGACAGTCTTCGGGGCCGAGCCCGAGCCCCCGAGGAGGCCTTCTTCCGGTGTGCTCGAGCTCCGGGGCGAGGGGGCTCCCGAGGAGGCCTCCGACCTGAAGCGAGAGGGGCTGGGCCAGGGGGCTGCTGAGGGCCGGGGCTCGGCCTCCCGGGCGCAGAGGCCGTCCCCATCCGAGCCGTGGGAGGACAAGGACCAGCTACCCTGCAGTACTTTCTTTGGCTCCGAGGAGCGGACAGTGACCTGCGTGACTGTGGCAGAGCCAGAGGCCCCACCCAGCCCGGACGCGCCACAGACAACCACCCACAGAATCGTGGAGCTCAGGTCCCCGTCTTGCTCCCGCTCCACGTCCAGCTCCCGTGGCAGGAAGAAAGCCAAGAGGAAGCGGGCCTCTGCCAGGGAGCACCGGAGGACCCGCTCGGGCTCCCACTCGGGCTCCCGCTCTGGGGACAGGAGCTCACGGTCCGTGTCTCCACCGGTGGGGGAGGACCACCCCAAGAGGCAGCAGACCAAGTCCCGGGGCCGGAGGTCTTCTAGTGACCACTCCAGCAGCCACGAGCGAGCTAAGCGGAAGAAGGCGAAGGAGGAGGGCAGGAGGAGGAAGAGGGACTCCTGGGGTCACGGCCGGCGGAGGTCCAGGTCCCGCTCAGGCAGCCCGGGGAGCTCGTCCCATGAACGCAGGGAGAGCAGGAGAAGGAAGCGGAGGCGGTCGGGGTCCAGGTCTCGGGGGAGGGAGTGCTCACCCGCCAGCAGCCTGGACAGAGCCCGGAGACACCGGCACCCGAGGGAGAGGAGCCGGGAGCGGCCCCGCATCAGGTGGGGCTCCCACGAGAGGAGGAAGCGGAGGTCCAGGTCACCGAGGTCGCCAAGCACGGAGCACAGGTCCCGGGAGCACCAGCGGCCTCGTTCCCATGAGAAGCGGCCAAGGCCTCGTTCCCCGGAGAGGAAGTTGGCAGCTGCTCCCCAGGAGGAGCAGAAGCCTGACAGGGAGCAGCCAGCCAGGCCACCGGCCTCAGTGGGAGCAGATGCCTCACCGGCGGGGGCTGAGACTCACAAGGTGGCTGTGGAGGTCCCAGCTGAGTGTCCGCCCGAGGACCTTGATTACGGTGACTCTGTGGAGGCGGGGCACATCTTTGAGGATTTTTCAAGCGAAGTCTTCCTCATGCAGCTTGATGACATGAGCTCCCCGCCCTCCCCGGAGAGCACGGACTCCTCCCCAGAGCGAGACTTCCCACCCAACCCTGCCGTGCCGCCCGCCAGCCAGCAGCAGGACGCCAGCCTGGCCGTGGCTGTCATCCGACGGGAGGTGTCCCTGATCCATGGCGAAGATGCCGCACAGCCCCCGCCCCAGGCGCAGGGCCCCGACGAGAAGCCCCTGCTCCAGCAGGATGCAGCTGGGGCCGGCTCAGTGCCCAGCGCCCTGGGGAGCCAGGCTGTGGGCGGGGTGCCCGTGGGAAAGGAGGAAGGCCCCTCGCAGACCCCCTTGCTGCGGGCCAAAGCCCTGGTGAAGAGAGTCACCTGGAACCTCCAGGACGCGGAGAGCAGCGCCCCTGCCGAGGACCGAGGCCTGCGTGAGTAGGGGGCTACGGCGGGCACTTGGGGGGCCAGTGGACTGGGGGGGTGTGAGGATGGCCCCAGGTGACCGCTGGGGGGTCTTCTCTCTGGGAGGTAGCGTAGGCCGTGAGGCAGGGTAGTGGCTGCAGCCTGGCCTGTGGTCCTTGCTGCTGGGATGCTCCTCTGGAATTTTCAGCCAGGAAGCAGCTTCTGGCCCAGAGTGGCCACAGAGCACCCACCTCCCCTGTGTTGGCCCTCAGGGACGCCGCTTCACAGGCCTCAGAAGCCCCGGGAAGGGGTCTGGGAAGCAGAGGACATGGGCCCCTCGGTGGGCTTCCAGCAGACATCCTTCTCTGAGCCCCCTCCCCCCGGCTATGCGCTTCCAGAGTCTGGCTTCCCTGACGCTGAGCCCTCTCAGGTGGGTGCCTGGGCTGGAGGGACGTGGTCTGGCGCCCGGCCACACGGGCTGTGCCAGGCTGGGGCTGAGGGACTTTCCTCTCTGGCCAGGGCTGCTCCTGCTGTGGGGCCGGGAGCGGGAGCGCCGCCCTAAGCTGTCTGTGTTTTTGTCCAGGTTTATACGTCCAACCTGCCTCCCGCCCCAGCTCTGCCCGTGAGCCTCCCACCCTACGCACCGGCCAGCCAGCCCACAGTGCAGTTCATCCTGCAGGGGAGCCTGCCCCTGGCCAGCTGTGGGGTTGCACAGAGCCCGGCCCCCGTGCCCACCTCCCTGGCCACGGCCTCGGAGCCAGCCGGCCACTCCACTGGTGCCAGCAACTCCGAGGAGAGGACGGCCGCTCCCAGGCCTGCCGCAGAGAAGGCCAAGAATGAGGAGGTGAGTCCAGGCCCTCCCCGCTCGGGGCCAGGCCGTGTGCAGCCCTGTGTGCAGGCGGGGCGGTCACACACGTGTGTCCTTGCTCTCAGTACATGAAGAAGCTGCACATGCAGGAGCGGGCAGTGGAGGAAGTGAAGCTGGCCATCAAGCCCTTCTACCAGAAGAGGGAGGTGACGAAGGACGAGTACAAGGACATCCTCCGCAAGGCGGTACAGAAGGTGGGTGTGGGTGGGCAGGGCGGGGGCCGGGGCATCATGGTCACGTCCTGGCTGCAGCCAGAGGCCACTTCTGTCTTCCTGTCCCAGTAGCTCATAGGTGCTCGGGAAAGGTAAGCACTGGAGTTTGGGAGGGGACGGGACCGCGCTTTGTTGCTTGTTCTGTGGGCGAAGTAACAGAAGGTACGTAACGCACCATGCTTGCAGGTGGGAAAGCAGGAGCCCGAGACACCGACGGTTCTCAGGCCCAGGGCGTCAGGGCCAAATCCATGGCTCGTGGGCCACAGTCTCCAGCTGGGAGACGAACCCTCAGCCGCTGTGCGAGGCAGGCACAGCGGGGGATGTCGGGCTCTGTGCCCTGTGGTCCCTGTGGGGATGTGTGGGTCATCTGTGCCTCTCCTCTCCCCCCAGATATGCCACAGCAAGAGCGGGGAGATCAACCCCGTGAAGGTGGGCAACCTGGTCAAGGCCTATGTGGACAAATACAGACACATGCGCAGGCACCGCAGGGCCGAGGCTGGCGAGGAGGCGCCCGCCCAGGGCCCTGAGAGCTGAGGGCAGGGAGAGCGGGGGGCGATGGCCCCCGTCCCCAAGCAATTCTGTTGGGAGTGGCAGAAGCAGAAAACTCTGAAGACACCCAGCCAGCACTCCTGCATTCAGGGTTCTGTGATCACACGTGCTCTGTGCACTGGGCCTGCTCACAGTTTAAAACTGGACTTTTTTATATGTATATTATAGATACACACTGTTTCCATTGTGTTCTAATTTATCAAAAATGGATTATCTTTAGAAACTTGTTGATTGACTCAGTACTTGAAAGGTGAAGCCTCTGGCGATCGGGAGGGGCCTGGGGGGTGGAAGGAGCCCCCGACTCCCCTCACAGGTGCCCGATGTCCTGCCCTGTGTAATAAGGGAAGGCCACTCCCGGCTTCGCTGTCGTGGCTGTAAAGAACGCTCGTGTGTGCTGCCTCCCAGCAGGCAGCGCAGTGCTTGGATTGGAAGGCGGGGCCCTGCGCACAGCTGGGTCGGCCGCTTGTGGTGCCCACCCCCCAGCACACCTGCCAGGAGCAAACACCTGCTGTCCCCAGAGCGTTTTGTATTCTTTGAGTAGAGTTTGTTGGCTCTAAAGCGTGTGGCCTGTTTCTTCATGGTGAAGACAGAGGAGAGCGGGTTGCACGGGAGGCCTGAGTGGGAGTGCATGCAAGTGTGGTGGCGTCCCTCCCCGGGCCCCAGGGAAGTAGGGTGAGCCTCAGTCTGTGCTGCCCTCTGAGCGCCCACCCCTGGTCAGGACACCACGCATCGGTTCAAGTCCTTTTTATTGGCTGGGAGAGCGGCCCGGCGCTCAGGCAGGTGGCTCTACCTCCATGAGGAAGTGTTCCAGGTCCTCGTAGAGGCTGTTGGAGCTGGACAGGCAGAGGCCGAGGCTGCTGCTGTCCAGGGAGGACACCCCTTCTCGCTGCACGTACTCCAGGTGCGCCCGGCACAGCCGTGGCTCCAGCTGGGGGGGGGGAGTGGGGGGGAGGTTGTCGGCAGGCTGGCTGGGCACTGCGCACAGCCTTCCCACAGGACCCCATGCCTCACCTTCACCAGGACCAGGCTCTTCTCCTTGGGCCTTCCAGCCGACAGGTCCTGCCCAAAGCCCAGGTAGATGGTGTAGTATGGGGAGCCCCGACGCCGGCGAGCCCGGAACTCGGCCATCTCTGCAGGACAGGACCTGGTGAGCAGGGCCCGGTGGGACGGGAGGGGGTGGGGCAGCATCGGCCCCCGGATAGGCACGTCACTGACCTCGGAAGAACGTGCTGAAGTCGAAGATGGGGGTGTCCTGGTTCCTCTGCAGCAGGCGGGGGGCTGTGGAGGGGCTGGCCGAGCCCAGGGGCCCTCCCACCTCCCAGTAGACCTTGCATTTGCCCAGGCGCCGGGCCCATAGCCCCGGCCCCCGTAACTCCAGCTGCAGGCCAGGGGCCACGTGCTGCAGCAGCTTCTCTGTGTAGTGAAGCTGCTTCTGGTCCGCGAGCTTGGCCGGGCTTGGGAAGGCCACGCAGTGGGGCTCAGTGGCCCTGGTGGCCAGGCTGGGGGGCCCGTACAGGAGCACAAAGCTTGGATGCCACACCACCTCTTGCAGCACCGTGCGGCCCTTGTACATGATGGTCACATCCAGGGCCCTGAGCTCTGCCTGCAGTCCTGGCTGTGAGCAGCCGGGCCTGGCCAGGACCTGCTCCCCTGCCACTGGGGCGCAAGGCTCCACCTCTTGGGGGGGCTGCCACGGCTCCGAGGCTGGGCCTGTATCTGGAAGGAAAGGAGGGCTTGACTGGCACCTGGCCCCCCAAGCCCTCCGTCCTTCACACTCCCATGGGCTCCTCTCACCTGTCATCCGGGCCTGGTGCAGGACCTGGGGCTCAGGGCTTGGGGCCATCTCTGCTGCCCGTGGCTGGTATGGCTCCATGTCAGGGAGCTCTGGGCCTGAGCAGCACGACAATGGGCACAGCTGTGGCTCGCACCACCTCTACTGCACATCCTCCTCCCTCTCCACGAGGACCGTGCTGTCCTCCCTGCTCCTCCCCCCCCCCCCCCCCCCCCCCCCCCCCCCCACAGAGCCCTGCAAGGCAGAGCATCCCCATCTGGCCGGCCTCACCAGGAGTGCCTGGAGTGATTGCATCCACTCCCCATGCAGCTTCCAGCAAATGGTCCTCCAGGCAGCTCTGCTGTAGGGCCTGGAGCAAGAGATCCTCGGCATTGCCAGCTTGGCCCAAAGGGGCGCATGGGGCACAGGGCTCAGGGCTCAGACTGTGCCCCAGCCTCTGGCCAGCATCTCCTCCCAGGCATGGCCTAGGGAGCCCACCCTGCAGGGAAGACAGGGCCAGCATAAGCAGCTCCCCAGCCCAGGAAGGAGGGCAGCCCCCACCTGGGAACACGAGCACCGGGGGCAGAACCGGCTTACCATCAGTGGTGGGGTGTCTTCACCCGCCTTCTCCCCATGGTTAATCGCCGCAGCTCCTGAGGGAGAATGGGGTGAGACTGCAGTGGACATGATGTGTCCTTGGGTAGGCCCTCAGAGCAGGGTGGCTCCACCACTAATCCACCCCAGCAGGCCCAGTCAGCTCCCCCCCCCCCCCCCCCCCCCCCCCCCCCCCCCCCCCGTCCCCAACCACCTGGCACCTGCCTCTCTCAGGTCTGTCTCAAAACCCCGAGCCTGCCCCAGGGATGTGCTCCGGTACAGGGCGAGGTCCCAGCGCCCTCGCCGCACCGTGTCGGGCCTGTGCGCCCGGCTCCCCTACGGCGGCCCTGCCGTGGGGTTCCTCACCTCTGCACCCCGGCTCGGAGCTCAGTGCGTACACTTTATGTGGGTCAGTGGGGTCCCCGGAGTTGTCTTGGAGCATCACAAAGCGCTGGGTGCTGCGCAGGGCACAGCGGAAGTTGGTTTTCCAGCCGGCGCGGAGTGCGGCCTCGCAGGCCAGCTGGTCACGGCCGCCGCCGGGCGGCCACCTGCCTCGGGCCACCGCCCAGGCCTGGGGAGGGGTGGAAGGTGTGAGCCTGGGGCCCGCCCGGCCGCAGCCCCCCTGCCCGCCGGGCCGCGGCCCACCTTGAAGATGAGGGCGTCGGCCTCCCCCAGGTCCTTGCGCGCGAAGTGCTTCCAGGGCACGCGGAAGCGGGTGCGGCCGGCGTCCAGCCACCGCAGGCCCTCGTAGCGGCCGCTGCTCACCTCCCCCAGGAGCCAGTCTGCGAAGAGCGGGCGCGGGGCCCCCCTGCGGGCGGCGGCCGGCAGTCAGGGTGCGGGCGAGGCCGGTGGCCACGCACCCCGGCGGCGGGCGGGCGCTCACCTGTCCGCGGGCACGGCCATGGCCCGGGCGGCGGGCGGCGGGCGGCGGGCTGCTGCGGGTGTGCGGTTCCGGCCGCGGCGGCGCTGCTGTGAGCACAGGTGCGGGCGGCGCGGCCCGGGCGGGAGGGCGCTGGCGGGGCCCGCGGGGACCACAGCGGCACCGACGCCTGCGCGGGCGTGCCCGGGGGCGGGAAAGCGAAACCGCGCGCGCCCGGGAAAGCGAAACCTAAGCCGCGGGGAGGCCTCCGCGCTCGCGCCCCGGGGCCCCGGCGCTGCGACCCCTGTCCTCGGGCCCGCCCCGGCTCCGCGGGCCCGTCGCCGCCCGGGCTGCTCCCGCGCTGCACGCGCCGGGCCTCCGAGCACCTGCGCGGCGGGGCTCCGGGCGGGGAGGTGCGTCTCGCCGTGGGGCTGGGGACCCGCGCCTTTATGAGGCCGGCGGGGGGCGGGCCGGGGGTGGGGCGGGGGCGAGCCGGGGGCCGGCCGCGGCCGCAGGTGCAGCCGACTAGCGCTGCGGCGGAAGGTTCCCACGTGTGTTGACGGCAGCGCAGGCTGCGGAGTGCGGGCCGGGCCGGGCGGTGCAGGGGCGGCGGGAGGGCCTCAAGGAGCACCCCGCCCCCACAGAGGCGGGACGGGGCAGGGGGCCCCTGGCAACCAACCCGGGCCTCAGCTGAAGACCCCACACAGAACCAGGCTCTTCCTTTTTCCCAGGAAAGTGGGTGTTGAAGGAGGGCGTGGGGCAAGTGGCAGCCCTATAGTTCAGGTTCTCTTTTAGTGTTAAGTAGAGGGGGCCCAGAGTGGAGCCCACTGGCCGGTCCACAGACGGGAGTGCCCCGGACTCCGGGCGTGACCCCGGGGCCCGGAATCGAGTCCCGCATCGGGCTCCCCGCGGGGAGCCTGCTTCTCCTCCTGCCCATGTCTCTGCGTCTTTCTGGGTCTCTGATGAATTAAAAAAAAAAAAAAAAAAGAAAAAAACAGCTGAGATCAGAGTGGGATGCTCAACCAACTCGGCCATCTAGGCCGCCTCTTGGGGTTTTTTTTGATTATTTTTTTAAGACATTTATTTGAAAGACAGCTGCAGACTGGGGGGCGGGGGCAGGCAGAGGGAGAGGGTCCCCTAGAAGACTTCCCGCTGAGTGCGGACCCCACCCCCACCCCGGCTGGATCCTGGGACCCTGACATCACGACCTGAGCAGAAATCCACTGTCCCCAGGGAACCGAAGAACCAGCCAGGCGCCCCCCCCACTCGGTGGCTTTTCGATTTTTTAAGATTTTATTTATTTATTCATAGAGACACAAAGAGAGGCAGAGACACAGGCAGAGGGAGAAGCAGGCTCCATGCGGGGAGCCCGATGTGGGACTCGATCCCGGGTCTCCATGGTCACGCCCTGGGCTGCAGGCGGCGCTAAACCGCTGCGCCACGGGGGCTGCCCAGCTTTTGGATTCTTAATGAGAATTATCCAGACAAGAACATTCACATGTCCCTAAGAATAAGACATTTGTTTTTTTTTTGTTTTTTTTTTTGTTTTTTTTAATATTTTATTTATTATTTATTTATTTAAGTCACAGACAGAGAGAGAGAGAGGCAGACACACAGGCAGAGAGAGAAGCAGGCTCCATGCACCGGGAGCCCGACGTGGGATTCGATCCCGGGTCTCCAGGATCGTGCCCTGGGCCAAAGGCAGGCGCCAAACCGCAGCGCCACCCAGGGATCCCTAGAATAAGACATTTGGAACGGCATTGGGGATGCCTTTTCATCAGGAAAAGCGCGGAGGGCCCACGAGGGTCAGGGAGGTCCCCCCCTGAGGAGGCCCCCAGAGGGGTTCTGTCCCCGCTGCGGCCGCTGCGCCCCGCAGGCCCGGGACCTCGCCCTCCAGAGTAGTGTTCCCGAGGGGGGCCCCTCAGCCCCCAGGCAAAGAAGGGGTGCCCCCGCCGCGCAGGGTGCGGCCGCGGTCACACCGGGAGAGGAACTTGGGCCGCCAGCTGGCTCCAGCCCGGGAAGCCCCGAGGCGGCAGGTGGTTTACGGGAAGCGGGACGCAGAGCTGCGGGGGGCGGGGGGGAGGGGTGGGGGAGGGGACGCATAGGCCACGCCTTCCCCTCCGGCGGCGGCTCTGGGCACCCTGGCGCAGCAGAGCTTGGACACCGTGCCTTTATTTTGCGCGGGGGGCGGGGGGCGCCGGGCTAGACGTAGGTGGAGCCCCCGCCGGGCTCCCCGTCCTCGTCGTCCCCGTCGCCGCTGTGCTCGCTGCCCGAGTCGGGGGCGCGGGCCGCGTCGGGGGCGGGCGCGTTGAGGACCACCACGTCGGCCTCGGCCCCGATGTCCTCCCCGAACCACACGGCCTTGTAGCCGCCCTCGTCGGGCCGCCGCTCCTTGGTCAGGATGGACCTCACGGCGGCGGGGCTGCCTCCATCCCGGGCCGCCTCGGGGGCGCCGGGGGCAGGGCCCGCGGCTGCGGAGCCAGAGGCCTCTTGGGGCGTGGGCTCGGGGGGCTCGGGGGGCCCCGCCCGCGTGGGGCCGGGGGAGGCGCGCGGAGCCGGCGCCCAGTTGGCCTCTTGGGGGTCCGAGAAGGCCTGGTTGTCGAAGGCGAGCGCCTGGTGGTCCTGGCGGGGAGACGGGACGATCAGGGCATCACCCAGGCCCCGGCCCGGCTGGGGCTGGGACTGTCCCCGGAGCCGTCCTGGGGGACAGGGCCGCGGGCTGGTCTTTCCTTTCCTTGCCGTGTCCGCCTCCACACTCCGTGGGCTGGGACGACCGCCCGGCCCCCCCTCCTGCCCTCCCCCGTGGGCCCTCGGTGCTGCCCCCGCCCGCTCAGGCCTCACCAGGGCTTTTCCGGAGCAGCACTTGAGCCGCCTGCCGAACTGCTTGTGGCCCAGGATAACGAGGGCGATCAGAGCCAGGAGCAGCAGCGCGCCCAGCACCCCGCCCAGGGCCGCCATGTCCACCGCAGAGAAGCGCCGGTCCTCAGCTTGGCTCTGGGCCGGTCCTGCTGGCAAGGCCACCGGCTACTGCGGGCACCCGGCACCCCCACCACCCACCCCAGGCTCTGCACCCCCTGACGTGACAGCTGAGGCTCCGGGGAAGGGCACTACTCACCCCCCGACCGAGGAGCTGGCTGCTCCCAGGGGCCGTCGGGGAGGCCGTGCTGCAGGAGGCAGGGCGGGCGGGCGGGCGTCAGTGCCCACCAGCTCCCAGTGGAAGCCAGGGGTCCGGCACCCTGGAAGGCCATGAAGGCAGTGCTGGGGCCGGTACACGGAAGGCCTGGAATCGCGGGGTCCCCCGGACCCCGAATCTGGCTCCTGCCCCATGCTCTGGACACCTTCCCCGGCCTGCCTAGTCAGGGGCACCCGGGGCCTGTGCCTGCCCGGCCCAGAGCAGGCTGTCTCAGGATTTCACGGTCAGCGTGGTCGTGCTGGGCCACCCCAGGCAGACTCTGCCCTACCAGGACCCCCAGGACCACCCCGAGGGCGACTAGGGCAAGCGGGAGGTGCTACCTGAGGGCTGGGGGGTCCTGCTGGGGTCAGGGGCCAGCGGCTGAGAGGTTCCTGGCTCCAGTGTTGGTGTTGAGCCCCCGCTGGGTGAGGCTGATGGGAGGGAGGTGCTGGTTCCCACACTGGGGGGCCCCCCGGGCGTAGATGAGGCTGGTGGCCTCAGAGTTGTGGTTGTGGGGGGATGTGGGCCAGCGCCCCCCCCAGAGCTGGTCGTAGAGGATCCCTGGGAGGGCCCCGGGGGCCTGGGGGCTTCTGAGGCAGTGCTGCTCGAGAGGCTGGTGGTTCCTCCAGCCCCTGGGGGTGTGGGGGTTTCTGGGGGCCCTGATGAACCTGGGGGGCCAGGGACAGGATCCGGGCTTGCCTCTGTCCAGCGCGCCCGCCCCGGGGAGCCCCCGCCCCCCGCCGGGGTGAGCAGCCGGGCTCACCTGTGGGGGCGGGTCCCTGCGGCTCCAGCACCTGTATCTCCAGCACCGAGCGGGCGGTGCCTGCGGTCACGGTGTTCATGGCCTCAACCTGGAGCAGAAGCGGGGCTGGTCCCTCACAGGCCCCGCCGTCGTCCCCCCTTGGGGGTGCCCCCCACCCTTACCTCTGCATAGGAGACCCCCTTTTGGGTCAGCTGGGCGGCGGTCCGCACGATCTCGCCATCCATCCGGAATTTGGTGTTATTGGTGATGCGATACGTGATGGCGGAGTTGAGGTCCTGGACACTGCGCAGTGAGCCCTGGGCCCAGGCTGCCCCCCGACTCCCCCCCCACAGAGGGCCTGGTGCCTACCGGAAAGTCGGGGTCCTGAGCCCAGACCCTCAGAGGCAGGGAGGGGCTGGCTGTGTCTCGGATCTCCACGCCCACTGCAGAGTTGAGCGCCACGGTGCCATAGTAGCGGCTCTGCGGGAACTGGGGCACGCTGCCAGTGGCACTTCGGGCCTCGATCGTGACCCAGGTCACCGAGTAGCGGGCGCCGTCTGACTGCTCACCCTGGGGGTGGGGGAGGCCTCAGCGACAAGCAGGTCCTCAAAGCCCCGGCCCCATGGAGGCCTGGCCAGGGCGCCCACCTTGACCAGCAGCGTGAAGGTCTTTGGGCTGGGAACGCTCCTGGTCATGGTGAGGTTGCCCGAGTTGGCGTCGATGGCAAATGTGCCGTCGTCTTGTCCTGCGAAGATGGGGGGAGGTGAGGCCTCTCGCTCCGTCCAGGGGTCTGAGGTCTGGGGCCCCCGCTGGCTCTGCCCACGGGCAAGTCCCCCCAGGTCCAGGATGCAGAGGCAGGGCTCCAGCGCGCACTCACCTGTCACGATGCTGTAGAGGACACGCTGGTTGACGCCCCGATCCCCGTCCACGGCATAGATGGGCCCGGGACGCAGGACAAGGGGGGCTGGCTGCAGGAGCAGGGACAGGGGAGACACCTGGGGCCGCTGAGCGGGGCCCAGCGCAGCCCCCGTTCCCCACACGGCTGCTGAGCACGCCCCGTGGGGGTGAATTTGTGCAAAGACCTCGGATTGATCTGAGCGATGGCGGCCCCAGGAGGGACAGGGAGCAGTCACACCGAGGCTGCACTCGGTACACGTGCTCGGTACCATGGGGGCCTAGAGCCCGCGTCTGCCCCGCTGCCCCCGGCGCCTTGGGGTGCCTCTTGTGGCGGGCGGCCCACTTCAGCGGGTCCCCAGGGGTTCTGGCCCGGCCGCAGGGCCCCAAGCCCACACACCCCCCGCCCCCCCACCCCCAGTACCAGTCTGTGGCCTGTGGGGATGGCCCCCTGGTACTCGGCGTTGATGCAGACGTAAAGGTCTGAATAGGCGCAGGGCAGGAACCAGGGGGGCCGGAGGTCGGCGGGCCGCACGTCCAGGACCAGGGTGGCCGTGGCTGTGTGGCTGGGCTGGGCGTTCTCCTCCTGTGTGTCCTGTGGGAGCGCAGCGGGGGTCAGGCCTGCGAGCGGGGGCTGGGGGCAGCGGGGGGGTGTCCCGGCCTGCTCACCCGCACCAGCAGCAGGAGGCTCATGTTCTGCCACTTGTAGAAGTCCAGGGGCCGGTCCAGCCGCAGGGCGGGCAGGTTGGTGCCCAGCAAGGAGAAGAAGCTACCAGCACCCTGGGGAGGTGGGGGGGGCGGGTGCGACTCAGCCTGAGACCCTGGGGAACATGGAGAGGGGCTGCCCGACGGGAGGGTTCAGAGTTGGCGTGGGGGTCGGGGACACTGACCGGGGTCACCTCTTGGAGGGTGTAGAACAAGACGTCATCCTTGTCGGGATCTTGAGCCTCCAGTTCCGTCTCAGGGATGACAGTGGTGTTCACTTTACTGTCCTGGGGATGGAGGGGAGTGGTGTCTACACCCTCGACCCCTGGTCCCCCAGGCCAAGGCCCAGGCCACTAGCCCTGCTCTCCGGCCCCTCGCCCCCCGCCCCCCGGCTCTCACCTCGGGCACGTCCTCCACCCGGAGTTTAAAGGGGAACTTGGGTGGGTTGTCGTTGACGTCCAGCACAAACACAATCACCCTCAGCTGGGTCACCTGCGGGGACACGGCCTGAGCACCCTGCATCACACACGGGCCGCCGCGAGCCCGGGGACGGCAGGTGCCCGGGCAAAGGACTTGGCTACCGGCCGGGCTGGGGCACCGCCAATCCCAGGTGAGAACCACGGCGAAATGAGCAAATCGCTTCAAAAATAATTCCCGAGGAGAAAGGAAGAGAGGAAGGGGAACCCATATGTTGAAAGAGGCTCGGGAGGGGCACCCGGCTGGCTCAGTGGGAGGAGGGGGCGACTCTTGATCTCGGGGTGGGAGTTCAGGCCCACGTTGAGGGGAGAGATTGCTTCAATAAACACACTAGAGAGGAAGGGCCGGAGGGGCAGATGCTAGAGAGAAGTAGCCGGCGGCCTCGCTGGGTGGGCCTTGCTGGCGGCTCCGTGACTGTGGGGAGGGCGGGCATCGGGGGTCACATGATGCCCACGAGTCCCTTTGCAGATAATGACAAAATCGGAAGGACCGGGGACCGTGGGCAAGCCGACAGGTGCGTGGGGGCCGGGCTTGCAGCTCAGGACAGAGTGGTCAGGGGCCCCTTGAGAAGGTGGTCCTGGAGCGAAGGCCGAGGGGCGACAGCGGGAGGCAGGTGCGCGTCTGGGGAGAGGGCTCAAGGGCAGCTGGAGCGGCCTCGGGCTGGGGCACCTGGCGCTGCCCGCTGCCCGGGGCATTCAGCCTTGCCTCTGAGCGGGAGAGCAGCCGGGGCGCCGGGCGGGGATGCGCCGCTGGCTGGGCCCGATGGTCCTGCCACACTGAGACTGGACTGGCTGAGGCCGGGAGGGGAGCAAGCAGCCAGCTCCAAGTTTCCGGAAGGGAGATGCTGGTGGCCAAGGCCCTGGTTGGTCTGGAGTCCAGCTTCAGGCAGAGCTCACGGACTTGCCGATGGAGAGAGGTGTGGGGAGGGGGTGGGGGCGAGGGAACCGGTTGGGCAAGGTGCCTCTGTGCTGGGGGGTCTGCACCTCGGGGCAGTCTGGGCGGGAGGAAGTGGGGGCGCCAGCCCAGGAGCGACACTTGTAAACCGCACAGGGTGAGGTCCCCAGGGCGGGGCCCTGGACCAGTCAGAACAGAGTGCAGAGGTCCAAGCCCAAGAGCTGTGATGTCATAGGGTGGGGGCGGCGACCCAGAGGCAGGGGATGGGGGTACTCACCACGGTGTTGCCACTCTTGCACTCCAGGTGCGCCTCCAGCAGGGTGTTCTCCTGGGGGGCAGACGGGGGCCGGGTGGTCACCAGGGTCCCCAGCGTCCACGCTAAGTCCAGGGGCAGCTCCAGCCCCTAATGGCCCTATGCCCCTTGGGGCCAGGGCATCACCAAGCCTGGAGGCCCCAGAGGGGTCCGTGGATGATGCGGGGGCGGGGCGGCCAGCGAAGCGCAGACGGACCCCGAGCAGACGGACCCCGAGCCTGGGACAGCCCCGGTCCGAGGAGCGCGCCCGCCACTCAGCTGCCCTGTGTGGGGCCCCACCCGGCCCCCCGTCTGCACCTCATAGTCAGGAGTCACGTTGAGAAACAGCTCAGTCCCCTGGATCCGAAAGGCGAAGGGAGTGGACGACGACCCGAGGGTCACCTGCTGGCCCGCGGGGACGTCGATGTGAGCCAGGGGCCCGCTCTGAATCGTGTTCTCCTGGACCTCGAAGATGTTGTTGCTTACGGCGCAGACTGGAGAGCAGGAAGGGAAGGCTCAGTGCCCCCCACCCCCCCGCCCCTGCACCCCCCCCGCCGCCCCAACTGCCCCCGCCGCCCCGCAGCTACCCTGGGCCCGTGCCGTGGCCACCAGCAGCGGCAGCAGCAGGGCCCAAGCCCCCATCTCCGTGGGCCGCGCTGCTCGACCCTGTGCGCAGCTGGCTGCCGGGTGGCGGCTCAGCGGGCGACCTTTGCCCCACCAGGCACCGCCCCACAGTGTGATCCTTTACAGGCCTCGGCCTCCAGCAGGGGGGCTTTCGCCGGCCGCCGCCCAGGCCTGGCCAGCTGCCCGGAGGGGGCGTCCCGTGGTTGCCCACCAGCCCTGGGCCACGTGCGGGGGCCATGGCCACGGGGGCTCCCGGCTCAGGGCTCCATGGGCCTGCGCAGGGCCCGGGTCGTGCTGGGTGGGCGCAGCCGGGGCAGGGGTTGGGGGCCCAGGCCTGGCTCCCGTGTCTGCTGTACCCACCCGTCCCCCTAGCCCCGGCCGCCCCTTCGCTGGGCTCTCCTTCCAGAATCATCTTGGAGCCAAGTCAGACCCCGGGTGTTCCCTCCAAGCCCACCTCCCCTCCCTGCACAGTCTGTGTCCTGGGGTCGCCCCTGCCTGTGCTGGAAACACCCCACTTCCTCCAAGGGCAGGGGTGGGGGCGGCAGTGTTTCTGGAGGCTGCTGGGAGCTCGGGGCGGGGGGAGCCCGGGTCTTCAGGGGTCCCTGGCAGGCTCCTGGGCCCTGGCCCCTGCCGCCCTACCCCAAGGGCCCCCAAGCCCAAGGCAGCAGGGGAGAGGCCCCCCCCACGCAGGGACAGTAGGGGGTGTGGCCCTTCTGCTTCCTCGCCCTTGGCTCCTGGCCTCATCCCTTCCTGTGTCAGCACCGCCTCCGTGGCTCCCCTGGGGTGTCATCCCCCTCTGCACAGGCTCAGACCACACAGCCGGGAGCAGGAGCCAGGCTCACAGCCTCCCCCTGGGGTGCACTCCTGGGCCCCTGGTGGCACCCATGCCCGTCACCTCTTCCTGCCCGGCCTGAGCCTCCTTGCCCCCCAGGTCCTCCCACCGGCTGGCACTGTGACAAGGGGCCTCCAGGGCAGGTGTCCTGTGCCCCCCCAGAGCCCCTGAATGTTTGCTGAGTAGCTGGCAGGGATCCGGATGGGTCTCTGGGGAGCTCAGGTGACAGGACAGGAGACAGAAGGGAGGTGAGGCGCCCCACAGGCTCCCAGGTGTAAAGGGCACTGGGTGTGGCCACAGTCCTGGAGCCTGTGGTCGCCTGGTGCCGCCAGCCCCGCCCTGGGGGACGGCGCAGAGGGAGCTCAGAGGGCCACCGTCTGAATTCCTCTTTATTGGTGACAGTTACAACCCGTCCCCTGCCCCCTCCCGTCCAGGCCCCAGTCGGCTCCGGGCGGCGGCCGTGGCGGCTGCCGCGGCAGGTCCCTTCTTCCTCAAGGCCTCCTCCGTGTCACCTGGGCAGCAGGGATGGCCGGCTCCGAAAACGAGGCCCCAGACCCGGTTCCGGGAGGCGGCTGGGGAGCCCAGGCCTGATCCAGGGGGTCCCTCAGGGGCACCCTGTGGACACAGCGGGTGAGGCGGGAGCGAGAAGCTGGCCTCCGGGTCACCAGCGCCCCTCACCTCCGCGCCCCCCGGGCCCAGGGCCGGTGCTCACCAGGCGCGCAGGGCGGGCGAGTCGGGCCAGCGCAGGCACAGGCGGCCGTCGGGGGCCGTGGTCCAGCTCGTGCTGTTCTCTGCGTCCTGCTCGCTGCCCCCCGCCCCGACCAGCGTTAGTCCTGGGGCTGCCCCAGCCAGGCGCCCTCCGACCCGGTCCCAGCACCACCCCCCCCCCGCCCCGTCCCCGCCCCGCCCTCACCTGCGCTTCCCCACCAGCCCCTGGAGCAGCCGCTGCAGCCGGGCGCTCTCCCGCAGGCGGCTGAGCTCGCTGGTGAACGTGCCGTCCGAGTGCCGCGGGGCCCTGCGGAGGGACGGAGGGGCGAGGGGCGGAGGGGCGAGGGGCGGAGGGGTGAAGGGGCGGAGGGGCGAAGGGGAGGAGGGGCGAGGGGCGGAGGGGAGGAGGGGCGGAGGGGAGGAGGGGCGAGGGGCGGAGGGACGAGGGGCGAGGGGAGGAGGGGCGAGGGGCGGAGGGGCGAGGGGAGGAGGGACGGAGGGGCGCGGGGCGGAGGGACGGAGGAGCGAGATGCGAGGGGCGGAGGGGCGAGAGGTGCAGGGGCGAGGGGCGGAGGGGCAGAGGGGCGAGGGGCGGTCAGGGCCGTCGGGGCCGGGCGGGGGCGGGGGCGGGGCGGGGCGAGGCGGGGCGGGTCCGGCCCGGGGCTCACCTGCGGGGCGCGGGGAGCGCGGCGGGGCCCCGGGGCAGCAGCGCCAGCAGCAGCAGCAGCAGCGGCGGGGCCGGGAGGGCCATGGTGGGCGGCGGTGGGCGCGGGGAGCGGAGGCGGCGGCGCCCGGAGCGAGCGCGGCCCCTTTATAGCGCCCGGGGTAGGGGGGAGCACCGCCCCGGCTCCCCGCCCGGCTCCCCCGCCCCGGCTCCGCGCGGCCAGGCCGCGCCGCATCGATCGCCGGGAAGGTCAGGGCCGCCCCCGCAGCTGTCGGCCCGGCTGGCCTCCCGCCCGCACCGCCGCGTCGGCGCCCCTCGGGGCTGGGGGCTGGGGGCCCGCGGGGGTCGGGGAGGGCGCCTGGAGCCGAGGGCCCGCGGGGACAGGAGCGCGTGGGGAGACAGCGGCGGGCGGGGCGCGGGCTGGGTCCGCGTGCTTACTTTCTGTACTTCCTGATCAATGTTTCCGTGACCCTAAAACTGCTCTTTAAGGAAAGTCTACTAATTATTTTTATTTTTTTAATTTAAGAGAGAGACAGAGAGAGCGGGGGCGCACAGGCAGGGGGAGCATCGGGCGGAAGGAGAGGGAGGAGAGGCTCCTGGCTGAGCAGGGAGGCGGCTGTGGGGCTGCACCCCAGGCCCCCGACATCCCACCCGAGCCGCTCAGGCGTCCCACTGACTATTTGTAAATGAATGTAAAGTTTGGGGCGCCCGGCGGGCTGGGTGGATAGGACGTGGGATTCCTGATCCCCGGGTTGGGTGTCGAGATGACTTAAATGAATGAATAGATAAAAACTTAAATACAATCTTTTAAGAAGTAAATGTAAAGTTTAACACAAGAACGGGTTTATTTCAATTTTATTTTTTATTATTATTATTATTTTTTTAAGAACTACTAGTTTACAACTTCATTTACTAGTTCGCACTTTCTGGTCAAGAATTTCATCAGTACTGGTTTTTAAAAGCCTGACCTGACCCCGGATCGATCAAGCAGGAGTGACTCAGGGCGCAGGCTCAGGCCTCCAGCCTCGGGAAGGAGGCTCAGGCCTCCAGCTGTGCCCGCGCCTCCCCTCCTGGCCCCCCCTCCTTCCCGCTCCCCTGCGGGGAACCCACTGAGCCACCGAGGCGCCCCTGGGTACTAGACTCTTATCACATACGTGATTTGTAAATATTTTCTCCCATTCTGTGAGTTTTCTTTTCGCTCTCTTGATAGTGACCTTTGATGCACAAAAGATTTTTTTTTTTTTAAGATTTTATTTATTTATTCATGGGAGACAGAGAGGCAGTGACACAGGCAGCGGGAGAAGCAGGTTCCCTGCGGGGAACTCCATGTGGGACTCATCCGGGACCGGGTCACGCCCTGGGCCACAGTTAGCGGCTCCACCACTGAGCCACCCAGGCCCCCCTGTGCTAAGTTTTTAAATCAGGAGCTGTGAGTCCTACAACTTTGTTTTTCTTTTTCAAGATTGTTTTATTTGTGGTTCCTTACGTACACTTCCATACGAACTTAGGGTTGGCTTTAACATTTCTTAAAAAAAAAAAAAAAGAGGCCAACGGGGTTTTGAAAGGCCATCGTAACAATATGAAGTCTTTCAAGCCATGAACATCGTCGGCTTTAATCTTCCCCAGCAATGTTTCGTAGCTTTCAGTGTACATGACTCACATTCTTGGTTAAATTTCTTTCTTTTTTTTCAGATTTATTTATTTATTTGAGAGAGAGAGAGAGACAGCACAAGTCGGAGGGGCAGAGGGAAAGGGAGAGAGAATCCCAAGCAGACTCTGAGCTGAGTATAAAGCCCAGCTTGGGGCAGCCCCGGTGGCACAGTGGTTTAGCACCGCCTGCAGCCTGGGGTGTGATCCTGGAGACCCGGGATCGAGTCCCGCATCAGGCTCCCTGCCTGGAGCCTGTCTCTCTCTCTCTGAATAAACAAATAAATAAATCTTAAAAAAAAAAAAAAAAAGCCCAGCTTGGGGGCTTCATCACATGACCCTGAGATCATGACCCGAGCTGAAAGCCAGAGCTGGACTCCCAATTGACTGTGCCACCCAGATGCCCCGCTTAAATTTATTTCTGAGTATTTTAATTAATTACTTTTTTGGTGGGCAGCAAAGAAAATGTATTGAATGATAGTAAAGTTTGAGTGATACTACAGAGCTCCCGAAGACAGAGGGGACCCTAGAGGGTTATCTTCTGAGTATTTTATTCTTTTTGATACTGTTACAAATGAATTATTTTCTTAATTTCTTTTTTATTATATTTATTTATTCATGAGAAACACAGAGACACAGAGAGAGAGGCAGAGACCCAGGCAGAGGGAGAAGCAGGCTCCATGCAGGAAGCCCGACACGGGACTCGATCCCGGGACTCCCGGATCACGCCCTGGGCCGAAGGCGGCGCTAAACCGTTGGGCCACTGGGCTGCCCTCTTAATTTCATTTCTGGATTGTTCATTACTACTGTAGAGAAATACAGTGATCTCATATCCTGCAACTTTGCTGAATGTATTTATTAGCTGTAGTAGGGTTTTGTTTTGTTGGATTTTCTATGCCTTAGACCATGTCATCTGCAAATAGAAATAGCTTACTTATCCCCTTCCAATTCTGGGTACCTTTTATTTCTTTTTCTTGCCTAATTATTCTAGCTAGAACTTCCAGCACATGATGAAGAGAAGCAGCAAAACTGGGTATTCTTGTCTTTGTCTTGATCTTAGGGAAAAAAAGCTTTCAGTCTCCCAACTATTGAGTGTGGTGTTTGCTGTGGGTTTTTGATAGATGTCCTTTACCATGTTGAGGAAGTTTCTTTCTTTTCATAGTTTATTGAGTCTTTTTTATTATAAAAGGGTATTGGATTTCATCAAATGCTTTTTCTGCACCTGTTGAGTTGATTAAATGGGTTTTCCCCTCTTTCCAGTAATGTGATGTATTACATTGATTGAATTTTGTTTGTTGAATTACCCTTGCATTCCTGGAATAAATCCCCAGTTAGTCATAGTCATAGTGCATAATCCTTTAAAAAAAATGCTGCTGGATTTGGTTTGTTCATAGTTTGTTGAAGAGTTTCGTATATATATTTATAAGGGATATTGATCTGGAGTTTTCTTTGTTGTGATGTAATTGTTGAGCTCTGAGAGTTCTTTATATATGTTGCGTACAAGTCATTTGCTGAAAATGTGATTTGCTGATATTTTCTCCCATTCTATGAGGGGAAAACATTTTTGACTTTTATTTTTTTTTAACTTATAGTTTTATTTATTTTTTTAAAAGATTTTATTTATTTATTTATGAGACATACAGAGAGAGAGAGAGAGAGAGAGAGAGAGAGAGAGGCAGAGACACAGACAGAGGAAGGAGCAGGTTCCATGCAGGGAGCCCGACATGGGACTCGATCCGGAGACTCAAGGATCACGCCCTGAGCTGAAGGCAGACACTCAACTGCTGAGCCACCCAGGTGTCCCAATTTTTAGCCTTTTAAAAAATTTGAGAGAGAGAGAGTGCACACGCATGTGCACATAAGGTGGGGGAGAGGCAGAGGGAGAAGAAGCAGACCCCTCACTGAGCAAGGAGCCCCACGTGGGGCTCCATCCCAGGCCCCTGGGACCACGCCCTGAGCCTAAGGCAGACGCCTCCCCGACTGAGCCACCCAGGTACCCTGACCCTGTACATGTTTTGTCAGATGTCTATATATTTCATGTGTTATTACAGCTGTTGTAAATGGTGTTGTGTTTTACTTTTTACTTTTGGCTTCCAGTTATTCACTGCTGGGCTTTATCGTCAACTTTGTATCCTGCTCTCCCACTAAGCTGACTTACTAGTTTGAGGAGCTTTCGTAGTTTCCTTGGGGTTTTACTTAGACAGTCATGTTGTCTGTGAACAGGGGCGGTTTCCTCCTCCCTGTCCAATCTGGGTGTCTATTATTACATGTTGCCTATTGCTCGCTCGCACTGGCTAGGGCTGGCTAGGGCGATAGGAGCACAGAGCTGAATGGGGCGGAGAGAGCCCCCCCCCCCGCCCCCCCCCCCCCCCCCCCCCCCCCCCCCCCCGCCTTGTTCCGGAGTTCAGGTGGAAGGCACTCAGCCTTGCATCTTGAAGCATCGTGCCGACTGCGGGGTTTCATCGTGCTTCCTCGGGTTGAGGAAGTTCCTCCTATTTCTAGATTGCTAAGCACTTTTATCACGAGTGCATGTTGAATGTTGTCAGGTGTTTTTTTCTGCATCAGTCAATAGGATCGTGCGGTATTTCTTCTTTGGATCTACTTTGCATTAATTTGAGACCATCCTCCTTTTCAAATTAAGTAAAGTAGTTAATCTGTGAATTTTCCTGAGTATAGCTTTAGCTCCAACCGATAAATTTTGACATGACGGGGACACCTGGGTGGCTCAGTTGGTGAACACTCTGCCCTCGGCTCGGCTCAGGTCATGATCTCAGGGTCTGGGATTGAGTCCCATATCAAACTCCCTGCTCCATGAGGAGCCTGCTTCTCCCTCTCCCTCTGCCCAGCACCACCCCTCCTTGCCGGCACAGTCTCTCTGTCAAATAAATAAATAAAAATCTTTTTAAAAAATTGTGATATGAAAAAAAAATTGTGATATGATGTATTTTCATTTTCCAAAATATTTTCCAACTTCTCCTTTGACCCACAGATTATCTCTAAGCTTGTGTTAATTCCAAAATTTTTGGAGATTTCCCTGTTAGCTTTCTGTTTGTTTCTCTTTTTTAAAAAAAGATTTTAGCTATTTATTCATCAGAGACAGAAAGAGAGAGCGAGAGAGAGGCAGAGACACAGGCAGAGGGAGAAGCAGGCTCTGTGCAGGGAACCCGATGTGGGACTCGATTCCAGGACCCTGGGGTCACACCCTGAACCTGAGGCAGATGCTCAGCCGCCAAGCCACCTGGGGACCCCTTTCTGTTTGTTCCTAATTTAATTCTTTTGTGATCGGCGAACATACTTTTTATGATTTCCATTCTTTTAAAAACTGTGTTAAGCTTTCTTTTCTGATGCAGGATATGGTCTGTCTTGCTGAATGCTCTGTATCTATCTGAAAAGAATGGGTATTTCCCTGTCGTGGGATGGACGGTGCCACAAATGTCATGTATCTCCTTGAATGATGGTTGTTCAGAATCTTCTACAGCGGGACCCTGGGTGACTCGGTGGTTGGGCGTCTGCCTTTGGCTCAGGGCATGATCCCGGGTCCGGGGATCGAGTCCCACGTCGGGCTCCCTGCATGGAGCCTGCTACTCCCTCTGCCTGTGTCTCTGTGTCTCTCATGAATAAATAAATAAAATCTTGAAAAAAAAAAGAAACTTCTACAGCTTTGCTGATATTGTCTTCTTGTTTTGTTGACTAAGGAGAGATTCTTAGGCTATTGAACGACTCTTGCAAGCCAAATAAATAGTGTGTTAAGTGTTCCACACACCCCATAAAACCCTACAGGAAATGGTCACAAAACAGCTCCAACACCTGCGTCACCTGTGTCAGCATGAGGGTGATGGCTCCAGCTTCTGTCCTATTCTGGAGGGTCGTGGACATCCTCATCAGTCCCAGGAGGACGGAGTGCTCCTCAAGGCTGCACATCCCAGCTTTTAACGGCCAGAGGCTCTGGCCGGGATTCGGGGACCCTTGTGTCAGGCTGAGCTGCCCAGCTCTGCATCCTTTATTGAGCATCACCAAAGCCTTTGTCTTCAAACCTGGGATCACATTTTTGTGAAGTTTAGGTTACTACTTATGTCTACTCTTTACGATGCCTGGTTCTACGAATTTTAAAAAATACATCCCCGAGGATGCCTGGCTGGCTTAGGGGAGCATGAGATTCTTGGTCTCGGGGTCATGGGTTTAAGCCCCACAGTAGGTGTGGAGCTTACTAAAAAAAGTAGACTTAAAAAACAAAATGTTGTATTCAACTGTGTAGCCCCACCAGTGCCATCGCCCCTAATTCCCTCGCTTGCCTTTAGCGGAGCCTGGACTCTGGGCCTGTGGCCTACGGAGCCGTCGGCAGAGCCATGCGGCCAGAAGTGAGCGGAGAGACACAGCCTACGACCCCGGAGGCTTCAACACTCGCTCTCTCGCTCTCGTCCTGTCGCTGTCGCTCTCCTGCTCTCTCGCGCTCTCTCTCTCTCTCTCTCTCCTTCGCTCTCTCGCTGTCTCTTGCTGTCGCTAGTCACTCTCGCTCTCTCTCATTCTCTTTCCCTCTCGCTCTCTCTGTCCTTCTCGCTCTCTTTTGCTCTCTGTCTCGCTCTCTCTCTCTCTCTCTCTCACTCTCCCTTGGTCTCGCTATCCCTCACTCTCGCTCTCTCCCTTTCTCGCTTTCTCTCTCGTGCTGTCGCTGTCGCCCTCTATCCCTCTCTCTCTCTCACTCTGTCTCTGTCTCTCACTCTCGCTCTTGCTGAAATAATAAATACAATCTCTTTTGAAGGGTCCCTAACGGAATATAAAGCCCTCGGGCCGGGCAGCCCCAGTGGCACAGCGGTTTAGCGCCGCCTGCAGCCCAGGGCATTACCCTGGAGACCCAGGATCAAGTCCCACATTAGGCTCCCTGCATGGATCCTGCTTCTCCCTCTGCCTGTGTCTCTGCCTCTCTGTGTGTGTCTCTCATGAATAAATAAATAAAATCTAAAAAAAAAAAAAAAGCCCTTGGGCCCCAAGGCCAAGGTCCTGGAGGACCCGCGCCTGCGAGGACGGCCGCCCAACCCGGCCCAAGACCGAGCACCAGGATCTGGTGACAGGTCGCCGGCTCCCAGGCTGCGTGGGTTCCACTCCGACCTGCGTGGGAGCGACCCAGAGGGAGCCGCCGCTGCTCCCCCCCCCCCCCCCCCGCAGCCGCCCCGTGGACGGGGCAGGCCCTGGGGCCCAGGAGCCCGCGGCGCCATCTGCCAGTGGAGTCCAGCCCGCAGCGGCCGCAGGGGAGACACCGGCCGCGTCCGGCAGACGATGCGACACCTGCTCAGGCCCGGCCTCTCAGGAACCCAAGGATGGAATTCCCTGAACCCAAGGAGGAAGGGAAACCCACAGCTGCCAGGGCCCTCGGTGCTGAGACCGAAGTTTCCCCAAAAGCGGAGAACGGGGCGGAGATGTTGGCGCTCGGTGCTCCAGCGACATCATGTTCAGTTCCGGTTGCTGAAATAAGGGGGACAGAGGGAGGGAGGGAGGGAAGGAGGGGGGAGGGAGGGGGGCATCCAGATAAGAAAAGGAGAAATAAAGTGGTTTCTACTCATAAGGTAATCGTCCATGTAGAAATTCTGAAAAAAACTAAAAAAAGAAAAATCCTTGCATTAACGGGTTTTAGCAACAACAAAGGACATGAGGTCAACACCCCAAGACTGTATTTCTACACGTTAGCAGTGAACAACTGGAAATGACGTTTCCTTTTCTTTTTTTTGTTTTTTTTAAAGAGTTTATTTATTTGACAGAGAGAGGAAGAGAGAGGGAGCGTGACCAAGGGGCACAGCAGAGGCGGGGGGAGAAGCAGGCAGCCCGACGTGGGACTCGACCCCAGGACCCCGGGATCACGCCCTGGGCGGAGGGCAGACGCCCAACCGACTGGGCCGCCCAGGGATCCCGGAAATGACGTTTCTCCGAAGAACCATTTACCGCCTCTAGAATCCCGAACTCCTAGGCTGCGCGGCCCGTAGGCTGGAGACGATGGACGCGATGTGAGACCTCAGAGGGAGATACGTGCTCACAGATGGGGGGCTCGGTGTCCCCGGGTGTCACTTTGCCCTAAACTCGTTGCACAGATTCAGCGCGATCCAAGTCACATGCCCAGCAGGCGGGTCGTGCCGGAGTCAGGGGCTCCGGGCCAGGCTCACAGACAAGGCACGAGGGCGACCAGGACAGTCCTGTGGGAAGGAGGCTCGGGCCCCAGAGCCTGAGTTCCCACTGGCCGCGAGGCTGCAGGAGTCACGGCTGCGGGTCACTCTGCAAGGACTGACGTTAGACGTGTGGCTCACGGAACACAGGCAAGGGTTAAAAAAAAAGAGCCCCACACAAAGACGATCCAGTGATTTTTGGGGGCAGAAACTGAAAAGTGAGCCAACGGAGACACAGTCTTTTCAACAAACAGTGCTCAGGCGACTGGCCCGCCGGGCAGGGAACGGAAAGCGCCCCGACTCACAGCTTGGGGGGAGGGGGTCGGATCCGCTGTCAAGGAGGAAGTGACAAGGTCCCAGCTGGGAGAAGGCATTTTCACATCACATATGTGACTCCTTCCATCTTAGTACATGGAGGTGAGTCGCCGTGAGTTGTGTTGCCATTTCCCCGATGACAGGGTGTCGAGCTGTCCCTCCCTGCTTACTGGCCCCTGGAGCCCTCCGTCTACTAATGTGCCTCTGCAGGACCTTTGCCTTCGTTAAAAACTGGACTGTCTTTTCTTGATGACTTGATGGAGCTCTTTGTATATTGTGGACCTGCATCCTTTGTCAGAGGTCTACACTGCACACATCCCATCCCGGTCCACACTGCCCGTTCCCGCTTAGTGGTGGCCGACATCTGGGGACAGAGAGGAAACTGCAAGCGGGTCAGAGGCTAGGCTACAGTCACTGCTTGGCATGTAACCCAAGGTCAGGGCACCAGCCCTGCCTTGGGTCTGTCCTGCGAGGGTACCATCCCCTCCCCTGTCCCGCACCGGTCTGCATCACAGGGAAGGAGGCGTTGGATGCACCTCGGAGCTAGATGCCCCTGGACACGCACCTGTCCTGCATCAGACCCGAGGGACTTTGCCCCTTGTGACCCTCATTATGGTATTTTGGGGTCAGAATCCTTGTTTTCTCTTTAAGATTTTATTTATTTATTTGAGAGGGAGCCTTGGGCGCAGAGGGCGATCTCCCGAGAGCACTTGCTTCCATATGCACCCCGGCGGCTCACCGGGGGGTGGCCGGTGTCCCCTGCTGTCTCTGAAGGCTCCTGGGGTCCTGGCAACAGCTCTGCGCTCCCCCCGCCCGCGGCCCCGCTGCCCCCTAGTGCCCAGAGCACGGGGCTACATGCGCGGCGGGTGGGCCCCGACGGGGACAGGCTCCCGCGCCCCGGAGCCACCGAGGCCATGAGGACGCGCTGTCGCAACCGGCTGGAGCGCAGCGTGAGCCCGCGCCGCGGACGGCCACCCCGGCACCTGCCCCACCCGGCCGCGCTGCGCCGCCGCGACGCTGGCCCGGAGCTTCCGCTGCGCCCAGGCCTGCGCGGGGCCCGGGTGTGTGGGCAGGTGGGCGCAGCCCGCTTCGGCTGCCCTCGGGGAGCGGCGACTCGGGGTGCGCGGGGCGGGGCGGGGCTCCCAGAGCGGGCCCCGCGCGCCCTCCTCCGTCTCGCCCAAGGCCCTGCAGTGAGTCGCGGGCGCGGGGGGCCCTGCGGGGTCGGGGCGGCGGAGGGCAGCCCGCCTGGGGCGCACGGGCGAGGCGGGCGGACGCTCAGGCACTGGCGCTGGGGCGCGGGGAGGGCTCCCTCCGGAGGCGTCTCCTGGGCCGCCCCTGAGAAGCGGACGCGCGGCGGGACGGCGTGGACCCGAGCCCGGCCGGGCACCGCCCCCCCCGCGCCCCCCGCGCCCCCGCGCCGCCCCTTCCACCTGCGCGGGGCCCGCGAACTCCCGGACCGGCCGGGGTAGGGGGGGGGCGGGGCGCCCGGGGCGGGGCGGGGGGCGGGGCCAGGGCGCCGTCCCGGGGCTGCGCGCCCGCCTGGCCGCGGGGCGGGGGCCATGGGGAACCGCAGCGCCGGGGACGCCGACGGGCTGCTGGCGGGGCGCGGGCCGGGCGCGGGGACCCCGGGGACCCCGGGCGCGGCGGCGGCGCTGGCGGGGGGCGTGCTGCTCATCGGCGCCGTGCTCGCGGGGAACGCGCTGGTGTGCGCGAGCGTGGCGGCCGAGCGCGCCCTGCAGACGCCCACCAACTACTTCATCGTGAGCCTGGCGGCCGCCGACCTACTCCTCGCCCTGCTCGTGCTGCCCCTGTTCGTCTACTCCGAGGTGAGCCCGCCCCGCGCCCGCCCCGCGCCCCACCCGCGCCCCCTCTCCTTGCCCTGTTCGGCGGCTCCTACCAACGACACGTCCTCGTCCTCCAAGCCGCGCGCTCAGAAACGGGCGACACCGCCAGTCGGGCCGCCCCCCTGCACCGGCGGGGGTTCCATTCCCCGGGGAGCCAGGTGGACGCGCAGACTCGGTCGAGCCACCCCCCGCCCCGGCTGTCCCGGGGGCACAGGGACACACATCACTGCACAAAGCACAGCCAAGCGTGAGCAGGAGCGCGCAGGCGGCCGGGCCCCCGGGAAGCCCACGCGACACGCACTGTGCCCACAGCAGGAGGGGCACGCGGCCCCAGGAGCCGGGGGCAGGGAGCAGGGCGCCCCCCGCGCCTCACAGTGGACCCCAAAGGACGGGGTGGCGTCCCACCCCCGCCGGGAGCCGGGCCCGAAGCCCTGGTGGGACCCCCGCCGCCGGCCCTGCTGCGCTGCTGCCCATTGGGCGGAAGAGCTGCTCAGGGCCGGGAGCGCGCTGGCCAGGCGCTGCGGGAGGGGCTCAGCGCCCTGGGGGGACGCGGCGAGGCGGGCGCCGCCGGGTCACTAGCAGGACAAGGACATGCAGGGCCTGCCCCTCCCCCGAGCCCCGCCGGACGTCACAGCGACGGCCCTTAAGCTCCTAATCGTCCCAAATCAGCGGCAGGGGATTTAGAGGGGGCGGTTGTCTGCTCGTTGCTCTTGGTGGGGGCGCTGGGCACGTGTGTGGCTATGCACCCCCTCACTCATTTATCCTCAGGGCGGTTTTGTGGGTGCTATGGTCACCCTCATTTTACAGATGAGGGCACAAAAGTGAGGACCCGTCGAGTCCGAGCGCAGGGACAGGGCTTAACCAGATAGGCTGACTCTCGCCACCCCGCGGGGGGCACGCGGCGGGGCTCAAGTCCCCGGGCAGGAGGACCGCAGCCCGTGGAGGGGGGGCCGCCTCCAGCACAGCATCACACTGGGGTCCTCCACCGCCTGCACCCCCGCTCCAGGGGCCCTCCCAGGGGGACGGAGGGGCTCTGCTCAGCGCGGTGGCAATGCGGCCAGGCGGGACCCCGGGCCCATTCCGGCCCCCCGGGAAGCTGGGCGTCAGAGCGCGGCCCGGGTCGCGGCGAGCGCTCCTGGGCTGGGGGGCGGCCGCCTGGTCTCGTGCGTGTCGTGCCCCCACCCCGGGCCCCTTGCGGCGCAGGTCCAGGGCGGCGTGTGGCTGTTCAGCCCCGGCCTCTGCGACGCGCTCATGGCGATGGACGTGATGCTGTGCACCGCCTCCATCTTCAACCTGTGCGCCATCAGCGTGGACAGGTGAGCCGCCCCGCGTCGGCCCCGCCCCCCGCCAGGCCCCGCCTCGCGACCCGCCCTCGCCCCGCCCCTCGCCAGGCCCCGCCCCGCGGCCCGCCGCCCTCACTGCGCCCCCGCAGGTTCGTGGCGGTGGCCGTGCCGCTGAGTTACAACCGCCAGGGCGGGGGCGGCCGCCAGCTGCTGCTCATCGGCGCCACGTGGCTGCTGTCGGCGGCGGTGGCGGCGCCCGTGCTGTGCGGCCTCAACGACGCGCGCGGCCGCGACCCCGCCGTGTGCCGCCTGGAGGACCGCGACTACGTGGTCTACTCGTCCGTGTGCTCCTTCTTCCTGCCCTGCCCGCTCATGCTGCTGCTCTACTGGGCCACGTTCCGGGGCCTGCGGCGCTGGGAGGCCGCGCGTCGGGCCAAGCTGCACGGCCGGACACCGCGCAGACCCAGCGGCCCCGGCCCGCCGCCCCCCGACGGCAGCCCCGACGGCACCCCCGGCCCGCCGCCCCCCGACGGCAGCCCCGACGGCACCTCGGACGGCACCCCCGGCCCACCGCCCCCCGACGGCAGCCCCGACGGCACCCCCGGCCCGCCGCCCCCCGACGGCAGCCCTGATGACAACCCCCGCCCGCCGCCCCCTGACAGCAGCCCTGGCCCGCCGCCCCCCGAGGTCACCCCCGATGACACCCCCGACGCCACACCCCGCCCCCTGCCCCCCGCCGCCGACGCCGCCGCGCCCCCCCCCGCCGACCCTGCAGAGCCCCCGCGGCAGCCACGCAAGCGGAGACGCGCCAAGATCACCGGCCGGGAGCGCAAGGCTATGAGGGTGCTGCCCGTGGTGGTCGGTGGGTGCCTGCCCGGGCGGGGGCGGCGGGGGGGGGTGGCCGCGGGACCCGCTCACCGCCCCGCCCCCCAGGCGCCTTCCTGCTGTGCTGGACGCCCTTCTTTGTGGTGCACATCACCCGGGCGCTGTGCCCCGCCTGCCCCGTGCCCCCGCGGCTGGTCAGCGCCGTCACCTGGCTGGGCTACGTCAACAGCGCCCTCAACCCGCTCATCTACACCGTGTTCAACGCCGAGTTCCGTGCCGTCTTCCGCAAGGCCCTTCGCCTCTGCTGCTGAGCGGGGCCCCCGCCCCCCGTCCCCCGCCCCCCACGCCCTCCGCAAGGCCTGGCCAGGCCTGGCCAGGCCTGGGGGGCAGTGTCTCGGCGCCGAGGGGGCGGCTCTGTGCGGCTGATTGAACCAGGTCCTTCCTCAACACCTGCTGGAAGGCTGGGCCTGGGGCGGCCTGGGAGTTCCGGGGGGAACCCAGACCCCCCTTGGGCCCCTCATCCTCCTGCGGAAGCCCAGGGAACAGACCCCGGGAGGCTGGTTCCTTCCCCAGGGTGAGGTGGGGGACTGCCCCAGGCCCTTCGGCCCTCCCACGGAGAAGCTTCCAGAAGCATGCTGGCCGTCCCTGAGAAGGCCAGGACTCAGCTGGAGGGGCTGCCCACAGGCTGGCTGGTGGTGACAGCCAGGACACACCGTGGCTTCCCCACGCCGGTGCTCCTCCCACAGTGGGGCGGGGACACCTGTCCGGTGGGCTCAAGGTAGTGTCCTGGCGCTGCCCCTTCCCTGGGAGGACAGGCTGCACCCGGCTCAGCGCAGCTCCCGCCAGCTTTCCTCTGGCCGTGTGGAAGGAGCAAGGACATGGGGCCGCGGGGCTGGGTGGGTCTATCCAGGCAGCCTCCCCCGGGGGGGAGGGGGCAGCAGGCTGCCCCTGGGTAGGAGGGGGCGGTGGCAGCCCCTTCAGCCGATCGCTGTCTGTGCTTCCAGGAGGTTCTCTCCTGAACACGAGCAATTGTGGGCCGAGGGGCCCCAGCTCATAACAGCGGCACTGCCTCCCCACCCCTGGAGGTGCTCAGGGCTCCGGGGGCACCCAGGGACCCTGGCTCTGGTGGCGACTGCAGCTCCTGGGACCTCGGTGCCCACCAAGCGTGAGGACAGTGGCTGCAGATGCCCTGGGTCCCCCGCAGGGACAGGCAGGAGCCCCAGACACCTGCCCGGAGCTGGGCCGCTGCTCCCTCCACGGGTACCTGGGGGCCGCTGCGGGAGGTGTGCCATCACCCCTGCCTGGCGGCCATGCCCACCTTCCAACCGCGGCTGGCCCGCCACTGGCACCTTGTCATCACCTGTACGCAGGGGGCAGGACTAATCGAGCCAGTGAGCGGCACGTGCCCAGGGGCTGAGCTGGGGACCCCGTCCCATCCCCACTGGCCCTGGAGGGGACTAGGTGCACAGCGCAGGGGTGGTCCGTGCAGAGCCATGAAGGCCTGGCCGACTGGGAGAGGCATCCACCCACCCAGCTCACTCAGCTGCCCCTGCGGAGGCCAAGGGTCACCCCAGCCTGCAGCTCCCTGGAGCTTGGGCCCGAAGACCCAGCGCCCCGAAAGGCCTGGCCTGTGCTGACCCATCCCCCGCACCGCGGCCGCGGGAGGTGCTGTCAGAAGCCACGGGCGGCCAGGGTGCCACAGGCCTGGAAAACACACAATTTAGAAAACTGTCCCCAGAACGTGCAGTCCTGAGGGCTCCATCCTTTTATTTCAAGTAGCTCCATGCTCTGCGCGGAGGCCGAGGCAGGGCTTGCGCTCATGACCCTGAGATGATGCCCTGGCTGAGCTGAGATCTGGACCCCCGCCCCCCGCCAGGGCCCCCAGCGCCAGGAGGAGCGCCAGTGCCCCCAGGGTGGGGACGGCCCGGCGGTCCATGTTTGGAGCATTTCCAGACGTGTGGGTCCCCCGCGGTCCTCTCCCTGCCGTCCCGACGCTCAGCGCACCGGGGACCCGGGGACCCGCCAAGAGCTGCGAGGTGCCCCCCTCCGGCTTGTTCCACCTGTGGGAACGGACCCCCAGGCGTGCGCTGAGGAGGGCGCCCCGCGGGGGGATGGTGAGTGCCCCATCGCCCGTCCTCAGCCCGGGCCCCACGCAGACTTCTCGGCCTTCAGCTCCGGGAGGTGGCGGCGGGCACAGGGCTCGGGTATGTGTTACACTTGGGAAAGGAAAACCCCGAGAAGCTGCGTGGTCCACAGAGCTGGGAGCGGGGGCTGGCCCAGGCCCTATGGGCACTCACACCCCCTTCCTACCACGCCCCGGGCCCCCTCAGCCCCTGCCGTGGCCGTGTCCCAGAGCCAAGGCTCCAGGGTTCTGCAGACTTGGAACTTTCTGGAAGTAGGAGTCCAGGGAGGGTGCCAGGCTGGGGGCGACCTCCGAGCATACGGCTCACAGAAACTTGAGGCCAGCGTGGAACCAAGCGACGTTGCAGAGGGTCCTGGCGGCTGCCGGCTTGCCCACCCACGGACGTGCGTCTCTTCACGGGGGTCTTGCCTTCTTCGCTCCGAGCCTTGGGAGAGCCAGGGAAACAGGGAGACGGCGGGTCAGGCGTTCCACAGCCACAAGGGCATTTCCAGAAACAGAAGCTTCCGGAACGTGGGGGACTGGTCCTCGGGCGCCAGTGCTGGTCAGCAGGGAGGCAGGTCCTGTTCCCAGGGCCCAAATGTGCCGGCCCCCGAGCGCCCTGGGGTCCAACCTGGTGCCGATGCTTCAGGGATGGGACAGGAGCGGCCCACGCGCCTGGGGTGGTGCCCATGCCGAGCTCCCGCCTTGGCCACAGGGAGGACGCTCCGGCGGGCCCCACGCCTGGGGGCTGCGACCTCCAAACCGCAGGGTCAGGAGAACCCGACCCGAGGCCCTCCCAACCTGCTGGGCACCCAGGAAGCTGGTGCCGGAGTCACGGCAGCTTTATTGACAGACACGTTATGTACACGTGTGTCACAGCACACGACACACCGGGGTGAGACCAGATGCTCACGATCCAGGCGATAAAAAAGAGCACCGTGAGAAGGCGCCGAGGGCTGGGGCCTGCGTCCACCAGCCGCTGCCCCGGCCTCCCTCGGGCTTCCGGGCGGCGGGAGCTCATTGCCGACGGCGCAGTCACTAAAAGTCTGTTAACAACTTGACCAGCAAGTGTTTTCTTCTCCTTAACGTCCCCCGAGGTCCCTGACCTGCGGCAGCCCCGCGGCACTGTGGAGGGACCCGCAGCTCACACGGTGACCTTCTCCATCACGCTGTCTGTGACATGGACCTCGTCCGCCTGGACAGTGACGGCCGCCGACTGGCCGCACATGTGCTGGTGGTCCTTCCAGTCCTGAAAGGAAGAGCACACGGCGCGTTAGCGGGGGCCCCAGCGGCAGGGAGCGGGGAGTGGGGACAGGGGGGCCCGCAGCGCTCGGGCAGGCCACCCGGCCCCCTGCTCCCAGACACGCCCCAGAAGCGATCGTATGCGCGAAGACACGCGCAGCCGCGCTGGTGCACACAGAGCTGGATGCAGCCGCGGTCCACAGCCAGGTCCAGGCCGCCGCTTGCAGGAGGGTCAGGACGCGGCGGAGCGATGGGTGACGTCAGCTCCCGGCGAGGAGTCGCCCAGAGGCCCGAGGGGGCGGATGCTGCGATCGGAGCCGGGCCCAGGCTGTGGAGCCGCCTCAGCCCGACTGGGGCTCGGCGGGCAAACGAGGGCGTGCTAGTCGAATCAGACGTGACCCTGGATGGGAGGCTGGTGTGTGGTGAGGGAACGACAGGGCACAAACACAAACCCCGGGGCACAGAGGCACCCGGACGCCCACGGGGTGGCTCCCTGGATGGCGGACGGCGGCTGATTGTCTGTGACGCCCTGTTTTCCCAATTTCCTAGAAGTGTCCCCACTTTACAATAAAATGGCAACATCTGGGCAGCCCGGGTGGCCCAGTGGTTCAGCGCCGCCTTTGGCCCAGAGCATGACCCTGGAGACCCGGGATCGAGTCCCGTGTCAGGCTCCCTGCTTGGAGCCTGCTTCTCCCTCTACCTGTCTCTCTTTCATGAATAAATAAATAAAATCTTAAAAAAAAAAAAAAAATAGCAACATCTGAATCATTATATCAGGAAAACAAAACTTTAACTTGAAATTACCTAAAAATACACCCCGTAAGTCTCCACTGTGTGCGAACTGCCGCAGGCGGGCTTCGGGGCCACGGCTCTCACACACGGCGTTGCCCGAAGTGGGGCATGGCAAACTCAACAGTGGGAACCAGACATTTTGAGAGAAAACAGGAGGCGGTTCTGAGCCCCAACACCCACAGCATGATCTCCATTAAAAACGCCCTGGGGGTCCCGGGGGGCTCAGTGGCGAGCGCCTGCCTTCGGCCCAGGGCATGACCTGGGGTCCCGGGATCGAGTCCTGCGTCGGGCTCCCCGCAGGGAGCCTGCTTCTCCCTCCGCCTGCGTCTCTCCTCTCTCTGTCTCTCGTGAATAAGTGAGTAAAATCTAAACCCCGTCCTGCCCTGCAGACGACACAACTGTGGAAGCAGATGAGTCACAGGCGGGGAGGAAACGTCCGCGAGGGATCCCATGAAGGACACGTGTCCAGGAGGACACAGGAGCCTCCATGCCCATGGGAGAAAAGATCCAACTCACACGTGGGCAAGGTGTTTGAACAGACATTTCTCTAAAACAGATGCACAACTGGCCTCCGGGCATGGGGAGGGTGCACCTGCCACGGGATCGAGGCACAGCGGCTCCTAACGTGGCCAGGATGCTCGCTATCATGGGTCACCAGCGGGGTGTGCCCACCCGTGCGGGGCCGCAGCCAGGCGCAGGCAATGACAAAGCAGCTGGGAACTTTCTCAGTGAAGCCCAGCACAGACACAGACGCAGCAAGGCCGCACCGCGGGCCGGCACGCAGGACCACGAGCCCTCCCGGGAGGCGCCGCACCGTCAGGACCTCACCGCGCCCCGGCCGGCAGCTCACGAGCGAGGAAGCCAGAGGAGCGAAGCGGTGACACACACGCTGTGGGACGGATGAGCCGAGACCGCACAGCACGGGTCCTGTCACCGGCGCGCCCCTGGAAGGCAATCTAGAGTGGGGTCACGGCTCCCGGCGGCTGGGGAGGGCCCGGGGTGCTTCGGGGGAGACGAGCGGATCGAAGGCGGAACCGCGGTATTTGCACAACTGCGGTGGACGTTTTGAAACATCAGCGAATGGTGCCCTGAGACGGGCGAGGGCTGCGGCATGGCCGTTACACCGCCTCAAAGACGACCGCCGTGCAGGACATGGTTAGGCTGTGGGGCGGGGGCCAACCCACGGCTGTCACACCCGTGCCCCCTTCCCAGGGGCACAGAGCACTGCAGGCGGCCCCGGGGCGACACCGTGAGCTCAGGCTCCCGTCTTCTCCAACCCCATCTAGTGCTCACTTTGGGTCCAATGTGAGAATTACGGTTTTTATTTATATCAATTTATGTAAATACGCCCAGAGCACGTCTTTATGGACACAGTTCGCAGCATCCACACCAGAAGGGAGTCTGACAGCCACAGGGAGCTGCAGGTGGAACCCGCCCGGGTCACGAAAGAACCAACCCACGGACCCTCCTGCGCGCTCGCGCTCAGGGAAGGTGCCGGGAACCAGCCTGGGCCCACCTCCCTCCTGCCCACGCTGCGTGGGCTCCCACGCCGCCCTGAGCACAGGCCGCTGCCCCAAGGTGCCCCTTCCTCAGTGCAAAATCCTCTGACACGTTGTCAGGGGACAGCAGACTTGGAGTCCTAGGTCCTAAACCTCTGGACGGACAGACAGCCGGACAGGCCAGCCAGCGACAGACGGGCCAGGGGCTATGGGCGCAGCTGGGAGGCAGGTCTGGCCCCATGACGCACCATGGGCCACCAAGGCGTTGGGTGCAGGATGCTGTCAGGCACCGTCCGGGGTGGCGCCAGGTCGTCGGGGCCCCGGGGGACGTGCCAACGCCCCGTCCTCCCCGCGGGGTGGCCCCAGGCACCCGCACCCACTGGACTCGCCAGGTGCCCATCACGCCCCCTCCCGTGCCCGGCACCTGCCGCACCCACGACAAACACTCGGCTGGGGAGCGAGGGCCTGGCGGGGATGGCGCCGTCAGCGGGCACAGGTGCACCTGGGAAACGTGGCAGGAGGGCGGCGGGCCTGCCAAGTGCCCCCAGCACAGCGCGCTACGGCTCCTTGTGGCTGCTCGCAGCTCCCCGTGCCTTGAATGCCTCTGACCTACAACCCCCACCGGAAATGCCAGTAAGCCTTGGAAACAGAGCCGCCTTCTGGGCCCCAGGCCCAAGCGCCCGGGGCTGGGAGGCGCGGGCGGGGGCAGCCTCGGGGCAGGACCCCCCCTCCAGGGCCTGGCCATAGTACCCACCACGGGGGCTTCTCTGGGGTTTGAGGTGAGTCCCCGGACGCCGGGCACGCAGGACGCAGTGGACAGGCCGCCGCGGGGGCAGGCAGGGGGCCTCCCGTGACAGCGAGGGGCGCAGGGACGAGAACCCACCTTGCGCTGGCAGAAGGTCGAGCAGTAGTTGACTTTGTGGCAGCCGGTGCACTCGCTCAGGGCCTCCCGGCCACAGTTGACACAGGACTGCTGGAAGAAGGACACAGGCTGGTCAGTGTCGCGGGGCCGCCCCCCGCCAGATGGCCAGCACCTGCCGCGCCCGCCCCGCTCCCCCTGCACCGGGGCCTCCTCCCGGCTCTGGGCGCCCAGTCCCGGTACCGCCGCCCGCGCCTGGGCAGCCGGAGCACATTTCTGGATGCTTGGAACCAGGCGCCACGTGTGCCCCAGCACGGCCAGTCTCTACGGTTCCTGGAAACATTTGTTTTGCTTCCTCTCCCTCGACTAACCGAGGATCCACGTGGTAGGTCACCCGCCCACACTTGAGGGCAGCGGCGTGGCCAAGGCAGTGCCGCGGGACTGCGGGCTCCCTTGCCCACCCTTGGGCCCGATGCTTCTCCGCTCGTGAAACCACCCCGCCGTGCACTTGCTCCCTTCCAGACACAAGCGTCACCTGGATTCCGGGGTGTCATGGAGCTTGCACCCGCCTCCGCCTCGTAGGACACAATACGGGGAGGAAAGAAGGGAAGGGCCACCCGTAACCTCGTACGAAACTGCCCCGGGGGAGTAGAGCGTCCCCGGACTGCACCGCACCTGAGTGGGGCCCTAGCAGAGGGGAGGCTCCGCAGGAAGGTGCCCGCGCACACCGCACACCCACGGCGCGCCCAGCGGGGTTGGGGGAGGCGGAGAGCCCCCGAACGGAACCAACACGTCGGGATGAAGCCAGAGCGGGGCTGTGCCTCCAGCACGCGTGCCTTCAGTCCCGCGGCCTGAAGGGGGAATTATCATTTAGCCAAAAACAATGCAGTGGTCGGCACTGGACGGAGCCACGGCGACATGGACCCGTCCCTTCAGCTACAGAGATGGACGGACAAGGACAGAAACACGGGGCAGTCTGCACACGCGAGGTGTCGCCGAGGGGCCCAGAAGCTACGACGCCCCCGCGGCCCCGGGACTTGGTTCCCCAGACCATCCTCCAGCGGAGGGACCAGGGCTCCTGGGTCTGCAGGGTCGTCCAGTGCCAGGAAGCGCCCGGAGGGGCGAGGCCGGAGCCCCCACCCAGAGCCCCCACCTGGCAAAGGCGCAAACACGTGAGCAAAATAAGGCACGCAGGCCTCAGGTCTAACGCAGAGGATAAAACACAGGCAAAGGAGCCCAGGCCAACACCAACAAACATGGGAAACAGCCTCTGATGCAGAATTCCAAAAATCCACCGAGATCCTGTACCCACCACGCGGTGCCCCAGGAGGGGACGGGATGGGACCCAGGTGCACCCCGGGCGGTACGGGCGCCGTGGCTCCATGTGCAAAGGGGAAAGTCACCTTTGGAGGAGAAACGCAAGGCCGGGACACATCCCCCAAATGCCTATGCTCAGCCTCTGGGGCCGGGCCCACTGGGGTCATGTCAGGTCATGAGGAGGGGCCCCGAGGGGACAGTGCCCTGGAGAAAACACACCAGAGAGCCCCCTGTGCCCCGATGAGGTGGGGGGGTCTGAGCCGGGAAGAGGCCCCTCCGGGACCCGCCCCGCACTCCCGCGGGCACCCTGCCTCCACCCCGGCCCTGCTGACCATCCGGGTGCAGGTGCTACATGGAGCCCTTACCCGTGAGCACGACCACCGCGCGGCTAGGCCGGGAGCAGCGGGGCTGCCCCAGGGCCGTGCCAGGGGCCTAGCACCCCCAGGCCTCCAGCCAGCCTCTGCTGGATGCTGCGCCCTTGACGGGAGGCATCTGCTCTTCTGCCCTGTTTAATCTCTGCTGAGCTAATCACGCACAAAAGCAAGCTACTCGTGATGAAAAATGCGAAATCCTGAATTGCCTCTGCTGGGCGGAATTTGATTTTTCTTGTAATTCCAAATAAACTGTCAAAGCAGGGAGTCTGGCCCACGGAGCCGAGGCAGGTTGAGCCACCGCCTCCTGACCCCTCCGGCCTTCCCAGGTCGTGTGTCCCCCGACCCCCCAACGCTCCTGGGGCTCCACCAGGGTCTTCCAGTCCAACAGGCGGCAGCATTGGCCTTTCCCACCCGGCTGGTGCTTGCCCACGGTCATCACCCCGTGGGACCACCTGCGATGGCGGCAGCCCGGGCAAGACCTGTGTCCACACCGGCCGAGGTCAAACACCTGCATGGCAAATCCTCAGCACAAAGTCCCTTGGCGCTCTCCCTGCGGCAGAGCCTGGACAGCCACGGCCCTGCCCGCCCCGCCGCGGCTCGAGTGAGGGCCTTCCCGCCCTCCTGTGCCCCTCCAGGCCGCACAACGTCCCCCAGAGCGCGCTCCCATGGGGTCTCGGGCAGGTGAGGGCTCTTTGTGTCACAGGAGCCCAGCGTCCGGGTGTGGCTGCCCCTGTGAGCAGAACTGGGGTCTGTGCGTGAGGTCTGCAGGCTATCTGCAGGCCAGAGCCCCGCGGCATCCCCACCCGGCCCCGGATCACGCACTGGTTCGCCATGACCTGCAGGAACGCGGCCCCTCTGTGGCTGCAGACAAAGCACAGACTTGCCTGGTTCCAAGTCCACAGGCACAGGACGCACACGGGGGGTTGGCATGGGGGATGGGGAGGCCCAGGCGCGGCCCTCCCGTTAGGACACTTCATGTTCTTCCGCCCGATGTGATGGGAAGGATAAAGGGATTTTGTGTCGTGTTTCTTTCTTTAAAATATGCAAAATTATAAATAAAACCCAAAGCCCCGCCTTGGAGAGTGGCGACCTCACCAATCCAGCCCCGGGCAAGACACTGCCCCGTGTCATCAACGTCTCGCGATGGGAATTCAGCTTCTGGACCCTCTGAGTGTGACCTGGGAGCCACAGTGCTCGTGCTTGTGGGAGGCAAAACATGCAGCAGCCCCGCACCAAGCTCCCGCCAAGCTCTGTGCCCCCTGAAGGTTGCTGCGTCCCCCGGCACGGGGTAAACAACCTCCACTGTGTCTTCCTGTCTTTCACGTCCGTCCCATTTGTCACTGGAGAATTCTTACCAAGGAGAGAAAATGTGCCTACGTCACATACAAATTTTACTCTGAAAAAAAAATCCACAAAAATCACCAATGAAAAATCAAAAACTAGAAGAACGCTCTCCCCACTCATGTCCTCGCCAGGGTGGAGCTGCGACTCCTGTGTGACGAGTGCTGCCAGGAGCTGCGTCCTGGGCGGGGGGGGGGGGGAGCAGCACGAGGAGCACAGGGTGTCCCCAACACTGGTCTCCGTGGGTCAAGCCCGGGTGGGATGCCGACCAGGCCACCAGCCGGGACGCCACAGCCCAGCGATTGTCCTGATAAGAGCATGAATAGCTGTTTCCAATCGATGCTTCTGTGCAGTTTGAATCAGCAAGACACTGATTCCTTCCGTTTTGTCCCCTAGACACCGTCCAGCCAGCTGTGCAGACGTTGCTCCTTCCCAGAAGAACACTGCTGGACAGATGGACGACCAGCTGTGGGGCCGGCTGCTGCGCTGTGCAAGGCCCGGGCCCCAGGACACGAGGGAGGACCACGCTGTCTTCACAGCTCACACGCCCTCCTCACCCTCTAAAATGATCCCCAGGCCCCTTGTGCCTGGGGAGAGGCACCCCAACCATCCGCGTTCGGCCCCTCAAGCAGGACCTACCGCCTTGGTAGGGGACCCGACGAACAACCATAACTTCTACTTCTTACAATCACATTCCCTTTATAAAACTGCTCTTTTTTTAAAAATTAAAGACAGTCCACACCCAGGGAGGCCTCTGAAATCAAGAGGCAGACGTTTCCCTGAGTGAATCCCCAGGCGCCCCTGAAACACTTTTTCTGAGGAAATGCAAATAACCAACTTAAATGTGGGCAGAGGTGTAGAGACAGCACCGCATAGACACGCGGGTGGTCATGCGCCGTGACAGCAGGTCCCCGAGGGCGTGCACAAGCACGGGCTGTGGCCTCACCACCCCCAGCGCCCCGGTCAGCACACGGCAACATGAGCAGCTGGAGCAGCAGAGAAACGGGGCTGTGCAAGGAGCTGTCCACGGTGAGGAACCAAGACCCCACGGCAACCCCGCTCTGCATTTCCCTAGCCCGTTGCCTCCACGGGTCTGCCTTGTGGACGGGAGGGTCTCCCGGGGAGCTAAGCCCTGGACACAGTGACCTGCCTGTAGGAGCGCCCCCCATGTGAGCCATCTGTCCCAGAGCGGCCCCCACGTCCCCCCTCCGCGGCTCCAGTGCCCCACACGGCCCCACGGCCCCTCCGCGGCTCCAGCGCCCCATGTCCCCTCCGCGGCTCCAGCGTCCCACGCGCCCCCACGTCCCCTCCGCGGCTCCAGCGCCCCACGCGCCCCCACGTCCCCCTCCGAGGCTCCAGCGCCCCACGCACCCCCACGTCCCCCTCTGCAACCCGAGGTCTGCTCCACCGCCCACGCGCTCCTTCCCAAGGAAGTCACTTGGCCAGTTTCCCCCCACGCGTCTGCCTCGCCACCCACCCAGGCGCTTCCCCATGTGGCCGTGGGTCCGCGGGGCGGCCTCCTGGCTCCGGGGAGCTGCCAGCGGGCCTGCCGCACCACCACCATCCCCCTCCGTGGGTGTAACCGCACCGCGGGAAAGCAAACGCTTTGCCCTGACCGCCAGACACAGACAGGGTCCCGCGGCAGCCAGAGACCGAGGCCGGGCCACGCGATGGGGCAGGGTCCTCAAGGTGCTGGGGCGGCCCGCGTGGGCCCAAGGGCCACAGGCGCAGCCCACGCACAGCGGCCTGTGCCCCGGAGACGCTGGGGAGGTCTGCACCTGCAGCTCCGCACCTGCCGCCAGGACCGGACTGCACCATCAGCACCACAGGGCCTCCGACGGAGCCGGGATTCGGTTGGAGACCAACGACACTAAGAAACCTAGAAAAGTCTCAAACGTTTGAGAACCTCGCAGTCGTTGTCTTTGGGTAAAAAGATCAAGGTTTTTTTCTGCTTTTCTCTTTTCTATAAAATTCATTGTCGATTATTAGTTTAGAATTGTAATTTTTTAAAAAATGTTTTACATTTATCTCTTTCAGGAAGAGAGCAGCACTTTGCTTGCTTGGAAAAGCAAAATTAGGAGATCATTAAAAAAATTCAGAACCAGGACGCCTCGGGGGTCTCAGTGGTTGAGCGGCTGCCTAAGCTCAGGTCAGGATCCTGGGAGCCTGCTTCTCTCTCTCTCTCTCTCTCTCTCTCTCTGTGTCTCTCATGAATAAATACATAGAATATTAAAAATAATACTAATAAAAAATTAAGAACTTGAAGAACTCTCCTTTCCTCTGATCTACAAAAAGAATAAACAAACAGAAATTTTTACATATAGATTTGATGGAAAAACCAATCTGAGTTTTGTTTAGAAACCAAGTCCACCTGGACTGTAAGGGGGAAAAGCTTCTGTTAAGAACGCAGCACAGGGGGGCGCCAGGGGCTCAGTCAGTGAAGCATCTGCCGTCAGCTCAGGTCATGACCCCAGAGTCTTGGGATCGAGTCCCACGTAGTAGGGCTCCCTGCTCAGGGCAGTCTGTCCCCCACCCCCCAGGCTCTCAGTCTAATACATAAACTCTTAAACAACAAACCCGCGTGGCCGGCGCACCCCAGCCTCCACCTCCACCCTTGCGCATTGCAGCTGGCTTGCAGACCATCTCCGGGGCCACGCTGAGCTACGCCAGGTTGGGGTCGGGCCCCTGCGGAGTGAAGACGCCATCAGCGACCTGAAGGCCACACGAAAAGCCAGCGGGGCTAAGACCCTCTCTGTGCTGCAGCGACAAGCTGCCGTGGGAAAGCGCCGTGTCCCGATGCTCCATGAACCCAGACGCCAGACTCGGGATCCTACTTCTGAAGAATGTGCTGGAAGCTGGAAGGGAAATACCCATGCCAGCGCCCCTGGGGCCGGGAAGACGCACATGTCCCACCAGACAGCCCGAAGACGCCTCTCCAAACTCAACAGAACCTGAGGCACGTCTTCACCAGCTGCTGGAAGTCTGAAAGGACACCCACGTCCGAGACAGGTGAGTGTCCAGCAACACGTGTGCACGGGCCGACCGGTTCCTACCTCCTTGCGCTCTGTATCCGCCTGGACTCGGGCCTGGGCCACGGCGGCTTCCCGGTACGAGCTGGCCTGCTTGGCCTGTTCAAACAGTGTCTTGAGCTGCTGCGCCGTACTCAGCAGGGAGTTGACCATCTCCTCCAGGTACAGCCAGCTCCGCTGCTCGGACATTTCCAGCCCATTCACCACGGCGGGGGACACGGCTTTGGTGGGGGTGGAGGGGGGGACCGCCAAGGCCGGCAGGGAGGTCAGCACTGTAATGGGGGGAAAAGCAAGATAAAACAAGAAATCAACACACTTTCTCCAGTGGAACTTCTCCTTAAGTGTTGAAAAGCGTGGAGGCGCCGTCGTGACTGCACGACACCCCCAAGACGTCCTGGAGGATGGGGAGACGGTCCTAGGGTCACAGCACCGCGAGCGCGAACTTTCGGACCAACCTATTTTGGGATGAGACGTTGGCAACGCAGCTTCTGGAAACGGCGCGATCTGACAGCTGTCCTGGTAGCCGGGGTAGTGGGGCTCCGGATGGCCGACCCTGCACGGGGGCTGCACACCTGCCTCTTGCACTGTCGGGGGCCAGAGGAACAAGACAGCCGGGTGACCCGACATCTCGGGCGTCTGCAGCTGCACCACCCACAGGGAGTCGGCCAAGAGGCTGGGGGGCATACAGGTCACCGTAGAGTCCCCACAGTCAGTCCCCTCCCCCACATCTCCACCTTCTGGCCGTGGTTCCTGGGGCTCGTGTGCACAACTGGCGGAGGGCAGCAGTGGGCAGACACCCACCGACCCGTACCCCGGGCCTGCCCAGCTGCGGGTGGTGCCGAGGACAACCCACCCGTGGCTCCCGCGAAGACGTCGCCCTGGGCTGGGCTCTCAGAGATGACGGCGGTAGCCTCCACTGTGGATGCCCGGTCAAAGGTCAGCGCGCCCGAGGTAGTGATCTGTCCTGAGGGGGTCACGGTGACTGGAAAAGCAGAAGCGCTTTTTACCACTGGGCTCGCCCAGGGCACACGCCCCAGGCGCCTCTGCAAGGACGGCCGGAGGCCAGTGACCTGTGGTGCCTTGCAGGGAGCTCGGGACGGGGGGGTGGGGGTGGGGGGGAATGGACGGCGGGCTCTCGGTGACCCCGCACTGCTGACCTGGCAACGGAGGCAGGAACTGCATCAGCAGAAAACAGAAAACATAACCCCCAGCACTTCTGCTGCTGCGTCACCTCGGGGACCTCCCCGAGTCCACTGCACCTGCAGGTGCTCCTGGCCCCCCAGTCCATCTACAGGTGCTCCCAGGACCGCCCTCCCACTCCACCTCACCTGCAGGTGCTCCCCAGGGCCCGCCCCCACTCCAACCCACCAGCAGATGCTCCCAGCCCCACCCCCGGCTCCGCCCCTCCTGCAGGTGCTCCGGGCCCCCCAACCCGACCCCGCCTACAAGTGCTCCCATCCCTCCGACTCCACCCCTCCTGCAGGTGCTCCTGGCCCTCCAACCCGACCCCGCCTACAAGTGTTCCCATCCCGACTCCGCCCCACCTGCAGGTGCTTCCGGGTCACCCTGAGTTCACACCCTCTGCAGGCACCTAGCACAGGTGCTCACTGCTGGCACGTTGCCTGAGAGACTGCCCTGCCCCATCTGTAAATCCCTGTGGCCCATTCTGCGGTTCAGCCAGGCTTTCTGTCTGTCCTCCCGTGTGCGAGACAACACTGTGGGCCACACACGGGCAGGCACATGCCTAAGGCTGTGAAGACCAAGACCCCAGAACCTTCACTGAGAGGGTGGTCCCACGACGCCCCTATCAAGCAGGCGCCGCTCTGGTTTGTGTCACGAAGAAATACATGCGGGGCACACGTGAAGGAGTCTACGGAGATGAGGGAGCCCCCCGAGGGGCACCCAGAGGGTATCCCCTGCTCTGAACAGTGAGCCCCAGGGATCGGAGGGTCAGAGGGGCCGTGGCTGCACCTTGCTCAAACTCACAGGCAGTGGCAGCCGTGGCGGGAAGCAGCGTGATGTTCTTGGGGGGCTCCTTCTTCACGGGGGTTGTGGGCAGCTCGTTCTCCTTCTTGCGCCTTTTGTAGGGGACAAAGAGCCTGACCGGACCACTCTGCGGGGAGAGGCACAGTGAGCAGGGAGGATGAGCTGCCCCACGCCATCTCCTGCCTGCACCAGGGGCAGCGCAGGGCTCATCGAGGGAAGCTGCAAAGACCAGCCTCTCTCAGGCCCTAAATTCCTTAAAATGACAGAAAGAACACTTTTTAAAAGAATACATGAACAACGCTGTTTGAAAGCAAGAAAAAGCCTCATCAACATATGGAATGTTTAGGAACCGCTAGAAGACAAAACAAAGAGGGACCGCTCCAGGAGAAAGAAGAGCCTGAAACGAGAGAACATTCCGGCAGGAAGGAGGGGGCACTGTGGTCCCAGGTCCCTAAGTTCAGGGGAAACCTCAGCCCACCAGCAAGCACAGACCGGCCGGTGATCGTGGGGGGGTCCACGGGGGCAGGGGGGTGCTGGGAACGACGGCTGGAGCATCTCGCTGGACGTTACTACACTGGGGGCGTGAGACCCATGGGAACCGCGGGGACCTCACTGCTGTGGGCCCTTCCACACAATTTTTCACTCAGGTCTTCTATTTTTCAATTCTAGAATTTCCACTTAGTTCTTTTTTGTAATTCCTATCCTGTTGTGGATGTTCTCCAACTGCGGAGACGCTCCTGCGGGGCACCGAGCGAGGGAGGCGGGACCCCCCTGGCTGGATCCGCAGTGGGGAGGGTCGTGGGGGCCCTGATCCGAGGGGTCTCCGGTTGGCTCCCTCTGCCGTGGGACGCTCGGCACGGCGCCTGCTGCCAGCGGGCCTCGCCCGGGATGTCCAGCCTCAGAGCCAGGAGAAAACTCGTTTCCGAGGTCGAAGACCCCGCCCTGTCGGTGGGGCCCTGCGGCGGCCGCCTGAGCAGACACCTTCCGTGGTTCTTCAGACGGGTTCCCTCAGTTCTGTGAACGCAGACGGACGGGGCCGGGAGGCCTTATGCCCAGCAACGTCTGAGCCGTGTCTGCCACTGCTTTTCTTCTGCGTGCCTTGCGCTTTCTGTTTCTTTGCGTCTGACGTGTTCTAGCAACATGGAGATGCACGTCCACCAGCGTGGCTGCAGAGCCGGGGCAGCCCCCATGACTGTCAGGGCAGCGGTTCTGGGCAGGGCCTCCCCAGCGTGGACCTCCCCCCGGGAGCCTGGGGGATGCTCGGAGGCCGCACGCCTGCCCTACCGCTCCTGGTGGAGCCTGGCCCCGAGAGGCAGGTGCAGGAAGGCAGTGCGCTCTTGTTCACACCCGCGACAGCTTGGCCGGGGCTGGCGGGGGGACGCTGCTGTCACGCTGAGCTGCAGGGAGGCCGGAGCGCAGGTGCACGGGCTCCTTACTGCCGCCCTCGCGGGGAAGAACGGAGGCATTCGAGTCACCAAGTTCTAGTTCACGGATCGTGCCTGTGGTTTCACATCTGGGAAATCCGAGGCCATGAAGTTCTCCCGTTTTCTTCCAAAACCGCTAGTTTTCTGTTTCGGATAAATCTGAATCTGTGGCCCATTTTACAGTCGTCTGTGTATACAGCGGGTGTCTAGGCCCCGGGCCATCTGGTTGTGTCAGCAGCTGGTGTGCGAGTGCATGCGGGCCTCTTGCTCCACGGACACATCTTCACGACGACAGCAGCGGACAGGGCTTAACCGGCGTGCGCTGGGACTCCTCCAATTTGTCATTTTCTCAAAGTTACTTTGGCTGTCCTATTTCCTTTAACTTTTCATATAAATTTTAAAGTTAGCTTGTTTAAAGCTCCAAAGAACCCCGTGGGAAGAACCGGCGGCTCCGCGCTGCCCACCACCCCGCAGGCTTCTCTGATCCCCCCCCCCACGGCACCTTCTAGGGTTTTCATACTCGGAGTCGGTACACGTTCTGTTAGACTGACACGTATTTCAGCGTCTTGGAGTAGCTGCAAATCACTCTACCAAGTATCCTCAACCTCAACACGGAACAAGTTCCTTCTTATGGCGCGTCTCTCCCTACGAGATCCCCAAGAATCTCACGACCAGCTTCTCCAGGTGAACTTTAAAGTCATTTAATTTTCATAGAAATATCCCATCGTCGATGCCATTAGATTCACGTTTAGTCCTTACACCAACTAGACAATTTTAGAATGTTTCATTTTTCCACCCAAGAATATGACGTCTCTCCAATTGAACGTTCTTTCTTATCTTCTAATGATTAACCAGAGGAGTATTCAAAATAAAATCAGGAAACTCATTAAGCAGCTTTTAAAATTTGAATATGTTTTAAAACAGAATTCAACACTAAGAAAGGCTGAAACAAGACTGGGATATTCATACGTTACAGACCAGTATCACGGTTTTGAAAACAACACAGCAGCACATGTGAAAATCGATGAAAAATAGTTACTCTTTTCAAGACTAACTCCTTGAGAAAGATCTAGGAAAAAGAAGTATTTCAAAGAACATTAAAAGCCTTATAAATAACTTCAACGTGGTATTAAGAAGTAACATTTAAAAACATAGATTATGAAAAAGCATGTATATGCTTCTCACAACCATAAAAAGAAAGCGTGTGTCTGGTCTTGGGGTTATGATGGTGATGTCGCAGGAGCTTTCTGTGTTCAGACAAGCCCCGTCCGCGTGCTCCGGCCACCTTGCGGGGCCAGCCTCGCACACCCCCGAGGGCCCCAGAGGAATGTCGGAAAGCCAGAATTTGAGTGAGAATCTGAGCTATGCTGTGGGGCACCAGGGACACGGGGACGCGTGCACAGCAGCAGGAGCAGGACGGGGCGGGGCGGGGGGCTGAGGGTCGAAGTGCCTGCGAGCAGACAGCTGCTGAGCGAGCCTGACGACCGGTCACCTCCTGGTGACTCACCAAGGTCATGTCGTCACAGCATGCGGCACAGGTGCAAGAGGCAGCATGAGGGTTTAGGATCCCGTCCTGAAAGTCAAAGAGTCCCGCGGTAGGTAGGGAGTCGGCCTCCCATGTGAGCCATCCACGCTAGGGGACAACTAGCTCTGCCACCTGTGAGGTGAGACCCTGTCCCTCCCAGACACTCCATCCCCACACCTCTGTTTGGCACGAGGCCGTTACTGGGGGCACGGAGAGATTCTACGGGCGTGACCTCTTGAGTAACCCCCAAAGCACTAAGCTGGAAACAGCAGTTAGAAGCCCTCTCCTCCTGGGATGTGTAAACCGAGGCAGAGGGAAGTCGGGCTCTCGGAGGGCACAGGCACCTTAACCGGAGCTCCCGTGTTGCCTCGTGCGCTCCTGGACCACCGCCCTCGGGCGGAGGCGGGTGCCCGGCCCAGGGCCCCAGGGTCAGGGGGCAGAGGACCCACGGCCCACGCCTGGGGAGACACTCCTGTGGCGACGGGAGCCCTGCGCTGAGACACGGGAGGGTGGCCCGCACACCTGAATGAGGCACTGCAGCGGCCTGCCCGCATAGCGGATGCTCCTTTTCCAGTCTTTGCTGCTGGCTCGTCCTGCCATGGCTTCGAACTCCGTGGGGCTGTACCAGTTCTCGCCCTGCTTGATGCACCGGCCCCGGCCTCCTGAAACGACACGCGGGACCAGCACAGTGGACGCGGGCTGCCCCTCGCACCCGGCTCCCCGTGGATGCCCACCGACGCCAGGGCCCAGCCTGGGCCCGCGTGCGTTCCCTGTCCCGTGGACAGCATCTGGACAGGCTCCGTCCCCGCGTGGCGTCCCCGGCACCGCAGCCCCATGCAGCCGTGTCATGCGGACCTGGGGACGACCGTCCCCTCCCGGACTGGGGCTGGGAACTCGGGCCGTGCCGGCGCCCCGCCTCTCCCCTGCTCCTGACCTCCGCGGGTCAGCACTGCCCCTGCAGCCGGCCCCGCCTCACCTGAGCCCAGCCTGCTCTTGAACAGGGTCCCGCTGATGTTGCGGCAGCGCACGGGCAGCTCGCTGTCATACACCGACGGGTCCCAGTTATACTTGGTCCCGCCTCTGTCCTGGCCGGGAGCTGCAGGACTCGCAGGGCACTGAGGGCCTTGGGCAGAGGCAGCGCGGTGAGACTCGGGGCGCCAGGCACGCCCCCAGCCCCCGGGAGGGAACCACCACCCCTCGGACTCTCAGCGGTTCTCCGCGGCCGCCCCCTCCGGCTCTGGGCGGCTCTTTGTCAGCCCAGAAAATCCCACTCTCTCTACTCCATGTTTACACTCCAAATACCCACATAAGTAAGTCAGGGGGCGGGGGGGGGGGAATGCTCAGTGAGTGAAGCCCCTGCCTGAGGCTCAGGTCACGATCCCGGGGTCCTGGGCTCGACCCACGTCGGGCTCCCTGCTCCGTGGGGACTCTGCTGCTCCCCGTGCCTCTGCCCCCGCCCCAAATAAAATCTTTAAAAGAAATAACTGAGGGAGTCAGCTGCCCCCCAGTGCGGCCGACAGGCGCCCGGCAAGCCCAGGGCAGGAGGGCGCACCTGGGGTGAGAGGAGCGGCCGGCCCCTTCAGCCCTGACGTCTCCACGATGCTCCCATCCGTGTGCACCACAATCAGCGTGGCCTTCTCGGTGTTTAGGCTGTCCCCGATCTGCAGTGCCGTCCTGCCAGACTGGAGGAAGGGGCGTTCCCTGAGCCGTGTCACAGCGGCGCAGAGCCTGCTGCTGGGTGCAGCGGGATGCGGTCCTCACTAAGTAAACACCCCGGCAAGGGGACCCCCCGGCCTCTCCTAAACACAGAGCCGAGAACAGGACACACGAGGCTACGCCGGGGTGGCCCTGAGCAAACGCTCTCGACTGCAGGCCAAGGGCAAGGAACAAAGCCGTCCCCCGAACACCCTGGAACCAGGAAGTACGCTCACGTCTACTGGGGCAGCTCCTGCCAGGTCACAGGCCTCGAGGGAGGGCACAGAGAAGTCACAGCTGGGGTCTGGGGCAGGACTCCCTTCTGGCACCTGTGCCCCGCGCACAGCTCTGCCCGGTCCACCAGGCACCAGGGCCTCCCGCGCCATGCGGTCCCCCAGCCATGCTGCCACGGGGACAGTGCCCACCTCCTCCGTGCCCGCCTGGCCTGGCCCTTCAAGCTGCGCTGCTCCCCGGGTGAGCCACACCCCTCTGGTCCCTGCTGGAGCGGAGACCACCCGCCGTCCCCAGGCACACGCCTCACGGGCCTCTGGCAAACACTCGAGGCTTTGCCCAGACAGCCCTGGGACAGGCGACACTCCGAGCCATTGGTTCAAACCCAGCATTCTGGGGTGCTCTGATGCTTTCGTGCTGAGAACAGAGCCGACGAGGGCAAACTGAAAAGACCTTTCTTACACCTGAAAATCCAATCAGGGGAAGTGAGCACGTGCTCATCGTGGAGTCGAGGGACCCCCCGGCCCCCGAGCACACGCACACCTGCACACGCACCCAGGGCCTGGGCCCCTACACCTGGAGGGTCAACACCCCAGTAAGGACGTCAACACAGCTCGTGTCTGAATCACCGAAGACACGCAACCCTCTACCAGGAAAAGGTAATGCTGTGTGTTCGTTTATGAGTCACGAAACACTCTCCTTGTTAAGGCCTAGGAGGATACACAGACCCGTGAGACCCAGCTCCTCATCTGGATCAGACTAAGTCTGCGGGTCTCCCGACCGCACCCAGGAGGCACCGTCGCTCCCTGACCCTCTGGCTCCAGACTCTTCTAGGACAGAGGATAAACCAGAATCTGCGAGAAAGTATCACCTGGCTATCAGCTCGTATGCGTTCTGACGCCCTAGGAAATAAAGCAAGTCTCTTAAATCTGTAGTCTGCTGTCGTAAGAGGGTGAGTTTCCTGTTTGTTCCCATGCCAACGACAGTAATTTTGCTTCCAGGGATACAGCATCCCAGGTGTGCGATCAAGGCCATAAATAGACCCTAACTAGTGGTCCTGGCAAGGCTGCAGGGGGGTCCCCTGTGTGCGGTCATCTGGCAGGGACAGGAGACACGAGCATGGCCTGAGGGCAGAGCAGCAGCCCTCCCAGCGCCAGGGAACCCAGGGCGGGCCTCTGGGTGAGCCCAGGCTCGGGCAGACCTCTGGGGTCGGGGGAAGAGTGTCGGCGGGGTGGCTTACCAGAACGTGTCCCGAGAGGGAGGCGGCGTTCGCCACGGACGTGGTGAAGACATTGTCTGCGGAGGCACCCACGTTGGCCACGGTCACAGTGGTCACCTCTGCAACACAGGAGCCTGACTCGGCGCATGCTCAGAGCCAGAGGCCTGCCCTGGGCCCCAGAACAGCATCTCTCAATCAGGTACCTGAACTGCCAACAAGGGACTCTCACTGAGCACTTCCCAGCCACAGCCTAGGTGACCTGGGTCCTCACCCCCACCCCCGCCAGGCCCCATCAAGACAGCAGCAGGCCTGGCCAGACCGCCCCCGGGCTTCTCGCACCCTTTTAGGAGGAAACCATACAGCAAGGCTGCACACCCTGTGATCGTCCTGCGAGCAGACACCCGCGGTGCCAGCGACACACAGTCCCCCCTTTACTGGCTGCCCCTCCAGGTCGGCACAGGGCAAGGCAGGTCCCCGTCCTCCCTCACCGCCCCCCTCCTGCTTTCCTTCCGGGCCCGTTCCGGGCTGGGCTGCGGGCCCCCTGGACCACCCAGCACTCTAGCACAGCCAGTGCCTGGGCAGCCTCGGGCATGTGGGGGGTGCTCAGCACCTACCAGCCTGTCCCACGAGGCCAGCGCCCACCAAACTGCACTGAGACACCTGTGGCCCGTCCGCATCCTCCACCAGACCACGTGCCGTGTCCCCGGCCGAGGAGAGCCCTGTCTGAGCACACTCCACTGGGCCCAGCAGCTGCGTGCCTGGAGGCGGTGGCCTCAGACGGGCAGCAGGTCCCCAAGTTACTTCCCCCGGGAAACTACCTGACCTCGGAACGTCCCACAGGAAAGCTGTACTGCTTTCACACGTGCAAAAACACAGCGATGCAATTTCCAGGAAAAACACATTTCTCCGAGGCCATGAGGAATAGTAACCCATTCCTTTTCTGCATCCAAAACAACATGCAAAAAAGCACAAAAACCTGAAGAAACACTTCATGGTCCATAAAATCCCGACATTAAACCAGTTTAGCTACGAGAACCAAAGGCTCCAGCAGCCACAAAGCCTTCTTCCCCGTCCTGCGAGGACGCCAAGCAGCCCACCACAGACGGGCGGCTCGGGGGCCAGCAGGACCTGGCCGGGTGCCCAGGACACCAGGACCCAGGAGGCCGCTGTCCGTCCCAGACCTGGAGGCTCCTTGGGGGAGAGTGACAACACGACACTCTGCCAGGGTGCCTGCACACTCCTGGAGTCCTGGAGGGCTGCCGGGGAGCTCCCAGTTGGGGAGGGCACAACCCTGGGAAAGTCTCTACAGCTGTGGGTTGGCAGTGTGGGGAGGCTCTACTTCTAAAGGGGGTGCTCTGAGGCTCCCTGGGTCACGACACTTGGCAATGTTCTTTGTGACGAGACACAAAACCACAGGCCGGCTTTTCCCTGGGAAAGCAACTGGCCAGGAACACCTTAGTGCGGAGGGAAGATCCATAAACGAAACGGGGTGGGGGAGGCAGGGACAGACCAGCAGGGCAATCTGAGGAGACAACCCCACGTGCTGGCCTCTGCTCCCAAAGGCCACAGGGCCTCCCAAGCTGGGTGAGCACTGTCCTGCTCCCCAGCTCTCAGGTCACCCCTGAACTGGCCCTTAGCATTCCAGGTGACCAGGCAGAGCCACCCGCAGGCCCCTCCAGGCCAGCATCCACATTTGATCCCCACTCCCCTAATCCCCCAGCCCCCAGTATCACCAGTGCCAGGGAGACGCAGAGAAAATGGAGCAAGGGACAGGTGCTGAGAAGGTTCTGGAAGGAGCGCAGAGTGCTTCACAAGAGGGAGTGAGCCTGGCACAAGGTAAGGAGGTCGGGGAAGAAGTGTGCAGGCTGGGCAGGGCCAGGCTGGTGACACCATACAGGCGTGCAGGAACGTCAGGGCAATGAAGTAGGTGTGAGGCATGTGGGGGGGGGGGGGGAGGGGGGGCGGCATGTGCTGGGGGAGCAGAGGCAGGTTGGTCGCTGGAGCACGGATAGGGCTGGTGTGTGGGAGGCAGCGCGTGCAGGACAGGTGCGCACGGGGGCACGGGCCAGATGCGCACGGATGCATGGGCCAAGTGGGCAGGTGCGCACGGATGCACGGGCCAGGTGGGCAGGTGCGCGGGAACCGCGGGCGGGCGGCACTTGCCTGCGAAGGCTGCGGCCGCGGCGGCCTCGTCGGGGCCGGGCAGGGCCTCGGCGCCCATGTCCATGTGCCCGGGCTCGGCGGCCATCACCGCCACGGCCGTCACCCGCCGCGTCTCGCGCTCTGCCTCGGAGTCTCCGTCCTCCTCCGAGTCCTCGTCCCTGCTGAGCACCGGCTCCTCCGCCTCGCCTCCCGCCGCGGCCGCGGCCGCCGCCGCCACAGCGGCCGCGGCCGCCACCGCCGCCGCCTCGGCCAGGCCCAGCTGCTTGGCGGCCGAGTCCGAGTCCTCCATCCGGACTCCGCCGAGCCCGCCCGAAGGCGCCAGCCGGGGCCGCCCGAAGGCCGGGACCGAGCCCGAAGCGCGCAGCGCGAGCAGGGCCGCCCGAGCCGCGCCGAGCCGCGCCGAGCCGAGCCGAGCCGCGTCGCGCCGAGCCGAGCCGAGCCGAGCCGAGCCGAGGCCGCCCGAAGCTTCAAGCCGAGCCGAGACGACCCGAGGCCGCCCGAACAGGGGCCGAACCGGCACGAAGCGGCCCAGTCGAGACGCGCCGAGGCGGAAGAGTCCGGAACCGAGGAGGGCCGAGGCGGTCCGAAGCGCGGAGCCGAGTCGGTCCGAGGTGGCCCGAGGCCGCACGAGGCCTTCCGAGCGGCCCCGCGCTATCCCGCCTCAGCGCCTCGGAGGCCTGCGCGCCCCGTTTCCCCGCAGCGCGGCCGCCGTCTGCGGGGCGGGATCTCGCCGGCCTCCGACGCAGCGCGGCCGGGCCCGGAGACCCTCTCGCTCAGGCTCCGCCCGCCCCGCCGCGAGCGGGAGCCGAGTCCGTCCGAGCGGAGCCGAGCGGAGCCGAGCGGCCCCGAGCCCGGGACCCCGAGCCTCGGCTCTCCGCCTCCTCTTCTACGGAGGCGCCCGAGCGCTGCCGGACGCGCTGAACGGGCCTCGGCCGCGGATCGGAATCGACTCCCGAAGCGCGGCAGCCCCTTCGCGAGCAGAGGCGAAAATGGCCGAAGGGTCGCGAAGAGCGCGGAGCCGAGAGGCTGTCGGGATCGCGGCGGACCCGGCGGGCGGGGCCGGGCGGCAAGATGGCTGCCGCGCGGCGAGGTGAGGGCAGGGCCCGGCGGGGGCGCTCCGGGGCGGGCGCGGTCCCGCCTCCTCCCGCGGGGACGGGCAGGCGGCGGCTCGCGGTCGGGGTCTCGGCGCCTCGTGTCCTCCCGCCGCCCTGCCCCTCGGCGCTGACGCCCGGCTGTGCCGGCCCTGGGGCCCCACCTACCCCCGCTGACCCGGGGGATGCTCCGAGCCCTCTGCTGACCCTGGGGGCGGCCCCCCATCCTCCCCCTCCACTGACTCTGGGGGTGCCCCATGCTCTCCGCTGACCCTGGGGGAGGCCCCCATTTCCTCCCCCCGCTGACCCTAGTGGGTGCCCCGTGCCCCTTGGCTGACCCTGGGGGGTGCCCCATCTCCCTTTACTGACCCTGGGGGCGGCCCCCCATCCCCCCCTCCACTGACCCTAGTGGGTGCCCCGTGCCCCTCCGCTGACCCCAGGGGGTGCCCCCATCTCCCACAGCCAGCCCTGGGGGGCTGCGTGCGTGCTGCCCTGGACCCCAGCCGGCGGCTCTGAGCGTCCCCCTGGAGCCCGGCCGGCTGTGGCAGCTGCACTGCAGAGGGTGACGGGTCGGGAGCCCGGGCCAGCGCAGGAGCTTGTCAGTCGAGCTGCTTGTGTGCAGGACGGTGCCAGGCAACGTGGGCCTGTGAGAGCTGGCACCGCCAGTGCCCCTCCCACTGGGCCGCGGAGGCCTCACCGGCTGCAGGCATTGCTCCTGCTGGTGGGGTCACCAGGGTCCCGGCGTCACTGTGTCCGGCATGGGACCCAGCACTCCGCAAACCCGACAGCTCTGGTATGCACCGTGTGTAACGGGGAGGCAGGGCAGCAGCGGGCGGCAGCTGTGTCGCTCGGGCCCCGAATTTCCTCCTCTGGTTTGGAGCCAGGAAACGGGGCCGGCCGGCAGCAGGGCGCTGGGCTCTCGCTTGCGGCCCCCCTCTGCGGAAGGCCCCGGCAACGCGCCGTGTCTTCATTTGCTGAAAGGAGAGCTCCCCCCGGAACGGAACGGGCCTGTGACGCTGGCATAGCACCTCGGGGCGCACCTGTTCTTCCCAGACACCTGTTCACGGCCGTATTGTTATTCCTGCAACTCGCTGGCAAAAACCGCTCAGTCCTGAGGCCATGGCCACGCTTAGAAGCAGCTCCTGCAGGTCCGAGCTCGGGAAGGAGCCACCCGGACTGCGGCCACCTTCAGTGTTAGTCATTTACGTCCTGTATCACCTAAGGCTTTACGCAACGTTTCCGCCCTGAGCCCCCGCGGTCTGATCTGTGATTGTAGTTGGCTGGCACGTAGGTTTGCGGTGTCTGAAGCCAACCTTCAAGAGAAGAATCAAGGGGGAAACCCCACTTGATGTGAAATCCACCCAAGTAACAGCCAGTGTCCAGGCGGCCGAGTTCAGCGGGCCTGGAAAGGCATGAGTGGGTTCTGAGAGCCGGTGCCCGGAACCGGCGGCACCCGTCTAGCCTCCTGGTCCCTGCCCGGCATGCCGCCCCTGACGCTGGGCTCTGAGTCTGTTCCCATCCGCGTGCTCACCCGTTTGGGACCCCTGCCAAGCGACGCTCCACAGGACGCCCGCATCTGCCCTCACGTCCCCACAAAAACCCACCGCTGCTGAGAGCTCCCCCCGATGGAGCGCGGCCGGCTGTTCGCGCCCCGTCCTGCTCGCTCAAGCCTCCTCCAGGGCCTGTGGCCCAAGTCTGAGTTCTTAGTGGCATTTCCACCTGTCCCAGTTGTGCCACGAGCGTGCCTCTTGAGACAGGGACCTGCCCCGGGACACGTTCGATTGGAGGATTCATCGAAGCAAACTCAAAACGTGTGATCACGAAGACTGTTGCGGGGAGAGGGGGTGTCCTCGTGCGATGAGGGGAGAGATGAGGGGAAGCCAGACGCTGCACGAGACGGTCCCAGAGGCGCGCCGTTGGAAGAGATGGGGCCGCCGCTTCAGGAAGTTCCTGCGTGGGTTTGGGGTCACGTGTAAAAGTCCCGAGGAGAGCAACCGACCGCCGTCATTTACGAAGGAAAAGACGTGGCTCTGCATCAGGAAAGGCCCCCTGTGATTCCGTGGGGGGCAGGAGGCAGGAAGCAGCGGGTGGGGGCCGTCGCCTGCCCGCTCCTCCTGGGGGACGGATGCTGAGCTGCTGGAGGGGATCTGGCCGCCGGCCCGGGGAGAGGGGGCTCTGTCTGCCCGTACGGGGTACAGGGACGAGCCGGGTCCCCCGTCGCACTGGGAACGGCCCGGGGGAGCCCAGCTTGGACCCGGGGCCTCACCGACTCCCGTGCTTTCTCTTGCAGGGAGAGCATCGTCCACGATGGTATCCTTCTGCGGTGTCCCCATGTCCCCGGGCCGCCCCAGGATGGTCCCCTGCACACCTGAAGGCAGCTCCCGAGTTCCTGCTTTCTGCTCCCTTGAGCGCCCGCCCCCACCTTTTCTATGAGTTCTGAGTAGAAATTCCATTTGAAGCGGTAGGGACGTTCACTAACAGGTGCGCTGGCTCCGCGCCTCCCCCACGGCCCTGCACCTCGAGTGGGGGGTCTGGGGGGGGTCTGCACCCCCCCCCAGCTGCCCGGAGCAAGAGAGCCCGGACCCCTCACCCTGGACTCCCAGACCCCCTGTACCGCACGCGGACCTGAGGGGTACGGCACTCAGGGAAGGTTGGTAGATGTTTAACTGCATGAAAAAAGAATATTTTCTTTGAAGAAAATGAAAAAAAGTCATTTTTCCTGTCCCCGGGGCCCGGGGAAGCCTGGTGCTCCAAGGCTGTCCCGCCCGCAGTCGCCAGGGACAGGCCGACCCTCCTGCTCCAGGCTAGAACATTTCCCGGGGTGCCAGGAGTCTGGGTGGAAGGCCCGCAGGCAGGGCGCCCCTGAGCACCGGGCAGGTGGCTGTACGGGCAGGGCCCCCGCTGGGTCCCCCGCAAGTCCTTAACCGCCGCCGCCAGCTCTCGTCCGTGTCTCTGCAAATGCTGCTCTGCCTGAGTGGGGCGTATGATGCCCTGTATTTCCTGGCCACGCTGCTCCTGATCATATATAAAAGTGAGTCCTCGTCGCGGAGCCCGGTGAGGTGTGCTCGCTGTGGCCCGCAACAGCCCCGTAACTGGGCCCCCGCCCTGTTGCCCACTGCTCTGCAGGTCAGGTTTTCACTTATCCTTATCCTTACCTGGTGCTCGACCTGAGTCTGCTGCTCCTCACGGGGATTCTGGAAGTGGCTCGGTTATATCTTGGTGAGTGGACGCAAGACCACGTAGTATGGGGGCTGCAGACTTCCCAGCCCCCAAGCTGGCGGCCTCGAAACAGGCCCCCCTTACAATGGGGTTCTTGGAGTCACTGGTGTCCTCCGCTTGGTCACTTATGGGCTTCACCGTACGATGTCCTTGAGGATCCATGTATTCAGAAGCCTTGTTCAAGAGGCAGAACCGCAGCGGCACCGGGGGGAGGGGGGAGCTTCCACGTGGAAGCCTGTCCCCCCGAAGCCACGGGGGAGCAGAGACGCTGAGGCCAGAATGCAGCCTGGCCAGCTGACCAGGGCCCCGAGTCCCCTCCCCTCCTTCCTTCCCCTGCCCTTGGCCTCAGCAGCCTGGAGGAGAAGCACCTGCAGTTTCTGTCTCGGCCCCAACGGGGTGGCGGAGCCTTCTCCGTCCACCCCCGGGGCCCACGGGCTGCTCCCCACTGTGTTCTCCGACCACAGAGGGCCCCACCGGGGTGCAGGCCTCCGGCCCTCTCTGCCTCCCGCGCCGCCGCAGGCCACCCTCTGGCGCTCCGCAGCGGGCGCCTACCGTGTGTAGGAGCACCCGCACGGGAAGAGCTGGTGGCGACCGACAGCTGGCTCCCCGGCCCTGCACCCCGCCCGGGCACAGCAGCATGTCCCGCCCACCTGCACCAGCGACGCCGACGCCCACCAGCGAAGACGCAGGCACGTGCCCTTGTCACCCCCGCAGCACTGCGGGGGCCTGTGGGCATCGCTGGCGCGGACGAGCCCACACCCCTGGGGCGGCAGGTGGCGCGGGGCACCGGCTCCCCTCCAGCAGCCGGGGCTCAGCGTTTCCTGTGACTGACCCGTTCGTAGAATCCCCAGTTGTGTTTTACGGGTGTGCCCAACGCACTCCAGAATTGCCCTTAGCCCAGAGAAAAATATTTTTGGAAATTTTTTTTTAAAAGATCTTATTTATTTTGAGAGAGAGAGCAGGAGTGGGAGGAGCAGCAGAGGGAGGAAAGGCAGGCTTCCCACTGAGCAGGGCGCCCCATGTGGGGCTCCATCCCAGGACCCTGAGATCATGCCCTGAGCGAAGGCCGCCCAGGTGCTTTGTTTTTGGAAACTTTTTTTTTTTTTTAATTTTAATTTTAATTTTTATTTATTTATGATAGTCACAGAGAGAGAGAGGCGCAGAGACACAGGCAGAGGGAGAAGCAGGCTCCATGCACCGGGAGCCCGATGTGGGATTCGATCCCGGGTCTCCAGGATCGCGCCCTGGGCCAAAGGCAGGCGCCAAACCGCTGCGCCACCCAGGGATCCCCTGTTTTTGGAAACTTTATTTTATTTTTATTTTTTTTTAATTTTTATTTATTTTTGATAGTCACAGAGAGAGAGAGAGGCAGAGACACAGGCAGTGGGAGAAGCAGGCTCCATGCACCGGGAGCCCGACGTGGGATTTGATCCCGGGTCTCCAGGATCTCGCCCTGGGCCAAAGGCAGGCGCCAAACCGCTGCGCCACCCAGGGATCCCTGGAAACTTTAAAAGAAACTTCCTCCACCCACTTGGAATTAGAGAAAGGTGTCAGAAAGCAACTGGGACCACTTTTAGAAAACCAAGTCCCCTCTCCCATGCCCACAGCGGACCCAGAGGCGGAGATGGAACATCATGGCTGCAGCTGGCTGTTGCCCTCACGAGGAGAACGCAGCCCCTTGTGGCACTTTGCTTTCTGACCGCTCACACGTGACGTGGTGGCCACAACAGCACCTCTTCCAGGAGGCCCTCAGGCCTGCATCTGGAGGCCGTGCCGGTGATGAGCTGCCACCTTCCCGGGCACACGCAGGGCTCGGTGGGCGTCCTGACCCGGTGCCCACTCGCGCGTCTGTTCTGCTCTCCAGGCACCAAGGGCAACCTGACGGAGGCGGAGGTGCCGCTGGCCATCAGCCTGGTCCTTACCGCGGGGGGCGCCCTGCTGTCCACCCACTTCCTGCTCTGGCAGACCCTGGTGCTGCAGGCCGACTCCATCCTCGGTGCCACGCGCCTGGCGCTGCACGGCCTGGAGGCCGCCCTGCAGCTGGTGGCCATTGCCGCCTTCGTCAGCTAGGCCGCCGGTGCCCGGCCCCCCCGGATGGCTCCGGACGGAGCCCCCGGTTGCTCGGCTGTGTGCGCTGGCTCCCTTGGGCGGCCGGGCTGCTGGCCGCGGCCAGGCAGGCTCCGGTGGTGCACGGTGTCGTCGGTGCCGCGCAGTCTCTCACAACTGCTGGCATCCGCGCTTTCCACACTGGTGCGCGGGGAGCCGGGGCCCCACGGCTCACGACAGGCCAAGTCCCGCGGGACGTGCACTCGGCTTTGCAGCAGAAAGACAAGAACTGCGAGCTGTGTGTGTGCTGGGGGGTCCCCGGTCCCCGGGGCTTCTGCAGGAGGCATTCTGGAACCCGCCACTGCCCGGCCGCGGGCTACCTGTGCGGAGGCACCCTGTCCTGCAGGGCTCCGGGCTCCCAGCGGCTTCCGTCCGTGTGTCTGTCGCGCACTGTCTGTGTTAGGAGTTGCGTATCCAGGTGTTTTCTCTGCCCCATATTGTCGAAATAAATGTTTCTACCCCCCCGGATTTCTCCCAGCTAAGGACACCTGCCTCCTCGGGGTTCTCTCTGGATCCTCAGGAGCACACCCCACCCAGGCATCCCCCAGGAACCACGGGCACAGTGCTTCCCCCCAGAAGGCAGCACGGCCGGGCCCCGGGGTGCGCCCAGACCCCTGCAGAGACGGGCCTCAGCCAGGGGTGGGAGCACGCCCTCCACTGGTGTGTCCTCCAGGAGCCCTGTCCCCTGCCCGCGTAGATGCCCTTGTGCTTACCTGCGCTTGTGTGCCTGTGCAGCGGGGCTTTGCACCCCTGATGGTGGGCACGCCCTCCGCGGACCTGGGAAGGCCGGACGGTGCGCTTGCCCTCCGCCAGCTCCCCTGCAGGCCCTAGCCCCCGACACCTGGGGCCCTGAGGGTTCATGACCTCCTGCCGAGGATGCAGGCCAGGCTCTAACACTCACGTCCGTCGCTTTGGCTACACAGAGGTGTCAGTCTCCCGTCCAGGGAGGACACCATGGCTCTAGGCAGCTACCACCAGCCTGGGACCCCAGACAGGGGTTAGCGCCCCTGTTCTGACGACAGTCACTTCAGTTTCAGAAGTCTGTAGTGCCCACCTCATCTGCTCCCTGCGTGCCTTCCCACCTTTTGCCCTCCCAGGCTCAGGCTCCGGCAAGGACGAGGGCAGGCCCTGGCCTTCCCTTGTGGGTGCTCAGCAGCATCGGGAACAGAACCAGGAAGCCGGGGCTCGCAAGGGCTGGGGGGCAGGGCTGGGCCCCAGAGGAAGGCTCACCTGTGGTGCTTCAGCAGGTGGGCAGGTGGGGAGAGCTGCCCTGCGGTGCTGGTGACCTACCAGGGCAGAACGTGCCTCCAACCCCCCAGGGGGATCCCCAGGAAGTGCTCCGCCCCGGCCAGCTGCCCTTGGGACCCCGCCCCCTGGTGCACCCCGGGAACGCTAGCTAGAGCCTGTGGGTCCTCGCTTGCCACCTGGGGGTGCCCTGCACTGCTGGGACTAGGCCTCTGCCCCTTCATCTCATTCCGCCCAGCTGGCTGAGGCAGGGGAGTCAGGCCAGGAGGAAGGACACCTGCCCCCACGCGGCGGGTACAGGTGAGGCCTGGGCCTCAGGAGGGGCCACAGCCTGGAGCCCCCCTCCCTTGTCCTCTCCCCCCATGGCGCCCAGGCCTCCAGAGCGCGTGCAGTGGAGCTGGGGCTGCACAAAGACCAGGGTCTCCCGCTTGGGGCAGTCGGGGTGCAGGGTCTTGGACACGCGCCCACGCTGCAGCCTGACCCCCAGGACCCCGGCCCCAGGGGCCAGCTGAGGAGGGGCTTCTGCGCCAGGAGGGTCCCAGCCTCACCCTGCTCGCTCGCCCCATACGGCCCCACAGCGAGGGGCTCCCGATCCGCGTCCCCTTGACGGGCGGCTGTTGGGGACCGTCCGCAGGGAGCCCCGGGGCGGGGCCGAGCCAGGATGCCGCGCCCCCGCCCCTCCCCCCGCGCCCGCCGGCTCTGGTCTCTAACCTGCCGCTCAGGTTCCTCCTCGCGCCCCGCCCCGGCCCGGCCCAGCCGCGCGTCCCTCCCGCTGCCGAGCCTGGGCGCCCAGGCGAGGAGCCGACAGACGGGCGGACGGACGCACCGACAAGGGGCCCACGGGCGGCGCGGGCGTCGGGCGCAGGAGCAGGTGAGCGTCCCGGGGCCCCACCCAGCGCACCCCCACCTGCCGACCTGTAGTCCGGCTTGGCCTCAGTTTCCTGGCTTGGCCGCGAGACTGGGGGCTCTGGCCGGAGTCCATGGGCCCAGCCGTCAGAGGCACTGGGGTGCGACAGGGCCGCCCCGAACCCGTGGCCAGGAGCTGGGTGGGGGCCTGGCATGCCCGGCCTGTCCTGGGGCGGCCCTGGGTGCACCTAAGGCCCCGGCCGCCTCCCGGCCCTGGGGCTCCATGGAGAGAACCCCTTCCTCCAGGACCGGGGTGGGAAGGGGGTTTCCCATGTCCCTCAAGGGCCCCAGCCCCCTTTCCCGGGACAGGCTGGGGCTTCCTTTGTGGCCAACACTTGAGGGGAGCCAGTGGCTCCCCACGGGTGGGGGCAGGAGGGCACTTCCTGGCTGTTTCAGCCCACAGAGAATCCGGGCCAGAAGCATCAGGCTGGGGTCAAGGGGTGTGGGCGTTTCAAGGCGGAGGAGGCTGCGAGCTGGGCTGCTGGGCCTGAGCTGAAGCTCCTCTGGGTCCCTTTTCCCTGGGCCAGGCTGGCCTGGGGGGCCCACGCATGGAGGCGTCCCTGGCGGCAGGGCAGGAGGGCAGGCAGGCCCGCAGGTGCCCCCGGTCCGGGTGGGGCCAGCCCCAGCAGGAGCGGTCCTGGCGCCCCTCATCCCCACCTCTGCACTGCTCCTCCCAGTCCCCCTCCCGCCCCGCCCCGGCCTCTGCGGCCCAGGCCCCCCTCCTGCCTAGGACGGGGCCTCCGTGGCCTGCCCTCCACCTGGCCCAGTCTCCCCAGCGCGCCTGGAGCCCACCCCTGCCCCACCCAGGCTTCCCCGCCTGTCCCTCCTTACCTACCAGGTTTGGGCACCGCCAGGGCCGGGGTGTTCCCCCATTCCAGGGCTCCACCCGGCTGCCTCTGGGCCTTCAGCTGACTCCTCCCCAAGGTCACTTGGCTGTGAGCTGGAATTTGAACTTGGAGCTGGTTCCTCCACCCTCCCTGCCCTGCTGGGGCCTCCTCTGCTGCCCAACCAGGCACCCTGCTCGGCCCTCCCTTTGCACCCGGAAAATGGCCACAGTGAAACCAAAGGGCAGCCTGGGCCCCGGGCTGCTCCCACCCCTGGGCCTGCGGGCTCCCCTGCCCCGGTCAGCTGACGGGAGCCAGGCGCCCGTGGCGGCCCCTCCTCCGGCTGTGCCCCGACCCAGATGCCAGCACCTGGCCTCAGCTCTCCGGCCGGTCCTGCAGAGAGCGGCCCCGAGGACGGGGTGGGGGGTCGTAACCAGTGTGTGTCTACGTGCGCCCCGAGGCCTGGGGTTCGCCCAGGTGCGTGTGCCGGACACATGTGCCCCGTGCCCTTGGCTCGGCCCGCCAGGAGTCCCAGTGAGCAAACACTCGGCTCACTCGCTGAGGTCATGGGCATTCCGGACATTCTCCACGGCTACGTGGTCGGAGGAATCTGACCAAGCCCCTACTCCCACCCACCCCGAGAGAGCCGGGCCCCTCGGTGACACATGGGAGGGGTGACCCGAAGCTCCCAGGCCCCTCACGCCTCCTCAAAACCCTCTCTGTCAAACCAGAAAGTCCTGGGGTGCTCCCTGCCCTCAGAGCCCAGCCCCCCCGGCCTGTGACCACCCACCCTGGCAGGCCCCACGTACGGAGGTCCCCACTGAGGGACAGCCCTGCCAGGGGTCCCAGGGGGCACGTGTTCGTCTGGCTCGGGGGCGCCAGGCTCCGCTCACCCCCCTGAGGTGTGCTCCCTCCAGACTTTGTTCTGGGCTCTGGGTCTCCAAGGCCACACCTGCCCCCTGCTGCCTGCCCCCTGACCCCATCCCGGGTCCAGTCTCGTCCTGGGCTACCTTCCTCTCGTATTGGCTCCCACCTGCCTCAGGACCCTTGAACACGTGTGGCATCTCCCTGGTCCCCTTTCTGAGCCCCCAGGACACTGTCCTTGCAGGCCCACCCCAGGCAGCCTGGGAGAGGGGCTCCTCCACCGGCACAGCCTGGGGTTCCCTGTGGAAGCCCGAGGGCCTGGGGTGAGATGGGGGACGTGGGCTGGGAGGTCCTGCTGTGTCTGCTTCCCGAGGACACCGTGCCCAAGCCCTGGGGCAGTCTGTCCAGGACGGCAGGGCTGCAGCCTCTAGGTCTGGGCTGGGAGGAAGCCGAGACGAGGTCCTGCCCTGGGAGCAGGGAAGCCACCGACCAGGCCCCGGGGAGGCATCAGCTCGGCTGCCCTGTCCACTCAGGTGGGGGCCGGGCTCTAGGCCCTGGACTCAGGCCACGAGGCTCCCCTTCGTCACCGGCCACCACCAAAGACGCCATGAGCCAGCTGGGGTCTGTGAGCTGCTGCCCCGGTGCTGCCAAGTGAGTCCCCACCCCCACGCGCTGGGCAGTCCCCAGGGAGGGGTGCGGTGTGGGCCTCGCCCTCACCAGCCCCTCCCCTGCAGCGGCAGCCTGGGCCGGTCTGACGGTGTGACCAAGATGAGTGCCAAGGACCTGTTCGGTGAGTGAGGCTCAAGGATGGGCGCCGGGGTCTGGCCGCCTCCCCTCCCCCAGGCTGTGCCAGGCCCCGCAGGGACGCAGGCCAGCCCTCGGTGCCCAGAGGGGCCCCAGACCCTCACGGAGAAGCAGCTGCTCGGTCCCCGCCTCCCTCCCTCCCCGTAAGGAGAGAGGACTTTACTAATAATTCAGGGACCATCAATATTGATTCGGCCGCCCCGCTCACTGCAACCGGATAGCCCGAGGGGCAGGGCCCAGGCTGCGCTGAGTCCAGGCACTGCTGGGGGGGCCTGGTCCGCCCCCCCAGACACACGTTTGTGCCTTTGGACTCGGCGCCCCGTCCAGGAGGGGCCCGAGGGGCCGGGAGACGTCAGCTGGCGGCGCTTGCCGTGGGGGGAAGCCCTGGATGGACCCTTCCCGGGCAGCTGGGCAGGGGGCCTCTGCGGGAAGAGCTGCTCAGCGTCTCGCAACCCCTCGGGCACAGACCCCCGCACTGCTCCGAGCTGGGGGTCCTTCCTCGGGGCCTCCTGGCGGTGGAGGGAGGCTTGCCGTCGGCCCACAAAGGGCCCTCGCTCGTATTCCACACCCTCGAGTCCTTTCTGGCGGCGGCACCCCTCCGCTCGCCCTCCCTGTGGCCCAACCGGGGGTCCAGTGCCACCTGGACTCAGGGCTGCGGGTCCTGCCCCCCTGGGGTGACTGACTGGTGACTCCCTGCTCAGAACAGAGGAAGAAGTACTCCAACTCCAACATCATCATGCATGAGACCTCCCAGTACCACGTCCAGGTAAGGCCAGCTCCCAAGGAGCACCCCTCGGGTCCCCGGGCAGAGGGAGAAACTGAGGCATGGGGAGACATGACCCCCACAGCAGGCGGCCAGAGCCAGGGCCTGCCCCACACCTGTCCGACCCTGGGATGCCCACAGTCCGGGGGCCATAGGAGGCAAGGACAAGGCTCGGGTGCTGTCCGGCAGCACTTGATGGGAACCTTGTGGGCGGGAAGCTGTCATCCTGGCCCCAAACAAGGATCTGGCTTTGGAGGGAAAAGGTGGGACCCAGACACGCCTCCTGCAGGTAAACCTCGGGTGGCCAGTGTGGATGGACTCGGGGAGCGGCTGTACCGCCCAGCCGCCCTTGGCCAGCGGCCAGCTCAGGGGCTCTTCATCCTGGGTCAGCCTCCACTCACACTCAGATCTCAGGAAGCATGTTTTTAAATGACCTTCCTGGTTCTTGACCACTGTCCCAGCCTACAGGACAACAGGGCTAGGAAGGGCCGAGGACGAAGGCAGGGGGGCCCTGGACCAGGAAGGGGGAGCTTTGGGTCAGGAATGGGAGGCCATGGGTCAGGAAGGGGGAGCCCTGGGTCAGGAAGGAGGAGCCCTGGGTCAGGAAGGGGAGGCCCTGGGTCAGGAAGGGGGAGCCCTGGGTCAGGAAGGAGGAGCCCTGGGTCAGGAAGGGGGGGACTGGACCAGGAAGGGGGGGCCTGGACCAGGAAGGACCAGGATCAGGAAGATGAGGACTTCCTCCCCATGGAACCGGCCACACCCGCAGAGGCAGACAAGTCAGTGCTTTGTGCGCCTCAGGTTCCTGGTCTCCACAACAGGTCCACGGAGACACTGGAGGTCCCTGGGCTCCTGAATCAGGCTGTGCTGGGTGGGTGCCCTGGTGCCAGGCTGCTGCCTCAGGGTCTGGGGCGGGGCACCAGTGGGGACGAGTCGGCTGGGTCCCCTTGCTTCCCAGGCAGTTCCGCCCCCCGTCTCGGGGCTGGGGGACCTTCGCCCTTCCAGACGTTGGTCCAGGCGAGTCTGTGGGAAGACCCTGGCCCGGGGCCCTCGTTGCTGATCCACGGGCGTGCCTGCCCCTCCGGATGCGGGAGGCGCCCCGGCAGTGGAGGGCTGCTGAGAGTTGGGGCTGGTTCCTTTGCTAAGTGAGCATCCAGCAGAGGGGAGGGTGTGCAGCTCTGCTCCAGGCTGGTGTCGCTGCCGCCGCGGTCAGGACGCCACGGGGACATGGGTTCCTAGCGACACGGGGCGTCCCCGCCGCGCCGTCTGCAGCTCTGCTCCGTCCTGTAGCTTGGAGCGGGTGGCTTTGGGGCCTCCCCCTCTCCCACCCGCGTAATTGAATCCACATAGTTCACAACACCTCTGTTCTGCTCCGTGACCTTATTCCAAGAAAACACACTTGTGGGACAGGCCCTCCGACAGCGTGGGCTGCAGGGCACATGGCCTTGCAAGGCGCCCGGGCCTGGGGACCCCCGCGGGGCCCTGCTTCCTGGCCCCTGCGGACACTTGCAACTCGCTGAGGCAGGAGGCCGGCTGGCCAGCTGCGTGATCACAGAGACCCCACCCACCCACCCCGGCTTCCTGGCTTGGACGCATAGCTGTGTTCAACCGTGCTGGGGTCCAACCGCATCCACTTTCTGAGCTGCGGTTAGGGTTGTTTTGTTGGAGTTTTGTGCGGGGCCGGGAGTGGTCATTGCGGGACCCACGGCTCTGAAGATCTCTTCCTGTGTCTTCTAGAAATTCTGAGTTGAGGCTTTTACATTTAGGTCTATGATGCACGTGAGATCAGTTTGTGCGGGGGACTCACGTGGGGTTCATGGTCCGCGGTCGCAGCGTGCAGTGACATTGAGAAGACTTTCCTTCTCCCGTCGATTGCCCTGGTGCCTTTGTCAAGAGGTGGGGAGAGGAACGTGGGTGGGTCTGTCCCTGCTCTGTCCTGCGACCTTCCCCTCCCTCTGGCTTTATTACAGGGCTTGAAACCAGGCAGGGTGAGTCCTGCCCCATAAATGGCTTCTTCTCAGATGTTCTCCACCATGCCGAGCTCCTTAGACTTGCATTTACATTTCAACACCCCTCTGGCCCCCTGAAGAGCCTGCTAGGATTTTTTAAAAAACATTTTATTTATTTATTCATGAGAGACAGAGAGAGAGAGAGAGAGGCAGAGGAAGACGCAGGCTCTGTGCAGGGAGCCAGATGAGGGACTGGATCCGGGACCCCAGGATCATGCCCTGAGCCAAAGGCGGACGCTCAACGGCTGAGCACCACCAGGCTCCCATCCTGCTAGGATTTTGACTGGCACTGAGGCAAGCCGAGGGACCCCCACATGAACGGGCGTCTTCCCCACCCGCGGACATGGTGGTTTCCCCAGGGTGGGCAGGCCACGGGCATCTCTTGGGCAGGTGACCGGGACGTTGCTGTCCATGGCGCTGGCCTCCCCCTGGGGCCTTTCCGACACCCCGAGCGGCGGGCTGGAGGGTGACGGGGCATCCTGAGATGCTCACTGGTTTGCCGGGTGCTTTGCCCAAAGGTCCCCTGAATCTCCCACATGGGCGACGAGCTGTCGCAATCGGGCGCATCACCCTCATTTGGAGCCACCGGACCTCAGGGCCGCATGGGCCCGGCCGGCGCCTGGGACGGCGGGGTGGGGGGGTGCAGAGCGGCATGCCCGGGAGGAGGCACCCACGGCGCCCCAGGCTGCGAGCTTTGCCCTGCCCGAGGGTACGGTGCACTCGCAGGAGGCTCCTTCCGTCCTCCGTGACAGTGTTGGTGTGAAAGGCGTTACGTCAGTCGGTGCCTCCTCGCACCTCGGGGATGACCGCCCCGGCCGTCCACTCAGTCTTCTCGCGCGGGGCCCGCCCTGTGCTGGGGAACGCTGCTCGTTCGGGGATCTTCCCCACGTGTCGGTGGGCCAGCTTGCTAGGGCCCTGCCCCCCTGTTTGCACTGCTGTCCTGAGAGGTGCCGGTCTATCATTTTCTTTCCTGTAAAGCCTCGACAGATTTGGGGGGCGAAGTTGCGGCGGCCTCATCACACCCCGGGACAGAGTTCCCTACTCCTTGGTTTTCAGAAAGAATTTGTGAAAGACCCTGTTTATTCCTTCCTTAAATACTTGCGAGGACTCACCTGGGAAGCCGTGTGAGCGTGGGGTTTTCTCTGCGGATGGTTTTTGACTGTGAATTCACTTTTATGCGTGGTGGCCCCTCTATTTGTCTGGTTATTGATGATTTGTGTTTTCTTTTTTTTTTCTTGCTCGATCTTGCAGTGGATTATCAATTTCATTAACTTTTTCAGAACCAACTTCGGGCTTCCGTGACTTTTCTCTATTGTTTATCTGGTTAGTACTTTGCTGGCTTCTGCTCTCACCTTCTTTCCTTCCACTTACTCTGGGTTTTATTTGCCTTTTTCTAGTTTCTTATGGGAAATGTGTAGATCACTGACAGGAAACATTCCTTCTTTCCTAACTGAGAAGTCAGAGTTCGCATTACAAACTCCTTTAGCGAAATCCTGCACGATTGATGTGCACTCCTTTAGTGTTTTGGGTTCGTTTTTGTTTTGTTGGGTTTTTTAAAGATTTTATTTACTTATTTGAGAGAGAGAGCGATGGAGAGAGCACGAGCAGGGAGCGCAGGGGAGGAGAGGGAGAAGCAGGCTCCCCGCTGACCGGGGAGCCCCATGCGGACTCGATCCCAGGACCCGGGATTGTGACCCGAGCTGAGGGCAGACGCCCCCCCGCCCCCCGGGCCCCATGCACACACCTTTGTAGTCATCCAGTTCAGGACATTTTCTGATTTCCCCGCGACCCCTTTGACCCGGTCTTTGTTCAGGTGACCATTTACAGCCACAAACTCTGGCCCTGCCGTGGCTGCTTGCCGTGCCCCCTGTCCTCCCCAGGTCGCGACAACGACGATGTGTGTGTGTTTTTTTTTTTTAAAGATTTATTTATTTATTCATGATAGACATAGAGAGAGAGAAAGAGGCAGAGACACAGGAGGAGGGGGAAACAGGCTCCATGCACCGGGAGCCTGACGTGGGATTCGATCCCGGGTCTCCAGGATCGCGCCCTGGGCCAAAGGCAGGCGCCAAACCGCTGCGCCACCCAGGGATCCCGATGTGTGTGTTTTTGTTTTCATTTGTCTCTGGGTATTTTCTTTCTTTCTTTTTTTTTTTTTTTTTTTCTGAGTATTTTCTCATTTCCCTCCCGACCTCTGACGGTCGGCTGTTGATGTGGAACTGTGGTTGCTCACTTTCCCATTATTTGCGGGGCCGCGAGTTATCTTCCTGTTACGGGTTTCTAATCTAATCCCGCCATGGCCCAGAGCACCCCTGGCGGGCTCTCCACCCTGGGGAGGGACCCCTGGCTTGCCGCAGGCTTGGTGGCAGCGGCGTGGTGGCGTTGCCGTGCGCCCCGTGCCCCGCGGCGCGTCCCTGCGCCGAGGCCGGGCCGACCCCTCCTGCCCCAGTCTGTCCCCGAGCAGTGGGGGTGCCTGAACTGTGGGGGGAGCGCGCGTGTCTAGGCTGCCCCCGGGCACCCACCCCCCGCAGCGAGCCTGCAGGCGTGACCCGCGGGCACTCGTCCCGGCCAGGGCACAGGGGAGAGAACCCGGCGTGACTCCCTCAGCGCCAGGGGAGTCGGCTTCACCCCGCAATCCTGTCGTCGAAGGGGCCGCCGCCGGCCTTCTGTGTTAGACTTAGTTACGCTCAGTCTCCGGGATGCTCTCCGGCCAGATCTTTGCCAACGTTTTCCTGCAGTGCCCACCTTGGACGCGTTCACAGATCTCCTTCGTGTACTTGCCACTTGCCACTTGTGTACCCACAGCCACGCGGAACAAAACAGAGCCGTGAACGAGGAGCCGCCGTTGCATAAGGCGGTCTCTGTGTCAAGGAAACTCGCCTCCACCGTATCTGCTGCGTGTCTGTCTCACTCTTTTTTTCTTTTTACTTCGTACACGGTATTTTTTTTTTTCCAGGCAGAAATGTTTACTTTTCATTAGGTCAGATTTTTTTTGGCCTTTTCTTGCGAGGGTCTGGATTTTCTCCGTCGCCCAAGGTCTCCCGGGGAGGAAGGCTGTTCTGAGGTCAGAAATGGCCCAGCGTCTTCTCCCAGCGCTGCTACAGCTGCGGCTTGTCCGCCTGGAGCATGAGACCAGGTTCATCCCCTTGTCTTAGCCTGTTGACCGACTTCGGCCAAGGTCGGTGGGACACACGGACGAGCCAGGAGGGAGGAGGAGCCTGAGCCAGTCCTGGGGACAGAGGAAGGAGGGAGGTTCCAGAAGGAGGGCTGGGCTGGCCACAGGCCCCGAGGTTCACCCCACGCGAGCAGCACACGTGACGCTCCGGACACTCACTCATCCCGCATCTTCGCCGAGGGCCTGCCGTGCGCCAGGCACCGTCCCGGGCACGAGGGAGGCAGTAGCGAACCCGGCAGCCAGGAGATTAAACAGAGAAGTGTCGTGTCAGATCATGATCCTTGAGACCAAGGCAGGCCAGGGGGTGAGAGGGCTGCTGCAACTGAGCAGGGAGAGCAGGTCCGAGCGGAGCCCCGTGGCAGGAGAGAGCCGGCACGAGTGGGGTCGCACACCGGGTTCTCGCCGCGCAGAGGCCCCATGGCAAGCCGGCGCCGGGTCTCGGGGGGACCAGGGATGCCAGCGCCCCTGGAGTCCAGCACAGGACAGGAGGTGGGGTGACGGATGGTTTGGGACGGGCAGCCAGAGGTTTCACCAGGGCATGCCCATGGCCCCCACAGCACCCGTCAAGGCAGAGCACAGGGCTTCCCCCGGGATGGGGCTGTGTTTCTTCAGACCCCCGCGGTAGGGGCCGTCCCCCCTCCCTGGCTCCCGAGGTTGGCCACGGCCCCTCAGGCCCCCAGGATCCTGGGCGCCAGGAGGGCTCCTCAGAGTGCTCACCTGCCCGCTCCCAGCACCTGGCCACGTTCATCATGGACAAGAGTGAGGCCATCGTGTCCGTGGATGACGCCATCCGGAAACTGGTGCAGCTGAGCTCCAAGGAGAAAGTGTGGACGCAGGAGATGCTGCTGCAGGTCAACGATCAGTCGCTGCGGCTGCTGGACATAGAGTCCCAGGTGTGCCCGAGCAGCAGGGCAGCGAGGGCAGCCGGGGACAGTGACCCCGATGCTGGCTGGGCCTCTGTGCGGGGGCGGGACAGGCAGAGGAGGGCAGAGGGCAGGCAGGGCAGGGAGCACTGCCCGGGCTGAGGAGCCAGCGGAGCCACGTCACAACACACACCGGTCCACCCCGGGCAAGGGCTCGTCTGCTCCGAGGCAGGGCCACATCCAGGGCTGCGTGGCCATGGCTGCAGCCACGCCCGGCCGGGTCTAGGTCTGCGTCTGCCACCGGGCCGCAGCCCTGTGTGCGTCTGTGTCCACTGCACACCCCAGGGCTGGCTGGCAAGTCGTGCCCTCCGCCCAGGTGGCCCCGTGGCTGCGAGCCCGGTCAGTACCCCTGTCTGCCGCGGCCCCGCCCACATCGAGCCCCCTGTCCCCCAGGAGGAGCTGGAGAACTTCCCGCTGCCCACCGTGCGGCACAGCCAGACGGTGCTGAACCAGCTGCGCTACCCCTCGGTGCTGCTGCTCGTGTGCCAGGACTCGGAGCAGAGCAAACCTGACATCCACTTCTTCTACTGCGACGAGGTGGAGGTGAGGAGGGGCCGGGGCCTGGCTGGGGGGCATGGGCCTGGGCCAGCCTGAGCCCCAGTGTCCCCTCCCAGGCGGACCTGGTGCATGAGGACATCGAGAGCGCGCTGGCCGACTGCCGTCAAGGGAAGAAGATGCGGCCACAGACCCTGAAGTAGGCGTGGGGGGTGGGGGGGCAGCTGCGGGCTGGGGGTGGGGGGCGGGGCCAGGCTGAGCCGGCCTCCCCCTGCCCGGTCCAGGGGCCACCAGGAGAAGATCCGGCAGCGGCAGTCGGTCCTGCCCCCCCCCAAGGACCCGGCCCCCATCCCCTTCCAGCGCTACGGCAGTGACTCCCCAACCAGCAAGAACCGGGTGGGCCCGCCGATGCCGCTCAGTGAGCCAGGTTTGCTGGTGGATGGTGGACCCAGGCTGGGGCCACATTCGGAGGTGGCGGGGGGAGGGGGAGGGGGAGGGGCGGCTCCTCACTAGCACTGTCTCTGCCTCTGCCGTCAGGCTTCCGCCGTCGGGAGTCGCAGGATGAGGAGCCCCGAGCCCTGCTGGCCCAGAAGATAGAAAAGGAAACGGTGGGTCTTGGGGCGGGGGGGTGGGTGGCGCCCCCACCTCCGGGCCCCACGGGGGGGCCCCTCCAGCCCCCAGCCAGCACCCAGGGACAAGAGACAGTGGGCCGGGCTGTCTCTGCAGCGCTGGGGGTGCCTGAGGCTGACCCCCGCCTCCCTCTGACCCCCAGCAAATCCTCAACTGTGCCCTGGACGACATCGAGTGGTTCGTGGCTCGGCTGCAGAAGGCGGCAGAGGCTTTCAAGCAGCTGAACCAGCGCAAGAAAGGGAAGAAGAAGGGGAAGAAGGGGCCAGCAGGTGCGGAGGGGGGCGCTCCACGGGACTGGCGGGGATGGGGGGGGAGGGAGGGACCGGCAGGGGGATGGGAGGCGGGGAGGGGGCCGCTGAGCTGCAGGAGGTCCAGTCTGAGGAGGTGGGCTGCTGAGGGCGAGGCCGGTGACGGTGACGGCCGGCCAGCTCATGGCCCCGCATTCCAGAGGGGGTCCTCACGCTGCGGGCACGGCCCCCCTCCGAGGCCCAGTTTGTCGACTGTTTTCAGAAGATCAAGCTGGCTATCAACCTTCTCGTGAGTGCACAAGCCCCTCCCAGTCCCTCTGCGCCGATCCGGGGTCCCTGTCCCCCATCCCAGCACCATCCCCACCCCGTCTGTCCCTCTGCACCAACACTGGGGGGTCCGGGGTCCCTCCTGCCCCCCATCCCAGCACCATCCCCACCCCGTCTGTCCCTCTGCACCAACACTGGGGTTTCTGGCGTCCCTCCTGCCCCCCATCCCCAGATCCCCAGCACCATCCCCACCCCGTGTGCCCCCCCCAGGCCAAGCTGCAGAAGCACATCCAGAACCCCAGCGCTGCAGAACTCGTGCACTTCCTCTTCGGACCTCTGGACCTGGTGCCTGGAGGGCCCCGGGGAGGCTCGCCCCTGGGTGGAGGTTGGGGAGGCCGAGGCCCACCCTGGGCAGGCAGCTGGGGCCTGGAGGCCAGGTGGCGAGTGAGGCCGGCCTGTGGTGTTGCCAGGAGGCGGCTGGGCCTGGGGTCTGGTGGGCAGGGCCTCCTCTGAACCCCACTGTCCCCAGATCATCAGCACCTGTGGGGGCCCAGACATCGCCCGCTCCGTCACCAGCCCCCTGCTTTCCCGCGATGCCGTGGGCTTCCTGCGAGGCCACCTGGTCCCCAAGGAGACGATGCTGTGGGAGTCTCTCGGGGAGACATGGACTCGTCCTCGGTGCGGGAGCAGGACAAGGCAGGGAGGGCCAGGATGGGGGTCCCCTGCCAGGCGGTGCGCATGCTCACCCCAGGGCCCCCCATCTCCAGCTTTGAGTGGCCGCGGGAGCCCCTGGTGCCCCTGTACGTGCCCAAGTTCCACAGCGGCTGGGAGCCACCCCTGGACGTGCTGCAGGACGCTCCCTGGGAAGTGGAGGCCCCGGAGAACGAGGTCAGTGCCCCCACCGCCCCAGCCCTCCTCCCTGCCCCCCCCATGTCCCTGCTCTCACCGCCCCTCTCGAGCCCGCCCTCCCCCGCCAAGCCCCGCGGTCCTTTCTTCCCACAGCTGATCCCAGCAAACCGGCTATCCTTTCGAAGCTCCCCCAAACACAACCTGGTATCTGAGCCCACATGTCCACCTCCGGGAGACATCCCCCCCGCAGTCAGCTCCCCGCAGGCTCACAGGTAAGTTCCCCCAGAAACACGGAGCCTTGGATACAAGTGTGCTGCCACCAGGTGGCAGCCAGCGCCTCGTTCACGGCGCTCAAAAAAGCATTTTTCCAAACAAGAACCGGGTTTTCGTTCTGACTTTATAATATAAAACTGAAGAGAAAATGCCAAAAGCCACTTATAAATCAGGACCCGAATATATCGTCTCCTTCTGTGTCTTCTGCTGTGTGTTGTTCAGTCATGGTTACAAGTTTCCTAAACCTCGCCAATCCCTGTCCCCGCCCCGATCGCCCAGGATTCAGTTTCAGGAGGGGAGGGGGCTGAAATCTGCGTCTTCAACAGGTGCCCCCCTCGCAGCGCCCCCACTGCCAGCCTCATGCCCGGCCTCATGCAGGGACCCGCCTAGGGCCGCGCTTGAAGAAACAGTTTCGTCCCTTGACCTCGAGCCCCCGGCCGGTCCGTCCCGGCCAGTCCTGGCTCTGGCCACTTAGGCCTCAGCCGCCTCCCCTGGGTGGGGTCCCCAAGGCCTGTGGCTGAGCGAGGAGCTGCCCTGATGACCGGGGCCGGACTGGCCGGGAGAGGACAGCCCAGCCTGGGTGCAGCACAGGCCTGCCCTGCGCTGGCTGGGCCCCCACGCCATGCCCCTGAGGCTCATGGGCAGCCCCCACGGGCGCCCGGGTGCCGCCTGTGGCCTCTCCTCCTCCCTTGTGGGGATGGCGGTGACCCCGTCATTTCCCGGGAGCTAGCCTGGCGCTGGGTCCCGGGGGCGGGGCCTGGCCTCCCCTGAGACAGCCCTGGCCGGGCAGGCCTGGCTGTGCCCACAGGCCCCTGGGCCACCCCCGCCCGCATGGCCCCCACCTCTGTGCAGGGGCCCCAGGCGCTCTGGGGCTGTCACAGTTTCCATTCCCGGCTGACGCGCAGCCTCTCCTCGGCGCCCTGAGCGCTGGAGGAGGAGCTCGCACCTGGGAAGCCGCTCCCCACCCGCCCGGGCCTCAGCCTCCTGTTCCACGCAGGGGCTACGCACCCGCGCCAGCCATGGCCAAGTATGTCAGGATCCTCTATGACTTCACGGCCCGCAACGCCAACGAGCTGTCAGTGCTCAAGGACGAGGTCCTGGAGGTGAGCAGGGCCAGGGGCTGGAGGCGGCTGTTCAGGGGCATAGGGCAGGCGGGGCCGGGGTGGGGGGGCAGGGGCCAGGAGCCCGTCGCTGGCTTGCCTGTCCAGACCCTGTCCCGGACCCCCGACCCTGGGCTCCAGTCTGGGGCCACAGCCCCCCCACAGCACCGCGGGGTGCAGGGGCCTCCCCGTCTCGGGGATCTCAGAGGGGGCGCAGGGCCCCTGGGCTGGGCTGAGCTAGGCCTTCTGGGCTGGGCTGGGCTGGGCTCGGCTGCAGGAGGGGCCTTCTCTGAGCGGGGGACCCTCCAGCTCTCAGCCAGGGCTCACAGGCACCCAGGGCTCACAAGGGTTCACAGGCACCCAGGGGCCCCCTTGAGACACCGTCTGTTCGGTGTCAGCCCTGAATCCAGGCCATCCACCCGAGGACAGAAAGTGGGGCGGCCTGGGGGGTGGTCTATGTGCAAAGGCCAGAGGGCCCCGCTCAGGCTGCTGCTGAGGCCAGGTGGGGGAGGTGGGAGGCGCTGGCAGGACAGGGGCTCCTGGGGGGACTTGGGACTGCCCCACGGGGCTGGGGGAGGCGCCGCCTTGGAGGAAATGCCTGTAACCGTCTGTGGCCCCTGTAAAGGGGGCCCCCACCCCCCGCGCGCTGGCGCCCATAGCAGGGTGCCGTGAGCGGGGGTGACGGAGGGGCGGCCCGCAGGTGCTGGAGGATGACCACCAGTGGTGGAAGCTTCGCAATCGCAGCGGCCAGGCGGGCTACGTGCCCTGCAACATCCTGGACGAGACTCGGCTGGAGGACGCCCCCCTGGATCAGGTGAGCGGAGGAGCGAGCGCTCTGCGGAGGGGGGTGGGGCACAGAGGGGGAGGGGCGGGTGCAGAGCCCCGAGCCCAGAATGCTCCCTGGGGGCGGGGTGGGGCAGCGGGCCGGCCCGGGGAGGGGCGCGGAGGGAGGAGGAGCCGAAGCCGACGGCGCCCCCACCCGCTCCCCTCTCCCCACCCCCGCCCCGCAGGCCGGTCTGAAATACTGGGGTCCCTCCAGCCCCACTCACAAGCTGCCCCGGAGCTTCGCGGGGGACAAAGACGGTGAGGGGCGCTGCGGCCGGGGACGTGGGCACCGGGGCTGAGCCCGGGGGGAGGCGGCGGGCGGAGGGTCGGGGCGGCTGGGGCGGGGCTGAGCGCGGGGCGCCGCCCGCAGAGTTGATCCACCACATGGACGAGGTCAACGACGAGCTCATCAGGAGGATCAGCCACATCAGGACGCAGCCGCAGCGGAACTTCCGCGTGGAGCGCAGCCAGCCCGTGGGCCTGCCGCTCACCTACGAGTCCGGGCCCGCAGAGGTCCGCGCCTGGCTGGAGGCCAAGGCCTTCAGCGCCCGGTGAGAGCGGGGGGGGGGGGGGGGGGGGGGGCGGGGGGGGGGGTGTGCACCGGGCAGCGGGCGGGGCGGGAGCGCACCTGGCAGGGGCGGGGCGGACGGGGCAGAGGACGAGCGGACCGGACAGGGGCGGGGCGCACCGGGCAGGGGGCGGGGCGGGGGGAGCGGGCGGGGCGGGAGCGCACCTGGCAGGGGGCGGGGGACACCTGGCAGGGGTTGGGGCGTACGGGGTAGGGGCGGGGCGCACCGGGCAGCGGCGGGGCGTACGGGGCAGGGGCGGAGCGTACCGGGCAGGGGCGGGGCGCGCCGGGCAGGAGGCGGGGCGGGGGGGCAGCGGGCGCGGCGGGAGCGCACCTGGCAGGAGGCGGGGGACACCTGGCAGGGGTTGGGGCGTACGGGGCAGAGGCGGAGCGGAACGGACAGGGGCGGGGCGCACCGGGCAGGGGGCGGGGCGCGCCGGGCAGGGGGTGGGACAGGAGTGGGGGGGCGGAGCGTACCGGGCAGGGGCGGGGCGCGCCGGGCAGCGGGCGGGGCGAGAGCGCACCTGGCAGGGGGCGGGGGACACCTGGCGGGGGCGGGGCGTCCTGGGCAGGGGGAGACCGGACAGGGGCGGGGCTACGGGGCAGGGGCGGAGCGGACCGGACAGGGGCGGGGCTACGGGGTAGGGGGCGTGGCTACTGGCAGGGGCGGGGCAGGAGCGCACTGGGCAGGGGGTGGGGCAGGGGTGGGGGGCGGAGCGTACCGGGCAGGGGGCGGGGCAGGGTGCACCGGGGCCCCACCCTCACTCCCGCCGGCCCCGCCCCCAGGATCGTGGAGAACCTGGGCATCCTGACGGGCCCGCAGCTCTTCTCGCTCAACAAGGACGAGCTGAAGAAGGTGTGCGGAGAGGAGGGCATCCGCGTGTACAGCCAGCTCACCGTGCAGAAGGCGGTCCTGGAGGTGAGCCGGCCGCGCCGCCCCCTACGCCCCCTGCCCCCTCCTCTCTGGCCCCCGGCCCCCTGGACTGAGGCGCCCTCCCCGCAGGAGCAGCAAGGTGGGTCGGAGCTGGAGGAGCTCATGAGCAAGTTTCATTCCAAGAACCAGAGGAGGGTGGAGGACGACAGCTAGACTCGGCCCCGGGTCCAGCACACCTGCGGCGGGGGAGACGCACCTGAGGAGGTGCCCGGTCCCAGTGCACGGAGTATTATTTTTGTATGTGTGTATGTTCTGGACCATGGACACGGTGGCGGTGGCGGGCTGGGGGCGGCCTCTGGCCTCATGGCGCATGGTGGGTCCTGGGGCTCAGCAGGGCCTCAGGCCGTGCTCATCCGCCTGCCCCAGGCCACCTGCGCCAAATTAGCCACTTGGAGATGCAGGCCCTTCATGCACCTGCCCCTGAAACCAGAGCTGTGGCTTGTCCAGCCCGCCCAGCCCCTTCCTGGCTTTCATGACACCTCGCCCTGGGGCCACAGAACTCCCAGGAGGTGGGCAGGACTTATCCTCTAGGCTCCTCATCCACCTGGGGGTTCCTCCCGGCCCTGGTGACCCTGGCCCCAAACCTCACCCCCATGGCTGCTACTTCTACACGCACCTGCACGTCCCCACCTCGGGCCGGGCAGCAGGCTCAGCTCCCCTGGACTCTGAGCTGGGCCTTGTCCCCGATACTGCCCATAGCACCCCCCAGCGCACTACTCCTCAAGGGTGTCCTGTGGGGGCTCCAGGCTCCACCGGGTGGGGTGCATGCTCTACTCCCACCGCCCTCGCAAGGAGCCAGGATGGACTGGACATACCCTCACTCAAGTATGGCCTTAGCCCCCACCCCACCCCCAAGGCAGAGCCCGAGGGAGGCATTCCCCCAACAGGTCTAAGGCCCGGCTGGCCCTATGTACTGTGTGGGTGGTGGGTGAGTGTTGGAGCCCCGGCCTCTGCAGGTGACACCGAGATGACAGCTGACCAAGGTTCAAAGGCCGTGTCATTAAACCAATTAAGTATCCTAGCAGCCACGCGTCTGTCTCCTGGAGCTGGGGATGGGCTGGCTGTGGACATTCCAAGTGAGGCCACGTACCCCCGACTCCAGTGGGGGTGCCCATGTGTACCCCAGTGGATATTCCCAGGGGGTGAGGGGCCGGGGCGCCCTGCGCACTCTGCGTGCTGTGGTTCTCCCAGGTCAGATGTCCAGAAGGCCCAAGGCCTGTAACTCCAGATGGGAGGGGGACCTCAGGGCGCCCCCGGAGGGGTGGAGGCCTTGAGTCTGAGAGGCCAAGCTGAGGCCTAGCCCCACGCTGAGGGAGGTGCCCGGGAGAAGGGTGTTAACCAACTTGGGACGGGGTGGGTGGTCAGCTATGGGGCGGGAGTGGAGGGGTCTCCCAGCACGGTGGGCTGCACTTGCACCCCCAGGTCCCCGAACCACCAGTGCCCGCCCTGCCCCCTCCACCCTTGGTGGAGGCCTCTGGCACCCTCTGCTGGCGGCTCTGCGCTGTGGTGCCCGGAGGCCCTGGGCCAGACCGGGCCTGTTGATCTGTGTCCCCCACCGCCCCCCAGCAGCCCGTGGACCAACCCTGGCTGAGGCTCTGTGGGGGGCTCATTCCTGGGGTCTCCGTGTGACCGGCAGGGGCAACCACGGGGCACTCAGTGCAAGGCTGTGCCTTGGGGGTTGGGGGTGGACAGGGCCGTCTGTCAGCTGGTGGCCCCTGAGCCTGGCCCAGCCCCAGGCCTCAGAGCCCCGACCACGTGGGGGCAGTCCATCCAGCAGGGCTCGGTCAGGGGGAGCTGGGTGTGTCGTGCCCTCTGGCCACCTCCCAGCCTTGACCACCATGGCCTTCTCTCCCCAGGAGAGGAAGGTCCTCCCCAAGCCCCAGGCTGGGAGACCAAGGTTGGCCCTGCCTTCGCCAGGATGGCCTGGGCTTTGGGGTCACTAGCTTCTGGCTGAGTCGCTTACCTCTCGGGAGCCCCAGGACCTACACCTGTTTCCTTGCACGCCTCTCACTCCCTCTGCCCACTGTCCACAGACCACCGCCTGCCCCATCGCTCTCTGTCCCCTCTGCTTCCTGGACAGCTTGTGGGGGGCCTCATCTCCACGACCCCAGGCCCCGGCTCCCTAGCCCCCTGCAGCCCTGCGCCCGAGAGGCTCCAGGCCCACCAGCCTGCGGGGCCTCTGGGCTCCTGGGAGGGCTTCCCCACCACTTCTGGGATGCAAGTGAGTCACACAGCCACAGGGTAGGTGTGAGGAGTCACCTTGCTCTCTGTCCTCAGGGCATCGCGGTCCAAGGCCGCCAGAGTGGGGGATGACTGAGCCCCACCCTCCTGGGCATCCCCGGGGGCCCGGTGCCCAGAAAGCGGGCTTGCGTGAAGAACAAGGCACAGAGGGGCCGGGCCACCTGCCCGGAGCAGGGGAGGACCTGGCCTCGAGTGTAGTTTGGCTTGATTTGTGTCCCTAACCAGTCACCTGCATGCACGGCTCCGTGCGGCCAGCCCAGGGGCAGTGGGGACGCAGAGGGTCTCAGGTTGCGGGGAGCCGGGAGCCTGGGGGTGCTGAGCCGCCCACCCAGCGTCCGAGCCCAGCTGTGCTGCCAGCAAACATCCCCACAAACAGGGCCCGACTGTCCTGGGGACAGGCCCGTCTTTGTGGCCCTGTCCTGGCCCGTGGGGTCCCTCCGCCCTCTCCCACTTGGGCGGCCAGGCCGCAGAGGGGTTGCTCTATGAAGAGGCTTTTCTTTGTCCTTTCTGTTGAGCTTTTGCGAAATGCTTGATTTGCCTCGAGGTCAGGGCAAGGAAGTCGCGTGGGGAGGCGTCCCTCACACCTGTGTCCAGCCGCCAGAAACAGACTAGAGACCAGAGGGTCACCTGGAGCCATTGGTGGTTGGCGGGGGTGACCCCGGTGCAGACAGGGCTCACGGGACAGGCGGCACTGAGAGAGAGGCTCCGTGTCGGGAGAGGCTCCTCCGACCTCACCGCGGACGGGCCCGAATCCCGGGAGCCTGAGACCGTTCCCGCAAGGGGAGAAGGAGCAAGTTTCTGGAACAGAATGTGGGGAGCACCTTTGTGATAAAGTTGAAGAAAAATTTTCTGTGCAAAACTTCAAAATGAGCTGATGAGTGTGGCTTATCGACGTTAGGGATGTAGCAGGCCAGCGGCCCGGGGAGCCGGAGCCCGACGCATGGGCAGCAGCCGGCCGCAGGCCTGGGGGCCGCTGTCCTGTGGGCGCTCCAGGATCCTCTGGGGGCCCTGAGCTCCAGCGAGCTTCCTAACGAGACCCAAGCATGGTGGAGGTTGAACGGTGTCCACCCACCCCCAGATCCATACAAGATGGGGTCACGAGGCTGGGCCTCCATGCGACATGACTGGTGTCCTTGTAGTTGGGGCCCCGGACACACGCGGGACAGTGTCGTGGGAAGGTGGAGGCAGACACGGTGTGATGGGTCACCTGCCAGACAGGAAGCGTCGGAGATGGCCGGCCACCCGCAGCGGCTGGGGCGCCAGGACCTGGGAACCAGCCCAGCCTGCCCCCGGTCTCCCCCTCCCTGTAGCGGCGGCGCCTCCTGACGGCCCCGGGAGTGATCCCAAGTGGTCACTGGCCGTCGTTGCGAGACCGGACTGGTGCCAACCTGGAATGACCCGTCCTGAAGGCCACTCAGGGCCTTCGTGAGCACGGTCCCCAACCCCCGACCATGCATTACTTCCCGGCCAGCTGATGTAGTTTGGGGATGTTGGTAAACTTCGTGGGGTCCAGAGTCCACGGCCCGGAGTCCTGGAGGCATCTGCGGTGCAACACAGATGTTTTACTAAAGCAGGAGGAGCTGCTCCCTGCCGGCCTGGGGTCGTGGGGGCAAGGGACTGTACACCTCGGGGTGGGGGCAGTGGGGATGAGGGCTGCTCGCGAGGGCGTTGACTTGTGAGGAAGACCCAGAATCCCTGAGGGACGGTGCCGCGGCGCCTTCCCAGTACCTGCCAGGGGCCGCAGGTTCCGGGGCCGGTTACCGTCATCCGTGGCTCCCTCCGCCTGTGGCCCCGTCACAGCCACAGTCCCAGGCACACCCGCAGGGCATAAAGACCTGCCTCTGCCCGCAGATCCCCCTCCAGAGCAAGTGTGGCGGCTGGGAGCTCACTCCCCTTCCACGCAGGACGGCCGCTCGGCTGTGATGTCCTACCCTGGGCCTGGGCCACGCTCGGGGCGGTCGCCGCTGTGAAAAGGGCTCAGCACGCAGGCCCCGTGGACCTCCCCGCACACCCGTCCCATGGGCCCTCAGCTCCCTTCCTTGGACCCCAGGGCCCCCCCAACTCCCAGCGGGGCCGCCCTGCCCGGAGCTTTAAATTGTGATGTGATTCCCCGGACTCGCTTCTTCTTATTGGAACTTGACCTACAGGAACGGAGCAATGTTGTTGCTTGAAGCCGCTCTGCCCAGGGGGGTTTCTGGAGCAGCCACGGGGGACCTGAGGGTGGGTCTCCTCGGTTGCTACGGCTGACGTGAGGTGTTGGGGTTCAGGGGCCGATGGCCAAGAAAGAGTTCTTCAGACGTCTTCAGTTTTACTGAAGGCGGGAGACAGGCCCCGTGGGCAGGAGGAGCCGCCCTGGGGCCCGGGGGCCTGGTTAGACGCGTGGGAGTTGGGAGAGGGCCAGGGACAGTGTTCGTCTCTAGGGAACTTGGAGGCGAGCTTCCCGGGACCCTGAAGGGTCACTTACCGTCCAGTAAACCCTGAGAGTCGCGGGCCCCTCAGAGGCACAGCAGTGCCCCGTGTCTGGAGGCTCCAGGCCGACAGCGTATGCTGGGGGGTCGCACAGATGAAGGATTTTCGTAGGTCAGGGAAGACCTGGGGCATGGGGGGGCTCCATGTGTTGAGCATCTGACCCCTGATTTTGGCTCAGGTCATGATCTCAGGGTCGTGAGCTCAAGCCCCGTGTCGAGATCAGAGTCAGAGGGTCCCGGAGCTCAGGCTCAGGTGAGCTGAGGTTGCCTTGTCCTTGGCCCAGTATTCACAGGGACGCCGCTGAGTCCCTGGAGGCAGGTGGCAGGGACCTGTCAACGGGCCGTCAGCTATGAGCAAGTTTACGTGTCTTGTCACTACTTCCTTTGCCTCCGTTCTCCCCGTGGTGGCCGGGGACGGTGGCTACGTGACCCGCCTCAGCAGGTCACCCCCACCCCAAGGCCTCCAGCCTCACCTGCTCACTCCACAAGCCCCTCCTCCCCCGGCTCAGCTCCTGTCCCCACCGCAGTGTCCTCGCTGGCCTGTCACACCGCCCAGGCCTAACCCGATCCTGGCTAAACCCACCCTCCCCGCTCCCACACCTGCCCGGGGGCGCTGGAGGTCGGGGAGCCTCATGTCCCCCCGGCCTCCTCCCCATGGTCCCTCGGCCTCTTGGCCCCTGCAGAAGTGAAGGGGTCATGAGCCTCCCCCTGTGTGCCAGCGGTCTGCCTGCCTGCCCCACCTGTGTGTGCTGCCCAGCAGCCTTGAGGTCCTGCCTAGTGGCCAAGGCCTCCCCTGCAGGCCTTGTCCCCCCAAGGACCAGGCTGGCCGGGCCCTCCTCCTGTCCTGCCACCAGCCACAAAGGCGCTGCCTGCTCTCTGCCCCACCTGCCGGCTCCCTTCACTGCAGCCCCTGGGCCTGTGCACAGACGCCTCCTCATCCCCCTTCACCCTCCACGGCAGCCAGGCCCCGACAGGAGGCCACACCCAAGGCCCTGGGCTTCCTCCTCCCACCCCGGGGTGTCTGGCTGTCCTCCCCCAGGCAGCTCCTCCCCTGCCGACCCAGCGGACCCGACATCCTATCCTCCCACACCCGGTGCCTGTCCAGGCCAACCTCACACCTGCGCCCCGGCCTCTAGATCCCCTGCTGCTCAGCTCTGGGCTCCCCACCCACAGCAGACCCACCAACACCCCACGGCCACCCTCTGGTCACTGTCCCTGCCCTTCCCAGGGGGTCTCCGCACCCCCTCCAGCTTCCACCCGTGCTCCTCAGTGTGACACCACGCAAGGCCCAGAGAGACCCTTTAAAACCTAAGCTCTCTCGCCCCCCGGTCCCCGTGCTGCAAGCCCTGCCGGCTCGGGTGGAGCCCCTGTGGAGGGCTGCACAGTGTGCAGTGGCCTGCGTGGCCTCTCCGGACCCCAGGCCGCCGGGATGCCTGCCCCCAGTCTGCACAGGCCGAGACCTCTGTCCCACACGCTTGCGTGTCCCAACCCCGGGGCAGGATCGGCCCTGTCCTTCTCAGCACCAGGAGGAGCTTGGCTCTTGGGGAAGGAAGGGCCTTGGGGAAGCTCTGCAGGAGGTGCATGACACAGACATGCACAGAGCTCTGTCCTGCAACTGCGTGGGCAGCCCGCCCAGTGCTCCTGGTATTTGGCCGTTTATCTCGTTTCCTGCCACTGTGTCGCTGCCTTCAAACGTGCAGCCTGGGGCTCGCGGGTGGTACTGCAGGCCCGGCCGGGCCACGGGATGTCGTGGTCTGGCAGGCAACAGGCCCGGAAGCCCTCCTATGAATGCCAGGTTCTACGGACCCTGTCCTCCGCTGCCTCCAAGGCCTATGGGGCGGCTGGAGCTCCCTAGGGCAGCCGCTTGCTTACGACCCAGCCTGACCTGTCCCCAGGGCTCACTGCCCCAGGCGCGCGGGTGGAGGTGCCACCAGGTTCCTGCAGCCCATGCAAGGGGTCCTGGGGGGGGGGCGCGGTTCTTGCCTTCTACTGCCTGGGCCTCCTGGGTCAGCTCTCGGGAGTGTCCTGGGAAGGAGCTGAGCGGGGACAGGCTGAGGCACAGGTGCTGGCCCCCGGCCCCCACCCCAGCCCACCTGGATGGGGTCAGAGCTGCCAGCAGGCCTCCAGATCCTGTCCCCAGACCCCAAAGCTCCTCTGCTCATCCTCTCCTGTAACCCTGAGGCTTTGGTTCAACCCTTCACCTCCTCCCCTTGAACTTACATTGCGAACCCTGGCCCTTCAGAGCTACTGTCCGGGCTTGTGTTGGAGCATCCGTGTGGCAACACAGCGACCTACGGGTCCTTCTGGGCTCCCCTCTTGCTGACTCAGTGCCACTGTCTCTGCATCTGCAAAAAAGGGTCCATGAAGTTCCTGCCTCCAGAGAACTGCCTGCTGTGTGTGGATGCGCACACGCATCCTCTGTCCTCACCCCGTAGAATTGAAAACATGCCGAGCCCTTGCTGGCCTTGGTCAAGGGAGGGCGAGTGTCAGCACAAGGTCAGCAGGTCAGGGTCTCTGCAGGCAAACAAGCCAGTCCTTCCCGGGAGCCTCCCATTCCCTGCCCCTGCCTGGCCACACGTGGGGCACACGTGGGGGGAAAAGCAGAGAGGGAGTGAGCAGCGACCGCTCTGTGGGTGCCTGGGCAGCCCATGCACTCCCATCTCCTGGGTCTGGCCCTGCTGTTAAGAAAATGAAAAGGCGGGGCCCCTGGGTGGCTCAGCGGTTGAACGTCTGCCTTGGGCTCAGGGTGTGACCCTGGGGTTCTGGGATCGAGTCCTGTGTCGGGCTGCCTGTGAGGAGCCTGCTTCTCCCTCTGCTTGTGTCTCTGCCTCTGTCTCTCCACGTCTCTCATGAATAAATAAAATCTTAAAAAAAGAAAGAAAAGAAAATGCAAAGGTAAGCCACAGACATAGAGAAAATACCCACAATACATACACGTTGGACAAAAAAACATGGTCCAGAACATATAAAGAACTAGACACCAGTTAAACAGGACATTGCCTGTAAAACCCAGCAGTTCGGCTTCCTGGGGCGGATTTTGCACGCAGTGCTTTTGGGACAACTGCTGAACTCAGTGTTCCTTATTTGGGACAGATTCCTGGAGTCGACGGCAAGGAAGGGATCCATCCTGTGGCCCTGGATCAGTTCAGAAGATGAGACCACAGGGCGCCCATCTCCAGACGGCTCCTTCCGAGGCGATGGGCGTGTTTGTTCCAGTGTAGGATGGAGGCCGAGGCCAGGGCAAGGCCAGGGGTGAGGGCAGGGGTGTGTCCCGGGCCGGCAGCCCCATGAGGACCTGGGTGCAGGGACTCAGGCCCACCTCACCTGCAGTGGCGCACATGCCCTGCGGGCAGCCTGCATCCCCCAGACTCATGTTCTGCGGGCGGCGCGCCGGCAGCTCCTGTGGGACACAGTGGGTCATGGCCCAGGTTCGGCCTGAGGATCTGCTTGCCCAGGATCTGCCTTAAGGCCTCGGTGGGCCCGCCTCCGGCCTCCCTGCAGGCCCCTCTGCCTTTTCCGGAGCGGGAGGTGATGGGGCGCCCCGTCGGAGATCCAAGTCGGGGTAGGTGGCTGGGGAGCATCACTGCAGGGTCCCATCACTCTGGCAGGGGGGTGCGCGGCTTGGAGCGGCCACACTGCTGGGGGGGTACACAGCTCTGGGGGATACACTGCCCTGGGGCCCACACTGCTCTGAGGGGTACAGCATTCTGGGGGGTACAGCGCCCTGGGGGTTGCACTGCTCTGGGGGCCGCACGGCTCGGGGGGTACAGCACCCTGGGGGGGGCCCGCACTGCTGGGGGGGGTACAGCGCCCCGGGGGTACAGCACCCTGGGGAGGTCCGCACTGCTCAGGGGGTACAGCGCCCCGGGGATACAGCACCCTGGGGAGGTCCGCACTGCTCGGGGGGTACACCGCCCTGGGGGGGTACAGCGCCCTGCGGGCCGCGCAGCTCGGGGCGGGGGCGCATCGCCCCGGGGGCCGCACGGCCGGTGCCGAGAAGCGGCCGCGGTCTGAGGACCCTGGGCTCCCGGGCGAGCGCGGCTCCAGGGCAGCCGTCCTCTGATTGGCCCGGTCGCGGCGGGGGGCGTGGCCTGGGGCGGGGGCGTGGCCCGGGGCGGAAGTGCCGTGGCCCCGCCTTCCCGCGCCGCTTCCGGATTGGCTGGCGCGGCGGCGGCGCGGGGCATTGTGGGCCGCGGCGTTCGGCCTCCGCTTCGCCATGTCGGGGTCGCCAGTGAAGCGGCAGAGGATGGAGAGCGCGCTGGACCAGCTCAAGCAGGTCACCACCGTGGTGGCCGACACGGGCGACTTCCACGGTGAGGCGCGCGGCGGCAGTCCGGGCTGCGGGCGGGCCCGGTGGGGGTGGGGGCGGGGCCGGGGCGCGGGGAGGGCGGGGGCTCCCGGGGTCGCGGCGGGGGCGCGGGGGCGCGGGGGCTGCAGGGGCCTCAGGGGCCTCAGGGGCCTCAGGCCGCGCGCCCGCCCCGCCCGGCGGAGTGGGGCCGGTGCAGGTCCGCGGGGGGCGGCCGGAGGCAGGGGCTGCGCGCGCCTCGGGTGCCGGGGGGCGCGGCGGGAAGCGGAGTGGCTGCGGCCGCCGCCCGCCCCGGTCGGCCCCGCGCTGAACAAACCGGATTTTCAGGGCCGGCGTGAGAGTGAGGCGGCGGCGGGGCGAGCCGCGGGGCCCACTTCCTCCCTTTTCTGCCCGCTCACGGCAGCTTGGGAAACAGGCGAGTTCCTCCTTGGCGGCGCCCGCAGGACGGCGGAGCGTCCAGCCCGCGGAGGGCGGGGCCGGCGCGGAGGGGCCTGGCTCGGCCGGACCCACGGAGCCCACGGAACCCACGGAGCCCGGCCCCGCCGCCCCGCCCTGCGCCCTGCAGACCCGGGCCGCCGAGTGGGCAGCGCCCGCCTCCGCGCCTTTCCCTCTTCCTGACGCTTAGAATCATTTAACATCTTTGCTTGGTTGACGGAGCCTTGGTCTGGATGCTTTCCTGTGGTTTCTCCCCAGGAAGGGGACTTGGAGGCCGGCTTGCTCCCCCCCGCCCCCCCCCCCCCGCCCGTTTTTAGAAATCTCTAAGCCTATGTGCTGGTGTTTTTTATTTTTATTATTATTTTTTTTGAGATTTTATTTATTCATAAGAGACAGAGAGAGAGAGAGAGGCAGAGACACAGGCAGAGGGAGAGCAGGCTCCATGCAGGGAGCCCGACATGGGACTCGAACCCAACTCTCCAGGATCAGGCCCCAGGCTGCAGGCGGTGCCAAACCGCTGCGCCACCGGGGCTGCCCGGTTAATGAAGTTTGAATGTTAATTTGCCTCCTGTTGACTTCCTGAGTTGATTTCCATCAACCCGGTGGTCCTCGTACAGGCGCACTAACGGCATCTGTAGTGCTTGTCGCAAAGACCGACACTTGTATCTGTCCAGGGTCAGATCTTCCGAGACAAGGCCATTAACAAGCATTAACGAGCTTCCGGGGAAGTTTCATGTGCCCCAGTTATAATGGAATATGGAAATGCCCTTGGAAAAGGAGTCTCAGCCTATTTCTCAGTATCCATATAGGTGACGGAGTATTACAGGTTTCTTGCAGACTAGTAAGTGATAGATTTTTTTTCCCCAAGACTCAGAGAGAGGCAGAGACGCAGGCAGAGGGAGAAGCAGGCTCCCTGCAGGTGGCCCGACGTGGGACTCGATCCCTGGGCCAAAGGCAGATGCTCCACCGCTGAGCCCCCCAGGGATCCCCCACGTTTTTTATTTACTTATTTTTATTTATGATAGTCACAGAGAGAGAGAGGCAGAGACACAGGCAGAGGGAGAAGCAGGCTCCATGCACCGGGAGCCTGACATGGGATTCGATCCCGGGTCTCCAGGATCGCGCCCTGGGCCAAAGGCAGGCGCCAAACCACTGTGCCACCCAGGGATCCCCGTTTTTTATTTTTTAATGAATATTAGCACTTTGTAAAAAAAATTAGCATACACCCATAAACATTGCATAGTTGTTAACTTGAGCGTTTGGTTTTGTGGTCATTTTATGAACTGAAGGCTCTTACCTTTGGCAAGTCAGTCATAGGTCACTTGGACAGTATCAGCAAAGCCATGGACAGTCTCCCCAGAGCAATGCCACCCCCCACTTCACATTAAATTTAAAGGTTCCTGGATCCTGAAGCCCATCTGTTGATACCAGTTGAGTATTAGTTTTGTTAAGTTTATCAAAAGTCAACCTTATCAAGGCCTGATTTTTATTTACTTTTATTTTTTTAAAGATTTTATTTATTTATTCATGAGAGAGAGAGCGCGCGCACACAGCAGAGACACAGGCAGAGAAGCAGGCTCCATGCAGGAAGCCTGACGTGGGACTCGATCGGGGTCTCCAGGATCACGCCCCGGGTCCGAAGGTGGTGCTAAACCACTGAGCCATCCAGGGATCCCCCCCAAGGTTTGATTTTTATGTAACAAAAGGCACCATTCAGAGCCTTCCTCCATGAGTTTTGACGTGCCTGCATAAACACTGCTCCAGAGCATTTTCTTTTTCTTTCCTTCCTTTCTTTGCTTGCTTGCTGTTTTTCTTGTAGGCTCCACGCCCAGTGTGAGGCCTGAACTCCTGACCCTGAGATCAAGAACTGAGCTAAAGGGCGCCTAGGTGACTCAGTGGGTTAAGTGGTGGAGTTTTGATTTCGGCTCAGGTCATGATCTCAGAGCCCTGGGATGAACCTCACATCAGGCAACTCGCTCAGCAGGGAGTCGGCTTGAGATTCTCTCTCCCTCTGCTCTTCCCCCATCTAAAATAAACAAACAAATAAATAAATCCTTTTTAATAGAAAGGACTTAAAAGAGAGAATGAGGAATGGGGAGGGGTGCAGGGAAACTTCAGACTCTTCTCCTGCTGTCCCCCAATGGTGACGTTGTACGTGACCGTGTGATGTTGGAACCGGGAACGTGGCCGTAGCAGGACACTGTTTACGGGCTGCAGGCATGGCTCCGTTCTCCATTTTAAAACCTGAGTGGGTGTTCACGGGCTGCGGGCATGGCTCCATTCTCCATTTTGAAACCTGAGTGGGGGTGGGGCGTGGCACTTCCTGCAGTGGTGTTACAACTCGTATAGACTCTTGGAGCCACCAGGACAGCGAGGACAGAGGTGTCCCTCGTGCTCCCGAGAGCTACCCCCCTTCCCTGTTCTTGGCGGCCGCCTGTCTGTTCTCCGTCACTGTAGTTTTGTTATCAAAAGATACTTTGCAAATATGAATTTGCCAAATGGATTTACTGAGCCAGCTCCTGGTCTGGAGAAGTGGTGAGGGTGAGTGGCCATGGGCAGGCTCTGCTGTGACGGCCTCTGGTCGGCAAGCCTGCGAGTGGAGCTCCCCTGGTTTCCTGTCCTCGCCGGCCTGGTCACTAGGAGAGAGTTGCTGAGATGGGAGGAGGCCGTGTGCCCGCCTCACCCCACGGTGGGAACGTCTGCTCCCACGGGGCGTGTCTGACCTCTGGCCGGCATCTGGGTGGCGGTTGTGTTGTGCAAACAGCCTCTGGGACGGGGAGATATGTGTGAAGTGTGGCTGCTGCTGGCTGGAAAGCGTACTTGGCTCTGTCATGCGTGTAGGGCCCACAGGGGACTCTCCAAGGATTTCTGGGCAGAAGCAGCGTTCCACTTACTCCTGCTTTCCAAAATTGTTTCCCCAGCCATTGACGAGTACAAGCCACAGGATGCCACCACCAACCCGTCCCTGATCCTGGCTGCAGCGCAGATGCCTGCCTACCAGGAGCTGGTGGAGGAGGCCATCGCCTACGGCAGGAGGCTGGGCGGGTGAGCTGGGGCGGGCCGGTGGTCCAGCCTGGCCCCTGGGCGTTATCTCCCTCGCCGCGCATCAGTTCTCGAGGAAGGGGAGCTGGGGGCGTCCTGTTGAGTTTTTTTTTTTTAAAGGTTTTATTTATTTAATCGAGAGACAGACAGAGACAGAAGCAGAGACACAGGCAGAGGGAGAAGCAGGCTCCATGCACCGGGAGCCCGACGTGGGATTCGATCCCGGGTCTCCAGGATCATGCCCTGGGCTGAGGCAGCGCTAAACCGCTGAGCCACCCGGACTGCCCGAGTTTTATCCAAGTGTTATTTGCATGTAGTCAACCTGCGCCCTCGCAAGTGTCCAGTTCAGTGAATGTGGTTTGCAGGCGCATGTACCCCTGTAAGCGCCCCCCAGCTAAGATATCGCCCAGGAGCCAGCAACCAGCGACCTGCTCGTGGTCATCTCATTATCTCCTAACAGCTTTGCTGCAGTGAGATTCGCCAAGTGTGCTGTTCAGTTTGTTCTGGTAAATTTTTTCAGCAGTGCAGCCACGACCACAATCGAGTCTAGAATGTTCCTGGCCATTCACAGTCCGGCCCTGCTCCTGCCCCAGACAGCCACAGACCGGCCCTCCCCGCCCTCTGTGCCTTTTCCTGATGACTTTAGGTCTCCACGGGGCTGTGTGCCTGCCGGGACCTGCCCCGCGCTGCACACAGCCCAAGCGGCCGGTTCCCTTTACCTCTTCCAGACCCTTGATCTTGCGCCCCATGGCGTCAGCAAGGCCTCGGTGCTTTTGGCATCAGGTGACAGGGTGGTGGCCCTTAGTGACGCCTGCCCATGACGCGCAGGCTGGAGCCCGCCCCTGTGTGCCAGGCTAGCGAGGGCCCCGGATGGGGGACCATTGTGGAATACCTCGGGGCGCTTCACCCACCTGCCCAGGGCCCAGGCAGCTTCAAGGGATTGAAAGGATGACGTTTGTCGAGTGCCACTCATGGAGGGATTCAGTTTGGAATGATGAAAGGTTCCGGAGACGGATGGTGGGACGGCTGCACACTGTCAGCGTCCCTGAATGCCCTGAGCTGCACTCCTGGGCGCGGTTAAGATGCTGAATTTTAGGCTCTGTGTGTTCTACCGTGTGGACAAAAGATGAAGGGAAAGGAATTTGCCGCTAAGGAATGAATTTGTTCCGCGGAATCCTGTGCGCTTAAACCAAAAAGCTTTTGACCTAGTTTTTTTCCCTTGAATTTCAGGTCGCAAGAGGAACAGATTAAAAATGCTATCGATAAACTTTTTGTGTTGTTTGGAGCAGAAATATTAAAGAAGATTCCAGGGCGTGTGTCCACAGAAGTGGACGCCAGGTAAGCACGTGGGGGCGGAAGCAGCAGGTGGAGCGCCGGTCTCCTCCCTGAGAAACGGGCCGGTGCTGCTGTTTGCACGTGAACCCGGGGAGGAGTGTGAGTGTGAGGTGGGTTCGTGCCGGGCGCGGCCCCTTGTTCGCACAGGCTGTCGTTCGACAAGGACGCCATGGTGGCCCGAGCGCGGCGGCTCATCGAGCTCTACAAGGAAGCTGGGATCAGCAAGGACCGCATCCTCATAAAGCTCTCGTCCACCTGGGAGGGCATTCAGGCTGGGAAGTAAGTACCCCTGTGGGGACCGCCCGTCGGGGTTCCCGTCCCGGGGCTGGGGCTGCGCGGCTGCGGCACATTCCCCCCTCGGCGCAGAGGCCCGCGTCGGGCTGGCTCACCACCGTGGGGAGCGCAGAGCCAGCTGTCATTGGCCCACCGTGGGGAGCGCAGGGACAGGCGGTCGTCCGTGTTCTTGGCCGGCCCGGCCACCTGAAGGCTGTCAGCGAGCCTCTCCGCCCCCACCGTGCGTCCACTCGGCCCACCTCACCCTCGCCCTGGCTCGGGCCCCCTCCCTCGGCACAGTGAGGAGGTTTGCACACGTGCTGCTGTGTGTCCAGGTGGCGTCCCTGTTGACGCTGACGTGCTGCTGCATCCGCACCCTGTTTTGTGTGTCCACTCACATTTCAGTGGACACGTGTCTGTTCCCGTCCCCGGGTCGGCCCAGAGAGCGCTGCAGTGAACATCAGGCACGTGGGCGCATCTGTGGGAGCGGGGCTGCTGTGCCCGTCCCTCCTGCTCGGCCGCCCGAGGAGCTGCTCCCGGGTCCCCGGCCGTGCCATCTGCAGCCGTACGCACTCTTCCCAATACTTGGGTAGTTCTTATTTTTGTTAGCAGCGATGGGGAAAACTTTTTGAGACTCGTAGACCTTGTTACTGACACCGAGATAGCGCGTCGGGCTGGCCGGCGCCCTTCCCTGGAGCCCTGCGGCCGCTCGTCACTCCGGCACGGTGTCCTCAGTCCCCGAGTGGAGAAATCAGGGTAGCAAAGGCCCGCTGAAAAGACACTGCCCCGCCATGGAAACTTGCAGAGGGCGGTGAATGCCAGGGTTGCGGGCACTGCTGCCAGCAGTCCCTCAGGCTGAGGCCAGTTCAGCGCGGGGTGGACCTGTCCGAGCTGCTCCTGGGCCGCGGTCACCGGCTTGTGAGGCTGCAAGCGCTCGGCAGCAGGGTCAGCAGGTGCGCAGCTTTGCTAAGGAAGCGTCCCACGTTGGCTGCCAGGTGGTGCAGGGCAGGAAGGATGGCTGGGGACACGTCCTTGCCTGGTGGTGGCGCCGAGCGGCCTGGTGGTCACGGAGCTCGCGGCTGCCCAGAGACCAGAGCTCTGCGTGGACAGCCGCGTTGCCCGTATTGCTGCTAACCTGTCCTGTGGCTTCTGCGGCTTTGTGGGGCGGCATCCCCGTCTCAGCCTGGGGGACTCCCGGGCTGCTGGCCCACGTCCATGTTCCGCCTCCCACTCGCGAGGAAGCCCCTCCCGGAGCGTTGCCCCAGCTGCTTCCCGTCCAGTCAGCCCTGTGCAGCTGCCGGGGCCCGGGTACACGGGCCCTGGGAGGGCTGGCACCGGCAGGGTGCCCCCCGGTCCCCATTCCCCGCAGCAGGGCTTCTGGAACGGCACAGTGTGGCCATGGCTGCAAGCCCCCGTGAACCTGCCTGGGGGTAGCGGGGTGGTCAGAGGGGACTCCGCGGTCTGTGGTCACTGTCGCCGGGCCGAGCGTAGCACCTGTGCTGCGGGGGACAGCTCGGTTCTGGCTGCACGGCCAGCGGGCCCGGACCGACCAGGGCCCGTCCACGCTCTTGGAACGCCGTGTAGCCCGCAGCCTCGCTCACACCTGCGCTGTGTCCTCAGGGAGCTGGAGGAGCGACACGGCATCCACTGCAACATGACGCTGCTCTTCTCCTTCGCCCAGGCCGTGGCCTGCGCCGAGGCGGGAGTCACACTCATCTCCCCCTTCGTGGGTCGCATCCTCGACTGGCACGTGGCCAACACGGACAAGAAGTCCTACGAGCCCCTGGAGGACCCCGGTGAGTACCCCGGCACAGCAGGGGGACGGCAGCCCCGAGGGCAACCCCGTGGCTGCCGACCCAGAAGCCGGGCAGGAACCCCGAACACCGTGTGTCGCCCCAGGAGTGAAAAGCGTCACCAAGATCTACAACTACTACAAGAAGTTTGACTACAAGACCATCGTCATGGGCGCCTCCTTCCGCAACACGGGCGAGATCAAAGCGCTGGCAGGCTGCGACTTTCTCACCATCTCGCCCAAGCTGCTGGGGGAGCTGCTCAAGGACCACAGCCAGCTGACCCCCGTGCTGTCGGCCAAGGCGGGTAAGCCCTCAGCTCCCGGGGGTGGCCGCCTCCCCCCCATCTCCCAGGGCGCCCCGTGGGGTGGGTGGGGGGGCGAGGGAGGCTCAGGCGCCCGGTCCCCCAGCCCAGGCCAGCGCCCTGGAGAAGATTCACCTGGATGAAAAGGCCTTCCGCTGGCTGCACAACGAGGACCAGATGGCCGTGGAGAAACTGTCGGATGGCATCCGCAAGTTTGCGGCCGACGCCGTGAAGCTCGAGCGCATGCTGATGGTGAGCGCCCAGGCTGCAGGGCCCGAGGGTTCTGGGGGTCGCCCCTGGGCGCGTGGCGGGGCTGCTGTCCCCCGCCTGCTGTGGCCCCGGTAGGGGCTGGTGCGCGGTTCCCGCATCTGTCACCTTTGTGTTCTAGGACCGCATGTTCAGTGCAGAGAACGGAAAATAGCGCCGTGGCCGAGCGGGACTGCGGACCTGTGTGGAATTGGGGCTGCGCGCACGCGCCTTGTGAGAATTCTGCATTTTCTACCAATCGGGGCAGGGATGGATCAGATTCTATGTGAAATTTTGCTAACTGATTAAAGCAGTCACTTTTCTTGTGCTACGTTCCCGTCTGGCTCTGGCTAGGGTGACCCAGGCCGTGACCGCGCCTCCCCTGGGCCATCAGCCTCTGCTGGGCAGCGGCCTGGACGTCGCAGGTGCCTGCCCAGTGGCTCCAGCCCTCAGCCCCCATGTGGGGACGGCCTGGGGCGCCCTGGCTGTGCTGGGAAGGCTTGGGGGCCGTGATGGTGGTCTGCCTCTAGCACCCACCCCCGCCCCCAGGCTACCCAGGGCCAGCCTGTTCTGGAACAGAGCAGACCGGTGCTGGGGACCGTCTGTCGGCCTCCAGGTGTGGAGGATGCCAGGCAGGCCTCCCTGGGTCCCACTGCAGGGCAGCCAGGGCCCCCAGCCTGGGCTGGGATTGGCTCTGGGGTCAGAGCACCATCTCGCCGAGGGCAGGAGTATCCCAGTACCGGGGCGGACTCCGGGGAGAGGACCCACTGTGGGTGCAGTCGGCCCCCCAGCAGGCCCAGCCTGTGCTGAGCACCACCCCAGGGTGTGCAGGGGGCGGCCGGGCATCCAGGAGAACCGGGTAGGGCTTTGTGCCCTGGCTGTTCCCGGCCCGCAGCTCACAGGCAGGTGGGGGGCCAGCTGGTCAGCAGGCTGCACCCTAGGACCTGGAGGTCCGTCCCACCCACACGTACAAGGTGGTGACTTAAATGGACCCCGCAGACACCCAAATTGAGTTTATTTGGCAGGGCTGCCTAAGCATCTGCCTTCGGCTCAGGTCATGACCCCCCAGAGTCCTGGGATCGAGCCCCACATCGGGCTCCCTGCTCGGGGGGAGCTTGCTTCTCCCTCTTCCTCACCCCCTGCTCACGTTCTCTCAAAATCTTTAAAAAGTTTTATTTTCTAAAGTAAACTCAACACCCCATGTGGGACACAAACCCACCACCCCAATGTGGAGCTGCACAGGCACCCTGATGCCCAGCTTTAACAGGTTCCCGTCACCAAGAGGAGGCGTCCTGTCCCCCTCCCATGACATCCACTCTGGATTTCCTGGATATTGTGGGTGGACAGAGGTCTGGCTTCACGGGCCAGCCAGCTTTAGCAGGGTGGATCCTGTCAAACACGTCCCTCGACATCCAGTCCACGCTGGCCCCACGTGTCACTGTCACACTTTGAAACGACACGCCCACAACACGCCCAGCAAGGATGACAACCAGGGCAGCTCCTTCAGGGGGCAGCAGGCTGGGCTGGAGCCTGAACTGAGTCCACAGAACGCCCCCTGGTCTTGGGCAAGCAATGAGCGCTGTGCCAGCACCAGCGCCAGCCTGGGGCAGCGCTGCCCCCCAGCACCCACAGGAATGGGGGCAGCAGGGGGCACTGTCCTCACCGTACCAGACAGGGTCCTGGGGCCGCTCAGTCTGGCTGATGGGGCAGGTGTGGGTGAGGGACCCACCCCCCAGCGTGCAGGAAGACCAGGGGGCCACGACCCCACAACACGACCCCCATGGCCGGCTCACTGGGACTTGCTCCCCGTGCTAAGCTCACCTGGACTCTCAAGACCCCCTGACGGCCCCTCGCCGAGGAAAGGATGTGTCCCGGGGCTGGGAGGCCGACCCGTCCCCCAGCGTCGACAGCCTTCAGGGCGGACACGTGGGGGCCTCCAACAGTCCCACGGGGCAGGCCGGGGGCCCTGAGGGTCATCAGGGAGGCTGCGGAATGCAGAGGCTGGCGGGCATCTGGGCATCTGGGGGCGGCAGCGGCGTCACTAGCAGGCGGCCGGCTCAGCGGGAAGCCATGTCACTTCCTGCAGGACGGCCGGGTTCCGGTGAAGGGCCAGTCAGGAAGCAGAAGCCGGCCCAGGGCCCCCAGGCTCCCCCAGGGTCCCCATCCTGCCCTCACCGGCTGCCGCAGAGGAAGAGCAGGTTCTGCACGGCGGGGACGGTGGAGCTGGCGTTCTGGCCGGTGACCAGGTGGCGGTCCAGCACCACGTGCACGGCGTCAGGCTCACTGGCTGCAGGAGGTGACGGGGCACAGGCCTCAGGCGGGGCCGCGGCCGGGCACACCCTGACGACCCCCCAGCTCCAGGCTGCCCAGCTTACCACTGAAGCAGGCACCTGCGTCCTTCACGAAGTCCTCCACGACCAGGGACAGGCGGGCGAAGCCGGGCGCCCTGACGAGCTCGTACACGGAGGGCTGCGGGGCGAGGGGTCCCGCCCCAGGTCAGGGCTCGCGGCCTCCCCAGGGGGTGGGGGCGCCGAGGTGACCCGTGCCAGGGCCCGGGGCCCGTGAACAAGCTGGACAGGTGGTCTCAGGCTGAGCCCCCGCTCCCCGCCGTCCCGGCCCCTCCGGCGCCCCCCCACCAGGCTGCCCCACCAGCCCCACGGGGTCGCTGTCCTACAACCCTCCCTACGCCCGGGGCCCCGCACCCAGAGGGCAGCACCGCTTCCTCGACCTGGAAGAGCCGTGTCTCGACCTGAGGCCAGCCACACACCAAGGTTGCCCCCGCCCCTCCCTGTGCTTCCCTCCCACATCCAGAGCCGGCCCGCCCTGGGGGGCAGCGGGGGGGGGGGGGGGTTGGGCAAGTGACCTCACCCCCTCCCGAGGGCACATGGGCAGGTCACACTCACCCCAGTGACGCTGTAGCCCTGGAAGACCCAGGATCGGTCCTCGTTGGTGGCGCAGCAGAGGGCGGCGACGCCGTGGCCCACAGCGCAGATGGGCTCTGAGAGCAAGGGCGGGGTGAGGCTCGGCTCCTCCCCAGTCCTCCCCAGTCCGCTTCTGCTCCCACCCGCTGGCTCCCGGCCCACTGCCCTCGGGGAGGGGGCGCGGGTGAACAATCCCTCTCTGTCCAGGCCGTGCTGGAAACGGGGGACCCTGCTGCCCTGACAAAGGACGCTGTGTGGAGCTCCCGGTCACGGCCCGCTGTCCCTAGCAAGCATCCTGTCCCCGTCCCAACACCAGGCCTGGGCAGCCTGCCACATCCTCACAGGGCAGCCTTTCTCCCAGGCCCTGCAGGCGTCAACCTTGAACCCCACAAGGAGTGAGGCCAGCACGCCCCCCCCCCCCAGCCCCCTGGAGGCCAGGCGAGGGCACACGGGGTGGCACTGCGCACACAGGCACCGGTGTGTGCCCTGCGGAGCCCCAGTTCTCAGGATCCTGCAAGGCCCGCCCCGCAGCCCCATCCCACAGGTCACGTACTGCTCTCTGAGCGGAAGTGCTGGAGGATGCGGGCCAGGGACCCGCTGCTGGCCAGGTCGGCCAGGGCCCCAGGGCAGCTGGGAATCAGGAGGGCATGGTACCGGGCACCTGCGGGGAGAGGACAGGGAGCGAGGTCGCTGGCTGGGACCAGCCCGATGCCACCATCTATCACTTCTCACATGGGCTAAGGCCGGGGACCCACAAGCCGTCCTGGACTCTTGGGTGTCTCCCCGGGCCAGCAGCTGCTCTCCTGGAGAACTGTGGGTCCTGGATTCGGGGCTGTACGTGGGCCTGGACAGGCCCGGCACTTCCAGGCAAGCCCTGAGTGCATCAGGAGCAGAGGGAGCACTCGGGGGCCACACCCCAGAGCCCAAGGCCTCCACATCCTGGGGCCCTCACCATCAATGGACTCCAGCTTGGCAGGGCTGGCATATGCCTTGAGGCGGAAGTCCTGCACCCAGCGGGCATTACTCTCGTTCACGTCCACGAAGTCCATGGTCTTCCCCTGCAGGAGCACCCAGAGGCCGCGGGTTGGTGGTGGGCACCCCACTGCCGTGCTGACGGGGCCCCGAAATGCTGACCAGAGCTCGTGGACGAAGGCAGCCAGCCGCCCAGCCCCCTCACCCCGCTCTGCTGCCCCTGCTGCCCCCCCAGTCTCCCACCTCCAAGGGACAGCAGGTGTCTCACTGGGGATGACAAGGGAAGCATGCAAAGTGACAAGCATGCTGCTACGACCCCCAAGTCCCACGCCAGAGAACAGGTGAGAGTCCCCTGGGGAAGGTCCGTGCCACCCTCGCTCGTGTGTGCAGCCTCATGGTGCCACCGGGGTCCTAACCCTCAGCCCTGACACCTCCCGGGGAGTGACAGCCGTCTTCCCAGCCTCGCCCCCAAAAAGCAGGGACTCCTCGGTCAACCGGACTCACCCCAGGGGTGGCCACCTGCAGGTTGAAAGCGGCGCTGGCCAGCGTGAAGCAGTGCAGAAAGGACGGGGCGGACACACCTGTGAGGCGAACACAGCTGGGGCCACTGGGCCTGCGGCAGGAGGGGCAGGAGGGCACAGCAGGCCCCGCGGCAGCCGCCAGCCTGCCCTGACACCCTGCGTGTCCTGGGGCCCGACCTCGCCCCCGCGCCCCAGCCCAGGGGGGCTCTCTCCCCAGCCCGGCCTCCAACACTCCCCCGGCCCCCCAGGCCAAACCAAGTGCAAGGTCCGCCCCCAGCATTCAGCCAGGGACCGGCCCCAGGTGGGGCTGTGCGGCGCGGTCGGCTCGGGCGCATCCCGACCCCCACGGACACCTGGCCTCTGCTCACGGGCTCCGGGCCCTGCCCGCACCCCAGGGCGGCTCGCAGCCATCTTCCGCTCACTTCAGGCCCAGGGGCTTCCTAGCCGCATCCCCCCACCCTGGGCCCTGCCGCTCACCCCACCCGCACCTGTTCTTGGGCATCACTCCCAGGGCACCGAGTCACCCCCGGCTCTGCGTGGGTCTGCGGTCAGGTCTTTGCTCACGGCCTCGCCCCCTCCGCCCGGGGTGCCCCGCGGCCCCCAGGCTCCCCCAGCCCCCGGTGCACACAGCGCTTGGGGCCCCGGGGCTCGGCACAGGGACCCCCTGCCCCCCGGCCCTGCCCCCACCCGCCCCCCGCCCCCTTCCCTCCCTCCTCCTCGACCCCTGCCCCCCGTCCCCCTCCCTCCCCGCCCCCTCCTTCTCCCTCCCCCCATCCCTCCCCTCCGCCTGCGGGGTACGCGCGGCCGGCACAGGCGGGCACGGGGGCCAGGCTCGTGGCGCACCTGCCCCAAGGCCCGGGTCCCGCCGGCTCCTCGGAACCCCGGGCGGCTGGAGGCGCACGGAGCCCCCGGGGCCCGCGTCCCCCCGCAGGAGCCCGGACCTCACCCTCGGCGGCGCCGCTGGCCACCAGAAGACAGGCGGGCCGGCCCGGGAGCCGCTCGGACGCCATGGCTCCGCCCGCCCGGCGCCGTCTGCGCGTGCGCGGGGCGGCTCGGGTGGTCACGTGCCGCGCGCCCGGGGGCGGAGCCTCAGCGCCCTCGGGCGCATGCGCCGCCCCGCCTCCTGCCCGCCTCCGCCCCCCGCCCGGCTCAGGGCCGGCTTCGCCGCCGCGGCGTCGCGGGCCCCGCTGGGTGGACGTCCGGGGGCGCCCCGGGGTGCGGGCGGTGCGGGGCGGGGCGGGGCGGGGCGGGGCGGGGCTCGGCCCTCGGCGGGAGCGCGAATCAGGGACAGGACCGCATGCCCGCGCGCGAGGGTCCACGCGTCGTGGTCGCGGGCGCCTCCCTGCAGGTGGTGACCCGCTCGGCCCGGGGCAGCGCGCCTGCGGAGTGGGGGGGTGGCCGGGGGGGGGGAGGGGCACCTGGGGCGTGGGCTCGCGAAGGTGACGGACGGCAGGGGAGCCGCTGAGCGCGGGGGGAGGGCGCGACCCCCACGGACGGGGAGCACAGCGGGGAGCCAGGACTGCACGCTGGAGAGTGGGGGCGGGAGTGTGGGGCCAGGCCGGGGCCCCGGGGCAGGTGGGCGTGCAGGGGCAGGAGTGTGGGGCCAGGCCGGGGCCAGGGCAGGCGGGAAAGTGGGGCCAGGGGGTGGCTGTGGTGTCTCCACAGGGAGGGGGAGGACAGGATGGGTTCAGTGTGGTCAGGGTGGTTGTGGGGAGGCAGGGCATCCGGGTCGCTGAGGCTCAGCTGAGTCCCTGGAGGAATGGGGGTATCACTTTCTGAGGGGATTCCAGGTGCTGAGTCTGGTCAGGAAACCGGGGTGTTGGGAGGTGCCACATTTGGAGCAGTGTCTCCACTGATGGAGCAGTCGGGTGGGTAGGCATGTGGGTCCCCGCTGACGGGTGGGTGCCAAGTCCTGGGCTAGAGGCATGGGAGGCCAGGAGGGGCCTTGGGTGCCAGCTGGTGGTAGAGGGACCGCCCTGCCCCTGGCCCCCACAGGGCACCTTCCAGGACCCCCGGCTTCCAGGGTGGGGGAGCAGGCCGTAGGTTCCCTTGGTGTCCTGCCAGCCTCTGCTCTGACTAGGGAGCCTTTGGCATGGGGCACAAGTGCCCAAAGGGTGGAGGCGAGGCCAAGGTGCTGGTCCCGGGCACCCTGCACCCAATGCTCTGTCCTCTGCCTGCCCTCAACCCCGCAGGGCCCTCCTGTCTTGAGCGAAGCAGGAGCTAGCGGCTCCTGGCACTGGCAGGGCCTTGGACAGGGGACAGGAGCCGTGTGTGTGTGGGAGAGACTGGATTAGACCACGGGCCCAAGGTCAGAGCCCAGCTAGGCCGAGGCACACGAGAGCGTGCTGGGTGTAGGGAGGCCCCCAGGTGCCCATGCGTGGGGCCCGGGGGCTGGAGGTGCCAGGCCGGTCCTCTGTCACTAAGAGGACGAAAGAGGGAGCCGGCCTATGACACTGCGCAGCGTGCATGCACGAGGGCACACCCATGCTCACAGGCGGTGCACACCCCACTGTACCCTTGGGTCCTTGCGGGGTGCCTGACGGGGGGACCTGCCCGCCCAAGCAGGGGCAGTAGATCCCTGGGCCAGGTCCCCCATGTGCACCTAAGCCTGAGGGCAGCTGTTGCCCTAGTGCACGAGCCAGCGTGTTTGGGTGTGTCAGCAGCTCCCAGCCCTGGCAAATGTAAGGGTCTGGGTCCCTTGTGGCTTTGGGGGTTGGAGTGGGCAGCGTGCCTGGGGACAGGTGTGGTGACGTGGGGCCTTGCAACCAGAAGCCTTACTCTGGGTGTGGCGCAGTCCTGCCTGCGTAGGTCCCCGTGGACAGCAGGGACTTGCACAGCACAATGCCAGAGGCCACCAGAGGTCATGGTGACTGGGGTTAGGCAGGGGTCCCCCCGGGTGACCTTGGGGGTGTTGCCCTCTGTACCTATCTGGTCACACTGGCTCATCTTCCCGCTTCCTGAGTGGGTTCCCATTCTAGAGGGTCAGCCCCGAGACCCTGAGGCCCCCTGGCCCCCGGCAGGTGTCGAGGGGTACGCCTAGCCCTGGGTGGCATGGGCTGCTGCAGGGGAGCAACTGGCAGTCAGCGCTTCCCTCCGGGGCTTCAGGGGATAGACGGCTCTGCAGCCAGTGGCCTGGGTCTGGATGACTGACTCCTGGGGAGGGTCCAGGCCTCCTGGGGGAAGGGGGTCACGGCTGAGGTCCTGAGCTCTGGGGCTCGTGGGCATGGCGTCCTGGGGCATCGTCGACCAGCTGCCCGGCACCTCATCACCCAGGTGGGCCAGGTAAGGTTGGGCTGGGCACAGGGCTCTGCGGGGGCGGGAGTGGTGCCTGTGAACCTGGGGTTATGCTTCGGGTCAGGGACCCCGAAACACGTGCTGCGGTCGGAAGGTCCTGTGGTTTCATTCCTGTCTCTGGAAATGGCCCCAGATGGAGCAGGGATGGGTGAGGGGGAGCCATGCCGGGAACCTTCCCAGGCACCTGGTGGTTGAACATCTGCCTTCGGCTCAGGGTGTGACCCCGGGGTCCCGGGATCGAGTCCCACATCAGGCCCCCCACAGGGAGCCTGCTTCTCCCTCTGCTTGGGTCTCTGCTTCTCTCTGTGTGTGTCTCCTATGAATAAATAAATAAAATCTTAAAAAAATAAAAGAAAGCGGGGATCCCTGGGTGGCGCAGCGGTTTGGCGCCTGCCTTTGGCCCAGGGCGCGATCCTGGAGACCCGGGATCGAATCCCACGTCGGGCTCCCGGTGCATGGAGCCTGCTTCTCTCTCTGCCTGTGTCTCTGCCTCTCTCTCTCTCTCCTCTGTGACTATCATGAATAAATAAATAAAATCTTTAAAAAAAAAAAATAAAAAATAAAAGAAAGCACATTTACTAAACGTGAGTAGATGCCAAGGAGGTCAGCCTGGAACAGGAGAGTGGTTCCTTCCACCCGAGATCGCAAGGCGTAAACGGAAAAGGGAGCAGCAGTGACGTGTGATTAACTGGGCCCTTAGGACCTCCGGCTCAGGAGACGAGCCACCGGCCCGCCACAGAGTGAGGGTACCTGAGCTGCGACAAGACGTGGTGTGCAAAACACGGAGAGGGCCTCCGAGTCCGGGGGAGGTGGCCTTCCCTCTGCAGGAACAGATGCACCAACGGGAAAAATCACCCGAGGCAAGACCCACGCGGCCGAGAACTTCGTGAAAAGCAGCACATTAGATGGAAGCAAACAGAAGCAACAGGAAGGGGCCTTTGCCTCCCCTGCACGGGCCAGCGTGGTGTGTCACCCTGCCCGCGTCCCTCGCGGCCGGCCCGCAGCTGGTGCATTTGCGTGGATGGGGCCACAGGGCGGTGGGGACACGTGTGCGCCCGCCTTCACAGCGGTGTCCCCTGCGGCCGGAAGGGGTCTGCGGGCCAAGTGGACACGGGATCCATAGGTGGTGCAACTTCACAATGTGGCTCAGCCCAGGAAGGGTGTTTTGACCCCCGCCGCACCGTGGACGGGCCTGGAGGACGTGGGCCAGACCTGGACGCCGCAGGATTGCCCCACGCGAGTCCCTAGCTCTCTGGACCTCGCGCAGCAACACACGTGCCTAATGCCCAAGCTGTGTGCTCGATTCAGCCGGGCTGGGGAGGGTTCTGCGGATTTGACCACGACAGAGGTCTGCATGCGGTGCACGCATCCCACCCCAGACACGGGGCCCACGTGGCATCACGATCATATCTTGAGTTGCAAAGCCTTGGAAACAAGCTTGGCCCCCGGGGGACCGACGAGGGCGGCAGGCGGCGGCGGGACTTCTAGGCGGAGATGGCGGAGCTCTGCGCCCTGCACACGTTCTCGAGAACATCAGGGGAGCCTGTTCGGGTTTAGAGCATAAGCCACAGAATGGGGAGATGGGGAGAGGGAGTGGACAGCCAAGGGTGGCAGGTGACCCGACGAGCCCGAGGGGTGGCCCTGGTGCAGCGGGGCAGGCGGGCCGGATGCTGGACTTCAGGGCCACTGCCCTGCTCCACGGCCCCCCGCCCCGTGGGCCTGGCTCTGGCAGGTGGCTGTGGGTGGGGTCTGGAGGGCGTCCCTGGGCTGGGACTTCAGGGCCGCTCGGCATGTTTTTGCTCTAAGTGGTTCTCCAGACCTGCCTGGGCCTGCTGTGTGGGGACACGGCTGGGGAGTGCCACTCAGGGAGGTGGATACCAGGAAGAGAAGAGAAGGGCGTGCCCCCGACATGGCAGCCCCACGGGGCCTTGCCCCCCGCCAAGCGCCTCCCGCTTGCCCACAGCTGAAGTCCTCAGCTGGGGAGGGCTCGGGCAGCTGTGGGCCGTGGAGGAGGAAAGCCCGCCTCCCCAGTCTGGTCTGGGCCCCACAGATGGGGCACTCACGGCAGGGAGTGGAGAGACACCCGCAGGCCGGAGACCTGAGCCCGGGAGCGAGGTGCCCCGTGCGCCCACCAAGTCCAGCCCTGCGGGGTGGCCCAGGCCTGGGGCTGGGAGTCCACCTAGGGTCAGGGCCCAGGCTCCCTGTTCCTCCCTGGAAGCCTGGCGGGGCGGCGGGGGCCCGGCCTCGCGTGGGCCCTGCTCTCCCAGCCCCGAGCAGGCGAGGACACCAGCCCGGCCGTTACACAACATAGTTTATTTCAGACTCGGCCTGCGCTCAGGCCCGGGGTCTCAGCGGCCGGCTGGCCAGGCTCCCCCCGTGCCCGCGCCCGCTGCCACCGCACCGAGGGCTGCACGGCGCAGTGTCCCTGCAGGCCCAGCGGGCTGGTGCCCATGGGTGCCGGGCCCCCTCCAAGCAGCTCTACTCTACGGGTTATTGCATGTATACGCTAGTGAGACTCAAAGGGTGCAGTGGGGCGGGGGGCTGGGCTGGGCAGCCCTCCGCTGCCCCCCGGGGCACAAGCTGGGCCTGGCTGGGGCACAGGCGATGGGCGGGGGGGCACAGAAGCTCGGCCGCTGCGTGGCCTTGGCTCAGTCGCCTGGCGCCGGGCGTACACACGTGGACCCCCGGCCCGGCCCAGCTACAAACAAAGAGCAGAAATGGGGAGAGTGAAACAGCCATACCCTTTAATGTCCCCACACGGGCTAGGCCTGTGCCCTGGGGACCCGTCCGCACCCCGCTGCCAGGGAGCGCACAGGACCACCGGGGCCTCTCTCGGGGCCGGCGGGCGCTCGGGAGTGTGTCCAGGGGGGACACGGCTGCGGCTGGCGGGCGGGCAGGCTGCACCGGAGGGCCGCTGCCCCCACCGCCCCCGGACCACGGCCCCAGCAGGGACGTCTGCCCGGGACGGGGAGGGGAAGTGCTGGGGGCCTCGAGGGGGCTTGCTTTCCATTGCAGGGGCCGGTCCGTGTCGGTGCCTGCGCGTGTGTGGGGGCTGCGCATATATGTGTTACACAGGTAGGGACGTCTAGTAGCTGCGTGAGCTGGGCATGCACTACGCTCCTGAGGTCTGTACAGAGTGGCTCTGCCCCCACCTGGGCACCGGCCATCATTTTTTCCGGGCCAGGAAGGCCACACCTAGGATTAGTGCCATGGCTGCCACGGCCACACCCCCCGCCACCAGCAAGGGCGTCAAGTTCTCAAAGGGGCAAGGGCCTCGGCCCCCGGGGCCACCGCTGGGGGCTTCCTCCTCCTCGGCCCCGTCCCCGGGGCCCTTGGGCTCGGGGGTGGCTTCGGGGCTGCTGGGGGCTGCCGGGGCCGGCTTCAGGTTGCTGTGGTTATTGAGGAGGGTGGGGTCAGCCTTGGCTGGGGTCTTCTTGGCAGTTGGTGGGGTGGGGGCCGCCGCAGGCTCTTGCTTCTCTGCTTGGGCCTCCTTCTTCCCGGGCTTAGCGGAGGGGGCTTTCCCATCTGCAGCTGGCGGGGCTCTGGGCTCAGCAGCAGCCTGGGGGGCCTTGGTGTCGGGCTTGGGGCTGCTGGTCGGCTTCCCCCGGGACTCCATGGTAGGAGGAGCTGCAGGCTGCGTGGGGTGTGCGTGGACAGGTAGCTGGAACACAGCGGCTCAGGACAGCTCACCCCTGGGCATTATCTAGGCCTGGAGAGAGACACAGTCAGGCCGGGGCAAGAGACTCAGCCCTCCTGGTGGCCCCTACCATCTTGTCCCCACAGAGGCCCCGCCCAGGTCTCTGGACAGCCCCAGGAGACCTCGCTCAGGGCGCTCTTCTTGCAGGGCCTGTTCTCCGTCTGTCCCCGACCGACCGCTCCCCAAGAAGCCCCTCCAACCGCACAGGAAGAGCCTGCTTGCCCCAAGCAGACTGGGGGACGGGATGAGACCAGCCATCTGCAAAACGGTCCTGCTCCTACGTGTGCAATTTCCATCTGGCCGGGGGAAGGGGGGCCGAGGGGGGAGGGTATGTGGTCCTGAGGAGGCATGTGGTCAGCGGAGGGCGTGGCAGCCGTGCGGTGCCAGGGCAGGAACCCAGGCTGGGCTCGCTGGTGCCAGGGGGTGGGAACAGGCCCTCGCTGCCAGAACTGGGATACAGCACACCTGAGGTGTCGCCCCGCGGCTGGAGAAGCTAGGCGGGCAGGCAGGGACAGGCCCTGCCCCTCCCCAGCTCCAGGGACCTACCCCCAAGACCCGCCTTGCCTGCTGCCGTTCAAGGGCAGGGAGTCCTTCCTGAGCCTATGGGGGGGGCCCCTGGTGTGAGCCTGGGTGGACACAGGCCATGTCCGTCAGCCCCAGCACCCTCAAACCTGGCCCCGGGCAGAGGATGGGGGCTCCAGGCTATGGGAAAGGCCGGGCCCAGATCCTGTGTTCCATTGGGGGGTGCTGGGGGAACTGGGGGTACCGGCTGGGCCTGAGCCATCTCTCCCGGAAGATCTGGACGCCCCCTGTCTGCTCCTCCTCAGGGAGGATTAGAAGCCCCCCCACTGGGGGCAGGGAGCCCACCTGGGAAGCCGAGGCCCAGGTTTTCCACCCAGGTCAGGCACCCTGACCACACCTGAAGGTCACCTGTAGGTCGCTGCGTGATGAGGGTGTCCCAGCGAGCAGCCCAGGTGCTGCCCCGCTTCCCGGGGAGCCCGGGCGGCCCCTCGACCCCTGCCGCTCGGGATGGGCGCCCAGCTGCGGGGCGCCGAGTTCGCCAAGGGCGGGTGGTCTGCGCCCCCCGCAGCCCCCCGTTATTTTTGGTTCGCGCTGACGTCAGCCAGTGCCCCCTCCCCCTCCCAGGAGCCGCGGGGCCGGAGAGAGCGGGGCCCGCCAGGCGCCCCCCGTGACCTTCAAGGCGGGAGCTGCCCACTCGCCCCGCGAGGCCGCCCCGTCGCAGCCCGCGCCCCGGGCCCCGGAGCCCCAAGGCCTTACGCTGCTGCTCCCGGCGCTCGGTCCTCGGCGCGGCGCGCTCTCCGGGACCAGGGCGGCGGCGGCTGCGGCTGCGGCTGCGGCTGCGGGGACTGGGAGTTTCCCACAGTGCACTGCTCTGGGCGCCGCAGCCCGAGGGGGCGGGGCCGCATCGCCGCAGGCCCCGCCCCCTCGGCCTCCACGGCGCCCCCGGCTGGCGGGAACGCCGGGCCCGGCCCAGCTCCGCTGTGGGGCCCCAGGACGGTTGCGTTGGGGGGGGTGGGAAGGGGGCCGCCGTCCCGCACCTCCGATCCCGCCGCCGAGGGGATCGGGGGGCCCAGGCCCTCCCCCAGGTCGGGGCGGGTCCGCGGGTGGATGGACGGAGGTCGGCGAGCAGGGCAGGGAGCCGGTTCCGAGGAGCACCCCCACCCCACCCCACCCCTGCCCCCAGTGGATCTCAGAGAGACGCCATCTACTTAGAATATTTATTTATCTTCTCACAAGACAAGACACAAAAAGTTACAACTTCTTAAAACTCTTCAAAAGAAAAAATATAATTCTGTAAGCAGCAGCAGCAGCTTCCAAGGTACAGATGTGGTGGGAGAGGACGCTCCCAGGAACAACCGTGAACTGCGGGGCCGGGCCCGAGCCCCAGGTAGTGTCACCGGAAGGGGCCTCCGAGGAGGACGGAGCCCAGGTGGGGTACACAGCACCAGCACATCAGGATCAATCACCGATACAATCACGTGGCCTGGGGTGGGGGTGGGGGGTTGGGGGGCAGGGGGCAGGGGGCAGGGGGCAGGCCTGCTTTGGCTCACAACATCCACAAACGAGGGCGGGTCCCGGGAGGGAGGGCAGAGTTTACGGAGTGTGGTCAGAGCCCTTCTGCAGAGGCCCAGAGAGTACGGTGGGCCCTGGCAGGGCGGAGGGGGTAGGTACCCCCAGGCTCCATACTGGTCCTCATGCCTGCCCTCCCTACTGGCCAATCCTGGACCCAAGGTCAGGGGGTCTCAGGAGAGGGGTCTGCCAAGGTGCAGCAAGAACCAGGCTGGAAAAATAAGTTCCTGGATGGGGTCAGAGGGGAGCCTAGGGCGCACACAGCACAAACACACACACATTGCCCGCTGTGTGGGTAAGGCCAGCAGTGCCCCCCCACCGCACACAGCCCCACCTCTGAAGGGCCAGGTCAGTTGAGGGTTGCTGGACACAACCTGCTCCCCAGACATTTACACATGCACACAGACCTCACACGCTACGGGTCCCTAGCCTGCGGCGGGGGTAGAGGCCCACCAGGAGGGATGCTGGATCCCACGGAGGGGGGGGGCTTGCCTGGAGGGGTCAGACCTCAGTGTGACCCCCCGCTCGGACTCCTGGCTCAATAATGGGGGGCTGGAGACCCCAATCCTCCCGCAAGGCTGGCCAAGGTGAGAGGGGCAGCGGCAGGGAGAGGCTGGACGGATGGACACAGGGATGGACAGAGCACTTGTGCTCGGCAATAAATAGGTTTGTGCAGGGCCCCCTTTGTGGACTAGGGGCCAAGCCTCGGGGACGAGAGCTGGTAGACTGGAGTGTAGGGTCCGCTGGCTCAGCCCAGGCCTGGGGGCCCCAGCCCAGAGACCAGCTCTGTCCCTGGGGCTGTTCAGGCCGGGGCGGAGCCGTGGCGGGGCTGGCTCCAGGAATGTAAAGGTTTCTGCATTTTCTACATAAATAAGACATTGCTCCCAGTGGTGGCACAGGCAGGGCCCCTCAGGGGCCCGGGTGCACCACCCATGTGGACCCTGCTCCCTTCCTCCGCTTCCCCCCACCCGCGTGGAAAGGCTGGGGAGAGACTTCCTCTGCTCAGTCCTGGGCGGCCACTGGGCTCCGGCCCCCACTCTGGTCCCGCTGGGCTGGAGGGCGTGGGTGGCCGCTGGGCTCAGAGCTGGGGCCCAGGCAGCAGCCCCAGCAGGCTCTCGGCGATGCCCAGGAAGTAGACCACTTGAGCGATGCCGAATAGCGGCGCGATGACCAGGGCGCGGCAGTAGGCGCCCTTCAGGAAAGCCGCGGGGCCCTCGTGCCTCAGGATCTTCCTGTGGGGAGACGGTGGTCAGGACTGCTGGCCCCAACCAGCCCCAGCCCCGGCCCGGCCCCCGCCCCCGGGCCTCCCCACCTGGCGCAGTCCAGGAACCCCGTGTACGTGTCCTCGTTGACACCGCGCTGCAGCGACTGGAGCCTCGTCTTCACCACTGCAGGGGGGTGTGCGGGTCAGCGCGCGGCCCACCTCCACCCCACGCCTGAGCCTCCACCTCCAGCCCCCCACGCAGTGCCAGGCACTGACCGTCACAGGGGTTGACGGCCACGGCGGCCGCGCTCCCAGCCACACAGCCAGCCAAGAAGGACACATAGAAGGGAGACTTCTCCCCAGATGCGGGACGGCCCAGCTGGTTCAGGTTGGCAAAGAGGGGGAAGTAGACGATGGAGAAGGGGACGTCCCTGGGTGGGGAAGAGAGGGCCGCTGGTCACCTAGCTGTGCCCTAGCGGTGGGCGGTGGGCAGGCCTCCCCGCCCCCAGACCCTCGCCGGCCTGCCACCTGAGCAGCGTGGCCCCCAGGCCCTTGTAGAGGCCGGCAATGCCCCGGCTCCGAAGCAGGTCCCGGGTTAGCTGGGTAGCTGTGGGCCGGGGGGCGGCCGGGGCCTCCATGGCGGGCTGGGCGCCCCCTTGGGCAGATAGCTGGGCCTGAATCTTCTTCTGGGCAGCTGGGGAGAGAAGGCAGGGCCTGCTGGCTCTTCCTCTGCATCTCCACCTCCCCGCGGGGATGGGGCTCCAGCTGAGACCCTGCCCTCCCCCCCTCACCAATGCGGCCTGCGTCCTGAAGCTGGATCTTCAGCATCTCCATGGGGGTGGTCACGATCACCTGGCAGGTGCCGGCCCCACAGCCAGCCAGCATCTCCTTAAACAAGGTCAGCTTCTGCCTGCGGGGAAGGGGTGGGGGCCGAGCTGCGGAAGCGGAAGCCCCGCCGCTCAGGGGGCTGCTGGCTGCCCTGGGCGTGAAGGGGAATGGGGTGGCAGGGGCAGATGAGGCCCTGGAGGGGTACAGGACCCGCCAGCCTCAGACTTCCCCTCCGGCCCTCCAGCAGTGGGCACCGAGCCCAGGGGACAGATGGCCCCACTGATGGGGCCTGGGAAAGGTGGAAGGGCCGTTCTCAGGCAAAGAGCAGTGGAGAGACCAGGGGCCTCATGTCCCCAAAGGGCCAGCCTTGTGGCCCGGGCCTCGGGTAACAGGGAAAGCGGGTCAGGCCCCCCACATCCCACCCTCCAGGGGCTGGTGCACGTGGCTGGGGCCTAAGCACCACTGACTCAGCATCCCTTAGTCCGAGTGCAGGAGGCAGGGGGGATGGGTCGGCAGGCAGAGCGCTCTGTGGCTGCGGACCCCTCCCCCTCACAACCTTGGCCCGCACCCCTCACCCGTCCTTGGAGAGCTGGTATCGGAAGAAGTCATTGGCTGCCAGCTTGATGGCCTTCTCTGGGGTGACAAGGGTCAGGTTCACAGCGGCTCCTGCGGGCACGGGGGACGCAGGCAGGTCGGTGGCCAGAGCGGAGGAGGCTCTGAGCCAGCACCAGCCTCCCAGCTGGCAAAGCCTCACCCCAGTCACTCCTTGGCTCCCCGTCCTGCCCTCTCACCCACATTGGTGCCAGGCGGGCAGGACCGGGCAGGGACAGGGGCAGTGCCTCCGCCTGGCGCTCCATTCACCCTGCCTGTGTGATCTTCCCGCTCTGGCCTCCCCGAGGAGCACCTCCGGGGTGGGGGGGGGAGCAGAGGTCAGCGGGTGCTCCCACTGGGTGGGGGCTGTGGGTGTGCGCAGGAGCCCCAGGGGAGGACACAGGCCTGGGTGAGCCAGAGCCCGGGAGGCAGTGGCGGGCCTCCGCTCAGGGTCTGGGCAGAGCCAGGCCTGGGGATTGTCTCCTAAGCAGCTTTGCGGTGAGGCCTCCTCCTGCGGGGCTCCAGCAAGGGCGGGCAGAGGCCCACCTGCCCCGAGGGCAGGGGGTGCCCTGGGAGGGCGCTGAGAGCTTCCCCTCCCCACGGAGGCCAGGCCGCGTGGCCCTCCCGGCACCCAGGCCCCTTGGTCCGTCCACACTCGCACAGGCCCCAGCGGGCCACCCTGCCTGGCTCTGCCCCCCGCCTCCCTGGCGCACCGGCCTCGGTGGCTGCCCTGACCCCGGCCTCACCGCGGTACATGCCGAAGTAGCCCTCGGAGCGGATGGTCTTGATGAGGCAGTCGGACCTGCGGCCGGGGAGGGGGAGGGGGAGGGGGAGGAGGGGGAGGAGGGGGGAGGGGGGAGGAGGGGGGGTGGAGGAGGGGGGAGGAGGAGGAGCGGAGGAGGAGAGGAGGAGGGGGGAGGAGGGGGGAGGAGGGGGGGAGGAGGGGAAGGAGAAGGAGGGGGGAGGAGGAGGGTGAGCCGAGCCGAGCGCGCGCGGGCGCGCACCCTGACCCCGGGGAGCCCCCGCCGGCCTCCCCGCCCGCCCCGCCGCGGGCTCACATGCTGCTGTACAGGCGCTGGCCGTTCTGCTGGTTCTGCAGCCGCGTCTTGGCCAGGTCGATGGGGAACACGCAGGTGACGCCGATGAGCCCCGCGATGCCGCCATTGAGGAGCTTGGCCGGCAGGCTGAGGGAGGCAGGGTCAGCGCGGGCGGCGGGGGCGGGGGGCGCGGGGGGTGCAGGGGCGCGGAGGAGGGCGGGGCGGGGCGGGGCGGGCGCGCGGCCCCCTCACCTGATCTGCTGCTCGGCCATGGGAGTGGGCGCTCCCGGTGGCCCGGGCGGCGCGGGCGAGGCGGCGGCGCGGGGCGGTCCTGGGGCCCGGAGCTCGGGGCCGCCGCTGCCGTCCTGGGGGGGCCGAGCGCGTCAGCGGGCAGGGCGGGCGCCCCGAGCCCCCCGCGCCCCCGCACGGCCACCTGGTCCCCCGCAGGCCCGCCGCGCCGCCTCCGCCCGCACACTCACACTCACACTCACGCTCGCACACACTCATGCGCACACGGGCCGCGCGCAGGAGCGCTCTCTGCCTTAAAGGGCCAGGCGCCTCCGGGGACTCGGGCGCCACCCGGCATCTGGCGGCGGCCCCCACCCCGGCAGCCGCGCCCGGCGCCCGCCCTCTTCAGGACCGAGGCTGCGGGGGCCGGAGCCCCCCCCCGCCCCCGGCTCCGCGCAGCCCAGAGGAGCCCCAGCCGCCGGGCCCCAGGCAGGCCCCCCGGGGAGAGGCGCACGCGCCCGGCGCCCCGCGCCCCGCCCCGCGCCCGCCTCCAATGCAGCGCGCCCAGGAATCTCAGCGCCCCCGGCCCAGGTCCCCTGTGAGCTCGGGGTGCGTGGGCCCGGGGCAGGGGCCGCCCACCGAGCTCCCTGCGCCTGACCCCTCCACCCCGGGGAGCCCCCGCCCTAGGGACAGGGCAGGGGAGGGGAGCGGAGCTGGCCTCGGGGACCCCGCCGGGGGCCTCCCGGGGCCCTGGAGCCTCCCCACCCCCCCCACGCCCCGGCTGCCTCCCCACCCCCCCACCTGGCTCCCCCTGGCCTCCCCACCCCCCGTCTGGCTCCCCCGGCCCCCCCCACGCCCCCCCAGCTGACTCCCGGCCCCCCCACCCCCCACCCCGGCTGCCTCGCCGCGGCCCCCCCAGCTGGCTCACCCGCCCACCCCCACCCGGCTGGCTCCCCCCGGCCCCCTCAGACACCAGCTGTCACCGGCTTGCCCAGGGCACTGCCACGCGGGGTCACAAGGCTGGCTGCCGCCCGTGGTCCCCCCGAGGGCTGCTGACCGTCGCCCCGGCCTCCCGGGCCCGCTGTGCCCCGAGCGCCCCGTGCCCCCTGCCCCTGGGCCCCAGCGGCCGCGCGGCCCCCGCCCCACTCACCCCGAGTGCACCGGGGCCGGGCTGGTCGGGACTGCGGCCGCCGGCGCTCGCCGAGGAGGAGGCCGGGGCGAGGGAGGCGCCCGAGGCCGGGATTGGCCGCCGGGCGGGGCGGGGCCGGCCTTGGGGGGGCCACTTTCTCTTTCACTTTGGGCGCGTTGGCGACTGTGCGGCCCGGAGCCCGAGCGGGAGGGGGTGTGACAGCTTCCGAGGCCTGGTCAGCCCCTGGGCAGTGGGCGGGGCTCACGCTGACCCCCGCCGGGGCCCACCGCCACCCTGGCTGCCCCAGGGCCCCCCTCCCCCCCAACCCCAGCCCTGGCCCACCACGACCCCAGCTGCCCCCAGGGCCCCCCCTTAACCCACCAACCCCAGCCCCAGCCCATCCCGACCCCAGCTGCCCCCGGAGGCCCCCCACAGCCTGGGCTTACCACGACCCCAGCTGCCCCCACCCCCCTCCGGGGACCGGCCCCCACCGTGACCCCAGGCCCCCCCACCCCCACCCAGCCCCAGCCCACTGGAACTCCAGCTGCAGCTGCTGGCTGGTTCTGTCTAGGGCTCTGGGACCCCAGGGATGGGGCGCTCTGTGTGCCCAGGTGCCCTGGGTGGACAGGGGTCTGTGCCCACCTCTGTTTGTGAGACCTGCATGTCTGTTGGATGAAGACACATTTTGTGGAAACCTCCCCCTGGGGCAGAGGAAGATATCCCTGTCGACAAAAGAGGTCAGGGAAGGGGTGGCAAGGTCCCCAGAGGCTGCTGGCTACCACCCACACAACTGCTTACCTGGCAGGTCCAGAGGGCATGGGAACTGGCACTCCCAGAGCCCTCTGCCCTGCCAAGGGGCCCCCAACACACACACCCATGCCCCTAGCCCCCAGATAAGAGTCTGATCTCTGAACTTCCACCTGACTTTTGCCTCCTCACCTCCCCCCCACACACACACCCCACCGCCTCCAGGTGTAGACTGACTACAGCCAGCTGTTTGCTGCCCCAGGGCATCAGGGGCAGGGGCTATACTCTCTGAGGCCTACCCCTGCCCTCCGGGGAGCCGAGTGAGCCCTGCCTCCCAGCTAGGGTATGGGACACCTGGGGGGGGCCCCGGAAATCAGAAAGACTAAGGTGAGCAAGAGAGGGGTCCAGAGGGATCCTTACCAGGGCTCCCTGCCTGGGCTGGTGCCAGCTGTTTCTCTCCAAGACCGACTCCGTGTCACAGCTGAGCTGGTAACACCCGTACTCAGCACACCTCAACAGTCTGGTAGGAATGTTCTGCTTGGGTTTACAGCCGCGATATAAAGAGTCAGGGTGCCCCCTAAGTGAGGTAGACTCGCTGCTGCCAACAGGGCAGATCCTCCGAGCTCTCTTACCTCCTGCCTCGGAGCCCCGCGGTGGACTTTGAGCAACTTAGATATGCTCGGAGGCGCCCTTAGCCCGGTTGCTCAGCACTGGCAGCACGTTAGAACCACTTGGGTGGGGGGATCCCTGGGTGGCGCAGCGGTTTAGCGCCTGCCTTTGGACCAGGGCGCGATCCTGGAGACCCGGGATCGAATCCCACGTCAGGCTCCCGGCATGGAGCCTGCTTCTCCCTCTGCCTATGTCTCTGCCTCTCTCTCTCTCTCTCTCTCTCTGTGTGTGACTATCATAAATAAATAAAAAAAAAGAACCACTTGGGCTTTGAAAAGTCCCGATGGCCAGACTATGCCTCCAGAGCAGCTAAACCAGAATCTTTGGGGCTAGGGCCCACAGATCAGTATTTTATCTCCCCCAGATCATTGTCATGTGTCCAAGCTTGGGAAATGGCGTTCCAGGGGCCGGGAACCTGGTTTCTGCCAAATATCAAAGGGGCCGGCACCACGCACGGAGCCATCTGGTTGGATCTCTCCTAGCTTCCCTTTTCCCCCTGCCAAAGCTGAAATCAAATTGTTTCTAAACCAGATTATCAAATTACATTAATTTGTATCATTATATCCCAGCTTTTAATTTAAGTCCTGCAGCCTGGCATCTGCTCTGTTATAGGGAACCAAAGAAAGGGGGCCTTACCTAAGTTTGGGCCATAGCATTAAACGGAGGGGGTGGGAGGAGGTTTCCTCTAAAGCCTGGAATCCCTTGGGATCCACGGGGAGCTGAATTCAGGTGCCATAGATCTAACCACAGCAACTTGCCCAAATGGCAGCTCTCCGTGGGTCGCCTGGGAAGATGAAGTTAAGTCCTATTCCAGGAGTCGGGGCATTTCTTTGTAATCTTTACCTGAAGCAAGCAGGGGATGGGGGGGGGGTGGACTGACTGTGTGAAGACTGGTTTCTGTCTTTCCAGCCCTAGGGAACAACTGGACTATATGCCCTTTCCAGGCAGCGCGTGGGCTCCAAGCAGCCCAACAGGAAGGCCCATCTGTGTTTTAGTTTAGACCAGCAGTTCCATCTTCTGACTCTTCCCTACCCGCATCCTGCCCGCTTTCAAACTCCTGTCCTGCCACCAAGACAGTGAACTGGGTGTCAGCGGATTCGAGGGCTGTCAGGGGCCCAAGCAGACCCAGGAATGCCCCCATTGCTGTGAGGTCTAGCCAAGGTCCTGGCCTGGGATGGGACTCGGTACCTGTGTCCTGAAGCAGCTGGCACAGCTGGTACTGGGCGATGCCAGGCACACCGCGGAGGCGGCCAGAAGGGCTCACAGCAGAGGCCACCCCCTGGTTGTGTGTGTGAAGAACACGAAAACGGAAGCCAGAGATGCCGAAATCCTAGAGGGGAAGAAGGAGGGGAGGGAAACCTGGTTTGCCCGGCTCCCGGCTCCCTTTCCTTTCCCACCAAAGACAGGAAGCTGGGGCTCACCCTACTGGTGCCCCCGATCACATGGGTCCTGCTGGGGTCGGGCAAACTGGAGAGGAGACAGTACGATCAAGGTCATGAAGAACTACTGAAGGATGAAACTGGAGTCAATGAGACAAGACAGGAAGGCGGGCTTGAGGTCCTTCTAGACATGAGAGCCTGCAGGGCCCAAAGCTCAAGAAACAGTTGCCGCAGCGAAGCTGGGGAGGCAGCTAGAGGTCCCCTTGGGAACTCGGCGGGTCAGCTCCCCGGTGCCCGCTCAGCCAAGTCCAGGACCGTCAGTCTGGCCGGGGCCTTCCTGCAGCTGGTGCAAAGCCCCCCTCCTGGCAGGCAGCTCTTCACACATGTGGGCCACCCACCGTTTCCAAAACGTGCTGCCCCACTTTTGGCAAAGCTGCTCCTTCTGCCTGGCCTGGCCTGGCCTCACCTTTCCACGCTCAGAACACTGTGGAGCATGATGGGTTGGTCGAGCACAGGCAGCACGTCAGTGTCCCCTGTAATCACACGTAGGCTGTACCTGCAGATCGCACGAAAGAAGGGAAGCAATATCTGGGTTCCCGCTAATCTCCCCTCGGTCCCTTTCATGGTCTCCTCGGGCTACAGCTCTGATACTCTTACTGCTCCAGCACCCATCCAACCCTCCCAAAGGGGGCGTGGTGAGGTCGGGGGGTGGGGGGACCGGAAGGGGTCCTTAGACCTGGCTTGGGGGTAGGAAGGAAGAGGATCCAGAGACGCTCAGGAGAACATCGAATCCTTCATCTGTCAGGCAGAGGCCAGTGCAATGGGGAGGGTGCATCTCCCAGCAGGAGCTCCCACCCAGGGTCCCGACTGAATAGTGACATTATGTATGTGGCCGTCATGTTTGTTCTCCCCATGGCCCCCTGGTATCTCCATTTCACGGACCAAGAAACAGTTTCTTCAAAGAGACAAAGTTAATTCCCTCGCTTAGCAGGTGCTCTAGCTGGGGTTTGAACCCTGTCCTGTCAAATTCCAGCCCACACCCTTCCAGCGTTCCTCCTCTCGTCCTCAGGCCCTGCCACAAACTGGGCTGGACTAGAGTCATGAAATTTGGACGCGTGTGTTTCTTCTAGAAAATGGGAGATCATCGCCCCTAACCAGTGAGGACTCCAGAGGTAACTGATGTTAACATGCGCGTGGGAACGGGACACGGGGTTCTCTGGGGACACGTCCTCACCCGCATAGGGTCTGGGAGTCCGGCTTGGCCTCAGGCCAAGTGGCCGCGAAGTGGCTGCTGGGAGAAAGTGGTTACGTGGCAAGAAGAGGAAAAGCAGCAAAACCAGATCACGTTTGTTGTGTCGGTGTCTGTACCCGGGCAAAAGAATAAAAAAGGAAAATGGCAAAAAAAAATGTTTGGCTGAAGCATGTGGGTATGTTTGCTTTCACTTCAATTTCAGGGAGTCGTGCACAGCTTTGCAGGGTACACTAGGCGGTAAGACTATCGGGGTACATTGCATCGGGTTCTGACTTCTTGGCCTCGAGTGACAGGAACCTGCTCAGGGGCCTCGTCTCGAGGGGTGGAAGTCCAACCTCTCGGCAAATTCCAGGTATTTGTTCAGTGAGTCTCGGGAGTAGATGTCTCCCAGAGGGCTCCGAGGGTTGATTAGCGTGAGGCCTCTGACCTTTCTCCCCTAAAAAAGACCAAAAAACTGAAAACAAAAAAACAAAATAAATAAAACCAACCAACCCCCCCCCCAACCATAACGGAGTTGGACACAACGGGTCCTACACATCTACCTCGAGTTCAGCCAGGGATCAAGTCAAGATGCCCAGTTCGCACACTTACCCGAGGCCTATCGTCGGGATCTGAGCTCCTCCGGGAGGATCTCGAACACGCAGCTCTCCCACTGCCCCCGGGGACAGCAGGAGCGAGGACCCGGCTCAGGGCTCCCAGCGGGACATGTCCCTGGGGCCCACAGCGCCTTGGCCCTCCAGCCCCGTTGGGGCAGCGGCACCCACCCTCCAGGCGTCGGCCTCGTCACGGCAGGCCCGGCCTCACGCACGGCCCCCCAGCGCCCGGTCCTTGCCTCCGTGGTCGGGAAGGCAGGCACGGCCCCAGCACCGCCGACCCAGAGCTCCGAGCCTCAGCCCCCGTAACCCCGAGCAATCCCTCGCGCCCGGGCTGCGGTCCCACTGCACTCTCCCTGCCCCGATTTCTCTATCCTTCCCCCACTGTCGCTTACATGGGGGGACTGCAGGGGCCCTTCCCCTTCCACATGCCGCGGGACATTCCACGGCCTAGGTGGGCTAGCGGGGAAGGGGCCCACCCTCAGCTCAACCTTCCAGTACAGGCGGGAACTGAAGGTGGAGCTGCCGTAGAAGCAGGTGGGGACCAGAGAGCCTTCTGGAAGCACGGGAATGAGGCCGTCTGTCCGGGGGTCTCTCTGTCAGGACATGCCAGGCCCCCCAGACCAGTAGCCACACTACGGACGGAGAAGGCTCCTTGGGCCATCCCTCCTACCCGGGGCTTAATTTTTGGTCTGAGGCTCCGTAGAAGTGACCTTCCTGTAGCCGTTCTTTGGGGAAACACTAGAGAAGGAGGAAGGGAAGACCGTGGCTCCGAATGGTCTGGGATCCCGGTGACAAACCCCAACGGGCCCGCTGGCAGGTGGAGCGTAGTCCTCGGCGCGTCTCGCCAGCCGCCGTCCATGCCTTGGGAGCCGAGGTCCGTGCCGGGGAGGGCGGGATCTCTGCGCGGCTCGGGGTACCTGCACCTGGCGAGCCCATCGGTTCTTTCCTTCCCCCCTTCGGCCTCACTGATGAGCTAACCAAGGGCCCAGGCCTCCGAATGGAACTGGCCGTCTGGGTAACCGCCTTCTGCACGGCCGGAACTCGCTGGGCCCAACGCCCTTGCTTGGGTGGTGGTCGGAGGGAGGCTGACAACACATCCCGCGGCCTTATTGGACCTAAACTAATTCACCGCCCCCCTTCTTGGCAGAGGAGACAGGAGTTAGGAAGTTGAAATGGCTAAGCCAGCTTCCCGGGGCTCTCCGTACCGGAGGGGGGTCCCGAAGCCCAGCTAATGACGCAGCGAGTTGGCTCCAGTTGTCCCTATTTCTGAGGCGACCTCCTTGAGGACTGTCCCGTGTTTTCCTTCCATACTCGTGGGGGCCCGAGTCCATCCCTCCTACAGAAGTAACAGGAAGGTGTTCTCATTGGGGTAGAAGTTCCAGCGCTTCGGGGCAAAGGCCTATGCGTCCAAATATCCTTCTTCCCTAAGACCGGTGCCTGCGTGCTGCTGTTTCGCCGGGGGAAAGCAGGGCGCATTGACTTTCCACCCAGATCACGCAGAACCTTGGCGGCCATGGGGAGTACAGAGGCAATTCAGAGCCACCACCTGGAGACCCACAGGAGGCAGAGGTCAAAAACCATGTAAGTCCCCATGTGAGAAGGTCGAGCCCCTTTGTCTCCCACCCCCGCCCCCGCCCCCAGGAGGGACAGGCACCGGGAACTCCCTCATGTGGGACCCACTGGTCTTTGCTCTGCCCTGGCCTTGAGGGTCTCTGCTGGTTCTAGAAAATTCAGAAATTCCCCCAAGAATACCGCCCTCTACCAGGGAAGCCTGAGACTGCGGGACTGACTCCCGTTTTCGGGATAGAGCTGAGCAGGTGGCTTGCAGGAGTGGGTCGGGAGTCGGGCGTCCTCCCCCCACAGCCCGTGGATAGACCCGGAGGGACTGGTGCCCAGGCCCCGGCCTTGCCTCGATCAGCGTCAGCCTACGGTCTTTCCCAACGAGCAGAGCATCCAACCCCACGTCACGGGGCGCCTGCCTGAAGCTATCAACTCTCCAGGTGACGCAGACCATTAAGTGTGAGAGTTTGGACAAGAACTCAGGCCTTTTGAGTTCTAGGGCACTGCTCTCTCCACCAGCCCGGGCTGCCTCCTGAGGACGTTTCACTCTGGATGTTTTCTAGAAGTTTCTAGAAGTTGTTCTAGAAGTTGTTGCCCAAAGAAATAGGGAGGAAGCCAACCAAGAATCTTGTGCCTCGGGTCCTTCCCTCAATGAGAACAGGTGTCCGGGGGCCATGAGCCTTTAGACCCGGGAATTACTCGCAGCAGTTGCCCTGTCCAGTCAGGATATTGCGGCAGGACATCCTCGGTGACGTTCATGTCACTGTGACTCTGCTGTTGACAAACAGAGCGTGAGGACAGCCAGACTGGGAAGACCCACAGGCCTCAGCCTACTGCTAGCACGCATGTGGGCCTCACAGAGGAGGACGGGGAAGCATGCCCCGTGATGAACAGAGGCCCCATCTTCCTGTCGTAGGTTACACGTGTGGGGGATTCATGGGCGAGTGTGGCCTCCCCTCCTGTGCACTTGGGCCAGGGCCATATATGCACAAACACCCATCCAGAGCACAGCCCCGAACACAGTAAGCCGCGAGTTCACATGTGTTGTTCTAGAAGCTGTTTCCCCGCTCCCTGCCCTGAACTCTTAAGTCTGGTCACTAAAGAACATTCTAGGGTGACTAGACCTGGTGTCGGGTCCCAGCACAGCCCAACACTTGGCTTACCGTCGGTCATCAGAGCAAGGCAGAGCTTATTCGCACGGATTCCAAGCTTAATGAAGCCCCGGAGATGGAAGGAGACTAACAGGTCCACTTGCCCTGCCCTGTACGGACCTCTCTCAACCTCTAGTAAGTACTCAGAACATTTCAAGGGGAAATCTCACAGCCCCACGAGGCAGTTCAGTCCATGTTTAACAACTTCAAGTGTGGACGCCCGGGTGGCTCAGCGGTTGAGCACCCGCCTTCAGCCCAGGGCGTGATCCTGGGGTCCCGGGATCGAGTCCTGCGTCAGGCTCCCTGCGTGGAGCCTGCTTCTCCCTCTGCCTGTGTCTCTGCCCCTCCCTGTGTCTCTCATGAATAGATAAATAAAACATTAAAAAAAAATAAAACACTTTCTTCTGAGAAAGGCCCACTTTGAGAAAAAGGGGAAACTGAAGAGGTAGGCACTGCATGTCCATCCTGTGCCTCAGCTAGGACCCCGCAAAGCAGGAATTGCTCTAAGAAAAAGTGATTTTGAAAGAAGGGAGGGAGGAAGAGAGGGAGGAAGGGAGAGGGAGAGACAGAGAAGGAGAGACAGAGACGGATAGAAAATCAAAAGCCTGAGCACATTTTTCTGCTGGACTAGAGGTTAGGAAACTCCTGCCCAAGGGGCCAAATCCAGCTGCCTCTTTTGGTTTCATTTTGCTTTTAACTTTTAAAGATTTATTTACTTATTTGAGAGAGAGAGAGAGGGAGAGAGAGAGATGCACACGCAGAAGGGGAGGAGAAGCAGATTCCGGGCCGAAGAGGGAGCCCGATGCGGGGCTCGATCCCAGGACCCCAAGATCACGACCCAAGCCAAGGGCAGACGCTCACCGGCTGAGCCCCGCTGGCGCCCCAGCTGCCTCTTCCTGTAAATGAAGCACGGCCGCGCACGTCTGAGGATGCGTGTCCTTGGCTGCGTGTACGCTTCCATGGGAGGGCGGAGGAGCGGTGACACAGACCCCGGCTCACGAGGCCCAACGCTTCCCTAGGTGGCCCCATGTGGAAGACGCTTGCCTTCCCTTACTCCAGAACATGGGCAGGACATCCTCGGTGAGGATTCCCCGTTTCTCCTAGGTTGGCCACTCCAGACACTCAGAGCTCGGTCTCGCATCCTTCCTGCGTCACCTCCTTACAAACGCCGCCAGCGGCTCCTGGGCCGCGGCCGTGGCCTCTCCCCGCCGGGAGCCGTGCGCGCCATACACCTGCTTCTAGATCCTCACGGAGGACTTCCAGGACGGCGGAGGCTAGGCTTCATCGCCAGCCATTCGTTCGGGGCGTGGGGGTGAAAGTCTTCAGTTCTAGCAAGCTCCCGAGACTCTCAGCTATTTAAAGCACCTTGCCTCTGAGGGAAGGCGAAGCGATGGGGAGGATGGAGGAAACACCTTCCTAAAGCCTCGAAGAGTCAACCACCCGAAATGAGGCGGCGGGAAGCCCCGAGGTAAGAAAACCTAAGGCCAACAGCTGCCTCTAATTCTTTATAGGACAGTCCTCAGGTTCCCAGACACAGAGACTCCTTTTTTTCTAAAAATCTAGATTTACACCCCTTCGGCCAGAAGGCCACAGTTTGAATTCTTATTCCGGGTTACGTGCCCCAGTGCCCTCACATCTGCCAAACCTTGTTGCCCCTCTCACGGGTTTGCGGCCCGACCTGTTCCAGCCCCGGCCAGTCTGCCGTGCTATCTCCAGGGCAGCCTGTACTCCCGCCAGCGCCGCTGCAGGCTCCCGGATCAGAATCTCCCCCGGTCGGCCTTCACCTTCGTGAGCCCGGGCCTGGCACGGAGGGGGCAGGGGGAGGGGCACAGCCCCGGCCCGAGGCCGAGCCCCGAGAGCAGGGCGCAGACTGAGCACTTTTGCTATGCGAGGTGGAGCAGCGACCAGACAAGCCACAGGACAAAGTAGTGCCATCCTCAGCCGTCGTACAGAGGACCTCACCCGCCAGAACTGGGAACATGCAGGCTGGTCGGAAAGAATCGAACCAACATAAGCTCTCATGTCTACGCTAACACTTTGCTCTACAAACAAATGCTCTGTTCTGGCCCAACCCCCTTCCCCTAAAAGTAGGAGAGTCCTTTCCATGGGGCTCTCAACCCCGCAGAAGGTAGGTCATGTCGTCGTTCCTGACAGCCCCCACTTTAGGATGCTCCAACTGATGATTTTTTTTTCTACTTTGCAATGGTGCAAAAGTGATATGCATTCAGTAGAGACTACTTGGAATTTTGAATTTTTTTCCTGGGCCAGACCCTGGGCACCGGCAGCAAGCGGCAGTCCCCAGTCGGCCCCATGATCACAAAGGTCCACAGGCATCTCATGACCATCCTGTACCCAGACGATGACCCTCCTGTATGCACTTGCAGTACAGGATCCGAGAAGTTACAGGAGATGTTTGACTCTTGATGGTAAGACAGACTGCGTAGAGGACTGTGCCCAGGTGAAGGCCAACGTGAGTGGGCTGAGCACGATTCGGGGAGGTCAGGCTGGACTGCGATGTTCAGCGGCTGCGGTGTATGGGACGCGTTCTCAGCCTGCAGCGGGCTCCTCAGCACGTAGCCCCTCATGAGTCAAGGAGGACGTGCACGTGGAGAGCACAGAGCGGAGTTGGCAAGGGCCAACAGGGAGTCCCGGTTCCTCCTCCCGAAGGGTGGACCCCTCCGCCCTTGCCGGTCCTGGGGCGCTGGTGGGAAGGACCGCAGCGGTGGACAAGCGCTCTTTTCCATGGGCACGAAGTTACCACCAGGGGGGGGTCTGCTTCCCTCCAGGCTGGGCCCCCGCAGAGTGAAGGCCTTGTCCCGCGTCACCTTCATAACAAAATCAAAGATGCCATGTGGTCCCAGGACTTCAGCAGTAGCTCCAGTTCGGGCTGCTAGAGGGCCACCCTTGGTTCTCGCCCTGGAAGTCCTCGACGTTACCGGCACTCCGGGATTCTCCCCCGTCCCTGGCTCTCAGCCGGAGACCCCCGGGGCCAGGAAAGCAGGAACCGGGGTCGGGCAGGGAACCTGGAGACCAGTGTGGCCAACAAGCTGCAGAGGACAGAGGCTGCTCGCCGCGGTCAGAGTGAGAGCTTCTCAGACTGGCGTGTGGAACGACGGACAGATGCCGAGGCATTTACCTCAAAGAAGTGTATTTTCTTGGCAAAACATATTTTCTAATAAGGAAGTGACTCTGTGACGAGGCCAGGAGGACACTGGCAGGTAGACCTCTGCCAAGACAGGTCTTTTCTTTTCTTTTCAAGATTTTATTTATTTATTCATGAGAGACACACAGAGAGAGAGAGGCAGAGATGCAGGCAGAGGGAGAAGCAGGCTCCATGCAGGGAGCCCGATGTGGGACTTGATCCCGGGACCCCGGGGTCACCCTCTGAACCGAAGGTGGATGCTCTACCACTGAGCCCCCAGGTGTCCCAACATGTGTCTTTTTTTTTTTTTTTTTTTTACATGTGTCTTTTCTATTGGAAAAGTCTACTGTGAGAGTTGTTGGCCCACAAAGGCAATAATGTCTCTAAGTTGTCTGCTACTGGGGCCTACCAACCCTTTCCTCAATCCTCTTGTGTGCACCCTTGGTTTCGGCATCCCCCAGCTTCCAACCGTCTACCTATTACATCACACTGTTATGGAAGAGGGCCTTTTGGGGGCACCTGGGGGGCTCAGTCGGTTAAGCGTCTGCCCTCGGCTCAGGCCCTGACCCCAGGGTCCTGGGATGGAGCCCCGAGTCAGGCTCCCTGCTCGGTGGGGAGTCCGCTTCTCCCTCTGCCTCTGCCTCTCCCCCCAGCTTGCGCGCTCTCGCTCACGCTCTCTCTCTCTCCCCCAAATAAAATCTTTTTAAAAGTTGGGGGGGGGGGGCTCCTATAACAGCTAGAAGCTGTGTCTCAGAATCAGCTTAGCAGATGCCAACAGCCCTTAAACAGTAGAAGCGGAGAAGGAGGAGCAAACATGGGAAACGAGCTGGGAACAGGCTGGTCTCTTGGTTGTTTGCAGTGCACAGGGATAAACTCTTTATAGCAGGAGCTTTTTTATGTCACTTTTCCGTGTACCCCACAAGCTCTTCTAGCCCTGAGTTGCCCTCCAGCCTTCCTTCCCTTTGCCACGTACCAACCTCTCCTGGCGTCCCAGTCCCCTGACCTAATTCAGACGCTTCCTTCTTATTATGGTAAGTATGATAAGGATTTCAGAGACTCCTTTATGTACATGGGAAGCAAGGTGCTGGGAGAATACACCCCTGAACACAAGCTGCAAAACTGAAATCTCAGGTAGCAGCCTTTGAAGAACCCAGGTTATATCTTATAGCTCCTACTCACCGATTGTAGCCTGTTGCAAGAAATACCTCCCCGTCTGGGCATGGGTTTCTCCACATGAAGGTAAGAAGATACCTCAATTCAAGGTGATAAAACTGAAGCTTAATGAGGATGAGTCACTTCTGAGGTCCCACAGTAGAGCCAGGATTTAAGCCTTAGACCTCCCACTCTAGCCCAGAACTGAAATCCAGTCCTGCATGGACAGCAGCTGGGCTGCATGTCACAATGCCCAGGAGATCTCAATTTCTGGAACTGGATTAACTTCATCCCACAACCTTGTCCTCCCGTATTGTTCATGACTCAAAGCCCCTGGCCAGGAGCCGATAAATACTCTGAAAGTGGTTGCCTTGGTCTTGCATTTCTCAGAGGATCACTTTTCAAATACAGTGTCCAGAACACAAAATCCAGACACAGGAACAAACAGCATGAGACAAGACCAGTAGAGACAACAGAAAGACCCACTGGGCTCTGGCTACTAAGAGTAGACTACAAAATAATTGCTTTTCTGTTCAAGGGGATAAAAACCCAAGTCTGAAAATTGGCAGATTAGAAATTATTAATATAACAGATTTGAAAGAAAACAATCAAATAGAGGTTAAAATGCAATGACCAAAAATGTGAAAAGCCTCAATGGGACAGTTTGTCATCATATTAGATAGAGGTAAGGAGAAAATTCATGACCCAGAAGAGGAAGCTAAAGAAACTTTCCAGAGTGTTATATGAAGACACAAAAGAAAGTTAAGGGAAGATATGAGAAAGTCTAAAATATACATATACATATTCATTTGGAGTTCCGAAGGAAGAGAAAAATGGAGCAGAAATAATCTGAGTAAGATGTTTTATCAGTGCCAAATAATCAGACACCAAAGCATGGATTCAAGAAGCCCAACAAATGCAAATTAGAATAAAGAAATCTACATATACATACAGATATATATATATACATATATATATATATTTAGGATAAAATATGTATAATCTACAAAAAGACAAACATCTCAAAAGCAGCCAAGAGAAAAGTTACCCTTAAAGGAATAATAGACCAGAAGCTGGCTTCCGCCAACAGTGGCAACCTGAAACAACGAAATGTTATTTTCAATATACAGAGAGAAACTAGCTCCCAACCTAGAACCCCGTAGCCATTGAGCCCATATGTCGTTAGGCGGTGCCACTTCCTCCCCCAGGGACTGGATTTGTGCAGAGGATACTACTAATCTGCACGAGTAGGTTTGCCCTTAAAAACTAAGGCCCCCTAAGTGAAGGAGACCAGACGTGGTACCCATCGTGCCGTCCTACTTATAGAACAAGCAGAAGTAATCCAAGGTGATAAAGATCAGGACAGTGGTTGCCTGGGGAGTGAGTTGGGAAACTGAGCACACTGGAGTGTGGGGACCTTTCTGGGTCTAGATGACGGTGATCTAGAGCTTGATGAGGTGGTGGCTACGTGGCTATAACCATTTGTCACAGTTTGAACTGCACACTTAGGAATTTTACCGTATTTAGGAAGTGGGTTTTTAAAATGCAGCTGTAGCTAATTTAAAACTCTGTTGGGATAATAAATAGCAAAGCGAAGTTTGTTTCCAATGCTGGCCCATGGAGTGGAAAGTCCAACATGGGGGCCGGTGCCAAGGACACAGGACACCATATTTACATAATTATTTACAGTAGGAAAAAAATGAAGAGCCAATTCTCAAAAAAAAAAAAAAAGGCAATATAGAGAATGTTTAAGTCTGGATGAAATGGATTAATTTAGCTTAAACATGTAATTATTAACCCTAATTCCAGATGAGAAATATTGAAACAGTTTACACGGAAGTCATCAAAGAACTAATTCCCTAAAGAAGTACCTGGCCCAGACAGTCTCAGCAGGAATTCTTTCTTTCTTTCTTTCTTTCTTTCTTTCTTTCTTTCTTTCTTTCTTTCTTTCTTTCTTTCTTTCTTTCTTTCTTTCTTTCTTTCTTTCTTTCTTTTATTTTTTAAAAGATTTTTTAAATTTATTTATGAGAGAGAGAGAGAGAGAGGCAGAGACACAGGCAGAGGGAGAGGCAGGCTCCATGCAGGGAGCCCGACGTGGGACTTGATTCCGGGTATCTAGGGTCACGCCCCGGGCTGTAGGTGGCGCTAAACCGCTGAGCCACCCAGGCTGCCCTCTACATTTATTTATTTATTTATTTATTTATTTATTTATTTATTTATGTATGTATGTATTATTATTTTTCCTCTAGATATATTTAAAGGAGTGTATTATTCTAGTGCTACTCAAGCTATTCTAGAAAAAGGAAAAATATCCATGTTTCATAATTAAACAATAACAGATTTCAGAAAGTTTATAGGAAGAACTATGGACAACTCTCCCCAATGATTAGATCGTCAGTACCTAAAAGCTGGATACTACTTGGCGAACATAACCCAACAGCATCGTGACATAACCTTGGACCAAACAGGATCATTCTGAGAATGGTAAGATGGTTCAATCCTAGGATTTATTTTTTTATTTTTATTTTTAATTTTTTTTCAGTCCTAGGATTTAAATTAACTTTTCATTAATAGATTCTAGAGGGATAAAAATCACTTGATCTAAAGACATTAAAAAAAAAAATCTGACAAGGGTAGCCCCGGTGGCACAGTGGTTTAGCGCCGCCTGCAGCCTGGAGTGTGATCCTGGAGACCCGGGATCGAGTCCCACGTCGGGCTCCCTGCACGGAGCCTGCTTCTCCCTCTGCCTGTGTCTATGCATCTCTCTCTCTCTGTGTCTCTTATGAATGAATAAATAAAAATCTTAAAAAAAAATCTGACAAAATTAGAAGCCATTCTTGACTTGGGCAATCAGATGAATAGGTACCACTTTAACATTAGATACCTCTCAGCCAGAAAGCCAGCCTCCTGCTTAGTTGGGGAAACTCTGAAACTTTGAACTCCTGGACAAAAGAAAAGGCCACCCATTGTGGCTGCTAACTATCTAACACAGGACCAGAGGTCTCAGCTGAGAACATTAGGCGGGGAAAGAAACTAGGGTTAGAACAAGGGAATTTGGAGATCTGCTATCTAGATTATCCCTGTCTGCCCGAAAGACACGAGAGGATTAGGAGATGTTCTACGAGAGAATTTAGTAGAATAGAGGCCCAACTCGTGTTTCATTAAATACACAATTTTATCGGAACACAGTCACATCTGTGTGGCACATATATGCCAGCCAGACTTTGGTAGTAAACACCAGACCAGCATGTTCGACGCTGGGTCACTTACATAACGAGCACACCCAGCAACTGCCCGGCAGCCCCAGCCCCGTGCAGCGTTTAATCCCAACTGCTAGGAAGTAAGAATGACTCCCAGCCTTCAGCTGGGCCAACTAAGGACATAATTTATTATGTCCCTGAATTGAACAGGGTCCCCCAACATATCCAGAATAGGTATGAATGGTCTAAGCTCTTTGGGGGGGACACAGAACCCTCCAAGACTACGGTATTATCAATGACAGCTAACCCTGGGTGCCGCCTTCAACTAGGCCCTGGTCTGGGGGACGTAATCCTCAAATCGACTCTGTTAGCTTCACTTTACAGGTGAGAAAACAGGCCCAAAAGATGGAGGTGACTCACACGAGTAGGTGGGGAAGGGGGGCTTTAACGGGAAGTCTGCTAAGCCCAGGCCCCAACTGCCCCCCCTAACCATCTCTCCCGAAGGCCTCTCCCTGGAAAGCTGTAGACACTTTCAAAGCTTGGTGTTCACCTCCTGGGATCCAGAAGCCCCCTGAGTCCATTGGTGCCCCTACCCCACCGGGGGCTCAGGAACCCCAGCTGAAGCCCCCCTCCCACTCCACAGCCTGCAGCTCCCCCGTCCCCACTACCCCCCGTTTACCTTTGTCTCTGTTTCCACTCATCTCTCTGCCAGTCTAAAGTCCCAGTTGTGCCTGAGAAACTATCCTTGAGCATCGGGGCTCAAAGACGGCTCCACGTGGCACCTGCCTCCTCTCACGAGTCTTGCTCCCAGCTCCGCCGTAAGTACAAGGTGGTTTCAAGGGCGATCCCAAGATCCACCTTTTCCCTTCCAGGGTTGCCCCATGGCGTTCCCGAGAGGACCTACACTGGCCTTTCTTTGCATCTTTACGGAGTAAGACTGCGACGCCCGCCCATGGAAGAGCCATACGTCGGAGCCGTGGTGCTCAAACTTCGAGGCACTGGCACGTCCTGGGGAGCTGCTGACGCACAGGAGACTCCTGGAAGTAGGCTGGGGCCTGGGCCCGGGCCTGGGGATCAGGCAGCACCCGAGAACCGCTGCAGCAACCGCGCCTCAAGTAAAGAGCGGATGGGCTACTAACTGTCCCCATTTCTGGAGAGGCCGCGATGGAGGACAAGTTGAGGGGGCTGACCTGGGCAGGAGGGGCGGCTTGACAAGGCAGCAGGGCCATGCTGGCCCAAGGGACTACCCCCAGTTGTCCTCCTGGGCTTCGGTTCCTCCCTGTTAGAGGGGGGAGGTCGTGAGGCCTCCCTGGCCAAGGCTGGTGTGAAGGCCAAGTGGGGCCAGATGCCGAAGAGGCGGGTGGCTGGAGCTCCCGCGGGTCAGCGGGTGCGTCTCGCCTCCCGCGCAGCTGCTGTTCACCGTCCCTGACCGTGGACAAGTAAGGCCCAGGGCGGCCCCCGTGCTGAAAGGCCCCTGCCTGGTGACTTCCCCACCCGGAGTGGGGCCGTGTGGCGCCCGGAGGCCTGGGCTCCACCCAGGATCCCAGCGCGGGAGGCCGTAACTGGGTCGGGGCCGCGTCCGCAGACAAGCACGACGGGTGACATGGACTCCAGGTGACAGTGAGCAGGAGCCGTGGGGGGCACCTTCCCGCAGGGGTCAGGACCTCGTACCCCCCAGCCCGGCCTCGCACTCCTCCTGTACCTCCCGCCCTGCTCAGGAAGCCCTTCCTCCCACTCACCTGGTTGGTGGACCTCTGCTTCCCCTTCCTGGCTAGTGTGTGTCACTGCCACCAAGGCATCTTTGTCCTGGACGTCCCAGGGGGGCGTGAGGGCCACACCCTAGATCCCCCATGACTTTGCCCAAGCCGAGGGCAGAAAGCACACAAGCCAGGCAGTGTGCCTCAGGGCCCCTGCTGCACCTGGGCCTGGCCTGGCCTGCCCCCCCGGGGCCTGCTGGGCTGTCACTTCCCTGTCCCTGCTCAAGTGTCTCCTGCTCCCACAGGCCCACGACGGCCGCCTGCCTCGTCCACGGCCTGCTTCCCCCTGGGCATGCTGTGGTGCCTCCTGCCCCGGCTACCTCCCATTTCACGGTGCTCTCCCTTCCACGCGCACCACACGCGTCCTTATTCATCACCTGCACCGTCTATTTCGAGTCCACACGCAACTCCGCGAAGGCAAAGGCCTTCAGCTGTTTGTTTACTGGTGTTTCTCCAATGCGAAGGCTCACACCTGGCCCTTGGGGAGGCTCCGGAGCGGTTGTGCAGGAATGAGTGGATGGTTGGAGGGACGGACGGATGGATGGACCGATGGATGGATGGACGGACGGCTGGACGGACAGATGGACAGATGGACGGATGGTTGGCTGGACGGACCAACACCATAAGGCAGCTGCCCCAGGTCAGGGCCCCCCTGCACTTGGGCCTCCCAGGTTCTGCCCTCATTCCGGGCTCTGGGGTGCGGGTGTGGGTGGGGGTCTTGGTTCCTGTCTGTTCAGTGTTCCTGGCCACTTACCAGTAACTGGGACCCGCGTGAGGGAATCGGCTGTCGGGGGACAGCAGGCTGGTGCTGGCCTGGGGGAGGGCCGCCCGGAGGAAGGCTCATTTCCCACCGCCTGGGTGTCGTGGGGCCCCTGCCCCTGCAGCCCCTGCCCCTGCCCGCAGCCCCTGCCCCCTGCCGCAGCCCCAGGCCCTGCCCTCCTGCGCCGCCGTAACGTGGGTTCGCCATGAGGGGGCGCTACACCCTCACTTTCCTTCCGGGCTCGGCGGGCTCGGCGGGCGGGGCGGGGCGGGGCGGGGCGGGGCGGGGCGGGCAGCACGGCCCACTCCCGCCGTGGCCCTGCGCCCGCTCTCCCGAGCCCGCCGCTCGCACCCGGGACCCCGGGGCGGCCAATGTCACGCGACCACACAGCGTCAGTGGCAGGAGAATCCGGACGTGGGGAGCACCGAGGGCCGCACCGAGGGCCGCCCGCTCCCCCTCCCCTCCCCCCTCCCCTCCCCCCCAGCTCCCTGCGGCACCCGCGAGCCCCACGTCCGGCTGCGGCTGGGCCTCCCTCGCGGGGTCCCCGGGTCCCCTCCAGGCGCGCAGGGCGGGGAAGGCGGAGCTGCGCCCCAGGGCCGGACCCCACTGCGCGGCCCGCTTCGGGGCGCCTCCGGCCGGGCAGGCACAGCGCTGAGCGCGGCGGGCGGAGGACCCCGCCGGGAGTCTGCAGGCGGGCTCGGTCCCGGGCGCCCGGCCTCCAGCAGGTCCAGCAGCCGCGCGTCCTCGGCCTCCCGGTGTCGGTGGGAAACGGAGGCCGGACCGGCCTTGGGGCGCTCGGACCGGCCTGGCTTGGCGTGAGCCCGGCCTGCGCGTGCCCCTCCCAGCCCCCTGCGCCACCCACCGCGCGGCGCCCTCCCCCGTGGGCTGGCCCGTGTGCAGGTGGCATGAGGTCCCGGGGTCAGACGGAGGGGGAGGGGAGGGGGAGGGGAGGAGGGGAGCGGGGCCCACGGGCTCTGACCCCCGCTCCTGGGGCAGCGCCTGAGGCCAGTCACCTCCTGGCGCCCACACGGTTCCCTCGTGGGTCCTGCTCCCCCAGCACCCTTCCTCCCCCTCCCCCCTCCTCCTGCCCCCCAGCACCCCTCCCCACCCCTCCGGCTCCTGGGGCAGCAGGGCATGTCCCGGGTCCTGAGCAGCCCCCGCCCCCCAGTGCTCACAGGGGCCAGGGAGGACCTTGAGGAGAGGACTCTGCCTCCACCTCCCCATCGCGTGGGGCACACAGTGGGCATCAAGTAGCGGTCAGTGTTTTCGGGGAAACCGGGAAGAGCAGCTCCGCCCCAGCAGTGCCAAGCGATCCTGCAAAGGCCTGTGGGGGGGAGATTAGCATCCTTCCTTCATTCAGCTCCAGCCACGTGTTAGACACGCCCCGGGGTCCCTGGACGGGGTGGGGAGCAGGAGGGGCGCCACCCACACAGGGTCGCTGGCACAGAGCGCAGGGACAGGGAGGAGGAGCAATCCACCCGGTCTGCGGGGAAGGAAGCAGGCCCAGGCAGCCGGGGCGGCTGTGCAAAGGCCCTGAGGTAGGAGCACGGCCTGCAGTATTTAAGGCAGGAACTTCGTAGGGCTTGGTGGCCCCTGAGAAGGACCTTGGCTTTGATCCGAGCTTGATGGGAAGACAGCACAGGCGTCCTGGAGCTGCCAAGTGGGTCACCCGCTGCCTTGTAGGGGGCAGGGTCCTGCTCTGCGCTCGCTCGCTAGCTCCTACTGCGGCTTGGGACGCACTTGCTCCCTGGAAGCCCAAGGTCTCCATGGGCCTTGGACCGCAGAGTCCTCCAGGGGCCTATCACACTCACAGGAAGCTGCTCCCCCAAACCAGTGCCCGGGTGCCCAGAACCACTGTCTGGGGGCAGCAGGTGGGCCAGGGAGTCCTCCCACCCCACCCAACCCGTGTGCCCTCGGGTGCCCACAGGTGACGAGGATGCAGGTTTCATCACTGCCCCACCCCCTGGCCGAGGCTTGTGGGGGAATGGCACTAGGGTGACCGGATGTGCTGGGGGCACTGCAGTGGGGTGATGGGGCATGCTGGGGGATGGCACTGGGGTGACTGGATGTGCTGGGGGACTGCCATGGGGTGACCTGATGTGCTGGGGGACTGCACTGGGGTGACCAGGCCGGCACTGTGTGGCCTGGGCAGGCACCAAGCTCACCTGCTGCCTGGGACCCGGGAACCGCACCCGCCCTGTCCCACGCGGGGTGGCGGGTTGCAGTCTGCACGCAGCTACAGTCAGGGCCTGAGTTCAAGTCCCAGCTCAGCCACCTATGCCCTGGGGGTGTTGGTCCATGACACAGGGAGGGGCCGCGAGGTGAGTGTGACCCCCTTCCAAGTCCAGTCCCGTGCCCCCCACGCCGTTCCTCCTCCTGCTTACTTGCACTCTCTTGCCTTCAGTCCCCCTCCTGAGGCCAAAACTGTCACGTGGAATGTTCCAGAGGCAACGGCCCCCTCGCCATCCCACCTGGCAGGCCTGGCTGGATCCTTCCGATGGGGAAGCCTCTGTAGCCCAGAGGCCAGCTCCAACACCACCCCCCCCGGCTCCCAGCAGGGGTCCTGCACCTCACGGGCCCCTCCCCACGTGTCCCCCGTGTGCCCCCATGTGTCCTGTGTGTGTCCCCTGCATGTCCTCCTGTGTATCCCACTGCGTGTCCCCGTGTGTCCCCTGCATATCCTACCATGTGTCCCCTGTGTGTCCGAGTGTCCCCAGTGTGTCCCCCCAAGTGTCCCCGAGTGTCCCCTGTATGACCCCATATGTTCCTTGTGTGTCCCCAAGTGTCCCCCTGTGTCCCCGTGTGTCTCCTGAGTGTCCCCCTGAGTGTCCCCCTGTGTCCCCATGAGTGTCCTAAAGTGTCCCCCTGAGTGTCCTGAGTGTCCCCTGTGTGTCCCCTGTGTGTCTCCAGTGTGTCACCCTGAGGGGCCAGTTTCCCAGGGACAGGAGGACCGGGACATCGCAGAGCCTCCGCCCGTCCCACCCGCGCATCCCCGGCGCCCCCGCCCCTTGCAGGTGCTGCGCAGGCCCCAGCCCCCAGGGACACAGGAAGGACAAGCCTCGCCTGGGCCCCGACAGGCGTGCCTCATCAGGAAGCGGGCTAGAGCCTCCGGGGAGCCACGGGTGCCCGCCCACGCGGCCCCTACACTGTGGCCTGTGCCCTCAGAGTCGCACCAGGGACACAGGCCCGGGCATGAGGGCCCCCGCAGTCACAGCGGCCCAAGGACAGTCCAGGCACTGTCCCCCCCATGGAGCCTGGCGGCCAGCACGGGCCTGGGGGCGCCCCCTGGGGCCTGGGCTCCAGCCGTGCTCCCTGCTGCCCCCTCCGCTGTCCCCCCCCCCAAGCAAACACAATCCTCAGAAAACCAGAAAAGACCACAGAGCCTGGCGCTCGTGGGTGTTCAGGGCGCCCGCTGTGCTCCCGCCACCCCGCCGCACCCCCGGCGCTCCCTCTGCTGTTGACCCAAGTAAGGTAGGAAGGTTTGGGTTTGGGTTGTTTTTCTTTTTTTTTAAGCCGCGAACCCAGGCTGACGGGTGGTGGGGGGGCGCGTGGCCATCCAGGCTGGCCCTAATCCGGTGCTGCTTCCCTTCCTATGAAAACGCGACGGATCCGCCCCTGAACTCTGGTCGGCTCAGAGGGAGCCCGCAGAGGCTGAGGGCTTCGAGCCAGGACCCCCCCCCCCAGAAACCCAAAAAACCCAAAAAACAAAAAACCCCGGATTCCTTCCCCATGAGGCAGGTTTTCCGCAGGGACACAGCCCCCCTTTGGCCCAGGGGCTGCTGCTCTGTCCTTGAGAAAGCTCCTGAGATAAAAATAGCAGGAGGCCGCCCTCCTGGGGCTGGGGGGAGGCGGCCTGGCTGCTGGACACCTGCCTGCTGGGAGGCGGCGAGGGCTCCGCGACGTGGGGCCTGGGGGCCGAGAGGTGCCCCCTCCTCGGAGACGGGGGACGGATGGCAGGTCGGGACTCTGCCGTCGTGGGGCCAGAGAACCCCAAGGAGACCCCCTGGGAGCCAAGCCGAGGAGGGGTCGGGGTCGGCTTGGTGACCCAGGTGGGAGAGGCCTCACCGGGAAAGCTAAGAGGACGCCCCGAGCCCCCCAAGGCCGGGGCGGGGGCACTTCGGTGTCTGGGGCCAACTGGCCAGCGGAGCTGCCTCCCAGAGGCCCGGGCGCAGAAGTGGACCTCTGCCCGCACGGCCCCCGCCCCCGGGACCCGGATTGATTCGGGTTTTTTCTTATGAGCTAATTTGTATACTTTATTCAATCTTAAAAGGAAATATTTAAAAGGTTATGTCTAGACTGATATAAATATTTTCCTACTCTGGTTTTTAAATTCGTTTTTAATTTATTTTTATTTTTTAGTATTTTATTTAAATTCCGTTTGCCAGCACACAGCGTAGCACCCAGCGGGACCCCGAGTTGGGCCCCATGCTTCTCCCTAAGCGACAGCTCGGCAGCCCGAGGCCGCCCAGCCCTCTGGAGGGCCCCCCATGAGCCATCGGGCCAGCGCAGGACGGGAGGCCCCAAGGTGCTGGGGCCCGCCTCGCCCGCTCCGCTGAGTCCTGGAGGCCGGCAGTCCCCTCGTGGGACCCCACGCACAAGCGTCCCGAGCCTCTGCTGGTCCCACCGCCCGGACCGCCACTCATCCAACAGAGACGCCCGAGCGGCCCAGCCCGCTGCTGTCCCGGGGAGGCGGCCGGGTCGGGCCGAGGCCGCAGCAGGAGGCAGGCCCCAGGGTGGCCGGGAAGGGGAGCGCCGTGAACTGAGGTGGGTGGCGGGGGACAAGTGTGCGGCCCAGCCTGAGTGGGAAGGCCCTCGGGGCCTCTCGGCAGGTGCGGGGTGCGGGGGCCGGGAACAGCCCACGAGCCAGTTCAGCCCAGGCCGAGTGGCCCAGAGGGTGGCGTAGGCCCAGGCCCCGTGCGGGCCACACTCCATCGCCCCCAGCTCACCCACGCTGCACCCCGCACCCGGCCTGGCCTGACCCCAGTGGCCCCAAGAAACTCATCTACTCTGAAAATATTTTTAGACAATTTTTTCCATTTCTCTACTTAGCGATTTATGAAAACATTCTTTCCTGCGTTAGTCCCTGACCCTCATCACGAGCCTAAGTGATACACGGGGCAGGACTTCCTAGTCCTATTTTCCGTAGGGGGAAACTGAGGCATGGGAAGGCTAAGCCCCTCGGGCAGGCCGCATAGCCACACAATCCAGGGGCAGGGACGGAACCCTTGTCCCCTGCGTCCTGGGCACGGGCTCCGCATACCACCTCTGGCCCAGGGGAGCAGCGGGGCTGAGCTCTCTGGCACGGCTGTCCCTGTTGGAATTCGAATTTAAAAGGATTCAGATTAAATACTATGTGAAAATCTAATTCCTCAGCCACCCGGGCCACCCCCAAGTCCTTGATGTGGCCGGGGCTGCCGTCTGGGCAGCACAGACAGGAGATGGTTCCCTTCTGCAGAAGCCCCTCTGGGTGCTGCCGTGGGCACCCCCACCCCCCACCCTGACTCCCACCGCCACAGCGGACAGCTTTTGGGGAGACTGTGGCATCGGGCCAACCGCCATCATGCTCCTTTTGCCCTGAGAGCATACCATGCCTTGTGTAATAATTGTTTACATATTTTTTAAGATTGTATTTATTTACTTATTGAGAGAGAGAGAGAGGGAGGGAGCACACCTGTGAGCAGGGGGAGGGGCAGAGGGAGAGAGAATCTCAAGCTGACCCTGTGCCGAGTCAGGACCCCAAGACCACGACCTGAGCTGGAATCAAGAGTTGGAGGCCTAACCGACTGCACCCCTCAGGCACCCCATAGATTGACTAACTCTTCACAGTTAAGTAGAGATGTGTGCCTTGGCCTAAACATAGAGGCAGGGATTGGGGATACAAATTACAGACACACACACACACAGGCAGTGAGTGGGGGTGACTGGGGGGCTCAGGGGTGGAGCGTCTACCCTCGGCTCAGGACATGACCCCGGGGTCCTGGGATCGAGTCCCATGTCGGCTCCCTGCATGGAGCCTGCTTCTCCCTCTGTCTGTGTCTCTGCCTCTCTCTCTGTGTCTCTCATGGATAAATAGATAAAATTAAAAACAAAAAAAAGAAAGTTGTTAAGTGATCATCCCTATATTCCCTCAAACATCTTGTGATGGAGAAACACCGGTACCATAAGAGCACGGGAAACGGAGAAGAACTTCGCCGTTGACCAGCTGGGTGCCCTTGGGCACATCTTCGCTTTTCTGAGCCCCCAGCCTTTTCATCCATAAAGCAAATGTTCCAGGAAAAAATCAACTGAGTTCAGGGGTTCCTGGGTGACACGGTCAGTAAGCGACCGACTCTTGGTTTCCGCTCAGGTTGTGATCTCAGGCTGTGACCTCAGGGTCATGGGATGGAGCCCTGTGTCGGGCTCCACGCTCAGTGGGGAGTCTGCTGAGATTCTCTCCCTCCCTCTCCCTTTGCCCCTCCCCTGCTCTCTCTCTTTCTCTCTCAAATAAATGGATCAACCTTTTTTTAAAAAATCAGCTGAGTCTTATAAGGGGCAGCCTGGGTGGCACAGCGGTTTAGTGCCGCCTGCAGCCCAGGGCGTGATCCTGGAGACCCTGGATCGAGTCCCACATCAGGCTCTCTCTCTGTGTGATGCCTGCTTCTCCCTCTGCCTGTGTCTCTGCCTCTCTCTCTCTGTCTCTATGAATAAATAAATAAAATATTAAAACAAACAAACAAACAAAAACAATTAAAAACAAATCAGCTGAGTCTTATAAGAATCAGGTGAAGGGGTTCATGGTGAGAGTGCTAACACTAGCCTGGCACAGAGTAAGTGTTAGCTCCTTTTCCCTCCTCTTTTTGGCTCTCCCAGCCCCACTCGGAGCCCAAAAATTAAAAGTAGATGCAAGAATGGAATGTCTAGAGGGCTGTGACAAGTGCCAATGTCCTCCTGGGGCCTAGAGCCCACATACACGCACAGGGCTGTGAGCACACCCGGGAGAGTTCTAAGAAGGCCTTCACCTCTCTCTCTGGCTGACGTTGAGCCTCCGTACAAGGAAGTGGAGGCTAAAGGCCAAGTTGTAAACTGTCCGCCAGAACACTGAGCACTCACACACCCCCCCCCCCCAGCCTTCCCCATGCAGGCCCCTTGGTAAAGTCTGAGAGACTTACTGGATCTGGCATTTAAGGAAGTCTGTGTCCCATCACTAGCTGACCGGTAGGCGAACACTAGAGGTGTCAGGGGCCACAGGTACTAAAGACTGCAGACTTCTCAGAACGGTCCAGCAAGCAGCAACAATAACAGATCCGGGGGCTGGGTCAGGCTCTGATTTCCTGAACTGCTACACTGTATTATTGGAAATGTCTACATTTCAACAACAACAAAATTACAAGATGCACCAAGAAACTGGAAAGTCTGGCCAACACAGGGGGAAAAAGCAGCCAATCAACACTATCCCCAAGGAAGCCCAGATACTGAGTTTATTCCACTTTCCATAAGGACATTTGATAACTAGATGGGTGATCAGCAATGGAATGGAAAATTTGAACAACATTTTAAACCAACTAGAGCTAACATATTTAAAGAACTCTCCACCCAAAAAAGCGGAAGACACATTCCTCCCCTGTCCACAAGGAACATTCTCGGGACAGACCATTCTTTAGGCCCTAAAATAAGTCTCAATAAATCTAAAAAGATTGAAGTGATACAAACTATGTTCTCTGAACACAATGGAATGAAACAGAAATCAACAGAAGAAAATATGTGGAAATTAAACAACCCACTCTTAAACAACCCATGGATTAAAGAAGAAAACGCAAGGAAAATTAGAAATGCTTTGAACTGAGTAAAAACAGAACACAACATACCAACCTTGTGAGATGCAGTTAAAGCAGCGCCTAGAGGGAAACTGACAGCTGTAAACAACTCTATTGAAAACGGAGAAAGATCTCAAATAACCCAAGTTTTCAACTTAAGAAGTTAAGAAATGTATGAAGTGGGTGTGAAGGAGGTCAAAAAGGTCAAAAGTTTTAGTTATAAAATAAATAAGTCATAGGATATGATGCACCACATGGTGACTATAGTTGAGATATATATATGTAGTGATGCTGTATTATGTATTTGAAAGTTGCTAGGAGGGTAGATCTTCAAATTTCCCATCACCAGAAAAACATCTGTGACTCTGTATGATGACGGATATTAACTAGACTTGTCGTGGTGATCATTTCACGATATACACATATATTTATTTATTTATTAATGAGAGAGAGAGAGAGAGAGAGAGAGACAGGCAGAGGGAGAAGCAGGGAGCCCGATGCAGGACTCGATCCCTGGACTGCCGGATCACGCCCTGGGCGGAAGGCAGGCACTAAACCGCTGAGCCACCCGGGCTGCCCCCCATATATAAAATCATGATGTTGTGCATCTGAAACTGATATAATGTTACATGTCAAATATATCTCAATAAAAAATAAAGAAGAATGAAAGAAATAGAGAGTAGAATGAACTAAACCCAAAGCAAGCAGGAGGAAATAATTAATAAAAACTAGGACAAACTAAATGAAACAGAAAATAGAAAAATCATACAGAAAATAAATAAAACAAACCGTTGAGTCTTTGAAAAAACACAATTAACAAACCTTTTAATATAATACTGTATGTGAACTGTACTGGAATTAATAATATTTTTAAAAGGAAAAAATGTAAAAAAAAAAAAAAAAGAAGGGGGAAAGAAAGGAAAACAAAGAATAATGCTTGACACAGACTAGGTCCTGATAAATACTTACTGAATTAACAATTGATAAACCTTTAGCTAGACTGACCCAGAAGAAAATAAAACATTAAAATTACTATAATAAAAAATGAAATACTAGCCTTACAGAAATAAAAGGATTATAAGGGAATATTACCAACCACTGTATGCCAACAAACTCGATGATTTAAACTAAATAGACAAATTCCTAGAAAGATGCAAACTATTAAAATTGACTCAAGAAGAAATAGAAAATCTGAATAGACCTATGATAAGAGAAAGAATTAGTCATCAAAATCTCCCACAAAGAAAACTCCAGGCCCAGATGGCTTCATGGGTAAATTATATTAAACATAAGAAAAATCAACCCAAACTCTTCTGAAAAATAGAAAAGAAGGGAACACTTCAGAGAATGATGCCAATATTAACCTGACATTCAAAACCAAACAAAATTAGCATAAGAAAAAAAACCTAGGGACGCCTGGGTGGCTCAGCAGTTGAGTGTCTGCCTTTGGTTCAGGGCGTGATCCCGGGGTCCTGGGATCGAGTCCCACATCGGGCTCCCTGCATGGAGCCTGCCTCTCCCTCTGCCTGTGTCTCTGCCTCTCTCTGTGTGTCTCTCATGAATAGATAAATAACATCTTAAAAATTTTTTTTAATCTTAAAAAAAGAAAAAAAAACCTACAAAGATGTCTCTTATACATATAGACATAAAAACTTCAAATAAAATACTAACAAACTGAATCCAGCAAAATATAAAAGGGATTATATATCATGACCAGTAATACAAGGCTGCATTAACATCCCAAAATCAATCACTGTAATATACCATGTTAATAGAATTAGGACAAAAACCATGTGAACATCTTAATAGAATCAGAAAAGGCATTTGATAGAACCAAACACCCTTTTATGATAAAAGGACTCAATAGGAATAGAAGGGAACTTTTTTAACCTGATAAAGGGTATCTATGAAAAATCTACAGTTAACATCTTTTTCTTTCCTTTTTTTTTTTTTTTTTTTAAGTGATCTCTACACTCAACGTGGGGCTTGAACTCACAACCCAAGATCAAGAGTCCCATGCTTTTCCAACTCAGCTAGCCAGGCACCCCAACAGCTAACATCATTCTTAATGGTGGCAGACTGAAAGCTCTTCTCCTAAGATCAGAAGCAAGAAAAGAAAATCTGCTTTCACTATTCCTGTTTAGTGTTGAACTGGAAGTTCAGGACAATTAAACAAGAAAAATAAAATAAGATAAAAGGCATCCAGGAGGAGGGAGAGGAAACTATTTGCAGATGATATGAAAATCCTTATACGTAGAAAATCCTAAGGAAACACAGGTGTGCAGGTGCGTGCAGACACACACGTAATTAGAGCTAAAGAATGAATTCAGCAGGGGTGCAGGATACAAGATTAAAATCTAAAAACTGCTTGTATTTCTACACTCTAGCAATGGACAAATTCAAAAATGAAATTGAAAAACTAATTCCATACTTGTTCTGCAAGACAGAAGAATAAAATACTTAGGAATAAATTTAACAAAAGAAATAAAAGATTTGTATGTTTAATGCTACAAAACATCACTGAAAGAAACTAAAGGAGATCGGGCGCCTGGTGAGCTCAGGGGTTGAGCTTCCCCTTCGGCTCAGGGGGTGACCCCGGGGTCCTGCGTCGCGCTCCCTGCATGGAGCCTGCTTCTCCCCTTCCTTCTGCTGCTCCCCCAGCGTGAGCTGGTTCTCTCTCTCTCTAATAAATAAATAAAATCTTAAAAAAAAACAGTATTATTTATTCCTAATAGCCAAGCCTGGAAACAATCCAGTTCACCGACTGATGACCGGATAAACAAATGTGGTGTGTCCATGCGGCGGAGCCGGACTCCTCGAAAGGGAAGGCGAGTACCGGTGTTGGCAGGTGCTGGGCCCGCTGATCCGAACGGCTGCTCTGGTGATTCCATCGACATGAAACACCCCGGGGTCATCAGGTTCCTAAGGACGGAAAGGGTAGCGGCCGCTGGGGGCTGAAGGCGAAGTGAGAGTAGGAGGGGACTGTTAATCGGGCCCAAGTTTCTTTGATGAAAATGTTCTGGAATCAGAGAGTGGGGATTAATGGTGCATGACTTTGTGAATATACTTAAAACCACTGAATTTTATTTTATTTTATTATTATTTTTTAAAACCACTGAATTTTAAAGGATGAATTTTAAGGTCTGTGAATCATATCTCAATAGAGCTGTTTTTTTTTTTTAAGATTTTATGTATTAAAAAAAAAAAGATTTTATGTATTTATTCCTGAGAGACCCAGAGAGAGGCAGAGACCCAGGCTGAGGGAGAAGCAGCTCCGTGTGGGGAGCCCAACGCAGGACTCGATTCCGGGGCCTCGGGGTCACTCCCCAGCCGAGGGCAGATGCTCTGCTGCTGAGCCCCAGGGCCGACCCAGGGCCCTCTTCTACCACAGAGGAGAACAGGTCTATGGGGGAGAGGTGGCGCTCCTGCCATGTGACCTAATGGGACTGGAGGCAACAGAGAAGCAGACGCGTGGTCGTCACCACACACAGCAGGTACTTCAGGTCACCGAGCCCCTCTGTCTAGGGGACTGCAGGGACGTCTTGGCTTTTGCAGATCCCGGGGCTGAGGCTCAGGGTCCCAGGCGTCCTGGGGACCGGACGCAGACTGACTGACCTCTTGCTGGTGTGGGGTGGCCCTAGCGCTGCCTCCTGGGAACGGGTCCCCTGACAGCTACCCGGTCGCTGCACCGGTATTTTTGCAGGAGCAGCTGCTAGAGTGGGGCCTCCACATGGATGCCAGAGACCCCGCCCCGGTTCCCAGGAGGCTTGGGATCTGGGCCTGCCTCCTCCTCCGCCTCTGGTCTTTGGGTTGCGCCTCCCAGCACTCACGAGGACCCGGGGCTGGGAGGCAACGTTCAGGCCCCAGGCTCGGGCGCTCCCCGTTAAGGGGCCCTGGCTCCTTGTGGGGCAGTGGGTGGGGGCTGCAGCATCAGAGGCAAGAACCAGGCCTCGGAGGCCTCCCAACCTGGACGTAAGCGCTGCGTGGCCTTGGGCCAGGTGTTGAACCTCCCGTGCCTCGGTTTCCTGTCTGTGAAACAGGGCTGGTATCATCAGCAGCCTCAGAGAGCGTGCTGGGGGCCAACCCTGAGGTGGTGCGTGAATGCTCAGCAGCACAGGGCCTGGCGTGCCTAGGAAAGGAGCCACGAGCGTCACCGGCTGACGTAGCACGGTCATGGGCCAGCTCGGTGGCCTCATCTGTCAGAGCAGTGCACTTGTGCCTGCGACTGTGGCGCTGAAGGGCCCGCCCCCCGGGCACTCCTGGCCCTGCGCCCCCACGGCGCGAGGAGGGGAGGCTAAGGCGGCCAAGGCCCCCGTGGCCCTGGGAGGAGGGCACGGACATGCAGAGGGCACGACGAGCAGCCTGTGATGTCTTCAGGCTGGACGTGCTCTGGACGCCCGTGGCCTGCAGTGCCCCCCACGTGAGTGCCCCTACCCACCTCCCCCCCGCACCCCCACCCCCACCCCCCGGCCCAGGGATACCCAAAGGAAGAGTCCCGGCTTTCAGAGTAAGGCTGCGCCAGGAGCTGCCCGGGTCACCAGCCTCCCAGGCGTTCCCCACTTGCTGCAACTCAGGCCCCGGGGCAGCCTCAGCCCACGTGGTTCCGCGGGACCAGGGGGGCAGCACATGCCTCCCGACTTTAGGCCACAAAACACGCGCCTCTATCCCGGGGTCCCTCCCTGCAGCCCCGAGGGAGGAGGCCTGCCGGGCAGAGGGGACAGCAGCCTGGGGGGGGCGGGGGGGGGCAGCTGGACCACAGATCCTCAGCAGCCGTGACCTCGTGAGCGCCTGCGGCCCGGAGGAGGCTGGGACCAGGCCCGTGGGGTCCTTGCCTCCTGCCTGGGCCCCTCAGTAGCTCTGGGGCACCTGGCCTCCGGTGTCCTCCCCAGTGAGGGGGGCGACAGGCCTCCTTCCCGGGGCTGGTGTGGAGAGCAGCGGGCCGGCTGGGCGTGGGGGTGCGGGTGGCTTCAGGGCGCCTGGGGCAGGGCTGCCCCCATCTGGCTCAGCCTGCAGGCCTCGAGGGCACCCCCAAGTCCCCGCGCTCGGGCCAGACCGGCGCCCTTGATTAGCCTGGGCTGGCAGGAGACAAAGCGGGCCTGGTGGCGGGCACTCTCCAGTCACCGCACTCCGGGTATAAAATTAAAATAGTTCAGCACCGGGGGCGGCGTTGGGGGCTGACGGATAATCCTTTGTTGTGGGAGCAGGTGAACTCGGGCCGCTGCGAGGGGACAGTCTGGAGCCAGGAGGACGCGTCTAGACGTGGGGACAGCCGCCCCACAGCTCCCCAGCACTGCACACGGGTAAGCACACCCACTGGGCCGTGTGCCGCGCTGGATCCAGACGCCGGGGTCCTGGCCACCTGCACAGCACCCACCGCTGCGTGGGCTGCAGCCCTGGAGAACCTGCCATCACGGTGGTTCCCCCAGCGCCCCAGTACGGCCCGGCAGAGCTTGTTCCCCGCACGCAGCCGGCGCCAGGTCTTGGGGGCCGCGCGGCAGCAGGTGCGCCGGGGCCCAACAGCAGCCCGCCGACCTCCTGGGGCCGCAGCAGCATGCGGAGCCGACTGGGCAGGATGGAGGGGAGACCCCGGGAGACGCTCCTCCGTCCTCCGGCCGCGGGCACCGAGCAGGGACCTGGTCGGTTTCGCTTAACCTAAGTCCCCGGGCCCTCGGCTGGACGGGTTTGTGTCTTGATGAGAAGCAGAGAGCCCCCCCCATGCCCCCCGGACGCCCCCAGGGAACACCCTCATCCCCCCTCCCCCGTCTGACCGGGGCGCCGCCTCCGCGCAGCCTCTGAACAGGCTGCCAGGTCCTTCCAAGAGGCAGGTCCCGAAACACGGCTTCAGCACGCGTGGGGGCAGCGGGGACACTGGCTCCGCGGGCGTGGAAATCGCCCCTCGGAGGCTAGACGCGGCCCTGTTCGCTTACCCATTCTTCCAGCCGGGGTCTGCCACCCGCCGCAGCCCGGGGTCGGGCCACAGCACTGTGGGTGTCCAGGGTGGAGGCCGGGGCTCGTGGCGTGGCCGTGACTGTCCTCCGGAGCTGCGGGCTGGCGCCGCGGGCGGGCGATGGGAAAGCCCAGGCGGCCGCACCCAGGAGGTCCGGGACAGGAGGCAGCCCTGGCCAGGACCAGCCCGCAGCCCGCAGCCCCGAGCACGGCGGGCGCTTGAATGAGGGCGGGTGCCAGAGCCGGTGCCAGAGCTGGTGCCCGGCCGGCGGGCTGCAGGTGCCGCCTGGGGAGCCGTCCAGGCGGGGGGAGGGCGGCAGGGGCCTCACGGGGGGGGGGGGGGAGCAGGGGCCGCAGACACCGCCTGGGCTCCCCACCAGCCCTGAGGGCCCCACAGGCGGGTGCCACTGGCCCTTTCGTTCCCTTTGTGTCCCGCGCAGCCGAGGACGGAGGCCCCTTGCCCGCGTGGGCTTGCTGGCTCTCGCCTCGACCCTGGCTTCCCGGGGCCTGAAGCCCCCCTCGTGCCGCCTCCTCTTTGCCCGTTTCCTGTTGCTGCTCTAGGGCGCAGGTGACCTGCCAGGAGCTGGGGACAAGGGCGCTGAGCATGGATACCCGGCTCCTTGGGGGCACGGGGCTCCGGGCGCCGTTGCCCAGCCCCGCACGCACAGGTCCCTGAGGCACTAAGTGCCCGCGGACTAGCGCACGCCACCGCGCTGTGGCAGTGCCTGTGCACCTGTGGGTCCCTGTGCCCCGCGGTGTCCGTCGCTGCGGGGTCGCCTGGGGCGGGCGGCTCCCACCTCACATCCAGCATCAGCCGGGAAGAGAGAAGTTGGGGTGACCAGGGAGGGCAGAGGGATGAGAGAGTGGGGTCCGTGCGTCCCCAGAGCGTGGCTCGGGAGGAGGACACACACGTTGGGCACGGCCACACCGGCAAGGCACCGACGTGGGCTTCACGGGGCCACACCCCACAACCCTGACATCAGGACGGGGCCAAACCTCACAACTCGATGCTTCTTCACTCCCATCCTTACAGCCTCCTAAAACCCTGAGCCTTAGGGATTCCTGAGTGGCTCAGCGGTTTAACATCCCCTTCAGCCCGGGGTGTGATCCTGGGGACCCGGGATCGAGTCCCAAGTTGGGCTCCGTGCATGGAGCCTGCTTCTCCCTCTGCCTGGATCTCTGCCTCTCCCTCTCTCTGTGTCTCTCATGGATAAATAAATAAAAAATCTTAAAAAAAAAAAAAAAGCCCTGAGCCTTACTGTTTCTGGTCAGGTGTTTTCCTCTCCCGCCCGGTCTCCTCTGGGTGTGCCCCCCCACCTGTCCCCTCACCACCCGGCTGTGGCTTGGAGACCCAGGGATCTGTGGGGATCCTCCTCCAGGTGGACGCGGTCATAGGGGGCGGCTCCTTAAACTCAGGCGCTGGGCCCCCGCCCGCCCCCAACCCCCCCTCCCACCTCCTAACCCCCGCCCGCCCCCTAGCCCCCCCCCCCCGCCTGCCCCCTAACCCCCCTGCCCTCCTTCTAACCCTGAGCCCAGGTCCACAAACCCTCCTTCAACAGAGCAATAGGTTGAGGCTGGGACAGCCCTGCTCACCCCGGGACAGGCTCATCCCTAGGGTGTGCAGGCCCCCCTACGCCGACCCCGACACCGATCCCTCTGCTCGCCGGACCCACTCCCAGATGGCCCTTGGGTGACCGGAGCTCAAGCAGGTGCCTGTGGTGTGGCCGTGGCCGCCGCCCCCGCCGCTCTTTCTGGAATCAGGGGCGGTGTCTACAGGCGCAGCGGTCGGGGGCCCCACCCCCCAAAGCCGCCGTGGGCCGTGGGTTTACGGCCTGGAGCAAGTGGCCTCGGGGTGTGGGACGCATCAGGCATGTGCTGCGAGCGCTGCCGCGGGCCTGCTGGATGGCGAGGGGACGCGGGGACGGCCTGCAGCCCTGGCTTCCCCCTCCCTCCCGGACCTCTGCCCCTGGTGCACACGCGGCCCTTCTCCAGCCCCCTAGGCTGGGCCACCTGGATGACCCCCGAACACGGTGCGTGGTCGCTGGGTGCACAACCAGACGTCACCCGAGTCCCCCCCAGCGTCTGGGGAGTGGGGGGCAAGGAGGAGCACGTGCAGACCCCCTGCGTGCCAGCCCCGGGCGCCCTCACCGCGTCCGCCACTGCACCATTTAATCCCTGACACTGATCCGGAAGACGCATGACTGTCCCCGAGGCCCGAGGCCCAGACAGGTCAAGCGTGCCGCCCCGGGTCACACAGCTCCCGCCTGTCAGACACTCAGGAGCCGCCCCCCAAACCCAGCTGCCTCTTCTTGGCCAGCCTCCAGAGCCTTGTCCCTGTGACGCCAGGGACATGGGGTGGGGACCCGCTTCCTTGCAGGACCAAGAGGGCCCAAGTGACCCGTGACTGAGCAGCCACCTCGAAGTCTATTTCTAGAGTGATCTTTTAATATCTTTATTTTTAAGGTTTTAGTTATTAGAGAAAGTGAGCACAGGGGGTCGCAGGGGGAGAGGGACACGGGAGCCCGATGCGGGGTTTACCCCACGACCCTGGGATCACGACCGGCGCTGAAACCAGCTGAGCCCCCGGGCACCCCTCGGAGGGGTCCCCAAAGCCGAGGCTTTGCCCACACGCTCCCCAGAAGCGGCGGCACCTGGGACTCCGGGCTCTGCACCGCCCCCCCCCCACCGCCGACTCTGGCAGGTCTGATGGGCTCGGGGCCTGGAGCCGGGGCCTCTTCCCTTAAGCGGGCTTCCAAGAAAGCTCAGCCCCCGGAGAGTCATCCATCTGAGGGCGACGGAGCCTGTGGCGTCCCGGGCAGCCCGCCCACGGCCCTGCCCCAAGGGGCTGCGGGTGGCCCCGGCGAGGCCTTGTACGGGCAAAATCACCCCGCAGAGCTTGCTCCGCATCCGCTCCGTCTCTATTTCGGGCCTGGACGGTAGGTCAACGGCTGCCCTGAGCTCCGCTTGGCTAGAACGTGCGCCAGGCCCGCCAGTGCCGGGGCAGCCGGGGGCCGGGGTCAGCCGAGTCCCCAGCCTCGGGGGGAGGAGACCACTAGCAACACCCCAAAGAGCACCCAGCGAGCTGTCACTCCCGCAGCCCTTGGGGTTCGTGCACGGTGTCCTCCGGCCCTCCCCTCACCCAGCGCCTTCTCCAGTCGGGTCACTCGTCCCTGAGGGGCTGCGACGCCAGCGTCCCAGCTCTCGGCCACTTCAAGGAGCCGTGCCGGCTGGCACCCGGAGCTGGGGGGCCTGGCCCGCATCCAGGGCAGCCCCTCCGCCCCACGGGGGAGCCTGGCTGCCCATGCTGCTGTCCCCCAGGAGGCCAGCAGGTCCTGCTGCGCAGCCCACCATCCTGAGCCAGGTCCAGGTCCGGGATCCAGCAGCAAACAGTCGGCCCACAGGAGGGCCAGGGCCTCGGGCAGCTGGAGGAGGGCTGGGGGCCCCGGGCCTCGGCCGGGTTCCAAGCACAGGCTGGGACCCCTGCAACCTGCGCCCGCAGGCCGCCCTCCCCCGTGCTCTGGCACTGGGGCCGGGTCCTCGTGCCATAGATCCTGAGGGTCAGACACGCGTGGGTCCAAATCCAGCTTCTGCGACTTCGCAGCGGTTTGGACCCCGGGGAAAATCCTCGGGCCCCTTGTGCACTGGTGTCTCCGTGGGTGAAATGGGGTCAGTGGGTGTCCTGCCTCTTGCAGCTGTGGTGACCACTGCCTGGGACAGCGGTCCGGGGGCGCAGGGAGGCGGGGGTGCCAGCCCCCGTCACAGGCACTGGTTACAGACGCTGCATGTGCAGCCCCCATCAAGGCAATGAGGCATCCAGGGGCTGGGCGCCCGTCGGCCCACACGGGAGGGGTGCTGCGCGGGACAATGAGCCTCCCGGGGGCTGCTGGGGGCAGGGACAGACGGGGAGGCGAATCCTGAGGCCCCAGGCAGCCGGTGTGGGCAGGGAGGGCCCTGCAGCCCACCCCTCGGGGCCGCGTCCCCCCACAAGCGAGATCTCCCGTCAGGCGTGTTGGGGGGGTCTGCCCTCGGGAGCCGGCTGTCCCCTCCCGCCGAGAAGCCACCCGCCCCACGTAACAGGCTGGGGAGCTCGGACACTGTGCTTCTCCACCTGGGGATGCATGCAAATTAGCAGGGTTCGGGCTGAAACATGGGTCCTGGTGTCGGGGCTCCGGGGGTCCCGGAATCCCGCACTGCTCACCGCGTCGGGGGACAGGGTGGGTGGCGGGCAGCTGGGGGTCCTCTTCCTGGCCTGCGGCATCGGGCCACCCCGACATTCTCAGGGCCTTGTCACCCTAACCCAGAAAACGGGGGCCGTGGTGCCGCGAGCAGGACAAGGGGCTGGGCACAGCCGTTGGGGGCGCACGGCGGCCTCGGTGGGGAGCAGCCCGTCCTCGGCTTGGCTCGGCCCACCCAGAAACCCCGGGGGCAGGTCAGCCCGAGCTCCAGTTTCAGAGCAGGCCAGTGACACCACGTGTCCCCTCCCTCGATCCTAGGGTCTGTGGGGCTCTGGGGGCTCCGGGGGGGCAGCTGGGCAGGCAGACGCCAGGACAACCCCACCTGTGCCCCCGTGACCTGCCCCCAGCCTCGGTGCTCGGGCTGCCTGGACACCCTCCTCCCCTTCCCCCGACTCACTCCCAGGAGCCCACTGGCCTCAGTTTCCCTTTCTCGACTCAGAGCTGCGGGGAGCCAGGCCGACCTCGCTCAGGGTGCAGGGGGCCCGGACCCCTTGACCCTGACCACCGCCACTCCCAGGACGGAGGCCCGGCCTCGCTTGGCCTGCTGTGGCCCCCCAAGAGCCTCGCCGCCGTCTGTCCGGCCGCAAGGCCTCGGGGCGCCTCCCCGCTGCTGCCCCGGCCAGAGGCTCTTCCACGGGTGGCCCCGTCTCGGCCTGGAGCAGCTGCCCCGGCAGGACCCGGCACAACCCATAGGCAGCCGCTGCGTTTGGGCCCCTGGGGACCCGCGGCCTGGCTCTGCGTGTAGGCACCTGGGGAGGGGGCCGGGACCCCAGGGGCCTGAGGAGAGCCTGCGGCCGCCGCCACTACACCCTGGGCCACGGGGGCCGTGCTTCGCTCTCTCTCTCTGTTTATTTTATTGATTTATTGATTTATTGATTGTTTTATTTATCCATGAGAGACACAGAGAGAGAGAGAGAGGCAGAGACACAGGCAGAGGGAGAAGCAGGCTCCAGGCAGGGCCCGACGCAGGACTCGATCCCGGGACCCCGGGGTCACACCCTGGGCCACAAGCAGATGCTCGACAGCTGAACCCCCGGGGACCCCTCTCAGTCCTTTTAAAAACAGGCTCCGTGGGGGCACCTGGCTCAGCCCACGGGGTGGCCGGCCCCTTATCTGGGGGTTGTGAGTTCAAGCCCCGCTGTGCGTGGAGATCACTTTAAAAATAAAAACAACAAAAAAACAAAAAACAGGTTTCTAGTAATTGAGTTACTTCCTGCAAAACATAGTAACGCTTTGCATTCAAGAACTTCTGTCACGAGAGAATTCAGATGAACCCGAAGGTCTCACCTGCGTCCACCCACCGAGCTCCGGCAGCAAGACCCCAGCAGCGCAGCTGCGGCCTCCGCGCCTGGGGGCCCCTTCCCCGCAGGGCCGCCCTCCCTGGGCCCCACCCGGACCCCGGGGCCCCGAGCAGGGCCAGGGCGGCCGCCGCGTCCGACCACCTCATGGATCCGCACGCGGAAGTCCTGCGGGTGAGGGTTCCGAGGCTCAGGGACGCTGAGTAGCTCCCCGACCCCACGCAGCGCTCAGCCCCGAGGAAGGCAGGCGCCCAAACGCCCTTCTCCAGAAGCCAGGTGGGCCCGGGAAGTGGGGGCCGAGCCCGCGATGCCCCCGGCCTGCCCAGGCCTTGAGGCTCTCCGGCGTTTCCCAAGGCGCGGTGTGGCGGGAAGGGGCCTTGGAGCCCCGTGCAGGCCGTAGGACGCGTCTGGCCCTCCTGGGTCAGGACCCCTTATGCGCGGAAGCCACAGACCCTCGTGGCGGAAGCTTTGCCCCCCAAACCCCCCGGGCTGCGGCCTCCTCCATCGGGTGGGTGAGTCCTGGGGTCCTCTATGCCCCAGCCCTTGCCTCTGGCGGGCTCGGGGGCGGGGAGGCTGCAGGAGTGGGGAGCGGTCAGGTCCCGCCAGGCCTGGAGCAGTGCGAGGCCGACCCTGCGCACCCCCAGTGGCCCTGGCCGGAGGTGCTGCCGTGTCCCTGCCTGCAGCTGGAAGAACCGCAAAGGTGGCCGCTGCCAAGCCCTGCCCTGCCCTGCCCGCCGCCAGGGCTGCATCCCGTCCCCACGAGCGTGTGCACTGTCCCCAGAGGCTGAGCCGTCACCGGGAGCCCCGGGGGGGCCTCTGAGCCTCTGCGGCCCTTCCCCGTGGCGCGGGGTGGGGGGGCCGGGGGGGGGAGAGGGGCCCGGCCTCCGGTGCCGCAGCTCCTCCCCTGTGCCCCAAGTCCTTGTCACCCCTGGCCGAGGGAAGGTGGCGCCAGGATCCCCAGTGTGTTGAGGGAATGCAGGGGCGGGCAGTGGCTCTCCACCCCACGGACGGCAACCTGGTCACCCGCGGGAGAGGTGCGACTTCCAGGCCTTTCCACGCCGTCCTACCCCCAAATCTTGTCCTAACGTTTCCCCATTTTCATAATTTTGAAGTTTCTCTTTTTCCTTTTTTTTTTTTTTTTTTAAACTGGGATCCTGTTGCTGTTCTCCGTCCGCAGAAGCCTGGACGCAGCCCGAGGGGACCGCGGGGTAGGCAGCCGCCCCCAGAGCCAGCGCCTTGCTCGTGCCTGGACTCCCGCGCCGCTCTCCGCGTGGCCGCGTTCCGCGTGAACACCGAGTGGGATCCATCGGTTCTGCTGCTGCCGAGTGGTTGCTGGTTTTCGCACAGCCTGGGACGAGGCGAGTTTCCGCGTCTGTCCCCCCCAAGACCTCGCACTCCTGGCGGGTACAGCCCTGTGACCCTGAGCCCCCGACATACCAGCGGCCACTGTCCCGGCTGTGGGGTCTGCGGGCCAGGGTGTGGGCAGGCCAGAGGGGGGAGGGCGCCTACACCTTCACCACCGGCTTCCTGTCCGGCCTGTTTCCCTGACCCCTCCGCCTCGGCCTCCTGGTGGATGACACGGCCCCGGGACGTTTGTTTCCAGGGTCAAAGACGGGAGGAAAGACTGTGGCAAGGCTCACACTTCAGCAGCTGAACCGTGTCAACCGCGTCTCCCCTGGTGTCCCCCGTGGTCACCATCCCCCGGGGCGCCGGGCTCTGTGGGCTGACCCCTCCCCAGATTCGGAGCTTGAGGCACCAAACAGGAAGCTGCGGAGCTGGGGTTCGAGCGAGGGTTTGCGCCATGCTGGCAGTCTGGTGACTGAGGGGCAGCAGGAGTCCCGGGGGGCTGACCCAGCACCCACGCTCTCGCGCTGCCCCCCTGCCGGGCTCCCCGAGGTGCTGGAGGAGGCAGGCGCTCTGCTGCAAGGCGAGGCCAGGGGACCGCGGGGCGCCACTGCCAGTGCCCCGGGGCCTCCGAGTCAGCGGCTGGGCCCTACCCCTTGGGGAAGAACAAAGCCGCGCCTGGCGCGACCCTTCCACGCGGCCCACAGCCTCCGGACCACGGGATGGGTCGTCCGCGGGTCGGGGGGCTCCCGCCCGCTGGCTCACTGCTGGGGGAGCCTCGAACTGCACCCACTCTCGATTCCTGCCCGGCCTCACGGGACCACGGCCGCCAAGGATTTCTGCAGGCCCAGGGCGCGGGCCAGGAGGGGCACCAACGCTGGCTCCCCAGCAGGCGCCACCCTGGCAGCACCTCTCACGACGGCCCCACGGTCCGCGTGTCTCCCGGGGCTCCCGTGGTGGGGGGGAGCACGACAGAAACGGACGGGCCCACCCCGTGCTGCAGGCCCCAAGCCCGGCGGCCGCGGGGGCTGTGACCCTGAATCCGCCTTGCCTCTGCGCCGGGGCCTCCGCTCTGCTCCCCCGTCCTCACGCCGTGTCCGAGCTCGCGCTCCCCTCACCCCCAGGTCGGGGTCACAGCGCGTTAGGGTGACGATCTCGGGCTACCCTGACCTCCGCAAGGCCCCGATCTCCGAGGGCAGGGCCGTGGCCTCCGCGGGCTGGGGGCGGGAGGGACACTGGGGCTGAGCACCGAGCTCCTCCGACTCGGCAGGGGCGCTGCGCCCGGATCTGGCTGCCGCTCCCCCTGTGGCTGCAGGTGCCCAGTGCCCTCCCGCGGACGCGGCTTCCGACAGCTGGACACGCGGCCGCCGGGTGGGAGCTCTGCGTCCCTGCGGCCCCCCGGGCCAGGCCGGGCTTCCTGGCTCCCGGCTCCCGTGCTCCACGCCTGGCTGCTCATGCGCGTGGCAGCTCCTCCCCGGCAGGTGCGCTCCCAGAGGCAGGCGCTGTCAGTTCTGCGGCCCGGGGCCGTGCACGTCCTCAGCATGGATCGCCGACTGCTTGGCGACAACCGCCGTCTCCTGATGCACCCTCTTTCAGCGCGGAGGCGCCCCGCGTGTGGAGCCTGAGCCCGATGGGCCTCCTGGGGCCCCGGCCCCACCCGCTGAGTGCAGGCCGGGCACCCACCATCCTGGGGAGCAATGGGCCCAAGGGCGCCGTCTCCGCGTCCACGACGCCCGGCTCGGTGCCCAGCACGCGGCGGGCTCCCGGGGAGGCAGTGCCCAGTGGGCGGGCGGGGGCCCGAGCCTCCCTGCCTCCCTGCCCTTCCCCCCAGGGTGGGAGCTGCACCCAGCGCACGCAGGGCCCCCTTCTGTCACACACGTGTCCGCGCCCCCTTCCCCTCCCGAGGTGAAATTCTCGAAACAAGAAATTAGCCACCGACCGACTGGAAGCACACGCCCCCACCCTAATATCTCCTCTGATAACAGGAGAAGCAAAGGGAAGCATCTCCGCACGAAGGTCATGGGGACTTTATGACTCCGCAGGGTCTGGGCATCAGCCGCGGCCGGGGGAGCAGCGGGGCAGCAAGTGGAGAGCTGCGGACCCCCGGGTGCTGCTCAGTTCAGGGGCAGTGCCAGGGGACACCATTTTCTGAGGGTGAAAAACTCCTGGTAAAGTTCCCAAGGGAACGAAACACATTAATCCAAATGCAGTCGCAATCCAGAGAATTTTCGTGAACATAAAAATGTGGAAACTAGTTTGCGTTTAGACGCCAAAGGGAACCACAGTCGAGGCTCAAATGCTCACAGACGGGTGTCCCCGCCTGACGGCTGTTTTCCGTGTGGCCCCCGTAGGAGCGGGGACGGCAGCCGCCCACCCTCCCCACCCGGAGCCCAGGGTGGAGCCCGGCGTGGGCGCCGTCAGGCTGTGCGCGCTCAGGTGTGGGGGCACCATGCCCCAGCACAGACAGAGGGGCCCTGGAGGCTGCGCAGGATGCAGGGCGCCCCCCACCCAGACCCTGTGGCCGTCCTGGGGCGCCCGCCCCGTCGGTGCAGCAGCTCGGGAGGCCCCGCAGGCCCCGCAGGCCCCGGAGGTCTCTGCTGGGGACCGCTGGCCCCGGGGGTCAGTGCTTCCCCGGGATCCTGGGCAAGAGCGGGACTCGCCGTGGACGGGAGGCCGGGCACTCCCAGGTGTCCTGGCTCAGGGTGCTGCTCGCCCGCGGGGCGGCCGGGGGCTGGTTTCTGCTTCCGACGGCTGGACGTTCGAGGGGAGACCAAGCTTGGCTTCCAAAGAGCCGCTCATGCTGCAGCCAAGCGCACGTGGCCACAGGAATAGGCCTGGTCTCCGCTCCGGAGGGGCCGGGGCCGCAGCGGGCAGCTGTGACCAGCCGAAGGGCCAGGAAGGACGCTACTCAGGGCACGGCCCAGCCCTCTCTAGACCAAGGAAGAAGGGCGGCAGCCCGCCGGGGCCGGACCCCCACAGCTGCGAAGCCCCGTCCTGGACAGGCCTCAGGGGGAGTGCTTGATCCCGGGCCACCCTCCAGCCCCACGAGGGCCTCCCTAAGCCGCCCCCGGCCCACCCTGGCCAGCGGTCAGCCTCCATCTCTCTGTCCGCTGAGTCAGTCCCGCACGGCGTGGCTCGAGGGGCAGCCCCGTCCCCTTCACTGTGGCCTGGGGGTGTGCCCGAGGAGCTACACGCCCCGGGCGACAAGAAGGACACTGGTGGCCGCAGCAAGAGCCTGGGCCCAGGGCGGGAGGCTGGGGGGCCGTTCCTGACCTGGCAGTGACGTGGGGCCTCCTCGAGGAGACGGGATGGGCTGTCGGGAAGTGGGGAGGTGGTGAGAAATTCCAGGAGAGGGGACCAGGGGGGCAGAGGGCAGGGGTGAGAAAGGTGCGTGGCCTGGGGAGGGTAGGACATGCGGGCTGGCCGAGAGGGATGCAGACACCCAGAGCCGGGGCCGCGGCGGGCGGGGGGCATCTACTGGGACCACCAGAGTCCTAAGGCCAGGCCTGAGGCCCGAGGCCCGCATGAAACGTGGGGGGTTGCGAGGAGCCGAGGGTGCCTGGGGCTCGGGGGGGGGGCGGGGGGAGCACCTGCCCTCACGCTCGAGCTGTTGGAGCCAGCACCTGGGTGTCCTCGATCCCTGCGCGCTCCCTGGGCCACTGGCGCTACCGTAACGGAGGAGCCCCGGGGCTGGGACCCCCCCACGGCTGAGCGCAGGGGGTGGGCGGCGGGGGGCTGGGGCGCCCAAGTACCTGTCGGGGAGTGAGTCCGACTCCACAGAGGCCAGGCAGCAGGCAGTGGCCTCCAGGCGTCCCGGGCTCCCCTCCTCTTAGGGCCTCCCCGCGGCTGACTGCATCCACCTGGGCGGTTCACCTTGTTTCAAATGGGATTTCTTTTTCTTCCTCCTCTTCTCCTCCCTCTCTCTCTTCCTCTCCTTTTCAGAGGTGAAGGAGGACAGCGGCAGAGGAGGTAAAAACCGTATCAAAGAACCGGAGGGGCAGACTGTGGGGACTGGTGAGAGAACAAGGGCGACAGTCTGTCGACAGGCACTGTCCCAGGCGCTCCACCAGGATCAACTCAATTCAATTTCCCGCAGGCCGGTGGAGGAGACCCCTCCTCATCTCCATTCCACGGATGAGCAAGTCGAGGCACGGAGAGGTGAAAGGTCACACATCTATTAAGTGAGGGAGGGGGGACTCAAAGCCAGGCAGGAGGGGTCAGAGCTCTGTGCCAAGAGGAGGCAGGGAGGAGGAGGAGGAGGAGGCCAGCGTGGCTCCTGGGCAGTGTGGGGCCCCTGCTTCCCCTGCTGGCCTGGCATCTCGCTGGCCAGGCCCAAGGGCAGGAGCGGCCTAACTTTGAGGCTGGACCAGCCTCCTGGGTGCGTCCCTGGGCAGGACCCCGAGGTGGCTGTGGAGGCCGCGTGTGGAAGAGATGGCCCCATCTCCACCCCGCCGTGAGAACGGGGCGCTGGGCCCTCGGAGGGCAGGCCTGGGCCAGCCAGGGGTGGGGTCACGGCCACACGGGGTCGGCCCGAGCCCCCCTCCACGTTCTCCGTGTGGGAGGCCAGTGACCTGCCCCGTGGACGCCTGGCCTCTGCCCCTCCGGGTGGGGGCTGGGCTGTCTGCATGGGGGGCCGGGATGGGGGGGTCAAGACCGGGGCCCTGCGGAAGGAGGAGGTCGGGCTCCGAGCCCATCCTGTGAGCAGAGGCCCGCAGCCACCACATGGCCCCAGGCGGAAAGGAAACGGGAGGCTTCTCAAAATAGACCGAGCGTGCAGCAGGCTGCGTCTCCAGGTCCCACCATCTGGCCGCCTGGGCCGGAAGCGAGGCGGGGGAGGGGAGCGCAGAGCTGGAGGGGCCGCAGGCGCCCGCCTTCACCCAGTGCCTCCCCGCCAGCTTTCTGTTCATCTTCCGGGGACTCCGATGGCACCGTCGTGGGGCGAGGAGTGTTGTCGCTAGAACCACCAGGAAGCTGAGACCCGGAGTCGTGAAGTGACTTGTCCAGGGCCCCAGAGGGGCCGGCGGCAGAGCAGGCAGCTGTCGAGCTGTCCCCACAGTGGGGGGCGGCCAGGCCTGCAGCCCGTAAGCCCTGGGCTGCCGTAGGTCTCAGCCTGAGGCTAGACCAGCTCCCCGAAGGTCAAGCTGTGACCCCCAGAGAGGGCCCAGAGGACCCGCCTGCGGCTGCCTGCCCTGCGGCCCGCAAGGGCCCAGCACTGAGAGGCCCGGCAGAGAAGGGGGGTCTGGGCGCTCTGACCCCCACCCCAGGCTCTGCCTGGAGGACGGAGGCCCCCCAGACCTGGCAGATCCAGAGGCCCGTCTTCCACTTCCAGGCCTGGGACCTGGCTCGGCCCCTCCCACCCGCTGCCACCGTCACCCACACACCTGCCGGCAGGGGCTTTCCAGCGCGGGGCGCTACTGCACCCGGTCTGCTCCACTGCCTTGAAAGGAAGGAGGAAGGTGCGGGGACCCCTCCCCAGAAGCTTCTGAGGCTCAGGGAGGTGAGGGGATGCATCTGAGGGGAGGCCCCGCCAGGACTGCTGTCCTCTACGAACATTGGCTCGCTGCCTGCTGTGCCTGGGGACATGGATGGGGGCCATGCAAGTGTGGAATGCAGGCTCCAGACTCCTACTCCAGGGCTCTCTCCTCTTCCCCAGGCTTCCTTATGCACCAGCCCACAGGGGCTGGCTTCATCCCCACCAGCGAGTCTTGGCTCCAGTGCCGGGCCCCCCTGGGAGAGGGCTGTGCTGGTGCTGGGTGTTGTCCTCGGTCCTCCCTGCAGGGGCGCTCAGCCCGGAGAAATGCCAGCAACACTGGGCTCTGCTGCCCTGTGCATCCCTGTCAGCAGAACTCGGCCATTCTGGTCCCCCCGGAGGAGGTGAGCTCAGGGTGCCAGTGGCTTCCAGTCCTTCACAGACAAGGTAGGAGTAGGGGAAGGAGGTAACAGGGGAGCGGGAGGAAGAGGGGAAAGTGGAACGGATGAAAAAGGAGGAAATAATTGAGGGTACAGGTAAGACAAATGTGAGCACCTCTGTCCAAGACTGGGAGCAAGGAGACAGAATAGAAGTGGGAACTCCAAGGGGTGGGCTGAGTCTCTATCTCCAGTCTTCTCCCAGGGGCAGGGCTCACGGTGTGTGGCCACTGAGAGCCTCCTGGACCCTGAGCAGTGGAAGCAGCACGTGTGGGTGCAGCTCATCTGGATGGGCTTCCTGGAGGAGGAGGGCCGGGACCCAGGGCAGGGAGATGGGTCGGGAGGCTGTGGCTCTGGCACCACCAGCCTCACAGGCACACCCGGGTGCGACCACAGCCCTGCCGCATCTCTGTGGGGTGGGAGGGGTTCACGACCACCGTCCTGGCTTCTGGGGCCCCAGAGGGTGTGGAAGCGGGAGCGCCCCAGGCTCACAGCCACCATTTCCTGAAGACCTGGTGCGCGCCAGCCTGTGCTAGAGCCTGGGGAGCCCCAGTGAGGTGCCCTGCTGTCCCGCACAGGCTGGACTTCCTGCGTCTCTCCCAGCCTGCCATGGGGCTGGGCATCTCAAGTGGGAAGGGGGAGCACCGCTGCTGACCTCTCCTCGGCCCTCTCCCGGGTCACCTTGAGGGATCTGGGGGCTCCCTGGAGGAAACCATGGCTCCCACCTATTCGGGGTCACCCTGGCATGTGCCTAACACCCCCGTGGAGACACGTGCTAGGGGGTAAGTGCCACCTTATAACGAACTTGAGAGACAGCCTGTTCATTCTCGGGTCCCACTTGCCTAGCCTGCTGGGTCAGGGGTGCGTTCTGGAGTCAGACTGTCTTGACTTGAACCCAGCTCCACCACTGTCAGATTCGGGTAAGTTACTTGCCTTCCTTGAGCCTTGGCCCCCCAAACCCCCGTCAGACGGGCCAAGAATAGTACCTCCCGTGGCAGGCGGTGGGCTCACTGGCCCGGTGCACACGCCCTTCCCGGCTGCAGACCGTGGGTGTCTAGAGGCCACCCCGCCACCGCCGTTACTCATGTAAACAAAAGGCAAAAGGAGAAATTAAATCCCTCCCTGCTCGCAGCGCACCCAGCAGCCCTGGCAGTGGGGGGAGTGGCCGCCTTGGCCTCCCAGGATGGGGCGGCGATAGTGCACGCCCTCCCCTCGCCCAGGGAAGTTCTGGGCCGCGGAAGCCACACTGCGACCGTCGGGGGCCACGTCCCTGCCCTCGCGGAGGGGACGGCGAGCCAGTGACCCACGGGCGCCGGGGAGACGGGGCGGGCGGGGGCTGCGCTGCTCTCCCAGGAGCTGGCACGGAGCCCGCAGGGTGAGAAGGTCCGGCCAGGTCAAGGGGTCCAGAGGGGGCTTTTCCAGCAGTGGAGGCGGCAGGGCAGGGGCTCTCGGGGAGCGGGACCCCGGGCCTTCGTCAGCGCTCAAGACCGCAACTAGAGGGAGGGGTGCAGGGTGACCCCGCTGGTGTGAGGGGCTGGCCAGGGCATGTCCTGTGGGGCTCCTGGGCACAGTGTGGAGCTCGGGGTGTCCTGAGGGCACCAGGCGGTGGGGGAGGGAGGCCACAGGGTGGCTGGGCGCCAGGGTGTGCTTGAGGACCATAGGGGGCTCTGAGTGGGCAGGCAGGGCGGGGGGGGGGGATGGCGCCCTGGGGGCAGCATCCCCGTGAAGACGCCCAGCACCCAGGGAGCTCTGGTGGCACAGAGGACAGGGCTGCCCAAGACGCCGAGGCCGTGGGGGGAGCAACGGGCGTCCAGGGGAGATGCAGCGCAACGAGGTCCTCGGAGCAACACGAGACCTGTGCCCATCAAACCTGAGTAGTTCCCCTAATCCTGTGTACCCTGTGCCCCCACGATGCCGGGGCAGGGACCCTCAGCCTGGAATCTGAGGCCGCCTGGCACCGCTCGGGGCAGGGGCTCAGTGACCGGCTCTCAGAGACAACTGATCCACGGGAGGCGGGAGACTAGGCCCCGCTCAAGCTGGGGACTGTCACTGCAGCCCCTTCCACGAGCTCCCATGAACCTTGAAAGTAGCCCTGGGGGGGAGGGGGCACCGCCCAGCTGCCTGGGGGGATGGACCTGGGGGCTGGGGGCGTTGGCCTTACCAGGACCCTCCAGGGAAGAGCAGAGGCCCTAGAGTGAGGGGTGCCATTGTGGCCCTGTGGGGCTGACACCCCAGGAGAGTGGGCTGGGGAGGTCTGGGGCTCCCGGCCGGGCCCCTCTGCACACTGCCCTCCCTGCCGCGCGCCTCCGGGAACATCCCGTGGGAAGCCCTCCCAATCCCCGCGGTCGGCGTCCCTGAGGAGAGCCTCCCCCAGTACTGCTCCCCTCCCAGGTGGCAGCCCCCCTGAAGGCCACCCCATCCTCGGAGTGACCTGGGTGAGTGCCGGCGCCGCTCCCCGTTTTGCCCGCGGCCCAGGCCCCAGGGCGCCCCTTAACCTGTGCACAGCTCCCTGTCCGTGGGCTCCCGGCTCCAGGACCCGCGGGTGGGGCTCCTGGCTGCCCAGGCCCTGGCTCAGGGCTGGGGACTCTGCGCTCGGGGCTCGGGGCTCCACTGCCTCCCCCGGGACATGGCACATACATGCACACAGGTGCACACACATGCACTCACACAGGTGTGCACACATGCACACACACGCACGCACACGCACGCACCCCTGTAAAGAAAGCCCATAGTCTAACGTGGTGATGAGTTGTATAAATAAAAGTTTAGAAATGGGTGCACGAGGCCCGGAGGGTGCTGGGGTGGGGGCAGGTCAGACCAGGCCGCGAAGGCCTCTGGGAGGGAGCACCAGGGGAAGGGTGGGGTCAGCAAAGGGTCCAGCCCAGCGGCAGCCCTGACTGCGGTTCTGCCCGCGGGGCTCGGCTGTGCCGATGGGGGTGCTGGTGGGGGGGGGTCTCTGGGGGGTGTGGGGGCTTCTCGGGGGGCCACTGGGTAACCCCCCTCGTCCCTGTGCCCCCGTCCCCGCCCCAGGGAGCTGACTGTCACCAAGGCCGGCTCAGCAAATGGGTTCGGGCCACTGCACACCCTCAATGTCAGGGGCAGACCCAACCCCACAGGCGCCCCTCTCCTTTGAGGCCCCGTCACAGGCTGCTCGGACTGGCACTGGGGCGAGTAAAGGAGGGTGATGATGATGATGATGCCTCCCACTGGGGGGTGCAGAAGGGGCGGGCACAGAAGGAGCCAGGCCGGCCTCCGAGAACCCCACCGCGGGAGCCCAGGCACCCGGCCAAGGGAGGCCGCGGGAGGGGCTGGGGCGCTGAGGGCCTGGGCTCAGCTCCCCGCTGGCTCCACAGGCAGACCTCCCGGCGGACGGGCGGGAAGGGGAGCCTTCCGAATCCCACGGCTGGGGTGGGGGGCCCAGGTCGGGAGGGGCCCATGCAGTGTTGCGCTGGGGCAGCCGTGTCCCTCTGTGGATGAGCGTGGACCAGAAATGGCCCCAGAAACGGGAATCCGAAGTGCCGGCCGCTCGCAAGGTGAGAGCAAAACAGCAAGAAGATAAGCAGGAGCAGCGCGCTGGCGGCCTTCTGCTTGTGCTTCCTTCCTTCCTTTTTTTTTTTTTTTTTGTATTTCTTATTTCTCATATTTTCCACAAAGAGCAAATATTTCTTTTATAACTGAACGAACGTGCATTTAAAAGGGATGGCAGCAAGGTGGGGGCGTCTCAACTTGTCATGCCAGAGGCTTCCTTCTGGGGGGTGAGAACATTCTAGAATGCAAGTCAAACACGGGCCACCCTAGGTGGCTCGAAAGCTTCTCTGAGGCCTGCAGCCTTGTCCCTCGCGACAGAAGGCCCGGCTGCCACAACCAGGCCCCTGGCCCAGCCCCACGGGATGGCATGGGGTCTCATCGAGCCTCGGTTGGGATTAGGCTCGGATGCCACAGAAGCCGTGAGCAGTTTGCTTGGGCCACCTCCGAGCCGCCGCGGCCGGCACGCGAGGGCTCCTCCTTGGTCCTCCGCCCGGAGTTAAGGGACAGCAACTGGAAATATTCTTACCTGGAAATCCCAACAACCAGCACGGAAGGCTTTCCTGAAGACAGCCCAGGTCAGTCTCGCACTCAGGGCGACAGTGGGGCCGGACAGAGGAATGAGGACTCCTCACCAGACCAGGGGCTCGGAGCCGGGCGGGGTTGTCCTTCCATTTATTGCTGAAGAGCCACCTTCTCCACCAGGAAGTTACATCCATTTTATTTTGGGGGTTGGGTTTTTTTTTTGGGATCAAGTCGGTGAGGTGTTTCACCAACCTCCCTGCCCCGGTAAGCACAGTCTCAAGCAGAAAGAGAAAATCAAGTCTCCCCACCTCAAAAGGATGGGGCGGAGGGACACAGCGCCACCCGGCCCACGTGCGGGCCTGGGCAAAGGCACCCGGTCCGTGGGGAGGTGAGGAGGGAGCCTCTGGGCCCCTTGTGGCCACCGCCCTGCCCGGACCTCAGAAGAGCCTCTATGACTCAGGCACCGGTCGATCCGTATGAACCTGTAGTATTAATGGGAGATCCTCCTCGTGACCCTATTTCATGAGTGCCTTACAAAGACAGGCGACAAAGCGGCAGGCAGAGGACGGACCTCGCTTGTCTTGGGCTGGAGCTTCCTCGAGGCAGCAGGGGGCTCCCCCCACCAGAGACATGTGGACCCATCGTTGTCGCCAGGGCCACGGAGCGTATCCTGCACGCCACACGAAACAACGGCCCCAACAACTCTACCGTCCCCACCTTGCAGACGAGGAGAGGGAGGCGCAGAGACATGGGCTGACCTGCTCAGTACCCCGCCCGTGAGCGGGGAGGTCAAGGTTCGACCCAGGCTACACAACTGGGGACCACTGTCAGGTTGAGAGAGACGTCGCCAAGCCACCCCGGCGGGGCCCCAGGCAGGCTCCCCAGGATGTTCGTTCCCGTTGTCGCTACGAGTCTCACAAAACCGAGTGGCTTAAAACGACACAAACTACTTATCTCAGAATTTGGAGGAGGTCAGGCGCGCGGGAGGTCTCAGTGGCTGAGCCCAAGGTGCTGGCAGGGCCGCCTTCCTTCCCGGAGGCTTAGGGGGACACCCACGTCCCTGTGCCCCCACCTCTGGGGCCGCCTGCACTCCTTGGCCAGCGGCCCCCCGCAGCGTCTTCAAGGCCGGCAAAGGCCATGGCGTCCCTCAAGGTTGTCACTCTGCTGCCCCCGAGCCCTAGGTCACCACCCCGTCGTACACTGGGCCCCGTGGGTCATCCCGGATCACCTCTCTAGAGTCCTCTGAGCTGCGACCTTACTTCGCCTGCAGCCGTGGTAACCGCCCCTGCTAGTGCCCGATGCACCACTGGTCCCGAGGACTGGGCCCACGCGCCCGGACGCCACCAGGCTCAGGGTCGGGCTTCCACCCGCACATGGGCTTTGAGAAACCGAGTCACCCTGCCCGACACGCCGGGCACTGACGCCGGGGCCGGGCGCTCACTGACCTGCCCCAGTGGCGCGGAAGCCGCCCATCCCAGTCCCGACAGGGCCAAGACCCCACGCGAGGGCCACGTGCCCGGCCTCTTCACGGCGACAAAAGGGACACGTGCGCAGGCGGGGCTCACCCAACTCTCGGGAACCCCCCCCCCCCCCCCCCCCGCTGCTGGCCCACGCCTGGCCCTACTCCCCGGCCCTCCCTTGGGTCCGTGCGGCCCGGGACGGTGGCGGTGGGGGGCGCCGCTCACAGGCCCAGCCCTGGACACCCCCGGAGGCCACTCCCCGGGACCCCCAGGCACAAACTCTGCCGAGGGACGCGGGCGCCCCTGCCCTGGGCTTCACGGGCCCCAGGCGACGGTCCATCACGCACCAGGAGGCCTGGCGGCTGCACGGACCAGCAACCATTTCCCGGACGGACGCCTGGGCCCGGGAGCCCCGCTGCATCTCGCACAAGGACGCGTGCCGGGCAGCCAGCGGGCACCCACGGGCCGCACGAGCACCACTTGTCCCCTCGTCCAGATGCTGTGCTGCCGCTCGCTCTCCTTGTGCGCTGGGCCGCGGGCACGTCGGGGCACCTGCAGAGCTCCCGGGCGCTGGCCTAACAGCCTCATGAGGCCGGGTCGGCAGGCGGAGCACCGCACGTTTGATGTGACGCTGCGACGAGCCTGGAGACTGCAGACATGGCCACGGCCACGGCCAGCACCCCGTTTCCTCGGCCGCGTCCGCTCCGACAGGGGACCTGCCCTGTTGACAACCGCGACGCGGACGGAGCTGCATGGTTAGCTCGACTCGCTGCTGCTGCTCAGACCTTGGGCTAAGAGTAAGCGTATCCACCCCGTGTTCCTAGACACATCCCATTCCTGGGCGGCCCTGGACCCTGCCCCCCTCCAGGGGTGTCCGGGGATCCCAGCTGTTTGCTCTTCTGAGTGGCTCTGCACACACACATCTCTGTGCAGCCCACGGTCCTGGAGGCCAGGTCCCCGCGAGGAGACTGCTGGGCCGACCCGCACGCCAGGTGACGGCCGTGGGTCAGCCCCATGAGCAGCAGATGGAGGGGCCCGTCCCCGGCCCGACGGGTCCCGTGTGCCGCCCAGCCACCCAGCTCTGCCCACGGCTGCTTGCTTCTCCGCGAGCCTCATGTGCCTCCCGCTCGGCGAGGCGTCCTGTTGCTCCGTGTCTCTGCCTTCTTCCCAGTGCCAGGGTGGGCGGGCATCACGGGGTAGGAGGCTGGCGGGTCCTGGGGACATCCAGGCCACAAAACACAGAGGGCCCACCCCAACGGAGGACGGGGCCCGCTCGGGGGCTGACACGGCCCACGACGTACAGAGGGTATGGAAAGCGCCGTCCTCCCTCGGGGCTGTGGCGGCATCGGGCAAGTGCTTACTAAGTGCCCACTATGCACCGAGGACTGCCTACGCCCCGGGGTTCAGAGGAAACCGAGGCAGCCCTCCCTCCTCCCTCCCTCCGCTCCTTCCCCATCTCCATCTCTCCCTCCCTCCCCTCCCTCCACCCCCCCTTCCTTCCCAGAAGAGGATGATTTTGGTCTCCTTCACGCAGCACCGCCCGGTCCCCCCCATCCCAGGGGGCGGGTCCTGGATCCCTAGGGGAGTCCAGCTCGATCCCACTACCTGGGCTGCGTGACTAGCTGCAGTGTCCACACATGACATAATTCTGCCCAATAGAAGGTTCAGGAGTATCCGACAGGGAGCTTCTGAGGAGGTTTTCTTTCTTTCTTTTTTTAGATTTTATTTATTTATTCACGAGAGACACAAGAATGGCAGAGACCCAGGCAGAGGGAGAAGCAGGCTCCACGCAGGGAGCCCGATGTGGGACTCGATCCCAGGACTCCAGGATCAGGCCCCAGGCTGAAGGCAGCGCTTAACCGCTGCGCCGCCAGAGGTTTCCTTTAGGCCGACAAGGACACAGGAGGCCGGTGCGCCTGGAGCGGCCTGGAGCATCCCGGCACCTGGGGCGCGGGGGCGCGGTGGGGGGTTGGTTCTGCCCTGGGATGCCATCCCCAGGCACTGAGCTAACTGAGCCTGTTTCCTGCGATGAGTCAGGAGACGACAAGCAATCCGGCCTAATTAGCCCCGTGAGTCAAGTCATCTGTGACTTGTGACCGAAGACACACTTGTGTTGGCCCGTCAGGCAGCGGGGCAAGGCCTCCGAGGGACCTGGGCTCCGCAGGGCGAGGAGGGGCCGCCGGGAAGAGGCCCAACCCGCTGGGGAGCCGCTGGAGCGAGGGCGGGCCGGGCAGGGGCCGGCGTGGGGGTCCCCTGAGGGCCCGGGGCACCCAAGGCCCTGAGAACCCAGGCACCAAGGCCTTTCCCGTGGCTGCAGCCAGGAGGCCGGGCGGGCCTGTGTCGTCTGTGCCCACTATGCACCGATGGCGGCCACGTCCCCCTGCCAGGCCTGCCCAGCTGACCTGTCCCCCCAGATGCCACCTGGGTCAGCCGGCAGGTGCACGGAGGGGCGAGCACGGCTGGGGGAGAGGACACGTCGCCACCTGCCCGCACCCGTAGACCCCAGGGGCCTCACGCTCGGGGACAAGTCAGCCACAAGAGGACAAACGCAGCCGGAGCACTGGAAGTAGTTGGGGCTCCCAGGGCAGGGCAAGGGGGGCTTGGGGAGTCAGCATTCCCCTGCAAGAAGAGAATGTTCCAGAGAAGGCCGGGGGCGGTGGGTGCAGTGAACATGCCGAGGGCCGGGGCACGGGTACCTCCAGCAGAAGAGTGACGCTCGCGTCATGTGTATTTTACTACGACACAAATTATTTTTAAGACCAAGAGAGTGAGCCCAGCGCCGCGGCGACCACGTGCGGATGACGGAGGAGAGGAGGGGCGGCTGCGGTCCTGCAGGCGGGCGAGGTGTCTGTACCGAAGTCGGTAGACAATTCGGGGACGATCGAGGCGCGGCGTCTGAAGTGTCACTGAAGTAGTTGGTTAAGTGTTGAGCTTCCCTACTGCACGCAGCTGCCGCCTGAAAGAATAAGCTTTTTAAGAACTGGCGCCCACGGGCCTGTCGCCAAAGACGCACGTGTCCAGGAGGCGCCTGGAGCGGCTCAGCCGGGGGCTGCTCCCGTGTCACCTGCCGTGTAGGTCCCTTCCTCCTGCAGCACTTCGTGCCTCCTCCCCGCACTCCCTGTTTCTCTTGGGGGAACAAGCCCCTGGACTGGGGGAGGCCTGGCCTCAGAGGCCCCGGAACTTCGGGGTGATGCTGGGGGTGGGGGTGGACTGAGAGGAGGCGTGGCTCCAGCCTGGTTTAGGCACCTGACAGCGCTGCAGGCTGGACAAGGACAAGGACGGAGACGCTACGCCTCCTTGGGAGGTGACACCGCAGAGCAGAGCCGCGGGGTTGGCAACCAGAACCCCAAGGACACCAGGAACTAGGCGGGAAGCGCATCTGGCATCTGGGTATTCTGGACCCACCAGGTCATCCGCTTCCTTTTAAAAAGTTACTTCTCACTCTTGATTTTGAGTCACTTCAAAGAGAGAGGAAAATGTGAAGACCAGCACCCCGACCCGTGTCACCTGCACTGAGCAGACGTCACACGGTCTCCGGAGGCAGCAGTGTAAGTACAGTGGGAAACTCGCCTGCATGCTTACCTCGCCCCCTGCACCTCGGGCGACCACCCGCCTGGGCCTGGGGCTCCTGGCGCACACGCACGCGGCGCAGCGTCATCGTGAATCTGGGAGTCATGGTTTGCCGTAGAGCATCCCCTGGGACTTGCCTTAATCGTCCAACGTCACATAGGTACCGTGTATCTTTGTGGGAACACCCTGCTGCTCTACCTCATTCATTTTGAGCTACGGACTAGCTCCGTGCTACAGTTACGACAACCCGGTCACGCCAGGTCATGCATGTGTTGTGGGATCACAAGGTTGGATCCACTGGGATAATAGGTTTGTCTTCATCTTGTTTTGTTTTGTCTCGTTTTGTTGCTTCTGTGGCAATTAACAGCCTTGGGCCCGTTTCTTCGTGTGCTGATGAGACAGTTTCTGGACAGACACCTAGACGTAGAGTCCCTAGGGCAACCGGACAGTGAACATTTTCTTTCCTTTCCGCTTTCCTTTCCTCTTTCCTTTCCCCTTTCCTTTCCTTTCCTTTCCTTTCCTTTCCTTTCCTTTCCTTTCCTTTCCTTTCCTTTCCTTTCCTTTCCTTTCCTTTCCTTTCTTTTCTTTTTTCTTTTTTTTCCTTTTCTTTCTTTTCTTTTCTAAGATTTTTATCCGTTTATTCATGAAAGACACAGAGAGAGGCAGAGAGAGACACAGGCAGAGGGAGAAGCAGGCTCCATGCAGGGAGCCCGATGGGGGACTCGATCCTGCGACCCTGGGGTCACGGCCTGGGCCAAAGGCAGGCGCTAAACCACTGAGCCCCCCAGGGATCCCCGAACATTTTCAACCTTAGTGGGTATCATAAAATTCTAAGGTGCTTGTACCCATTTTTACACGCCCACCTGCAAATATTACTAGATTAGATCATTCTTGCTAAGTTGACGGACGTGAAATTTCATTGTTGTTGTGATTTGTATGTTTTGATTTCTAGTGAGGTGGAGCATCTTCTCAGTAAAGTCGCCAGATAAAACACAGGCAGCCCAGCACATATGTGGTGCATCTTTTAACTTGATGCATGATGTATCTTTTGTCATATGCAGGATTGGGTTTTTTTTTTTTTAATTTCAGTAGAGTCATAAAGATCTAAAGACATTTCTTCCATGTTTGCTGCTAAAAAAAGTCTTAAATCTGTCTGAGATCTATGACTACATGTGGTGTGAGTTAGTAACTTAGCTTTATGTTTTTCCATATGGATAGCCATCTTCCCCAGCAGAATACATTAAGTTGGCCGTACTTGCCTCAGTGATGCGCAACGCCTCCCTACTGAGTCTATATTCCCATACTTATGTGGGTCTGTTTCTAGGTTCTTAATTCCATTCTGCTGTCTTTGTCTACCCTCCCCCCTAAAATACAGTACTTAATAATTATTTTTTAAAGATCTATTTGTTTATTTGGGAGAGAGAGAGAACAAGCGCATGCGACTTGTGGGAGCGGCTAAGGGAAAGGACCCTTCACGCAGACCACCTGCACAGGGAGGGCCCGATGTGGGGCCCGATCCTACAGCCCATTCATCAGGACCTGAGCTGAAACCAAAAGGCGGACACTTAACCGGCTGAGCCACCCAGGCGCTCCAAGAATTATTGCTTTACTAAATACTGGCATCTTATAGGATGATTTTTCCAATCTGCTCCAAAATTACCTTTGCTCTCATAAATGAATTGTTCTTCCACATGAATTTTTCCCCCAGTCTGATAACAAAGATTATTTACAGACTTAAAGGTATGATCAGGGGCAGCCCGGGTGGCCCAGTGGTTTAGCACCGCCTTCAGCCCAGGGCATGATCCTGGAGACCCGGGTTCGAGTCCCACGTCGGGCTCCCCGCATGGAGCCTGCCTCTCCCTCCGCCTGTGTCTCTGCCTCTCTCTGTATCTCTCATTAATAAATAAATAAAATCTTAAAAAAAAAAAGATATGATCAATACATCCAAAAAGCCTTTCACTTGTGTTTCCAGAGTGTTGTGATGACCACGATGTGGTCTACGGTACACGGCCCGGCACAGAAGCTCAGAAAGGGCCACACAGAGTTCCCAGCTCTGTCCCCTCCTTGCGCTCTGACTTAGGACTTAACGTGCTTATGCCCTGTCTCCACATCTTCAAATGGGGATGAAAAATAGAATCTATCTCATAGCGTCATTATGAGGGTTAAATAAGTTAACATGTATGACGAGCGTTACGTATTATTAGGTAATTAGAAAGCACAGGATTAATGCGGCTAAAGGCTTATGCTTTGAGGTTGGGCTGCCTGGAACAGAATCATGCCCATCACCCCTCACCAACAAAACCAGAGCAAACTCTTGTGAAATACGACGCAGAAGAGAACATAAGGCAAAAGTATGTTATATCCGATGCACAACAGTGATAAAGCCAACACCCGTATGATCACTGTCCAGCCGGGAAACTGACTATCATTGGCAGCACTAAATCCCCCCACTGGTCCTTACCGCGGCCCCTCAAGCGCCCCCTGCAGACTCTTAACTGTAATCAAGACTTGGATCCTTCTTTAACGACCATCTTTATCTCTACTACTCTCTATTTTTTTTAAAGATTTTATTTATTTATTCTTCATAGAGACACAGAGAGAGAGAGAGAGGCAGAGACACAGGCAGAGGGAGAAGCAGGCTCCATGCAGGAAGCCCGATGTGGGACTCGATGCAGGGTCTTCAGGATCATGCCCTGGGCTGCAGGCGGCGCTAAACCGCTGCGCCACCGGGGCTGCCCTACTCTCTATTTTTTTTTTTTTTAACTTTTTTTTTCTATTTTTTTTTAAACTTACTTTGTCTGCATCTCCCAAGGCGAGGGAAACAAAAGCAAAAATGAACTACTGGGATGTCATCAAGATTAAAAGCTGCTGCACAGTGCCAAACCGCTGAGCCACCCAGGGATCCCCTCACTCCGTAGTTTTAAGGGCACTGTTAGTATCGTTTTCTGATGCACATTTGGATTGACCTCTTCTTTGCCATTTTCTTTCTCCTTCACTCCTGCATTTCTCACCTTGCAGCTGTGATGATCTCCCTCTGCCTGGAACTCCTTTAAAATTTCCTGGACTGCAGGGTTTCTTGTCCGAAGCATCTTTCTATTTTGACTTTGTTCTTTTTAAAACTTTTTAGTGTGAAAACTTTAGCATAAGCAGAAGAAAAGAAACTGGTACCATGGACCCCACTGGCCCATCGTAAGTTTCAGCTATTTTCAATCACGGACAATCCTGTTTCCTTGGCCTCCCACCCACGTCCATTCACCCTGAATTACTGCGGCAAATGTCTTACCGGTTTACCTGTAAATGTGTGTATGTATATCTTAAGGGGGAACTCTTAAAAAAAAATCCATATTGTCCACCAAAAAAATATCCATGATGGATGTTAACAAAGATTATGGAGGGAATCATTTTGTAGTATGTACGTGTGTCAAATCATCACAGTGTACACCTTGAGCTAATAGGATGTTATACGTCAATTGTATCACAGCAAGGCTGAAAATAATACCAACGGGGGGAGAAACTACTAGCTATAATGCCTTCATGTCAGCATGCATCTTGACGTTCGCATTTCCCCAGTTGCCCCACTAGGTTCTGCTCCTACTGTTGACATGTTTCAGCTGGGATGCAAATGAATCATTTACACTGTTCTCGTGGACTTGCCACTTAGTTTCTTGGGCTCTAGAGATGTTCCTCCAACTCTTCTTTTTCTTGCATTTTTTGTTGCTGTGGTTGTTGCAGAAACAATTGGGGCTTCGCCAACGGCATCCGTTTTCTGTCACTGAACACCTTCCTCTGCTCCCTGTTCTTCCTGTGCATTCATAACTGGATCTGGAGACATAATCAAATCGAGGCTCAATTATTTGGCAAGACTACGTCATAGGTGAGGTTGTGTTCTTCTACCAAGAAGCACATAGTTTCTGGTTGTTTCCCTTTGGGGAATATAAGTAGGAAGGATGATTGCTGCCTAGATCCGGGAACTCATTAGAGGTGGGGAGACGGCGATGTGCTAACCCTAGCAGTCCCTCTCCACTAACCAGCTGGAATATTCACGTGGAGAGAAACTCCCCCATCAATCATTTGGTGATTTGGAAGTGCAGTTTACGTAGGAAAGGAAGAATAACTGATTCTTGCCCTATTGTTAGCATTTCCAAAATGAGTTGTTCTTGGCATCTCCCAAAGGCGGTTAATGAGATCTTAATCACTATAGAAATTATGCGATTAAGCATATTTGATATGTTTCAATCCACTGCAGTTCCTATCCTTACCGATGCTCCGATTGCTCCCTCAGTGGTCAGTGTGAGCTTATTCAAGTTGGCTCCTGAGTCCTTTTGACTGACTCTAGTAGCCTTTAACAGATTCCTTGCTTTTTGGTGAGAAAAAATATTCCAGGCTCACCCTGTATATTTTCCCAAAGATCCATGGTACTTTTGGTGGCAAGTGGTATTTAAAGACCATAATTTGGGCACCAGGGGTGCTTTTTACTACCGGGTTAGTCATTGTTTCTGGACTTTTCAATGCACAGAACTAGGAAATGTGTTCTTACTTTTAAAATAAAATACATCACAAGAAGAAAAACATGAACTGATACTGATACTTCCAATTCAAGTTTAGGAGTACACTGTTGATTTTGCTTCCTCTCATGCATCACTCACACACCAAAGAATGTGGTTCTCAATGACAGTAGAATATTTCACTTCATCCTGCACAGAGCCAGGATGAGGGCAAAGCAAGTGAGGCCCACATGGTGCAAGATTTCAGGAGGCATCACTCTCAGACTGGCGCAAGCGCACGAGGGCCTCTTCGGCCACGGTGGATCCCCTATAGCCACTGGGGAAAACAGATAAAAAAAGAGTTCTGGGTTGAGGTGGCATTTACTAAATGAAGAAACACAGAATGCTGTGACATGGCTTAACTCGAGGGAAATGTGTAGAGTAAGTTGTCCTCGCACCCTTTGTCTTTCATTGAGGATTCAAGAACAACTCCCTCAACACTTACTGCAGCCACCGCAGTGCTCCTGTACCTTTTCTCCTTCACTGGACATTTTTCTTTTCTTTCCTGACCTACGAGCCCCCTTGTATATCAGCTGCAATCCAACTGTCCTACCCTCGCCCACCACAGGGGCTGAACACAGACCCAAGCGATTTTTTAGACCATTAAGAACATGGAGATGGCATCTGATTAAGCATTATTACCTTGCAACTATTATTACATATATTGAGGTTTCTTTTCCCCCATATATATCGAAGCCAACCAAAGAACGGGACATCTACATTTTTAAAAACCCCAAAACTCCATGATGTAGATGCATATAGAACGCATAAAATGAAACAGTCATGCATTAGAGCTACCACTTAGAATTATTTAGTGTGCAGAACGTATTATGCAAAATTTCCTAGCTGTCAGGGATAACCAGTGTTGGATTATCTCATGGAGTTCGCATTCCCACCCATATATTTGGTCCTGGAGGTTTCTCATGCCAGGTCACATCACATAGTCTTTTCTCGATGACACTGGACTGCAAAGACCAGCAGAAATCAGCATCCCTTTGGGTGGATGGATGCTTATGAGAGAGGAAAGTTCTTAGAGATCATGATTTTACCATCACTGACGTAGAGCCCTGGTGCCTGCGTTAACCAGCCCGCTCAGTGATTCTGCTACCGGGAAGCCCCACTCCTGGGCGTTCTCCTCCGTCCTGGCCCACGGTTGGTGTTCTTTGAATCGACAGTCACCCTTTGCTTGGCCTTGTTGGTAAACCGGATGCGGAAACTCCTTTCTTTGCCTGTCAGCAAATCGCCTGTGTCCTAGGGCAGGTCTCCTTTTCTGCTGGGTTTAGTCCTGACACCTACTATGACCAGGTGGCTCTGGCCTTCATGGGAGGCAGAAGATGATCTTCCCAGAAAGGTCTCTTCTAGTGCCTGTAGGACTGCACAGCCAAGCACAGCTGTCAGTTTTAGAGAAGTTCTCACCAGAAACGCCTCAATTATACACATTTCAAATCCAAGTATTAGGAATATAAGTAACCCCATTTTCCTGAGAACTCATTACTACCCAGAGTCCCCCTGCTTGGGTTTCCAGATGCCCAGAGCAACTTCCATGGCACTGGGAATCTGGACATTGAGGTAAAGAGCACTGGGGGACACAAGGCACAGAGGTGGAATGGGCCTGGGATCGGTCTCTGCCCCGCGCCCGGCACGGGCTTTGGGGAGACGGGCCCCTTCTCTCTGTGAGCCATCGAGGGAGCCTTCCTTCAGTCCTCTCAGCTGAGGACACCCTCTTGCAGGACTCTGGGGAGGTCAGGGAAGACTAGACGAGAGGGCAGAGGGCTCATTCAACAAGGACTGACCGGATGCCTACTATCCGTCAGGCTGGCTTGGGCATGACGCGTGCTTTCCGGTTGCCGAGGGCTCTTCGGGGTACGCAGACATGAACTAGCCAGGGAAGCGGGGCTGAGGCTGTGCGGGTGCCCGGCGCCGAGGGCCCGGGTGAGGGCCGCCACCCCGAGCTGCCATCAGGCGAGGCAGGCGGCACGGGGCCGGCTCGGGTCAGCAAGGTGACGCCCGGGAGCGGGGTGGGAAGCAGTCCTGGCCCGGCCTTCCCCCTGGCGCCCTGCCGTGCGTGGGTGGCCCCCAAGCCCTCCCTGCGCCCTCTGGAGTCTCTGGAACCTTCCCACCGGGTACTCATCAGCGCATCCGCCTCGCTCCCGGGGCAGGTGTGAGGGGGAGACGCGGCCCCAGGGCGGGACTCAGACTCTGGGCCACACAGGCTCGGTCAGGCGAGTCGCTGCGTGTCTCCCGGCCCTGCTCCCCTCTGCTGGAACAAGGAAATAGTGTCACCCCCGCCCAGGGCCCGTATGGTGGGTTAGTACACGTCACAGGCCGCGGGACAGGCCTGGCACATGGAAGTGGGGAACGCACCCCAGCTGGTCACAGTGATGGTGCCCTGAGCCCTGAGTAGGCACAGCTCAGCTGCTTCCTGCAAAAACCACAGAGTTGCTGTTATTACTGACGCTTTAGAGATAAGGGCTCTGTCATTCATTATAGATACAGTAATACATCGGGGGTGCCCGGTGGCTCAGCCGGTGAAGCGTCTGCCTTTGGCTCAGGTCATGGTCCCGGGTCCTGGGATCGAGCCCCACGTCGGGCTCCCTGCTCAGCGGAGACCCTGCTTCTCCCTCTGCCCCTGCCTGTCCCCTCTGCTCATGCTCTCCTCTCTCTCTCTCTCTGTCAAATAAATAAATACAATCTTTAAAAAAAAGTGTTAGGTTTAGAGAACAAATGGGTGGTTACGGGGCTGGGCATGGCTGAAATAGGGGAAAGGGACAGATGATGAGCCCCGGGTGATGTCTGTATCCTTGACCCCGTCACCTACCTCAACCGCCCCCACCCACCTGCCCCCTGGTCACCCTCAGCACGTTCTCTGTAGTTAGAGTCGGCGTCTTGGTTTGCCTCCCTCTTTTTTTCCTCCTTATGCTCGGTTATTTTAAAATCCTGTCTCTATAGTAGAAAATCCTGGCAGATGCCGCCTTAACCGAGTGATTCAGGTGAACGTCAGCAGCGAGGGACAAACTGACACCGTGGGCCTCCTGACCCGATGTGCTGAGAAGGTCACGGTGTCGCTCTGTGCTATTCCTGCCCAACACGCGTAACCGTGGAGTTGATCGTGGAGAAACCGCAGACAAACTCAGATTCAGGGACATTCGACTAAAGACCTGGTTTATACTCTTCAAAGATGTTAAGACCATGACAGACTAAGGCAGATCGGGGGACTCTTCCAGATAAGAAACCTGCCAACTAAGTGTAACATGCCATGTTGGTTGGATCCAGGACAAGAAAGACATGTTTCTCCTTTTTTTGCTATAAAGGACATTATTGGGACAACTGGAAAAAAATGTGTATGTATAGATTACATCATTGTGTTACATTTATATTAATTTCCTGAATTTGAGAACAGCACTGCGGGTGTGAGAGACAGTGTCCTTGTTTTTAGGAACACACACGAAGAGGAACTAAAGGTAAAGGAGCTTCGTATTTGCAGCTCTCACAAGGTCCAGAAAATAATGATAATAGTAATAGTAACGTCCGTGTGTCTGTAGATATGGAGAGATCAATACACCAATAGGCCAAACGGTAAAGCGAGTGATGTAAAATGTGAACACGTGGGGGATCTGGGTTAGGAACATGTACAAGTTCTCTCTACTCTTTTTGCACTGTTTTCCCCCCTAAATATGAGATCATTTAAAAAATAAGAGCTCTCCAAAAAAATGCAGGAACTTTCACCTGGGCCCCACGCCTGTCTGGGGGAGGCGAGGGAGGCATGCTCTCTGTGGGAGATTGTTTCTGGCTGGCTGGGGGCGGGCGCTGTTGCTGGCCCTTTGCAGGAGGGGAGCAAACAGGGGAAGCTCTGTGGGGCCAGGCGTGGGCACTGGGCGGAGGGTGGGCAGGACGCGGGGCCCCCGGGGATCGCAGCCATTAGGGCAGGCTGGGCACCCACCGCGCCGCCCCAGGGCGCTCTCCCGCACAGGGAAAGGGGAAGGAGGAACTGGAGAAAAGAGAAAGGGGACAAGTAACCTCATGAGGCACCCACCATCGGCCAAGCAGTGTTCTGGGTGGTTGACATCTATTACCCCGCTGATCCTCACAGGAGGTTTGGAGATCATCTTTGCTATTATTCCCATTTTAGAGATGAGGGAGTAGAGACTCCGAGAGGTTAGGGACAGGGATTCTGTTTAGGGGCAGGACGGTGGAACACAGATGCTCACGGATTCTTATGCTGAAAACAACCAGAGCAACAAAGCTGGTTAAGGGGCGCCCGGGGGGCTCAGGGGTGGAGCGTCTCCCTTCGGCCCAGGGCGTGGCCTCGGGTCCCGGGATCGAGCCCGCATCGGGCTCCTCTGCCTGGGTCTCTGCCTCTCTCTGTGTATCTCATGAATAAATAAATAAATCTTTAAAAAAAGGCTGGTTAAAATAAGAACCTAAAATAAATTAATCAAGGATCTGGCAAGAAGGAGAAAACACCCAGAAGCCAAGATAGAGGTGGAAGGAGGAGTCCGGAGAGGCGGGTACGGCGGGAGGCTGCCGTTCGCCTTGGGGTGAATTTGCCAGATCACGCGACCTTGGCTTTGGCTCTCAGGGGCCAATAAAGATGAGACGGGGTGAACCCAAGGCGGGGGCCGACCTCCCTCCGCGGGGGAGCCCAGGAGTGGCTGGCGCCCCAGCTCATCAGCACCCCAAGGTCCGAGGCAAGCGCCCCGAGGCCCCAGGGGCACGGTGGGGGGTCTGCAGCCTCAATTCACACCTGAGCCAGAGTCTAGGTCGCAGCCCCCCCCCCCGCCCCCCCGGGATCTCGGTGGGAACCTGGAAGCAGGAAGAAGCAAATTCTCTCTTCTTGCCTGGATGTTCTGAAAGGGAAAGGCCAACAGAACACAACGCGGGCTCCATTGCCTAAATCACAGATTGGGACCTCCCTGAAGCCGGCAGGACCGGGGTCCCACACAGCAGCCCCAGGGCAGAGCCGGCCGGTGGGCGGGGGGCCGAGCCAGCGGGGGGGCCGAGCCAGCGGGGGGCCCTGTGAGTCATTCCCCTTGAACTACAGCTTGCAGCGAGGACGGCGCCCCAGCCTCCTGGATCGGGGCGCATCGGGGTGCGGGGTCCTTGTCCTCGAGGGTTAGCAGCCTCTCCGGCCGTCCCCACACCACCCCGAGCCGCTGCATCGTGAACTGCCCCTGCGTGGGAACCACCGCCGGGCTCATGAACCTAGACGACGACAGCCACGGCCGCGGCCACTGATCTGAGCGGTGATGGTGGGGGTGGCAGAGCCCAAGGCAGGTGGCGGGATGGGGGGCAGTGGTGTGGGGGTGTGGGTGGGGGGCAAACACGCAGAGGAAACAGTAGACAACCCAGTGGCGGCAAATCTCGGGGAGAGCCAGCAACACTACACTCCCTCAAAGAACCTTCTACAAATATCCAGGGCATGAAAATCCAACTCATTTCATGGCACCTAATTTTTTTTAATTGAGTTAGCACAGAATCTATACAAAGATGCTAAAGAAAAAGAGTGGGAGAGAGCCGCAGGGCCTGCCAGATAAAGAACAACGGCCGGGAAAAAAGTGTTACCGCAGAATAGATGAAAAATCTGACTCAACATTGTTCTACGAATGAACAAATCTTTTTTTTTAAATGATTATTCTCTTTTCTTGTTTTTTTTTTTTAAGATTTTATTTATTTATTCATGAGAGACAGAGAGAGAGAGAGGCAGAGACACAGGCTTTGGGAGAAGCAGGCTCACTGCAGGGAGCCCGACGCGGGACTCGATCCCAGGACCCCGGGGTCATGCCCTGGGCTAAAGGCAGACACTTAGCCATGAGCCACCCGGGCATCCCTAAATGAACAAATCTTCTTTTTTTTTTTTTTTTAAAGTGAACAAATCTTACTAGAACAATTGCCTCTGTGAGGGGAGACCACAACACAGACCTAACGACTCAGGGAAGTCACAGCAAGGCAATGCGAGAAGATGAGATGAGAGAAGGAAGGACAGAGGGAAGAGAAAAAACAAAATAATTTCAGCAACGAGGACGCACCTGGAAGGAGGACGTAGGGACAACGCAATACAAGTGGAGGACAGACATTAGGAAAGTGAATAAAATGAGACAAAGTGAAAGAAGTGGGTTTAAAAAAAATCAGAAAACGATAGATATTTTAAAAAGACAAAAGGGAGCCAATGTATACATAATTGGAGCCTCCAGACGTGAAACACAAAACAACGAAATACAATGAATACTTAAAAATAGAAATGAGGGGAATGTTCTTAAAATAAAATATGTGAATCTATGCGAAGGATCCAGGTGTGCCTGGGGAGGCGGACCGAGAACAGTCCTCTCCAAGACTCTCCCAGGAAAATTATCAGACGTTGGAGGTGAGGACAACATCCTCTGAGCAGCTGGGCCAGACAGACAGGCAGACAGACAGAAACAAGCAAACGTGGTCGGCCCCGCAGGGAGGAGGTGGGGCGGGCCCAGCACCGTCCATGCCCAACAGCAGCAGAGCCTCCCGGGCCGCCGCGGCGCTCGGGGTGAAGCCAACACAGACCCCGCAGGTGTGCAAGGACTCGGGGAGCACCGTGTGCACGCACCCTGCTCGGGGAAGCTACCAGAGAGCGACGCAGGCCGCCAAGAGTTGACGGGGGCCCGGAGCTGGCCCTGAACACGCTTGGGAGGAGAGGGAGGTAACAGGGAGCGTGCACAGCCGAGTGTGCATGTGCACAGGCGCAACCATGTGGGCATGACACGGAGTGACGGGGAGGCGGCCGGGCAGGCGGGGAGGACGAGGACACCGAGGGCCTGTTTGCTGTCGCTCGGGCTCTGATGGAGAAACCCAATAACGCCGGTGGGGCGAGTGAGCGGATGTGGGGGTGCAGAGCCAAGCACGCGTTGGGGGGGCTGCCCCCGCACACAGATGCCAGCTCTCCCCTCCGCCGTCGGGGCCCATGGCCGCTCAGCGGGGCTGCGATCACGAGGGGAGACACCGGGGAAAGAGACAGAGGCCTCCCGACGGAAGGGTCTTCACGGCCCTGGCCGGGCCTTCGCGCGGAGGGGCGCCCAGGGGCCGTGGGGCAGGCTGTGGGCCTCGGGCGGGGGGTGCGGGCCGTGGGCCCCGGGGGCGGCCGTGGCACTGAGCAAGTCCCTTGCTTCCCGGTCCTGGGCGGCTGCTGGGTCTGTGCACCCCCCTTGTGTTCCCGGGGCCTCGGGTGCAGGTGGCCACGGGTGCAGGTGGCCACGGTGCACGATCCTATTTAGCGGCTGCTGGGTCCTGCGGCCGGCATCCTGCCGGGGGGTTGCATCTGTGTCCAAAAGGGATATTGCTCTGTGGTTTTCTCGTAGTTTCTTTTCTTTTCTTTTTTTTTTTTTTTAAGATTTATTTCTTAGAGAGAAAGCAAGAGCAAGCCCCAGAGGGAGGAGCAGGTGGGAGGGGAGAGGAAGCCTTAAGCAGCCATGAGCTGAGCAGCGAGCCCCCCTGGGTTCCATCTCGCACCTGAGCCCCAAATCCGAGCCTGAAGGTGGGACAGACTGAACCACCCAGGCGCCCCTTCTCGTGGCTTCTACTCTAGCTTTGGTAATGCCGGCCTCATGAAACGGGGTAGGGAGCGTTCCCTCGTCTTCTGGTTTGGGAAGATTTTTGAGAAGTGTTGGTGTTGACTCCTTAACTCTTCTGTAGGATCCGCCGGGGAGGCCATCGGGCCTGAGGCTTTTCCTGTTGGAAGGCTTTTGATCAGGGAGTCGACAACCCCCTTACTTGTGATAGGTCCCTATTTTACTAATTTTTTTAAATATACATATATTTTTCAGACTAAATCTCAAAATAAAGTCCAGCTCTCCACTGGGTGCAAGAGGCATACCCGATGCCAACTCGAGAGGTCGGATGAAAGGCAGGCAAGGCCATCCCGGGCACGTGAAGGATCGCGACAACGGTCAGCAGGGGTCACGAGGGAAGTGTCTCGCCCAGAGCCGGTCAGGGTGAAGAGGGCTCAGCGCAAGGGAAAGGCCGGTGTGGGTGTGTCGGTGCCATCGCATGCAGGCCGGGAGCGTCTGTGCAGCGGGAACCCGGTGGCCGCGGTGGGGGACCCAGGCGTCCTGGTGGGGGTGCACCCAGGAAGCAGAGCCACCAGGGCACAGGGCGCGGTGCTCCCCTGAGCGGGCCAGGAGGCCGGGAGCCACTCCTCCAGCGCGTCCAGGCCAAGCTCCCTCCCAGCTGTGGCTCCGGCACCCCCAGGACCACGCGGCCCCGTGCGTGAGGGAAGCCAAAGCCGGTGCAGACCCCGTGAGACGACACAGCTCCATGCCCGTCGTCACAGGCCGAGCGGCCGATGCCCACCTCGGACTCACCCCGAATAGAGAAAACCTATCACTGTCACCGGTTAGAACATCCCGGGGGTGGGGTGGGCTGGGAGTGGCCCTGTGTCACGCGTAGGACAAAGGACAGAAGAGATCTTGGGGGATCCCTAGCAATGTGCGGCCACTAAGCACCCGAGGGTGCTCATTCCCTCAAGGGCAGGACATGCTCCACCCCCTCCACTAGGGACACCCCAAAGCGACCGTCCTCCAGATCTCTGGGTGATGCACACACTCTCTACCAGGCTCGGATGTGGTTCCTCGTGCTGTGAGGACCTACCTGTGGGCTCATCCTGCCCACCCGGCCACCGGCCACCCGCCACGGGCCACGGGGCAGCTGAGGAGGCAGGGCTGTAGCAGGTGCCAGGTAGGGAGGACGGAGCGGGGCAATGCACACGGGGGCTGGGGACTGTGAGGACCCGGAGGGGTGCCCAGGCAGCTCCGGTTTTGTCCCCTGGGTCTTCTGTCCTCATGTGAGCTGGTTGTCACAAGACGTGTCTTCCGCTGAGGCAGTTCTGGGGCCAAAACACTTACGGGCTTTTGTGGTTTCTTCGGAAAAACAATTTCCTGGACGATGTTCAGGGATCCAAATTTGTTCGCCTCCCGCCCGGCCGAGCCCCGCTGCTGGAGCACACCCTGGGCTGGGGAGCGGCTCTGCCGCCGTGGGGAAGCCTGCGTGGGGCGGGACGGAGAGCGCCTGCTGGCCGCAGACCACTTCTCTCACTGGCGGCCGGCTGGGGCCACGGGCCCCCGGGGGCAGCTCTGAGTCGCGGGGTCCGTGGGCCTTGCCTGCACCTTGGAGGCTGACCGCAGGCGGGCCTAGACTCTTCTGCGAGGAGCCCAGGCCTGAGCGCGGCACGCCCCGCACGCTTGCGTCTTCCGGGAAACTGAAGCACGGCCCTGCTCGCCGCCAAGGAGGCCCGGGAGAGCCGGGCTAGCCCTGCGCAGGCAAGGACGCGGAGAGCGGTCTCAGGGGCCCCAGCGGACGTGCTCTGGTTGGCCGCTGGCTCCCGGGCGCTGCCGAGCTGGGCTTCTCCAAGGCCGCCCGCCCCACTCCGTCTGGCCTTCCTCTAGGCCGAAGCGCAGCTTGTCTGGAGCCAGAAGGCCTCTCCGGAGGCCCATGCGGTTCCTCGTGGCCCTGGGGCCCGTCAGCTTCAGGACGGCTCCTGCGCCCCCATCCCAGCCGCCCCTCCCAGCGCCCAAGCACTGCGATGGACATGAAAGGGGCATGGCGACAGAGCTGGGGGTGGGGGAGAAGGGAGGGAGAGGAGCACTCAAAAGCCCCTGGTGCGGCCACCACCACGGGAGAGACACGCGACCACTCCTTGTCCGGAAACGCGAGCCAAAGTTCCGAGAAACCACCTCACCCGTCAGAAGGGCTAAAATCACACACGCGCGAAACAAGAAGTGTGGGCGAGGACGTGGACAGAAAGGAACCGTCGCACTCTGGGGGGGACGCAAACCGGTGCAGCCGCTCGGAAGACAGCGTGGGGGGTCCCCTGAAGGTCAACGGAGCCACCTGTGATCCCGTAGGGCTGCTGGCTGTTTGCTCAAAAATCACAAAAGCACGGACTCAAAAGGATCCGCAGCCCTAGGCTTACAGCAGCAGGACAGACAATGGCCCAACGTGGAAGCAGCCCACTGTCTGCGACTGGTGACCCTACAGAAGATGCGGTGCATGCACCTGCACCCGCACCTGCACACACACCGGCACCTGCACCTGCACCCGCACAGACGCACGCACCCGCACCCGCACCTGCACCCACACCCGCGCGCACACCTGCACCCGCATGGAATACTACTCAGCCATAAAAAAGAAATCTTGCCGTTTGCAATGACGTGGCTGGAGCTAGAGGGTATCGTGCCGAGCAAAGTAGGCCGATCAGACAAAGGCAAACGCCATATGATTTCACTCGCATGTGGAATTTAAGAAACAAAACAACTGAGCCAAAGGGGGGAAAAAGAGGGAGAGAGAAAAACCAAGGAATAGGCTCTGGACTCTAGAGAACACACCGGGGTGCCCAGGGAGGTGGCTGGTGTGGGCTGGGCCGGCGGTGGGGTCAGGAGCGCACCCGTCCCCACGAGGGGACTGCTGGGTCCCCGCACCACACACCCAAGGCCAGGACGCCGCGGCACGTCAGCTACCCTGGAGCGAAGGGCACAACACACTGTGCTGGCAACCTGGCAACCGCTGAGCACTTGCTCTGGAGGATGAGGCTACTCTGGCCAACCCAGTTCTGGAAAGTTCTCCCTTCCCCGTCATCCTCTGTGGTCACTTCTGAAGTAGGTGTTCAAAGGGTCTGACCTCCCTGGGGCCCACAGGACTGTGCTCACTGGTTGCTTCCGGCCTCTCTTCTGGTCCAGTGCTCCTGGCTGGTCCCAGGTGCCCATCGCCACCCCCGGGTGTTTTCTCAGCACAGTTCTGGAGCCTGCTTTATGGCTTTGTTTCCCGCTCTGGCCCAGCTCACTTCTGTCCCCCCTACACGGCTACACGGCGGGATCTGGTGGGAAGACAATAACCTTAACCTAAGCTGGCTCTGGGGCCAGATCCTGCGCTGGGCTCGAAAGGCTCGAGCCACGAGCCACGAGCCACGGCAGCTGACTTCTCTCCGTGTGCATCAGAAACGGGGCGGGTGGCTTCCACCTCCCAGGAGCTTTGCTTCTAGATCTCTCCATTCCTTTCCATCTCCCGTCTCTCCTGTCTTTTCTTTAACCTGCTGGCGGCCGCAAAGACCAGCAACCGACACACTGATATTCCAGCTCTTTCCAGCCACTTCTCTTAAGAGCCGTGAGCTCAGCCAGCACAGAAGCAGCCTCCCAAGGCGTCACAAAGATGGTTTTACCAGCCGCTTTGCCAAGGTCGAACGAGCATCTCCAACCTTCCAGCCCGCAGTGCCTGCACTCTTCCCACCTGCAGCAAATCCACTGAGCCGATGCCTCAGTTTAGGGGTTCCGTTAGAACAGCAGTAATGGGGATCCCTGGGTGGCCCAGCGGTTTAGCGCCGCCTTCAGCCCAGGGTGTGATCCTGGGGTCCCGGGATTGAATCCCACGTCGGCTCCCTGCGTGGAGCCTGCTTCTCCCTCTGCCTGTGTCTCTGCCTCTCTGTCTCTCTCTGTGTCTCTCATGAATAAATAAAATCTTAAAAAAAAATAACAGCAGTAAAAAACTGCCAGTATTGCTGTTTGTTTGTTTAGGGTCAGGGAAGGCTGCTACGATAATGAGACCCGATGATGGTTCAGTGGCTCAGAGAAGATGGACGTGTGTTTCTCTGGCACGTCATGGTCTATGAGGGCCGTTCCAGATTGGCGGCCGCTGGGTTCCACAAGGTCATCCAGGAGCCTGGGGGCCTTCCATCCTGTCGCCCTGCCGTCCTCTAGTCCATTGGCCCGGGCGGCTCGATCGCTGCTGGGTTGCAGGCGCGTGCGTCTATGTTCCCACTCACAGGAAGGGGAAAGAGCGTGGGGGCGGTGGGAGGGTGCGCTTCAGGCCGAGGCCTGCAGAAACGTGCTGCTCTTCCCAATATATGCCATTGGCAAAACCTTACACTGAGACCTACACATAAGAGCGTCTGGGACCTAGACCTCAAGCCTAAGCCGGGAGGATGGGGACACGGCCTGTGTGGGAGGCCCTGGCCCTCTGGCCGCACACACAGGCCATACCGGGCTCACTGCCTTCCAGAACGCTGGGACATGTATTTGCTGGCAAGCTGGGCCATACCTGAATGTATTCTGCAGGACCCCTCAAGTGACGCCCAGCATCCTCCCCTGTGCCAGTGGGTGCTGAGAGAGCCACCAGGCAGTCCCAGCCACCTGCTGGGGGACAGAAGGGTATGCGGGCCTGGAGTCTCCAGGAAGCAGACCCCGAGAGAGGAGATGAAGTGTGCAAGGGTGTCCTTGGAGACACGGCTGTGGGAAGTGAAGAAGGGGTCGGGGAAGGCCCGGGGCTCAGCGGGGCGGTGCATGCAGGAGGGGCCCTGGGAAGGAGGCAAGACAGGGGCCCTGGCATCTCCGGAAGCTTCTGCAGAGCCACTGGGAAATCCTGGAGCCAAAGTCAAGCAAATCAGAAATCCGGGTCTCCCGGGACGGATCTGTGCTGGCGTTCAGCTCAGTGCTTGGTCATGGGGGGGCGGGGGAGGGGAGACGCTGGAGGTGGGCATGGCAGGGACCTAGAGCCAGGGCGGCTCCCCCTCCCTGTCTGCAAGGCCCATTCTCGAGGCTGCCGCAGGGCTTTGGGAAGGAATTGGGGTTCATGCTCTAGACAGAGCACAGGATTTAAACATTCTGAAATTAAAAAGAAAAAAAACCCAAATTATATGGGGTTGCCACCCTGGTTGCCACTGACAAGCTGTGTGGCACCGGGCTGGAAACTTGGCCCCTCTAACCCTTATTAGCTTCCTCATCCGTAAAATGCCGGGGAAATGTTTTCAGGAGAGAGCAGGCTCCCAGGGGTGGAGCCACCACCTCGTCACCCCTCTCCCTCTGCCAGCCAGAGGGTCCAGGGCCCCCAGGGCGCCCCGAGGGGGGGTCCCCGCGGCCACAGGCCCCTTCCTTCAACACCCGGGCCCAGCGCAGCAGTGCCCTGCGAGGCCGCCTGAGGCCCGGGTGGGGAGGGCCCTGGTTGGGGGTTGTCCAGCTTGTTTGAAAACCCGTCACCCAGACTGGGCCGTAGGCGAGGCCCAGGTGGGGAGGAGGAGGGAGGCGGCAGACGGAGCAGGCTCCCACCCCCGCTGCTCAGGCTCTGGCTCCTCGCCCCAGCCCTTCCCCGAAGCACCTTCTCGGCCTCCCTGCCTCCCGCTCGCCCCCCCCCCCCCACCCAGTGCTGGCCCGAGCCTCCTCCGTCTCTAGGCGCTGTCTGCACTTCCCGCCTCCCGGCTCCCGAGGGGCCTCATTCCTCTTTCTCATGCTCTCGGGCTCCTCCTGCACCCTCTGACCTCCGGCCCCTCGCCCTGGGAGCTGCGAGCTGCTGGGAACGCCTTCAGGCCACAGTACCCCTATCCCCACCCGCCCTCTTCCTGCCTCAGGACAGAATGTTCCCAGGGCAGCACCCCACACCCAGCCTGCTCCCCCTAATTATCCCACATCCCACCCCCCCCAAGCCCCTCTCCGGGTCCCCGCCCCTTCCACACTTCGGTCTGTATCCAGCCCTCAGAACTCACGGCTAGGCACAGGCAGTACTACGAAACGGGGACACATAGGACATTGTTTTTATACCAAAGAGTGGAAAAGTGGCTTAATTAGAGGTGGAGTATCTATTCAGCAGGATCTTATAAAAACCATGATGTAGATCCATACGTATGGATGTTAAATACAAATCCAGGAAGGCCGAAAGCAGATTAAAAAGAGTATTTGGAACATAAACCCATTTCATAAAAGAAATGTGCACAAGACCCCAAATACCATATGTATTTCAGGGTGGGGGTGGGGATGAGTGACTGGTTTTGTAGGGTAATGAACAAATAAAGCAGAGTAGGACTAGGCAAGGTGGGCATCGCTCTTCCTCACTGCCTCTTTATTGATTTTAACTCTTTATATGATTTCGGAAGCACCAACCGGGGGCTGGGCCCTACCGGAGGCTACACAGAAACTGGGGTGATCGATGCCCCACGGACGCTGGGCCAAGCCCCTGGAGATGGGCGGGGGCCGGGGAGCCCTGCGGCAGGGGTGTGCAGAAGGGCAGCGAAGGAGGCTCCCCGCTGCGGGGTCCCGGGCGCTGCCGGAACGGGGCTGGGATCCCAGGCATGAGGGAGGTGAGGCCCCCAGCCCGCTCCGGGAAGGCTCGGCACCCGCCACTTACACGGCAGGAGCGGGACAGTGGACAGGGGAGAGGGACGAGGGAATAGACTAGGGTCGGGGGTTCTGGGCTTCACCCCCTTCCTCGCACCCCAAGGAGCACAGAGCAGCCGGGCCTTGGCAGCTGCAGAGGCTGAGTCTCGGCTGCCCCAGGCCGCGGCCTTGCAGGTAAGGGGCGGTGGGTCCGACCCCCCAGCAGGGGCACCTGGGGCGGGGCGGCGGGGGGGGCGCAGACTCAGCCCTGGCCCCGGCCCGTTGTGGCTCCTTTGCTTCCCTCCCTGTGCCCCCCTTTTCTGCGGGGTCGGCGCTGGGGGAGGTGCCGCTCAGGGGGGCGTTTGGGTGCCGCGCGCCCAGATGCCGGCGTCCACACTGCGGCCCGGGGTGGGGGCTCGCGCGGGGCCGGCCCTGGGCGCGCTGGGGCGTCCCACCTGGCGGCCTGTCCCCCAGGTTTGTTTTGTCGTCTGTGCACTGGGGCGTGGGGAGACGGCGGGGACGGCGGGGGGCTGCGGGGGCAACGTGCGGGGGGCAGCGCCCGGGGCCCCGCGCGCCGCTGGGTCAGCGCGGACCGAGCCCTCCACGGGGCCCAGCGCCCACGTCCCCGCCCAGGGCCCGCCGCCTGGGGCCCCCGACGGGCCGCCCGCACCGAGGAAGGAGGCGCCCCTCGGTCCGCACCGCGCCGGCCTTCCCCCCGCGGGCGCAGGGCTCCGGGGCTCGGGCGGGGCCGGGGCAGGAGCGCTCCCCGCGAGCGGACCCCCGGGGGCGGCGATGGCCCCGCGCAGCCTGGGCGCGGCCGGGTCGGCCCGGGACGGGAGGTCGGAGCCGCCCCAGCGCTGCCCGCCCCCGCGTCCTGAGCCTGCGCCCCGAGGCTTGGAGGAGTCAAGAGCTTGGAGGAACGCGGCGTGCAAATAGACGGACTTTATTCGTCTCGACTCGGGAGCCCCCGACCGGCCCCGGGACGAAGGTCGTGGCGTCAGCGCCGCCGTCCGCCGCCGCGATGCAAAAATAAATATCCGTCCCGCGGCGCCCGGCCCGTCCGCGCCCGGCAGCTCCGACGGGGCGTGCGGCGGGCGCGGGGCGCGGGGCGCGGGGCCGGGAACGGGGCGGGCGGGCTGCGGGCTGCGGGCTGCGGGCTGCGGCGGGCGCCCCCCGCACACGCCCTTCGCGCCGTCCGTGCGTCCGTCCGAGCGAGCGTCCGTGCGGGCAGCGGCGGCGGAGCGCGCCCCCCGCCCCGCGGGCCCCCCGCCGTCACACGGCCGAGTCCGAGTCGCTGGAGTCCAGGCTGTTGCGGAGCCTGCAGGCGCCCAGCGGCTCCCTCTGCAGCGACAGGCTCTGCGTGCTGCGGCGCAGGCACTCCAGGCTCTGCAGGAACGAGCGCCGCGCCTTCTCCTCCTCCAGCGGGGACGCGCCCTCCTCCTCCACCTCCTGGATCTCGTCGAAGGTCACCGGCTGCGTCTTGAAGCGGGACTGGCGCGGCCGCCGCAGCCGGGCCTTGCCGCGGGCGGGGCGGGCGGGCCGCGCGGGCTGCGGGAGCTCGGGGGCCAGGCCGGCGCAGGGCGGCATCACCGCCTGGTAGCTGCAGCCCACGCGCGGCGGCTCCACGGGCGCGGCGGCCGCCATGGCGCTGCCCGCGGGCTCGGGGCCGGGCGGCGGGGCGGCGGGGCGCTCGGGGGGCGGCGGCGGCGGCGGCGGGGCGCCCCGGGGGGCGGCGGCCTGGGGCTCGCGGGCCGGGGGCTCCAAATCTGCTGCGGGGCGGCGGCGGCCCTGGCGGGCCCGGCGGCGGACTCGGGCGGCGGGCGGGGGCCCGGCGGGGGCGCGGGGGCGGGGGGCGCGGGGCTGCGCTCCGGTCCCTGGGCTCCGCGCCGCGGCTGTCGCCGTCTGCCCCGCGGGGCCCGCGCGCCGCTTATATAGCCCGCTCCTGCCCACTCGCCGCGGGCGCCGCCGCAGCCCCCGCCCGGAGAGCCTGCGCGCCCCGCGCCCTTCCGCCTGGCGCCGCCCCGCCGCCCCGGAGCACCCGCCCGGCCCCCTCCGGAAGGCACGCCCCGCCCGCGGCGCTCCGGGAGCGGCGGCGGGGGGGGGGGGGGGGGCGGGAAGAGGGAGGGAGGGGGCGGGGAGGGGGGAGGGGGCAGGGCCCGCCGCCCAGGGGGGACAGCGGGGGAACAGCGGGGGGGGCCTCGGGGGGGGCCGGCGCGGGGAGGGCAGGCCAGCGGCTCCGGCTCGCAGGGCCCGGCACCGGAGGCAGCCGCGCTCGTCTGGGCCCCGCCTCCCCGCTGCCGGCCGGCCCCGCCCCCCTCCTCCCTGCCCCCCGCCCCCCGCCCCCCCCCGCCGCCCCGCCCCCGCCCTCATCACTCGGAACCACGACGCCCCAGGCGCCCGGACAGCAGCGCCCCCAGCACCGGCCGCGGTCACCCGTCCCCCCCATCCCCTCGCCCCCCGCCCTCAGCCCCACCACCCTAGCGCCCCCGGCACCCTGCCCGGCCCACCCGCGAGTCCCCGGTGGACGCCCGCCACCCGCCAGCGCGCCCAGGCCGGCCTCAGCCTCACTGGGGCCCCGCGGGCCAGCTCGGAGTGCCCCCGCCCTCAGCAGTAAGTCCCTGAACACACCTGCGTTCCCGTTCCCGGGTGCAAGGGCGGCGGGGTGGTGAGTGCGGCCCGGCCGGGAGGCCCCTCAGCGCCCACAGTTAAGGTGACCCCGAGACACAGGAGTGACCCCGCTGCGGCCCACTAGGCCCACTCCGGCCGCCACTCACCAGCCAGGGGAACCACACTGTGTCGCGGTCATTTACACACGGGCCTCGGCACAGAGGAGCCCGGCAGCTCCCCCAGGCACGGCGGCTGGCAGCGGGACTGAGATGCCCCCAGGTGCTCCAGCGGGGCCCTGTGCCCTGGGCAGAGAAGGAACGGGAGTGTGACGGCGGGACAGGAGGGTGCTCCAGGCAGCCAGGACCGGTGCAGAAGCTCTAGGGCAGGGAGAGCATGGCTCCTTCCAGGAGCAGTGACAAAACCCAAGTGGCTGACGCAGAGAGGGAGGGGGCAAGGAGGAGGCCAGCCAGGGGAGGCCTGGGCAGCCACGGTTTGATCCTAAGGCAGTGCTGAGGCGCGGGAGCCCAGGCACAGAGGCTGCAAGCGCCCAGTCACGTGTCTAAAAGCTCACCCTGGTTGCCATGTGCTGCGCCGACTGGGGGGCTTGGGGAAGAAGCAGGGAGCCCACTTACAAGAGTGTGACGTCACCCCCAGATATGAGGCTCGGATGACGTGGACTGGGTGAGGGCAGTGGGCAGGTAGGGAAATGGCAGATGTGAGATTTGTTTGGAGGTACAGTGAGACGACTGGATGGGCTGCTGGGAGGCACCCAGCTTTGCTTCCACGGATCTGGCCTGAGCAAGTGCCAGGCCGGCAAGTGTGAGCCAGGGATTGGGAGGGGGGGAGAGCAGGCTGGCAAGGGGTGGGGCCTGGAGCCTGCCGCTTACCCTCAAAACCCCCCACCTGAGGCGGCAGGGCCTGCAGTGCTCCTATCAGAACTGTATCATGTGACAAAAAGGTAATTTATCTAATCTTAAAGTCATTGTATTTGGGATTTTTTAAACAGCAGTTTAGCAATACTCTAATACAGAAATTGGTACCAGCAATGCAAAACTGCCAGGTATAAAAACCCTAAAATAGGGGCGCTGGGTGCCTTAGTCGGTGAAGAGCCTTGGGCTCAGGTCATGATCTCAGGGTCCTAGGATCGACCCCCACATCGGGCTCCCTGCCCAGGGCGGAGCCTGCTTCTCCCTCTCCCTCTCCCTGCCACTACCCTGGCTTGCGTTTTTGCACGCTTTCTCTCTCCTTCTCTGTCAAATAAATAAAAATAAATAAATAAATAAATAAATAAATAAACCTAAAATATGTGGCACTGGCTTGGCCAACAGGTGGTGAGCAATCGGAAACAAGGAGCAGAGGATGGAAAGCTGGTAACCCTTGTTATGCTGTGACAAAACATTTATTAAAAGCATTACCTGTGATCATTTGGAAGACGGGCCACATGCCCACTGAGCCTGTAATTCTCGAAAGACGATGGTTGGAAAGAGCCAGAAATACTTGCACGTGGTGACTGCTCAACGATGCTTTTAGCAAGGTCCTCCAGGGCAGAGACTGGCTAGCTTGCAGGAAGAGAGGAGCAGAGGGGAGGCCGCCGTCGGGATGGGCAGCCCAGCTGGTCCTGTCCGAAGAGCAGGTCAGGCCGCGGGGCTCGTGCCAGGCTGGGCTGCAGGCCGCGCACCGGGCCGCGCAGGCGGGGCCTCTGTGGCGAAGTGCTGCAGTCGCTCGCTTGTTGCCTGGCCCTGTGGTCCATTATTTTCGATGCCTTGAGGGTAACTTTCATTTAACCTGAGAGAGGGGAGCGGGCAGGGCAGGCAGACCGGGGCGAGCAGGAGGAGCTGGGGGTGGGGGTGGCTGCGCCTGGGCTGACGGAGGCCCACGAAACTGCAAAACCGCACGGCTGGGCTTCAGAGCTCACGCGTGTTCCGGTGCTCAGGGAAGACAGGCTCTGCTGCCCCGTCGGCGGTGCTGGGGAGGAATGCCCATGGGCCACCTTGCCGGGGGCAGTCGAGGGCCGGGAGGCGCAGGGCGGAACCTCCTCCACCGTTCTACAACTGGACGGTGGCGGAGCTGCTGGCTGTTCCCCAGGTGGGTCACATTTCCCAGCCTCCCTTGCAGCTAAGGTAGGGCCATGTGTCAAAAGATCATCTGTGGAATGTGAGCCAAGTCGGTGGTCCAAGTGCTAGAGGAAATTCCTGCCCCAGGCTCCCATGACTTCCCTCATAGGGACTAAGTGGCCTCTGGGTTAGAGGATCCCTGCAGGCCCTTGGGGCGGAGCTACCACCCCCCGAAACACTTCCCCTGGACCTGTTCCCTGAGGAAGCCGTCAACTGGGTATTCTTGACTACTCTGGTTTCGGGTCTCTATCCTAGCGACACTCAGCCTTGTCCCAGCCAAGAGAGCCCTTAGCCACCCAGGCCAAGCAGGACGCTGGAAGAGCCGGGAGGAGTGAGGGAGGAGGAAGGCGCACTGGGGGCAGCCACCCCTGCGGGGACGGTGAGCCAGTCAATGACTCGGAGGAGCAACGTCCAACACGGTGACAGGGAAACCAGGGGAGCGTGTCCGAAGGCAAGAGAAGGATGCTTCTAGGAGGAGGAAGCTGATGAGAGTGGGAGTCCATAGACTCCCCCTCGACCGGCCCACCTGACCGTCCCGCGTGGCCTGGGGCAAGCCGCTCGCCCCGCTGTTGGAGCAGCCTCCCCTGGCCCCCGACTTAGCGCTGAGCCTCGGTCACCGCAGCATGAGCAGCCTTCTAACCCGCTTGTTCCCCATCAGGGGGGCCGCCTCCCCCAGCAGCCGGGCCAGCGCAGGCACCTGGCAGGTGCACCTCCACTCTGCTCCCCCCCACCGAGACCTCGCTCCCAGGGCCACGCCAGCGCCACCGCGGCTCCCCTGCCAGCGCCTCTGGACCCCCAGTCCCCAAGCCACCATGGCCTGGGGCACCCTAGGCCACTCCGCTCAGCTCCCCCAGATGAGAGACTCCCCATCCCCGGCCCCAGGAGGTCAAAGTAGGAAGGGGGCCTCACAGCGAGGAGGCTGGCCCTGTTCTCCCCCACTGGCCCTGGGGGTTGGGCCTGGGGCCTGCTCACTGGGCCTTACGGGGGAGGGAGGCGCCGGGAGAGAGGCGGCCCCCCCCAGGGACGGCCTCTGAGCTCCCGCCCCAACCGACCCCCGCCTCCACGCCGGGCGCCCCAGCCCCGCTGTGCCCTCCAGACCCGCAGGAGTCAGCCCAAGTCCCCGGTGGGTCGGGCAACATGGCCCTGGGGTCCAAGGTCGCTGTGGCGCGAGCTCACTCCCTGCCCTGAGCAGGCCAGCCCGCCAGCACCCCAGCACCCAAGCAGCGCGGCTGGGCGGCGTCGCCAGCATGACACTCTCGTCCCGCCTGGTGGCACTAGCTCCTGCTCAACCCTCCCCGCAGGAAGCTCGGCTCCACGGGCGCTGGAGGGTTCGGGAATCCTCAGTCTGCCTGACTCCCAGGGCCAGGGAGGGAGCAGACAAAGCGGCTGGCTGGCTCCGGTAGGCTGCGTCCCAGCGTTCCTGCCACACGTGCTCCTAGGGGGCCCGGGTATCAGCTGTGTAAGGGGCGCCGCCCAAGCCCGCCTCCCTCCAAGGGTGCTCAGGCTGCCGGTGGGGGGAATGGGGCGCCCCGGCGTCGGCGGGGGCTCTTGGCCTCTGGGCCTTGCGGTCGGCGTGGGCTCTCCGGGACGGATGCAGTGGCCTCCCCTGGGCCCACGGCGCAGGGGACAGCCGTTACGGGGGTTGGAGCGGCCCGGGGTCCACACCCCGCCCCTGCTGCTTTGTGTGTGCCTGGGGGGTGCCTAGTCACCAGAAGGGGGAATCGGTGCTCCGGGGCTTGGCGGGGCCACTCTCAGCGCCTCGTGTACCCAGCCCCGGCAGGCAGCAGGCGTGCTCACCACCTGAGCACCTGTCTCCTGTCCCCTGCTGTGCGGCCCACGGCACCCGACGGGTCCGACATGCAGGGGGCTACGGATCGGCTAGCTCACCCGGGGCTCCAAGGCCTTGGAGCAGCTGCCCCCACCCCTGGCTGGCTTTCTGGGGCCACCAGCCCTAACGTCAGGATCCTCAGAGGCTCAGGGACGAGGTAACCCATCCACAGGCCGTAGATGCTTCCCCTGGTGCGGACGGTGGCCAACGGCTCAGGTGCAGGCTGCGGGGCAGGCTCACATCCCTGGGGGCTGCCGGGGAGCAGATGGGGCAAGAGGATGGGACCAGACCACCTAGGGGCCTGGCCACCACCTCCCCCACCAGCCCCACCCACGCTCTGGCTTTTGGGCAGAGCCTAGGTTTAAAAAAAGCAACCACCAGTTCTTCAGCTATTAACAGGGCTCCGTTGCCAAGGAGCCTGCAGCACCCCGGCCGGGTCGTCCTGGGAGCAGAGGCTGGGCGCCACGGAGGCCCCCTGCAAGGCTGGCAGCGCCAGGGTGGAGCAGTTCTGCTCACAGGTGTGCCTCTGCGTCTGGGGGCGGGGGGGGGGGGGGGCGGTCAGGTCCCCTCCTGCGACCACTTTGCCTCCCCCCCCCCCCCCCCCCCCCCCCCCCGCGCCGGGCCGGTGGCCAGCTCGGAGCCCTGGCCAGTTGGGTCCCCCGCACACACCTAGGAGTCTCCCCAGAGTTGATCTCAAGCCTCCAAAGGCTGAACGTGGTGACAGCTACTCCAGATGTTGCTGTTTTATGGGGGTGTTTGGTCCCCACTGTGCAAGTCCGTGTGCACATGTGAGTGCGTGCAACTGGGTGGGTGCAGTGGGAAATGTGAATGTGGTGGAGGGGGAGGGAGGGGTCAGCAACAACTACCACCTGGGTGCCAGGCTGTCGGGCCTGCTGAGCCACCCTCACCTCGTGCCCCCAGGAGCCTCCCTGCAGAGCCTATGGCTTTGGCCTCTGCTTCCGCCTTGCTCAGAATTAGCACTTCGTCTGGTACTAGTGTGAGCACAGAAGTGTTTTGATAATTTTGCTGGAGAGTTGCCATGACAATCCTCAGTAAGCTCCAAGAGGAGGTGTCAGTGTGCATGGGAGGAAGGGAGGGAGGGAGGGGGAGGGGGAGGGAGGGAGAGGGGGAGGGGAGGGGGAGGGGGAGGGGGGAGGGAGGGGGAGAAGGAGAGGGGGGAGGGAGGGGGGAGAAGGAGAGGGGGGGGAGAAGGAGGGGGGGAGGGAGAAGGAGGGAGAAGGAGGGAGAAGGAGAGGGGGGAGGGAGAAGGAGGGAGAAGGAGGGAGAAGGAGGGAGAAGGAGGGAGAAGGAGGGAGAAGGAGGAGAGGAGGGAGAAGGAGGGAGAGGAGGGAGAAGGAGGGAGAGGAGGGAGAAGGAGGGAGAAGGAGGGAGAGGAGGGAGAAGGAGGGAGAGGAGGGAGAAGGAGGGAGAGGAGGGAGAGGAGGGAGAGGAGGGAGAGGAGGGAGAAGGAGGGAGAAGGAGGGAGAGGAGGGAGAAGGAGGGAGAGGGAGAAGGAGGGAGAGGAGGGAGAAGGAGGGAGAAAAAGGGGGGAGGGGGAGGGAGAAAAGGGGGGAGGGGGAGGGAGAAAAGGGGGAGGGAGAGAGAGGGAGGGAGGAAAAGGGGGAGGGGGAGGGAGAAAAAGGGGGGAGGGAGGAAAAGGGGGAGGGGGAGGGAGAAAAGGGGGAGGGGGAGGGAGAGGGAGGGAGGAAAAGGGGGAGGGAGAGGGAGGGAGGAAAAGGGGGGAGGGAGAGGGAGGGAGGAAAAGGGGGAGGGAGAGGGAGGGAGGAGGAAGGGGGAGGGAGAGAAGAATAGGGGAAGAGGGAGGGAGGGAGCCCAGAGGCGCGGAGAGGGAGAGCCTGCCAAGGCGGGGTGGGAGCCAGGGCTGCCCAGCAGGTGTCACCGGCCTGCAGACACCCGGGGCAGCAGGGCCGCTGTGCTCCCAGGGGACCCCGAGGCCCACCCCACAGTCCGCGGTGCCGGTCCCGGCCCCAGGGCTGCTCCCCGCCGCTCCGCTGCGCCCGTCAGAAACCGCCGCCTGGACGGCCCGCGCCGCGCCCCGCCCCGCGGCGTCCCGTGTGTCCCGCGACCGAGGCCGGGCCCGGGCAGGGGCAGGGGCAGGGGCAGGGGCAGGGGGTGGGACGGGTGCGCGGCGGGCCGGGCCTGGAGGGAGCGGCCCACGACCGCGGATGCCATCCGGAGCGCCGGCTGCCCGGGACCTGCGCCGCCGCCCCGTCCCCGCCGGGCCCGGGGCTCCCGCCGCAGCCTGCGGCCCGGCCCCGGTTGGTGGCGAGGGCGCGGCCAGCACAGCAGCCCCGGAGCCGCGGCCAGCGCCCTGCCTGTCCCCGCGGCCGCCGGGAGGCCCCGCCTGTGCCCCGCCCGCCGCCGCGTGGGCACCGCGTGGGCACCGCGTGCTGCCGCGCCCGTGGCCTGCCCGTCGGGGCCGCGGGGGTCCTCCCGGGCCCAGCTGCGCGCGGCCTGTCCCGCTCTGGCCCCGCTGTCCCCGCCACAGGCCCCGCACACGGAGCTGGGGTCGCTCCCAGGCCCGCCGCCGCCGCCGCAGCGCACGGAGTCCCGGGCTCCCGAGCCCCCGACCGCGCCCGAGCCTGGGCGGGGGGGGGGGGGGGGGGGGGCGCAGGGGCTGGCGGCGGGCCCAGGTGCGAGGCCGTGCGACGGGCGGCCGCCCCGGGGCCCAGGCAGCGGGAGGCCCGAGGGAGGCCGCGGTGACCCGGCGGGACGGGGCACCCGAGGGCCGGCGCGGGAAGCAGCTTCGGGCGCCTCGGCTGGAGCGGAACACGCCGCGGGGGCGGGGACGCAGGCTTTTTTTTTTTTTACCGTGGGTTTTGGTCAAAGAAGCTCCCCCAGGGACACCGGTGGCTCAGCGGTCTGGCCCCGCATCGGCCCAGGGCACGACCCCGGGGTCCCCGGTCGCGCGGACTTCCCTGGTGGCGGCTTGCAGGAGGCACCGGGTTAGGGCCCGGCATTTGAGCTCAGGGCGGGTCGGGGCCCGGGCCTCCGTGGGGGCGCAGGAGCAGTGGTGGGTGTGGGTGTGGGTGCGGGCGTGGGCGGTGGTGGCCGCAGCCGGGGCCTCCCTCCCAGCTCGGTCAGGGCCGCCGCTGTTCTCACCCGTGGCTCGGCCTGTGAGGGTCTGGCTCCTGCGATCCTGGGGTCCCCAGGGGCTGCCCTGCCCCTCGCTCCTCCTGAAAGCGGCCTCGCAGCCCCCTCCCGCTGGCCAGGCCCCTCAGCAGGCCACCTAGGCCGCCACCGCCCGACAGCCCTCTCCACTGGCTGCTGCCCCCGAGCGCAGCCCTTCCCCACGGCCGCCCCAAATCCCATCTCATGCTGCTCCGAGCGCAGCAGCGCTGTCTGGGCCCCGTGCTTCACATCCACCTTGTCATCGAGCTCCTTTGCCAAGTGTGGGTCTTGTTTTCTCAGCAAATGACACAAGACAGCCTCAAGGCTGACGCTGCCCGAGACGGACGGACTGAGGGCTGGCGTGCTCCGGGCAGGGCGGCCAGCTGCCCCTTCCTTCCTGGACAGAGAGGCCTCGCGGGGGGCCCTGCGTGGGGCCTGAGCCCGGGCCGGCTACTCCCGGTGCTCAGAGCGCAGCTGGGGGTTCTCAGGTGTGCTCAGCACCACTGGTAGGAAAAGCTGGCGAGCCCTTTCTGGAAAGCCACGGACACCATAGATTCGAGGCCTCATGGATACACAGAGCCTTCCAAATCCGGGCGAGGACCGTGCTTTTAGGGACGTATTCTAGGAAATAATAATGGACGGGCACGAAGGCCAGCCACAGGACAGCAGCCTAAGTGAGGAGGTGCTTCTGTTTCCTGAGTTGCAAAATGAGGATAAAAATAGCTCCTGGCCCCAGGCGGCTGTGACGGTTAATAGTCATGAGGCGATACACGTGCGGCACTGAACACAGCCTGGGCGCCATATCCAGGCTCTGTAGAAACGTTACCTGTTCTTTTCATTTGAACTGAAGTCTGAATGAGGCCAAAGCCTGGGCTCTTAGCTACGACGCCACCCGGCCTCCCACGGGCCCCTCTCCTGATTTCCAAAACTGACCGGTTACTGATAACAGCAAACACCACCCCAACGTCAACAACGATCTAAATATCCAACGTGATGGCACAGGTTAGAGACCACCACGACCAGACACAACACTACGCGGCCACGCAGAGCCATGTAATGGAGAGTGATTAATGTCCCGATGGAAGAGCAGCCCAGGGGCTCAGTGGGTTAGCATCGCCTTCAGCTCTGGGGGTGACCCCAGGGTCCTGGGATTGAGTCCCCGCAGGGAGCCTGCTTCTCCCTCTGCCTGTGTCTCTGCCTCTCTGTGTCTCTCATGAATAAAAAAAATATTAAAAAAGTCACACACTGATGATCTTTTTTTTTTATGGTGAAAAAATCTATATTTAGATTTATAGCCGGCTGGACTCAGTTTAGATGATCCCAGTCTGATCAAGGTGCTGACCTTGGCCACATCAATGTCATAGAGCTTCTTCACAGCCTGTTTGACCTGGTGCTCATTGGCCTTGACGTCCACAATGAACACAAGGGTGCTGTTCTCTTCTGTTTTCCTCATGGCTGAGTCAGTAGTCAGGGGAACTTGATGGCATAGTGATCAAGCTTGTTTCTCCTGGGGGTACGCTTTTGAGGATACTTGGGCTGACTTTGGGGCGCAGGGTCTTGGGCGATTGGAATGTAGGTGACATGCGGATCTTCTCTTGGTGACTGTGCAGCCTTTCAGCACCGCTGTCTTAGCTTTCAAAGCCTTTGCTTTTTGGCTTCGGCTTTGGGAGGGGCAGGGGCTTCCTTCTTCGTCTTCAGCACCATCTTCGTGAAAGGACGCACTGATTTTTTTTTTTTTTTGCACCGATATTCTTAATAGAAAAGGCTAGGAAAGGAGGAGTTCCGTACAAAGTTGCTTTGTTTTTTCTTTTTTTGTTTTAAGCTACAAATATGTAGAAAAAACACTGCAAAACGTGAAGAGCTATTTATGGTCTCTGGTTGTAAAGTTACAAGTGATTTTCCTCTTATCTTTTTAATTTCTTGCAAAAGAACACATACTCCTTTTGTAGTCAGGAATAAAAACAATTTTTTTTTAATAAAAACAAAAAAAATTTTTGAGAAAGAAAATGAAAGCCATGCTGGCTTACTTTCATCTGTGACGGGAGGGTCGTGTCCTCCTCTTGTATGTTCCCCGCTGCATCTCACACACGCTCTGTGGACGTAAGAGCCCTGGTCCTGAACCGCGTTCCAGCCTGGCAATCCTGTTTAACCTTCCAGGCCGAGGCGTTCTGTACAGAACTTAGTGCCAGCAAGGACGAGAAAACCACGGGACTGTGGGGGTGCGTCCGAGCCTGGCTGGCGACCTGTCCCCCAGGCTGGGGACCCTCCAAGGCGGCCCCGGGAGAGACAGGCAGTGGGGTTAGGCGGGGGGGCGCGAGGGGACCAAGCCCGGAGCATGTGGCGGGGCCGCGGGGAGCACGGGGCCCTGAGGCCAGGCCGCTCTGGCACCTGGGAGCGCTCGGCCGCGTGGCCTCGGAATGTCCCAGGAGACGCCTAAGTGCAGCCGGATCTTGACACGATGGACCCCAGTTGTGGACAATTTTCATTTCGCCCATCCTCCTCCCGAAGCTCCTGGGCCTCCCTCGCTGTTGCCCGCAAAGCTGTGGGGCCCCGGAGCCTGCCAGGGGGACAGGCAGGGGCACAGGCAGGGCACAGGGCCGCGGTGGACGGCAGAGGCACAATTCGCCCACGGGAGGCCGGGCTGCGGTCACCAGGGCACGTGCGGCGTCCCACTTGGGGCCAGCAGCCTGGGTGACCAGCCACAAAGGAGGCCTGGCAGGGGGGGCGGGCCACGAGCTGAAGCCACCCGGCTCCCTGCCCCCGCTCGGCTGCAGTGTCCCCACCGTGTCCCCACCACTCCTGGTGCCCGGGTGCCCGGCGCTGAGCAGCCCTGGACCTCAGCCTCCTGGTCGGGGCGGAGGCGAGCAGCCTGCAGGCTCCGGGCCCACCCGTGCCCCGGCTTGGCCCGGGGCCTCCGTACCTCCCGCGGGCCTCCTGCTCGCTGCCTCCCGCAGGTGCAGGGACCACAGGCTCCTGCCAGAGACGGTGCAGAGGAAGCCGGTGGCCAATCCCCGACATTGCAGAGGAAACACTGCAGTTTCCTCTCCCCAGGGAGGGCGAGGGCACGGAAGGCATTCTCGGGGGCCTGCCTGGGCATCCCGGGGCCAGAGGGGGAAGCCCCCCCCCCCCCCGCCGCGGCGTCCCTATCCACCCCTCCCACGTTCCTCTGGCAGGGAGGCGTGTTCTTGGGGGGTGCGCACTCCCCTCCTGGAGGGCCCCACCTGTGCCGTTCTCCAAGCACAGGCGGGCACAGGATGGGGGCTGGCGGCACAGGGACAGATGGGTCACCACGGCCCGGGACGGGGCAGCCGGCCCTACAGTGCCCGGGGCGCACGGCTTCCGCCGGCCTGCGCAGGGGCGTCCCGGCCACCACGTGTGCTGCCCCGCAGGCCGCTCCTGGGGTCTCTGCTGCTCCCGTGGGAGGACCAAGAATGCAGCCCCTGCAGCCCCAGGAGTAGGAGCAGGGGCGGAGGGAGAAACCGAGGCCGACTCTGAGCGGAGCGCCAGCCCGTGACCCGTGCGACCATGGGACGAGCCAGATGCCTGAGCCCCCGAGCCCCCAGGCCCAACGCAGGTCAGGGAAGCCCCTTCTGGCGTTCACCTTTGCTTCTGCTCAGAAACCTGTAATCTGCGTCCACAGGGACAGCTGGTGGGATGAGAGGCCAGGATCCTGCCTGAACACGTCCACGCTTCTGGAGGCCCCAGGAGAAAGGGGACCAGGCGTCCAGGAGTGTGACGGGCTGGGGTGACGGCACAGACGCTTCTGTAACGACGATGCGGTCACTCACACTGTGCGCAGCACTGAGAAAAACGGCTTTCCAGGAATGCTGCTGCAAGCGTCCCGTCTAAGTGCCCCTGCTCCCCACACTGCTCCCGGACGCACGGCCCCTCACCGACCGAACAGCAAAGAGGAGGCTGGCAGGGCACTGCACAGGGGCACGGGCCGAAGCCTGCTGGAGAGGAGCCCACTCCACTCTGAGGGACGAACGCCCGCGTCATCTCCCTGCTGACCTCACACGGGGCGCCGCGTGCCAGGCTGGGCTCCAGCAGCCACCTAAGGCCTCATGCGAGGGTTCTTTCCAAAGAGGAGATGGGGAGAGGGGCACGGCTACAGCCCAGGCCCGTCCGAGGGCAGCGCGGGGCTGACTCGTGTTAAGTAAAGATTCAAATCAACAAAATGCATCGCTATGGAAACATTCAGCTTTTTCAAAACCATCGCTCAGAAAAATAAAGCAATCGAGACTTCAGATTCAACACTTACCAAGTGTTTATGACCAGAAAAGGCAATGTGGGTCTTGGATATTCCGCAGCCAAGTAAAAGCTGCCAGACTCAGCGGGGCAGAGACCCATCACGTGCGGGATTCCTCCACAGGCCCCCCGGGGCCTCCACTCAGCACAGCACCCTGTTGCGTGGCGATTCAGGGCACAGAGCCACGCACTGAGCAGGGCCAGCCACAGGGGCCAGGAGGCCGCAGACTCGGGAAACGTCAGGGTTACGGGCTGTGATCCAAATGCCACCGAAGTCAGTGGACCAGGTTTCACGGTGGAGGATACATGATCGCTAGCTGCTGTTCTGAGGCGGCCTGCCTGTCATCGAGGCGCTTCCAGGGCACCACCCGACCCGTTTCTTCGGGCCACCTGCTCGCCGCAGCAGTACCCTCATGAACTATGAAGCGTGATGCTGACTTTGCGCGTCCTCGGGGCCCCCAGTTGTACTCACAGGTAAGCATGAAGAGGAAGGGGCCACCACCCACCGGAGTTTGCTGGGATACCACCAGGAAACACGGTCTGGGTCACAGGAAGGGTGGATGAGATATATCCAACTTGCCAAAAACTGGGTTCTGGTCCCCAAAATGAGCTTCCTTAGTTAAAGGGCCAGTTGGAGATGCTAATGATGAGAGGAGATGCAGAGGCCTGCCCTCGCATACGGGAAAGCAGAGGACAAACACGGGGGCCTGGCAGGGGCCTAGGGTGAGCAGGGCCTAGGGTGAGCAGGGCCTAGGGTGAGCTCCAGCAGGGGCTTAGGGTGAGCGGGGCGGCCAGCTCCGCAGGAGCGAGCGCAGGGGTCCAGGCTCTCAGGGATGCCCGGCAACTATTGGGCCTACATCCATCATGGCGGAGGAATAAGCACACAGTTTAAGGGCTCACCCATGGTCTGAATTCTGGTTCTGCTACTTCCAAGGCCTATTACCTCACTCTACCTTGCTTGGGGGACTCAGCTGCCAGTCTCTGCAATGGGAAGAGCATCCCTCTCCTGCAGGGCTGTGGGGAGGATGAAGGATGACATAGAAAGTTTCCAGGACAGTGCCTGGCAGGTTACTAAAAATCAAAAAAGGGCAGCAAACAACTAAGGGGGTTTTTCTTCATGGTACGTTGTTATATTTACTTCCTCCGTTTTACAAGCGCTGTCAGCAAAGTAGCTCAGCCCTGAATTCCTGGCTAAGATTTACGGCCAGTAAAACACAGCGGCAGGTTGGTGCGGTCACGGAGCGTCCTTGGCCAGGTTCTGAAAAGTCCTGTCCAGTCCTAAACCCTGTGCTTTAACTCCACAGCAAGTATCTGCTTGTCATTTCAAAAGGGATATCATCTTCGTGGTTAGAGAAAAAAAAAGGCAGTCCTACCACCGGGTGCCGAGAAACAGAAGCTGCGGTTGCTGCTCTCAGATGAAGATGCCCCGGCGGTGGCCCGGCTGCGGGCACGGAGCATGCATCTGTCTCCCTGGCAGCCCCAGCAGCGACGAGGGAAGAGATCAAATGTGCAGCTGACACGAGGGGAGGCCCTGACCCTACGTTAGGAGGGACGCCGTAGGACCGGGGACCAGCTGCGGGTTCTGTGGTCTACGGGGGCGGAAGAGGAATTTCCCGATGTCATGCATCAGACTCACAACCCAAGCTGGCTGTACCATCCTGGCCAGATTTTGTTTAATAGGAAAACAGCCAGGAATTAGAGGCTTTATTTTATTTTTATGGTAATTTGTATCTCCCTCCCTAAAAGGCTTGGTGTGATGTTCAGATTTTATAAAGCGCTGAGCATTTCTTAGAGAAAGGAGCTATCCACACGCAAAACATCACCAGAAAAGGGTGGGGGTGGGAGGGAGCCAGAATCCGACAGAGAGCAGGGCCTGCTTGGCCCAGAGTCCCATCAAGCACCGGGGAAGAGCCTGCCAGCTGGTGGCAAGTCCCACCATCCCCGAGACCGTGCATCTTACAGCCCGGAACACAAACAGGATCACAAGCAAGAAGCCTCTACACATTTTCCCAGCAGGCAGCCAGGGAAACTCTAACTCTCCTGCCCTGTTTTCATCCCTTTAATTCCATTTTCTTTCTCTTGAGTTTTCCTTGGTTTGGAATCAATCCTGGGCAGCGCTCCTAGGTCAAGAGGTCAAGACGACACCTGATTTATGATGCAACACAGGGCGGCCACCCTGTTCTGTTTTGGGAACCTCGGTGACATCACGGACTAACTGTGGGATCTCGGGAACTTGTGTCTAAGAGGGCACTGAGTCAGAAGACAGCTTTCGTCACAGGGCTCCCGGAACCTAAAGGAAAAATGACTATTGGGTAACTGAGTGTGTCCCCAGGGGACTGCTCCCGCTTCTCTCTGGCTTGGGCTTAAGTGACTCAAGTCGTTCTCCAGGGGAAACTCATCTGTGCGGGACAGCTGTCACCAGCAGGACATTTGCTGCTCTTCAGCCTAAATTTCTCATGACATCACTCCATTACTTCTCTCTCCGAGGGGACAGGCTTCTCTCGTGTTACAAGTTTCCCGGTGGCTGCCTGCAGATGGCTGGGCTACCGGACGAAGCCTCTGCTCCTTGTTCAGAGGCCTGTACCCAGCGTGTCCCAGGAGGGAGACTCGGTTAGATGAAGTGCTCCCGGAACACGCAGCTTTCCATTACGGAAGTGGCAAGCCAAGATGCTGGGCCGTTGAGGTGGACTTCACGAGACTCGGTGAGGCCTCCTCTGGTTCTGGGCAGCGGTCTGCCTGCCGAGGGCTGCGGTCGCCGATGCCTGTTTATATCCTACTTCACGGAGTCACAAAGAGCAGACACGTGCGCATTTACCCTGGTGGCGGGGCCCACTCAATTGCCTCAAACGAAGCAGGGAGGGCGGGAAGAAACAGTCCACAGACAAAATCACCCGTGAGCACGGCCACAGCAGTTTTTAATTTGTGTAAAGAAAATATGTGATTTCAAGATGCGATCGGGGAGCAGCGTCCCAGCGGTGAAGAGAGCACGCACGCGAGCCGCTGGCCGTCTCTGAACAGGACTCTGAGCTGGGAAGCAAATCCCACCCCGTCTTCCCCACAGCTACCCCGAGAGATGAGCTGCACCAGCCTCTGCAGGTTTCTTCGCAGCGGGAGGTGTGCTCGGTGTCAGCACGGCTGCTCTCTCAAGGTCTCACACCACCAGTGCCTCCGGGGTCTGGATAAACCGTCCGAAAAGTCAGGTTTATTCTCGGTTCTCTAGAGTGGTACTCTCTGGGGACTCGGTGCTGAACAGAAATATAAATAACGCTGACATAAACACATTTATGACGACAGGACGATTTTGATTTCACCCCCCCTTCATCCCCTGTGAGCATCAGTAAAGGATCTGAAGTTTTGTGGAGAAAGGTTTTCTTCTCTGAAGTCAAGTGCCCTCCCACCCCCCGCCCGCCCATCACTCCGATAAGCCAGCGCCTTCACAGGGAGGTCTGTATCTCTTGTAATCGTGGATCTTCCTCGCAGCTTTCTGCCACTTCCCACATCTCCTAAGCACATAAGCGGCTGAGAGCCAAGACGGCCATGAGCTCGCACTCCCGTGCTAAGCGTTTACGTGAACTTGCACACCCTACAGGTGACCTGGCTTTAACACACGCAGGCCTAAGGTGTGAAGCTGTGCTAGCCACTGGCTACCTGAAGCTATTGAAACGAATTTAACTTAAATTAAAAATTCAGTCTTTTAGCACACTAGCCCCATGTCAAGAGATCAAGAATAGCTGTGGGTACTACACGGGGACTTAGGAGACACAGATACTTCCCCCGTCACAGAAAGCTCGACTGGACGCCACTGCTGCGGATGTTTGCTCTGTAGAATCAAAACTCCTTGAAAATGTGCCACTGTCCTGCCTTTCGATCATGATAAAAGCAACTTGCTTTTCACCATATGTACTAGGGAAAGTACTACTCGTGGCCGTCAGGGCACCGCCTCCGTGTGAATCCAAATTCCTTGCATGTTCTCACCTGCCAGTCGGCTTGTGTGGCTCCTTCCATGATTAACAAGGTCCCATGATCCAAGGGTATCTTCACTCTTTCCACATATGTGTAGTCTCCGTTCTCTTCCTAGAAAACAGCATTCATTGCACTACATTTTCTGCTTGTGTGATCAAGATGCAGCAGAACCTGACAATGGTCAAGGGATGTGAACCGCTGCTCAGCTAGACTGCAGGGGTTCACCTACTGGCTCCGTGCGCGGCAGCCGCTGGGCCTTAGGCAGGTTGTGTCACCACTCTGTACCTTAGTTTACTCATCTGTAAAATGGGGACAACGACACGACCTGCCACATCGGGCTGTTTTAAGCCTCCACTGATGCGATTTGCATAAGTCACTTGGAGACTGGCACATATTAAGTACAAGTGCCAGATATTATCATCATCAGCATCTAAAATGAACAAGAACCCGTTCTGGCCTGTGAAGAAATTAAGTCACTTACACAAGAACTCTTTACGTGTGTTTTATGCTGCGCTCTGTGTTTTGACATAGTGTGGAAAAAAATGGGATTTAAACAAGACGTGGTGTGATGAGTTCTCATCGCCTTTTTACAATTTATGCTAATTCACTAATCATGCCTATGTTAAAACAGTTTACAACTCTTCCTATAGCTCCTCTGGCGTCTTGGAGATGTATTCTTGTTTCTTTCCAGAAGCGTCAACAGCAAGATTTTCTTACATAAGGGAGCTCTGGCTTGACCCGAACACTGCTGCAAACCGGGACTGGCGGTCAAACACTTCAGATACAAATGCCTTGCATTTACATTGCCCCTCTCCTCCAGGGAGCTCAAAGTCAACTCCTGTCCGGGACTCTAGTGGAGCTTCCCGCATGGCCTGGGAAACAGCCCAAAGGTGGGGTCCTCCTGCTTCGCAGCCAACAAAGGGGTGCATCCGAAGAGCTAGTCAAGAGTTGAGACCCAAGTTTCCTGAGTTTTCCACGTCCATTCTGGGCAGATCCACCCATTCACCTACTTCACTTCTGATGCAAGGGATTGCGTTTGGCTTACTGTAGGATTGATTTCACTGCAATACTGTGTTTATGTTTATACTGTAGGGGTGCTTCTCAGAACATAACTATTTATAATGATTTCCTTTAGGAAAGTCAAAATCAAAACAATAATGAACTTGCATAAACAGTTTAAGTTCCAGGTCCTGACCCTTGGCAGTGACTTTGTGGAGCACAGTCCTAACTTCTACAGGCAGAAGATAAAAGCAGTGTTTGAAATAACTTTTGGTCTTGGTGATTGACTTTAATTATGTCGCCACCTTTTCTTTTGTAGTAGCAAGTAATAACTAACCTCTGACCCCTCAGCCAGCCAGAGGGCAGTGCGAAGGTGACCCGGCCCTGGGTGGCCCAGTTGCATCTCCGAGAAGCAAAAGTCAGCTCTCTGAAAAAAAGGATTCCAACCAGAGAAGATGTATGTCCTGCTGGACAAAGTATACCAGAAGGGAGCGCATCATCCATGAGATCAGAGGCGCAAGGCTCCTGGATTTAGGCCGCAGAGTCCGTTACTGACCACGGCTCAACACAGGGAGGAGCAGACCTCCCGTGGCCCTCCGCATGCCGCATGCTCGGAGCGCACAGCATGACCTACTCTAAGTGCAGACACGGGACAGGGCGGCGTAGTGGAGAGAGGAAAGACGCTGAACCGCACATAAAGCCAATCCTGAGACAAAGATCTCTTCAAGCGGTAGAAACACTACTGAGGAGGAAGGGACGCCAAGGCCAGTGGAAAAGGAGTGAGCACTGTACTTCCACCTGGAAACATGTGGCGGGCACAGAGCCAGCAAGGGAGAGAGGGTTCCACGTGGCAAGTGGGAAGCATCGGCCCTGACAGAAAGTGACGTTCAACAGAGCCATGTTTCACTTAATGTTCCTAAGATCTGAATTTTTCAAAGGAGAGAAAGCCTCAGGTTGCTGTTAAACACACTACATTCCATTTAAACTTTAGCTCTACCTAAAAGCAGAAGACGGAGCTCCTTCACGAGGGATAGAGCTACTCAGTCCCCAAAGGACAGTGAGACCCAGGGCACCCACTGTAGGAGGTGAGGTCATTACTTTGCTGCTTGTTATCTGTCCCTTCCAACACCCTTGGCTCCGAAAGCGTATTCCTAATTTGTAGAAGGAGATAGGAAAGAGGGCAAGGGATTCTACTAAGGCAACACAGCTCACAGATACATCCTCCTCTTGAGGCCAGAGTGCCAACAGACCCCTGAGCCACCCTCTAACTTAAGCAGGGCACACACACACTTTTTCCACTTAGGAAATAGATAAAAAAAAAAGAAAAAAAGAAAAGGTCAGTGGAGCTCATGTGGCTGTGCCTAAAGCTCAACTTGATAAATGGATAAGCAACGCTGGAAGCAAGGGTCAGACTGTTTAGAGGAGTGCGTTCACAGCCATTAAGCATGCTTAAGTTACCAAAACACGGCTCTGTAGCCCTTTTCATTTACTTAGGTCTTTCTTCAAAACAAAACAAAACAAACCCCTAAAAAAACCCATGGCTTAGGATAAAATTTTCCATTCCTGATCTCAGTTAAAAGAGGCTTTTTAGGGGCGCCTGGCTGGCTCAGTCAGTAGAGCATGTGACTCTTGATCTCAGGGCTGAGTTCAAGCCCCATGTTGGGCAGAAAGCTTTTTTTTTTTTTTAATTTTTTTTAAATTTTATTTTTATTTTTTATTATTTTTTTTATTTATTTATGATAGTCACAGAGAGAGAGAGAGAGAGAGAGAGAGAGAGGCAGAGACACAGGCAGAGGGAGAAGCAGGCTCCATGCACCGGGAGCCTGACGTGGGATTCGATCCCGGGTCTCCAGGATCGCGCCCTGGGCCAAAGGCAGGCGCTAAACCGGTGCGCTACCCAGGGATCCCGCTTTTTTTTTTTTTTAAAAGAGGCTTTTTTTTTTTTTTTTTTTTGAAAGAAACTTTTTTTTTTTTAACTTTTATTTATTTATGATAGGCACACAGTGAGAGAGAGAGGCAGAGACACAGGCAGAGGGAGAAGCAGGCTCCATGCACCGGGAGCCTGACGTGGGATTTGATCCCGGATATCCAGGACCGTGCCCTGGGCCAAAGGCAGGCGCCAAACCGCTGCGCCACCCAGTGATCAGTGATCCCGAGGCTTTTTAGGGTCTCAATCGGCTTATAGGGTGGGCTCCGTTGTCACTGACATTCTGGTTTTCTACACAAAGTTTTACAAGTAGATGAAAAAAGCAAAAAACATGCTTTTATATGGATTCTGATCAACACTCTCCCCCCTCTCCCCGAGCACAGCTGGTTCATCTGAACACTCGATTATGATTCCCAAAGAGCGCTGGGGCTTCCCGAAGTTCTGCACGCCCACTTCTGCCTCTCAATGTAAACCTATTCAGTTTCCTTTAGAAAAATGGTATTTAGGGGAAAACGTCTGGCTGTATTTATCGTTCTGTCATTATTAACCATCCAACAGATAGGAAACCTAAATATGTTTCTTTTTTTTTTTTAAGATTTTATTTATTTATTCATTCATGAGAGACACAGAGAGAGAGGCAGAGACACAGGCAGAGGGAGAAGCAGGCTCCATGCAAGGAGCCCGATGTGGGACTCAATCCCCGGTCTCCAGGATCACACTTTGGGCTGCAGGCGGCGCTAAACTGCTGCGCCACCGGAGCTGCCCCCCTAAATATGTTTCTTTTCATTGGAAAGGTAATTTCACATTTTATAAGCTATATGTAGATTTTTTCACATATTCGCTCCTTTCTTGTCCTAAAAAGGTGCCTTAGGAATTTCAACCAACAACTGATGCTTGAAAATCCGCAGCAGCGGTGTTTCTCTCTACTACAAAAGTAACACACGTTCACTGAAGTAGGAGACACATGTAAACGACTGGTTTGATGTCTGCTTTCCTGCTCCCTCCCCGATAAACCCCGTGAACAGAGGACTGCGTCGTCCCGTCCTCTGAAACATGCTCTGCACCTACCGCACGCACCAACCAATAGCTGCTGAATGACTGAGTGCCAAGAGCACCAAGAACATACAATCCTATCATCCAGGATCAGCGCCGTGCATGCACAGGAAACATCCTCTCTACATAATCACTTTACACTTGGAACATTAGAGAGTGAGCAGGTTTCTTCATCTCAAATGTACAGTATTTCAGAAATGGGGTTATAGAATATTCCTTTATATGAACATATCTTTCCTTCTTTAAACTCACAAATATTTTTTCACCACTTGTGTCTGTCAGGCACTGAGCTAATGCTAAGAATATAGTAATGAGGTACACAGTGTTGGACACGGAGATTTTAATACACCAGCACTGCTGGAAAAAAAAAAAGAAGACAAGAAAGAAACAAAGGCTACTGCAAGTAGATCCTGGGCAAAACATTTTTGATTATTTTTCTAAGGATATGCTCTCAAAAATGGAACTACTGGATCCAAGAATACGAACTTTAAACCAGTTTGATTTATACCATCAAACTGCTTAAGAAGGTTGTGGCAATTTAGAATTCCATCAGGAAAATACTACAGTACCTATCTTTTGGTCACATCACCAATACCAAACATTACCAACTGAAAATGACGAAAAAAAATTCAGGGGAAAAGTGACAATTCATTATTCAAACAGAGAATTCTTTAATTATTAACCCAGTTCAACATTTCTTCCCATGACTATTTGCTGTTTGCATTTACTCTGTTGTCAACTCTCTGTTCATGTTCCTTGTCCATTGTTCTACAGGATGTTAGTATTTCTCTTATTGATCTGTAACCACAGATAGTGAGATGTTTATCCTTTGTCATACTTTCTGAAAATATTTTTCTCATTTGGTATTTGTCCCTTAACGGAGTTGATGATACTTAATATAGAGTAGCTCAAAGACTTTTGGAGTCAACTCTGACCTTTCTTTGGTTCTCCTTCATGGTTTTTATGCTTAGAAAGTCTTTTCTCAACCTGGGGGAAGTTAAATATACAACTGCCCTTTGGTTAACAACAAAAAAAAAGAGTTACACTTCTTTAGATTTAACTTTTTAATCTACCTGGAATTTGGCTTCCCCCAACACCAGGCTTTTTCTGGTGACAATTTCCAAATACTTAAACCAAGGCATCCTGCTAGACTTTTTGGACAGGATCAACCAGTGTATGCTGCCCAGGGACAAGGCTTGTTAGGAACTATACATACATCATTGCTAATGCTTATTACAACCCCGTAAGGGAGGTGATATTTTCCATTTTATCATAAGCAAAGGGAGCTGGAGGGAAAGCACATCTCCAAGGCAGAAGGCCACAGGAGGAAGGCAGGGTTAGGATTTGGACTTAGATCTGCCTAGCTCTAAAGCTTATATTCTTCCCATTATACTGTGTTCTCCAAAGTGCACTCTATTCCTTCTGAAATCCCACAACACTTTCTGTCCTAATTACACGGCACCCTGACTGAACTGTTGAGGGTCACAGACACCAACAAGTGGCACAAATGAGGAGTGTGGGCAGGATGCAATGCAGTGGGGGAGTGGAAACCGTGCAGAACCAGAGAGCATGGGGCCTGCACACAGGCGGAGCTGCTCCACGGCTCTGGCTCACTGTTCCTTCAGGGTTGTCTGATTCTCTGGGTTTTCCAGGGAGGCTAATCCCATACGGGATTTTTATGTGAAAGCTCCTGAGTCATAAATTTTGACAAGTAATTGGATTTCTTTAAAAACGCTGAGCTGTAAAAATAAGTCTGAGGAGCAGATTCACCACAAGAGCTGTCCACCAGGGCTGATGATGGGCCCATCCCATGACTCCTTCTGTGCCCACGTCTTGTCATCCTATCTGGCCTGGAAGTTCCCAAGCAAGGCCCGTTGTAATCTGCTGGGCTTCTTTGATCCTGCTTTGCATTCCAGACAGTAGTGCCTGATAGAAAGTTCAGGAAATCTGCTATTTCAAGTATATATTCTTAATGCCAGTGACCCAACTCAAACAGAAAAGGTCATTCAAAGCAAAATATACTTCCAAATTAGTGATATCAGTTTACAGTGAGAGATCTGAATTTTCAAGTCATCTCTGATCCTCTGATAAGTAGAGAAGCCATTTTTTAAAAAAGATTTTATTTATTTATTCATGAGAGACACACACACAGAGAGAGAGAGAGAGAGAGAGAGAGAGGCAGAGACACAGGCAGAGGGAGAAGCAGGCTCCATGCAGGGAGCCTGACGTGGGACTCCATCCGGGGTCCCAGGGTAATGCTCTGAGTCAAAGGCAGATGCTCAACTGCTGAGCCACCCAGGCATTCCCAGATAAGCTATTTATTAAAAAATTTCCATCATTTCACTAAGAAGATGTTGATAAAAACAAAACAAAATGAGCAGAAAGAACAAAGCAAGAGCCTGCTACCTGTTTCTCATTTCCTGAGCTCTCAGGAAGCACCCGACACACAGTAACTATGATTAGTTTCTGCACTGGAGGCATCAGGGAAGGCTTCAAGGCTACAGAGAGCCTGAATCCTAGAGCAGACTTAAGTTAACAGGTAGGTGGAGAAAGGTGGAGAGTGAGCGCAAGGGAGGGCAGAGAGGTGATCTCAGGGATTGGTGCAATCACACAGGTAACAGGCAAGACACCAAAGCAGGTTGGGCATAGATTATGTAAAGATTTGACAGTCTGAGTGAGGAGTGGACATTTATCTTTTGTTCCAATTGGAACAAATAAAGGCTTCTGAGTTGGGAAACAAAGTGATGAAAACAGTGAGCCCAATCCTGGCTCTCTGCTTCTCTTTAGCTATTCTCTTGCTCTGAATGATGATGTGCGGTTCCGTAGCTTCCCACATTACCTACATCGTTAGTTCTAACTCAGTGTAACAAACAGTTATCTGAGACACGCTACGCAAGTGATTTACCAGTGAGCTTCAGCCGCCTCATCCGTACAGCAGGGCGATTAGCGGTATGGACTCCCCAGGGTCATTGGAGGGCTGAATATAAAGCACTCACAACAGGGCCAGGCAGAGGCAGCACCACACATTTGCTATTTATCATCATCATCAGTATCCTGTCATTGTCATTCTGACAATTCCCAAATGATGTTCCTAGCACAGGCCTGTTATCTGAACTGCATACCTAGATAGCCAATGGCCTGCTTCCTGCTGGAAGTCCCAGTATCTCCAACTTAGCAGACAGAAGGAACTCTTGATTCCATCTACAAATCTTCCTTAAGACCACAATCGAATGCAAAAATCCCTGCTCCATCTCCATCTGAGTAAATAGCACCTCTACCCACCAACTGCTCAAGCCAGAGACCTGGGAGCCACTGATTCTTACCCTCGTATCTAAACTATGGTTGGCAACTTCTATTGGCTCACCCTCAAAACACACCTCAAGTTCATCCACTTCTCTTCATCCTCATTGCTACCACCTTAGTTCAAACCAGGAGTCTCCCACCGAGTCTCCCATCCTATTTATTCTCCTGCTCTTGTCTTTCCTCAAACCATTCTTCACAGAGCAGCCCGAGTGATCTTTTCAAAATATAACCAGATCATGTCATAATCTCATTTACTCCTACTGAATTTGGAATAAAATCCAAACTCAGAGTTCTAACTACAAGTTGTAATTATTTCTCTGTTCATTTGATTACTGTCTAGCTCCTAAGACCCCCACGACGGTAGGCCATGTCCATTGCTCTATCTTCAGAGCTGAGCATAGTACCTGACATATAGTAAGTAGGTGCTGAATTAGTATTTGAGGGACAGAGGAGATAGAGAGAGAGCAACCTGTTCTGACTCTTCATGTGAGCTGGGACTGTGATCTCGGGGTTGTAAGATCGAGCACCCCCCCATGGGGTTCTGTGCTCAGCGGGAAGTCTGCTTGGGATTCTCTCTCCCCACCTCTCTGTCTCCTTCCCCCCCACTGAAATAAATAAATAAATAAATTTTTTTAAAAATGAAGATAATTTCTATGTGAACCTGACCAAGAGAACAGTGATATCATGAGCATAAATGGACTTACCAACAGGTAGAACTGTGGAGTTTTCTGAGAGAACAATAATACATCTGATTTTATAATTTCAGTTCAGAAGCCACATATGCTATTTAAAGTGGAAATGCCCCCCCTCCCAATAAATAAATAACTAGAAATGTTCTCTGAACACGTAAAAGTTATGACCTGAACTTGAGATAAAAGTCAAGACTGGAGATAAGAGACTGAGGAAGTCACTCCACCTTAAGAAGGAACCGTTGAAGCCATAAGAACAAATGAAATCATGTTTATTAATTTATTCAACCAAAATACATATATACCCACGCATAGTGCTAAATAATGGGGACGTGGTAAGAGGGAAATGGACCTTGCCCATACGGCATTTACAATCTATAGCCGGTTGATAATCTCCTAAAAACTAGCGGAAACAAAGATAACAGACAGAATCAAAGATAATTTTGAATGTCTGTATCAGAGGGGTTGAATGGAAAGGAAAAACCCTTAAAGGAGGTAGGGAAATAGCAATGAGAAAAGAGTGAGAGTAGCTAAAACAACAGTATTCCAGCCAATAGGAAAAGGAAAAGGCAGCTAAGAGATGGTTGAGTTTCAAGCAGAGAGGTGATGGATACGGAGACCAATATACAAGGAAGACAAAATGATGATCAAGAAAAGGCTCTTTAGGACAATGGTACCTCTGTGTTAGTAAAATGACGGAGATGGATCTACAGAGCAGGTGCTCAAGAGTGAGTTCCGTTGTAAGGAAAGGCAAACTGCAGACATAGAAAACTTATTCCAGAATTTGTGCTTCAAAAGCAAAGAAACAAAAAGCCACCCCAGATGTTAGTAAGAATGTCTGCAGAATCAAGGAAAGGGTTTCCTCAAGATGGTAAGAGGTAGAAAGGAATTTCCCGAGCTCTCTGGTCCAAGCACCGATACATGATGGAGCTGCCTGACAAGCACGATCAAGGCTTTCTGCAGACTGAAATGATTATTGAAACCGAACGTCAGCCTGTGCTACAATTATGCAACCTGCTGAGGGCCAGCTGTCCCTTTACTTGCCCTGCCTCCCAACTTAGGACTATGCCAATGCTGTCTCCCTCTCTGCCTTTTTTAAAAAAAGATTTATTATTTGAAAGAGAGACAAAGAGTACACGTGCACGTGTGGGGGGGCTTTTGGGGGAGAAGCACAGGGAGACAGTCTTTAGCAGACTCCCCACTGAGCGCAGAGCCCAACTCCAGGCTGCTGGACATGGGGCTGGATCCCACAACCCTGAGAGCATCACCTGAGCCGAAATCAAGAGTTGGACACTTAACTGACTGAGCCACCTGGGCACGCTTCCCTCCCCACTTTTTCAAAGATTTCTTTTCAGCTTGTTTTTCCAATTAAATAATGGCGTTTTCTCTTGCCCTTGAGATCCCAGCTGGCTTCTAGACTGCTTCAAGGATCATCTAAGCTTGCAGCTATATTTCAACTGCAAAGTTGTTCCTACATTATAGAGCGTTGATACGGGAACACAGCCAGACTTAATCTTCATAGTGGTAACATACTTTTTAAATCTGACATAAACAAAATATATTAGTCATGGAAATTATGGAAAGAGAATAAAGCTAGGACCTGACAATGTCATTTCTAGTTATTCTGCTGACTCGAACCACACTCTAAGTGATGGCATCCTCAATATTGATCTGAAATACATTACTTTAAAAAAAGAAGTAGCTGTTTCTGAAACGAGATCTGCTAAAGTAAAAGGCTGGCTGGAAAAATAATAGATTTGAAATCACTGAGGTTATCTGTTCAAACAAGTTTAAGCTCACTTGCCACATACAAATCCTTGGGTTTTTATCCAACTCTTTCCTGATTTTTGGCACTGATTTGGTGTGAAGGTTCTGATGAGGTGAATGAGAATACTATAGGCGTGAAGGACTGGTACGGGCGATCAAGCATCATATCCCAGCGATGCTCAGTGATCTCAATAGTTCAGTAAGGCAGGACCTCACCCAGGTCTTGCTTGGGAGGTCTGGGCAGTTGTTCCTCACAACAAAGGCTCTGTTAAAACCTTAGCACGGGGGACCAGACTAGCAGAACTGCCTGTCCTTCTGGATGGAAACACATGGAAAGGCAAATGGAGGGAAATACTGCTGGCAGTGTCTGTTGTTCAGACTTGTTGTCAGCATGGTATTGGGGGCAGCAGGGGAGCAAGGAGTTAGTGAGCTTCAGCAAAAATAAACATGGCTTTACCCTCATTACAGTCATCTAGCAACACTGAATGTGCATTTGCAACCAGAAGACTCGATGTAATGATGATTCCATTCTTGGTAGGATATTTCCAAGAAATGTAACTTAAAGGAACTGCTATCTGGAAAGAGCTCCCAGCCAACACTGTAGCGCCAGAAACAAATGCTCTCCTTCGTCTAAGGGCAGGCAAACAAGAACAAATTCCACCACGTCTGACATCCCGCTGACCCCAGGCCCCAGCCAAAGTGCAGGGTTCTCCAGTCATCCATTAAAACCACATAACTCATTCCCCAACCGTTCTTGCCCGTGAGCTGATCACACACAATTCCCCCACTCTCTCCCTCCTGTACCCCTCCACTGTGTGCCCCGGAATTCCCAGTCAGCGATGAGCAAACACTCCTAAGCCCCCAACTTCAAGTGCTCTGAAGGTTCCCCTGTCCTGCGTGTCCTAACGGAAACTTTGCTATCTCCAGGATCCTGAATCCCTGAAGCCTCTCATGTGGAAAGTGACTGTATCTTTCACCTCCAGACAGCCGGGAGCTGCAGCACACGAACACTTTCAGACCATTATTCCCATGCCTCTTCTAGAAATCCCTGCTCCTCTGAGCTCATGTCCCTGCACCTGCTCATCTCCGCCTTCTCTGCCTTGGTGCCAGGTAGGCACGAGGACTAACAAGCTCTTAATTGGTCTCCTGGCTTCCACTCTTGCTCCTTTCTAGTCCGGGCTCCACACAGCAGCAACTGACTCTGTAAGACGGTAAGATTATCCATCAGATCACGTCACTCTCCTGCTTCACACATTTCAGTGGTTCCTCATGTATCTCAAATCTGCTCTTCCTGAGGCTCAGGAGCCTCTCCACGGCCTGGCCCCCACCCACTCTCCCCATCTCTTCACCTGCTCCACTCCTCGCCTGCTCACTCTGCTCTGGCGTGGAGCTTCCTTCTCCTTCCTCAGCCTCACTAAGCCCTCTTCCGCCCTAGGCAAGCAGTCATCTACCATGAAAACAGCACTTAGGAAAGAGGAGAACATCACCAGAAGGCTCAGGAATACTTTTTAAGAGTATGGCAAGGGGAGAAAAAAAACTCTACCATTGGGACACGATTTTAAAAAGCCAAGTTTGGAAGCAGACCTCCTTCCTAACCATGGCACATGCAAATCTGATGAATCACTTTGGAAAAGGTTGTTCTTCCAACAAGGACTGTCAGCAGCACTATAAAGCTGGGTGATCCTTGGCAAAAATTAATTCTTCCAGTGGCAGTCAGGGCACGGATTCCAGCTGAGACAAGGCCCCAAGGCAGCAAATGATGATTCCAATTCCTACAGGACTTTGAGTCTGAAGATAATTCAAGTCCTACCAGAACTACTCAGCTTTATCAGCTCAAACGTACATTTTCATTTGTCCACCCATCCACTCACTCACTCAAACCAAACCATTAAACGACTCTAGAGCTATGAGCTCAAAAACTCAGTCCACATTCTTGATGCACAGGTCACTTCACCTTCTTCCCGAAGTCTCCCTTCTACTCCCTTAACAAATCCCATTTCACAGCCAAGGCAATCTTGGGATTTTGGTTTTCACGGCTATTCATTTCCTTTTCCGATTTCCACATCTGAGAAGTCACTGTGGCATCTACCATTTTTAACAGCTTAAAAATTCACTGATTATTCCAACAACTTTGCTCCCATAACATAGCCATCAGTTATCACCCCATTTACAAAAAAGAAAGTATAAATGAGATGGATAGGTGCTTTTGACAGAAACAAAATAAAAAAGTGATCTTCTAGATTTCATTTGGGGTTGTATTAAAAAGACCATAGCTACCAACAATTTCTTTCCAGTATTTCTCATAACTTCTCAGAACAGACGCTCTGAACTGTAGAGGGGCTGATTAAGAAATACGGATGACAGGCTCGGCAGCAGAGGGGTGCCAGCTCCATGAAATACTGCACCGTGCAGTTTATCTAGCTCTTAAATCTAGTCAGTGTTACAGTATTTTGGATTCTAATATCCTCACTTCTTCTGAAGTCCTGGAAAAATAGGAGTATTGATGATCAAAGTGAGCTGCTCACACTCCACTCTCCCCTTAGTGGGCAAAAAACCAACGAGCAAGATAGGTACTAGGAACTCTAATCCACGGGAAGCTCACACGGCCTCCACCATTGGAAGTGGTTTTACAACCATCTCTTCTGGTGCTATAGACAGGGTCTGCATTCATCAGAAGGTGCTAGAGAAAGAAGGGGCTTGAGAAATGTTGAACTTGCCTCAACTCAATCACCCTGGGTGGACAGAAGCCCTTCACATTTTCAGGATTCAGCTGATGAAGGGCAGAGCTTATCCATGGGTGATGTGCTAGAAGAATAAGGCTTCTGGCATCTAAACCTCCAGCACATCACAAACTTCCTGCTATTATCTAATATCCCCCCAACTCAGCCATCACTGTTTCCATGGTAACCGACAGAGAAATAGCAGCCTGCCAAATGGCTTTTGTAGTTCCTTTTCCAGCTTGTTTTTCAGGATAGAATTAAAGCTAGCTGGGAAAAGAACCAGACTAATCTTTACAGCAGAGACACGATGCATTTTGGAAAGTACAACTGGGTCTGGGACAACGAGTATAGACAAACTTTAATGAGCCCAGCTTGATAGAATAAAAAAAGGTTCTTGGTTTCTAAAAGAGTGTCCACTAAAGTATATTTGGTAAGCTTTACTTTTGTCTTGAGATAGTATATCCTGACATTGGCCAGAAGGTGGATATGGTGCTATTCACACTGTCTTTAACTGAATTAACAAAAGAAGAGATGGGTGAACGGAACGGCAAGATCAGGCAAGTTTACTTCACCATCAAGTACCTTGTTATCATTAAAGGAAATGGTGGGACACCTGGGTGGCTCAGTAGTTTGGCGCATGCCTTTGGTTCAGGGCATGATCCTAGGGTCCCGTGATCGAGTCCCGCATGGGGCTCCCTGCAGGGAGCTTCTGTCTCTGCCTCTCTCGTGCTTCTGTCTCTGCCTCTCTCTCTATGCGTCTCTCATGAATAACTAAATAAAATCTTTTTAAAAAAATAAAGGAAATGGTAATTTACTCTAAAATCAAAATGAATGAGCAGGAGTTGACTGGCTTGGAATAGAGGACAGTGAAGAAGAATCAGCATCTTGGAGGAACAAAACATTTATCCTAGGGATGATGCCTACATGAGGCTGGCTGGGCCAAGTACATGGATCAGTACTTAGGAAACAAAGAGCTCCGAGCCCTCTCAGCACAGGGCGACTGTGAGGAAGGCCATGTAGAGAGTAGAACTGGGGCAGCCTTCAGATGATCAGCAGCTACGGAGACCTGCCGAAGGTGCGAGACAGCATGACAGACAGCTGCCACAGGGGTGGAGGGGATGGCATGTAACAACAACGACAGCAAAATGGCCCCAAATGGATGCTTTTCCTGTCTCAAAACTGCATACTTGAATAAAGTACACAAAATCTCATGATTCTTCTGTGTCACTTTCAGATGAGAAACTTTGACTCAAGTCAAACAGGTATTTAGCTTCTCTTCCGATAGGTTAAAACGAACTGGATTTTGAAAGAGATTCCCTCCCACAACCTCTAACATACTCTGAATGTCTCGTTGACAGACGTGAAAATTACAGCCTATAGTGGCCTACTAAGTTGGGTTCCTAAGTTTCCTGACAGAAAATCAGACTCCTACAAATTCTGCACAGAACGCTAACGTAATTTATACTTTTTAATTTATGCTTTTACCCTGAGTTGTATGAATCATGAGTCATGCTCTCAGAGCCCTCACCGGAGTTTAGCAAGAAGATTCACAATAACCACTTCCTTTCAATCCTTCAGAAAAGGGATCATTATGATGAGATAAAGATGATGTACTCGAACATGCATTTCTAAGGCTGTCAGCTCAAAGAAAGGCTTCTGTACTTCCAGTCTAGCTTGATTTATGAAGCCCTAAGGTTTGGCGTCAGTTAAAGAAACCTGAGTGAGTCCTTTCTGAAGTTTAAACTTGGGTCTTATTTACCCAAGAACGGAACTTACAGGTTCTGGGAGTAAAAAGCCACTTTTAAACATATTCACTAACGCATGATGATAATTTCCAATACATTCTCCTTCAATTTTCCCATCTTGAACAAACGTCAGAGTTGAAGGGATGTACAATTACAATAAACTCAATTGGAATTCAGATTACACAGGAAGCCATGACATATTAGAGTCAACAGCCTGGGGTAGGACACTGACACCTTTATGTTTTTTCCCAAATCTGTTGCCTCAGCCGACTCAGTTTCAAGAGCCCAGATGAATTTTCTTATGAGGTCTGTATTTTTATTATATCGGCCATCATAGGTATAGTGTAGATTCCTTTGCTACTGGCAAATAATGAGAGGGATGTTACCACATTTTTAGTATTTCATGGCCTATATTTTCACTATACTCATCAAAATAAACTGTAAGCCTTGAGAAGATACAGCTTCAGTATGGGCTGTCTCCCTCTTAAACTGAGATTTTATTCCAAATGGTTCCCTTCAAGGCTGCGTGGTAGCTGTATTATCCATCTACTCATTAACCTAGAACATAAGTCAGGTATATTACCAAGAAATAGCTCTTGGTTGCCACGAATAATGTTTTTATACGAGAAAATGAAGACCTTCCGCTGTCTGGGGGAGAAATGGAATAGGGGTATTCTGGGCACCAGAACACTGCTGATGCTTAATGGCTGGAAACTGCTTCTACAGTAAAACTAATTATCCAGACAGCACGCTTTGGGAATCCTTAGGCTTCAAATCTATAAATAGGCCAAAAATGTTTGTAAAAGGGGGTGGTGGTGAATGTATGTGTGTAAAGAAACAGTAATTGGACACTTAAATACCTGGCAACAAAGAAAGTAACCGAAAAGAACAAGAGGCTGGGATTGTACCAAACATTATAGTGGATCTCCCACAGCTTATGTGCTGGAGCTGGAAGGAAAACTCTCGTAGGAAGGCACAACACTAGCATGTGCTAGCTCATAAGCTCCAGGAGGGAAAACATCACTTCATCTTACTCAGTCATTGCTACAGCCCCAGCTCCCATGACCATGCCTGACAAAAGGTTGGTGTTTCTTACTCTCGGCTTGAAAAGAGGATCTGAACTTAAAAATGAGACACGTGGTGTTCCTCTGCTATTCACGTAACAGGAGTCTTACCAAGGGCAGGCTGAACCATTCATATAATTTCTTTAACTGGGTTTTAACTGAGTAGAAGGCTGCGTAAAAAAATATAACCATACCCGAAGAGAGTATGGCAAAGGCTGGGTTGTCTGCTCCTCGAGTGGTACTCCCGGTATGTGAGAAGGCTAATAATCACCAGCGAAACCGTGAAGTCTCTTTGAAGTGCTCAGGAACAAGTTCACTCAATAAGTCACTGGCAAATGACAATCCCCTGCTAACACAGACCAAAGAAACAATGCAAAGAAAACCTAATCAATGGGAATTATACCAACAAAAGCTGCTTCATGGCATAAATGCAAAACAACACAATATGCTTCAAAATACCATGCTTGGAAGCCGAAATCCATGTCAGGGAAAGAGCCCAGTCCATTAACTATATTCTTAGAAGCATATCTGATGAAGAACAGACATGAGCACTGACACACTAACTATTTGGTCTGGATTAGGTCATATTCTAAACATAGCCTTATAAGCCTTTCCACACGGACTGAGTCTGCTTTAATGTTATAAGCTAAATGGCTGAGAACCTTGGTTAGAGAAAGACACAAAGATAATAAGATAATCTGGTAGAGGTTTGCTCTTTTGAGTTCCTACTACCCTTAGTCCTACGGTCTTATACTTCCTTGATTTGAGAAAATCAACAGTCTTCGTGTCCCTCAAATGTCATGAAATACAGGCAAAAGCTGGGATGGAAAACTAAAGTTATTATGTAGTTTAGTGACAGCTTCTCTAGCCTGGACAGACCACCACCTCTGGTGATCTGGCTTGAATATATACCTGTTTCTGAAAGCACTGCAGGTTCACCTCTGCCTCAGAAGATGGCTGAGAAGGGAGTGAGGATGCTCACAATGTTCGCTCACAGGGAGGCAGCAACACAGCTGCGGGGAAGCCTTACTTACACTAAAGTCTTCTTCAGGGGCATCCTTCCCACCTCACATCTACTAGCTCGAGCCTTCCCTTTATAAGCCCTCCTTCACAGCACTCATCGTGGTTCCAATATTTCAATAATTAGCACTATCTGTCTATCCTGGGTCTCCCGAGGACCGGGATTACGGCTGTCCTTTCCACCCAATGGGAACGGCCCCCGGTGCTGGTGCACGGTAAGCAATCTCTGTCGGGTAAGTGAATGAATGAATGAATGAATGGCTGCTTTGGGAGTCCAGAGTTAACCAGCGGAGAGGCAACCAGCTGAAAACGTTTCAACAAAAAACATACTCCTATTTCCTACATCTGAAAACGTGAGCTTTTAAGAGCTCTACTTTTTTCACAAAATATCAGAAGGTATGAAAAAGATTAAAAACAAACAAACAAACAAACAAACAGAGAATACTCACTGGTGGGGGCTTCCTTCTCATCTCAAAAGCACGTGTGGCACCAAAACTCAGTGAAGCAATGACGGGACATCTCCCCAGCGAAGGTTCATCGTCGCTATGCCAGTCAACGCTGTCCTTCTCATCTCGGTAAAGATTGCAGAGCAAGGAATTGAAGGTGTGGCCGGTGTTCTCTTCGATTTGGTCCTTTAGTGTGCGCAGCACAGCAGGCCACTGCCATGGCAGGCCGGGAAAAGGGGGCAGAGACAGTTCACAGAAGACACAGGGTGGCAGCCACATGGAAAACACAGGAAAGTGTAAAATCGGCCATGTTATAAACAGGGGCGTGGAAGAGGCTAAACACTTGGAGGGAACAGCCAAAGGCACGAGGAGTCCATTCCCTCCCGCTGTTTCTATTTTGAAGCAAGGTGACCTCCACAATCTTATTAAGGTACCGAATCGGTACAGCAAGGTCACGAGGGCCAAGCCCACGTACCCATCTCAGCCTTTCCGTGTGAAGGAGCACCTGTCGTTACACTCAGGGCAGCCACCTCCTTAAGGGACCAGGTCACCCCCATGGGCGCCGGGCACCCAGGTAGTTGGCAGGGACAGCCCGAAGTCTGGGGAGTGAAACAACTTTCCCACTGGGTGGCCCTCTGTTCATTTGATTGCTATTTTATCATGAATCACAGACTTGCTTTAAAAAAATATTTAGTATTTCCAGAGTGGCTAACTTCCTAAAAATAGAACCTGAAGGGAAAAAACATTCTACAGAATAGAACCATGACGTGGCCTGTGAACTAGAGTTTAACCAGATTCCACGGCCCTGCCTCCCGAGCACCAGCTCGCGTCTGTGCAGTATCTGGGACTTGCTGTCCCGCCGCGCGGGCTGCAGGAAGCTGTGACCCCTGACCTTGGGTTGTACTGGAGCTACCGCAGCAGAGCTATCAGTCCTTGTTAGACTCCTGTCCTTCCAAGAAGCCTCAAGAATTTTACAGAGCTTCCTTTTCTGACAGTCGTTCTCTTATCACTATCAAAAATTATTGAGGACCTCACAGAACTTTCTGTTACAGCTATGGCATTTATCACACTAAAATTAAAACTTAGGGATCCCTGGGTGGCACAGCGGTTTAGCGCCTGCCTTTGGCCCAGGGCGCGATCCTGGAAACCCGGGATCGAATCCCACATCGGGCTCCTGGTGCATGGAGCCTGCTTCTCCCTCTGCCTATGTCTCTGCCTCTCTCTCTCTCTCTCTCTCTCTGTGTGACTATCATAAATAAATTAAAAAAAAATTAAATTAAAACTCAGAAAATTAAACTATTGGTTAATTCATTTAAAACTACAAACCTGTGATGCGTTAACATAAATATTATTTCACAAAAAATAAACTCTATTTTCCAATACAAAAAATTATCAAGAAGAGTGGCACGGTTTTCCAAATCTCTTTAATGTTCGGCTTATCTGAAGAGAGGTGATTCTCCTGTCTGCTCCTGCATTCAGTCTGTTACAATATGTTGTTTTATAGAATTATACGAAGAAAACTGGCCTCACAAGAATATGTTGTTAGAAAAGGGCACGAGTCTTTTCCAGCCTTTCCAAATAATTGTGGATACTCTGTGCTATTTAATACCAAAACTTAACAAGTGCTGATCTCCTAAATGTCCGTTGCAGTGTGGGATCTGAAGTGTGGGATCTGAAGTCGTATCAACAAAGTTCTCATATTTGGTTACATTTAAATCTACTGGTCTGGGACACCTGGGGGCTCGTCTGTCCTTGGCTCAGGGCGTGACCCCAGGGTCCTGGGATCAAGTCCCGCCTCGGGCTCCCTGTGAGGAGCCTGCTTCTCCCTCTGCCTGTGTCTCTATCTGTCTCTCTCTCTCTCTGTGTCTCTCATGGATGAATAAATAAAATCTTAAAAAAATAGAATAAAATAGATCTGCTGGTCTGGCTTGCACTACTGGTCTTTTAATCCTACATGATTCTGTAACATCAAGCATTGGTCATGTGGAAAATACTGACCCACTGAGTAATGCAGGCTGACATTCCTGTGATACATTTCATTATATAATTTTTAAAAATCATACCCATGAATATCACCACTGATCTCATCAGAAAAGACTAAGTAATAGAAAGAGGTCAGGATTAAAGTGGCAGATACAGCTTTTTCCAAAATTCTAAATTTCTTGAAAACTCAACTTTCATAAGTAACAAATTCTATCCATTGTTTTCCTTGCAGTGACACTCACTTCACTCATTCATGAGAAAATGTCTACTAAAAACTCAAGCCTGAATAACTACAGTTTGTCTGCTAGTTGTTCTACTAAACAAAAATGGTCCATGATAAAAATAGGTAGTTCAGCTACAGCTTAAACAATCACACAAGTGTTTTGCCTTGACAACCACCATAGCCTGGCTTGTAGCAGGAGGGCTTTATGCATGTTTCCACTTCTTCAAACTATCAAAGAGACAGGAGCTAAAATACTGAGTTTTAATGAAACTAATAATGTTTACTGCTTTGAGGAACATTCTTAAATGAAACCAGTTTTTTTTTTTTTTTTTTTTTAAACTGGAAGTGCACGGTGGTGAAGAATACCATGATTATTTGTATAGTTTGGTGACAATGACCTGATTTATGCTCAGGCTCCAGCAGTTTTATCCACCATTACTTTTGTATCATCAGTGCAAATTCGACATAGTGAAAATGTCATATATTCTTAGTATTATCATAAAAATAGTTTGGACTTGGCACTCCTCAAAAGGACTTTGCAGACCCCTCCAGGTATCCACAGATTCTACTTTAAAAACTTTTAGTGAAGGATGTTCAACAAAGCATGATATTATAAGTATATCCCATGGCTACTTTGGGGTAAAACTGCCAAGGAAGCATATGTGGGAATCACTCAGCTTTGCTGTGATGTAGCAGTCATGTAAACTGGGATTTCTTATTATGATACGAGCATTACATTCTAAGCAGTTTTTTTTTTTTTTAAATAAACAATGACAACACCGCATCCAACTTAGATCAGTAAAACAGAAATGTTATTAAACTAACCTATGTTCAAGAGAATAAATTTCAAAGTGAAATCCCATAATAATGTTAAGTAAGTTGTATTTCCTATTTATTTTATGGTTTTAAGCTTATCTTCATGGAGGTAAAGATCAGATGCTAGGATGATACACTTAGCAAGAAAAACAAGAATGTAAAGGAGGAAGATAGCTCTTCTGTAATGTGACTGAGAAACTAATTAGCACCTCCCTGACTTGCTTAGGGACTGAGTACTGTGATAACTCCAAGTTTGCATTATGTTTCTAAGTGGGCATATATTTTTACTGGTTATTTTTGGTGGTGAAGTAAGGAGGAAAAAAAGGGGATAATGAACTCGAGGATTAATTTAGACTCTCCAACCAATACTCTATATACAGATCCCTCAGAACTGAATGTCTAAATTAAAATTCAGCATCATCTCACTGTTCAGTGAAGACATTCTATCCTTAAAAGACATTTAAGGAAAAGAGTAGGAGAAAATATGAATCACAGAAGTAAAAGGACCTATTCAGTGGGTTTCAAAAAGTGTTTTGTAGAGTCTTAGGTACCACAGAGAGGTGTCTCTGGCATTACAGTAGGAGAAAGGAGAGGTCAAGCTGGTGGGACTCAAGGCCAGTCAAGGCACTCCTTCATTTTCATACATTGGATTCTTTAAGATTTAGTTCAAAAAAGGCTAAAAGAAGTTTCATAACCTCTGACTGAATTTGCTCCTGTGCTTTAGATTATTAAGCTTGAAGTAATAATTTTAAAATTAAACAAGTTAAAATTAAATAAGAACCCCCAACACACCTATATACCTTTAAAAAAATCTAAGAGGCATCTCTTTTGATTTTGTTCAAGATGGCATATAAACAAAATCTTTTAGCAATAAATGTAAACTTATGAGCCAGCCAAATTCAAATAAAAGAATTCTAGTTTGACACCTTAATATCCAACAAAAAAGCTTGCTTGAATAAATTACGGTATGTACATGTAGATTATGGGATACTACATAGCTATTAAATATGATGGAAAAGAATACTTAATGATATTAAGACATATTAATGATATAGTTAAATGAAGTATAGTACACATAATTGAAATTTTTATAGAAAAACTCTATTTCCCTAAAATGAAAAAAAAAGGGGGGCCTTGCTGGCTCAGTTGGTAGAGCATGTGACTCTTGATCTCAGAGTCGTGAGTTCAAGCCCCATGTAGGGCATGGAGACTACCGGCAAAAAAAAAAAAAAAAAGACTGGAGCCAAACATCAGATGGAAGAATTACCCAAAATTTTAATATTCTTCATGTTTATCTGCAGTTTGTAAAATTTTCAGTAATAAATTCATATTACATACATTGTAAGAAAGACTGTCAGTATAACATTATTTTGAAGAGTTGTCAGATTGTCCTCAAAGCGTAGGTGGCCATATCTCACGTGCCTTATGTTTACCTAAAGCCATGGTTCTCAGCCAAGGGCAATTCTGCTCCTAGCAGATGTCTGGCAATATCTGGGGTCATTTTTGATTGTCACACCTGGGTAAAAGAGTGCTTCGGGCACCTACCGGGCACAAGTCGTGGATACTGCTAAATCTCCTACAGTGTACAGGCCAGCCCCAACAGCAATGCATTATCCAGCCCCAAAAGTCAGTAATACCAAGGTTGAGAAATCCTGTTCTACAAGATTAACTAAAATGATGGGAAAGAACTTCCCTAGAGCCTATTTAATCCTCAACTTCTCTGTTATGACTGTTGACAAGCAGGTAAGTTAATTCTGGCAGGAACATGGCCAGCCATCTGCTGGATGGGTCTAATTCAATTCTCTTCATGTTTCCAAACCAACCTCAGCTAGAAAGGGTCTCAGCACCTCGCTGGTCACAATTCTAAATGCAGCCCTACAAACAAAAGCATGCAGCTATCTCTTAGGTGAAAAAGCCACGTCCCCACTCCCACCTCCATCAATATTCTACCCTTAAACATTTTAGTAAAGTGGGAGTTTATTATTACAAATTACTACAAGCTCTAAAATGTGTCATATTTCTGCTTATCTCAATGTCCTAAGCAACACTCCATTTCCTTCAAAGTCTCGTTCAATAAAGCACAAAATCATTTGCCAAAGGCAAGATTCCAAGAACTAAACAGGGAGCTATTTCTTGGACCTTAACTCTATCCTTTGGAGAAGCTTAATTTATATACTAGAATCTCCTTGTCTACTGTCATGGAAATTTTCAAAAACAAAAGAAGCAGCAGAAATAAGCCAAAAGCATGATAAGATTTCCAGAGTCTAAGAGCTGCAGCCACAGAATGAATACAAAGCCAACAAGAAAAACACCCAATTTTTTTTTCACAAATGGCAAAAGAGCCTGAGAAATGGAAAGAGATGTTCTGACCTCACTGGCCAGTCATAAGAATTTGGCTCCACAGCAACGTGTACCAGAAGGCTATGGTCAGAAAAGTTGGGGAAAGGGGAAGATTTGAAATAATGGTTCATTTTCCTGAAATCCTTGAGCCTAGTTCCAGTTTATTCTAGTTCCAATTTTTCTCATTCTCAGAGTTCATCTCTAGACCAAAAAATACATCAAGAATGATAAGCACAAAGACTCAGTGTTTGAACCCAGAGGATTTTTGGAACTAGGAACCAACATGCAACTGGGTAAGAAAATATGCGTTATTTTATAGTAATCTACATTAATAGTACATAGTCTATAAAACCATACCAATGACAATATTCCAACATACGTGAGGATTTGGTTCCATAGTGATTCTTGAGTAAGTGTAAGGAAGTTCTCCATACCATGCTGTAAGTCTCGGTTGCTTGTAAGTTACATCTAAGAAAGAAAATATAGGGCCTTTGAAATGGTTTAATGCCATTTAGGGTGTATCTACTGAGTGCCATGCAAATGTGCAAGAAACTATGAGAAATACACAGGCAGAGTAAAGATGGGCTCTGACCCAGGGTTCCATGTTCTTAGAGGACATGGGATTTCAGGAGTAGAAGCAGTCAAAGGAAGAAGACGAGAGGGTACATGGGCAGAAACCACGTCGGCAAAGGCTCTGAGGTGAGAGTATGTGTGACTTGTTTGCGTCAGTGATGACATGAACAGGAGTGGAGGCACACTGCAGAACGGTTCAGACTAGGGAGGTCTATAAAGCTGCGTCTGAACACTTGTAGGCAGGAGTCTGTGCCACCAACATCCACACAAGAAACAGGCAAACTGTTCATCCACGTGTCACCTTTTGATTTTGATGAAGACAAAGGGGCTCTGACCAACCACAGCATGCAAATGGGTGTAGTCAGAAGTTTCTGATGTTCAAGTGATCTAGAAGGGAGTTATGCATACATCTATTTTTCCCTACAACTGATATCAACTGCTATCATTAGACCGATAATGATAAAGGCAGCCAACCTTCACTGAGGGCTTACTGTGCACCAGTCATTCTGCTAAGCACTCATCATGCAGTATCCCACTTTACTATCACAACAACCTTACGAGGTAGGTACTATCATTAGTCCATTCTACAGATCAGAAAAGGAAGGATCCAAAAACTATTTAACTATAATTTGCTTAAAATTAACATTTACTGGACACCTGGGTGGCTCAGCGGTTGAGCGTCTGCCTTCGGCTCAGGGTGTGACCCCAGGGAGCCTGCTTCTCCCTCTGCCTTTGTCTCTGCCTCTCTGTGTCTCTCATGAATAAATAAATAACATCTTTAAAAAAAAATTTAACATTTACTTTGTATGACAAAGCCAGCAATCAAAGCCAAGCTGGCCACCAAAAGCCCTACTGTGGAAACTCTGGAAGTCAGGAGAAAAAGTGGACTCCTATTCTATTGCCTGAGTCATAGAAATGAAGCCAGTATACTTTGCCTCTTTCTTTACAGAAGATCTGAATTCAATGTACCAGAAAGCAACTTTTACGCTGGAGCATAGACGTCCTCAAGTGGCCACGTCTGGTACAGCAGATACTGTTGGCCTGTGGATGCCCACAGAGGAGCTGGTTCCAAGTCAGGTAATCTTTACAAGCTCACGAGAGCACAGATGCTGAAATGAAAGGACACCAGACTCTTCCAGTGAAACTAAAATGAGAACAAAAAGCCAGTAACAAAGATTATAAAAGAATGTCTGCCAAATAGTATCAGAAAAAGGAACGCTCTGCAAGTTTCTATAAAGAAAGAGGAAAGATGGCACTATTTAAAGTAATAAAGGTAATGAACAAACCTGAAAAGAGAGATATCAACCATTGATCGGCCCAACAAACATCCTTTGGTTCCTTGACCCCCCGTCTCCACGTTCCTGCCCCGTTGCCCAGATCTCTGAGCCTGCCACCCGCTGTTTCTTCTGCCTGGAAGACTCTTCCCTGCCCCTTTTGACTGGTGAGTCCCTACTCATCTCTACGGTCTCTGTTAGGTTTTGAATCTGTTTAATTAAGACTGGCCGTGGTCAAAGAGGCAACGGCATCAGAAAACATTCTAGAAAGGGAGACCAGGCAGCAAGTGCGATCTCAGACATGTACTTACCCTCTCTGATGCCGGTCCTCTGCTTCCAGGGAACGACCTCACAAAGCTGTTCCAATACCCAGTCGGCTTCTTTTAAGTCAATAAAACCAGGATACAAACACAACCTTGATGCAGAAAGAACCATTATTAACTAAAGAACACAGAAAAGAGGGGTGCCTAGGTGGCTCAGTTGGTTAAGCATCTGACTCTTGATTCCCATTCAGGTCATGATCTCGGGGTCCTGGGATTGAGCCCCATACTGGGGGCTCCACATGCTCACTCACTATGGTCTGCTTGAGATGCTTTCCCTCTCCCTCCGCCCCCTCCCCCACTGGTGTGCACCCTGCAAATAAATAAATAAATAAATAAATAAATAAATAAATAAATAAATAAATAAAATATTTTTAAAAAAGAACACAGAGGTGTTCCACCTGGGGGCTCAGCAGTTGAGCATCTGCCTTTGGCTCAGGGCGTGACCCCGGGGTCCTGGGATTGAGTCCTGCATTAGGCTCCTTGGGCAGAGCCTGCTTCTCCCTCTGCCTGTGTCTCTCATGAATAAATAAAGTCTTAAAAAACAAAAAAAAGAACAAAGAGAAGACAGGCTAGTCTCTAACCGTTAGTGGAGGAAGTTAATCTGGATGCTTCCTTTCATGGGTAGATGAAATCATCTTACCACATACGCATGGCAAGCAGAACCTAAGTATCACTAGGTCATGACGTTCCAAATGTGAAATAAACTTTCATGTTAAGGCAAATAAAAGAGGCAAAAAAGGAAAAAGAATGCATGAAGGCTTTTAGAAACATGCCTCAGACAGTGCTCCATGACCACCTACTGCGAAACCTTGGGCAAATTACTTAACCTCTCTGAACCTTGGTTCTTCTTACCTGTAACACAAAATTAATCCCACCTCATAGTTTCACTATGAAATGTAAAGAAACTAATAAAATGCCTGGCCCTGTGTATTTTCACAATTGCTCATTTTCTGAGGCTGTTAATGATAGGGAAAGCCATCACTTATGACCGTATCAAAATAAACATTGCTAAATGAGGGTTCTTTCTCTCACTGAATATACATGCATTTCAATAATGACAAATCAGCTCAAAATCATTTTGAATATCCTTCTTAAGAAATGTTCTCAAAGGGATGCCTGGGTGGCTCAGCGGTTGAGCACCTGCCTTCGGCTCAGGGTATGATCCTGGAGTCCCAGGATCGAGTCCCAGGATCGAGTCCCGCATCAGGCTCCCTGTGTGGAGCCTGTTTCTCCCTCTGCCTGTGTCTCTGCCTCCCACCTCTGTGTGTCTCTCATGAATAAATAAATAAAATCTTTAAAAAAAAAACAAAAAACAAAAAAAGGAAACGTTCTCAAAGCCCTTGGAACATTCTGTTGAACTTCACACTCTGCAGGTGTGTTTGATTTTTTGAAAGAGCCAAAGCTCACTTCAGCCATACCTGGTTAACAATGAGATGCGACCAAAATAATGCAACTGGTTTTCTTGCCTGATAGTTAAACTGCTTGGAAAGAAGTTTCTGAAGTTCTTTCTAACACCTCATTTAGATATGCAAGTTCTGATATATTGAATTTAAATGCTTTATTGTTATAGTGACAATTAGTATACTCTTGCATTAAGGGAATGCTTTCAAAATGTTTTAAGATTTTTATCTATGTATTTGAGATAGAGAGAGTGTGTGTACAAGCAGGGGAAGGAGCCGAAGGGGAGAAAGAACCTCAAGCAGACTATTCACTGAACACTGACCCTGATGTGGGGCTCAATCTCACGACCCTGAGATCGTGACCTGAGCCTAAACCAAGATTGGACACTCAACCACCTGAGCCACCCAGGCATCATTCAAGGTGTTTCTGTTTTTAAGATTTATTTATTTTAGAGTGAGAGAGAGAGAAAGAGAGTGTGAGTGCACAAGTGGGAGGGGCAGAAGGAGATGGAGAGAGAAACTCAAGCAGACTCTGTGCTGAGCGTGGAGCCTGATCTCACCACAGGCAAGATCACAACCTGAGCCGAAACCCAGGGCTGGATGCTTAACTGACTGCACTATCCGGGTGCCCCTCAAAATGTTTTTAATGATTAATGCTAACTATACCCTAAAGTGTGTATGCTTTAACTTGACTAAAACTTACCTTAATATAGATTACTCATGTAGATTAAGGATAAATTTTTAAAAATAAAATATATGTAATAATATTATTAATGTGATGATAATAAATGTAGTAATACATATGATGTAATATAATAATAATATGCAGCACTCAGAGCACAGCAGTGGAGGCTAGATAATTTAATTTAATTTTTTAAAAGATTTTATTTATTTATTCATGAGAGAGAGAGAGAGAGAGAGGCAGAGACACAGGCAGAGGGAGAAGCAGGCTCCATGCAGGAAGCCTGATGTGGGACTCGATCCCGGGTCTCCAGGATCATGCCCTGGGCCGAAGGTGGCACTAAACCGCTGAGCCACCCGGGCTGCCCTAACTCTAATTTTAAGTTACTATGTGGCACTAGGAAAAAGTTCTCAATCTCCCTTTGGCCTTCATTTCATCTGGAAAATTCTAGAAGTAATAGTTATTATACTTGACAGAGAGGCTATGAAAATGTTTTGAAGTTAGAAATGCTATATAAAAAGAGATATTACTAAATTCTCACTCCCCAAGACCTTCAGAGGCAGAAGTTAACTATTTCAAGTAAGGGAGCAGAATATCCTAAGAGACTATAACTCGATAATAATTATGGTCACTTCGTAGAGAGTATTCACTTACCTAGATATGCCTGTGGGTGACACGCTGATTTCATACACACCCTCTTTGCTACAGAAATGAAGAAAACAGACTCGTTAATACCAGCAAAATAATATATTCCAGTGCCCACTCTTTGCAGTGAAAGAGCTGTGCTTAGTAGTTCCCAAACGTCTGGTCACCAAAACCATTTCAGAATGAGGACGCACCACAAGGGAGGCATAACTGCACCTTCTTCCACCACTGAGGTGAAGGGCAGGGTAAGATGGGGGCAGATCACTGATGTCACTGGGAACTGAACTCTGAGAGCATCAGGCCATGGAGACAAAGACTGGGATAAAATAAATTCTGACTCTACTCCACTGTATTTCATCCATAATTTAGGCTGACGTGGTCCAGAAATCTAGCCAGGTGGTACCAAAAGGAGCATCTCTTTGGGGACTCTGGATTAGGTGCATCTAACAGGTAGCACGTACACCTCAGGGCTGAGCTGCTGCTGCTTTCACATACATGTCTGATGAGGTTCTGCTCTGATTAAATCCTTCAGAGGCTCCCCACCAACTTCTCAGCACTCCATTCAAGGTCCCCCTGATGTAGCTCCCACCCACTCACGATCCTCTACTGCTGTTTGGAATTTCCTGAATACACCCCAGTATTTCTTTTTTGTTGTTGTTAAAGATTTTATTTATTTGAGAGACAGAGAGCTCAAGCACGTGCAGGGCAAGAGGGAGAGGGAGAAGCGGCCTCCCCGCTGAGCCGGGGGCCGACGCTGGGCTCCATCCAGGACCAGCCTCCTGGCAGACACTTGACCGACTCAGACACCCAGGCGCTCCATACCACATATTTCTAATCCTGCTTCTCTACAAGCTGGAAGGCCTCCCTGCCACCCAGCACCCCAATCCAATCCACCTGAGCTTTGGTCTGGCAGAAAATTCTAATTCATTCCTCAGTATCTCAGTTCAGCCTCACCTTCCATGATGCGTTCCTGACCTTTACCCACCCAAACAGTGTTGACCATCACCTCTTCTGTGCTACCTCTAGACCTTACTCCAAGTCTACTGTTTCACTATATACATGACTGCAATTTATCTGAGCCGATGTCCCTTTCACTTACTAAACTATAGGTGCTGAGGGGCCAGGAATGGGTTACTGCTCTGTCTCCCAGTGCCCAGCACGTAGCAGATGGGCAGTAAAAGCTTGGAATTTAATCAAATGTGCAAAAGTACAAAACTGTTCCAGATGTGCAAGGTGGCCAGGTCCACAGTGAGAGAACTGATCCAGGCTGCAGAGGCTCCTACACCAAGCCAACGGCGTCAGATCCTTCTCTGACCCAGAACAACACGAAGGGACAGTTTCTACTTCACTGTCTGCCATGCAAGTTAGCAGCTGGGCTCTTAGGCAGATGTGAGAGCGCCTCTGAGCAAATATGTAGGCAGTTATTGTCCCGTTTACCACATCCCTGAATGAGTTGCCTATAGTTTCTAAGAAGGCGAATATACTGTTTCAGTGTGATTATTTTGGACCATGTTTAGAGATTAGCTCACGTCAAACATGGGTGAAATTTTTATTTAATAAAAATCTAACAGAGCTAACTTACGATAACCAGAATTAACAAACCCGGGGGTCAAGCAGGAAACAGCTGTGTCATTTTACTCTGACTTGAATATTCACAACTGCCCATTTTTTCAGCCTGCGTGTCCCATCTGTACCTGGTAACAGGTTTCATGGTTTTGTTTATTCTCCTTATCACCAACAAAGGCAACGTCACATTGATGTTCATAAAGCAGACTGTTAGAGCCACCAGACTCTGCCTTAAGTGATCATGTAGTCTAAACCTTCAACATTACAGACAAGGAAACTAGAGTCCAGAGAAATGGCCTTAACTTACCTAAGGACTAGTCACATAGCTAACTAGCGGCCAGGCCATGATTGCATACCCTCTTTGAAAGTATGATGACATCGTGTTGGTTTCGAATTTTTCTAGGCTATACAAGTCAACCTGCAAACAGCCAAACAGCCTAACAGACCATTCATGAGCAATAACATACACACGCTGATTTGTTAAAATAAAAGGATGCTTTCTAGGGCAACCTATCTATATCAGAAGGAAACATAAGGAAAGGAGAAGTCAAAGCATCTTTTTTTTTTTTTTTTTAAAGATTTATTTACTGTGATGCCTGTGTGGCTCAGCGGTGGGGCGTCTGCTTTTGGCTCAGGGCGTAACCCCAGGGTCCTGGGATCAAGTTCTGCATCAGGTTCCCTGCAGAAAGCCTGCTTCTCCCTCTGCCTATGTCTCTGCCTCTCTCTCTGTGTCTCATGAATAAATAAATAAAATCTTTAAAAATAAATATTTTTATTTATTTAGAAAGAGAGAGAGCACACAGCAGGTGGAGGGGCAGAAGGAGAGGGAGAGAATCTCAAGTAAGCTCCAGCTCCCTGTTGAGCAAGAGCCTAATGCAGGGCTCGATCTCCTCACCCTGAGATCATGATCTGAGCCAAAATCAAGAGTCGGACACTAATCAACTGAGCCAGCCATGTGTCCCACAAGGCATCTTTCATTAATTTTGCAAAAGAATATTTTACATACAGATCAGTGTAGGAGGAATTATAAATTAAAAAAGATATTTTATATACAAATCAATATAAGAGGAATTTAAATTGCTCTGGAACAATTGCAAGAACACGTAAGGCCCTTTAGATTTCTAGCAGCTTTCATAAGTGTTGCTAGTAAAATAGTACCTGACTAAAGTCTCTTCAAAAAGCCGTGTTTTAGGGCCCCTGGGTGGTGCAGCCAGTTAAATGTCTGACTCTGGTTTCAGGCCAGGTCATGATTTCCGAGTCTTGAGATCGAGCCCTGCAATGGGCTCCAAGCTCAGCGAGGAATCTGCCAAAGTTCCTCTCTCCCTCTGCCCCTCCCTGAACACACTCTCTCAAATAAATAAATCTTAAAAAAAAAAAAAAAAAAAGTGCCATGTTTCAATGACTCAGAAAAAAATTCCCCTCTGTTTTTAGCTAGGAGGTACTTTAGCTTACAGGGATCTTAATGAAACAGGTTCAGGAAATCAATACCAGTGTCCGAGTTTAAGGTACACACATAATCTTGTTGCATTTTCCACACCACCAGCAAATCGAGGAAGGCTTCTCAAGAGACCAGGTGTAAAGACACGTAAAGATACAACTATTCCAGCCTCAAATTATGACAGTGATTGGGCCGTTATCTCTTCCAGATGGAAAAACTGGGTGAGGGAGAGACCTGGGCTCTCCATTTTACTGTGGGCAACAAATGCAGAAAGGCAGGAAATTACTTACTCAATCACTCGTGGCTCTGGGGCTCTGCGTACTACCTGTAAGGAAACAGGCAGGTTTTACTTCTGGAATGATCCTTAATGCTCAGAAAGGCTTATTTGCAAGATTACCATATCCTCTCATTTCTGGAAAAAATTAAGTCAGATTTAAAACTATCTCTCTTTTATTTCAAGCTCTTATTATCCCACCAGAGACCTTGTCTGCTTTTCTTAGAACTATTTCACAGTTGCTAGTGGGGAATTAAAAATAATAAAAGCAGAATTAATCCATTTTCAAAGCAGCTGATAATTCTGAAAAACCTTCATTTCAGGAGATCTTCTAAAATAGAAGATATACTGGGCCACCTGCACGGTGCAGCCAGTTAAGCGTCCGACCCTTGGTTTCAGCTCAGGTCATGATCTCAGGGTTCTGAGACCAAGCCCTGCCTCAGGCTCCACAGTTAGCACGCAGAGTCTGCTTGAGCGATTCTCGCCCTCTGCCCCTCCACTGGCTCATGAGCATGCACACTCTTTCTGTCTCTCTCAAATAAATAAATAAAATGAAATCTTTTAAAAAATAAAACAGAAGATATAAACTTTAATCATTATTTATGCAATCACTATTACAGAAAGATGCCTGATTTTTAGTTTTCCATATTACTGAAAACAGTGAATCTTCACTGTTTCTTACAAGTTTTCCCCACAAGAAAAAAAAAAGCTAAAAAAATCAGGCATTGTGCTAGCTGAAAATTTCAACTCAATTCCAGAGACGTCTGCTACACTAGCACCAAAGACGATACGGTTTTAGAACTGTTAGAACTCAGATAACCAATGTACGTGTTAGTCGTGGTATAACATCCTTTCCCCCAAAATGGGAATTATATGTGGTCATGTTGGGAGCAGACTATAAAGAATCTTCAGACAAGACTAAAGAATTGGTGCTCCACATTTCATTATTATTACAGGCCTTTTATTTGTGAATTTATCCAGCCACTAATGGAATGCCTACTATGTGAATATAGCTTTTACAACCAAATCTGTTAGTGTCCTAGCAGAAACAAGAACTTACCTGCTGGGGTTCTTTGAACACAAACTGCTTGTCCAAAAGCTGATGCTCCTGGTTCATCCAGGTCTGACCAGGCCTCTGGTGGAGATGGCTTCTAGCAGTGGCAGCTGAATCAAGAGCAAGAACAGATTCAAACCAGACTCAGAAAGTCTGCTCTAGAGAGCAGGGGCCCATAAAATCTACCTGAAGATAGCCTATGACACCCAGAAATTAACTATAGTCGGTTGAAGACCCCACTACACACACTGAGACGTTTGAGAGCAGTGACTAAACATGAGGACCACCAAACACCAATCCTCAATAAAAGATCACCATCAAGAAAATCGAAGTACCAGGTACATTTTAAGTAATTCCTTAACATCAACAGAAATGCAAGTGCATTCACACGAGATCCCCACAAGTCCTTGCCTGGCTGCGCAGTGGCCTGGCTCTTAGCAGGGCCAGCCCAGGCTCCCTGCACTCGGGCTCGCCGTCTTTTGTCCTCCATGCTGACCAAAAAGGCTTCTGCAGTTAGCTTTCAGATTTCACTCCTGATTAAAACCACACAATGGTATCTGTTTAAAAAAAAAAAGTGCTTTTAGTTAGGATTGGGAGCATGGACTACCTAAGGGAGTAATTATAATCCTTTCAGTGTCAACGCAATCAGAGATTCTATGTAAAATTAACTTGTCATCACAAAATCTCAAACAAGGAGCCTACATCACTTAGGACTGCCGGTTTTAATGTTTTCTTTTGCAATTTTATAGTCCTTTTTTCCTTTCTTTCTTTCTTTCTTTTTTTTTTTGAAATAAAAATTTTTAAACAGGCTTCTTGCCCAGCACTAGGCTGACGTGGAGCTGGATCTCACAACCGTGAGCCAAAATCAGAGTTGGACGCTCAACCAACTGAGCCACCCAGGCGCCCCAACAATCTTAGAGTGCTTTTGCCTCTTTCACAACAAAGTACATATTAAGAAATTCTAAGATCTGGGACCCCCAGGGTGGCTCAGTGGTTGAGTGTCTGCCTTCAGCTCAGGGCGTGACCCCGGGGTCCTGGGATCCAGTCCCACGTTGGGCTCCCTGCAGGGAGCCTGCTTCTCCCTCTGCCTCTGTGTCTTGAAAAAAAAAAACTTGTAAGATCTATCATAAACCACATTAGCCTTACTAGTCTGCAAGAAACCTGTAATACTCCGTCACCTATATGGATATGAGAAATAGGCTGAGACTCCTTTTCCAAGGGCATTTCCATATTCCATTATAACTGGGGCACATGAAACTTCCCTGGATGCTCGTTAATGCTTGTTAATGGCCTTGTCTCTGAAGATCTGACCCTGGACAGATACAAATGTCAGTCTTTGCGACAAGCACTGCAGATGCCCTTAGCGGGCCTGTACGAGGACCACTGGGTTGATGGAAAATCAACTCAGGAAGTCAAGAGGAGGCAGATTAACATTCAAACTTCATTAACTGGGCAGCCCCGGTGGTGCAGCAGTTTAGCACCACCTGCAGCCCAGGGCCTGATCCTGGAGAGTCGGGATCGAGTCCCACGTCGGTCTCCCTGCATGGGGCCTGCTTCTCCCTCTGCCTGTGTCTCTGCCTCTCTCTCTCTCTCTGTGTCTCTATGAATAAATAAAATCTTAAAAAAAAAACTTCATTAATTTCCAGCTTATAATAATAATAATAATGAAAGACACCTCATAATTGCCATTAATACTTTTTTTTTTTGCCAATAAAACTTTAGCTCCCGGCAAACACAGGAGCACAGCTACAAAAAGACAAAAATGGAGCTTCGTGCCACCTGTTCTGAACCCGTGATCCATTTCTTTACTGATCCAAGCAAGCTTTCAAGTCCTCATGGGGACACGACCTCTCCTTGTGGCCTCTTCGGCCGACGGTTTCCAGTCCTGCTGAGCTGCACTGAGCTGGGCCCAGGAATGTGGACCTTTGGCAAACTCTCCGCAGGTGATAAGTGTGTCATTCCTTCTCGTTTAATAGGTGGGGGGACGAGGGAGCCTGCCACCGCCCAAAGGAGTTACGGGGAGGCGAGCAGCAGCCCTGCCGCCGACCTGGGGCCCATCCCCGACCTGCTGGTTCTGTGGCCCACGAGCTGCTCACTCAGCCCATCTTGCATCCTGACTTTTTTTTTTTTAATTTTATGTATTTATTCATGGGAGACACAGAGAGGCAGAGACCCAGGCAGAGGGAGAAGCAGGCTCCCTGCGGGGAGCCCGATGCAGGACTCGAACCCAGGACCCCGGGGTCATGACCTGAGCTGCTTAGACCCCCCCACATCGCCCCTCCCCCCGAGCCACACCTGCCGGCCCGCCCGCGAGCGCCTCCGGCCCGAGTCCCCGCTCCGGGAGGTCGGGCGCCGCGGTGCAGGCCGCGCGGTCCCCGCGGGGGAAGAGCCTGGGCCTCCGCGGCGGCCGCGCCTTGTGTTCCGGGAGCCCCGGGAGCGGCGGGGGAGGTGGGGGTGGGCGGCCCTCTCGCCCGGAGCGCCCCACGCCGCCGCCGCCACGCAGCACCCGCCGCTTCCTCTGACGTCACGCGCCGCCGCTTCCGGCGCACGGACGCCGCGGTCCGGGCGGCTCCGCGTTCCCAGCGCCGCGAGGGCCGGGGGCCGAAGAGGCCTAGGGGGGCCCGGGGGGCACAGGGAGGAGTGGGGGGAGGCCGCGTTTGCTGGGCCGGGCCCCGCAGGGCGGGCCGCAGGCAGCTCGGCCCCCGCCTCCCGGGTCCGCGCCGCGGCGGCGGGGCTGCTGGGACACCGGTCGTGGTGCCCTAAGCGCAGGACCCGAAGGTTAGGGACGCTCGGGGGCTCCGCGGGGTAGCGTCGGCCTCGGCTCCGGGCGTGACCCCGTGGTCGCGGATCGAGTCCCGCATGGGCTCCGCGCGGGGGGCCTGCCCGCGTCTCTGCCTCTGTGTGTGTCTCTCACGAATAAATAAATAAATAGAATCTTAAAAAAAAAAAAAGAAAGAAAGAAAGATAGGGCTTGAATGCTCCCCGGGAAGGCCCGGACGCCCACGGGGCGCGCTCCCATCAGAGCCAGGCGCGACCTGGGCGTGACCTGGGCGAAGCGCCGTGGGGAGGCCGAGCTCCTGATGCACGTAGGGTTGGGCAGGGGCTTGGAGCGCCGCGGAGATTGGACGAAGACGGCTTAAAAAATAAAAAGCAAAAATGCATTTGATCAGTGGAGGGGCGGGGAGGGAACGAAGGGTCTTCACCGCATTTGAGTCTCCGAGTAGCATCTCTAACCGCGGATCTCACCTGCGAACGTGGCACGAGCAGCCCCGCCTGTTCCCAGGCCTACCACGTAGCAGGCACCCGGGGGTCCTTAAAACTCGGCCTGTACCACCTGCCGCTGACCTGCACACTCGGGGTACCCCGCCCACCTGATCCACGGCATCCATCATCCTTTGTTCTGCTTTGTGACATTGAGCAAAAATGATTTATCCTAGAACTGTAAGGAATGAAAAGTAGTAAGGCCACACTGTGATTTGTCTTTTTGGTTTTTGTTGTTGTTCTTTTTTCTTTTTGGTCCCCATCAACTAGTAATTTGAACACTGTCTGTTCCTGGATCAGGAACCTTGGCTGTGTCTCCCAAGGGAGGTTATTTCTTTCTTTTCAGTGATTACAGTTTTGGAACGGGGACAAAGAAGTTTGGACCAAGGGGTCCCTAGGAGTAGTGAACACCTCTTCAGCCTCCAAGTCGAACAGCTGTCAAAAATCAATCCATGGCCCGCTTGCATCCAAAATAACTGTCTTTTTAACAAAATCACCTGCATTTTTTTTTTTTTTTAAACCAAGTGTTCAAGGTGATTCGGATGCAGAGAAAGTTTAGGAACCTTCAGGATGCATGTAGGGCCCGAGAGGTTTTCCAGGACACAATGCTAAGGGCAGGACGGCTCGGGTTGGTTACCCTCAATACCCGGGAGTATATAGTATCAGAGAGCTGTTCCACCTGAGCCTCGTATCCGGGTTTCCCGTCCCTGCAGCATCTGTGTTGATCAGGGGGCACCCTGCCTGTCAGCAGGCTGTATTGTCCTGCCCGCGCCAGCGTGTCTCCCGCGCTGTGGGGTCCAGCCCTCAGCATCTCCGCAGCGGGGGCTGCAGGTGCGGTGGAGGGGAAGGGGCTCCTGCTGACCCCAGGGCTCCCCTGTCGGCGGGCAGTGCTCAGGCCTCCGTGGGCCAAGTGCAGCCTAGTGGGGCTCCCAGCCTCGTTCGGCTCCTCTTGTGAGGCGACAGCATCGGCCTGAGAGCAACGGGACCCCAGGGTTTGGAGGAGCGACATGTGCTTGGACCCGCTGGCCCCGAGGTCACCCTGCACATCTGGAGGCGCTGGATGTCACTTGCTCTCTTGTCCGAACAGACTGCCCGTCCTTTGCTTGAAAACCCCGTGAAGCCCTCACGGGGAGCCAAGGACTCAGAGCGTGCCATGTAGATGTGGACTTCCCAACAGACGGCAGCGCCTCCCTGTTTGGCAGCGTCCTTGGGGGTTGGGTCACCATTTCGTCCCTGCCGGCCTGGACCGAGGTGTTGGTAGTGGTGTCCCCGCACCTGTGGTGTCTGTGTCCTTACAATGTCCCTTCCCCTTGAGGTGATACCCTATTATGGGATTTGTGTGTGTGTGTGTGTGTGTGTGTGTGTGTGTGTGGTTTCTGTGTGTCAGGGGTGGGGTGGGGGGTTTTTTTTTGTTTTGTTTTTTGCCTGGAACTATATAGTTTCTGTGTCCTTTTGGTTCCTGTTTCAGGGTGATCGTGGTTGCGGGCTGGGAGCAACAGCCGGCAAGTGGGGGCGGCTGGGCCTGGCCCTTTGAGGAGCGGGCGGGCCCCCCTGCCCAGCCGGTCCCCGAGGCCGGGTTGTGCACTGCTCAGGCTGCCCTGTCTTCCTGCCCAGGCCGGCGGCTCCGCGAAGTCCGCCCGTGTGCACCGGCGACCCTGGGCTGCGGGGCCACACCAACGTCGCCGCCCATCGAGGGCTGGTGGGTCTGGGTGGCTGCACCCCACGTCTGTGCGGCAGCCTGCTCAACCCCGGAGGCCGCAGGTCAGGGGCTCCGTCCAGCTGCGGCGACTCCAGGTGCTGCCCAACGCCGTGGGCTTGCCTCGAGGGCGCGAGGGGCCGCGGGCTGGTGGGGCTGCTTCCGAGCACACGGTGGGGGTGTCCGCGGCCAGGCCGCGACCTCGGGCAGGCTCCCGGGGCTGCAAGGACACGGCCGGGCAGCTGGGCCCGGAGCGCCCACCCCGAGCTGGCAGCCAGGCCGCCTGGCCCCGCTCCGGCCTCCGCTGCCTGCGGGCTGCCCCGTCTCTCACAGTGATCCCGAAGTATTGCATTATTGCAACTGACACTTCATATTCACGTAAAGCATTAAAAGCATTAGTGCAAAACCACCAGAACTGCAGAACGACTTTTGAAAAAGAATCAAACATAACAGCGAAAATTAAAAGCCCAAATGAGGTCGGGAAGTGTCTGCCCCGGGTCCTGGGATCCACCCCGACCCGCTTCCTGCTCAGCGGGGAGCCCGCATCTCCCTCCCCCTGCTTGTACTCTCTCTCTCTCTCAAATAAATAAATAAATAAATAAATAAATAAATAAATAAATAAATAAATAAATAAATAAAATCTTAAAAAAAAACCCAAAAACCCAACAAAGACTCTACTTCTGGGTGGGCCATGGTAGCGGCAGGCCATTACTCCACTGGGACACAGAAAATAAACAAGTAAATTAGTTTTGTTTTTATTTTTTCCCCCCTTTGAAGACTTTAGAGCTCTGCGATGCAGTGCAGACTAGCTTACCTGAAATGCTGAAGAGCGAGCCCTTGCCGGGTAAGTTGACCGCATCGTTCTCTGGGGACATTTTCTGTGTGACAGCTGAGGACTGGGCTTGCGAAAGGCAGTGGCATCTCCAGGGGGAGACAGAGAATCCAGCAGACCGCCTGACAGCCGCTGGGATGGCCTGATTGACTGGAACACCGGGAGCCCCTCAGTGCCCCTAAATGCATGAGTTTCCCTCAGAGGCATTTGCGGAGCCACCAGAGCAAGAGAAGGGAGCGGGCTGGGCCGGGAAAACAAGGCGAAACCGTGTACAGTCTCTGTGCTTAAAAACCAAAGTTCTGAGAAAGAGCCCACAAGAAACATGCGACAGGTTTCCTATGCCGACATTTGAAACCACAGGGCACCGAGGCTAAAAAGGTGGCAACCTAGTCCTGGCTCAGCTCATACCTGCTTGGATCCATCGGTCCTTGCTCCAAGCCTTCTCTGGGGAGCAACATCATCGACCTCAGTCTTTGTGGTTCTTTTACAGAGAATTTCTGGCATATAATAAAAGAACAATTATGGGACATGCAAGGAATCAGAAAAATGTGACTGATCATCAAGAGAAAGCAAAACAAGTAGATCTCCAGATGACCCAAAAGTAGGAGTAAGCAGAAAGAACTTTAAAACAACTCTTATGAATACATAAAAACAGAAGAAAAGCAGAAAACAGGTGAAAATGGTACATTTTCAATAGATAATTGGAATTAAATGAATCACATCAAGTACATAGAAAGATAATAAAATGATTGAAAAAATACATACTACCAAATACTAATCAAAATAAAGCAGAGATGGCTAGTTTGGTATCGCAGAAAACAGATTTTAAGGCAAAAAGCATTAGCAATAAGGCTGTCACTAGATGACAAAAAAAAAAGAAAAAAGAAAAAAAGTTCAACTCGCCAGGAGAGCATAATTCTAAACTTTATTCACCAAGAAGATAGCCTCAAAATGTATAAAGCAAAAACTGATAAAACAAGGAGAATTTGAAAATCCATCATCACAGTGAGAGATTTCAGAGCACTTCTTCCAATTACTGACAGGTCAGGCAAAGGACCGTGAGTGCAGATATGGAGGTTCGCACAATCAACAAGCTCGGTGTACGTACACAGAAAACACTCGGAAAATAAACATTCTTCTTGAGCACAGGGGGTCCATTTTAAAAAACAGAGAGGGAGGCAAGCTGTAAGAGACTCTTAACTCTAGGAACCAAACTGAGGGTTGCTGGAGGGGGTGTGAGGGGGACGGGGTCACTGGGGACGGGCAGCGAGGAGGGCACGGGGTGTGATGAGCACGGGTGTTGTGCACAGCTGACAAATCACTAAATTCTACCTCTGACACTAGTAATATAGTATATGTCAATTAAATTGAATTTAGGTAAAAAAAAAATTAGCCACACCTAGACATAAACTACATCTCAAACACTTTCTAAGAATCGGTAATATTAACAAGTTTACATTTGTATTAGTTTCCTATGACTGCTGTAATATTACCGTGAACTCAGTGGCTTAAAACAAGATTACTCTCCCATGGTTCTGGAAGCCAGAAGTCCAGAGTCGGTGTGTAGGCCAAGATCAAGGTGTCAGCAGGGCCCTGACTCCCTGGAGCCTCTGGGGAGTAACCCCGCGCTGGTGCCTGACGGCGTCTGGAGGCTGATGGCCTTCCTTGACTTCCAAGCTCTGCCTCCGAGCTCATGCTGCTTTCTCCCCATGTGTAATCGTCCTCTTACTAAGGCAATGTGTGATTCCATTTAGGGTCCGCCTGGATAATCTCATCCCAAGATCCTCTAACCTAATCACATCTGCAAAGACCCTTCCCCACATAACGCAGCAGTTACAGGGTGCAGGGATGCGGACCTGGTATCTTTGGGGGCTGTTGCTCAGCCTGCTGCAACATGAATAAACATATTTACTTTATGCCAGGTTACACCTTGAGCACTTCAGAAATAGGAATTTTTGCTCACCAACAGTCTACGAGATAGGTGCAGGTGCTGTTGTTATTCTCATTTTGAGGAAGGCAAAACTGAGGTAGAGGAAGGCTATAACTCGCCTAAGCTGTGTCATACCCACATGTTCTCTGGCCACGATGTAATTACTTAGAAATCAGTAACAAAAGATTTAACTTTTATCCTGAAAAAAAATTTAGATTTATAGGAATTTTGCAAAGCAGTACATAGAATTGCCATATACCACCTTTCACCTAGATTCTTCCAATGTTAACATTTAACACATTTGTTTTATCATTTTCTGTCACATAATTTTTTCGGAGCCCTTTGAGATTAAGTTGCATAGTTAATGTCTCATTAACTAAATACTCTAGTGTGTATTTCCCAAAAAACAAGAGCTTTTTTACTTTTTTACAGCACAACGATCAAACTCAGGAAATTAACACGGTACAGTGCGATTACCTAAGCTACACACCTTACTCAAATCTCACCCATTGTCTCAAACATGTCATTCTTAATCAAGATTCAACCCAAGATCATGTTAACATTTACTTGTCACATTTCTTTAATCTGAAACTTTTGACAAATTTAATTTGGTTCTTTAAAAACTACTAAGGGAGACAAATTTCTAGCAAAATGGTCAGGGAAAAGAAGGTGAGAAGACACAGAGGATATTGGGAAAGGAACGAGCAAGCTCAAAAAAAATCTAAGATTCCTCAAGTTATGACAATAAATTTGGGAAAAAACAGGAGTCAATGCTTAGAATATTTTTTTTTCCAAAATTGACTCAAAAAAAAAAAAAAATCAAAAGCTTGAGTAGTCTTATCACCATGAAAGCAACATCAGCAGTAGTTAAAAATCTTCCCACAAGTAAATACCAGGGTCAGATGATTTTATAAACTTCGAAGGACAAAGACTGCTCCGATCTTCTCGTCTTGCGGAGCCCAGTAAAATGAACCACATTCCCCAGCTCATTTAATGCAGTTACAGTATCGACACGAAAGGCAGACACTGGCAGACCGGTTCCTAAATACAGATGCAAAAATTCCAAGTAAAATACCAGCAGCTTGAATCCAGCAGTCCAACGGGAGCGAATGATGACCAAGGACGTAAAGGTGATTTTATACTAAAAAGCCGCCACGTAAACTTGACAGTATGTGTCAATTAAATTGAATGTAGGTAAAAAAAAAAAAAAAAATAGTACAGGATCTGAGGTCTCCAGCAGACTCCATGGAGGCAGGTACCCCCGGCGCTTCTTGGACGTGCCAGGCATGTGCACCCCCGCTTCCTCGGGCGGGAGGGTCCAGCCGGATTTCCCTCCTCCCCGAAAGGCTCCCAGGACCCTTCAAACGCCACCAGCCGCATGCCCAGCCTGAGTACTGGCTCCCCACTCTCACCCTGCGCACACTGGTGCCCCCCCTTACCTTGCATGACATCCTCCCCTGCAGCACACAGCACTTCCACTATGTCTCTGTCTCGTCACCTGTCTCCCTCCTTGACTTGCCTCCCCTTCCCCCAGCTCCCTTAGAAGCTCTCGGGGGCAAGAACTTCTGTTCCTTCGTTCGCTGTAGCTTCTCCAGCACCCCCAGGAGGAGGGATGGGTGCAGGAGGAGTGGACAAGGTTGTAGGGTGCCATCGTCACACGGACATTGTTTCATGTAATATGTGTGTGTTCTCTTCTAGATGTTTCTGCACAGCCCTCTGCTGAAAGAATCCCATTCCGCAAGGAATTCAGGTTCTGTCCACATGTATAAGTTTTCATCACGAGGTGAGCAGCAAAGTACAAAGCCGTGAAGCCTTCAGCATTTCTAACTGAATTCGTTTCTAACATGTTCGACAGAGAGCTTTGAGAATTTCCTTTGACACTGTAACTGCAGAGCAAGTAGCAGAATCCGGGGCCACCCAACCCTCAGGTAATTGCTGGTGTCAACAGACTTAAAAAAAATCAGAGCACTACCTGAGTTTGTTCATCCTGCGAGGAGTCACCGCACGCCGCCGCTCGCCGCTCACAGGGCAGTTCTGCTGTTTGAACACAACAAACGATCCCACGACGGGAGCTCATCTCTTTAGGGCAGGGCCGCCGTTGAGGAGGCCGAGAAGGACAACACCTGCACTCCCTCCCAGCGTGTGCTGGACGTGCACAGACCAGCAGAGCGGCGACGTCATGACGCGGGCCACACGATCCTGTCGCGCTCCCCACGCCACCGCTCGGATGGGCGAGAAAACGAGAAGCGCAAGGCTGCAGATTCTACAAATCATTCTTTTACTTTACTGGTTCGGGTTCAAACCTTACCTGGCACACATCAGACTAGGACATCACGCGGAAACGCATATAAATCTAAAAAGCATGCTCCACTATTTTGAAAGTTCAGAGTGTGCTGAGCTCTCTTTTAATGACTTCACCTACCTAGAGACAGATTTTCATGCCACTATCTTCAGTCTTGAGTGTCAGATACAAGAAGATACTTGCCAAGTTGAAGTAGGAAAAGCTACAGCTCTGGAGTTTGGAGACGGCGACAGGATTTCCTGGTCAGAACACAACTGTTTTCCAACTTGGATAGAAGAGAACATATTTTGGGGATCCCTGGGGGGCACAGCGGTTTAGCACCTGCCTTTGGCCCAGGGCGCGATCCTGAAGACCTGGGATCGAATCCCACGTCAGGCTCCCGGTGTATGGAGCCTGCTTCTCCCTCTGCCTATGTCTCTGCCTCTCTTTCTCTGTGACTATCATAAATAAATTAAAAAAAAAAAAAGAGAGAACATATTTTGCATGTTTGTACATCGATCCCTCCCCAGCGCTACAGCCTCCACCGAAAACTACTTACTACCCACAACAGTCAACCAAACAATGTGTGAGAGTAAATGAAATATCGCCCAGGTGGTTTCACCATTTCAACAACAAAATGAGAGAGAAAAAGGCAATGTGTTTTTCATAAAACTAAGTTTATTCAATTTGAATGATTCTGAGATTATGGTCTTGCTTTTTGGGTGCTAAAATGTCTTTTCTTCTATATTATGATGCTAATAGCGATAGTACTTTGAATCTTCCTGTTTTTGCTTTACATCCTTAGCTGGCAAAATTAAGAGCTAGAGACACCTAAACAATGTGATTACTTTTTCTTATTTATTTTTTTAAAAATCTCCTGGCGCTTAAAACTCAGAGCCTAAGAACCAACAAGCCTTGGTAAAGACCTACCTTCTGTGTTACTTGTTTCATAATATTGAAGTATTTCTTGGTGATTTCCCTAAAACAAGCTTTGGAGCAGGATACAAGGAAAGTTTAATTTATAGTAAAAGCAAGTGTAAAAACAGCCTTAATTTCAAGCACCAAAGAAATACATCTTCAATCAACACTGTGGTTATATCACCTTTTATTAAAACTAGTCATCTTGCTATGTATAGGGTATCAATTTAAAAGCAGAAGGCCACTTCTGTGTTATCATTATGGTTTTAGGAATAGCCTGCAGTCACATACACGAACAGGACTGGTGCGATGTAGAAGCGAAGGCGGCGGAGGCCCAAGCAGGCCACTCTCCTGGGTCAGGGTGTTAGTGGCACCATCGGTGGCTGCTCATATCAATGTATTTTTGGTCCTTTTACTTATAAATCATACTATCTAGTTTTCAGTATTTACATGCATTTAAACTTGAGAAGAAATATGTATTAGGGGAAAGCACGTATTAGTGGGCTTCAGGTGTCAAAAGGAGCTCCATATTTCTGTGTATTATTTTTACGTCATTAGCTACCTTTGAGAACAAAAAGTTCCACATAAGTGTACAAATTGGGACATGTTTTTAGGAAACTTCATAGCAACGCATATTGCAGTGTGTCCTCCCATAAGTGAATCATTTAATCTCCACTCCCTCAAAGTGTTAAAAACAAAAGAAAGTAGCTAGCCATTACTTTGTAAAGTATATTTCAGAGAAAATACAAGAACCATCATCAATGGTATCTGGGGCCAGATGAAACCACTGAAGCATTATGTCTGATTCTGTCCTGTGATTTGCCAAGATGGTGTTGCTTCCCATTACACTGTTCTTGCTAGTATTCGTTCTATGTCCAATTGATATGAGCATTTATCCTAAACTTCAAAATAATTCCTGGTAGAATTCAAAATATACGTCCAGAACTCCTGAAAGCAACTTCTGCTTTTCTCCCAATTATGCCAATTTCTAGCCTAATAATAACTGATAAAATGACCACCGCAGATTTTGGAGAGGGGTGGGTGCCTTGCCATCAGCATGCGTAGGCTGGCGCACCTGGCCAAGCTACTCAGTGCAGTTATCAATGCTTAGTTCTTCTTGGCTTTCTTCATGTAGCGAGCCCGCGTGGACTTGCCCAAATTCATGGTTATTTTAAAATAAAGCCAGGTAGGCATGGCTGAAATTATTGAGTCCTATGGAAAGAAACAGAGAGATATGTAATTACAGCCTACAATTTGGGCTAATTTAGAGCATCTGATCTTATGTTTCACTATATTGTTGTTTTGTCAGTAAATTTTAAAGTTCTTGGGCGTTTGAAATAAGACGTAAATGCCTCATTAGTAAGTCTAGACGGTGTATGGATGCTAATACATCACATGCTATTCTGTGTGGATGCTAATACATCACACGCTATTCCGTGACTCCGTGGGGAAGAAAACCCCAAACCAAAGTACTGACTGGAGACTCGGAAATCCACATACCATGAGAGAATGGATCAGATACCCGGTGGTTCGGGACTGCAGGCCCACTGTTTGAATCGCAGACTTCACATATGTCTCTGCAGATGGCTTATCCAGGGTTGGCTTTCGGATTTTGGATAGCTTGGTAGCTACGTAGTAGGGCAGGACACTCTGGAAAGGCAACACACATCCGCACCGCAAAGAACAGAAACAAAAAAACATGCTGTTGATTAGGTAGACCACAAACTCGGAACTCAGTGACGCTTGATTTCTCCTGGTGCAATGGGGAAGACATTCGGGTGAAATCTTCAGAGAGAGAAGAAGGGAGAAGCACACCGAGGGCCAGCTTGAGAGAATACATGACAGTGTAAAATAAACTGCAACAAGGCAATCTATCAACGAAACAATCTGAGACTGAGAAAGCATTAAAAATATGCACAAATAGACCTTTTTGAACCTTTAAAAAGGCGGCACTAGACAAACCTAGAGAGCAGAGCTTCTGGAGAGGATACTCTTTCTACCCTCACTACACTGAACATGGTTACAAAACCACCATGAAGACTTTTGACATTTTATTCTCCTAAAGACATAATGCTCATTTTCATAACTTGTGGCTCATTAACATGGTTCTATCAGCTTCAGTGCCTCGAAAATAAGCATTTCGGGCAGCCCAGTGGCTCAGTGGTTTAGCACCGCCTTCAGCCCAGGGCATGATCCTGGAGACCCGAGATCAAGTCCCACGTCGGGCTCCCTGCATGGAGCCTGCTTCTCCCTCTGCTTGTGTCTCTGCCCCTCTCTCTCTCTCTCTCTCTGTCTCTCATGAATAAATAAAATCTTAAAAGAAATTAAATAAAATAAGCATTTCCCTTTCTCAGACCTTAGCTACTACTACCCTTCCTCCTCAGTTTACTACTCTGTGTCTGAGTTTTATAAACTTTGCTACTGTAAGACAGGATCATCCCTCCCCCCGCTTTTTTTTTTCTTTTTTCTTTGCAGGGGAGACACTATTACCATAATGGAAACAGACTGGGTAACCAAGAGAAAGACACTTGACGGGAGTGGTGTGAGATGACAGATCTGAACACTACTTGTTAGAAAACCTTAACTAGTGTCAGGTTCCTTACTGCCTAAGTTTGGTTCATTTGGGGATGATTCAACATAGGACACAAGGAAACCCTATTACAATGGGTCCTGAGTCATGGCACAAGAGGTTCCTTCTACAGCTTGGAATAACTTGGGTTTGGTTGTTCAGTAAAGACTCAATGAATGGTTTTTGCGAATTTATCACTATTCATGTATTCCCCCACTTACTGAGCAAAAATATTTTGTCAAAAAGGTCTTTAATTTTAAAGCCATGCTGCAGCAAGGATATAGCATGTGAGAGCACAAACCAAAGAGAGATCTCAGACTCACACAGTATGAAATAGAGTTCACCGAGGCCCTAACAATGGGTAAGGAAAGAAAACTTTGTTTACTGGGGTGATTAGCAAGCAAAGCAAAAGAAAGCACATGCATATGGACCATCTCAAATGATGAAGGAATATAAGCAAGTCACGTCACATCTCTGTCCTGGTTACAAAAAACCGTGAAGATTTAAAAAACCATTTCCATCTACAGATCACAAGCCTGCTAAGGGTACTGTAAAGTTCTGAGTGTCTCAGGATGAAGACAGTCTGATAATTATACCTTCCAATTACACCATGATATTATCACACACACACAGCCTGTAGATACACAGCATAAATTGGACTATTTTGATCTTGTAGAAGAATTAAGTGGCACTGCCTGGCTGAGCCACTTGATGGTGCCACAAGTTAACTCACCATTCAGCTAAACCATCCAGATAGCTGAGGGAACCTCCTAGCTCTGGAGGTGGAGGCAAGAGACACCTGCCTAGGAATTTCAAGCTGAGCTGTGTTTTTCCAATGAAGAAATGTAAATTCTGTTCTGGAAAGGGTATTTATTTCCAACAATGGCTCAAAATCAAGGCAGTTACCTTGGCCTAGCAGAAGATGCAAAGGATTCAGAGATGAAATGACTTTAGAGCTAACATCTTAAATAAAGTGGAGGACGTTGCCAGGTAAAGAAACAACGGAAGAACGTTTTGGGTAATGAGAACAGCAGGAGCAAAGAAAGGGAGAGACAGAGAAGATGATGTTCTCAGGCAACTGCAAGCTATTCAGTATGGTTCAAATGCCAGAAATGTGTGGAGCAGGGGCAGGAGGAAAGCTAAGTGGAACAGAGAACTAAACCCAATCACTGGAGAGTAGTGATTTCTAAAGCATCAGCTCCATGAAAACACGGTCTTATTCCCCACCACGTTGCCAATGCTCAGAGCAAGTAGTACCTAGCAGACAGGAGGGATGCACATAAGATCTGCTGAGTGACTTAGCAACAGAGTACCTACATGTGCATGGAACTGTAGAACTGTACTGGGGTCCCCTTGCACTGCTAGGGGTTAATTACACCAGCAAGTCGACGATGTAATATGAGATTTTAAACCAAAATTTTAGATATATTTTTTAAAAGATTTTATTTATTTATTCATGAGAGACAGAGAGAGAGAGAGAGAGAGGCAGAGACACAGGCAGAGGGAGAAGCAGGCTCTGTGCAGGGAGCCCGATGCGTGACTCGATCTTGGGACCCCGGGGTCACGCTCTAAGCTGAAGACAGATGCTCAACCACTGAGCCACCTAGGTGTCCCTATATTAGATATTTTCAAGCTTAAGCAAGATCTTCTCTCTAAACCATGACAAACTTACTGGTCTAGCTACTTGCCAAGAATTTAAAAAGGAGTATTTCAAGTTCTATGTAAAAGCAAAGAAATCCACCTCAAAATGTCATCTAGGCATATCCTCAAAGAGTTTACCAAAACCACAGTAAATGATAATTAATCCATTTTCCTGCCTACTCAAGGAAACATATCAGTGAACAGGTTGAGAATACACTCACCCTTCCACGGGAAGTATTTTGGGCAGAACAAATTTCACCAGTCGCTTAAGCTCAAAACTTTGCCATTATAAAGATTACCACTTGGAAACAACCTGGGTCTTCACAGCCACAGGCAGGCAAGTGCCTTGGGATTCCAACTTAGAAGCCCAAAGTGAAAATAACTAGTTAGGCCATAAAGCAAAGCTATTGATGTCTGTCCTTATTCAGCTTGTTTTTTAAAAAATAAAAATCCCTGGAGACAATATGGTATCTTTTTTCTCACCCACTAGAGTAGCTTGCTTAGTTAATTTGGTCCTTAGAAAACAGGGAATCCCTGGGTGGCGCAGCGGTTTGGCGCCTGCCTTTGGCCCAGGGCATGATCCTGGAGACCCGGGATCGAATCCCACGTTGGGCTCCCGGTGCATGGAGCCTGCTTCTCCCTCTGCCTGTGTCTCTGCCTCTCTCTCTCTCTCTCTCTCTCTGTGTGACTATCATAAATAAATTAAAAAAAAAAATTTAAAGAAAACAAATCAGGCGGCCTGACTCAGAACAGGAAGGCCACTGTAACTAAATGTCATGGAAAACTGGAAAGGTGGATACCCAACACCATGTGGCAGGTATTGGGGTTCTTGTGGTACAGCACCATTGGAAAGGGCCAAGCAAAATAGATGTTATCAATGACAAACCCGGAGATTCACCTGGCTGGAAAGGATTGGAGTCCAGTGATCCCCAACAGGACTAACGTTACTATTTTTTTAAAAAAGATTTTATGTATTTATTCACGAGAGACACACCGAGAGAGAGGTAGAGACACAGGCAGAGGGAGAAGCAGGCTCCCTGCGGGGAGCCTGATGCAGGACTCGATCCTGGGGCCCTGGACCCTACGGCAGACGTTCAACCACTGAGCCACCCAGGTGCCCCCTAATGTTACTATTCTTAAGCCATTTTTTAATGTTGGTACAGCTGACCAGATAGGATTATTTCCTGGGAGAATTATATTGCTTTATAGTTCTACTTAGATTCCATCTGTACTAACAAAGACACACTCCATTACCTCCTTTTATTGGCATTGGCAATTAACAAGAAAAATGGATGAAGAATTCTGTTTTCAATCCTAATAGCCACTTCTCAGTGTTTAGCTTTCTAGCTCTCTGAAGCCCAATAGATGTCTATGATTATTCTAAGCTATAAAATATTTAACAAAATATAAAAGAGGAATATCTTTTTTTATTTTTAAAAAAACCTTGAATTTTATTTTCTCCTTCATCTCAGTGTGTCCTATTTATTTTTTAAATTTGTTCTGATTAGGGCAGGCTGGATGGCTCAGCAGTTTAGTGCTGGCCTTCAGCCCAGGGTGTAATCCTGGAGACCCCGGATCGAGTCCCACGTCGGGCTCCCTGCATGGAGCCTGCTTCTCCCTCTGCCTGTGTCTCTGCCTCTCTCTCTCTCTCTGTGTCTCTCATGAATAAATAAATACAATCTTAAAAAATAAATTTGTTCTGATTAAAAACTATATTTAGCTGAATTAACAAAACCACCAACTATCACCACCCAAGAGGTTCAAAGTACTGGAAAGTGATAAATTAAGAGAAGGGGGCCCAGTGAATGTCCCCATTACAGTGAGTTCACATCTAAGCAAGTATTCTTCTGTAATCTCACACTAAACATGAGAAAACCCGTTTCATTTTCAGGCCAGTTGAAACCTACAACTGCCTTCTCTGGGTTTCTTGGTCTCAACCTATGTCCTCATCCTCATCTATCCTCTAATAAAGAGTCAGATAAACTAAACCCTAAGGGATGGTTTCAGTTTGCAAATGATCTCCTTGTTGACAGCATTTCCAGAGACTTGGTTTCCCAGCTCCAAGGCAGAAAATTCTATGAAGCAGAGCAACGCCTCCGAAGATCACACACTTCGGAGGTATTCAAGCCCAGGATACAAAATCATGTGTGCTGTTTTGGCCAGGAAAGCATAACATGAATCTAATCATGAGGAAGCATCAGATAAACCCCAAATACGGAATGTTTAATTCAGAAAGAGCAAGAGGAGTACTGTGCTCTTTAAAAATGCCAATGTCTGCTGTTTGAAGCTGGTAAAATAAAAAATAAATAAATAAAAATAAAATAAAATAAAATAAAATAAAATAGAAAACGTCCATGTTATATAAACTATGAAAGGCTGTGGATATATTTCAGATTAACAGAAACTGAAGGGATGGGACAAATATAGGATACATGGTCCTAGACTAAATTCTTTGCTGGAGGATAAAAAATGCCATAAGGAATATTATGGAGTCTAAAACTGGAATACAGACAGTAAATAAGGTAAAAATATTATATCAATGTTAACTCTGAAGTCGATAACTATGTTGATAACTATTACATAAGAAAATATCCTCATTATTCGGCAACAGACACTGAAGTATTTACAGGTAAAGAACCATGACGTCTGCAACTGACCTTTCAATAATAAAGCAAATGTAATAAGTTGCATAACATTAAGTGAATCTGGGTAAAGGGGACTAGGGTGTTCTTTGTACTATTCTTATTCTTACAGCTTTTCTGTAGATTTGAAATTATTTCCAAATAAAAAATTTTTTAAAAACAAGGCAGTTAGTGAAGGTTTTACAGAATAAAAATTCAAGAAGTATAATTTCGGGAAGTTGGTGCAGTCTTAGCTACTTCTTATACTTTTTCAGCACCCTAGCTAGCTGGTACATGGCGTACAGATGGAGCCAGTGCCCAGTCCTACCAACTCGCCAGTCGGGTCACTTAGGATTTTGCCCTCTGAAAGAGTTAAGCGTAATTCTGACTGGGCTTTAATTATAGGGCAGTAATGAAAGCAGTCCTCACCAACATACCAAGAGCACACTTTTGATAAGGCCTACTTAAGAACGAACTTCTTACCCTCAATTCAAATGTAAGAGACAGAATTTATCAGGTCCTAAATTCACCTTTCCATTTGCTGTCTCCACTGTTCATTTGCATTTCCACAAAATCCTTATTTCACAGCAAATCTGAATTTATGAAGTAAATTTTAAATGCTCTCAATTATTATTTTGCTCTCAAAAATTATAGGAGAGAAGTTGAGGGAAAGATGGGAAGAGAAAAGCAAAGGAAAAATATGGATAAGGAATTAATATAAAACAACCTAAATTCAAAAAACATATTATCTTCCTCTCCCCAAAGAGCCATCTGATACACATTCACACGGAGGCAGACCTAAAAAGATAGTTTTCCTTCCAAGGATTACGAGAAACTGAAATTTGGTAACACAGCATTAGCCTGAAAGCCCTCTAGATAGAGAGGTCGAAAATTCAAGACCAGAGGCCTATGTGAGCAAGAGAAGAAGCTCAAAAGGTCTCTAAAATGAATGTGTCCCGCAAAGTATGGCCATGTGTAACCAGAGTCTTCCGTGACCCCAAGCAAAAGGCAGGTCCCTGGTGTGCCCCAAATTACATGTGCCATTAGCAACACAGAGACAAACAAGGTTAAAAAAAAAATCCAGATCTCAAGAATATATTGAAGTGTGGGGAGGCAGGGGGGCCAGACTCTCTGGCCGAGGTAAATAATAAGAAACAGGAGAGCAGAAGGAGAGGCGCATCACGCGGCTGAGATCGGGTTTCCCAGGCAGGTGAAGTGTGGCCTGAGCCCTGAGAGATGGATGGAGATTAGAGGCTCAGGTGTGAATGGGGTGCGGAGACGGGGAGGGGAGAGGAGAGGAGAGGGGAAGGTGTGCCAGCACAGGCGCTAGTCCTGGGCACTGCCGGGGGCAGAGCACGTGCTGGACGCCACATTGCCCAGGCTGGCCGGACATACGGAGAGACGATGGGGTGGCAGGAGAGGCGATGGCCTGCTAGAGTGTGAATTCAATCCTGAGCATCGCAGGCAGCCACTGGGGGGCTATGAAGGAAAGCAACATTACCTAACTAGGGTTTTAGCAAAATCACCCAGGAAACAGTATGTGGGATGGAGTGGAGAAGAAAATTGCCAATAAATACTCCTGGTCCAAAAAATGTGCAGACATAAACCACCACCAAAGAAAAAAACAATAATTTTTAACTCTGAGCTTTATTTAGACCAGATGTTTTTGTTCCTTTGGTCAGAACTAGTATGATATCCTATTCTACTTCAGCATTCTGATGTGTTCACACAGAAATGACAACTGTATTCTCCTTCCCAAATATGTGCGTTTTAATTTTTTCGCCAAATTCACACTACATTTAAACCTTGAATGAATTCATTTGAAGGAAGACAATGAGCAATGAAATTACATAATTCAGAATTCATTATTGGGGAAAAACAAGTTTATCAAAGTTAAATGTCTCAAAAAACAAATGCTAATATGTTTTTGTAGTAGCTTCCAGTCATGCCAGACTAATAGGCAGAGAATATGGAAAAAAGATCTTTGAGGAAAACAAGCTGTGGGAATGAGAGAGGAGACAGTCCTGTCTATTCAGAGAATTTCAGAAATCGCTCGTCTGTGTTCACAGAGTGTAATATCCCCCTTTGTCAAACACTTGCAGCTTCTGACCATGCTGCCTGAAGATCACTCACTGATGGGTCTGTAGGATTCCTGCTTTAGTCTCAGGAGGTGTTTAAAAATTCTGAAATTAATAACTTGATTACAATAGATTCCTCAGAATGAGGAAATGGCACGACTCCGTGTGGCACGGGATGCCTGACCTCCCATGAATGCGTTGCTGCTTTCTTGTTACTGAAAGCCAGCACATTCTGTACGGCAGATTTCAGCTACTGGCATTAAAACAAGAGTCGAGGACAGAAGGGGGAGCATGATAGGTCAGTGTAAAATTCAGGATTCTTGAAAACCCAGTCTTCTTTCCCAATGTGCCCTGTGTATTTACGGGAAGCTGCAAATCACAATAAGACCAAAGGGCTAGGGTGTCCCTGGGTGGCTCAGCGGTTTAGTGCCTGCCTTCGGCCCAGGGCGTGATCCTGGAGCCCCAGGACGGAGTCCCATGTCGGGCTCCCTGCGTGGAGCCTGCTTCTCCCTCTGCCTGTGTCTCTGCCTCTTTCTCTCTCTTTCTGTGTGTCTCTCATGAACAAATAAATAAAATCTTAAAAAAAAAAAAAAAAAAAAAAAGACCAAAGGGCTATGACGTCTGAGGTCCACTTGGGCGAGACCTCAGGTGGAGGCTTAGAGGAAGCCGACTCTGGATGGTCCTGGAAGATGAGGAAATTCTGACCTGACCTTTCCCTAACAACTACTCCCTCTCACTGTGGGGGCAGTCTTCACAGATAGAATAAAAGGTGTTAGAAACTAGATCTACACAACAGGTAGGGCCGTCTTGACTGTCCAAAGAGACAAGGGATGAAATGCAACCACTCAGCTAAGTACCTTCTGATTCCAGAAATGCCTGAGCTCAGATGGCACCAACGTGTTCAGTACTGTCCTGAAGGCCTCAAATAAGGAGCCCAGTCATTAAAAATAAAGGTTTTGGCGCCAAACAGCCTTGGATTTAAGTCCTGGTTCAACATGGACAAGGGGCTTAATAACCTCTTTAACCTCAATTTCCATAAATTTACAAAAGATGATAATCACACCACCTTATGAGGTCATTACGAGATAAAATGAAATAAATGGATACATATAAAGTGCTTAGCTTAGTGCTGTGCCTGGAAAGTAACCCTTCAAATATTAGCTATTGCGATGACTGGTCATCTGGGGCTTCAGGGTGCAAAAATTGAAATACTGGGCTCCCAGTAATGAGAGCCATGATAACAATGGGGTGCGTCAAGAAGTGGGGGCAGGTCGCAGGTGGGAGTAGGAAAGGGGTTTAAGCATTGCAACTTCTCCTAAGACATTGTCACAAATGTGCCTAAGCATGGAAATGCTGTGAGACATTATTACTTTGTGTTGAGCAAGAGCTGCTTTGAGACAGATACTCATAAAAATTCCTACATTTGCTTTCTCTCACATTTGGTATTGTATTTCCACAGCATTGTATCTGTTAGCTACATAATAAAAGCAAAGATCTCTACAAAAATTAAGTCAAAATGGGTCAAAGGCCTAAATGTAAAAGCTAAATCTATGAACTCTTGAAAGAAAACAGGGGAGACCTTCATGATATTACATTTGGAAATGATTTTTTGCAAAGGACACCAAAAGCACAAGCAATGAAAGGAAAAATAGATAAACGGACTACATCCAGAGTAACAACTTTTGTGCCTCAAAGGACACAATCCACAGAATGAAAAGGCAACCCACAGAGTAGAAGAGAATATTTGCAAATCATGTATCTGATAAAGGGTTAATATCCACAGTATATAAAGAACTCCTACAATTCAACGATAAACAGGTAAATGATCCGATTCAAAAAGGGTGAAGGATCTGAACAGACGTTTCTCCAAAGAAGATATATTATGGCCAATAACGAGGCTGAAAAAGTGCTCAACGTCAACTAATCATTGGGAAAATGCAAATCAGAACCACAGAGACCACATGCTACCCATTAGGACAGCTAAGACTCAAAAACAAAAACAAAACAAAATAACAAGTATCGGCAAGGATATGAAAAAATTGGAACTCTGCTATGTCGTTGTGGGAATCTAAAACAGGTAAGCTCCTATGGAAGAAAGTAAGGGAGCTCAAAGAAAACAATACATACACACACACACACACACATACATATATATAACTGCCACCTGATCCAGCAATTCCACTTCTGGGTACATTTCCAAATGACCTGAAAGCAGGGCGTCAAAGGGATAGGTGGACACCTCATGTTCACAGCAGCCAAGAGGTGAAAGCAACCCGAGCGTCCAACAGCAGCTGGATGGATAAACACAACGCAGTGTACGTTCACGGTGGAATTCTACTTGGCCTGACAAAGGAAGGCAGCTCGCACACGTGGCTGGACGCGGAAGATGTTCGATGGAGCGCACTAAGCCAGGCACAGAAAGACCAAAACTGTATGAAGGCCCCCGAACGAGATCCCTAGAGCAGTCAAATTCAGGGGGACAAAAGCAGGGCGGAGGCTGTTGCCCAGGACGGGGCGGGAAGGGAGGCGTTGCTGTTGAATAGACACTGTCTTGGTTCCGGAAGATGCAAAAGTTCTGGAGATGGATGGTGCTGAGGGCGCACAACAAGGTCCACGCACCTAATGCCCCTGAACTGAATACCCACAAGTGATTTAAATGGTGCTTTCTGGTACGTGTTTTTACCACAATTAAAACAAACCGAACCTCACTCCCACACGGCAGTCATCCTGAGTGTGCCGTCCACTCTGTTCTAGGAGGAGCTGGCTGTCTTCCGCTCCCCACCGGCCCTGCTGGTTCTTACACAGCGGGCTTGGGAACAGTCACAGCACACCTTACACTCCTGGCAGCTAAGAGATGCCGACGGTCCCAATTTTCTCAAAATAATACTGCAAGAAATAAAACCATGCACTTGGTTCTTCTACTTTAAGAATCCCGAGTTAAGAATTCTAGGGGATAATTTTTAAAAATCTAGGCATAAGTGCATAAAAGAAAAAGAAATCATGTCTTTAATGGTGTGCTAACGTCACACTCACTTCCTTAGGAATGGGATTTTCTTTCGTTGCCAAGACAGCAACAGTTGCTGTGGAAACCACACAAAAACAGGGACACGCAACTGAAACAAACCCCACTCACCTGCACAAAGATGCCCTTGCTCCTATATTCCTCATGGAGGCACCGAGAGAAGAAATCCACAAAAGCCTGGGATGGGGTGGGAGTGAGAAGGAAACACACGTTACATCAATCAGCCTGATTTGTAGCCATGGCAACACAAATAACAAACTACCCATTTAACATTGGAGTTTCTAATCATTCTTATTTCAAATGCAGAAGAGACCCTAAAAAAAAAAAACCCTCAAAATCTCAAGTTGTTTTCTTTTCTGCCACTAAATCAAGTATTTTTAGCAAACATAATCTCCAGATCAAATTTTGACTTAACCAGAAAGGGTCTTTTCTTTTTTCAGAAAATTAGTTTTCAAGAAGAAATGTTTTATTATATAACAAAGACTATGTTCCTCCTCCCCACTTGCCATTCAAACAGAAACACAATATGAATTCTGTTCCACTCTCCTCTATAGGGATTTTGTTGTCAGTAAAGAAAAGAAAAGAGCAAGAATCCTTTTGGTCCTTTGGGATGGCAAGATCCAAGAAGTGCAGGTTTGAATGTGACAGCCCATCCTCTGATAGTACAGTTTTAAATCTATTTGTAAAATATAATGTATCATTCTTCAAATATGGACTCAACTCAGGCTTAAAATGCAAAGTATCAATAATGACTCCACTAGGACCCAATTAATCATGTGCCCATGGAGAGCAGGGTGAGAGGGTCCAACAACCACCACAAGAAACATGGTGTCCGTTTTGACTACCCCCCCCCCCCCGGTTTTTCCAGCGGACAAAGAGCCAAGTGAAAAAGAAGGCAAGCATTTTGCTCTGGAAGTTCTTATCATATTATATTTTGCTCATTTCCCCCTCAAAGCTGGTTTAATCTCAGCATCCCAATGGTCCTTTTCATTTCAGGGATGTATCCTTTGCCTCAACAATGTATAAGGCGCCATGGACCTGTAGGCAGCAGGAAATGTATCCTAAATAACATTTCCTACTAGTAATGTGAAGACGTGAGTCGTGACATAGTATACAATTATGACATCTTACAGAGAGTTCTAGAAAACTCTGGTCTCACTCCTGTAGTTACAATAAATACCCAGGATTCCGAGTAAGTGGCAAAATACACTCTCACCCGGGCTACCTTGCACCTACTGAGTGAAGTTACGTCCTGACTGGCTGCAAATTCTTCCTCTGGGCTCGGCAGAGTTGGAACTTCTGCTGGAGGAAGCTGACTCATTCACAAACCAAATCCCCAGTCATAAGCCTCACGCTCTGGTCAACAGAGCTGGCCTGGGCCAGTGAGCTCTCTGCGGAAAGCACAGTCAGGCATACCCTGTTCCCTTGCACTTTGCTTTGCCTACTTTACACAGACTGTGCTTACAGAACTGAAGGTTTGTGGCAACCTTGCAGCAGGCGAATCTGTCGGCAGCATTTTTCCAACAGCACATGCTCACTTCTTGGCTCTGCGTCATATTTGCCAATTCTCACAATATTTCAAGTTTTTCATTATTATTATATGTGTTATGGTGATCTGTGTTCAGGGATTACCACATGTCGCAAGCTCAGATGACAGCATTTTTTAGCAATAAAGTACTCTTTAATTACAATATATAGACTGCTTTTGTAGACACAATGCTGTTGCGCACGTAATAGACTACAGCAGAGTGCAAACATAACTTTTATATACACTGGAAAACCAAACCACTCATTTGACTCGCTTTATTGTGACACTCGTGCTTCTGTGGGGGTCTGGAACCACACCTGTAATAACTCCGAGGTATGCCTGAATCGGTTTTAAAACCAGTCAACTATTAGAAGAATAAAGCATCTGTGGATCTGGGATGTTGGCGTCCCACCCCTTTCCTTCCCAGTCTGTTTGAAAACAGCCAAGAAGAGAACTTCAAGAAGCTTCTATGCTTATTTCTCAGACTGAATAGTACTCATCATTCTTATTCTGACATGATTCACTAAAAATTGTTCACCTTGGTTGCAGAGTAGATGGCCAACAGTGGGACTGGGGCCATGCCACTGGCAGAGGAGATGTTCAGAATTGCCCCTTTAGACCTAAAAAGGAAAATGCACCAAGTAAACCGAATGAAATCATATATACGATGGTTTGTAAATTACAGATGGAGATACAGAATGATTTTAAACAGAAGAGGAGAGCTGTCTTTCTAACACACATCTCTCCGCGCCTTTCATCAGCACCTGATATCCGTGGTCAGTGAATGAGGCATAACTCAATCAACTAAAAATAGCTCTTGTTTGCCATGAGCTCATTCCTGTGTTAGTAATCCAGGGCATGACCAGATCAGAGCCACAGTCTCCTCAGTCGATCGCTCCTGTAGGAGGTCTCCTCTGGCCGCTTCACCAAGAATCCTCGCTTTTAGAAACACTCTCATAGTCCTTGCGCACCTTTATTTTGGCCTGCCGTCACATACTGCCTTGCTGTCCTGTTTAATCATCACATGTGTTTTTCACATGTTTCGCACGTTTTTCTCCCTCAACAAAACTATAAGTTTCTGTACATCATAGTCTTTGTCTTCAGCTTTTCCTCAAAACTACCCTGCACAGTCCTGAGCACGTAACAGGTGCTTAATAAAGCCACTGGCGCGAGTGAATGGCTAGGTTCTGCCCTCCTGCTTCCTTCAGGTTAGATATTCAGGCGCTAAACAAAGAGCTGACGATAAAATTATGTAACTCTATAGGTGATCAAACCATATTCTTTGCTAAAAGGCGAAGCTCAATTTCTACTATAACTTCTAGTGACTTCTGAAAGCTGAAAGTCAGAGAGTTATAGGAAATACTAATTTTACTAATAAATGAAAATTAACTGGAGGAAAGCAATGCTGTAAAATACCCGTTATTAGCAAGCACATAAGGGCAAAAGGGTTGCCTGAAGTGTGGAGTTAGGGTTTTAGGAATTTTAAACAGAATTAACGGCCAACTCTCCCCTTTCTTCTCAGGCTGGAGGATGGGATGTCCCCTTCAGCTACTGCGAACAACCCTACCTACCTCCCAGCCTCCAGGTGAGGTTCCTTTCCTTTCAACTCAGCTTCCCTTTGTTCTTTTTCTGAATTTACCTCCTCCAAGACCTATTTTTTTCATATTTTTTTAACAAGATCTATATAGGCCTGTTTTATGCAAAATAATAAAAGAAACATGATTAAATGGAATCTAAGTTATTTTAGACATAAATCTGAAAAGAAATAATCCCAAAAGGTCACCCAGTCCATCTGCCAGCCTCTAGGCGAGATGCCACAAACGAAGTCTGGACCCTCAGCTTCCTGTGTTACCGGAAACAAACTGTTGTCTTTGTTTTTATTTTTGAACCCAAGTCCTTATTAGTAACATAAACGTTCCTAGGCAGTGAAATCCACTCACATTTTGGTCATTGAAATCAAATTTAAAATTAAAAAATGTAATATTACGGTTTTAAGGGAAGTTGGAAATATTTAGGGAATGTGTTGATTATATCATTCTGGTATGTTTTGCTTGTATCTCAAGAGACAGAAAAGCCTTTTGTTTTTAAATAGGGGTAAGAGAGTAAGAGTGTCTCTCAGGAGTTAGAACCCAGTCACTCTAAGGTAAAAGCTAGTAATTAGGAATGAATATCTAAGATTTTGATTTTATCTATATTTGTGATAAACTCCTCCGATCAAAATGGACTAAAAGCCATTTCTGTTACTGGAGACTTTTAACAGAGTATTAATTTATGATGTTTAAAATATCTTTATCTTTTTAGGGTGTTGAAAATGTTCTCAAATTAGATTGTGGTGATTGCTACACAGCTTTGTGAACACACTAGAAACCACCAAATTGTACACTTTAAATGGGTGGTTTTTATGGTATGTGACATAGATCTCAATAAACGTGAAAAAGATAAAAATGTATTTATGATATATTATAAGGTGCCACCTGTAAGCTCAGAGTAAATTCCAACCAAGTGAAAGCTAAGAGAGCTATGGGATCTTCTGCAACACAGAATACTTTCTGAGAAGTAACCCCAAATCCTGATAAGTTGCACCCCCTCCTGAGCTCTAACCTCTTCTCATGTAACCGGGAATTGCTATGGCCTCACTCATTTGGAACAGATGAAGAAAAAGCTAGTTTAGAGTAGTTGTAGATGATAATGTTCTTCACTGAAGCTGTATTATATCAGTGCTGGTTTTATTAGCTGGATTATGTGCTCTATTATACTCAGATTGGCAGAGGTGGTTGCATGTGCCCTTGAACAAAAATCTTAATATTTTAAATTTCATTCCTCACAAGTGAAATGCATTTTAAAAGTCTTCCAAAATTAAAGTTTAACATTACCAAATACATTTTAAAAATTAAATCTTGATCTTACTAACACACGCTTTTAAAACTTCACTTACCAAAGCAATGATTTCAATGAAGGAAAATTTATTTAAAGGCAATAAAAACTACCTGTTTTAAAAAATAATAGACTAATGATCAAATATGCCACAATTATGCAGGTATGCCCTTTGAACTGTTTAGTTCCTTTGAGGGAACTAAGATCTTTGTTTCTCAAATACTCTATTCCAAATAAAATTTCTAGGAGGTAGAGTTTGAATTAGCGAATAGTCAGAATTTGAGGGAACGTTATTCAAACACTCTAGAATACATTACACAAACCCGAGACCAATGAAGTCTAAAGCAAGAGCCCACTAGACCTGAGGAAATAAAAGGAGAGCATTTATAATTGTATCATAATGACAGCGGAGAAACACCCCTTCTACGAAAACTCTGTGCTAACAAGAAGCACACGTATTTGTCTAGCAAAAACCTTCCTCCCACACCCACACTAGCACAGAATTCTCTTTCTCTCCAAGGATAATAATATTCAACTTAGTTTTGTCTGAATCATAAACAACACGCTGGTGCAGCTGTCTCCATCCCTGTACCGTGTGCGGTCTCTATTCCTCACGTAGGGATGGGAATGAACACTTGGGACCGCGAGGCACAACGACTCGTCTTTAAAATCAACTACTTTGTCTGGCTCTAATCCTCCATCTAAGCAGAATTAGTGACGTCAAACCAGTTTCCATGGCAGAGGCAGACTCATGACAGCTCTGTTATATCAAGCAGAAGGACAAAATGGGCTTGTGCTTAATTGCACACGAAAACAAACATAAAACCGAACCTTAGTTAATCTCTCATTTTCTGGGGACTTGGGGAGCAATTCTAAGATTGGAAGGTACATTAACAATATTTGCTGAAGTTCCATAATGAAGACTCATGTTGCTCATACTTCAGCACACTTCCCAGCCCGTTATGACAAATACCCAAATAAACAACTCAAGTAATATTTTCTGTGATAGAACATTCTTAATTCATCACACTGCCTACTTGCTAACAGCCACACGATGGTGTCTCAGTGGTACACATTACTGAGGATCTACCAGAACTAAAATACCACAAAAGCAAAGCAGAAAACACCACTGCTGATAAGGAAGCACCTCTCCACAGAAACACACTCTCTGCAATTACTGCCCTTTCACCAGCCAAACGTGAAACTCATCCAACCCTACAAAATTCAGTATCTGGTATTTGTGGCTTCCTATCGCTATGGTCTGCAGTAGAACTCCCTCAGACCTGTGAAAACCCCATCCTAATACTCTCCTTAATTGTCACCTGGATAAAAAAAACTGGCCAGGCCTTTATTTTCCCATAAGTGCCCCCACTATTCCATCAAGCTGTTGCAGGGTCCTCGTCCACAGCTCTATAAAAATACTATTGTCATAGAGGAAATGCTAGGTCTCCTTTGAATAAGTCACTGATTTCCGCCTTCCTCGGTAACCTCGGCACTGCCCTGCGATGGGGGCTGGGCGGGGGTGGGGGCGCTGCCGTGAAGGACTGGAACACAGGGTCAGCTCCAACACGGGAAGCTAACTGTATACGGAGTTTGATGGCAGACAGGGGAGACTGCAGAAAAGACTCCATGATGATCCTTCCTGTGTCCATTTCTTCCTGGAGGGTCATTATTTATTTATTTTTCTTTAAGCTTAAACATAACACTGAAATTGGTACAGACAATTCTCTAACAGACTCTCAAGACTGAGAAACATATCAAAACAGAGTTCTATGTCAGAGAAGAATCCTGGAACACAGGGGTCAGACATATAATTAGAACCAGCAATCCAAATACATTATACAAATCCTGCTTTGCTGAAGAAGTTTGCAAACATTTCCCACATGAAAGAGAACTGCCTGCCCTAAAACACCATAACATGTCATAATTCCACCTTAAGCAATACAGTATGAAAGGGGCTATTTTTAGCTTTTCCATGGTTGTTATGGCAACCACCTCCTGGCTCCAGCTGTACACAATGTTTATAATTCCAGAGAAGTGGAAAGAGCAAGTTTCCTCTATAATGTAATTATGCACTTTCTACTTCTGTGGTAATAATACCTTAGTTTAATTATAGATACTTGTTTAGTGATAGTCAGTTGGCTTTAGGCTATCGTTCTAGAGGGTTTGGAAAATCTTATACATCAGAGGTAGAAATCAGTGAAAGGGGAAAAACAACAACAACAACAAAGGATCTTTATAAAGGACTCCGTTTTACTCAATGGAAATATGACTCCTATGGAAACCAACCATAGGAAATACACCATTTAAGGATGGTGTAAAGGGCAGGCTATACTAAAATCACTTGCAGATGATCCTCTCCTCCTGGGCACACGGCTAACAACATTCCTGGACTCCTAGGCAGTTAGTCGTAGCCTGCAACTGAGTTCTGGACAATGGACTGTTGGCAGCAGTGATGTACACCATTTCCAGGCCTGGCCCAAGAAACCTCCCATAAAACCATCCTCATTCTCTCTTCCCTCATCTGCTAGCTGGATGCAGAAAATACAGCAGAAAACTACAAAGCCCAGGGGAAGAAAAGCCCCTACGTGGAAGGAGTCTGAGATCCCTGATTGACGGGGTAGAGCAAAGCCCAACCACTGATCCACACCGGCTGTGTACCAGCAATCAGGGGGAAAAAAAACCCCTAACCTCTAGAGTGTTAAGCCACTGAGATCTTGGGATGGTCTCTTCTAGCACTCAGCCTACCTTAATGAACACAACTAGTAACTCCTTTGAGTGGGCACCGCTGTCCCCTCCTCTCCCAAACCAAAATACTGATTCACAAAGTCCACTTCCCCTTCTTACTAGTTCTTAGCAAGTGCCACAGTCACCCTCATGGTGTCAGGTTCAGGCTACAGCCTGTGATGGCTTCCCACCAGATCATTTCTCAACCTTAGTCTAAATCAACCTGATTTCCTACAGGCAAAGATCCAGTTCATCTTCCATGATAAACTCTGCTCGGTTAGTGCCTGCTGAATGAATGGATCCCCTTCTTTGCATTCTTATCTAATGCTCCAGCTATGACTGCGATCATGGCTGCTAGGTCTCTAGAGATAGGAGTGAGGTTCCTGGCACCCTAGGTCTGTATCATTTACTAATTATGAAGCTTCACAGCACTCCAGTTCTTTGGGACTCCAACTTTCTGTCTATCAAATAAGGGAGGGGCTGGTTTCAATTACTTAAAGTACTAAAATTCTATGACTATTGAAATCCATTATGATCTGCAAGATTACTTCACAACCATCATCTCTTTTGATATGGTTTTCACCAACTTACTTAAAAATTCCTTTTCCAATACTTCTGTGGCTTATAAGTATTTTGTTTTTAATAGATGGATTCACTGTCCTGAATTAACACCAAGTCACTGGCAGATATCAAACTGGGTTAAGATGATGGCCAAAATTTCATCCCTTCTGAGTTCTAATCTGTCAGCCCCAATTCTCTGTAATTTACCATTTTGTCTCCTTTGATCAGTTTGTCATTTCCACATTGGACCATCGGGGGCACATTCCCACTGTTGACCAACTCGAAGCAGTGTCAGGGTTTGAAGGGAAATCTTACTAAAGGAATTGAAATATACCAAACTTCATATAAAATGGAATTACAAACAAAGACTGCAAAGAAGCAGTTTCTCAACCAGTCTCTGCAGATGCCAAGCAAAATGGATTCCTAACCTCGCTTCCTCAACTCTGTACAGTGGTGGGAGGCTATCAAAGGTAAATGAGTTCACACACATCACGTCCTTGTATACTTGGCACATAATCGGTATTCAATAAATAGCTGTAAGCCCTGCCTGAAGCTGGTCATAGAGGCTTCTTCACAGAGGTAGGGTCTTTGGGCTTTGCCCTTTCCAAAGCTGTGATTCCTCTGGATCTCTTCCAAACTCAAAACTGTTTTGCAGAGAAGGATGACTGTGAAGCCCTAAATTTAGCAAATGATCAAGCCAGCTCAAGATGTAAGCCCAGATCTTTTCAACAGGTTTCCTTTGAAAGCCTAGACATCATTCAGGCTTTTCCAAGGGAGAGACAGAGCTTAATTACAATTTTACACTTCATGCTATTTCAAGAAGAAACTCTACGACACATTTCTCAATGAAAATGAAGATATCTAGCATATCTTAGTGGAACCCAACTCAAACTAGAACACACATGGGGCTCCATGGTGCAGGTTTGTGCTCCAAGGGTGGGTTTGACATCTTATAACCATTGTAGAACATGCCTAAGTTCTTCATATGCCCATTTATCCGTTAAGAACTACCCTCCCCCCCAAGAAGATGGGGTCTTGCTTTGTGAAACTCCACTGATTGTAGTTCTGAGAGCATATAGCTTTAAGAAGGCATTCCCAGGAATACCCCAGGAACTCTGTCCGCCCCCTCAGAATAGCAGGCAATTGAGTTGGTGATGGTGACTCAGGCAGACTTTTTAATCCTGATCTAAAGGAACCACCACAACCCTGGAGAGAGAAATAAAAAGGGAATCCGGTGGAAAAGGCCTCCACCACCAGATGACTCATGCTCCATCGTGTGACTTGCCAGGCACATTACTCTGTTGCTAAGACATGGAGGATAGGTTCATTAGTCACTTTAATGAATTTTGCAAAGAAAGGATTCTCCCTATAAATAATCATGAGCTGTCTCTCTAGTGTTTGTGTGAGAGCTCGTGACTCACCTTTCCACCATGCCGGGCAGCACCAGTCGTGTCATCTGCAAAAGAGAAAACAAAACATTCGTGATGGCTGAGAATGCAAGCAACAGATAAAGAGTGGAGAGAAGCCACCCACTCAAAACAGAAGGGAATCACGAAACCACTCACCACTCTACAGACAGCAGTTTATTTTATATACTCTATATAATTTGGCTGTGTCAAGAGTGCATAAAAAGGAATCAGATGAAATCGCTGGAGATAACACTGGGGATACATTCAGTACACTTGGCTAAAATTGGCCTTGCCTTAAACGTAATACTGGCACAGAGATCTTCAAATAATTAAGGACTTACAGTGAGATCTCCCAAAATGTCCTCCTGGAAAAGGACATACTTTATCAAAACAAATATCTGCAAACCAAGATTACTTAAGATTTCTAATCTTAAACACTCCAATGATCTTTTCCTATCAAAAGAGACTTTAGAAGAATGTCATAAAGTGACAGCTTGGCAAATGTTAAGTGTATCTTCCTCTTGTTGGCCTAGCTAGCTGTGAGTAAAACACACCCTTGAAGAAAGTTAAGGTTATCATGATCTCTCGTAACCAATGACAAAAAAGTGACACCTGCATTCTCAAAGGGCCTCATAATAATTGCTGAGGACATACACTGAATATGAGAGAGAGGCTACTTCTAAACTCTGTGTAAGATATTATTAAGTGAGAAAAGGTAAGACATCCACCAGCTTAGTCAAGGCCACATCATAGTTAAGTACTGAGGTCAGAACATGAATTCCTGATTTGCAGGTACCGTTAATCTTCTAAGAAGCAATGCTGCTTTGTCATAGAAAAGTTGGCATGTATGCCAAACACCGGAATTTTAAGCATTTTTGTCTTGAATAGTAGTAGTATGTCTTAATGAAAACAGTACTCTGATGAGAAAATAATTTTTTTTTTCCTAGAAATATTTTGAAGAAAGAAAATGTATTCAGCTTTACCAAGGTAAAATCTGCTATGCAAGTGCTCCCAACCCAGATGTTAAGCTGGGAGCTGCTGCATACACTTTTCCGGGAAAAACAAGTTCAAACTGATACTGCATCATGGAAGACAAACTGACACACTGCCAACTTCGAAACAAAGAAGTGTCTTCAAAGCCTAGGGGAATCATGTCAACAGAAATTTCTGGATTTGACTGAATCTAAGGGCCCAGATTAAAAAAAAAAAAAAAAAAAAAGAAGAAGCCATGAGAAAGCATTTGGCCTAAAGCATCCCATGTCTCCCTCCTTCTTATGTACAAGTCTACGTTTTTCATGTTAATAAGCTCATCTTCACAGAATGAGGGGCATGTGCTCTATGACTATATTCTACAGCGTGAGATGTGATCAGAAGTAACACCTGCAACTTCTTGATCATGGCCTTAAAGGAGAGAAAAACACACATCCTCTTCTTTACACATTCCTCCTCCTGATGGCTGGAATGTAGCCGTGGTACAAGGAGCTAAAACAACCCACTTAACCCCCAAGATAAGAGCCGTGTGATAATGGTGGCTGAGCAACGAGATGCAGAGGCAGGATCCCTAATGACTGGGGAACTACCCTGCCAAACCCTGATTACCTACCCAGCTTTTTATCTGAGAGAAAGATACATTTCAATTTTGTTTAAGCCACCGGTAGGTCTCTGTTAGAGCAGCCAAACCACTGCTCTAATAAAAATTGACCGTTTGTGTTGACGAAAACCAAGTAATGTTAGGTTTTTAAGACTTAAAGATGAAATAATCCTCAGAGCAAACCCAACCAGAGATTATGCTGACAACCCAAATGGCCTCACTATTTTATAATTTTTACAACATGATTCTGTTTCTTCTCTTCTTCAGGTTTGCTGACCTGATTCAAGATATGCCCTCAGAGCCTCGAACCAAACTGGATGGAGCCAAGGCAGAGAAAAAGCTGATTTCAGAGTTGATCCTTTCAAATTAAATAACTCTTCGAACTTCTTACATGCTTCCCAAGATGTGCCTTCTTATGGGAGCACACAGTAATTGCTCAACATATAGCTACTGAATGTTCCGACAAGTGTGGTACACAGCAGGCCCCGTTCAAATCCCAGCCCTTCCACTTACTAGCGGTGTGACCTGGGGTTACTTCCTTTTCTGCAGAGTGCATATGGATTCAACAAAGGACACTTACACAACATAGGTTTTTATATTTTGAATCTCAAATGAGGTAATGTATATAATGGACCCAGCACAGAGCTTGTCACAGAGCAAGCCTCTGAAGAGAAATCAACATCCCTTACTGCCACCACATACTCTTCTTTCAGGATGCAGCACCACCAAGTATGCAGGCCTCTTGTACATATGTTGTATCCAACACAGTCCAGAGCCAAAAACAATGATAAAGTTTGAGATCATCAAGTTCAACCCACAACACAAGTTTCTGGACAGTTCCATCATTCCATCAGTACTTAAGAATACCTCAGTTGGGATCTTCTTGGGGTAATGGAATTTTTCTAAAATTGGATTCAGTGATAAATGCACAACTTTGTGAATTTATTTACCCTTTAATTATATACTGAAAGTGGATGAATTTTATTGGTTTATAAATTATTCTTCAGTGAAGTTTTTATTTTTTTATTATTATTTTTTATTTATTTTTTTAAAAGATTTTATTTATTCATTCATGACAGAGAGAGAGAGAGAGAGACAGACAGACAGACAGACAGGCAGAGGGAGAAGCAGGCTCCGTGCAGGGAGCCTGACGCAGGACTCGATCCCAGGTCTCCAGGATCACACCCCGGGCTGAAGGCGGCGCTAAACCATTGGGCCACTGGGGCTGCCTCTCAGTGAAGTTTTTAAAAAGATTTTATTCATTTATTTGAGAGAGAAAGAGACCACGAGCAGAGGGGAAGGGAGGGGAAGAGGCAGGTTCCTGCGGAGCAGGGAGCTATGGGGCTCAATCCCAGTTCCCCGGGGTCATGACCTGAGATGAAAGCAGATGTTTCACCAACTGAGCCACACAGTTGTCCCTCAATGAAGTTTTAAAAAATATCTTAATAATCATATGATTGAGTTAAAGAACTACAATCACAAAATACAGTGGATATTACTTTATCAAACCCAGGAGAAAAAAGAGCTCTCAGGGCTCTCAAAATGTTCTATGTTTATCAACTTATGGCCTGAGCAACCTGAGGTAATAAAGAGACATTCTCTTGTTTAGTCGAGGCCACGTGATATACTTGAACCTGGGCTGGGTGACAGGAGCTCACTACCTAGCTGGAGAACAGACGTACGTAGAAACAAATCATTGCAAGACATAGTATTAGTGGGACAATAGAGGTAAGAACAGAGAGCACTAAACCTTAGGAGAAAAACTAGTTATGTCTCAGGAATCAGGTCTAGAGCTTCACAGATTGCATTTCAGTTAAGTTCTGAAAGAATAAATAGGAATTCATCAGGCAGAAAAAATATTACAGTTGAAGGAATAGAATACAAAGTCAAGCAGCTGCAAGAAACTACAATGTCCGCCATAGAACTGATGGATTTTAAAGAAACTTCTGTTGAATGGAGTTTATAAAGAAATTCACGTGCATCCTGTGATAGATGTCATGCAACCTGCATATCATACTACATCATGGACAGTTTCCCACGCTCACACAAACTGACGTACTTCAGGTATATCAACAGTTGTGAAGCATTGTATCGTAAGCCTCGGTTAGGTGCATTCCTAGCAACACCTGAAAACATTTTTTATTTAGCACATTTCATCAGGGGACCATAATGCTTAGCTAACGTATGAGGTCCCCAAGCACTCCATGGAGAGAAGCGATCATTTGGTCCTCCAAGTCCTGGGATCACCAGAAACAGAATAAGGAGACTGACAATAGACTGTTCTCGCCCCATGGCAGGGATGTGCGCATGCGTGCCTGCTTGTGTGTATGTGTGCATGCACGTGTACACATGTGCACGCATCTATAAGAGGAAATGAGACTTGTTAACTGAAGACTAGCTAAGTGGAGTTCACTGGGGTAGCGATGACTGGCCCCCCGACACAAAAGGAAAGGATGGGATTTGTAGCCAGTGATCACCCTGAAAAGCTACCAGGGAAGTCTACAAAACCTGTCGATAGATTCTTTTATTCTGACCAGGGAACCCAGAACTATATGGCTATGAACAAGTGGTTGTGCAGAATTGTAAAGTTCAATTTAGATTTTTTCCAAGATATAAATTTACATCCCTAAATATATCCAATAAGAAATATTACTTTAGCTGGGATATTGAAGAAATACAAATGCATGCATGGGGAGCTATTTTTTCCTTACACTGTGTGCATGTCATACATTAAATGTTTCCTTTCTGAATGGCAAAAACAATTATCCACAGAGACAAAATAAAACCCTGTAAGATAGAATCTTACTTACAAAACTACATTAATAGGTAAATATTAAATATTTGTGGGATGGTCTTTGATGTACAGACATGTTCAAAACATATCCTTCCCCTCTCAGTTTTAGTAAGATATAACTGATGTAAACTGTATTAGTTTAAGCTCTACAGAATAATGATTTGATATACGTATATACTGCGAAAGGATTACCACAATAAGTTAACATCAAAATTATGGAATGCTGCATGAATTTCTAGGTCATCCTTGTATATGGGCCATGCTATCTCCATATCATTTCAATTTTAGTAAGTATACTGCTGCTGAAGCAAGCACCAAAATGTATTCTTTATACACGTGAATTAAAACTCAAGAAGTTCAGGGGCTCCTGGGTGGCTCAGTCCAGTTGAGTGTCTAACTCTTGGTTTTGGATCCAGTCATATCTCAGGTTCGTGGGATAGAGCCCCACACCCGACTTCACACTCAGCTCAGAGTCTGCTTGTCCCTCTCCCTCTGCTCCTCCCCCTTCTCGCACGTGCATGTGTGCTCTCTCTTAAATAAGTAAATAAATCTTAAAAAACAAAAATAAAACCCCTCAAGTTTAAGTAACTTAACATAAAGATGAAGGAAGAAGCAGTGTTTTTGACACCTAGGTATTAAAGGACCAGAAATACTTGTTGGATGCCCAATGACCAAATAATCCATCAAGTCCTCTCATGAAAAAGTTAATTCTTTTGCATTGTTCATTAGCTTCTCCTTTTGAATTCTGGCTCTAAACTATTTCTCCTTGCCACAAAATGGGATCTTTTTAGATCTGTCAAATAATAATACCGCAAAGCCTAAGAAAAGTTAACTTGAAATCTGCCATGCTTTTATAAATCTGATTAATAACGCTTTCATCTATACTTAAATTCGCTTTTCTTCTTTTAAAGATTTTATTTATTCATTCATGAGATACACACAGAGAGAGGCAGAGACACAGGCAGAAGGAGAAGCAGGCTCCCTGCAGGGAGCCCGATGTGGGACTCGATCCCAGGACCCCGGGGTCATGCCCTGAACTGAAGGGAGACGCTCAACCACTGAGCCACCCAGGGGTCCCTAAATTCTCTTTTCTTCTAATCAGATTATAAGCCATAATAAATTCGACTTCAAGCCTTCTTTGTTTTCATGTGCATATACAAATAATTCTTAAAATTCTATGCATAAGCAGAGAGGCTTCACCATGTTCAACATCAAAATAAATCTCCTTGACATCAAGTTTTACATAGGATATTTTAACTAAGCTATTAGTAGTCTCATTTTACTTTGCATGCATCGATTGGTATCTTGATATCTGGTTATTTATACCATATACCAAGCGTTTCTGTGAAATCTCACTATCTATCTGAACTCCCATTTCACAGCTCACAAGCTGTTTCTGGAGTTAACTCAATATGCTAATTTTAGGCCATCTGCAGGTGATAATTGCTGTACCAGGAAATTTTTTGTTCCTTTTAAGATACTGCTAAAATAAAGTTACCATAACTTGTAAGTTCAGTGGTTAAGAATATTAGAAAAGTAGCAGTAAACATGATCTCTAGACTTGTTTTCTTCTGTGTTGAAGTCGTTTCCAAAAGTGTAGAGCTGACAATTTAAATTTAATTCTTTCCTAAAAAGTTATAAAAGTTGCTGCAGTAGTACCTCTCCAACAATGAGAGCTTCAAATCTTTGCAGAAAAAAAAAGGATTTAAAGATTTCATATATATATATATATATTTTAGTGACAGTTTCATCAATCTTTTCCACAAAAAAAGTCCCAGAAGCCTAAAATCAAAGGGAGAAAGGTCAATATATATCATATTGCATCTAGATATTGTGTTACTTTGTATGCAAGTTGGCCATAGAGTATACAAATATACAAAGATAAATGAAAGTCTTTAGCAATGACAGCTCAATTTAGAAGTCTTTCTGGGGAATACCACATATTCAATCTCAAGAGTGAAATATTTACTGGTATTTATTACCACAGCTATATATATTCTGGCTAGGAAATAAATAAGAGGCTGATTTAACTCATAAAAAAAATCAAATCAGGATTATTAGATCATTTAGCTGAGATACCAGACTTAAAAATGCATCGGCTGGCTTAAAAAAAAAATCTCTGAAAATGTTATATTAACATGTAACCATCTTAGTATTCTTAAACTTTTCTCACATTTTCGGCAATCACTTGTATGGTTTTTGTAATTAGAAAAGCCCCTACAAATAATGTTATTTCTGAAAGAAATTAACATGAATAATTTTTTTTTTTCTCTTTCACTTCTCTGGTATCAGTAATCAAGAGCTCATGGAAAGGAACTTTATTTTACACTCAAAAGCCCTAAACTTGTAATACAAACAAATTATACAAATTACGCAAATTGTTTTACAAGCAAGTGATTTATTTTAGAAGCAAATTATTTTTGTATCGTGTAACCTCTGGGATTTGGTCAGTTTCTGTAGAGAACAGGACAAAGAAAACACTAGTGTATTATGCTCAAAAAGACAACCAAAAACCCAAACGGGAAGATTAAAATTCAAGACAACTTAGTAAAATAAGAAAACAAATATTGTCACCCACATTGTTATTATATAGAAATAGAATTTAAAGCATAACAACTTAACCTTAGAATCTCGGCAAAGCCCCAAGATCCAGGCTGTTCATGTAAATAATTGGGTCATCACAAATCACCACGTTGTCCACATCTGCCCTGCCTTTTATCCCAGAGAAACCTGCGTGGGGTAAACAGGATCTGAATTCAAGCGACTGAAATACGAACTCATACAAACTAGAAGGAAGTAGATACAAATGCCTTAAACAAGTTTTCAATTGGAATCATTAACAGTAATTTAGAGAATCATAGTCTGATAGTGAAAAGCATTACATAAAGTGACAATGATGTTACACCATGCCTGTTTGGGAGGAATTAAAGGGTGACTCATTGGAAGTCATGCTGGAATGGCACAGCACACATTTCCTTTAGCAACTGTGTAATTTGAGCTCCCTGGCACTGAGAATACAACTTTATTAGAAATTCTTAGAATGTCACCTGTATGGCTAATGGAATATTTAATGCAGAGGGGATTTGGGGGGTAGGCGGTAGTCAAAAGCTTAATTAGGTAAAAAAAAAAGCTTGAGTGTTTTGAGGTCTCCAGGTATTCTTTCATTTTCCTCTTTAATCATGTTTTAAGTCTATGGAAGTTAACAGCCCTCCTTACCATGGCCTGCCCCTTACCACATATTAATTAACCTGAAATTCAACCCCACACCATAAAAAAAAACAAAGTTTTTCCTATCATAATAAATTCTATTTTGATAAATGTTAAAATAATTGAACTAAAGAAAAATAAAAAAACCTTCCAGAACCAAGACGGCTGCACGCCAACGGATAATAATGAATTTAAAGGCATAACCTATAAACTCTAAACAAAAATTAAAAAAACACATAAACCCCCATACACTGCTTTTCCAAGTTTAGCGCATTATGATATGCTACGTTTCCATTACTTAAATTTTCCCCAAATAAGCTGACTTCTCAAAAAGTGACAGATTTTAGGAGGAGAAAATAATTTCTAAAGTTCTCAAAGAGATTTTCACATTTTCCCCCACATAGAAGGCACCTCTCCTATAAACTAGCTTTGCTTTGAGCTGGGAAGAACCTTAGAACCAATCTACAACTACTCACTCGTTTTTCACAGATGAAAGCTATGCAAAGAGTGGTTGTCATGCGGTTTGGCAAACCCATCATTTTGTAGTTATGCCTGAAGCAGCCCTGTTACTGAGGCTCTAAGGGCTAAATGTACCCAATTATTTGGGAATTTTTAGGAGCATAATGGTAGTGACTTTCAAAATGGATTAAAAGACTCTGGAGACTAACTTGGAACGTCTTCATCTAAAAAGCCCCAGGTGGGGGTCAGGGCTGAAGGTCATTCTCTCCCTTCCTACAATTGATTAATTTCCCAATGTTGTTAACATAAATTCTTGGGGCAGGGTGGAGGAAGGCGTTCTTAGCACAATCCCTAAATTAAATCCAATTAGACAGATTAACAGAGATCCTTCTCGTGGATTTCCAAATTAATAGAGGGCTCCCTCTACTGGTACTGCGTCACATGCCAAAGGCAAATCCAGGTTAAGAAGGAAGCCAGGGCTTCTGTGCTTTTCCCCCATCCGCAGGTTTCTAACCTACGCTGTGGGCCGAGCGGAGCCTTATGCACTTCTGGCTGAGCACGATGGAGGACTACCTAGCAGTAATAACAGGGAAAAAATAGCTTCTCAAAAGCACGCAAAGCACTCCGAGTGCTTTGATTTTAGATAATCATAGGGATGGAAGAGCCTGATTTGGTTAAAACCGTGCTAATCCTTCAACTCCATCAGGCAGGTATTCCGTGGGAGGAGGACCGGGCACCTGGCGGTACCTGCCCGGGGGGAGCCGACTGCAAGGCCTGACGGCCGGGCGGGTGTCACGAGGGAGCCCGGCAGCCGGCGCAGGCCCAGGCCCAGCGGGGCCAGGGGCCTGGAGGGGCAGGCCTCGCCCCCGACGACCTGCCCCCACCTGCCCCGCGCTCACGTCGGGCGGCAGGTCAGGTCCGCGCGTCCCCTCAGACTTCCCCGGGGAAGCCGGACGCGAGGTGGGAGTGTCCAGATCCCGAGACCACGACCCGAGCCGCCGGGGTCCGCGCGGGGCACACGCACCCGGGCCGGGCTCGCGACCCCCGCCTGGAACCGGGAGGGCACCCGCCTGCGGGTCCCACGCTCCCGCCGCTCACGTCAGTGTAGATGCCGACCGTGGGTGGAAGCTCGGCCTTACACAGTACGTGGGCCCCTTATCCCAAAGACAGAGGGTTTTCCGTTTTCTGACTCATTCATTTACTCGGAAGCATTCGTGCTGGACCTGCCTGGCGGGAGGCCCGGGCTGGGGGCGGCAGAGAACACAGAGAAAGTGGGTCCGGCCCTCGGGCTCCCCGCGCCGCCGAAGCTGGGCGAAGGGGACACCCGCGAGCGTGGAGGCTCCCGCGGCCCCGTGGCCAGAGCTCCGGGCCCCCACTTTGCCTGAATATCTGATGAAGGAAAAACTAAATCGGGATCCCCTGTGGGAGACTCCTCCCCGACCAGTGAACCCAACAGAGCTCGGGGGCCCTCGCCGCAAGGGGAGGCTGCGCTTACCCGCCCCCGCCTGCGCCCGGCTCCGGGTGGTACTGCAGGGGCCCAGGTGGCCTCTCTGCTGTCAGGTCGGCGGCCTGGGACTCTCCTGAGGGGGTCAGGCCCACGCAGGCCCACTACCCGCGGCCACCTTCTTCGGCAGGGCCTCCGCAGCCCCAGGTCAGGGCCACCAGAGGGACCGGCTGTCCCACCCTCAGGCAGGAACTGCAGGGAGTTCAGCTAATACTGTTCCGGTAGGGTCGCCTCAAGATACCCTAAAACTGTCACTAAAGTCCCTCTGAGGCCTGGGACCACGACTCCCCCCCAGCAATCAACGCAGTACCAGTTTCCCTTGCCAACTCTGGGGCTTCTGAGATGGAAAGCCCCCCAGGCTAAAACCACAGCATTTTGGAAGAGTCGGGGTCGCTACCTGGAGGCTTAGTGACCTCCAAACGCCCCCAATTCTGCTCCGAGTGACGCTGCTCTTGAGAAGGAAGACTTACCTCGGATTTTAGTCACAAAGCATCTGAAATCACATTAAAAAAACCCCCCAACACCCTGGCCAGTAGGGCCTCTCTCCCAGAGGAAGGGTGCCCCCCCTGCTATGCGGGTCAGCCTCGGAGCTTCCACACCCCCGCTCTTCCCGCCTGCACTTCCCCACGCGGCAGAGGCCGAGAGCAAGACCGCAAGGCTCTCAGCAAGGCCTCCAGAGAAACTCCCCAGCTGACTTCCACTCGCAGCTGTACCTCCCGTTAAGCAGGTCTCCCACAGCGGCCGGGAGGGCCAAGCTGGGTGCCAGGGTCACGTGGCAGGGCTCCAAGGTCAGAACTATTCTGGTTAACAGTACCCGACTTCCCGGGACCACTCACCAGCCTGCACCGGGGATGACCCACAATTTCTCTGGCCAGGATATCTCGTTTTTATTAGTCCTCTGTTGGCACGTAGAACAGAAGCGACCTTTTAGAGTCCTCTGCACCCGGACCAAGCCCTAATCCTGGCCCAAGGGACCAGGTCATTCAGTATTCGCGAAGCGGCCCAGGACCTACAACAAGCTGCGGGGGCTTCCCCAGCAAACAGCTCCAAACTAAGGGCACAAACCCGTGACGGCCAGGGCACGGTGACTTCTCAGCCGGCCGTTCCCTACTACGTGGTTTGGCGAGGACATAAAACTTGGAGCAGCCCGAAGATGAGAAGACGCTGTTCTCTTTCTTGTACAAACCTTTTTCAGTATACGTGTTACGACATTAGGCGGCAGACACCCCTGCCCCAGATCCCCTGATGTCCAGCCACCATAAAATCTTCTAAGATTCTAGAGCCAGACCAATTTTCATCTTCTTTTAAGTTACCCTGGGGCTCCCAACAAAAGTTACATTTCTATGGAAAATGCAGCCCTGGCCCTGGGAACGTAACACAGTCAACTAAAGCACAACAGGGACAATACACCCTAGGGCAAATCACAGCAGCACCAAAGGACATAAACCTGGGAGCCTCACACAGAAAACCTCATCAAGGTGAAGGCCCTTTGTTCAGGACAAAGAAAATAAACACCCACACCACGGAACACACAGGCCATGTCACTCTGCCACCAGACCCGCCTCTTTAAAGGTCCATGGGATCATACCTTCCTTCTGCTCTTAGGCTTCCCAGGGCTCTCCATCCTCCTGCGCCCGGCACCCAAGCTCCCGCACAGTCGCATCCTCAGTCCCCCCCACCCCCCGGCCGCTGGTTGGTCATCCAACGCACGACCCTCGCCTCCCGCTGCTCGAGTCAAACATTCTCCCCCTGAACGAGTACTCGCTAGTCAACTGTGCCACCGAGATGCCAACCCCTCAGATCCTGTTTACGGCACAAAGACCACTTGGCTGTCCTCCAGATGCATCAGGTTCCATGACGAATAAAGCAAGAGTTTTGGACTGTTTTTCCACTAAAAGTGCCCATCACAAAGGCACAGGAAAATTCATGTTTACATGAAGGAGAAATTAAAGGATGATTAGTTAGCGTAATGTACAAGTGGTTTAAATAGCAAACTCCCTTACTGCTTTGTAAATGGGACTTAATTTGCAAAAATCAGGCTTATACACACACGTGTTCAGACTATCTATCCAGTTCATCTGGCGGTGACACTTCCCAGTAATAGGATTCACGGTGGGGTATGACAGGACGTGTTTAATAAGTCAGCATGCCCCGCCCCCCCAACTCATTTCGTGGGAACAAATACATATGCCAACGTGAAAAGAGAAAGTGGAAGAGGAAGATTGAAGAAGTGGGAGAAGCATTTTGTAATCTGTCCAGATCTTAGGACTGGTGCCTCGTTATTACCTCATTGTTGTTTTAAAGAACCTGAGCGGTATGATACCGTGGCGCTGGACTTGAACGGCTCCATCCACAATGCCTCCCAGAACTACTCATCTTCAAGCAGGGACATGAGGAGCTACCACCATCACACCCTGCTCTTGCTCAGATGCGGCGTGGCCATGGAGCACAGCAGGCAGATGGGTTCGCACAGGTCAAGGTCAAGACCCCAGCCTTTTATCATTAGTGTTCTATAGACTGCCAGCCAAAAACACATCTTTTGGGAGTCGGAGGTGGCCAGGGTTTTATATTACAAAGGTACACAAACATTTAAGTACACTGATAAAAGCAGGACGTTGTAGGAGAAAATACTAACGTATCTAGAGTAAAGACTTTGCACGCATCTGACAGGAGTTACAATGATCAGAATTAACACCGCTGTAAAATCGAGTTTAAACACTTAAACATATTTTTCATCATTAACTCATTAAAATATATTAAGAAATACATGTACATAGTTTTAACACTCATTATTTTTAGGCATTTGGCCAGATGTTCCAGAAAAGATAATCAAAACAATAGAACACATCAGTCATTTCAAAAGGCAAAACCACAAATCATAGACCTGAATGTTAATTTTGAACAAAACACTTTGCTTGCTAAAAAATAAACTCACGGTTGCATATATTTACTACAAATCTGAAGTAACATTTAGTGACATTCTTTAGGGGCCTTACGATGATTTGCGTACTCTTCTAAGAGATTTGCACATATGACCTTGTTCAATTCCCAAAATGACTCTATGAGGTAAAGAGATTAACACCCTTAATTTACAGATGAAAAACTGAAGCACAGAGGGCAGGTAATTTGTTCAAGGTCATACAACTAGTAAATTGTAGAGTTATTTAATTATCTCTCGAAACCTCACACAGTTTATTGAAGAATGTTAACATTTATACAGGTGTGCCAAGGGAAATACCTTCCAAACTTACAGACGGCACCCGGGTGGCTCAGCTGGTCAAGAGACTGTCTTAGGCTCAGGTCATGATCGAGTCCTGGGCTCTGTGCTCAGGGGGAGTCTGCTTCTCCCTCTCCTCGGCCCCTCCCCGCTGCTCACGCTCTCTCTCTCTTGCACGCACGCACACAAGCACTCTTTCTCAAATAAATAAAAAAAAAAACCTTAAAGAAAAAAAAGCCTATACAGATCTATTCATATCGACCATGTTTTAAAAGCATCCATTTTGTGTGTGTTGGATCTTGCTCCAAATCTACTCAAAGATCCACTTGTTAGTAGTTTATCTTACTTAAACCGAATCTTATGTAAGAAAAAACGCTGGTTAAAAACAACAGTGGAAAAGACATAGTAATTATTTCTTTTATAAAACTGTCATATTACAATATAAATCGGATGAAGTGCCTTTAAGTAGCGAGCTACCAAATGTTACATGGTATGCATACAGCAACGGTGAAGCTTTCGTTTTGGTAGCTGGTTTATGTGAACCCACATATTGCTAAAATTGTATAAGATCACATAAAAACTGAATTACCGGGCAGCTTGGGTGGCTCAGTGGTTTAGCGCCTGCCTTCGGCCTGGGGAGTGATCCTGGAGACCGGGATCAAGTCCCACGTCAGGCTCCCTGCATGGAGCCTGCTTCTCCCTCTGCCTCTCTCTCTCTAATAAATAAATAAAATCTTAAAAAAAAACAAAACAAACCGGAATTACCTAAGCACTTGAAAAGCAACATATATATTATATTACCCAAGGAAATGGGCATAGCCATACATGAAAAGTTGGACAAGGCATGAGATTTTAGGGTCCTTGCACTTGAAATCAAAGCAGGTAACAGATACGATTTCTCAGGACATGAAGACATAAAGAGAATTTTTCTTTGAACATTCCCAATAGTGAAAAAGATCAAGTCTGTGCCATAAAGTGAAAATTAGTAATTAAGTTCTCATTTGTATTTATATTTATCTGGTTAATTCTGATAGTTTTGAAGTATTTTTTTATTTCCTTAAATCGAGTATGTAAGAAAATGGATTTGGCTTTTGTCAGTACAATGGCTCCCCCTCTTTCTTTTTTTTTTTTTTGTTTTAAGATTTTATTTATTTATTCATGAGAGATACAAAGACAGGGGCAGAGACACAGGCAGAGGGAGAAGCAGGTTCCTTACCAGGAGGCCGATGTGGGACTCAATCCTGAGACCCTGGGGTCACGCCCTGAGCTGAAGGTAGCCACTCAACCACTGGGCCACCCAGGGGCCCCATAATAGCTCCTCCTTATCTTCCCAAGGTTTCAAGTTACCCACAGTCAACCCAGGTCAACTGCGGTCTGGAAGCAGATGATCCTCCTCTGACCTACACCGTCAGAAGGTCAGTAGCAGCCTAACACCAGGTCACAGCGCCTACGTCCTTCCTCTCACTTCATCTCATCGCATAGGCATTTTACCATCTCACATCATCACAAGAACGGTGCGTACAGTACCATCAGATATTTTGAGAGAGAGACCACATTCATATAAATTTTATTACAGTATATTGTTATAGTCATTCCATTTTACTATTATTGTTAATCTCTTACTGAGTCTTATTTATAAATTAAAGTGTATCATGGGTATGTCCATACTGGAAAGTATGTATGTATAGGGTCTGGGAGTAGCTGCGGTCTCAGGCATCCATTGGAAGTCTCAGAACATATGCCCTGGGGACAAGGGGGACTGCTGTATGTTCAAATGTGAAGCATTGCCTATGGAGCTTCTGCCTCAGGCACTACTCTCTGCTAGGCGAGGATGTATAATCAAGGTACAGTACCTTACTTTTAGTGACTGCTAACACACAAAGTGTGCTCAGAGGCTCATATTTGCTACCTATTCTTCCTGTTAGCACATGATTAGCTGTGGTGTCTTTGGGTAGCACATACAAATAGCATGCCCACCAACTAGAAACCATGTGTGCCTAATAACAGTCACTCTTGCATTACAGCCCCACACTACCCCAACATTTAACTCATCCATTTACATGGTCACAGGGGATACAAAATGGAAATAATTTATCAGTGAAGAACTGTGTGTAGATGAAAACTCTATAACAATCAATCCTTGGTCTAAGCTAGTTTGTGAGGTCCCAGGGCCTACTACACTGTTTGCATATGTTTGGTGTATAAAATACATTTTATGTATTTATTCATGAGACACAGAGAGAGAGGCAGAGACACAGGGAGAGGGAGAAACAGGCTCCCCGTAGGGAGCCCGATGTGGGGACTTGATCCCAGGATCCCAGAGTCACGCCGAGCCGAAGGCAGACGCTCAACCACTAAGCCTCCCAGGTATCTCTGTCCGGTTGTTAAAAAGCAAAATTATACATTTTTTGGATCTTCAGCTCTTTCTACTTCCTGAAGACATAAGGAAACAGACGGCCTTCATCTGGAATACATACTTACGTGGAAAACAGGAGTTTGAAGAGAACAAAGTGATCATGTGATTTTTAAATAGAACGAACCAAAAAAGGATGACATATTTATAAAGAAGCTGCTTACCTTACAAACAGAAAGAACATTAATATTAATCAGTTTCTTGATGGTCTGCAAAAGAAAATATTGATAATTTTATATACATGTGATCATGGAAGGAACCATATTAGATATTTATGTAAGTGATCTAGCAAACCACAGAGTATTTCCCCACATAGAGACAAATACTGGAAAATGATAGGAGTCAGGGTAGAGAGGCAGATTTTATTTTACTCTCAGTGTTATAGTACTTTTCTACCAAAAGCAGCAATTCATGCTAATATGCAAAGTTTAAGGTAGATGTATTAAGGAAATTCTGGAAGCAAAAGACACTAAATCTAAAATAAATATGCTATTTTCTTTCTGCTAATATCAAAAGGAGAAATTATTGAATCTGAGATCCTCAACAATTTTTTAAAATTCACATATTTCTTCAATGACATGCTTTTCTAATTTTCATTAAAGAATGATGCATGCTGCAAGAATACACCTTTCATTTTGGTAGGTTTACCTGAATCAACCATATTGCTTTAATATTAACATATTTATGATTTCTAAATTGATGTTTAGAATCCTGATACTTAAAACAGAGCTATTTTGATATAATAAAAATAGAAATAAAAATAATACAATGAGTTCTTATTGAACCTGGCACTATACTAATGAGGTTACATTTTCTCATTCAATCCTTCTAACATCCCTATGAAGTTGCCTATTTTATGGAGGTGGGAATGGACACTAAGTGTGGTTGGGATCATCTCCAGTAACTCAGGGATGAGTCAGATGAGCCCAAGAGCCAGAGTGTGAACCTCGGGCAGGCGGACTCCAGTGTTCACACTGTGAACCAGTATACCATACTGCCTCGCCAATATTCACATGCATTCTTTTTGTTACCATACTATGCAAAGAAAGACTTACATTGTCCAAGTCAGGAACATCCAAAAAGTATTCGGGATACTCATATGACATTCCCACGTTGTTCACTGAAATAAGACAAGATCGTTAGCTGGCTGACGTATACTCTATTACACAGATTTCTTGAAATAATGACATTAATAATATCAAGACTAAAATGACACATACAATAACTAAATACTGTTGACGGCTGGTGTGATTTTTCCCACACTCTTGCATCCAAAAATCTATCAGTGTAAGTATATAGTTCAACCATCTTCTCCGTCATTAAACCCTTCCTGTACCTACCATCCAACCCTTGACGAAGGGACTTTTTATTCGCTTCCATTTCCCTGGTCCCCTGGAGTGGGTGTACTCTGCCTCTGCAATAGCTACTTGTACATATCGTCTATCTCCTCTCTAGACTTACATTTTCATAATGTGGGAGAAAGCAAAGAGCACTGACTGCAGTGTGGGGGACTGGAAACCAGAGCTCTACTAGAAGGGGAAAGCATGTGACTTGGGATAAGTCACATATGAGATGCATCTTGGTTTCTTCATCTCTAATGTGAGGGTTTGTTTAATCATTCAACAAATATGTGCCATACACCTGTGTTTGTTTGCCATTCACATGCACTAGGAACTAGAAACACCATGAAGGAAAAGGCGGTTTCTGGCATCACGGAACGTATTGTATTGCAGCAAGAGAAAGGCACTGAACAAAAAGAAACAATTATTTCATTATAAAGGACAGTGCCATGGGAGCCTATTCCTGTGGTCTGACCTTGTCCAGGAAGTGAGAGAAGGCTTCCTTGTGGAGGCCAAGAGAGTGGGCCAGGCTACATGTCTCCAGTGAACCATCCATCCTGACCACATCATGAGCCCTCAAGGATCACGTTCTGGTCCTCCTGTACCTTCTCTCCTCAGTCACCTCACCTAAGGTCGGAACTACAACACAATTGAGAAGCCAAGAAAAAAATTTATATACAACTAGATATAGGATTAACACTCAGATATGATTTTCCCTAGCTTTGGAAAGACAAACCCCAAATAAGGAACATTTGCAGGAATCAAAAAAATACATAAAATATCTTGGAATTTATTTTAACTAGTGTTGAACTGGATAATCTTCTCTATCTACATTTACTCACTATAACAATCCTATTAGGTAGTTCCTATTATAATCTCCCTTCTACATAGTAGGAAACCAAAGTTCACAGCAGTTAAATAACTTGCCAGAGGTCACAGAGCAAAGTAAGGCTGGGACTCTGACTCTGGACATGTGACTTCGGAGGCTTGGCTCTTTGCCACCACCATTAAAGCCACCATATGCCTTCATCCAGTATTCAGTTTGGGGGGTAAAATCAGTAATAACTGAATAATAAACAGAAATCCGGTAGCAATTTTTAGTAAAACTAAAGAATTAGAAAAGAAAGGTTTCAGTAGCAAAAAAAGATGATGAAATGATCAGACTGCTAAAACTTAGAAGGAATTGTGCCAAATAAACTTGACAGTAGTAACAGTTACTTTTTCAATAGACTATCAAAATTAGTAGTTTGAAATAAATCAATAAGGGTTATATTTAGCAGTAAGCCAGTCACTTGAGGCCGTGAGTCTCAAGATGTTACTCGCACAATTTGGTCATGACGGATTGAACAACATCACTGAAACTTATCTGAAAATTTGAAAACAAAGGACAGTGGCAAAGCAAACTGTACTTAATTATGATTCATGCCCCTTTGAACAGGGACTATATCTAAACCTAATTGATAACTGCAGGCCCAAACCCATTTTTAATTTATTCAACAGGTTCTCTGCCCAAGAGAGGCTCAAGGAATGGAGTCTATAAAAGACCTTTCAACAATTGAGACTAAACTAGTTAAACGTGAGGCAGTATGTTCCCTTGCCTTTGCCTCACCCACCAACAGAATTATGAAGGACTAACTCACAGCCTGACCAAGAGAAAGAACAACAACTAACGCATCTGCTAAAATGCTACAAATAAACAAAATCTTTGTTACAAAGCCACTTTAAAATAACAGAATCCTCAAAGAAAGGTTTTGCCAAATTGTAATGTTCTTCCGGATCGAAGAAAATTTCCAACACATATAGCCAACCCCATCTGCATTCCCTCTCCTGGGTCTAGAAAATTTTCTGCCTTCAGATTTCTTTCTAGCCAATGGAAATATTAGTGCTCTATTTCAAAATGCCAAAGAAAACTGAAGAGTATAATTATAAATCTTTTAAAATCTGGATTTGGGCTGGGGGTTTTTTGTTTGTTTTTTAAATCTGGGAACTCTAGAGACAACACACTTGACTTTGTAATCTTAACATGTACTCCAAGTACAAAGTTGGGCTAAGGAAGCCCACAAAAAACTAAGCAAAGCAGGGAAATGCCACTCTGATGAAGATGGCACTAACAGTAGACAATCTTCAGATCTGTTTCTTTCTTTTTTAAAAAATTTTATTTATTTATTCATGACAGACACGGAGAGAAACAGAGACACAGGCAGAGGGAGAAGCAGGCTCCCCGAGGGGAGCTCGATTCGGGACTCGATCTGGGGACCCCGGGGTCACACCCCAGGCCAAAGGCAGAAGCTTAACCACTGAGCCACCAGGAGCCCCTTCAGATCCGTTTCTAACCAAGCAAAGGAGAGCTGTCAAAACTACCTACTTGCGGGGGCAGCCCCGGTGGCTCGGCGGCTTAGCACCACCTTCAGCCCAGGGCCTGATCCTGGAGACCCGGGATCGAGTCCCACATTGGGCTCTCTGCATGGGGCCTGCTTCTTCCTCTGCCTGTGTCTCTGCGTGTCTCTCGCCTCTCTCTCTGTCTTTCATGAATAAATAAATAAAACCCTTTAAAAAATTAAAAAAAAAAACTACCTACTTGCGCAGTGAAATGAGGACATCTATTTAACATAGTTCTAAAGGAAAACAGGTTCAACACTGAGAACTTCAGCTCAAAGAAATGAAGAGAATCACATAGAAGGGCCATGTTGTTATAACAAAACAACACACAGAATTTTAAAAAAATGTTAAAGCTAGAATAGATCTTTCAAAGCATGAAGCCCAGTTTGAAGAGGGAGAGGTACATGCCAAGGTCACACTGGCAGTTTGTCAATGCTCGGGCTTAGGACTCTTAAATCCCTTCCTGTTTTGTCAGCTGCACATTTTGTTTGCGAGACAGACACCACCCAGAATCTCTCCACGCTTGGTCATCACTTCAGAGTGCAGAGAAAAACAACTGTTGCTCCTAAACAGCTATTTCCATAGATTGTACACTAGTGCAGATCTTGGAAAAAGGCAATCCCATTGCAATTTTATTTTGAGACATGAGGTGGCAGCAATAACCAAACGGCAGACAGAAAGCTTTCAGGGAATTGGAAAAGGAAGAAAACAGGCGTTGGGTAGGAGTGAAGGAAGGAAATATTTCCATTATAATGTAATCTCATTAAGAATGGGTGCGTGCAATGCCATCTTTATATATTACAGAATTCATTATGGAATTTACCAAACCAAATAATGTCGCAAGTTGTTCCAACATTATTTAGATCATTGGAAATCCCTTCTAAACGGTAGCCATTTAAATTGGCATTAAGTATCTGTCGTCTAGTAGTTGAGAGCTATTTCTTTTTCTTTTTTTAATTCTTCAAGTAAGACACCAGAGACAGATTTAAAATTTTTTATTCAGTGACCCACAAAAACCTTTCATTCATGTGAAAGACACCGAGTCTTTCTGAAAACAAAGGATGTCCGTGTAATCTCAGAATTCCAACCAGGACTCCAACAATCATCAGAGGATCACGAACAGATATAAAATCTTCCCATCAGTTTCTCATTGGAGTTCTAAGATAAGAGGAGTTCAACAGAAGAGATGAAGCAAACAGAGAGCAGAGGTCACGAGAGACCAAGAACAAGGACAAGTTAAGTGGAAAGAGAAGGGGAGATGGAGGCCAAAGGAGCAATCCTACTAGAGGGGACCCTCGCTGGGAAGAACTGTCAGAGTACTATGCTCAGCTGTGCCCTCCACGCCCGCCGGGCCGGACTTTCTCGAAAACACCAATACCGATGATGTACGGTATTCTAAAGCCTCAAAATCCAGAGTAATTCTGAAAATGTTACATAAATATCCTCTATCATACTACTGCTAAAAATCATTTCCACACCTCCTTCTTAAAAAAGAACATACACAAGATTTCGGTTTCTTCTAAATTCATTTGCTGCTGTTTTTTTGACATTACTAGACTTCGAATCCTTTACCAAAACCAGCTGTTGTTGAGATAATGCTGTCATTAGAAAATCAGGTTTTTGGTGTCTGGGTTGGGCATGAGGGAGAAGCAAACAATAAATTACTAGAAAATAAAAATCCACTTGAACAGATGCAAAGATGACAGATACAGGTAACCACACACAGAACACCTTCAACCTGCTTTTTCTAGATTAATTAGGCTTAAGAAATTAAGGTGGTATAAAAGTCCATCATTAATGGTTGGGCTTCCCAAAATATGTCAGGTAATGTAAAGTATTCCCGATTTCTCACTCATCATATCAAAGTACAAATGCTTAGGTAATTTCAGTCCCATACACACCACATTTGTAGTGATACATACAAACCCAGTTCAAGCACTCAAATTCAAGTCTAGAGAAGTGGAAAACCTATTACAGTTCATTAATAAAATGGATTAGGAAAAAATGCTGCCACTTCATTATATTTCAAAACAAACTGAATTTTTAAAATGTAGACGTCAGTAATAGTGTATATGCCAAAAGTAGGGGGAAACCTGTTGTGTCTTAAGCTTTTGAATTAACAAGGTTTGGATCTCAGGGTCCAACAGGCCCGAGTTTCAGCGCAGGGTCTCCTACCGCCAGCTCCTACAAGAGGCAAGTGATTTCACCACCATGAGCCTTGGTTTTCTCAATGTCCTTCTATATAAAATAGGGCTAATAACTTAAGAAAATGAGATGGTAAGTATCAAACTTCATGTCAAGGCCCAGAACACATCAGTGTGAGAGTAAGTGGAGGAAGAAGTGTTGTTATTTTTGTGTGGTCATTTATTTAACAGGTAGTCATGGAACTGCTCTGTACCCGACACTATTCCAGGTGTCAGGATGCAGCAGGACGGGCAAGGTCCCTGCTTTCATAAGGTGTGAGCAGCGGTACAGAGGAGAGACGGAAAGATTGCTCTGGACATAACTGCTCGTGCTGATTAACGGCATCCCAGTTCCTCTCTCCTCTCTTTCAAGTGGATCTAGTCTGACAGTCTACAGAGAGTTTGCAGAGTGAGGCAAAGAAAATTCCTTCTTTGCCTTACTTAACATATTGCTGTAGCTAGCACATGTTCATACTCTGACAGATGATATTTGGAACACCATGTAAAACATTTTGCAAACTTTACAGTTTTCATACACTTGTGAGTAGCAATTTCTAAATAAAAGAGAGTTTACAAGGCTTTAAATTTGCAGCGCCTTTAATCAGAAATTGAAAAGTTAAGACTGAGTCAGAAGCAACACAACAGAACATTTCGTTTCCACTGTTTAATTATAAATTGCTATGTGATCCTCACTACAAAACTAGGTAAGATCTTCCATCCGTAAACTCAGGAGAGAGGAGGAAAGACGGATGACATGAAGTTGGTTGTTAAATCTTGCGAACGGGAGGAACATTCATCAATTTCTTGAATTATGGTTCTATTTACATTTCTGAGATCACAGCTAATTACCCAGTTTTAAGTTAAAGGTTCTGCTTTAATTAATACTATTAGTGGTTTTCGAGTGAAAGGAGATACATTTGAATTCTAAGTCTTATTCTCACTTTAGAAATCCAATTTCATCCAACACATCTAATGGAACTATAAGGCGCTACACTTAGTTTGATAATGTTCCTGGTGAGTCTCCCAGTCTTTTAAAAAAAAAAAAAAAATCCACGTATCTATTCCACTTGGCATGATTGGCGACACTAGGCTCCGGTCTCATTCAAGATGAAGGAGGGCACAGATGCCAGAGATCCAAAGGTCTACTTGGATTTCTCATAGCTCTCTCAAGTTTAACATTATCCCAAAGTGAAACTATCTTTTTCTTTACAGAATTTGCTCCTGATCCAGGGTTTCTTGTCTTTGGCAAAGAGCACACAGTTGTTCAAGTCAGAACCTGTAAGTTGCTAATTACTACTTGTATAATTCTGGAAAATGTATTTAACCTCCTTAGGTCTTATCCATAAAATGGGCACAAACCCAGTAATGCCTACCTTATATTTACAGTATTGTTGAGGACTGCAGGAGATCCGTTAGCATGGTGTCTGACATATAAAAGCACTTGAGGATGTTGGCAATAATGATCAGAAAAACCAAACAACCGCTACTGTTATCGATCATTCCTTCTATCAGACAAAATCTTTGATGAGGACCCTCCATCAACAGATGTTAGTCCTGTTTCTATTTCCTGCACATCTCTGTAGTCAATCTACTTCTAACCATTCCCATTGCCCGCATCCTAATGTAGCCACCATCATCTTGTGTCATTGCTTAAAAGAAGCTTACTGGTCTCCTTTGATTAATTCTCGCCCTCTTCCACTCAAAGTCAGACTAATCTCTCTAAAATTCTAATAGGATGTCAATTTACTGCTTAAACTCCACAATGTCTGCGTTGTCCTTCCATTAAGCCCAAACCTATTAAACAAGGTTTTCTAAGCCTTTCGTGATCTGGCCCTGCTTAGTCTCTTGACTCTGGCCACGGTCCCCTTTGTGGTCCGTGCTCTAGATTTACAGGTCTTCCATCAGTTCCTCCAACCTGCCAAGTGCATTCGCTTCCGGGTTTTTCTTCTATCTGGAAACCCTTCCCATATCTCTTCTCCCAGGGTTGATCAGCCTTTACATCTCAAATGTTACTTCTCAGAGACCATCTCTGACACTCTCCACTTTCTCCATAACACAATCTTTTCATCACATGTAACACATTCCCAAATCTTCTTTAGTCGATGTCATACAAGATGGCAGAAATAGTATCAGCTTTATTTATTGCTGTATCTCTGGAATTTTACTTGTTGAATGAACTGGTACATGAATCAACCAACAAATAGGAAAGGAAAGGTGTCCTGTAATGAAGTACTGGTCTGGTCTTTGTTCTGGATTCCCGGGGTACAGGTTCTCAACTCTTGCCATTTCCAGGGTGACAGGAGTTTCTTTGTTATTCATGGTGGGCCTCTGGATCACACCCGAGTTTATGCTAACGAGATGAATCAGGATGGGGCTTGGTCACCAAAAAGACCAAGGGTGTGACTAGAAGGTTAAGGCTTTGAGCCAGCCCAACCTGTGAAAAGGGAGGGGAACTGGAAACTAAGTTCAATCTAAGAGCCAATGATTACCTACATAATGCCTACATAATGAAACCCCAATTAAAAACTCTGGGCACTGAGCTTCCTGGCTGGTGACCATCAATGTGCAGGGAAGGTATTGCACCCTGACTCTACACTGAGGCACAGAGTTCAGAACACTCTCAGAGCTCACCCTATGTGTCTCTTTATTTGGCTAATGTTAATTCCTATCCTTCATAATAAAACTGTAATTGCGAGTATAGTGCTTTCCTAAGTCCTAGGTGTTCTGGCAAATTATCAAACCTGAAGGGATCATGGGAACCCCCAAATTTGTAGCCAGCTGGTCAGAAGTGCAGGTGGCCTGGGGACTGCCGAACTTGCAGTAGGTGTCAGAAGTAGGGTCAGTCTTGTTTGGCACTGTGCCCTTGACCTTGCGGACCCCACACTAACTCTGGGTGGTTAGGGACAAAATTTGATTGTGTTACAAAAGGGAAATTTTAGAAGTGTCTTAAACTCCTAGAAGGCACAAAAAAATCCTATCCTGGTATAATAGGGAAGCTCCACTGCCTCTGCAAACTGTCATCCCATCACACTCCTGCAAGCCTTTCCTGTAGACCTCAGCTAACAGCCTCTGCCCTTTCTTGAGTCTGAGCCCTATACCAGAGCTACAGGGGTGGGAGGGGGAGAGAGGGAAAGGTGGGTGGTATTTCTAAACACATAAAATTGATCTCTGGTTCTCTCTCAACTAACTTTATTTTGCCCTTCTATTCTTTCTCCCTTTCTCTGCACCCCACTGATGACCAACCTACCACTAACAGTTTCCTCTTCAAGTTTCTTCTTTTCCATTTCAAAATGATTTTTCTACATCTTTCACTAATTATAATAGCCATTTCCTATACGTGACTGACCCAGCAAGAAGTAGACTGGTAATAAACTGAATGTACTAATCTCAGTAAGATGTAATGAAGATGTCACTGACCCTTACAGAGACTTTTTCTCTTTTTTTTTTAAAGATTTTTTTTTTTTTTTATGAGAGAGAGAGAGAGAGAGAGAGAGAGAATAATGAGCAGGGGGGGCGGGGGGGTCTGAGGGAAGGGGACAAGCAGATTCCCTGCCGAGCAGAGAGCCTGACACGGGGCTCGATCCCAGGACCCCAGGATCATGACCTGAGCTGACTGAGCCAGCCTGGCACCCCTTTCAGAGACATTTTAAAAATGTCTTAAAGGTAATTTTTTTTTTTGAGAGAGAGAAAAAGAGAGAAAGCATGTGTTCAAGAGCGGGGGGAGGGGGGGTCAGAGAGAAGAGAGAGTGAATCTTAAGCAAGCTCTGGGCCTCGATCTCAAAACCCTGAGGTCAAGACTTAAGCTGAAATCAAGAGTCGGATGCTTAACCAAGCCACCCAGGTGCCCTTTCAAGCTAATTTCTAATTAGTAAACTTCCTGAGGAGAGCAAGAAGGTAGTAAGTAGCTTTATAAATTTCTAAGCTCTCTGAAAGCAAGACTCTTTGACTTGTAACTTCCTGAGTCAGTTGGGACTGGGAAGCTGCACAACTCCTAACAAGTTCCTTCCTTCCTAGCGATTCCAGAGGAGTTTTCCTCAACCCAGTTCCTGCAGGCCCTTGGCTCTCTCTCTCTTCAGTCTACACCTACTCTTCTTCCTTTGATATGTTGGGAATGAACTGTAAGGAAGCCATCTCTGGATTCCAACCCAAATAACCTGGGAGTTTGCCATTGGCAGCTAAATGGCCCTTTCCCTGATTAGCCAATAATACTCTTGGGTCTTCTGTTAAGCTTTAAGGACTTAAGTAAAAACAGAGATAGAGTAGACTTATCTTACTATCCATCTCTGCTCAAACCATATTTTAGGATAAATATTCTCAACATTCAACTATTCTCTACCCTAGAACATTCTGGAAAATGTAGGTTTTATGGGAGAAAAATGGAACACATATGCCTTCCAAGTATTTCCTGTAATCCATAAGGTTGCATTGGGCAAGGGTAACAAAAAGATATTTTGGGATTTAGCTGAGGAGAAAGTAAGGAATATAATAAAAAAAAAAAACAAAACCCACAACTATCAAATATATAAGTGGAGCAAGTATTCACTTACAAAGGGCATGAGAAGAAAGAATAGTAAGTTCTATTCCAGCTTTTGCAGTCAATAATTTTTTGTAACTAATTGACATTTATTATCTATAGTATTGTTGGATCTATACTATTTTATTATCTATGCTATTATCTATACTATGTCTATAGTATTGTTAATATGATACCATTAAAATGATGTCTCTTGGGGCGCCTCAGTGGCTCAGTTAGTTAAATATCTGCCTTTGGCTCAGGTCACGATCCCAGAGACATGGGATGGAGCCCCATGTTGGACTCCTTGCTCAGCAAGGAGTCTGCTTATCCCTCTCCCTCTACACCCTGCCCCCCGACTGTGCTTTTTTTCTCTCTCAAATAAATAAGTAAATAAAATCTTTTAAAAAAATGATGCCTCTTAATGAAATTGTGGCATTGCGTACAGATAGAAAAAAGTCAACAGGTAACCAAGAGTCCTGAATACACTAAGTGAGCACAGCATCACATCAGCCTGTACCAAATGATTCTCCTGATTTTGCAACTTACACAAAGCACGATAGTATGGGTGAGAAAGACCTTGACAGCATTTGGCATGGGGAAATTCTTGGTCTAGGATGCATTAAGAGCTTGAATAAAGCAATGATTGGCTTTTTTAATGAATCACAAATAAAATAACTATTTTCTTCCAAGAGGACCTTTTTATTTTTCTTCTAGAATAAAGAACGTCACTTTTTAAAGGTTAAAAAAGTCATAGTAGGGGAATTTGAAAGAAAGTATTATTTGTGGCATACATATTATTTGTGGCAAATCCAAGGTTACTCTTTTGGCCTTGGTAAACTACGCCTCCTGCAATGTATTGTGCAAAGTCCTCCAAACCAATTTAGAGCATACATGAGAATCTCTCCTGAGGAATCAAGTAAGTAAAAGCATTATAGCAATCGCATTTTGTTAACCTATTGTTTGCTTATTCAAAGCAGTATTGATGTCATTTTCTCTAAATAGTTGAAGTTTTTTAAGTTTTCTCAAATCTGTGTTTCTTGGCATTTGCCAGAAAGAAGACAGCAGATGCTTACTTACTTTACATAACAGAGTTAAGAATCCAACTTCTCCACCTTAAGCATTTATAGTCTTATCAAGTTACTGTGACCTTTCTGTATAAATCCAGACAATTCATGGCCCTTTTCTCCCCACTTATCTTACTGAAAATCTGATGTTTCTTTCATGACAAAGGGCTTTAGCATTTTCCTTTGTAATTGAGCTGATACTAATTTTCTTTATTAAGCACTGACTACATACTTTGGTGGTTAATGCCATTCAAACACAGAGTACAGCTTGGTGATTTATTTTTCATTTTATCATTACTGGTTTCATTAATACTCAGTAGAAAAAAAATCCTCACCTAGATTGCGAGGTCTTACTAAAAATTGATCTACATGTTTATTATTTTAGGAAATGTTAGAAAGGTGAGACTGACATTAAGCACAGGAGGGAGCACAAATAAGACTACTTCCTCCTGATGAAGCAGAGATGGAGGTATGTGGGATCTGGGTGGGGAGGAGAGGGAAGAAAAAGGAGCTACATACTCCGGGAACCATAAGAAAAAGATATCAGACCTTCATCCCCACCCCAAACAGGTTCTACAGTGTTACATCCACACTAGAGAAGGAACTCTAAGATTAGAGTTGAAATATGACCTGGTGAAAACATGTAGCTCATAAAAAAGTGTTTTATGCTTATATTGAAGGAGTTTTAATAGTTCCCTCAAAAACCTTGACAAATTGGGACACCTGGGTGGCTCAGGTCATGACCCCTAGGTCCTGGGATTGAGTCCCACGTCGGGGCTCCCTGCAGGGAGCCTGTTTCTCCCTCTGCCTGTGCCTCTGCCTCTCTCTGTGTCTCTCATGAATAAGTAAATAAAATCTTAAAAAAAAAGACCTTGACAAATTAAAATTACAAAGCAACGTAAGTATATCTGCTAGTAACTGTCGAGAATTATGAACACCTCATGGTTCACGGTTAAGGAGCCAGATGTGGTAGGACAGGAAGAAAACTAAGCACAGAGCCAGCTAATAAGAGGATGCATGTGGAAATGGCGCCACAGGCTTGAAAGGATTATGTAAACATCAGCTACAACTATTCTTATTATTAATTTGTCACCAAATGGAAATCTACAACACAGGAGTGTGTGAGATCAGTACTCGGTCAGCACAGCGGAGCGACAGTGTAACTCTAAAGCAGGGTGTCCAGCCTCAGGGCTGCGGAGACCTCAGGCCCTTGGCTGTGAGAGCCCGGCCCGGGCACTGGAGGATGTTTCACAGCATCCCTGACCTCTACCCCTCGGGGCCAGCAGAACTTCTCCCACCTACTCCCTCCATTAGTGAAAAGTAGAAATGTCTCTGGACACCGCCAGACAATGCAGAACTGCTCCTGGCTGGAAACCATGTTAAAGCATAAGAAAAACATAGAAATTATGGCTCTCCCACACAAATTGAGGATGAGAGACAGCCAATATGAACTAGAGTAAAGATGTCCCTCACTGGGCACAGATGGCTGCCGAACACTTAAAATGTGGCTACTCTGAATTGAGACACGCTGTACGAGTAACACACACACTAGACTGGAAGACTTAGTATGAGAAAGAGAATGCAAAATATTTCAGTAATTTTTTACATGCTTCTTCTGGGATGTCTATCATGCAAATTAAGATCATTTTTTTACATGGATTACATGCTAAAGTGATATTTTAGATACAGTGGGTGAAAATAAAATACATTATTAAAATTAACTTTATCTGTTGTTATTTACCTTCTGTGTCTCACATTGTATTTCTACATTTCTACCAGACAGTGCTGAACTTGTGCAAAAAACTATCCCTCCATATATTCCATGCAGCCTTTGATGACAAAGAAGGGAACTAAAAGTGCTCTGTCCTCAGCTTTCTTCTTATACGCTCTATATTCTCCTTGCACGATCTCCAGCCTTGATGCTTCAATGAGATTACTACTAATCTCCAAGTTCTATCTCCTGTTCAGAGCTCAGCTAAAACCTAGATCTGGGGGGCCTGGCTGGCTCAGTTGGTAGAGTATGTGACACTTGATCTCAGGGTTGTGAGTTCGAGCACCCACAATGGCTATAGAAATTACTAAACTTTAAAATAAAATAAAAAAAAAACAGCGAGAGATCCCTATATTTTTTTTAAAAAATAACACATAAATAAAACCTAGATCCATATACCTAACAACTTACCAATTCCACTTGGACATCCTAAAGGAACCCCAAACTTAAATGATCCTCATTTCAAAATAGATTCCTCCAGGAAGTCCCCATTTTAGTAAACGGCCCCATTGACCAGGTTCTCAATCCAGAAACCTGAAAGTCATCCATGACTTCCCCCTTCTCTTTCATCCCACTTGCAATCTCCTACAAAGTTCTGCTTCATTTACTTCCTAAATATTTCTGGAATCCTCCTTGCTCCAATGCCATTGATTGGGCCAAGTCACCATTACTTCCCTTTATGTCAACTCCCTCTTCCCTTTATACTCTTATTATACCCTGCCCTGCCCTGTCTTTCCTATTAGAACATTACCCTACATGAGGTCAGGAACTTTCTTGTTTTTTGCTGTGTCTCCCGCTCTCTGATGAATGAATGAATGAGAAAAGAGGGTACAAACTGCTAACTCACAGGCTGCAATTTACTAAAGAGCTAGACTACAAAAACAATGGTTCCATTAGCATAGGAGACCGGGAAAATATCGTCTTCATGTCTAAAAGCAGTGCTGATATGTTGACACAAGTCTTAGGATTCTAGAAGTGGAGAAAAAGTGCTTGGCCACTATGTGCCTTGCACACTCATCCTTAACAGATCTTTCTATTGTGCCTAAATTCACACTGTAAACTTTCTAGATGCTGGATCAGGAAAGAACAGCTGAAGAATGTCTTTTATAATCCTCCAGCCTTGTGGGAAAAGGATGCTTGACATTTTCCATCTTCAATGTCATAGTCCCGGAGTACCCATAGTTTCCAAGATACCCAGGGAAAAACAGCTAAAAGTTATGCAAAGCTTCAAACAATCATGAACTATTTCTGAAAGAAAATTATTCTCCCAGAATATAAATTCAGGACCAATCTCTCCTCATTAGGGATCCTCAATCTACTTTTGTGCCTAAGCCAGCCTCATCCCCCTGTGCACGCACGACTAGTTTGAAAGGGGTGAGGACAGACTATGGCAGTGTCTAGCCTAACTAGAAAGTTACAGCTGCTACTGATGAGGACGTGTTAAAGAGTCAAGAACTTTATAGATGTTGGTGGTGTTTTGGGTATTCCAGAACTAGGCTAAGGAAGAGGGATTTGTAAAAAAGAGTCCAGGCAATACATGTATTTAGAGAAGAGCATGTAGACACAGAGGCAAAAATCAGATCCATGTCTCCATTCACCTTTTGCCACGGGCTCTCCCAGAAGTGGGAGTAGGGGTGTGGGCAGGAAAGACACAGGTTATATGTGTTTAACTCTTTTATTGCCTTACCCAGAAATCATATAAAAGACCAATCTTTTATAGTATGGGGAAGGGAGGTGGGGTCTTGATAAAAGAATGTTAGGAAACATTTTTTTAAATGTATTTTCTCTTCATTTTTCCTCCTTTGATAACCCCCAAAAGAAAATGATGGCAATTATCAGGTTCATACCAATTCAGCCAGTGGGATAAAAAGATTTAGCGAACAAGCAACTTTTTTTTCTCAATTAGATGCTCTGTTTCTTTCTGGGAAGGACTCAAAAATGGTCTGTAACTTTCCAAAGCCCACTTTTCCCCTTAAAATCTGGTAAATCTTTACCATCATAATGTCCAACACTTGCCCTATCTCCTCAAAAGCACTGGGTTTTGGTAAGAGCGAGGTAGCTGAGGAATTAACAACAGGGAGTAGTAGACTTGGGAGAAACACACAGAATCCCAGTCGTACCACCCGGTCTTCACATGGCCTTCGGCAAGTCTCTTGGCCACATGTGCTCAGCGGGGGTGATCTCACTCCCAACAGGACAAAAGCTGGTTCAGGGCTGGGCAGTATATGAGCTTGCGCTTTGTGTGATGAAGAAGAGAGCTGCAGATAGCACATGAATAAGACATACCGTGGACCTGTGGTGTTAAAATTTCATGAGAGGGAAGATTAGGGGAAAATGATGTCTAAAAAGGCTCCTTGGACGAGAGGAAGGTTAGGTAAAGAACAGAAGGCTGAGAGATACTGCCCTTAGCCTTTATTCCTCAACTGTCAAAATGGATCACCATCACCCACCGTAAGGAATTATTATGGTAAAACCGTATCTAAATGCACACAAGAGAGGGGCAGCTGGGTGGCTCAATTGGTTCAACAGCTGGTTCTGATTTCGGCTCAGGTCATGCTCTCAGGGCCCTGGGATCGAGCCCTGCTTCAGCTTGCTCTGAGCTCTGTGGAGAGCCTGCTTGAGATTCTCTCCCTCTCCCTCTGCCTCCCCCCGCCCCCGCTCATGCGTGCACATGCACACGCTCTCTCTCTCTAAAATAACTAAATCTTTAAGAATAAATACATACATACGTATGTACATCTAACAAAATAGAATGAATGACAGAAAATAAAGCAGAGAAAACAACAAAAATTGTAAAAACTCATTAAAATATAATTAAAACCACAAAGATCCAAATATATATAATGTTACTAACAATCAACTGTATGAACAAGATAATTTCCTTCTCCCTACTCATTTTACCGACTGAATACCTAAGATCCAAAAAGAAAACGTACAGTTAAAGTTAAATAAAAAGTGCAAGATGCAATTTATAAATGTGGCAAAGATACGAACCTAAAACACCAATTTTAAGACCTGCCAAGCTTGTTTTAATTTTATCATAAATATCTTCTGATGCAAAGTCAACAGCAACGGTCCTTGTTTCCACCTTGAATTTTTCTCCTATGGAAAAAACACAAATGGAGAGAGAAGGAAAATTATAACATGGCAATTAAGATTAAAGCATTTGATGACATTTCCTTTTCAGGCTCTCACCCTCCCCCGCCCCAATTTGATATGAAATTTAGACTAGGATCATGTTAAGCAATCATGAGACCACCTAAGAGATGATACAGAGTCAACACAATAATTCTGCAATAAAAACTCCAATGTTGTTACAGAGCTGCCTGCCTGTTCCTTAATCAGTTCTCCTTCTATAAATCAGTGACTCCTTTTTAGACCCTTAGGTACAAATAATAAAACATGATTCATATAATAATGTTATATACTCTTTAAATATCATTGGTTTTGTGTTTTAATTGCAAATTGATATTTCATAATTTCAGGTAGAAGTCTTTATGTTGTAAAATGTTTTAAAGTGTGGTTAGAAAAGTCCATCTTATTAAAATGTAAATAAGATGCATATGACCGTTGTGGAATTTAGGGGCTTGGGTAATAGTTAATCGTCACTACATTAAAAAAAAAAACACAAAATACACAGAAGCAGAGCTACAAAGTGACAGAAGAGAGACCCCAGTGTTCTGCTTCGCTCAGGACGACTGAGCACACGCGGCACTACTGGACATTGCACGTGGAGAGATGGGACTCTGGAGAAGCGGGACTCATTGAGGTAGAAATGCAGAACGTTTACTTGTGCCCTCCCTCGTGAGCCACTGGAGAAGAAGGCGAGGACTGTGGGGTCCCCCGGTGTGGGTATCAATTTTATTTTCATACCTATTTGCTAAATGACTTTGAGCGGGTCACATACCTCCACCAGCCTCAGCATCCTCTCCTGAAGATGCAAGTAGTGCTGGCCAACCCACGAACTGAGGCCCAAGTGCTACCTGGTGGTATACAGGGGCACCTCATAAATGCTAAGTCTCCTCTCTCCCCCACCGACCCTGCTCTCACCTCACTTAGTGCAATGCAGGTGGCTAAGAAGGTTTACTCTTTGGAACTTTACTGAGAGTTCAAAAGAATTACTTGAAACATCCTGCTTCCAAAAAATAATTTTTTCTTCAATCGAAGTCGATGCTGGCTCATCACAGGGCATACGTGAGTCCACATAGGACATTACTGTTCTTGATCTAACAGGACTTCTGCCTACAACTGAAGAGCTGGTTCACAAGAGATCTGTCTTTTAGTCTGCCTGAAAAGCCTTTTTTCTTTAAAGATTTTATTTACTTATTTGAGAGAGCGAGCGCACATGAGCAGTGGGGAGAGGCAGAGGGCAAAGCAGGCCCCCAGGGAGCAGGGGGCCCGAGGTGGGGCTCCAGGCCAGCCCCCCCCCCCCCCCCGGGGCCCTGGGATCGCGGCCTGAGCCACCTGAGCCCAAGGCAGGTGCCCACCCAGCCGAGCCACGCAGGCGCCCCTCAGGGAGAAGCACTGCCCGAGGTGGGAACCATGAAGGGACGCGGAGGAGACTGCGGCCCAGGCCAGACCGCACGCGGCGTCAGTGGCACTCTTGCTCTTGCAGTGCACGGGTTCTTGTACGTGCTCGTGTAACAGGGCCACAGACAGAGCTGTCCCCTCGCAGCAGCTCACCAGCAGGTCTTCTCAGAAATGCTTCCCAGGATTTCACCCCAAGTACAGAACACTGCCCCCCTAGAGCCACAGACCCGCCAGGGAAGGAGGCGCACAGCAAAAGGCTGAAGGATACCTTTTAGTAAATGTAAAACTTCATTCAGGAATGAAATAAGATAAATTTATCTATTTGTTTTGGGAAAAACAAACTGTGTTTCCATACTAGTGCTATATCCTGACATTTAAGAAAATTCTCTCTAGTAATAAAAGCGCCTCACAATTCCAGAATCAAATTTACTCTTTTAGATCTCACCGGATTTGGGGAATGTACTTATAATGTAGACTCTTACAGCCAGGCTTCTAAAAATATTCAGAGACCCTTACGGAAAGAATGTCATCTTATTTAATAAGAACGCTCAAGTAAGCTTCTCTTCGTGCTCACATTGGGTAAGCCAAATGGCTTCCAATGCAGGCTTTCTGGAGAAATCCAGTTTTGACCTCGCCTGTGGGTGGCCCCGTGTCCCAGGCTGGTGGCCCTGTGGCCGCAGGTGCCACTGTGGCTGCTTCTCCAGGGCCCGGGCCTGGCTGTGCCAGCCCGTAGAGCACAGGCCGTAAGCACAGGCCGCTGAGCACAGGCCACTGAGCACAGGCTGCAGAGCAGAGGCCACCGAGCACAGGCCGCAGAGCACAGGCCGCAGAGCAGAGGCCACCGAGCAGAGGCCGCCGAGCACAGGCCGCAGAGCAGAGGCCGCAGAGCAGAGGCCACTGAGCAGAGGCCATTGAGCACAGGCCGCCGAGCACAGGCCGCTGAGCACAGGCCGCAGAGCAGAGGCCACTAAGCAGAGGCCGCCAAGCACAGGCCGCAGAGCAGAGGCCACCAAGCAGAGGCTGCCGAGCACAGGCCGCCGAGCACAGGCCGCAGAGCAGAGGCCACCAAGCAGAGGCTGCTGAGCACAGGCCGCAGAGCAGAGGCCACCAAGCAGAGGCTGCTGAGCACAGGCCGCAGAGCAGAGGCCACCAAGCAGAGGCTGCCGAGCGCAGGCTGCCGAGCACAGGCCGCAGAGCAGAGGCCACCAAGCAGAGGCTGCTGAGCACAGGCCGCAGAGCAGAGGCCACCAAGCAGAGGCCGCCGAGCACAGGCTGCAGCGGTGGCCTGATGCTGCTCGGGCCCATCAACCCTCCCTGCCCCGGGTGGCCCCGGTGCCAGCCATACAGGCCCTGAGCAATTCTCTCTCTCTCTCTCAAGATTTTACTTATTTATGACAGAGAGTGAGAGAGAGCAAGCATGCGTGCACGTGATGCGGCAGGGAGGAGTGGACGGAGGGGGACAGTCTGTGCCACACTGAGTGCAGAGCCAGTCGCAGGGCTCGAGCCCAACCCTGAGGTCACGACCTGAGCCAAAGATCAAGAGTCCGGCGCTTCCGGACTGAGCCACCTGGGTGTCCCTGAGCAATTCCTTAAACTCAGAATGTCCCCCAAACACAGTCAGGGCTTTTGCACTTACTGTTCTCTCTGCCTGGAACGCTTGTCTGCATCCCCTGCGCCTGTTGGGTCTTTAAGCAAATGTTACCTCTTCAGGGAAGCCTTCCTTGACTACCTTTAAAGACCCACAACCACTCCTCCGCTAGCACCCCCTGCGCCCACCCCCCGCTTTATCTCATTCCATGGCACCTAACCATCCTCTAATATTCTATATGCCTTAATGATGCATGTGTGTTTGTCGTCTGCCTCCACCAGCATTAAACTTTGTGAAGATAAGAGCTTGGGTCTGTTCTGTTCATTTGTTCAACAATATCACAAAGGACCCAGGGTCTTTCCTCCCTCCTCTCTTACTCCCTTAGGTTGGCTCCCCTCCCTCCTGGTTTCACGAGGGCCACTGCCCTTGCAAGCATCCCATACAGATGGCAATGTGCAATGGCAGAAATGGGACATCCCGTTATATGTCCCTTTTATATGGCCAGGGGAAATTTCCCCAGAGTCCAGCCAACTCCTCTCCCATTTGTTTTCCCAGAATTATGAGATATGCATGCTCTTGACCTAGCCCATGGATGGGCTTTAGGGATTCCATTAACTGCCCCTACTACCACCATGCAGTTATGTGAGATAAAAGCGCCGGATGAACATAAGAATAAGACAGGACATTCTTCTCTCTCTGGGCCCAGGTAATCAGGAGAGAATTTTGATGAGTGTCTCAAAATGCTGAGGTGGGAGGAGCTGACTTCCTTAGGGAATTGGGGAAATAAATCTAGGTACCTTTCTCCTTCCCGTAACCCACCAGCCCCCCATCTGACCCTGCCAACAGAAGCCAATGCAGATGAACAGACATCCTCTAAATTTAGGATGTATTAAAGCACCTGGAACGAAAGTGAGTACTACATGTACATAATACAACCTTCATTTCCACTTTCTCCACCTCCCTAAACCCAGGCTCTTCATAAGACCACCAGCCTACACCTTTCAGCCATGGCCCTCTGCTGGAGAAGAATAAGAACTTGATCAAAGCCTTTGCAGAGGTTACTTTTGAGGACACTGATCCTTGCCCACCACAAAGGTGTGAGGGATGACAGTTGTAATAAGTTAAAATCAATACACTGTACATGTAGGATAAAGACACAGAAACAAGAGAATTTGGACGTTGCAATGGAAAGTCATAGACACTCAAATGCCCCTTCGAGGAAATTCTGGTTGCCCTAGCTGCCAGAATATCATCAGCCAACAGCTTTCAGGTGTCAGCCCCTTTAGAGATGGCCTCGGCGTCAGAGAGCTGCCTGGACCAAGATCATGCCTCTCCCACGACACCCACATCCAGGGACTGTGATCAAGGTGGGAGTATGAAGCCACTGGACAGCTTGTACCTGCCAGCTTCTGAGTCCAAAATTATGGTCTGTTGGCTACCCTATTTTCTGTTCTTTCATCATGCCCTAGTTATAATTATTCTAGCTTTAAGACAAGTTTTAATATTTCTAGTGGTGCGACGCTCCATTATTATTCTTTCTAAAGTTTATTGATTTATTTTTTAAGATTTTAATTATTTATCTGAGACAACGAGAGAGTGAGAGAGCAGGGGCAGAGGGAGCAGGAGACTCCATGCTGAGCAGAGAGCCCAACGCGGGGCTCCATCCCAGGACACTGGGATCATGCTCTGAGCCGAAGGCAGACGCTTCACTGACTGAGCCACCCAGGTGCCCTCTTTCAAAAGCTTATTGGTTATCCTTACTGTTTTCACTGGGATTCCATTAAACATTTCAATTAAATTTATGAAGGATGACAATGTGGCATTCCCTCCAGGCTTGCCATTTACTCAATGTCTCACACTAAAATCTTGAGGTTATAAATTCTTAGAGATATTAAAGAACTAAAAAATTCTATTATTAGAATATTACACCCCGTCATGCAAAGATACTCAATACTATTGATTATTCCTACTGTCAAATCACTTGGTATTTGAAATTGATAGGCTGGCATCCTGCTACCTACAACCGTGGCCCAATACAATCATGCCTTCCCTTCCTTTTTTCAGACTGAAGTGATTCTGAGATGGTCTTGGCCCACTGTTTCTCAGCCTAGTGGTGAAGACCAAAAACAAAGAAGCTTCTTCCTATGTGTGATATGAGCTGTTCAAGGCAGTCAACTCGCCAGAAATGGAGACAGAAAATCAACTCTGGCTTATAGGGAATGAAGCTAGGAAATAGCTGGGATGATAACGTTATTCCCTTTTTACCTACTAATCCACTGAATGCTGCCCAACCACAATTGTGGAATAAGACAAAGAAATATTATTTATAGGGATCCCTGGGTGGCGCAGCGGTTTGGCGCCTGCCTTTGGCCCAGGGCGCGATCCTGGAGACCCGGGATCGAATCGCACATCAGGCTCCCGGTGCATGGAGCCTGCTTCTCCCTCTGCCTATGTCTCTGCCTCTCTCTCTCTCTCTCTGGGACTATCATAAATAAATAAAAATAAAAAAAATCATTCAAAAAAAAAAGAAATATTATTTATAAATATAGAGCTACATAATGCCGAGTATCCTCACTGCCTCAAGCCATTGCACCACTTCCAAGCATGGGTGCCCTGCTCCTCCAGTCATATGGCTGATTTTCACTCCGAGGATTGTAAAATAGTACAAGGTCACGTCTGGAACGGACGCAGAAGGAACTGCACTTATAAGTTCAGTCTCAAGATGTTGCTAACACCTCTCAATATTAAAACTAGCACATCTTTAGGTTGATGCCTAGAGAGGCCATGAAACATATTCAGAATAGCTTTATGTTTAACATACTTCTGGGTCTGACCATCATTATTTTTATTTTGCTCAACAAACTAAATCTCTTAAATTTCAAGTCTTTCCTTAAGTATAATCATATAGTCTTAGAAAGACTTTCCTCATTTTTCCTCTGGGTGCCTGGGGACAGTGAGTCTGAGAATGCTAGAACAGAGATCTAATCTACATAAACTCACGTATTATTTACAATTTTTCTATCAATAAAACCAAAATTAATATATTAGTTCTCTTGTCCCTGCATCTGCTCTAAATAAATAATGTTTTCCCCCTAAGTTTCAGGTACTATCCATTATGAAATTCTTGTTACCTTCACCCTTCCCCATCTTTTCCATATTATAAATTTCATCATTTAAGATTCAAGTTGGGTCACCAGCCCTGTGGACTGTCTTTTCAGGATTCCCATTTCCTTCAAGGTAAAACTACTTACTCTCTCGGCTGTGTTCCTAGAGACCTTCTCTGTAACCTTAATAAACACTTCTTATAATATATTATGCAAACAGTCTATTTCCTAACAAACACAGATCACTCTCTGTCATCTTTGTGTATCCTGCACCCAGCTCAATGCCTGGCATAGAGCAGAGGTCGCTCAAATGTCTGCTGAGTAGGTAAAAAAAAATCGAGGCTGATGCAGCTGATTTATTAAAATCATCTTCTCAGTATTTCTTCAACTCTTCCCTATAGAAATAAAACTATATGCTAGTAAGAGATGTCCATTATGAGACATAACAACATAAAGTGCTTACTATCAGGCATTTTAAAGCATTTAGAGAAACTGAGAAACAACTCAGTCCCTCCACTTGTCCTGCATGCGTTGAACTACCGTTCCTATAGAGGCAGAAACATTTTAGAGTTGCAGGAAACCAGCCAGTCTCATGAATAAAGTACTCGAGGAGCTTCACTCAGGGCCTGGAGATGAAGGCTGAAGGTATTTTACTTACGGGCCCCTCTCCTATCCCCAGTCCTGAAAAAGATAATTAGGGGAGAGGAGTGACTCTTGGGGAAATAGTACTATATTCCATACCTCCCAATTTTAGCTTCTTAAATCTAAATTCATCAAATGCAATTTAGAACCATAAAAATGTATCACAGTGTTTTAAAAAACCCTCCATTTTCACATATAATGTTTTAGAGTATTTACAGTGTAAAAAGCACAATGAGCCTTTTGCACTTTCTCTAATTTTAAGGGGAAAACAAAGAAAAAATGTCCCCTAACTACATTCTCTCTACTTCCCTCCTTTGGCTATTTTCCTTTTTCACCCCCAGGCCTTACCATCTCCTTCCTCCCCTACATAGGGTGTCACATCTCCCCACAGAGACAGCCTCCCTTATGTAGCCATGGAGCAACAGTGATTGTGCCCTAGAAGGGAATAATTCTATCTGACTCCGTTTTTAAAGACTCATTTAATTATAATTATCAGAGATGCTACACAAATAATGGTCCATTTCTTTTTTTTTTCATTGCCCTTGAAAGCACTCTCATGATCATTTTAACCTCATACGAAGAGACCCATTTTCGGTCAAATGAAAAAATTCATCATAGCATCACCAGGATTCCATCCCAAACCAAGTGTTTCTTTATATTAACCCAAGATTATTATATTTTATTCATTACAGGCGATCTTACTCGAGCTACCACCTGAAATAAACACAAACTATATATGATGCAAATCTGTTCTACTGATAGCACATGAACAGGTCCCATTCTTTTGAAAGCCCCGATTTCCACACTGGGTTCAGGTATTGCAGACCCTCGGGCAAGGCACCTTTGGAGACATTTTCAAATAAAGATGTTTCTTTTCTACACTTAGGAACAAAACCAAACCAAACTAAACAAATGGCCCGCTAATGGAAACATCTGAATTTTATGTTCTGAAGTGAGAAAAATGCTAAAAATATTCCGAACATTGCTAAAGGGTCCAAGATGAGATCACTAATGTGATGTAAGGAGAGCGTCTACGTGCCCCAGAACTCAGGTGCTGAAGCCCTACCTCCAGGCCCCGGGTCTGGAGGGGCCTTGGGAGGCCACAGGGGAGGCTCTCTGGGGGGCTGGGTGTCCCCAGGAGCGGGGCGGAGCTCTGCCCACGTGCAGCACCAAGGCGAGGGCAGCTCCTCAGCAGCGGGCGCCCTCCCCGGCCCTTGACCTTGGGCCTCCGCCTGGAGGACTCGGGGGGCCCAGGCGTCCTTTAGGAGCGCACCCGGAGGCCGTGCTCTGGCGGCCGCACCGGCCAGAGCGGGCGTCGTCTGAAGTCGCGGGGCACCCCGGGGCCTGGGCCTGGCCGCCCGCAGGAACCCGGCACTGCAGGACGCCACAGCACCCTGCAGAGTTCTGGGGGCGGCCAGTGGCACCGGGAGCAGCCCGCCCGGCCTCGACCACCACGACCACCGGCGCCCTGCCTATTCTCTGTATCATCCATTCTTTCCTCTTTGCAGCAGCTGCATGTCTTTTCTCAAACTGCATATGTACATCCAAGTCTACTTTAAAAAGTCATTTATTTGTTCCGGTATTATTCGTGGAATCAATGGTCATGTGCTATTTTTAGCAACGCCTTTAGTGTCCAAGTCCTTCCTTGCCCAATCTGCCTGTAATTAACCTTTGAATTACTCTGTGTTATCTGTTCCAAAAGGCACATTTTTACTCACATTTTTTGTCTCTGAAATCACGATGCCATACAATTGATGGCATGCCAGTTTAACTGGTGATTTTTCTTTCTTAATGCTTACAAGCTGCCTCATTGTTTCATGATCACTGGTGTCTCAGATTTGATGAAAGAACCCTAGAACCCTGCTGACAATCCAGCCTTCTTTTTAATGTCACAAAATAGACCCAGGACAGCTTCCAAACACAAGATCTCAGTATTCCAGTGCTTATTCCACCAGCATCACTAGTTCCGACGGCAGATTTCCCATCCTAAACTAAGACCCAAAAACCTTAGCATACGTTCATTCATTTGCAACCAGACAAAGCATCTCACTCTCTAAATTGTCAGCTATGAGAGCAGTGTCCATGTCTGGGTTTTTCTTTGCCACTACACACTCCCAGCCCAACAGTACCTGACTCACTACGGGAGCTCACTATACATGTTTTGACTAAGTAAATTCAAGGACACCCTGAACAGCCCCACTTGTCAGACTTTACCCTGAGTATAACAGCAGATACTCTCAAATAGGTCATATTTTGGTGAAGGAGAGATGCGTGAACCCAACTGTTGCTCATTTACATGAACAAAGAGTGCAAAGAGAAAGCACCTCATTCTTGCACAGTGGAATTTTAAATAGGAGGTGACATCTACGTTGAGTCCTTGCATAGCAGTTGGCCATGCAGAGAAGGGGGAGAAGTGGGCAGAGGCAGAAAGCAAGGGAAAGAAAAAGCCTGTTCTGAGAATTCCTATGCAGTGCAGAGGGGAGGAAAGAACACACTCTGTAGCAGGAAGTGGACAGACGTTTCACATGCCAGGATAACAAACAGGACTGGTGACGTAATTTGCGGGGCCCGATTTAAACAAAATAAAAATACGGGGCCCCTTGTTCAAAAATTATTAAGAATTTCAAGATGGTAACAGCAGAGCATTAATTAAACCAAGTTTGGGCCCTTCTAAGTGGGAATGCAGAGGCCACACGCCTATGAAGGCAGCAAGCCCTATAAGGCTCTTAAACTGGGAAGTGACAAGATCACACTTGTATTTTAGGAAGGAAATGCTAGTGGCAGAGGAGAGGACACTGAGCCTGTTCTTTTTTTTTTTTTTTTTTTTTTTTCATTGAGCCTGTTCTAAAGAGTGACGGGCAGCAAGGAGAGAACACAGCAGCTGCTGCTTTCGTCCCTTGCTGAGAAAGTCCCCTCGTCCCTAAGGGGAGAGGCAGACCGCCTGGGAGAGACTTCTGATTTAGCTTTTTGGTTATTTCTTAGTAGAGCAAGTTTTTTCTTGAGGTAGCTTACGTCTCTCTCTTCATTGGCTTAAAAAAAATGAAATTACTACCAATGAGATTTGGGCCAGAGTTGACCAACTTTCCACACAGGATCACCGTGAACTAAAAACCAAGCTGGCAAGCAAAAGATACTTTTTTTGTAACCCTCCATATATTCCTCCCTTTGTCTTTCAAAAAGAAAGATAACTAAAATTAGTCAGAAGTCAAATATCACACAGTACCTTCTAAAAATTCTGATTGAGCTACCTTTCTTTTTTTTTTTTAAGTAACCCTTTTTATTTTAACCTGTCACTTTGTTCTCACAAGACTGTTGTGCTTTTGTGAAATCTTCCCACAGGAAGAAAGTATTCTTTTCGAGATCTGGGTCTCTCATTTTGGTATTTAGAAAAAAGAAGCTTAACGGTTGCTTTTATTTCTTTAAAAAAAAAAAGGAATTTTTGAAGAAATTACCATAAAATTTAAAATATCAGCTATTGAAATGAATATTTACTTTATGGCAATTAACACTTTGAAGATAAATATAGTTCAACAACATTTTGCCAAGAGTAGAACCATCCTTCCGTGCAACACATACACACAAAAAAGCCTCTTCATTTAAATTGTTAAAAGAGCATAGTTTTTACATATCAAACCAAAATAAAAGCAAAAAAAAAAAAAAGCCTGATTTAGAGTTTCTTTCTCCTGCACTTTTAGAAATCAGGATAAGAACTTGACACAAATCATCCTGACTCTACGATACTCTGAAGAACCCAGAGGCACCATGTAAAAAAATACACAGGGTTGCAGTTAACATTCTACCAACTAAACAGGAGTAGTAACTACTATAGTTATCAGTTACTGAACATCAGCTGGATGTCAAGAATTCTACTAAGTGACATTACATCATTTAATCTGCATAAGAATTTACAGGTATATTGCTGAAACTTACAAATGATTATTCTCATAATTTTCAGTTTTCAATATTTAAAAGGCCATTATTTGGTTGCTGTTTTGTTTTGTTTTTTAATTTTGAAATAATCTCAAGCAAAGAAAAGTTGCAAATACTGTACAGGTAACTTTTCCTGAACCATGTCAGATTCAGTTGCTAACAAGATGTCATCCATCACCCATAAATACTTCAATGTAGTGGTTCTCAAAGCGTGGGCCATGGCTTTGAGGGTCCCTGAGAGTCAAAAATACTCAGACGTTAATTATCTGCATTCTTCAGTGTGTTGACACTTGCTCTGATGGCACAAAAGCAATGGTGTGTAAAAATGCTAAACCTGTACCATGAATTAGAGCAATGGCACCTAACTATATCCTCCACAGATTTGCAGGGAAAAGGAAAAAGTCAGTTGTGTTTGAGAATGTCCCTTGAAGAAGCAGTAATATCATTAATTGTATTAAATCTCTACCCTTGAGGACACATTTTTAATGTGCTGTGTGACAAAATGGGAAGTACACAGAAAGCACTTTTTCTGTGTGCCTAATTCAATGGGTGTCTTGAGGAAAGCATCTGTGCAACAGAGTTCTGTAAGCTGAATTAGGCTCTGTTTTCATACTGAACCATTTTACTTGAAAGAACAACGGACAGAAAAACCATGCTTCTTCAGGTTTAGCACATTTTTTAAAATGAAATGAGTCTGTCATTTTAGAAAAACAACCAACAGTATTTGTCGTCCATGATAAAATTTGAGGTTTTAAGTGAAAAATCAGAATTTTGGAAAACCTGTAGCTACCTTCATGTGCTTGAGAGAAAAGGTTTTTCTGATAAGATTGGGAATGATACTAATGATTGGGATTTTTTTGGTGCTGTGTCAACATTTGTGAAATCTGCAAAACTCTGGAATCAATACTGATGACCAACACACACAGTTATAAAATAGTAATGCATAAAAGACTTATGCAAAGTGCAAGGCAGACAAGTGGATTTTAATGTAACTGATTATGAAAATCCATTGATACGTTTTCAGATTCCCTGCTGCAACTAACTTTTAAGAAACTTCCATTTATGGAGTTTTGATGTAGTATCAAAGAAGAATATCCACAACTACCTGAAGAGGCTATTCTAATCACTTCCTATTTTCCAACTACATTACCATGTAAAGCCAGATTTTCTTCTACTTCAACCAAAATAACATCGCAGCAGACTAAATGCAGAAGCAGATATGCAAATGAGACTGTCTTCTACTGTGCCAGATATTAAATAGATTTGCAAAAATGTAAAACGCCACTCTTGTCACTGAATTTTGTTTTGCTTCAGAACATATAGTTGTCTTTCCTGCTAAAAAATGTTAGATGAACATACAATGGGTTTACTGTTATTCTTATAGGAATTAAATAATTTTTTAATTAGTTTTAATTTCTAAGGTAATTAACATTGACAGCTGTATCCTAGGTAAACCGAAGCTCTTTGGGGCCCCTCGACATTTTAGGAGTTGTAAAAGGGTCCTGAGACTAAAAAGTTTATGAATGCTGCTGTTGTATGTATTTCCTACAAACACAGTCTCCAAAATCAGCCATCAAAAGCAGGAAATTTATACTGATGCATTACTGCCTCTAGGCCTCAGAGTCTGATCCAGTTTCACCGACTGCCCCAACAATGTCCTTTGCAGAGAAAGGATCCAAATCAGAGTCACCTGACACATTCAGCTGCCATGTCTTGTTTAGCCTCTTCCAATCTGGATCAGCTTTTCCGTCTTCTCTTGGCCTTTACGACTTTGATACTTTGTAGATTACAGGCCAAATGGTTTGTAGAATATCCCTCAACTTAGGTGCGTGTGTGTTTCCACACGATTAGCCTTAGGTCATGCACCCTTGGCAGGACCACCGCCGAAGCGAGGCTGTGTTTCTCACCACATCCTATCGGGTGGCACACAGTTTCAATGTCCCACTACTGACTGAAGGAAGTCTGACCTCTTACTAAGATGCTGTCTGCCCGACTCCTCCCCGGTGAGGTTACTATTTTTCCCTTTGTAGTCAACAGGTATTTTGGTATTCTGTAGGGAGGTATTTTGATACTATATAAAATCCCATTTAAAAAAAATTGAAGTATAATTAGCATATGGTATTTTATTAGTTTCAGGTGTACAATATAGTGACTCAACTATTCCATACGTTCCCCAGTGCTCATCAGGATAAGTATATTCTTAAGAGCTATTTCACACTCATCTTCTATTCTCCCAGCCCCAGCCCTGAACCAGCCATTTCTCCAAGGATCCCTGGATCCTTTATTAGAAAACCTATCTAGAACCAAGATGTAGGTGCAGAGTTTGCTCATTGCAGTGGGGGTGTTGCTGCCCCCAGGAAGGACCATAGGCCTGGGCAACCAACACTAGCAGGGTAACAGGCTCAAGACAACCACATACTGGGGACTGTCCCACAGAGCAGCTAGTTGCCCACTGAGAGACACCACTAGAGATGCTTTTATAGAGAAGCCAAAGATCCAGGCTTTGAGGGTTCTCCTCCAGAGCTCAGATTTACATTTACGTTGTAAATCATCTTGGATACTAAACACACAAATGTCTTTGATGCATGCTGTGCAATAGAGGCTGATAAAATAGTGTTAAGTTAGGCTTTGGTTTGAGAAGGGATAGGTTTGTGGCCTTCACTTGGTGAATAAAAATGTAAATAAATACTTGAGCTCTGTAGGGGCAAAACAAGCTCTTGGTTACTTATTGAGTTTCATGCTAAATGTATATAAGCGACTAACTGTATACTTTGCTCAGAGCATTTCCGGAAAGTGTGCCAAACAGATATTGAAAAGTAAATCCCATCTGCCCACAGAAACAACTTTATAATTGGAATTTCTGTTACTAAAATCAATCGTAGCTAAGCCCAGTAATATACCATAAATACACAAACATACAATGCCATTAGCCTCTGTAATTTAAAATAGTAAAACTGTGTGCCCAAATACTGATTGTCTCGAAGACCCAATTTACTGTGAAGTGTGTGTATGTATGAGTGTCCGTGTCTGTCTGTGTATGTGTGTGTGTGGCCTGCAATACATGGTATATAAAAATGTATGTATTTGGCCTTAAAACATATTAGTTAGTCACATTTATCTTAATATACAACAAAACTGCCTCCTTAGAATTTAGAAGAATGATTTAAATGGTATGGGCTTTTAAAAAAGAAGTTCAAGGAAGTATAAGCTAAACCTTCTATATCAGTACATTTCTCTAGGGCTGACAGAGGCAGTGTCACTTCCATTGTCCATATACTTTCAAAGTATTGCAGTAGAAGCTCAACAGATATTAGAATAAAAAGGGATGAACCAAGATTGGTATTAGACCATAATGCCATGGTATTAGACCATGGATCAAGGCAGTTATCAGAGGAGTCCCTGAATTCCTTAAAATTGCAGGCAAAATATTCTGTATATTCCAGTGACCTTGAACAACACGGGTTAGACAGCATGGGTCACTTATACATGGATTTTTTACAGTACAGTACTGTAAATGTATTTTCTCCTTAGGATTTTTCCAATAGCATTTTCTTTTCTCTAGCTTACTTTAGTATAAGAACAGAGTATATAATAGATATAACACACAAAATGTGTTAATTGACTGTTTATGTTATAGGGAAGGCTTCTAGTCAACAGGTTATCAGTACTTCAGTTTTTGAGGAGTCAAAAGTTACACATGAATCTTTGACTGCGTGGAAGGTCAATACCCCTAAGCCCCAGATTATTTATAGGCCAACTATATACATACATATTTTTATAGGGATGTTTTTTATCATTTTGATTCACAAAAAGGTCATGACCCTCAAAAGAGTAAAAAATTTGGTTGTTAAATTAATACTCAGAAATAACCACCATGAATGGTCTGAGCTACATAACCTTGCAGACCTTTTTTTATGATATATATCTATATGTGTTATATACATACAAAATGTTTTCCTGAGTTTAGTATTTGTGGGGTTTTTGTTATTGTTGTTTTACAAAAGTAAGACCAGACTCTCTTGAAATATGCTACTCCACAACTTGCTTTTTTTCAGTAAAGATGGCCTTCCATGTCAATACATATAGATAGACTTTTTAAATTACGTGGAAAGGCTGGGCCATAATTTATTCAACCAGTCATTCAATACACAGTATGAGCAGGGACAGATCAAAGGAAGAATTCATTATACTAGAGAAGGGGAATGCATCAAGGAAAGCTAAAAAAAACCCAGAACGCCAATGAAGTCAGGAGTACTTTTTTAGGTCATTAAGACCTTATTAAAAACACAACAATAGCAAAAAAAAAAAAAAAAAAAAAAAAAACCGAGAAAGACAAAATAAGGATGGAGAAACTGCAGTGTTTACATGTTACCACCAATACCAAAAGCAGTTTGGCCAAAAAGAATTATGGGCGCATCTAAGGCAAGGCTCCTCACATGTGCCCCCTATTCCAGGACCTCTCCCCAGGCCAAAGACATGATAATAAGAGAATAAATATTGCATATTTTATATACAAATAAAGTATGCAAAATAAGCCCTGCCTTAAGGCAGAGTCTAGTCAAGCCCACCTTGGGGAAAGGTCTGGGGAAGAATCTGAGAAAGGCTCTACCACAGGCATCAAAGGCAGAAAGTCATAAAGGAGAGACCCCTGGAGTAATAAAGAGCCATACTGAGCCAGAGCTTTCCAGAGTATCTGGGGACGCTGGTCACTATGTTACCCACATAACTACAGTCAGACAGGTGACAGCACACGGCTGCAGTTTTAATTATCCATACCAAGGTTTGGAAGGAATCACTGACCAAGAAGAGGTAGCAGCTCACATTCTCACCACCCTGTGTATGAGCTGATCTAGTAACACAGAGTAATCTAGCTTTTTCTATCTCTAGTGAGGCCTGCGGCCTATCTTTGCTCAAAGAGGACACTGGAATAGGGGGCCATTGACAGACATTCAGATAATTTCTCATTTTTCACATGGTATAAGCAATACCATGAATATCCTGCACATAAATCTTTGTGCAGTTTACCTGAGTTTTTCTGTAGGATAAACTTCTAGAAGTAGGATGGTCAGATCAAAGAGTGTGTGTGTGTTTATAGAGATGGAGTACAGGAGGAAAAGGGAATCAACTTTCACTTTTTATAATTCTATACAGGTTGAATTAATTGGTTAATTTCAGAAAAATATCACTTTTCTCATTTTATTTATTTATTTTTAAAGATGTTACTTATATATTCATGAGAGACACAGAGAGGGGGCGGAGACATAGGCAGAGGGAGAAGCAGGCTCCCTGCAGGGGAGCCCGACAGGGACTCAATCCCAGGACCCCAGGATCACACCCAGAGCCAAGGGCAGATGCTTAAGCACTCAAGCCGCCCAAGCGCCCCTTACTTTTTTCATTTTAAAAGAAAAAAAGTATTTCCTTAGGTCAAGATTGGCTCCCAGGTCTATAGGAACTATAAAGAGAGCCAGGCTGCAAAGAGTCAAATATATAAAGAGACAAAGTGTTCACTAGAAGCTAGAGGAGTCGCTGGAGAGACCTGGATACAAGAAATAGGAGTCACTGAGGCAGGTCATGCCAAGGTTCATTCAGGCACAGGCTGCAGAGCTGGCCAGGGGCATCAAATGGTTAGGCCTCCCCATAAGGCTGCTCCTATCATGTAAGTAAACATGCCGGACTCTCTCCACTCGACACTCGTGACCACACACACTCCCTGGCAATAGGTGGAATGCTCACGAAGGAAGCCTCTGGCTCTGTTTTGGCTTCCTTTATACATGCCAACAGGGAGCAGTTACACTGGTAAGCGCTACAGCCTGCACGGCCATTATACTTAAAAACAAACCAATGCAAAAACAAACAAAACCGGGCATTCAATTTTATCATCCTACTAAACTTGATTTCAGGCAAGTTTTCCCTTAAAAGGTATATGTATTCTTTTTTTTTTTTTTTTTATGATAGTCATACAGAGAGAGAGAGAGAGAGAGAGAGAGAGAGGCAGAGACATAGGCAGAGGGAGAAGCAGGCTCCATGCACCGGGAGCCTGATGTGGGACTCGATCCCAGGTCTCCAGGATCGCGCCCTGGGCCAAAGGCAGGCGCCAAACCGCTGCACCACCCAGGGATTCCCCAGTATATGTATTCTTGAGTCTCCCAACAGAAGCAGGTTTCAGGGTCTGCAAATTTATATGCCAGTTCCTAAATCTTGGTTAGTTCTCCAGGAGCTCCCTTTAGAACTGAACAGTGTGAAATTTAAGTGCTCGGTCCTGGACACGTCAGGCACATGGGCTCTCCCTCCCACATCCCCCACCCCCCAGGACAGTGTCCTGCAGCAGCAATCCCCAACGTATCATTGCTGGCCACGCTGAGCACCTGGCCCCTCACCCGTGCACCCGGCTCACAGGCCAGACTCCATACTGCGTACTGCAGCTGAATACACGCCTCTCAAAATTTGGAACTCTGTTACTCTATTTCTCCCATCTCACAGGGCTCTTAAAAAAAAGAAAAATCACAACAGCAACTTTTGAGTGCTTACTCCATGCCAGGCACCCTGTCAAGTGTTTTGTGTGGATTATCTCATTTAATTCTCCAACTATCTTATATGACACAGTCAAGGACTGTCTCTGTTTCAAGATGAGGAACTGAAGTGAAATAGTTTGCCCGATGTCAGAAAGCTCTGTTAGAGACCAGCTGGGAACCTAGACACCCAGCGATGGAGAAGGTGGCTTATTCCCACCTACACTACTCTCTTGATGATGTCAGGTGCTGCTTCCCTAGAAGTTGAGGCTGGAAGCCCTACTACATTCAGATCAAAATTCTGTGAGGAACAAAACAAATATTTCAGTTTTAGAATTACTCTTGCCTTGCTGATAACTGTCACTACATTTAACTCATAAACTCACTTCTGAAACTCTCACTATATGAGAATATCTGGAAACATGGCCCTGAACACTCTGACTTTGGCTTATCGGTTTTTAGGTAATTTGATTCTGGATAGTGTCATAATGGTACCAAAGCATATCCTCCACAGTTTCTTTTTAGAAGGCAGTTGATGCTACAGACATTTATTCACCCACTGAACAAATTTTTAGAGAATACCTGCTATGGATCAGGTGCTGTTAGCCATGACCAAAACCAGGTTGCTTACCTTGGAGCTTAGAGACTATTTGAGGGAGAAAGGAAAGAAATAAGTAAAAATACAATACATCAGATTTGGTAATAAATGCCATCAAGAAAATATGAAGCAAAGCAAGGGGTAGGGAATGAAAGAACAATTATTTAAAAATGAGAGTATTTTTTGAAGCTAAGAAAATGTCCATTCCAAATTTGTCAAACTGATACCTCATTGCGTTTAAATTCCTGTGTCAAACCCTAATGTGCAACAAATTTGTAATACAACAGGTAATTAATGGATCAAATTACACAAATAATTAAATGGTGAATCCTAAAGAAGTAAATTTTATTTGTTTTTGCTATACTTTTCAATTATTTCTTTTCTTTAAGATTTTATTTATTTACTTACTTGAGAGAGAGATGGGGGCGGGGGCAGAGGGAGAGGCAAAGAGAGAATCTCAACCAGACCCCATGCTAAGCACAGAGCCTGATACGGGTCTCGATCCCAAGAGTCAGACACTTAACTGAATGAGCCACCCAGGCACCCCACTTCTCAATTATTTCTAAGCAAAAAATTGAATGCTTGAAAATTTTTCAAAGGATAAATATCACACAATGTAATGTAAAATATAAAACACACTGTCCATCTTAATAAACACCATGTCCCTATATATGTACTTTCAGTCCAATTTTTAGGAAGTCTAATTGTAGATTTGAGGAAGCCTATTGTCAAATCCCAAAGATTTGTTAGCCTACTTCTGGTGTTCACACCTAATGTGGGGCTTGAACTCACAATGCTGAGATCAAGAGTTTACCAAATAAGCCAGCCAGACATCCAATATCCTTTTACCTTTATAAGCTTCAACAATGACCACAGCATCACTGTCATGAAAAGTTACCTGGAAAAGTAAGGGCCAATGTCTTTTTTCTCCCTTTTATCCGCTCCCATTCCTCATTATCAAATGCCATAAGCAAACAAGAATTAAGAGCTATGAAAGCGGGATCCCTGGGTGGCGCAGCGGTTTAGCGCCTGCCTTTGGCCCAGGGCGCGATCCTGGAGACCCGGGATCGAGTCCCACATCGGGCTCCCGGTGCATGGAGCCTGCTTCTCCCTCTGCCTGTGTCTCTGTCTCTGTCTCTCTCTCTCACTGTGTGTCTATCATAAATGAAAAAAAAAAAAAAAGAGCTATGAAAGCACATCACATTTCATTGGGAAGTCATGAAAAGTATTTCACTGTAGGAAGTTTAGTAAAAAAAAAAAAAAAAAAGCAATAGGTGTTGTATGTAAGTGAGGAATCACTAACTGTATACCTGTGACTAATATTACATTGTATATTAACTAAATTGAATTTAAATAAAAACTTGGAAGAGCGGGGCCTGGTGGCTCAGCCCTTCAGCCATCAGACTCTTGATTTCAGCTCAGGTCAGGGTCTTGAGATTGAGTCCCCTGTCTGGCTCTGTGCTAGGCATAGAATCTGCTTAAGATTCTCTCTCTGATCTCCCTCTGCTGCTTCCTGCTCACTCTCCTTCTCTCTCTCTCTCTTTCTCTCTCTCAAAACAAAACAAAACAAAACAAAAACTTGGAAGAGAAAAAGGCAGTAAAGAGGCTTGTACATCTTCCTCAGGAAGAATAAAACGATACAAGAGATAATATCCTTATGTGTGATTATGTCACGTATATGATACGTAGAAATGCAACATACATATGTATAAGAATATATATATGTAAACATATATTTGGCAAGATACATATAAGAATAGCACACGTAGGGGCACCTGGCTGGCTCAGTGGAACACGGAATTCTTGGTCTCAGGACTGTGAGTTCCAGGCCCACCCTGGGTGTAGAGATTAGTTAAAAATGAAATCTTAAAAAGAAAAAAAAAAAAAAAGCATGCGTATGAGATGCTACCTTGCACAGCACACAGTATGTGAGGCAATATAAAACAGAGAAAGGAGAGTAAGGAGGAGTCTGGGGAATGTGAGGGAGCAGATCACCTAGATCCTGCTACCGGTTATCTCCCGTGAAATTACGGAGATGCTAACTTTTATTATTCTCTCAAACACCTGAGTCGGCAAAATTATTTTGCAAATGTCAATGAATTCCAACAACTTTTCAAGTGGCGGCCTGTTAGAACCAGAAATGGGAAAAGCAGCGGCAAATTTTCTTTAGCAGTAGGTATTAGAGGCCTGGATGACGAAAAGCAGAAAGATGAGCAAAATTCAGTAACCTGCAGCAAGCATCCTGCCCACAGGGAAAGCAGTGTGGATCGTGTTGGGAGACATTTTGTGGACTGCCCTGGGTGAAAACCAGTTAAATTTCTCATTCTGCCCCAAGAAAGCAATGAACATATTATACCTGGAAGGGCAAAGATTGAAAGTTAGACCTTCCCCTACGTTCAAAAATGTCTTAAGGACATTACCTTGTTTGATCTTCACAACAATCTGCTAAGTTACACAGAGCAGGTATTATCAGTGTCACAGACAGGAACGAACCCATCCTGCACAAAGTACAACAGACTGTTTGAGGTTACAAAGATGCCCAGTGGAAGACCCAAGATGGATCCAGGTCACCTAAAAACTAATCCATGGTCACAGCATCATGCTCTCGTAACAATTCCTGGTATTTAATAGAACAATCTGGATAAAAACAATGTTGTCAGTTTCACAGTCCAGAACACTTTTTTAAAAGGTCTGGATTCCAGCTCATTTAAGAAGGTGGATAATCCTTAATCATTCAGATCCACTAATTATTAATGTCTACAACAAGACCTGATAAATGCCTATTAGATTTTCCTTAGAGTCTTTCCTGCCCACACAGGAGATTATATATACTCCTGCTATGTCCTCCCCACTGCTTTGAGCAGGTCTCATTTGCCACCCACATATTTAAAGTAGATGAATGGTAAAGTGAAAAATGATAAATTCCACCTCATGATTTTGAAATGTAAGTAAGGTAAACTGCAAATTCTGAAGGTCAAGAAGTTCAAGATGAATGTCATTAATTAAACAACCAAGTTCTAAAATTATCCATCATCATTTTCAAATTGAATCAAGGAAAATAAACTTTCCACAATACCTCACAGAGTTTTCAGCACTTTATTTACATACTCTAAAATGATCAGTCTTTACAATTTTATACCAAAGAAATTAGAAAGGAAACATTAATATTAGTTCACCATACAGAAAAAAGTTTGGCTTTTTAATAAAACAAATTTTAATATATAATCTGTAAGTTATTGTTAGCCATGTATATAACTGTGAGGGTGTAACTATGTATCTACCAGCTTTTTAATTTAGGGGAAAAGATTAAAATGAGAACTTGAAGAAATTAATTTGAGTTGCTTATAAAAGTGGGTTTATGAAGCAGAACATCATAGTAGAATGTACATGTTGTGGTCATGCACGACAGAAAAGCAGCTTTAAAAAAACATTTTCACAATGACTTGCTCAAAGAGCTTTCTGGAATGGCGTGCTCGCACGAGGCAGTACACTCTGTAAGTGGGCTGCCTGGGCCCAACCCTGGCTCTGCCACTCCTCAGCAACGTGATCCTATTAGCTTCCTGTGGCTGCATCACAAATTCCTCACGGAACTGAGTGGTTTAAAACAACACCCGTTCCTTATCTCAGTTTCTGTAGGTCAAGAATGTAGCCACGGCATACCTGGGTCCTTTGCTCAAGTCTCAGAAAGTTGCAATCTCATCAGAGGCTCAGGTTCCACCCTCAAGCTCACCCTGTGTGTGTTCACAGGATTCTATTCCCTGCGGTTATACAACTGGAGACCCCTCTCCTTGAGGCCACCTGCCATTCCCTGACACGTGGCCCTCCCAACACACAGCAGTGTGCTTCTACAAGCCAAAGGAAGGGCATTTCTGGTGCTTTCAATCTGCCACCTGAGGGAAGACTTGAGGCTTTTAAAGAGATCACCTGATTGGGTCAGTCCCACCAAAGATAATCTTTTGACTAACTTGAAGTCAACTGATGGGACCAAATATCTGCAAACTCACTTCACCTTTGCCATATAATGTAACCTAACCACAAGAATGTCATCCATTATATCCACCAGGCCTGCCTACACTCAAATCTGGGATTACGTGGGGTGTGTACACCATGGGACAGGAATCTTCAGAATTATCTTAGAATTCTGCTTACCACAAGTATCTTACTTGTGTCCTCTCTCAAATGGGGACAACAGAAGTACCAATCTCAGAGAGCTGTTCAATGATTCAAGGAGCTGATTTCTACAAAGCTCTCAGGGCAGTCTCCAGCACATGTAATCGTCACAAGAATAATGGCTCAATAGAAATAAAGAAGGAAAATAGTGGTCCACGAGTTGTTGGGTGCTCAACTTTGCTTGGCTCTAAGACTAAGGTGATACAAAATTGCAAAATCTTATACAAGTCATCTTCATTTCCTTTTTAAATTCTTCTAATATAACTGGAAAATATGGCACCCTGGGCTTGCATTGCCACATGGTAACAATAAGGTGGAGCTGCCATCTCTACATGGGGAGGGTTCTTCAGTTCTCCAGGCCTCTCCACTCTTTCTTATCTCACCTTAGCCTACCTGATTCATTTCTATCTGGTCTCTAAAAGCATATGCATCTATCTATCTATCTATCTATCTATCTATCTATCTATCTATCATCTATCTATCTATCATCATCATCTATCAGGGACAGTGAGTGAGAGAGAGAGAGAACACAAGCAGCAGGGGATCAGCAGGCAGCCCAATGTGGGGCTCAATCCCAGGACTCCAGGATCATGACCTGAGCCAAAGGCAGCCACTTAACTGACTGAGCTATCCTGGCACCCCTGCATATGCATTTCTGACTGGAAATCTAGACTGATCCCTTTCAGCTTATGCCCAGTGTACAATATAAAGACAGAAAAGATAGGCATGTAGCAAAATATATTTTTTGAAAATATAAGATGTTAAACATAAAAAATGAAAGGAAAAGAAGCAAAAAATGTACTTCTCATGCCATTTTTTAAAAGTCAAAGAGGAATAAGGTAAGGAATCCAAATGCAGCCATCAAAAAGAAATATTTTGTAGGCAGCACATAACAACAAAAGTTTGAGATTTAAATTTATTGCTTCCAAGAGTATGAAAAACTTATACTGAACTATGGGTTTGGGGGTTATAGTGGTATGTCAGCACAGGTTCGTCGACTGGAACAAAGGCACTACCCAGGACTTTGACCGGAATGGACGCTTTGTGTATATGGTCAGGATCTGTACCTTCCACTCAAGTTTGCTATGAACATAAAACTGCTCTAAAAAATAAAGTGTACTTTTAAAAATAAATAAACTGAAATATTTTAAAAATCTATTAAGACAAAAAATTTCTCCTCAAAACATTCTTTAAAATTTTTCAAAACATCTTTAAAATGGCTTGAAAAGTATTTTCTTTCTCCCAAAACCATTCCTAAGCATCTGACAACTTAAAATTTAGTCACAAAAAAAGATCAGGAACAATTCATATTCCCACAATGCTCATACTATTCAAGAAAAAGTAACCATTCCTATGGATTGATTCTCCATTCATCCTGGATCACAGGCTAATACACAGGGTATTTTATTTGCTTTTAAAAACACATTACCTTTTGGCCGGAACCGCCATCTTCCAGTAATTCGCCAAAATGACCAACACAAAGGGAAAGAGGAGAGGTACCCACTATATGTTCTCTAGGCCTTTTAGAAAACATGGAGTTGTTCCTTTGGCCACATACATGCGAATCTATAAGAAAGGTGATATTGTGGACATCAAGGGAATGGGCACTGTTCAAAAAGGAATGCCCCACAAATGTTACCATGGGGGAAGGGTCTACAATGTTACTCAGCATGCTGTTGGCATTGTTGTAAACAAACAAGTTAAGGGCAAGATTCTTGCCAAGAGAATTAATGTCCGCATTGAGCATATTAAACACTCAAAGAGCCGAGATAGCTTCCTGAAGTGTGTGAAGGAAAACTCAACTCAACTCAAGCGCCAGCCTGCCCCACCCAGAGAAGCACACTTTGTAAGAACCAATGGAAAGGAGCCTGAACTGTTGGAACCCATTCCCTATGAATTCATGGCATGGTAACTGTAAAGAAAATAATAAAAGACCCCAGGATTGTAAAAAAAAAAAAAATAATAATAAATAAAATAAAATAAAAACACATTAATATCCCCCTAAAAGTCTGTACCACAATACTTGATTTCTTTCATCTACCATAAGCAGCTGCATTGTCAAAGAGTCCCAGAGGCAGTCTGCTGTGTAAAATGATGATTGGAATAATATTAAGCCCTTCTTATAGAGATCATCATGCAGTTGTGCCAGGAGAAAATTAATAATGCTTTAGCACTGTGTGTGAAAGGGTGACGGAAAGAAGACAAAGCCAAAGAAATAACAAAAATATTTTAATTCATGATTTGATTATGATGGTACAAGGTAACTTTATAAAGACACATATCTGTTCTTATGTTTTCAAGAATGAACTTGAAAGAGAAGACAAGGGTAGAGGGGGATCTTACAACTGTTTATTTTCCATTTAATGCAGTAATTTGCAGCATATTTAGTTCCTTCACCCTTAACATGATCTTTGAAATGTACTTTATATCTCCTGACTAGTAACCATTCACCACTTGGGAGGGCAAACTACTAGGTCAACTGACTTACAAAATCTTTATACATTAAAAGTTAAATAAAAAAGTCAGACATTCAGCTTTCAAACTATAGATATGTTTAGGTTTAACATTCATAAAGCACACCAAAAGCTAGGGTGTAAAAATCAAAACTTTCATATGAATGATGAAACTGCAGCCGTGTGCTGTCACCTGTCTAACCATAATTACAGAGGTAAAATAGTGACCAGCGCCCACAAATATTCTGGAAAGCTCTGGCTCAGTACGGCTCTTTATTACTCCAGGGGTCTCTCCTTTATGACTTTCTGCCTTTGTTGCCTGTGGTAGAGCCTTTCTCAATTCTTCCCCACACCTTTCCCTAAGGTGGGCTTAACTAGACTACATTTGACTCTGACTTGAATTAGGACATATTTTGCATACTTTACTTGTATACGTGGGGTCTTTTATCTTTATTATCATGTAGTCTCCTTAGGTGTTTTTTTGTTCTGTTTCTGAGGCGGCAATCTGCAGAAAGACTTTGTCTCGGTGCTAATTTCAAGTCACCTATTATATTTGCAACATTATCTTAAGAAATTATTTGATAGTGCCAGCAATGTTTTTTGTATGACAAGGAGACTCTCAGTATGTCTAAAGAGTTTAAGTCCTCTTATAGGTACAGATCCAAAATAAATATTCAAAAATGGGCAACTCAAATGTCCATCAACAATACAACAGATAACTAAATTGTGGTAAATAAATGAACTATAGTTTTTTGCTATTAGTAATGTTACTGGGAACAATCCTGGGCATGTCTTCAGAGCATATGAGCATGCATTTCTGTTGCATCTATAAATTATATGCTGATTGAAGAATCCAAAACTCAAAAGAATACATAGTGTATCATGCAATGTATATAAACCCAAATAAGTCAAAATTAATGATAATATTAGAAATTAATATTAGATGTTTGAAATTTAGTTATAATTAAAATAAAGAAATTCGGGGTGGGGGGGAAGGCGTAGTAATTGGGAGGGAACATGAGATTCCCGGAATTTTGCGATCTCTTGCTAACCTGTGTGTGTATGGTTTTCCTACATCCTGAGTTTATATTGTTTTTATTAATTAGAAAAAGTATTTATTTATTTATGTTTGTTTGTTTATTTATTTGAGAGGGAGAGGGAGAGAAAATCTGAAGCAGACTCCTCACTGAGCACAGAGCCTGATGTGAGGTTTGATCTCATAACCACAAGATCATGACCTGAGCTGAAACCAAGAGTCGGATGCTTAACAGACTAAACCATCCAGGATTTTAGATATCCTTTATCAGATATGTCATTTGCAAATATTTTCTCCCATTCCCTAGGCTGCTTTTAGTTTTGTTGACTGTTTCCTTTGCTGTGCAGAAGCTTTTTTATCTTGATGAAGTCTTAATAGTTTATCTTTGCTTTTGCTTACCTTGCCTCCTGACAATATGTTTAGTAAGAAGCTGCTATGGCTGAGATTGAAGAGGCTGATGTCTGTGTTCGCCTCTAGGATTGTCATGGTTTCCTATTTCACATTAAGGTCTTTTATCCATTTTGAATTTATTCTTGTGTATGGTGTAAGAAAGTGGTCCAGTTTCATTCTCCTGCATGTTACCGTCCACTTTTCCCAACACAATTTGCTGAAGAAACTCTTTTGTCCATGGATATTCTTTCCTGCTTTGTCAAAGATTAGTTGACCTTATATTTGAGGGTCCATTTCTGGGTTCTCTATTCTGTTCCATTGAACTATGTGTCTGTTTTTGTTCCAGTACCATACAGTCTTGATGACTATAGCTTTGTAATATACTTTGAAATCCAAAATCATGATGCCCCCAGTTTTTTCAGAATCACTTTGGCTATCTGGGGTCTTTTGCAGTTCCACACAACTTTCAGGATTGTTTATTCTTGCTCTGTGAAAAATGCTGGTAGTATTTTGATGGGGACTACATTAAATATGTAGATTGCTTTGGGTAGTATAGACATTTTAACAATGTTTGTTTTTCTCATCAATGAGCATGGAATGCTTTTCCATTTCTCTGTATTGTCTTCAATTTCTATCATAAGTGTTCTATAATTTTCAGAGTATAGATCTTTTACTTCTTTAGTTAGATTTGTTCCCAGGTATCTTATTGTTTTTGGTGCAATTGCAAATGGGATCAATTCCTTGATTTCTTTTTTTGCTGCTTCGTTATTGGTGTCTAGAATGCAACAGTTGTTGATGAGAATGCAGAGAAAGGGGAACCCTTTTACACTTGGTAGGAATGTGAACTGGTGCAGACACCCTAGAGAACACTATGAAGGTTCTTCAAAATGTTAAAAATAAACTACCCAATGATCTGGCAATTACACTACTAGGCATTTATCCAAAGGATACAAAAATACAAATTTGAAGGGATACATGCACCCTGTTTACAGAAGCACTATCAACAATAGCCAAACTACTATGGAGAGAACCAAAATGTCCATCTAACTGATGAATGGATAAAGAAGATGTGGTGTATACACATACACACACACACACACACACACACACACACGGAATATTACTCATCTATCAAAAAGAATGAAATCTTGCTATTTGCAATGACATGGATGGAGCTAAGTAAAATAAGTCATAGAAGGGCAAATACCATATTATCTCACTTACAGGTGGAATTTAAGAAACAAACATAAATTTATGGCAAGAGGGGAAAAAAGAGAAGGAAACAAGCTATAAGAGACTCTTAATGATAGAGAACAAACTGAGGGTTGATGGAGGAAGGCGGGGAGGGATGGGTTAGATGTGTGACAAGTATTAAGAAGGGCATTTGTTATGATGAACACTGGGTGTTGTACGTAAGTGATGAATTATTGAATTCTATTCCAGAAACCAAGAGTGCACTGTACATTAAATACCTAAAATTTAAACTAAAAAATGGGCAGAGGACCGGAATAGACATTTTTCTAGAAAAGACATACAGACAGCCAACAGACACATGAAAAGATGCTAAGCATCACTAATCATCAGGGAAATACAAATCAAAACCACAATGAGATCTCACCTTACACCTGTCAGAATAGCTAGACAAGAAATATCAAGTGTTGGTGGAGGATGGATCAAGGATGTGGAGAAAAAAGAGCCCTTGTGCACTGTTAGTGGAAATGTAAACAGGTGCAGCCACTGTAGAAAACAATATGGAGGTTCCTCAAAAAATTAAAAATAGAACAACCCTGTGATCCAGTAATTGTATCTCTGGGTATTTACGCAAAGAATATGAAAACACTAATCTGAGGGAATACATATACCCCTAGGTTTATTACAGCATTATTTGCAATATCCAGGATATGGAAACAACTTCAGAGTTCATCAGTCGATGAATGGATAAGGAAGATGTGGTGTGTACACACACACACACACACACACACACACACACACACTGAGTATTACACAGCCATAAAAGAGTATGAAATCTTGCCATATGCAACAACATGGATGAACCTAAGGATATTATACTAAATAAGTCAGACTGAGAAAGACAAGTACCATATGATTTCACTCATATGTGAAACATAAAGTAAAGGAAACAAGTAAAGGAATAGAGAAACAGAAAGTAGGATCAATCTTATAGAGAGCAGACGGTTGCCAGAGGGACATGTTGTGGGATGATAGGAAAATGAGTGAAGGGGAGTGGGAGATACAGGCTTCCAGTTATAGAATGAGTAAAGGCACAGCGCAGGGAATATAGTCCATAATACGGTAATAATGTTATACGGTGACAGGTGGTAACTACACTTGTGGTGAGCATATCCTAATGTATAATAGAAATGTGAACCACTGTTTTACCCCTGAAACTAATGTTAACATTGCATGTTGACTATACTCAAAAGTTTTTCAAAAATTTAAATAAAAAAGGAATAAATACATTCATTTTAATAAAAATGTTCACATATCCTAAAATTGATCCAATGATAATAACTGTAATAGGTAACTGCATTCAAACACAGACACGATGCAAGTTCAGTTTAGTTTGTTTTCTAATCTCTAGATGCTACATAACTGTGATATTATGTTTTGGTGATGTTTACCTCCCCCAAATTACCACTTAGTTCCCCAGCTACAATATTTAAAGCACAAATTAAGAGCAGAGGGGTAATGGAGAACATAGCACAAGAAGCCAGACTCTCCCCACTTGAGTCATTAACTTGATATGACTTGGTTTCTCAGACTTAGTTTCCATATTTAAAAAGTGAGGAGTTTAGTCTATCAGTAGTTCCTTTTTTTTTTTTTTTTAAGATTTTATATATTTATTCATGAGAGGCAGAGACACAAGCAGAGGGAGAAGCAGGCTCCCTGCAGGGAGCCTGATGCAGGACTCGATCCCAGGACCCCGGGATCACGCTCTGAGCCAAAGGCAGATGCTCAACCACTGAGCCACCCAAGTGCCTCCTATCAGTAGTTCCTAAACAGAAATGACCCTGAAAATCACATAGGGTATGTTTGCTAAACTACACATACCTAAACATGATTCTACTGTGTTCCCCCAAAATGAATATACTTACATTTTGTGGCTTAGTATTTTTATTGAAGAGTGATTACATTTTAGATTTTACAATGATATCACTACAATGTTAGAATGGAAACATAATAAAAGCTGATTCAACATCAACATTTTTTATTACTATTAGCTTGTTGTCATTAGATATTAATTGTATTCAAAGTTTATGAAATTTCTTGTCAGTTTTAATGACTCATCTTCCGTTTGATTTTGGCATTGTATATAGCAATAAGTCATTTAAATTAGTACTTTGTAGCTAAAGATTTATAGTTATAGAGTAGCATGTAACATAAACTCTGCATTTAAGATGTAATGGTACAATAAGATTATTAAAACAGTGGATAACTGACAAGAAAATATATAACTTTATTTGACGGAAAAATCAAGTTAAAGTGAATCTTTTCCAGAACACTTTCAAAGTACTTTCTCTCCATGATGAAAAGGGAAGCAATCTGTACATAAAAGCACTGAAGACTACATAAATACATCCAAAGAATACGCCTTTCCACGAATTCCTTTACAGTTTAAGTCCATACCCCAAATTACAATTATCCACTTAGAGTAACAACTAATAATTTTAAAGTGGGAGGAGAAATACCAATCATCTGCTTAAATGGGACTCATTTCAGAACACCTAGGTCCCACGTTTCCTCAACTAAAAAAAGTTTTTTTACATAAAAGTTACTGAGCCATCAATAATCCAATTGGAACGACCACTTACTGTTTTAAAGAAACCATGCAAACATAAGCAAATGTTTTAATTAAGAGGTATTGCTAGTGTCTGGCCATGGTGCAATCCACTCCCACATGCCTAATGCCAGCTGTAGAATAGCAACATTCAAGCAGCTGCCTTAATTGGAGATGCAGATCAACACATGCTAATTTGGCTAGGCCAACTAATTGGTAGGTATGCTACATTTCTAACAAAATATCCACCCATATTACAGATGTTGTTCTGTAGCAGAGGAAACGATTGGTAACAAACAGTAATGAAGTGGCAGTAAGGTACACTTGGTGAAACTATTTAGTTGGACAGCTTTACAGGATCCCACATTAGCTTAGAAAACCACTTATGCCAAAATTGGAACATAAACTGAATTTCAAAAGTAGCTTTCTGTGCAAGATTAAGAATACTAAGACATTTTACAAGAGCTCTTCAGTCACCAAAATAACACTTGTAAAGTGGACCCATCCCCCTTGACCATACCAGGCTCACTGAAAACATGCAAAAAAAAATTTAGTCCTATTCTTTTTTTAAATCCTAATGCAGACCAAACATTTATAGACATGTGCAAGATAATAATTATATTTACCAGGAAATCTGTAAGGGTAAAAACGAAGGGGTATGGGCCTCTTCTGTTTCCAACCATGATGGTATAACAGAGACTAGATTTACTCCATTGCCTTAAACTGAAAAAACTGGACAAAATATATGAAATGATGGTTTTCAGTGAGTGCAAGGTAGACAGTTCAGAATAGTAATACCCATGAGAAGGAGGAAAAATGAGGTGAGCCCTACCGCTGCCTTAACTTATTGCCTAGAGACTTTTTTAGATGGGAATGAAGAGAGGAACCTAAAGAGAGATCAATAGTTCCCCCGAGTTGAGGAAACGGGCTTGAGCATGTGGGGAAGCAGAGCCCCTCGGGTTACCAGGCAGTGTAGACAGAGCATGAGCCAGATGAACAGCAAGGAAGACAGGGACCAAACAAGACCAAGAGCACACTAAGAGCAGTAATCCTTATTTACATACTGCTTTCCATGGTTTCAGTTAGCCACAATCAACCACCGTCTGGAGGCAGATGATTCTCCTTTCGATGAACTGTCAGCAGGTCAACGTAGCCCAATGCTAGGTCACAGCACTTAAGTCATTCATCTCATTTCATCTCGTCACATAGACATTTTATCATCTCGCATCATCACAAAAACGGTGAGGACAGTACAATAAAACATTCTGAGAGACTGACACTCATATAACTTCTATTACAGTATATTGTTGTAATTATTCTATTATTTTTGTTGTTAATTTCTTGTATCTAATCTATAAGTTAAACTTCATGTTAAATATGTATATACAGAAAAAAAACAGTATGTACAGGGTTCAGTACTATCCACAATTTTAGGCATCCAGTAGAGGGTCGTGGAACACATCCCCCATAGATAAGGGCCACTGTATGTTCAAAGAAGTAGAGGGCAAACATTTTTTTTAAAGACTTTATTTATTTTATTCATGAGAGACACAGAGAAAGAGGCAGAGACACAGGCAGAAGGAGAAGCCCAATGCAGGACTCCTGGGACTCCAGGATCACGACCTGACCTGAAGGCAGACACTCAACCACTGAGCCACTCAAGAATTCCAGAGAGTGAACATTTTTAAGAGATAAGGGAGATACAAAAATGGCCTAAAATTTTATTGAGAGAAAAATATAATGTCTGGATTATTAAAAAAAAAAAACACTAACAGGATTAATGGCAGATTAGACACTAGAGAAAAAAAGATTAGTAAATATGAAGGCTTAGATCCCACATTAGCTTAGAAAACCACTCCCTAAAATGAAACACAAAGAGAAAAGAGACTCCTCCCCAAAAAAGAAAAGGAAAAACAACATCAGTGAGTTGAGAGATGACTTTAATCCATTTATTTTCTTTTAAAGATTTTATTTATTCATGAGAGAGGCAAAGACACAGGCAGAGGGATAAGGAAGATGGCTCCCTGTGGGAGCCCAGTGTGGGACCTGATCCCAGGACCCCAGGATCATGCCCTGAGCTGAAGGCAGATGCTCAAATACTGAGCCACCCACATACCCTAATCCATTTAATATATGTGTAACTGGAATTCTACAAATAGAGTGAAGGATAGAAAAAATATTTGATGGCCTCAATTTTTCCAAATATAATGAGAACTATAAACATGCAAATTTGAGCTCAATAAACTCCAAATAGGAAAAATATTAAGAAAAGTACACCAAGGGACCTCAAATTACTTAAAACCAGTGATAAAGAGAAAAATCTTAAAAGTAACCAGAAAAGAAAAAAATAAAAGTGTTTTATACAAGGTGGTAAAAATGAGATAGGAATGACAACAGACTTCTTGTCAAAAACACTACAGGCCAGAATGCAATGAAGGAAAGTAAAGTACTGAGAGGGGGCAAATAGAATCTGTCAGCCTAAAATTTTATACCCAACGAAAATACATTCAAAAGTAAAAATTTTTGTTCACACTTAGAAAAAAGAATTCATCACTAGCAGATCAGCACTGTAAGAGATATAAAATCTTTTAGGCAAGAAAGAAAAAAAAAAAACAAGATTGACTGAATTATAAATCTACACAAAATAATGAAGAGCATCAGAAATAATAATATATGTGTACATAAATAAGACTTTTAAAAATAAATTTAATTCTCTTTAAAATATAGTTGACAAATTATGGCAAAAATGTTATACAATCCATAACATACATAGAATTACAACGTATGGGGAATAGGAGTATACTGCTATCAAGTTCTTATGCTCTACATGAAGTAGTGGGAGCCTGTGAAAAGCTAAACACTGCAAAATCTAAAGCAATCACCAAAAACAAAGAAAAAAGATGTACAGCCAATAGCCAAGGAAGGAAATAATATGGAATGATTAAAAACATGTTATTAATCCAAACAGAGGCAGAAAAACAACAAGGGAATAAAGTACAGATGAGACGAACAGAAAACAAAGAGGAAATGGGTAGATCTTAACCCAATCATATCAATAACAATAACATTAAGTATAAATGTCCTGAGAATCCCAATTAAATGGCAGAAATCATCAAATTGTATATTTAAAAAAAAAAAAGATCAAATCTATGCTGCCCATAAGAAACCCACTTTAAATATAAAGGACATATAGGTTAGAAGTAAAGGCAGAAAGAAAATATATACCATGCTAACACTAACCAAGAGAAAGATGAACAACGTTGATTTCAGTGCAAAGAATATTACCAAGATAAAGAAGGTCATTTCATAATGCTAAAGGAATTAAGTCATCAAGAGAACACAAGGCCCTTAAATGTTAATGTATCTAATAACAAAGAAATAGACAAATTCATAATGATACTTAGGAGATTTTAGTCCTAATTGAGGTAGAACCTTGGCCAAATTAGAACTGGTTTGACCATCTGAATTTTAAAAGTGACTGTATGTCTCCTTTCTGATCATATCAGTCTGAAATATAATGTCACTGTAGCATTCTTTGAACTTTTAAATTTTCTACATAGATTTTATCAGTTAAGTTTATTATCACTGCTTCCACAAACGATTTCAACTTATGACAGTTGGTGTCTTTATGAAAGGATGGGCTCTTCTAAACTTTAGACAATACTGCAAATCACTGATGTGAATTACTCTTCCTGTCCTCCGTGTAAAATTTGCAAATGTCATCTTTCTGACAAACTTGGTATCAATAATGATTGTATTGCTCTGCACTGTCAAATATAACTTCTATGATTCTTAGTTGACCCTAAGATACTATACTAATATCACAGTGAGTTAAAGAAGGAGGCCTCTTAAAGAAAACTCCCAATTGGGATGGCAGAGTCACTGTGATAGGTGAATCTTACCATGTAACAACAGAACGTAAAGTTAACACATTCTAAGCTTCAGGTGAAAGTGTTAACTTATCTAAATATATGTATAAGTAAGTGTATAAAATACATTAAAATCAACAAAGAAAGCTTATGAATTAAGTAGTTTGAAACCAGTTGTTGAGAAGAACTTGATCTTTGATAATATAGTCTTCTCTTAATGAGAAAGCTGTAAAAAAATTATTCTGAACCTTCAGTATCCAGTCTGGCCAACAAAGGTTCCTTATCTCCCCCAAACACTCTCACTTTCTAATAGCCTGTTAACTTTTTAAGCTTTTGTGTTGACTTTCGTCATGCCCTTGAAACGTTTTTTTAACAAAAGTTTCTCATTTCTAAAAAAGCTGTATTTCCTAGTAACTATTGTTTCTTAAGGCTATGTTTTATTTTAATCACTGTCACTTAAACCAAAGCTCTAATCATTTCTTGTCTCAGGCACCTGTGAGTATGCTTGTATTTTGCTATAATCACTAGTCTCCTGGCAACCCTTTATGCTACTGCCTTCACAAATTTGGGCCACAAAATTAAAAATAATAAAATTGATTTAGACATATTTTATACCCAAACTATCATTGGTATTTCTCAGACAGCCACTAGGTAGCACTACTGAGCAGAGAGGATATTAGGAAAAACAATATAGGTAGTATGTCCTCAGTATCTTTAATTAGCTCAACTCTTATGAGAGCTGATCTGTTTATCAAGCCCACAACATGGGGAGAGCCAAAGTGTAACTAATAATGAATATCGTTCAACAAGTATGTATTTTTCAAGACGGACAGAAACATATTCATGATCCTGTGCACAGACTGGCACACAACTATGAACAAAATGATATCTAAGATTACGGTTAATTGGCGACAATTGTAAAACACACGTCACAGAGGTCCCTGGAGCTTTATCAATGCCTTTAGTACCTACCATAAGGCTCATGCCCTCAGGAAAATCACTGACTAAATCATATACCAGAATACGGTATTCTATTCTGACACTTATTTACTATAGTAAGTGAACCAGAGATCATCAGTTTTATTAGCAGGTGGTTCCTATTTTTCCTTCAAGTTTGCCCAAAGCTGGAAGCCCATAAGCCAGGTCAGAAAATTGAGTCTTTAGGAAGAAACATCCAAAGAATAATAGCCTCAGTAGAAAGAGGCCTATTGTAATACTCTTGACCGTCACTCATAGCTGTAAAAAATCAACTCCTGTGTCAGACTTCCTATCCAGTGTAACCTGATGCTGCCACCAAGCTTGGACTATGGTACAGATTATACCAGGAAACTGAGCCAGTGTCTAGAGGATTCTTATTTGAAAATCAGACACTAGCATGCTTTTGACCCAAGATCCAATAGAACAAGAATTCACTTTGCAACTGAATGAAATCAGTTTAAGGAAATTTAATAGTGCTTTTGAGAAAACATTTTTCTTTCTTAATTTTTCACTACCCACCTTTGTGGCTGTTGTACTTGGGCAAACTGGAATGAAGAACTCTTTTTTTTTCTCTTTAAAGATTTTGTTTATTTATTCATGAGAGACACACACAGAGAGAGAGACAGAGAGACAGAGAGAGACAGAGGCAGAGACAGGCAGAGGGAGGCAGAGGGAGATGCAGGCTCCATGCAGGGAGCCCAACGTGGGACTCGATCCTGGGACTCTAGGATCAGGCCTGGGCTGAAGGCGGCGCTAAACCGCTGAGCCACCTGGGCTGCCCATGAAGTACTCTTTGAATGGTATGTTGCTCCAGCCGATCCCCCAGGAATCAAGAAAAATATTTCCTGAAAAAAACTTAATATAGCTCATAAACTGTGGCAGATGTATTTTCCAGATCCAGATTTTATTTTCCAAAAATCTCTCCCTTCCCACACGTTCTTCCAATGTTACCATGTCACTCCTTCATCAAGAGGTCAGGTCTATCCCTTTCCTCTTGAATCTGGGCAGGCTCATGTCTGCTTTGACCAAAGGAATCTGGCAAAAGTAATACTCTGAATTCTGAGAGCAGGTCACAAAACGATATGAGCTTGTGCTTTGTCTTGCAACATTCACCATGAGGGACGACAGTTACCCTGTGAGGAGTCCAACTACCCTGCTCTGGCCACGCTAGAGAGACTACACACGGGCACTCCGCTCAATAGTCCTAGCTGAGTCCAGCTTTCTCGTCATTCCCGACCACAGCACCAGCCCTGTGAGAGAATCCACCTTAAATCTTTTGCACCAGTCTCTCCACAAACTAGTATCACAGTTAGGGAACTCAGTAATGCCATAAGAAGCAAAGGAATTGTCCTCCAAGTCCTGGTGAAACTCCTGATGAGCATTTCTGACCACCTAAAGTGGTTATTATCTCACATTGGTAAGTTTGGGGTAGTTGTTATGAAGCAATAGCAACTGGAACAAAAACTATTAAATTGTTGAGGTAAATTTAAAGATGGAAACTGTATAGAAAATACAACACATATTGATCGGCCTTGTCTGTAATAATCAGAACAATGGTCAGATGGTATACATGTCCTTACTGAGTTCTTTCACCTTACATGGCAATGTAATTATTTGCATAGGCTCAATAAGAATCCATCCTTCTTTCTACTAGGATATAATTAGATAAAACAAATTTGTAACCATGACCATGCCAGAAATGTTTCATTTAACAGTAAATCTCATTTCATTAGGCATGACAAACCCACTAGTAAGGAACAATAATTACACTCCAATATGTAGAAACAACAGTTCAAAGAAACTATCCTGGCACCTGCTCGATAGCTTACAGAATCTCAGTCTCATGGGTGGGACAGAAGGTCACTTTCTGGGAACAGAAAGTTCCCAGACAAATCTGGGGATCTTGGAGTCAGAGGATACCTCTACAATCACAGGTACCATGAGCAAAATCCGGAGAGGCAAACCGGCTGGGTTTTGGTTTCTGGTGGTTCCTTACCTTAGAACATGTGAACTGCAAGGGCAATGAAAATACTCCTGGTAATTACAGAAATGACAGAAATACATACATGACTCTAGGGGCTGCATGATCTCTGATCCTAACATCATGTGGTTCTAGTTTCACTAACCACAAAAGTAAAAAGATGCACTAATATCTTCTGGAACTTATGTAAACAAAACAGGCTAAATATAACAAGGCATCACATTAATGATACTGGCAGTGCACCAGAAAATTGCAAAACACGCTTATTAGGTCAAATCTACAGATTTGATCAGAGCTAAGTTTTGAAAAAGTGAAACTAATTTTTTCTTTTTCTTTTTTTCCCTCTTCCTCTGTTGACTACAAACCAAGATTTCCATTATTAAAAGCTTTACATTTCAAGAGCTTATGGAGTTACACAGCTATCCCAAAGATTTACACTCTGAGATAATTAACAAAAAAAGAGAAACTCCTTTTCTAGTTTTTTTTTTTTTTCAATTTATTTAGGCTACCTCTACACCCAACATGGGGCTCAAACTCATAACCCCGAGATCAAGAGTTGGATGCTCTTCTGAGTGAGCCTGGCACCCTTTGTTTTTTAATCAGACAGAAATGTGTGGTTTTTTAAAATCAAAGCTGATTAAAGTGGATATAATCAGAATTACCAACTGCTATGTAAGAATATGAACATAAATATCACCATCTCTATATTCTGTGAGCCAATAGGTTGTTCTAAAAGCTAGTCTTCTTTAAACTGTGTTTTTTGAATGTAAAAATTTAGCTCAGAGTTCAAAAATGATCTAGGAGTTTTTTTCTTTGACAAATTAAAATCAATCATAATGCCGAATATATTAATAATCCTGGCTAACAAAAAAGAAAAATCCTGGCTAACAAAGATAATAAAATAAGCTTATTATATATGGGTTGACTCTCAGCTTGTATTAATTCAACGGGTGACAGGTATCCTTACAAAGAAGTGAAATTCATCAAAGCAGTCGATCCTGAGAAGGCACTATCCATTGTTGGCAAAACATTTAGTTCCCTACTAAATTATATATAATCCTTTAAAAATTTTCCTGAAGAACTTTGATAAAATATGTTGTCCTCCACACTCACAAGAAATTGCTCCTAAAGAAACAGAGTCCCCAAGTTTATATAACAACAGTGGAGAGGGCAGCCCAGGTGGCTCAGTGGTTTAGCGCCGCCTTCAGCCCAGGGCCTGATCCTGGAGACCCGGGATAGAGTCCCACATCAGGCTCCCTGCATGGAGCCTGCTTCTCCCTCTGCCTGTATCTCTCTCTCTCTCTCTCTCTCTCTCTCTCTCTCTCCGGGATAGAGTCCCACATCAGGCTCCCTGCATGGAGCCTGCTTCTCCCTCTGCCTGTATCTCTCCCTCTCCCTCTCTCTCTCTCTGTCTCTCATGAATAAATAAATAAAATCTTTAAAAAAACAAAACAAAACAGTGGAGAGTCAGAAGGTGACAGGAGCTCAGAAGAGTCCCTATTTTTTCTCAATTGGCACGCGGTTTGTTTTTCAATCCCCCTTCCCTCTTCTTTCAGTCACATAGAAAAGAAGGCGGGATGAGTTTAACCTTCTGGAGTGAATGTAAGACCTGGACTAGAAAAGACAAGTTAGCCTAGTTATAAACTAACTTGCTTAACCTATATTTCTTGACTAAAGTCTGAGTGATACAGAAATTGGTATCAGGAGTGGGATTCCCAAAAACAGACCTCAAAGAATTTTGGTATTGGTTTGATTTGATCCATAATGCAGTCCTATCACTATTAGTTAAATTAAAGCTGGCTACTGATTATAATAAAGTATCTAGTGAAGAAGTGCTTCAAGGGACCAAGTGGTTGTCACATTTGAGTTGAGCAGAAATGATGAGTACAAAGATTAGGGTATGGCATGGCTTTTTCTGAATGCACTGTAGCACTTACAGAAAGAAAATGACAAGCTTGGGTCCTTAAACACTCAGCTCTCATTTATGAACAGAGAACCAGAGAACTTCTACGGCAGCCCCAATAAAAACCTTAATGTCTTACAGCCACAGGGCTCACCTTGCTAATATCAGATTTAACTGTGCCAGGTACAGAATTACAATTTAAGCTGAACTCCGCAGACTCACCATGTCTCATGTATAAAAGTGAAAACTCTGAATGAGACCTGGGATGGGGATATCTGGGTGGACTCAGCTGAAGCCAAGGATCTTGAAGTCCCCAGCTATTCTGAGCCTCCCTTGCCAGTGGAAAGAGAAGAAGCCCGCTCTCCTATGTCTGAAGAGATTAGCTTTCCCAGGATTGAAGAACCTGCATAACCTCATGATAACTCTAAGTGCAGTTTCCATGCAAGAGAATTCCTCTTCTCTTCAAGACCCAACTAGACCATCTCTTACTGCTACTCATAACAGGGTAAGATCACAGCATTCTTTGGGGGAACAAGTATAAAGTCTGATCCATAACGTAATAACTTATAAACAAAAATAATTGCAAAAGTTTGCTAATTTGTATTCGTGGATACCTAGGAAATCTGAATCTGTGTGAGAATGAGTTTAAGAATGTTAGACCAAGGAAAACATAATGTAATACTGGATTGGGGTATTTTTTAAAATATGAATCACTTACTCAAGATTTAGGACTTAATGGTTAGCTTATATAACTGGATGAGGCTCTAAGAGTTAACTTGGCTGGCTGACTGAAACTTGGGACTCCATGATGGCCCTACATTTAAGAAGTTTGAGAAGCCACAACTTCCCTGGCATAATGTAGAAGCAGCGATTCAAAGGCTTAAGAGAATAGGAATGCTAGAGTGGATTTATCATGTGCAACTTGCACAGACAACCCCTCCACCACTACACCCCCGAAGAGAGCCTAGTGGATCCTCTCTTCACCTAAGGTTCCAGCATCATAATTGGAGTGCCACTATGTGGGCAAGAGGCTATTAGTCTAGCCCTTTAACATCCTGTCAATCATAAAATTTACCACACTGCTACAAAATGAAAACCTCCCCATGTCCTCCCTTTGTTTCTTACCTGGCACTATTACAAGCTGCAATTATTTCTTTGTCTGATTGCTTTGTTTTGTTTTTTGCTTTTTTCAACTATTTTTTTCTGTCTCCTCCACTCGACTATAAGTTCCATGAAAGCAAGGACTGCCTCTATCATGTTCACCACTGTCTGCTGACTGCCTAGCAGAGGACCTTGTACACGGGCATGCAATAAAGATGTGTTAGACAAACTAACTCTGTCAACATTCAATTCGGGTCCCTCCTTCTCCTGAAATAGATATGTCCATGGAAACATTATCCTACCAAAGAGATGATTTACATCTGAGTTGAAAACCTGTGCAGGCATATATAATCTCCTCTTTCTATTTCTTCAACTTAGAACTGAGGACCTGGTCTGCTGATACCATTTTTGTCATTAAATTTACATGATGCCCAGGAAAACATAATAAAGGTCAATTCAGTGCGTGACCATCTGTCCCTTCATGAAAATGTTTGAACAGGATCCTGTCTTTATCCAGAACCACATCTCTGCCCAGAGTTACATGTCACCTCATATCACACATTAATAAATTCTCAAATATCATTAAAGTATACTTCTGACTTGTTGAACAATTTTTGTACAGGCTGGAGCATTTTCTAAAAGACTGCTAGGAGCTTCCACTTCTTTCGGGAACAACTAGATGCTGGATTTGTTCAGATCATAGCATTTCAAAATTCAACATTCCATTTAATCAAAGGTTCTATATTTCAACTATGAACTGTTACTTCCAGTAACTAGTAAATGCTTCCATTAACAGCCAATTTTACCCACTCACATGCACAAATAAAATATTTTTATGATTTTAGGAGTTAATTATACATTGAGCACAAGTAACTAAGAAAAAACAGAATTAAGGTCCAGGTAATAAGTTCAACTAACATCTAAGTTAACTGCCTCAGGCTCATTAATCTCATGGCTTAATTCAAATTTATACCTTAGCACAACTTCAAAATACTGTATGTCTTGGAGCTTCAAGTGTTGTGTTCACATAGTTCATACCTTGAAAGTAAAACCCCTTAAATGCCAAAGATGTAAAGATCTGTGCCCACTAACAGGATTTAAAAAAAAAAAACAACTTTTTTTTTTTTATAAAGATTTAGCATACTTAGTATTATAAAGATCTGTTTTTTACATAAAGATGAAGTGCATTTGAGTTGTATGTAATCTGTCCAGAAGGACCAGCTATGGTCTGGAAAGAAACAATAATAAAAATATATACATCACAATGATGTTTGAAAGATAAAAGAAGATAATATATATGAGAGAATAAATAAGTAATAAAACACCATATAAATGTTAATAGTAGGTAGTAATGTTAGTAATATAATACAGTATGTGGTACATCTTAAACTTACACAATGTTATACATCAATTATATCTTTAAAAAAGCTGGAAAAAAAACAGCAGAAATCCTCTCTCATCTGAAAGAATTGGAAGAGTTTGTTAGTTGCCCACTCATAGAAGTTAAAGTCGGAATCCTCGAAAACAATATATATACACTGTAACCATTTTATTTAATTTAACTCTTGCACAAATGTAATTCATTCACCAATCCTGTGTAGGACCCCAGGTCTTACACTTGACTTTAGATCTGTTGACTGGTATTCCAGACTTTCCTGCCTAACCCACGCCCATAACACATCATTTATGATTGCAGTTTCAGTTCTTTTAAAGGGCAGCAAAAATTTCAACACATATGGAACAATTAGAGAACAAATTTCTTTTTTTATCATTTTTTCTAATTATTTTACATTTGACTTATCACTATTTGACAGCCGATTTCTGAAAAGAACTCGCTTTACTCACTTTTTTTCAGAGCATTCAAATGAGTTTTTGTAGAAATAACTCCCCTTTCTCCACAAATACTGCATCAGTGTGCAGAAATATTAAATAATAAATGCACTCAGCATAAGTTTGGGAACAAACATAGCTGACTCTTATAGCAAATAATTTGATTTGTGGGGGTAAAAGCATAAAAGTATCAACTGAGAAGCCTACCAGCCGTAAACAGCACACTGGAAACAGCAGCCAGTATGTTCTACCAAGGAAATGGACAGCACTGCTTTATCCAACTGGTCGGTTAGTTAGACGTCAGTTAAGAATCTCTGTTATATGGTAACTCAGGTCTCGAGCATAGGTGACTAAGAAGAAAGCTCAAAAGATTCCCTCTTGTGTGTGTATAGATAGTCTTTTGTATTTTTCTTCAATTACATATACCTTTAGAGGCAATGATGTCACTGAAACTAGTAATGTACTATCTGTTGGATAATTGAATTTAAATTAAAAAAATAGTAATAAAATTGTTTTTTAAAAAATGATGTCAAAGAGTTAAAAATGCAAGATTACTGAAATAAAGCAACAGAAAAGGAATTCAGGTGTTTAAGTAGAATATGATAAAATAATCAGATAATCTGATTCCTAACAACAACTAAATAAGTCAGTAAAAAACATTTTAAGGAAATTTTAACAGTCCTATTATTAATTTGAAAAAAACCGATGATCCATTTTAAGACATCCCTTTAACAACATTAGAAAGTTTTCTGAACTCTAAATAAATGTCAGTGCTAAATACCTACTTGAAAACATTCAACTTAGATTAGCTGTTTTCCTTTTGTAAACATAAAAGGATAAGAGGGTGTGTGAAAAACTTACTTATTTCACTGGAAACTTGATTCAGTTTATCCTGTGATCTGCTGATAAGGACAACCTTCATTCCATGTTTCGCTAACTGAAACAATAAAAAACCACCAAAAAGTTGAATTACACCTGTATAATTCATTAAAAAACAAAAATCAGATATTTTCTTGTTTTAAGAAAACCGGGTAATATGATAAGCCCAACGAAAAAAGCCATAAGCCTAAGCGGTAATGAATGGGCAATCCAAAACGAAGACCTTACTAAAGGATCCCCCCAAAGGGTTATATTTCTAAATCAAGCTAGTATATAAATGTCAAAGGGCCTCAGAAGGAGTAAAACTTTTACTTTTCATTTGGTACCCATCTACACTTTAGTTTTTAAAATCATAAATACTAGGTGGCATAGTTGGTTAAGTATCTGACTCTTGGTTTCGGCTCAGGATGTGATCTCAGGGTCATGAGATGGAGCCCCAGGTGCAGAATCTGTTTGAAAGTCTCCTTCTCCCTCTGCCCTTCCTGCTCGTGTTCATACTCTCTCTCTCTAAAACAAATCATCTTTAAAAATACATAAATAAATAAAATCATAAGTATCTATTACTTCTATAATTTAAGTCAGCTTTAAAAAAAATTCTGTTTTGGACTGGATACATAAAGACTGAAAGACTGGCATCAAAGAAAGATTTTAAACAGATCCCCCATTGAGAATGAGAAATTCAGTGGATCTGCCAGGATTGTCATCACAACTGGGCAGTATCATAAGCTGTGGTGCCTTAGCAGAACTAGAAGGCAGGGAAGCTTGCCTTAAGAGTACTACCATCAGGACACCCAGGTGGCTCAGCGGTTGAGCGTCTGCCTTTGGCTCAGGGCCTGATCCTGGATTCTAGGGATCGAGTCTTGCATCGGGCTCCTTGCATGGAGCCAGCTTCTCCCTCTGCCTGTGTCGCTGCCTCTGTTTCTGTGTCTCTGATGAATAAACAAATACAATCTTAAAAAAAAAAAAAAAAAGAGTACTACCATTGCTCCTGCTTTGTACAGTGGTCCTCAAGCTATCATGGTCCCTCTCATTTCATGACATTACAGAGAACTTGAACCCTTTGCCTATGTCTGTTAATATCTTTTGGTCAATTATAGTCCTCCTTCTCAAAAAACGAAGCCATGGACTAGCCTGGAAATATAACTATCCCATAATAATACAGCCATCTTTCAAAAAATAGTTCCAAACAACTGACATTAAAACTAATGACTATCGGGCAGCCCCTGTGGCGCAGCGGTTTAGCGCCGCCTGCAGCCTGGGGTGTGATCTTGGAGGCCCAGGATCGAGTCCCACGTCAGGCTCCCTGAATGGAGCCTGCTTCTCCGTCTGCCTATGTCTCTGCTTCTCTCTCTCTCTGTGTCTCTATGAATAAATAAATAAAAATCTTTAAAAAAACAAAACAAAACAAAAAAACTAATGACTATCCATAATTACACAATATAAAATAAAACTACACTATATTTTCCTCAATTTCAACTTACTGGGATATAAAGTTTTATATTCCTTTTTGCACAAAAACTTATTTTAAAATTGTCTTTGTGTAAGCAAACATGGTGTTTCTGACTAGACATAAAACATATCTATTGTACTATATAACATTATATTTGTTTTTAACTTCAAAAATCAAAGCTACTATAAGAGATCATCCCACATTTGTTCTTTTATTGTTACACCAAAAAGAAAGGTCTTGAAAATTACCTACCTCTTCTGCATATGATTTGCCAATTCCATCAGTACTACCTGTGACAACTGAGAAAAGAAAAAAAAAATAGTTTAGATTAAGAACTATAATGAAGAACAAATTATAGTTAGGACCCACCAGTTACACATCAGAGGACCTGTATAATACTTTGATGTAAAAGATGAAGCAATACTACTGGTTCCAATTTAAGATGGAAGACCCACCACAGTGGCTAAAGTTTAAAAGACTGCAATACCAAGTGTTGACAAAGTTGTAGAGCAACTGAAATTTCATAATTTCATACATTGCTGGTGGGTGGCTCTTAAATTGATAGAATCATTTTGAAAAAAAAAACTGTCTGGCTTTATTTTTTTTTTTAATTTTTATTTATTTATGATAGTCACAGAGAGAGAGAGAGGCAGAGACATAGGCAGAGGGAGAAGCAGGCTCCATGCATCGGGAGCCCGACGTGGGATTTGATCCCGGGTCTCCAGGATCGCACCCTGGGCCAAAGGCAGGCGCCAAACCGCTGCGCCACCCAGAGATCCCTGGCTTTATATCCAGAACTAAATATATGCCTAGCTCATGACCTAGCAATTCCAAAGAGGTATGAATGCATCATGTCTACCAAAAGAATATCCATGGTAGCTTTATTTATGCATGATAAACATGCCCAAATATTGATCTATAAAAGAAGTAAACAGAGGTATATTCATATAATGCAATACTAAATAGCAATAAAAAAGAACTACGGATATATTCAAAACATGGACAAATCTCCCAGACTTTAGCTGAGCAAAAAAAAATAGAAACAGTGTGACAAAACTCCATGTATCCATGACCCAGCTTCCAAGACTAGCAACATGATTTTAACTACTCTTGCTTCAACTATATACCCCCCACTGCTTCTTCCCACCTCAAATCATTTAAGTAAATCACTAACATCATGACTTCATAAGAATTTCAGTATATGCTATTTAAAATAACCACAATACCATCATCACATTCTTAAACTGTAAATAATAAATCCTAATGAAATTTTCTATCAAATCAAACATCAATTATCTAATCAGTATGTAAATTTCCCCAAGTATTTCAGAAAACTCCTAATAATTTGATCAAATCAGGATTAAATAACCTCCATACCTAAAATTGGTTAATGTCTATTAAATCTCTTTTAATCTATAGGTTCTATCTATCCACCTACCTTTCTCAATCTCCAACTCTTTCTCCTCCCCTCCCTCTCCAGCCCCACCCCTAATTTCCCTACTATTTGTTGAAGATACTGGGTCCTGTTACTTTTCCAGCCTGGCATTTGCTGATTACATTTCCCTAATATCTTCTAACATGTTCTTCTGTCCCTTACTGGTTACCTATCAATTCTTGATCAAATTCAAGTTTGGTTTTTTTGGTAAGAATATTCATAAGTGATACTGCAGATTTATACAGCTGGAGACACGTGTCTGCTTATCTTTCTTTGTTGTTTTATCAGCAGCCATTGATTACCACTGGGATACAGAATTTCATTAGAGGTTTCAAAACAGTGATCTTTGGGTTCTTTAGGGGTTTGGGGTGGGGGGAGTGCACTTGCACTGGGGAGGAGGGGCAGAGGGAGAGAGAATCTTAAGCAGGCTCCATGCTCAGCTCAGAGCCCAACAAAGAGCTTGATCTCTTGATCCTGCGATCATGACCTGAGCAAAACCAAGAGCCAGACGCTCAGTGGACAGAGCCATGCAGGCACCACCCTCTTCTGTTTGAATCCTTGATCTAAATCCTGTGCTCACACTGTTATCTCCTGATTGATCAATTTTTATATTACTTATTATAGTTGGTTGAGAACACCCACTCCCCTTTATCTTCCATCTCCTTCCAATGAAATTATAGCACAAGGGCTCTGTCAATAATCAGTGTGTACATCAGTATAATAATGCAACTTAATTCTGATACTAACCGCAGGACATGGGCCCCAGCAAAACTGTCCACACTTCGAGCATCAGCTGCAAGTTCAGAGGTCCCCACAGGCATCCACCCTAACTGACTGCAAAATTCAGGGTTCTCACAACTCCTCAGCTTCAGCAAAACTCACTAAATAATTCACAGGACTCAGGACAATGTAACAATTTGTGGTTACAGTTTTTTTAATAAAGGATACAAATCAGGATCAACCAAATGAATACCACAATGGGGCAAGGTCTAGGAGGGTTCTGAATGCAGAGCTTCTGTGCCCTCTCTGAATCAGAGCACTTCACCCTCACAACACATCAGAACTAAGAAGCTACATCAAGCTTTAAAGTCCAGAGTTTTGGGATCCCTGGGTGGCGCAGCGGTTTGGCGCCTGCCTTTGGCCCAGGGCGCAATCCTGGAGACCCGGGATTGAGTCCCACGTTGGGCTCCCGGTGCATGGAGCCTGCTTCTCCCTCTGCCTGTGTCTCTGCCTCTCTCTCTCTCTCTGTATGACTATCATAAATTAAAAAATAATAATAATAATAAAAAAATAAAGTCCAGAGTTTTTATTGGGCATCATTACAAAGGCATAGTTGACTACATACTGACATCTCACAGAACTCATCCTCCAAACCCTCTTCACTCCCAGAGGCTGGAAGTTTGAACTGGTATCATATGGCTCAGACTTCCAATCTTCTAGTCATATGGCTGGTCTTTCTGGCATGACTAGCCCCCATCTTGAAGCTATCTAGGTTTCAACCATGAGTCCTCTCATTGGCATAAAGGATCAGGGCCCACCCTGAGTAATAAAGACAATCCTATCACTCAGGAAATTCCAAGGATTTAGATGCTCCCCACCAGAAACGAGGATTAAGGCCAGTCAGATTCTTTATTACACAACAATTACTGTGGCTAGATAAATATATTATTCACTACTGAACCAAATAATATTGTACAACTACATTTCCTCTCTTGGCCAACATTTTTCTTTTCCTATAGTTTAAACTGCCTTTTTTCTTCCATTTGCATAGTTTTCTTTTTAAATCTTCCTCGTTCCCTAACAGCCTCTCAATACAATTTTCCACATAATCAATCCCATGAATGTGTTCCATTCCTTTTTTTCCCCCAGATTACTTTCCCAGAGCCTTCCAGCTGTTCCTCCCTGGAATGGCTACTCTACTGCACTGTTGTTGCTCTAGAATTCCCCTGGCTTCCCTCTCCTGTGCTGAAGCTCTTATTTCTAGATCTTGTTCTAGTCCCTTATTAGGGAGCATATCCACCGGTAACTTCCCATGGAAAGATGCATGAAGACATATTTTTGTGAATAGTTTTTTAAATAAACTTTTATATAAGTAATCTTTTTCTTTTTTAAACTTTTTAAATAAACTCTTATTCTAAAACTATTTTAGAGTAGTTTTTTAGACTTCCCAAAAAATGTAAAGATAATACAAGGTGATCTCTATATTCCAAGTCAGTTTCTCCTATTCCTCACATTTTACATTCGTCATAATTCATGAAAGAATATTGATACATTATAGTAGTCCCCTCTTTTCCATAGGGATGCATTCCAAGACCCTCAGTGATGCCTGAAACTATGCACAGTACCACACCCTGCATATACTACGGGTTTTCATAGGCATACATACCGATGATAAAGTTCTATTTATAAGTTAGGCATAGCAAGAAATTAATAACATTAATAACAAAATAGAACAATTCTAATGTACTATAATAAAAGTTATATGAATGTGGTCACTCTCTCACAAAACTTTGTTGTCCTACACTTGGCCTTCTTGTGATGATGTGAGACAAAATGTCCATGTGATGAGATGAATGGAGGTGAAAGATGTAAGGCATTATGATGTAGTCTTAGACTACTATTCCTTCTGACAAGATGCCAGAATGAAGATCATCTGCTTCTGGACCACAGTTGATTGCAGGTAACTGAAACTGTGAAGAGCAAAATCTCAGATAAGAGGGGGACTACTGTGTTATCAACAAAAGCCCGTATCTTTTTCAGATTTTCTGTTACTGAATGCCCCTCTGGTCTATGATGGCATCCAGAATGTCCCATTAAATTTATGTGACAGATTAAGAGAAACTTTTTTGACAATTTAAGAGAAAACTTTTTTTGTGTGTATATCTTTTTTTTAAGTCTATATTCTAATCTCATACATGATAGTTAAACTGGGTATAAAATTCTAAGCAGGAAATCATTTTTAACAACAACAACAACAACAAAATTGAAGAAAACTCTCCATTGTCTTTCAGCCCCAATACTGTTCCTGAGTTCAGACCACTGATAAGTGACCTGCTTTTTTGTCCCTGGAGACTTTCAGGATTATCATTTCTTCCTTACTACTCTATCATGATAATATACCCTTCAGTGGGTGTTTTTCCATTGATTGGTTCTAGGCACTGATGAGCCTTAAAATCCATGATCTTCAATTCTAGCAGTTTTTTTGTTTTTTTTTTTTTTAATTTATGATAGTCACACAGAGAGAGAGAGAGGCAGAGACACAGGCAGAGGGAGAAGCAGGCTCCATGCACCGGGAGCCCGATATGGGATTCGATCCCGGGTCTCCAGGATTGCGCCCTGGGCCAAAGGCAGGCGCCAAACCGCTGCGCCACCCAGGGATCCCTCTAGCAGTTTTCTTATATTGATTCTTTGGTAATTTCTTTCCCACACTTTTCTCTTTCTGGAATTCTTATTAATCAGAATTTAGATATAACCATTTCTCTAATAATCATACTTTTCATTTTCTACTTTCCTGGAAATTTCTTCAACTTTATCTTCCAAACTTTCTATTGACTTTTAAATTTTAGATTGTCAAGTTTTTAATTTTGAAGAGCTCTCCTTTCTTATGATTGCTCTTGCCATCTTTTTTTTATAAGAGAATCTTTTTTTTTTTTAAGATTTTATTTATTAGAAACAGAGAGAGAAAGAGAGAGAGGCAGAGACACAGGCAGAGGGAGGACCAGACTCCACACAGGGAGCCCGATGTGGGACTCGATCCCAGGTCTCCAGGATCATGCCCTGGGTGGAAGGTGGTGCTAAACCGCTGAGCCACCTGGGCTGCCCCAACCATCTTCTTTTTTTTAAAAGGAGCGTCTTGTTCTTTAATTGAGACCTATTATCTTCTCTTATCTCTGAGGATATTAATTAGATTTTATTTATATACAGTTGACACTTGAACAACAAAAGACTTGAAGTACACTAGGTCCACTTATCCACAGATTTTATAAGTACAATACAGTACTATAAATGTATTTTCTTTTCCTTATGATTTTTTTAAGATTTTATTTATTTATTCATGAGAGACAGAGAGAGAGAGAGAGAGAGAGAGAGAGACTGAGAGAGAGAGAGAGGCAGAGACACAGGCAGAGGGAGGAGCAGGCTACATGCAGGGAGCCTGACGTGGGACTCCATCCCAGGTCTCCAAGATCACACCCTGGACTGAAGGCAACACTAAACCGCTGAGCCACTGGGGCTGCCCTCCTTATGATTTTCTTAATAAACTTTTTATTCTCTCAAGCTGAGTGTAAGAATACAGTCAGCTAACATGAAATATAAAATATGTTAATCAACTGTTATCAGTAGGACTTCCAGTCAACAGTAGGCTATTCGTAGTTAAGCTTTTGGGGATCAGAAGTTACATGCAGGTTTTCAACTGCACAGGACCCCGAATGCCCACATTGTTCATGGGTCAATAGTATTTATATTTTCTTTTTATAGTCTGTTTCCTCCACATTCCTTTTGACTGATTTGCTCTGTCTCATCTTGGACCATTAATATGCAACTAATATGCATACAGGGGGTGATTACACTGTGAGCCTTGCGCTAGGGTAATCAGTGAGCAAACGAGCTTTTTTATTAGGGATTCCACAAAAGTCTGTATCTTTTCTGAGACTCTTTGGTATCTAAGACGCATTTCCCAGTTTCAATCTTCTGGCTGCGGGGTAGTTGAGTAGCTATTAGTTCGCAGACTTTTTACTCAACTCCTGTTCTCAGTCAGGTATCTGACTTCTGCCTTCTCCTGTGCCCAGTTTCTCCGAGTCTCAAGCACATCTGGTTCAGTGGCCTTTCCTACCCGTCTTTTGAAGTACCTGATATTCCCAGTTGGGCTTTTCTGTGACCCAAAAGCAAATCTGTGTGCTTCCTAATGGTGGACTATCTGTGAGCACTCTGGCATCCACTCTGTGAAGTCAGTTACCACTCTTCTACCTAACATTTGCTGTTACTGGGGAATGAGGGATTTCAGAAGTTCCCTAGTCTTATCAAAATGGAGCTTTCTGTTTCCCATTCTCCCGATTTTTAGAAAGGATTTTCAAGAAATAAAAAGCTAGGAATATAGTTATTGGGTCAGTTCTTAGAAACTATTATGAGCACAACTTTGAAGACTACAATGATGTATAAGGTCCATTCTGGATATCAGCTGTTCTATAAATCACCCATTCCATGGTTAGGACTTTAAATATTAAGCAGAAACAATATGACTTTAAACAGTATAAATATTAAAAATTTGCCTGATCTTTTTAGAGAGATAAAAATATCATTTTTCTATGGGCGCCTGGGTGGCTCAGTGAGTTGAGTGTCCAGCTCTTGATTCTGGCTCAGGTCACAATCCCAGGGTCGTAGATCAAGCGCCATGCAGGGTTCTACACGCAGAGGGGAGTCGGCTTCTCTCTCTCCCCCTCTGCACCTCCCCCTGCTTGCACATGGTCTCAGGAATTCTCTAAAATGAGTAAGTTTTTCAAAAAATATGTCATTTTTCTATATCCTAATAATTCTCAAAATCAAATCCAGCACTACATAGTTATATATGAGCCAAATATTACATCACAAGTACATTTTTTTGTAAGGAAATAGGAAAGTATAAAAATTTTTATGGGCACAAAGAAATAAAAAATAAAATTGGAAACTCAAAGGCTCCCTTAGTCATCTCTGCAAGCACCTCTGTAGTCCTACAATAATCAGTCACCTACACAATGGCCAGGCAATGGGGGATCAACTATCTCTCCTCCATCAAAGGAAATGACAAAATTCTTTAGTTCTCTATGCAATACAGTAGGTAAGTGTTCACAATAACACTTGGTCATGTACAAACATGACCAAGTCATCTGTCAAACTTCAGTTGACCATAAGTTTCACTTGATGCAAAAAAAAAAAATAATAACTTTATTTAAGACACAATGAAGACAAGCATTGTCCTGCTCCTTTTGCTTTTAAAGATCCATTCTCTGCTTTAAAGCTACATATCTTGCAAGTGGTAGCATAGATAGCAGCTGGTAGCTGGATAGAAAAATCTCCTAATCAAGTTCATTAATTTTTTATTTTTATAAAATAATAGTGTGGTTCTATGAAGATGATACCATTTTGTCTGGGGAATCAACTCATCATTATTAATTTTAGGAAGCTAATCAAAGCATACCATATCTTAAATCAAAAGTCTTTTATGTTGCTTCTGGGGCACTGGGAAAAGACATGAAATAGATTACTATTTTTTATCCTTCTTGCTGTTGGTATTTTTTACCCATGTGCCTGTCCTGTCTTTCTAACAAAGAAGTCCTTTCCTACCACAAATAGAAAGATGGTATAAACTGAGCCATCTAGTCCAGTTTCCCAAAAATCAACATAGCACTGCTTAAACCCTGGCTTCCCAAGGTACTTAACATTTTCTTAAAATAGAGTTCTTAAAAATAAAATTTAATGGAAAATTTACTTGAGCACTATTTACTGAATTATTATTGTAAAAGACCACCAGTTTTAATTAATGTAAATAGAATATTAGTGTAAAATATGTATGTATGTATGTGCCTATTAAAATTTTTAACAATTCATCAGTGCAATACCTAAGATCATCTTTTGTTCTGTCTTTTGGGAAACATTTGATCTAACCCTGAAATACCTACCTTGCAATGAAAACCGATGAAGCAAAGACCAGCTCCCATATCATTCATATTAGAAGTATTGCTTGTTTTTTTGTTGGGTTTCTTAAAATGAAAAATCAAGCACTCAACCACAATGAAGTAAGGTGCAAAGTACAGAAACACCCCCAGGAACTCCTCCTTCACATGTTACATCACATCTGGGACAGAGCCCAGTTGGCAGCCGTCTTCCCTTCCTTTTTTCCAGCAACTGTGGCCTGGAATATAGACTGTTTCCCAAACTCCTTAGCAACCAGGTATGGCTGTATGATTAGATTCTGGAAATAAGAGGCGAGCAGTAATATGAGGGGCCTTGAATGGCTGCTCACAGGAAGCTGACTCAGCAGGGAGAAACCCCTTTGTGACCCCTCATCTAGCCAATTCCAAAGTGATGGCAGTAAGTCTGGCAGTCTTAAACTACGAGTAACCTTGAGGGTAGATGCCATGAGCTAAGATGAAGGAAGTTTCCTAAGGACTTCATGAAATTACCATGCCATGTTTTTTTAACAATCATTTCCTTTTTCATTACTTACCACAGAGTATCAAACATACAGAAATTCTAGTCTTCTTTAAACTGGGTGAAAAATAAACTTCTACCTTGTTAAAGTCATGATTATAGGCTCAGAAAAGCAAGAGTAAGCTGTCAATAAAGTCAATTATTAAAACAAAACATTTACTACTCACATGATTACAAGGATATTTGCTCAAGGTACCTCATTCATATCAAACAGTGAATTATCATAATAGCTATCATCCCGACCTAAGTAATCATCCGAACACATACAGACTTGTCCAATGAACTTTTCAGCCTTTCCTCCCTTATTTCATGCTCACAAAGTTAAGAACTATCTTTCTCAAATACCATTTTTATGATCTCATTCTTCTGTCAAGAAGTGACTGTGTTTCCCTATTACCAATTATATAAAACCTGAAACACAAATCCATTCACTTCTGGTTGCCACCACCCGGGGCTACCATCATTCATCTCCCACAGTAACTATTCCAACAGCCTACTAAATCATCACTTCCATTCCTTCAACTCCCCAACTCACTGTAGCCAAAGTGATCCCTCCAAAGGGCAACTCTGATATCACTGCCCTGTCTAAAACCAGTCAATGGCTTCCTACTGCCCCTGTTTTCCACGAGGTCTTCCATGAGCTTATCTTATACCCATCATTTTCCTCCTACCACTCACTTCCCTGGTCATGCTGAAGTTTCTCCAGTTCCTCCCGGGTAACAAGCTCTCTCTTTACAAATGTTTTGCTCTAGTCCCAATTCCACTCCAACCAGTGTATCCATCTCATCCTTGAAGTCTTCACCTGAACACCCCCTCTCCCATTAAGCCTTCCTTGAGCTCCAGACTAACAGAATCTCCTAGCTCTTTGCCCCCACAGTATTCCATACCTCCCCTCCCCTAGTGACATTCACCACAAAGGTTTATCTAAGGGTCTGTCTGGATCATGAAAGCTAACTGCTAACAGAGTGCCTGGCAAAAAAGTAGATGATTAATGAGGTTTTGCTGGATGAATGAATGAAAAAAGATTATGAATGGAAAACTAGCCTCATAGGATACTATCCACTGTTTTATCAACTCCTTTTTTTTTTTTTTAAGTAGTAATGTCCAAACACCTGCTATACACAATCCCATATATCCCTTGGCCCCTCTCAACATCAAGAACCAGCAACCTAAAATGAAATTTAAGAAATTTAACAAAGAGAAGTTTAACTTTACTTATGATGAATTTGTAGAGACACATTTTCTATAGATGAACCTGAGGCTGTCTTTGAAAAGAAATTATTTTCAATGTTAGAGAGAACTACTTCATTCATAATGTGCTATGGTGGATATGAAGTGAACAAATCCAAAGCAGGATTAAGGGGAGGGGGGCATGAACCATTTTGGTTTAGTAAAGCATGTCAGATTACCAAAGTAGTGACAGTTCATTGTTCTTGTCATTGGGATTTGCTTCTTCCATTAACACTGAGTGTTCTCAGATTCCATTTTGCTATGGATTAAGTGAGTAAATAAAGGTAATCTTCAACAATACATAGGAAAAAAGCTACAGGTACCACCCCTAACCCTATTGGTTGTGAGAGCAGGTATGATAGCCAGGGGCAGAACTGAGGTAGAGGAAGTAAAGGGAGGGGAAAAAAGGGAGGTTTAAAAAAAAAAAAAAAAAGGCCTCTATCTTCCTATATAAATATAACAGCAGAACCCAAATTTGCAAGCCTTTGTGAGGATGGAAACTGACAACTAGAAAGAATATCCCAACTTGGCATCCAGAAGTGTCTAGCTTGTTATGGATTATATAAAATACTGGCAACTGACCAGGGCTCAGCTTCCAGATTTTATACAGTCAACAAAAATACTTTAGTTTGTGTAGGTTAAAAATATTCTACTCTTTTTGTCCTCAACTTGCTAAGAACAGATATTTTTAGTAAGTACCCAATCAACCTTATCAAAATCAAACATCAGAAATAGACTAGAGGAACACTGGAAGCAAATATGCTATTTTTAGCTCTTCTGACTATTCCCTGCCACTACCCACCAAATTCTGACTGCAGAGCCCATGCATAAGAGCTTAGTTATTCTAGGCAGGTTCCTTCTCCTGACCCTTTTTTTCTCCCTCCCTGAACACCTGAATGCAGAAAACACTCGATTGATTAAAGATTAATACTGCCGCAAACCATGACAGCTGCCTTTCCTCTGAATGCTTTTGGGGGATGGGGACAATAGAAAATGACAGAACTTGCATCAGTATTCCTCCTGGGGATCTATTACATGAAAAAAAATTGCTATTTCAATTCCCTTTTGTTGCTAAAAATAGCAGTCTCAATTGATTCAAGCAAACAGGGAAGAGGCTTAGCGGTGCTGAATTTAGAAACCACTGAAGTCCCAAAGAGCAAATGCTAACGTAGTCTAACACATGCCAGCTCATATTTAACAAAGAACAAAGAGAAGCATGCAGGCTGCAAGTTAATAAAACAGCAGCAACTTCCTGCATTTTTATTCAAGAGAGGCAGCGGAAGGGATGCAAAGTAAGACAACTGTGACTTATTCTCCTAATCATGTTTTGATAAAAAATAATTTTACAGGAAAAATAATCAGAGTATGCATAAACACAGGTAGTGTGGGCATTTCCCACAACCCCATGGTTTGGGAAAGTACACATCTTTTTTCAAGCATGGTACATTTACTAGAGAAAGAAAATGCCCAGCTTACACATGTGCCATTGCAGGAGAGGCCCCCTTACCCACGCCCTGTGCCCACCAGGCTCCCTCCTGAGCGGCCCTCTCTTCCTCTTCTCCTGACCCAACCAGATACTGCAGACAGTTATGGCTTATCACTTAAAAAACTAACAATCGGACAAAATAAACAAAGCACCTAGGTTTAGGATGGCAAAAAAGCAGAAACTGAAAAGCACTTAAGACCGCTAATCCCGTGGGCCGACTTCCTGGCAAGGCCTTGGATCTCCTGCTAGCACCACAACCCAGGAATCTCTTCTGCCTGATTTCTTCACTTTGCTCGGTTAACTGAAAACCTTTCCAGCTAATGATTCATTTCAGTTAATGCCACATCCTCTGGAGAAATGCAAAGCCTTGTACAAGAATTAAAAGGCTATCAATCCTTGTGTCCCTGTGACTTAGTGGATTCAGACTGCTTTGTGGGGATATCCAAAATGGGGGGACAACGGGGAAAAGGCATCACGAGTGTTGGAATTCTGACCAGGAGCTAAGGAATTACTACTCTGGATCACAAGCCTAAGAAGACACCACAGCGTGTAGGGGCCAAGGGCAGGCTGCCCCCAAAATGTGCCACTTTGGCATATTGATTATTTTAAATAAAAGTTATGGAAGAAACAGCTGCTGCAAGGACATTCAGACCCTCCTGTGTCCCTTTGAAAGCGGGAAATAAATCTGCCATATGAAAGGTACCCTGTGCTAAGAAATAAAAAGACATCCTTATCACCAGAGACAGGAACTTTACAGCCAAGAAAGCTGTAGAAACAAACCTGTTATTTTTTACTATCTTAGCCCAAAATCTGCTTACAATTCCTTACTAGTTAAAGCTCTCAAACATCTGTTTTCTTTATCCCATCAATTCTTCAAAATGTATTGTCTCTTTGCCCAAAAAGTATGAAAACTGCCGGCCTTGGTCATTTCTTTGGGTCTCAATTTCAATATTGGGCTTCCATGCACACGTGATAAAATGTCTGGGTTTTTTTCTGCTGTTAACCTGTCTCATGCAAAGTTAATTACTAGCTCAGCCAGAAGGCCTTGAAGGGTAGAACAATTTTTCCCTCCCTACAGTGGAAGGGCTTTAGGCTTTTGCTATTTTGGTACAAAAATCAGTGTGTGAAGTGGTTAAGAACATGGGTGGAAAAATCAGACCAGAAAGGTTCAAGTCCAGGTTCCAATCTCAACTCTGCCACCTGTCGGAGGCTGGTTAGCCTCTAGCGTCTCAATTTCTTTATTTGCAAAGTGAAGTCAATACTAATAATGTCAATAATAGTATTCATCATTCAGGATTGTTTGAGAATTAAATAGGACAACATATAAAATACCATGTACTAAAGTACATGACTTGACAGTAAATTCCCAATAAATGTTAGCAATAGACAAAGAACACTAGAAAGTAAAAGGGGTATAGAAAGAAAAAAGAGCTACTAAGGTTAGATATGACACCAAAAGTACAAACAACAAAAGAAAAACAGCCAAGTTGGACTTTATTAAAACTAAAACTTCTTGGGAGCGCCTGGCTGGCTCAGTCAGTGGAGCGTATGACTCTTGATCTCAGTGTCATGAGTTCAAGCCCCATGTTGGGGGTAGAGATTACCTGAAAATAAAATCTTTAAAAACAAAAAAGCAGAAAACCTAAAACTTCTTGAACATCAAAGGCCCATATCAAGAGGGTGAAAAGACAAACCAAACAATGGGAGAAAATATTTGTAAACCATAGTTTTAATAAGGGTCCAGATTCAGAATATATAAAGAACTCCTGACAACTCAACAATAAAAAGACAACTCACTATTAAAATGAACAAATTCCAGAGATATTCATCCAGAGAAGGTATACAAATGGCCAACAAGCATCAGTAGGGAAATGCACAGCCACAATGACAATCTAGTTTGGCCACAATTTTTTAAAAAAGAAAATGGAAAAAAAAAAGAAAATGGAAAATAACAGGTGTTGGTGAAGATGTGGAGAAATTGGAGCCCTAGTACACTGCTGGTAGGAATGTAAAATGGTGCAGTTGCCCAGGGAAACAGTTCAGTGTTCTTTAAAAGGATAAACATAGAATTACGATGTGACCCATTAATTCCACTCCTAGGTATTACTCAAAAGAACTGAAAATAAATATTCAAAGAGAAATTTGTCTATGAATGTTTGCAGTCACACTATTCAAAACAACCAAAGGTGGAAATGACCAAATGTCCATCAACTGAAGAATGGATAAACAAAATGCAGTCTAACCATATAGTGGAGTATTATTAAGCCATGAAAAGGAATGAAGTACAGACATATGTTAAAATATGGATGAACCATATGGATGAACGTTATGCTAACTGACGGATGCTGGATACAAGGATCAGAAGCTGTATAATTCCATTTATTCGAAACATCCAGAATAGGTAAATCATAGAGAAAGAAAGATTAGTGGTTGCCAGGAGCTGGGGAAAGAGGGATGGGGAGTGACTGCTTAATAGGATATGTTGTTTCCTTTTTGGTGTCACAAGAATGTCCCGAACTAGACTGAAGTGATGGCTGCATAACACTGTGAAGCTACTACGCTTCACTGTATTGTACTTTAAAATGGTTTATGGTTCGTTTATGTAATGAGAATTTTACCTCAATTAAAAAAAAAAAATCTCCTTCAAAAAAGTTAATAAAGATTAGCTTTTTACCAAGGGCTAGACCAGAAAAGGAATAGAAATTCCTATTTCTCTTGCTGCATCATCCACTGAATTTTGCTGCATTGTCCCCTGAATTTAGGAAGCAAAAATCCAATCAATACATCATTCAATTTATACAACAGAATACACAGGAACCTAAGTTTGGACAGAGAACAGCCCCTTTCCATGTATCTAATACTGAGTGCCTAATATGTGTCAAACACAGTAGCAAGCACTTTAGAGACATTACCTGTTTTAATTGTCCCCACACGCTATTAGGCACAATCAGTACCTGCCCCAGGACTAAATGATGGTTACAGAAAATAAAAGATTACAGCATCTAGTTGACAGATAAAGAAAGCATCTCAAGCCAATCATCACATCACCTGAGTCTACCTGCCAGAACATGAATCCACTACACAACAGAACATGACTTACGAACTTGGAACAACCTGCAGTACTCACGTTAGCAATCATGCATGCTGCATACACTCCAAGGGGTCCCTTCCTCATTAATCTGATAATGTAAAATCCAACTTTATTTTTCACTATTCCTTAACCAGCCTCTCAGCCCAAGCCAGTCTGTCTGATGGTTCTCAAATATAACACACTAGGGACTCGGCTCCATGTTGTGCCCAAGTCAACCCTCATATTCAGGGTGACATTTCTCTTCACTCCCCACTGCCATCAGCCACCTTTCAATCACCTGAACTTCTAAACTTTACAAATCACAACTATCACTAGGTCTACCTATGTGGCCTTCAGGATACCAAAGCCCTGACTACTCTCCTATTAGTGGAATGTATACAAATTCAAAATAATTGGAACCAAAGGAATAGAACCAAAATTCCCTGACTTTTGGTCCGGTTCTTAATCCTAATGATTAATTAGATCATGAAACACGGCAAGGAAAAAGTTGATGGTATAGTTACAAGAGTCTTATCTCTGATATGTTATGTAATCTTAGCTTTTACTTTTTTAAAGATTTTGTTTATTTATTTATTTATTTATTTATTTATTTATTTGAGAGAGTGTGTGTGAGAGAGAAAGAAAGCATGAGCCGGGGAGGAGCACAGAGAGAGGGACAAGCAGACTTCACACTGAGCATGGAGCCCTAGGCAGGACTCCCAGGAGTCCTGCCCATGAGTCCCATGACCCATGAGACCATTACCTGATCTGAAACCAAGAGCTGGACCCTTAAACCACTGAGCTACCCAGGTGCCCCTCTGGCTTTTTTTTTTTTTTTTTTATGATTTTATTTATTTATTCACGACAAACACAGAAAGAGAGAGAGAGAAAGGCAGAGACACAGGCAGCGGGAGAAACAGGCTCCATGCAGGAAGCCTGACGTGGGTGAGACTTGATCGTGGGTCTCCAGGATCAAGCCCTGGGCTGAAGGCAGTGCTAAACTGCTGAGCCACCCAGGCTGCCCTAGCTTTTTCTTTTTAATGTGGACGGAGCAGCTAACATTCAAATGATAACTGCCTCTTCTATGCAACTGCTTTATGTTTAACATAAACCATAACATTCCCTTTACTCCTGTGTAAGATTTACTCATAAAGGCCTATAGGCTTGAAGTTCCTTAAACAAGTCCAAATTGGAACAGTCCTGTAGCTCAAAATAAGAAATATTAGTTTTGGGGGCGTCTGGGTGGCTCAGTCGGTTGAGCCTCTAACGCTTGATTTTGGCTCAAGTCATCATCTTAGGGATCCAGCCCCAGGTCACGCTCAGTGGTCGGCTCAGAGTCTGCTTGAGATTCTTTCTCTCCCTCTCCCTCCATCCCTCCTGCTCATGCTCTCTCTCTCTCTCATTAAAATAAATACATAAAATCTTCTAAAAAAAACAAGAAAGAAATATCAGCTTTTGACACATCTTATGGTTGTACACATTTAACTGGTAGTGTCAACTAAATCAAACATTTCCTTAGCTTGTAAACCATAAGCAAACACACTAGCAGGTCAATAGTGCTCGCGACATGAGTGTCCTTGAAACATACAACTTAAGCCTGATAAAAGTGAGAGTTGTAAGGAGATCTACATGGTAATTCCAGTAATTAACTTCTTCTGAATGGTCCAAATTCATATACAGCAAGGTAGATAAATATCCAGACAGAGTCTAGTGTAAATTATCTGGCTTATTCCAACCTAACTCAACCAGTTTAAGCTTTTAACGATATTCTTCAGCTAGAAGTGGGTAAAATCCTCCAGAACAAAGAGACCTTGGATTTCAGTCACTCTGATAGGTAAGTCCCTCCCCACTAAGAAGCCAATCTGCTTTTAAGCCACTAGGGTTATCACAGTAATACTATAATAAAGCCATAGCTTGAGCAAGAGTCTCCTAGTGAATAATTTCTTCCTCAAGGAATAAATACTTCCTGAAAGACCTGTATGTTAATGCTTTAATCAAGGAGGCCTCACCACATCCCCTAGGTACTTCATACCTAGGAGAAATTAAATTCATCTACATATAGTGCCTGACTCAAGTCCAGTCAAGAACTTCAAACCAGCCTCCCCGAGACACAGTCTGATGAGCAATTTATGATATGTACCTCGAAGACTGAAATAAATAACATGATATCAACAACAAAATTTTTAAAGGAGGTTCAAATTTATCTATTTACTTATTTATTAGTTTTATTCTAGTGAGCTCTACCCCCAATGTGAGGCTTAAACTCACAATTCCAAGATGAAGAGTCATATTCTACGAACTGGACCAGCCAGGCACCCCTCAACAACAAATATGAGGTAGGAAATGAAGAAATCTATTCTCTCAAGTGTTTTTCTTTCTTTTTTTTTTTTTTCCCCTCATCCCTCAAGAGCCAAAACCATGGAAGCACAATTCCTGCCTGTCAGACAACATCTGGCTGGATCCTCATTCTACTTTTGAGGAAAAACCAACACTGCCAATGCAATTATGCTAAGCATCTCAACGACTATCACACTTTTCAAAATGAACACTCAACGAGATACATTTCCAACAGAATCTTTTAAAGGAGCTTCATGTAATCCAATACTACTTTTCTCAGTTATTGAGATTGTATTCTACATAAAATAGTTGTGAGTTGACCAGCCGTAGGGAAGCCTATGATCTAGTCCTGGCTCTGCTAGCTAAGTGTCCCTGGCCCAGCAATTAACATTTCCGAGCCTCACTTTCAGCATCTCTTAAAGTGCAGTCACAGATTAAATGAGTGGCCAAGACTGATTCCATGACTATGATGAATATAGTTATAGCAATAATTTCTCTCTCAACTTTAATTTCCAAAACAAACATCCAGAAGCTTTAGAAACAGTGTTAAGTCAAGTGAGAGCTGTGATTTACTTAAAATAATAAAGTGGACCCTACAGCTAGCTCATCTTCAGAAATCCAAGGGAGAAAGAACATGAAAAATTAAATTTTAAGAAAATCTTTTAATTATTTTCAGCTTTTCTTCCACAGATCTCTAACACGAAAGGTAAAAAAATGTGATGCCTATTCCTGCAAGTTTTATTTTACCTGTGAACCCTTGGGTGGGACCAGTGAAATAATTTTCTCCTTACCATTTGAAGTCTACCTCATTCAACTTCACAGATAAGCGACTATCGCAAATGTAGTGGTTAGGTACAAATGCAGTGGTTAGGTAGCAAATACAGTTGATTGGGAGCATTATGGAATCAGAAGAAGCATCATCTCCTTCCTTCAAGATCCCACCTCTTAAAGGCAATCTTATGTTATCTTTCAATGGTCTTATTCATTTACTCTATCTCTTTTTATTCTACAAAGGAATTATAGAAACTCACTACTCTAGCCAAAGTTCCCATAACTTTTTCAAATGTAAATGATTTAACAGTTCCATTCTCAAACTAGACTGAAAGAGTGAGGTCTCTGATTCCTTAAGTTAAAGTCATCTTGTTTATTGACCTACTCCCCTACCTCACAGGTATGCTGGAAAGATAACACTACCTGCTATTTAATGTTCTGAAAATACCTTCAATACCTCACAAGATGAGGACAGTGCTAAATTTATAAATTTTAGTGTTCTATTGGATTCTGTGAGACACAGAGTAGCCCTGGTTTTTCTTAATTGGTCGTTGATCCTTAAGATACAAGGGCATCTGAAGCAATTCTTTATTTTTTTTTTTTTTTTGAAGCAATTCTTTAAATGTCACGCGCCTTTCCCTGCCATCTGCTGGCCCTCACTAACTTAATGCTCCACTGCCTTCCCTTTTCAGTTTTTCAGAATGAGCATGACCTTTAAGATGCTGGTAAGTGGCAGCAATGTTTGCAATAGTAAAATTGAAACCATTGCACACTAAAGGACCACTAAATAAATTATAATATATAACCAAAGAATATATCTAGTATATATACACAGTGTATGTATAGTTTATATATAGCACATATGGAATATAATGATGGCATATATAGCAATATAGAGTATACCCATATCTATTATTATATATAGGATATCTATATTATATATCATAGTACATCAATACAACAGAAACACAAAGCAGCTATCAAAAATTATAGCACCAAAGAATAGCTATTGGTAGTAAAAAGTATCTGTAATATATTGTTATATTAGGCAAATCAAAGCAAAATTGTGTATTGTGTGTATTTCTTTTAACAACATTTCTCCTGAAGACCTTTTTTTTTTTAAATTTTTTTTTTTAATTTTTATTTATTTGTGATAGTCACAGAGAGAGAGAGAGAGAATGAGGCAGAGACACAGGCAGAGGGAGAAGCAGGCTCCATGCACCAGGAGCCCGACGTGGGATTCGATCCCGGGTCTCCAGGACCGCGCCCTGGGCCAAAGGCAGGTGCCAAACCGCTGCGCCACCCAGGGATCCCCTCCTGAAGACCTTTAATTGGAATTTCTTTCTTTTTTTTTTTCCATCAAAAGATCTTGTTTAAACTCTGGTTAGTTAACATACTGTAGTATTGGTTTCAGGGATAGAATTTAGTGATTCATTCATATAACACTCAGTGTATATTACAAGTGTCTTCCTCAATGCCCATCACCCATTTACCCCATCCTCCCACCCCCTTAGCTGGAATTTCTTTCTTTTCTTTTTTTTTTTTTTTAGTTTTTATTTATTTATGATAGTCAGAAAGAGAGAGAGAGAGGCAGAGACATAGGCAGAGGGAGAAGCAGGCTCCATGCACCAGGAGCCCGACGTGGGATTCCATCCCGGGTCTCCAGGATAGCGCCCTGGGCCAAAGGCAGGCGCTAAACCACTGCGCCACCCAGGGATCCCCCTCAGCTGGAATTTCTAATGACCATTATTTAATGATAAGCCAAGTTTACCAATAATCTAGCTTATAAATAAGCCAATTCCCAGATGCCACAGGAGTAACAAGTCCAGTTGACATCTTTTATAGAAAAAAAAAAAGATTTGTATACACATATATGTGTATGTTTGTTTGTACAGTGGAGAAGGTCTACAAAGTCTAAAAGGTCATACATAGACCAAGAAGTTGATGGGAATTACCTCAGAGGACTGTTAAGTACTTTCCTTTACTTAGTGGCATTTTCTATTCTCTAAATAATAACTAAAGGCATTTCTTGGATAATATTTTTATAAAGTTTAAAATTAAAATTGTATTCCGTAAACGCTAACTTAAACAGAATCACACTATGGAAGCCCCTATATGGCTATTGCCACGGTGAGATGGTCTTTTTAATTAGTTACCATTGAAAGCCTAGGACAGAAAAAGCATTTAATAAATTCAGGCTTTCCAGAAAGGAAGCAAAAAAGGGCACTGGACCTATTTTACCACTTCTGGAAAAGTGGGCACCTTTTTCAAGTCCACCTCCCCTGGTCTGAGACCAAGAGGTACAACAGGCAAAACACAGAGAAACAAGACTGATTGCAGAGGGGGATTATTCTGGATTTTTCCTGCTTTACCCTAATACCTGTACTTGAAGAAAGAGCTGTAAAACAGCAGTAGGAGATGGGGGTATGTTCTATGAGGGTAACTTACATGAACAAAGTGCCTTGTAATCATGAGTCACCCCTCTAGCATGCTAAAATTCAAAGAGTCTCAAAGTTCACATAAAGTTCCTTCTAAATGGGGTCTTCGCTAGACCCTTCTTATTCAGGTTTGATTTAAATATGACAGGGCCACTTTAGGTGAGTTAGCAGATATCATATAAGAATACTCAGGGAGGGGTGCTTAGGTGGTTCAGTTGGTTACACATCCAACTCTTAATCTCAACTTAGGACTTGATCGCAGGGTTGTGGGTTTGGGATCCACATTCAACTCCAAGCTGGGTATGGAGCCTACTTGAAAAAAAAAAAAAAAAAATTCAGGGAAATAGCTACTGAAAATGAGAGCTGCTGTAATATTTTACAGTGAATTTGTTGTCTGATAGAATCTACATATTCCTTCTAACAAGGGCTACTCAATCAAAGGGAACCAGGAAGGCCGCCCTCAGCTTCAGTGGGCCTCTCTGTCATCTACTATCTGCCTCTCTGTCACCTACTATCTGTCCCCGTCACTGAGAATGAACCTGATCTTATACCCTAACCAAGTCCTCAATATAAAGTATATTTAAATAAGTTTACCCTTAAAGGAATAGCTGTGGCTTCACATTTATATACTATATAAATAAAATCTATTCTTAGAATCATTACATAAAGCACATTCCCCCCAACTAGCTTAATAGAAATCTGAAGAATCTTTTTAGAATGCAAACAATCCCTCCAAACCCAACTTTCGCTATTTTTATAAATTTATATTTTCTTACACCAGGTTTTCTTAAGAGTGGATCACACCTGTATTCTGACAGGTTAGCAGCTTCTAATTTGGGACAGAATATGTACAAGAAATCAGATGGAAATTTAATAGACAGACCATGTCATAACATTTGTTCTTGTAAGAGTGTTTCAGATACTCCCTAAATGTGTTTAATCTTGGAAACTCACCCATTAGGAGGCCAGTAATGAAGTTCGGAAATTCCTCTTTCTTTCATTCAATTCATGAGGTAACCAAGTGGAGAATCAAATAAACAAAAAGACACTCTCTCCATGACCAAAGGATTCTAAGAGTACCTGTTGAGTAAGGTATGTCCCTGGGGCTTGGCACTAGGAAGCTCTGACGTAGGACAAAGCTCTGGACCAAATCACAACCAAAGGTAAGCCTCAGGCAGAGCTGCAGAAATCAAGAAACAGTGCTTACATGGGCCATCTCAGGCCTGACGCACACCCTCAAGGTCTCCTTTCTTCCTCTGCTCAGGCTTTTGGGATTCAACCTGCTAGCGCCTCCATCGGCATTACTCTCACCTATCCTACCCCCTCTTCTTGTCGTCACAGACAACACTGGTCTGAGTTACTTAACTAGCTCAATTCACTCATCCATAAAATAGCAACATTGGTAGTATTTAACTCAGAGATTACGGTAGGAATATGGATATCAAATCCTTGCAACAGTTCCTGGCACACAATTAGACTGATGGGAAGTGTCAGCCATTATATGTTATTATTACTGCTGTTTAGAACAATGTTTGATATAACAGCACTATATATTAATATTATTATTTGCTTTAAAGTATCTGGTTCTAGTCATTATAGACAGTGAGAATAGTAATAAGAACAAAGGAAATGTTTTTAAATTTAGAAATCTTACCCAAATCTTATCTTATATTCATGGTTCCTGACTACTTGTGGACCAAGAGTACTCTCATCAAAAGTTCACTTTGAGGATGACACCTCCATCCTTTCTCACATCTGTACCTCCATTGTGCCTTTCTCTTACTGAGCCTTCGTTTACTAAAACTTAATCATTCTCTTGTAGCCTAATTTAAATGGTCCCTTCTCTATGAAGCTTTCTAAGGCCCACCATCCAATATGCTAACAATTTGCATTTTCCTTTTATTTTGCCTTTCTCCTCAATTAGAATATAAGCCTCATGAGGATAGAGATTGTTATGCTTTTATTTATGGACGAATCCCTGTTATGCTTTATTTATAGAATAGTACCTGGTTTATATATATTCAATAAATATTGTTGAATGCTGACTATTCAATCTGGCCTACCCCAGACTCATCAAATAAATCTTTGCTTGAACCACCATACTCAGGTGTTCTGTTGCTTACAGCCGAATACATTCCTGACTGTCAAAGTACCATAGAACACGGTAAAATATTTGTCATTATCCCTGCTAATGTATTACTGTTACTATGAATTAACTAGTATTTATATGTGCTAGATACGATATTCCATATTTTTGGCATATTGCTAGATAACAGTAACTTTTGAGGTACATACCAATGTTTCAGATCAAGAAACTGAGGCTCGAGGCTCAGGAAAGCTAAAACAGCTTGCCCAAAGAAACACAAATAGGAAATGACAAACACAAGTTGTAAGCCCAAGTTTCTGGCTCCAGTGCCTATACTTTTACCTAGTTTAACATACTAGGTCTGTGAAATAGCCATATATAAGTCTTCTTTCCTTAAAATAATTAAGTTTAACAAGTAAGGAATCCTATTATCCAAGCCATGGTATCCACCAAAGCAACTACTGTTTTAACCCCTTAAATATCTACTCTGTAAAAAACATTCGTTAGAAAGATGGACAAGTAAATACTAAGCCTGCTTGGGAAATTTAAGCCCCTGTAAAAATAAGACCAGATTAAAAAAAAAATAAGACTGTTTAAAAATTAATTTGCTGTATTTATGACTTTGCCTTGCTTTCTCTTGAGTGTGGGGATTCTCCTTCTGTTTGGATTATTATTTGCTACTCAAGGGTCTAGAAGAAGAAAAAAAAAGAAAAAGAAAAAACACCATTAAATGATTGGTGTTGTACGTATTTAGAGATAATGATGTATTTGATGGATGTATTTTCAATGCAAACCAGCAGGTTGTCTGCCACATATGGCAACCCCTAGGCCCTTGTGCAAGCATTGCTCATACAAAATAATGTCGTCCCTAGGTGGGTGAGACAAGGAAACACACACACACACACACACACACACACACACACACACACACACACAGAAGGAGATATCTGGAGGAGGCAGAGCCAAAAGCTAAATGGACCCATGAAGAGAGCCTGCAACACACGCATTTCTCTTTTCCTCTCCTTCAACTCAGTAATCTGTGACAGTTCCCCCTAACAGACAATAAGTAGAGATGTGTAAGCAGCTGCAGATAGATGAATGAATTCTGTGACACTGAAAATCTGTGAACTGAAGTACCTAATACATGAACTGAAATAAAAAAAACATTCGCCTCCTCCAAAGAGTTGTATGAACAAATCAAAGGGAAAAGAAAAAAGTTGGAAAGACATTGAGACAAAGAACAAAATCTGGTCTGTGTGACACATTTATAAAACTGATGGCCTGTCAGCGAGACACTGATGAATATTTTTTCAGGATAAAAATGGCAACCTAGTGTCTAAAAATAAACCACTGTGCTGCAGACCTGTCTGGTTCAGCTACACCACTGGAATACAAACATTCTCACTCACTAGTATATCTTGACTCAAGGTTTCACAAAGAGAGAAAAACTGAACGTTTTGCTAGCAAGAGAAGATATTTTACACAGTTTTAAATCAGTGATGTTCTCTATACAGTATACATTTGAATTTAAGTTCAAATGATTTTCATTTACTAAGAAAGGTAAAATAAATGGTAACAGCAATAAACCATTAACTCATCTTAAGTAAAAGATTTCCCCCAAGTCAATTACAGTAAAACAGAGTAGTATTATGACCATCTTGTGATAATATCCTAAACTTGCAATCTAAAAATAAAATTATAAATTATTTCTAAGCTATGCTGATTGGAATGGCAGATCTAGTCAAAATGCTACATCCAAATGACTCGAGATGGAGTGAAAACCTATTATCTCATTTTGCAGCTAAACTACAATAAAAAGCTGCTAGCTAAAATGCAAAAGTAAATTTCTGTCCTTTACAAACAGCACTTTTATTCATCAAATCCATTCGCCTTACTAAATCCTGCCTTATGTGTTATGATTCTGGTCTCAACTGAATGGTAATTTCAATTCTAAGAGTCACAAATCTCTGAGAAGCTCTTCCAGAACATTTTGATTACTATCATGCCACTATTTTTAATAGTAAAGATGAATTAATTCTCCCGAACAATATAACACGAATATTTACACTTGATCCTTTAAGACCACACACACCCAGTTAGAATAAAAAGCGAAAAAAAAATCAGATCAACATTTCAGGGACCAATGACATTTTCACAACACAGTACCCACACTGCCTGATTCTAAATGGTATTCAGTTGTGCTACTCACTGCACAGTAAATAGTTACACATTAAGTAAATACATCCTCCAGTAGTCATCCATATACTCCCTCCATTGCAGCTCACATCTCAATGTAAAAAATAGCCAAGTTTCTTAATGAAAAATGTATGAATAAAGAATCATAAGATAAAAACAATGTCAACTTTAGGGGTTTTAATTATCATTGATCTTACTTTCATTAGTAGACCTCACAAACTTAATAATGGTCTCACTTCAAGCTTGTTCCTCTGTCAGAATTCGCGTTGGGACCATCCATTCATTCACTGACACCAAAAGCCTGGTAGTCAGCTTTGAGTCCTTTATGCCCACATTCTGTATCTAATCCACCTACAAGACCTGGCTACTCTCTCTCCAATACATACCATATACAAGCACTTCTCATTTCCTAAAGCACTGCTCCCTAGGTTCAAAGCACCATCATTCATATCTAACCTAGATGACCATAAGGCTTCTTAATGTCCATCCTACTTCCATCACTGGCCACTATAGTCTATTCACCACGCAAAGCCAGAGTCATTTTTATAAAAAGCAAATGACATCACATCACTACCCCTCCTGAATTCCTCCAGTGACTTTCCGCTACTCAGAACAAAATCCAAAGTTCTTCCTATATCCTACAGGATCTTTCATGACCTCATCCATGCTCGCCTCTTGTACTACCGTCTTCCCCTTGTACACTCTACTTATTTATGTAGCTCAGCCGGAGGCCTTGCCTTTTCTCAAACACATCAAGCCCAGTCCTACTCTGCCTCTTTTTACTTGCTTTTCCCAGTCTAAAATCCTCTTACCCTTCAGAAAACTGTCTCTTTCTCATCACTAAGGTTTCCACCCAACATATCTTCAAAGAGTCTCCCTACCTCCCCTAACACACACCAGTTGCTCTCTATCCTCTTTATCCTTGCTTTATTCCATTAGAGCACATATCACCATCAATGATTGTATTATTTATGGGTCTAGTTGATTATTGTCAATCTTTCCCTACTTGAAGTTCTTTATCTGTCTTACATATATCACTGTATCCCCTAAAAATTCTAATATATAAATCAATCAGCTATAGCAACAGAGAATACAAGCTCAAATACCTATAGAAGCCTGACAGGTAATGTGAGTAAAGCAGGCAATTTCCAGCTAATGTGGAAATGCAAGCCCAATACTATTACTTACCATTTTTCAAGAGAGGTCCGATACACAACCTTCTGGATAAATCCTAATGTTGGCAACTTACGCTTTTTTAAAAACTAAAACTCTGTACCAAACGTTGCCAAATAAACCATGTCTGTAAATCAGATACATACACAGGCCATCACCTGTTATTTTTTCTCCTATAGTAAATCTCCTAAATTTAGACTTAGTAGGTGTGATAGATTATTCGAAAGGTGATATTACAAGAGCCCCTTCCATCCTAAATGACCTTTTATAATGTACAACTGTCATTCCTCCTATCAAGAGAGGAAATCTATTTTCCCCTCCCTATGGATATAGGACTTGCTTTGATTAACCTGCTGACCTAGGCCTTTGGGAGACCTTGCAGTCATGTAAGGAAGTCCAGCTATAACTATAACCACTGGAGAGAGAACTTGTGGAGATCCAAGACCCTAAAGATGAGGGAGGCCATCTGAGATTCTCTGGGCTCCATCAATACTCCAAAAGCAGCACTAGGGCCCCAGACATGTGAGGATATAATCTCTAATCCTCCTGCACCAGCAAAGCCATCTTCACGGACTCCACATGGTATCAAGGTGAGCCATCCCAGCCAGCCCTGCCCAAATTCCCAACCCACAAAATTGTAAGAAATGAAATGATTGTCGTTATAAGCAATCATAGTTTATGGTAGCATGTTTCTCAGTAATAGAGAACCAAGAGAGAAACTGATACCCAAAAATGAGGTGCCAAAAACAAAAACCTAAAACGTGTGGCGTTGCTTGCGACCAACGGACAGGTAGAGGCTGGAGAAGTGGCAAGTAAAACGGTAGCAAAGGCCAGAGGTGCCATTAGAATGCTATAAGAGGCAGGAGAAAAAGCAAACCAGGTCACAATAGCAGTAGGATGTTTGGCAAGGATGTTGACCACAATGATGTGAAAGCTGGACTATCTAATGAACTGTGAAAGCTGGACTATCTAATGAACTGGTGGATCTGGCTAAAGATACTTCCGGGTAGAATGTTAAAAGTGCCAACTGGCTTCTTTTAACTGCATGTGAAGAAAGAAATAAAGACCTGTTTAATTTTCAAGCTGAACTTAAAGATACAAAGGGCACAGGACAGTCTTGCCAACTAGCATAAGATTCTCCAATTAAGAAATGGCCTCAGGGTAAATATCACATTAAGAGTTTGTCCATAAAATCTTTTGTTGAGACCTTGGAAAGATTTAAGTATTGCCTAACAAACCCTTCTCACCTATACAAAGGGACTTGTAAGAATTTTTTTTTTTTTTTTTTATAATAGTCACACACAGAGAGAGAGAGAGAGAGAGAGAGAGAGAGGCAGAGACACAGGCAGAGGAAGAAGCAGGCTCCATGCACCGGCAGCCCGACGTGGGATTCCATCCCGGGTCTCCAGGATCACGCCCTGGGCCAAAGGCAGGCGCTAAACCGCTGCGCCACCCAGGGATCCCGACTTGTAAGAATCTTAAGGGCTTTATCTTATAAGCAGCCTGGTTGCTCCAAAGCACAGAGAGTTTGCCTTGGAAAGGACTTACAGATGTGGCCTTGGGGACATGGAATCAACCCCCAATAAAATGCATAGAAAACTCTTGATGTTTTTAAGAAAATTACAGTACTAAAACTATCACCAGTTTGGATTAAAAGAGAAACAGTTCAAAATGAAAAAAAAAAAAAAAAAAGACTCTGAGGGGCTGCAACTTCACATCGAGGAAAAATAAGTTGAAAAAGCTACTCAGCTGTGAATAAGACTCATTTCTTATGAAAAAACAAAACAAAACAAAACAAAAACAAAAACAGCAGAGAAGGAAGCCAAGAGCAGAGTACAATAGCCTCAAAAACAAATGTCTTAGGAAATAAATCAAAGGAGCAAAACTCACTTACTCTCATGATTCCCAATGTGTGTAGTAAGAGAGCTGACAACAGGTGCCCAGATGGATTTCAAAATTGCTACGGACCAATGCTGGCTATATTCTTCCCTTTCTTCTCCTCGTTGAATGGACTGTCTACGGCAGTTTTCCCATCCCTGTCTCACCACTCTGCACTCAGTGCAGGCAGGTGAGGTGGAAGGGTAGGCAACTCCTTCTTTTTAGTTAACAGATTCCAGATGAGAAGAAGGTGCACCAAAGCAGCTGTGCCCAAGAAACTTCATGTGCATTGGGTCCTTACTTAAATAAGGTCCTGGACTTCAAGTTGATGCCATAATGAGAGAAGACCTCTGGGAGAGGGAAGTGCATGCTGCACGTGGAAGAGATGTGACCTGTTATGTTCAGAGGGCTGGCAGCAGCAGAGGTTCTCAAAAATAGCTGCAACAACACCTCCCATCTCACCCCACTTGGCAATGGGAATATGCCATTCTTCCATTACAGGGTGGAATCTTTTCTCCTCTGTGTTGCTTCTGGGCTGGTCCCATGACTTGCTGTGGCCAACAGACTGTAGCAGAGGTGACATGATGGGACTCCCAGGTCAAGGCTTTAAGATATCTTGCAGTTTCTGTTTTTACCTTCTTGGAACAATCTCAGTGCAAGTATAGCTCAGTGTAGTCTAGTGAATGATGACAGACCCTACGGAGAGGCCACATGGAGAACTAAGGTTCCCCAGTAAACACCTAGCACCAAGGCCCCATATTGGATAATATTGGATCCCCCAGCCCCGGTGGAGCTGCCTCAGCCAACACCACGTAGGGTCCCACTGAGCCCTGCCCAAATTCCTGACCTACAAATTATTAGCAATTAATATATCTGGTTGTTTTTCTAAGCCACTGAGTTTAGGACAGCTTATTATATAGCAATAGGGAACTGAAACATTGAGGGAAAAGCCAGTCTGAATAATGGAAACATCTAAATGTTTCCATTTTGAAAAAAACATTTTAAATGCTTTTAAACATTCACAATGACTTTTTTTTTTTTTTTTTAAGATTTTATTTACGTATGAGAGAGACACAGAGAGAGAGGCAGAGACACAGGCAGAGGGAGAAGCAGCTCCATGCAGGGAGCCCAATGTGGGACTCAACCCCAGGACCCCGGGTTCACGCCCTGAGCTGAGGGCAGATGCACAACCGCTAAGCCACCCAGGCATCCTTCACAGTGACTTTTATAATGTAGGATTCATTTCTGAATTCACCAAATATTTACTGAGCATCTAATATGTGCTTGGCACTGTTCAAGGCCCTGGAAAAAGAGCCATGAATTAAAGCCCTGTAAAGCCTAGTGAGAACAAGGAGAGGCCTTTAGGGAGCTGCTTTAATAAATAAAGTGATTTTTAATTAGCCCATCAATATTGTAAGTAAGTGTTTGCCAAATAACTAAATCTAGTTTTAACTTTCTCCTTGAAATTGTTACTTGGATATTTTATCACTGTACTAGGAGCTATTTTTAGCCCAGCCCTTCTTCAGACTGAACTAGAAGAAAAACAAGGTCAAGATGATATAAGAACACGAGTAAATTTTGTGCACCTGAATTTTCAGATATCTTCAACATACTAAATTTATTCCCTGATTTAGAACATTAGCACTTTCACACCTTTGCCCCTGCTGTCTCCTCTTCCTGGAGTGCCCTTCCCTTGCCTTCTTCACCTGGAGGACTCCTGCTGCCCTCATCAATCACCCCCACTCCAGGTGCTTCTGCCCTCCACTGCATCCCATGCACACACATAGTAGTCCCCCAACACACACACCAGCGCCTCAGCAGATGCCTGAAACCACACATAGTACTGAACCTTATACGTACTATGTATTTTTACTATACACACATACCTATGACAGAGTTTAATTTGTAAATTGTGCACATTAAGAGATTAACAATAGTAATTAATAGTAAGATAGAAAAATTATAACAATATACCGTAAGAAGCTATGTGAATGTGGTCTCCCAAAATATTTTACTGTACTATACCCATCCTTCCTGTGATGATGTAAGATGATAAAGTGCCTATACAATGAGATAAGTGACTGACAATTACATCAAAAGGAGAATCATCTGCTTCCAGAACCATAGCAAATCGCAGGTAGCTGAATGCACAGCACAGTATTGGGCATACCATATTATAATTTCATAGTTTTTTGTTTAATTGACCCTACTATACATTCCCTGCTCCTCCAGGGAAGTAACTGTTTTCCATTCTCAACCTAGAAATTTATATGTAACAGTAAGCGACAAACGTCTATTGAATGAAATGAGTGTTGAAACTTTGATGAAAAACCATGGTTCTCTCATCTGTAAAAAGAGACAAGTAATCCAAGCACAAGATGAAATTGCAACTGCCTGGGAAACCATAAAGCATTATTCAAACTTTTTATCATTATTTACCAGACATGAGCACAAATTTCCTCTTTCCAATACTCAAATTTACTCTCAAAATAGGAAGACTTGTTACACTTGAGGACCTTCAGAAAAGCGTATCAACTCCCAAATAAAGTTCCTACACATGTACAAATGAATTCTGGTTCCGGGACGAACTGGGTGGCTCAGCGGTGGAGCATCTGCCTTCAGCTCAGAGCGTGACCCTGGGGTCCTGGGATCGAGTCCCGTGTCGGGCTCCCTGCAGGGAGCTTGCTTCTCCCTCTGCCTGTGTCTCTGCCACTCTCTCTCTCTCTCTCTCTCTCATGAGTAAGTAAGTAAATCTTGGGAAAAAAAAAAAAAGGATTCTGGTTCTTTTTTTTTTTTTTTTTTTTTGGTCATTCCATTTGCAGTCACCTATTCTATCCTATTTACATGTATTTTAATCCAAAAGAACCAAAGAAAACCTTCAGGGTTTTAGACACACCAAACAGGCAAACACAATTTAATTGGTGAGTTTTTAGAGTCACAGAATTTTAGACCTATTTAGGTCTATTTAGACTTACTAACTTAGTTTTCAGGACACAATTCCTCTCCTTTTCACATAAATGTAGTTATTTGAAAATAAAGTGCTTACATATTACAGTATCTCAAACAAGATTATAAAAATGCATAGAAAATTCTATTGGATAATACCCTCTTAAATGAAAGAAACACACTCTCAAACCAAATTGCTGAGAGACTTCTTCCAATATAGCTTTCAGCCCGCAGTAATGAAAACATTGTGATATTTCAGAAGAAATGTTAAACAGGGGGGCATAGTCTGGGGAAAAGGAAATAATCATTTTTTCATAGGTTGATAGGATGCAAAAAGCTTACATTAAAATTCATCCTTTGACATGACTAATATTCCAATTAAAGACAATTCATTTTGTTTAGCATAATACTCTCCTTGTAACATAGACCTTTTTCTTAACCTACATCTTCAACATCACCACCTCTAGAATTTGAAATAAGGGAGTGATTTTCTAATCAGCCTTCCCACCCTAAAAGTCCGATCATTTTCTTTAGATTAATATACACGCTATAGTTTTAAAGTATCCTACCTGTTAAGATATACGAGGCATGTGTTATGTGGAACCCTAAGAGCTAAAGATACTTTTCAATCGATGATGCCTCCAGAGAATATTGAAGGAACTAAGGCTGTTGGTCTCTGTACTAACGTCCTCAAAGTGGTGTGTATTACTGGTTTAGTATACTCCATGAAGGTGGGTAGAGATTTAAGTCTCTTTTGTTCAATAAGGTAGTTCAAGCACCGAGACCAATATGTGGCATGTAGTAGCTGCTCAGTAAACATTTGTTTAGTGACTGAATAAATGGATGAGTATTTTGCTTTCTAATAAAGAAATAAATGTTAATTTTCTAAAGCCTAAGTTTAGCATAGCATATACTTTTGAACGGCTCTTTCTAAAGACAAACATCTCTGTAAACTTATCTGAATTTCTATTTTTTAAAAGATTTTATTTAATTTGAGAGACAGCACAAGCAGGGGGAGGGGCAGAGGGAGAGAGACAGAATCCCGGCTGGGTGGGGAGCCCAACTCAGGACTTGATCCCAGAACCCTGAGATCATGATCTGAGCCAAAGTCAGACGCCAAACTGACTGAGCCACCCAGGTACCACCACACTTATCTGAAATTTAAAAGATGACAAATTGGGGCACCTCGTTAAGCATCTGATTCTTGATTTTAGCTCAGGTCATGATCGCAGGGTCGTGAGATCGAGCCCCACATGAGGCTCCACACTGGCCATGCAGCCTGCTCAAGATTCTTTCTCTGCCTTCTCCCCTGCCTCTCCCTTCCTTAAAAAAAAAAAAAAAAAAAGAGACAAATTTATCCAGTACTAAGACTTACATTTTATAGTCATGAATTAGGTCTTTTCTTTTGAAACATTAAGCTTTCAAAAGTGGGATCCAAAGATGGTTTAAAGAAAGTGCACAAATTCAATGGCATTTTCAAAGAATTTCAAAGTACAAGAGTAAATTATTTACCCAACTAAAAACAACCACAGAGTATCTTTGTTTTGGAGTCTCCTGGGAGGCAAGCTGTGTGTTTTCAAGCACTATATTAAAACCCAGAGGAAACTTTACTAATATGAATCATCTTCAATAAACTTGCAGAAAGTGTTCGGTGCTCATCAGCACCCTCTAGAGTTCAGTTATTACAGTTAGGATAGATCTTAACACGTAGTAATTCATTATTTAAAATAAAAGTGATAAAACGAAGGTAAAGAATTTTTAAGAAATATAAATCACATTCTTTTTTTAAAAAAAGTTTGTTTATTTGAGAGTGAGCGAGCATATGAGCAGGGGCAGAGGGAGAGAGAGAGAAGCAGACTCCCTCCCCTGCCAGGCATGGAGCCAACGCAGGACTTCATCCTCAGATCCTGGGATCATGACCTGACCAAAGACACTCAACTGACTGAGCCAGCCAGGCACCCCCATAAATCACATTCAAGTTATGATTTTCCTTCAAAAATTTCAAAATTCCCCTCTAAAATTCCACATATCATGTTTTAAAATGAGCTGTTTGGTAGTATCTCTTTAAGAAATTTATGTTGTTCTGCAAGATGGTTCAAATGAAAGACACTATGCCTTTAAACTTTACTATGCAGGGGCCCCTGGGTGGCTCAGTAGTTGAGCACCTGCCTTCGGCTCAGGGGGTGACCCCAGGGTCCTGGGATCGAGTCCCACATCAGGCTCCCCGCAGAGAGCCTGCTTCTCCCTCTGCCTATGTGTCTGCCTCTCTGTGCCTCTCATGAATAAATAAAATCTTTAAAAAATAATAAAATAAACTTTACTATGGAAAGATTCTTGCTTAAAAGCTTATAAATTAATTAGGTATTTTTATTTCTAATTGTCTCCCATACACCTAAATTTTAAGACTCACTCTAAATGTAAAAAGGTTTATATAACACATAGTCACTTAAGATAAAGAAAACTGCTTTTATTTCTTGGATATATAAAAAAAATTCAAATGATAATTCACTATAAGGACACCTGGCCCAAGTTTTATAAGAATCAAGAAAAAGAAAGCCTGTGTTTACTATTTTTCAGATACCACTCACTAAATTATTTCAGCAAATTTTACCTTCAATTCGCACCAAACACCAAATTACTATCAAATCTTTTGTTTCTGCTTCAACTAAGTCATCTGGTTCTCCCACCCTTCCCCTGGCAGAGACAGAGGAAGCCTGCAGGTACAATGTGCACATCATCATGCAGCAAAATTCAGCACCCCCTAACCCTGGTTCCAGTGCCCAGGCTAGACCTGCACGTGTACCAGCCCGTGCTCTGAGCATGAGCCACGGCAGTGCTCTCAGGGGCTCAGGCATGTGCAGTCATCATTCCCACAGACACCAAGAGACCAAAATCAGGCCAGGCGTCACAGCACAAGAGCAGTCCTTTCTATTTAGAAAAGAGGAAACTAGTGTTAAATTTCCCGAGTGCTATGGTCATACATAGGTGCTGCAGCAAAATGTTTCCTGTTTATACCCACTAAATTAATTTGGGGTATTTTTTGTCTTCAAAAATTAAAAAAATAAAAATAAAAAGTTATCATCTGAGTTCATTCTAGGCGGAAAAAATCCAATTACTTCCTACTTTCAACTCTTACTAGACTTACCGAATGTTTCATAAACTGAATACGTCATTATGGAGGGTACAAAACACAGCAACGCACTGAATCAGCTACTTTGTGAAAGGCAATTATGTCAAAGCAGTGCTAATAAACCCCTTTTTGGATCTTCAACAAACTCACACAGTACTCATGCATAATATTTTTGTTTCTGAGGAGTGAAAACCACCTCTTTTGTGCAGAAAATAGTTATGCAGCTCAGATCTTACCTGGATGCGTTACATCCTCTCCTCCCTGCTGCTTTTATTACTTAGGCTACTTCACTGCCCTGTGTTTTCTCCACTGGAGGGCACAGTTAGCTAAAAGAAAATTTGGTAAAACCTAATTTGGTCTGTTCTATAGGTCCAGAAAAAGTATAGGTGAGAAGAGGTTAAAGCTGCTATCAGAACGCATCTTTCAGTAATATATCTGAATTTCATTTCTCTGTTCTCCTTGAAAACCAATTTAAAAGATAATCACTAATTGACTAACAGCTAAGACAAAAAAAACTGTTCCAAACACCACTACCTATAAAGTATCCTTAAAAAGAAGATGGAAAGCAAAGAATGATTTTTTTTAAAGTGGAAATGACCGACTCTAGGTACAGAATAACCTGAAGAATAAACACAAATTAGAAATTCTCCTCTTCAACAAGAGTATACACAGCTACTAGAGACTCAACAAGGCATCTCCAACGTGTTGTTGAATCACTCAGTTTGTTTGCTATGACATAAATCATACGCTTTGCAAAAATACTTGTTTTTATTTTCTTTTCTCTTAAGATTTTATTCATTTGACAGAGAGAGAGAGAGAGAGAGAGAGCACACGCACAAGTGGCAGGGAGGGGGAGAGAGAGAAAGAGGCAGACTCCCCACTGAGCAGGGAGCCTGATGCGGGACTTGATCCCAGAACCCTGGGATCATGACCTAAGCCAAAGGCAGACACTTAACTGACTGAGCCACCCAGACATCGCTTGTTTTTATTTTCACTGATCTTCACCCGGAAGGGCCGAGAAGTGATTGTTATTTTTATTTTCTATTTTGGCCTTATCATTTTAGAGACAAGCCAATAGGATGCTATTTGGCAATTCATTCACAGCTCCCTTTTCTTTATAAACCTAAGCAATCCTAAGAGTATAGTCTAAAATATTTTCAAGACATTCAGAAAAAAGATCAGTAAAGAGACATGTAAATATTGCACTTCTAGATAAAGTCAATAAATATACAATTTTCAGAAGAGCTTATAAAACTTTGTTTGTTGTTTTAAAATTGCTTTTGAGGAGAGCCTGGCTGTCAGTTGACTCTTGGTTTTGGCTCTGGTCATGATTTCAGGGTCAAGGGATGAAGTCCCACATTGAGCTCTGCGCTCAGCATGGAGTCTGCTTGTCCCTCTCCTTCTGTTCCTTCCCCTACTCCTCCTTCTCTCTCTCTCAAATAAACAAAATCTTTTATAAAAAATAAAATTGCTTTTGAATGAAACTTTTAAGCTTCAACTTACCAGTAAGCTTTCTAATAAGCTTTTGCTACGTTGAAAAGTAATGTGATGGAGAATAAGTCTATGGATATTACCCAAGGGGATCATGTTTTATTAGTTCAACTGAAAAAAAATTATAACTTCATTTGTTATGATAGTCCATGTTAATTTTTTTAAAGCAACAAATGGAGTAAAATAACTTGGGTGGGATTAAGTCTCCAAAAAGATGACCTAGGGGTACCTGGGTGGCTCAATCAGTTAAGCATCCAATTCTTGATTTACACTTGGGTCATGATCTCAGGCGCCATCAGGCTCCTCACTCAGCAGGGGTCTACTAAAGATCCTCTCCTTCTCTCTACCTACTATCCCCACATATGCACTCTCTTTCTCTCAAATAAATAAATAAATCTTAAAAGAAAAACATCATCTAGGGTGCCTGGGTGGTTCAGTCACTTAACCGTCTGCCTTGGCTCAGGTCATGATCTCAGGGTCCTGGGGATAGAGTCCCGCACAGGAACCCTGCTGAGCAAGGAGCCTGCTTCTCTTTCTACCCCTCCCCGCTGCTTGTGCGCTCTCTCTCTCTCATGCTCCCTCTCAATAAATAAAATCTTTAAAAACAACAAAAAGGAGATCATCTAAATATCATGTATTTTAAATAAATTATTTGTTATTTTAAAAGTGATTTGCGGGATCCCTGGGTGGCGCAGCGGTTTAGCGCCTGCCTTTGGCCCAGGGCGCGATCCTGGAGACTCGGGATCGAATCCCACATCGGGCTCCTGGTGCATGGAGCCTGCTTCTCTCTCTGCCTCTCCCTCTCTCTCTCTCTCTCTCTCTCTCTCTCTGTGTGTGTGATGACTATCATAAATAAATAAAAATTAAAAAAAAAAAAAAAAGTGATTTGCTAAAAAAAAAAAAAAAAAAATCCCAGCTAGGGTCTTCAACATAATTCAGTGGTAGCCAGACTCACCTCTGCCATTCTCTCTTTTTTTTTTTTTTTTTTTAAATTCATGAGAGAGAGAGAGAGGCAGAAGGAGAAGCAGGCTCCACGCAGGGAGCCCCAGTCTCCAGATCACACCCTGGGCTGAAGGTGGTGCTAAACCACTGAGCCACCCGGGCTGCCCACACCTCTGCCATTCTAAGAGAAGGAATTCCATTTGCTGGATAACACAGTTGATTGCTCCCAACCTTCCCCCTAATTATTTAAATCACTGCTCCTCGTAAGAGTATTCTAGGCAGTGGAGTAAGCTAGTACAAAGTTTGTGCTGTAGATGCACAAGGAACAGTAAGGAGGCCAGTAGGGTTACAGTGAAGAGAGAAAATTCCATTCAAGTCTGAGTTCAAATGTCACCTTAATGGGAAAATCTTGCCTGATTACCTTACGTAAATTAGCAGAATACAAACTTCCCTCTGTCCTCCTTAGTTATGTTCTATCATCTACCTTGCTTCATTTTTCTTCTTAGTGCTTCTCACCACCAGACTTACCAAATATTTATTTGTTTGCTTATTGTCCATCTTTCCCTATTCAAATGCAAGCTCCATGAGAGCCAAGACTTGGCCCATTCTGTTCACTGCTATACCCCCGGCACATCACAAAGTGTTTGGCACAGCAAAGGTGATCAAATATTCATACATGAAAGGATAATTATGGAAGTAGTGAAAGGGCTCCAGAATAGAAGGTACAATCTCTCTGATGATAGCTTATTCTTGATGATATTTCCACAATACGGGTCATATGCCCAATACGAGGTACCAATCCCGAAAAGGAACAGAAATGGTAGTCACATTAAAAAATGTAACTAAAGAGCTGCCCTAGTCTTCTTGTACTTGCCTTTGATCTATTACCAAAGAATGAAATTCTTTATTAATCAATAATACCCTACCTTAAATAATACTTGTTCCTTAAATACAAGAATAGTCATCTCTCCAAGGCCAATGAGTCTTTCATATATAAAAGAGGAAGGCTGCAAAAGAACGCAGAGTCCATGTCCCCAAGTTCCATATATTGTTGCTCTAGCTCTCCAGTGACCCAGATGGCATATTTCCCCCACACTTGGGACTTTAAAAATAAAGGAATATAAATAACACTGAATCTCTAATTTTACACTCAATTATCTTCCAAAACAGGAATATCTGAAGCAGATTTCATAATTTTTTAATTTAATAGTATATTAATATGGGGAAATGGCAAAGCTAAAAATATGACAGCAGGATAATGAACACTACTGACTTCTTATTAGCTTTGGAATGGATTAGAGAGAAATATGCACTCAGGACAGTACAGACACAGACCCACATGTAAACATGCTCACATCACCTTTGCTTCTTTATACAAAGTCCTCATCTTTTTCTAATTCAGTTAACTGATACTGACTGGGTCAAGTTTCCCAGATTATCAGGTACTCCCTAAAAATAAACAGTTACTTAGACTAACTTAAAGTAGACTATACTAAGAAATTTATGTCAAATTAATTAAAAACCCAATATTCTCATCTGGTAACAGTTCTCAAAGAGTACTGGCAATAAGACAATCCTTACACACCTATTGTCTTGGGATTTATAAACTGTAAACCTGGGCACTAAAATAATTTAAAAGCCCAATACTCAGGGGAACCTGAGTGGCTTAGTCAGTTAAACGTCAGACTCTTGGTTTCAATTCAGATAATGATTTTAGGGTGTAGGATAGGGTCCTGCGTCAGGCTCATGCTCAGCAGGCAGCCTGCTTGAGGATTCCCTCTCCCTCCACGGCTGCCCCTCCTCCAGCGCATGTGCACACTCTCTCTCTCAAATAAATTTTTGCAATAAAAAAATAAATATAAATAAAAGCCCACTATTCAACGACCAGCATAATCAGGAGGGAGATTTTATTTAATGAGACTGCAATCACGGCTCATACCAAGCTGGCCTCCTTTCATCCATTTCAGTATCTGAATAGACAGCAACAGGGTCGACCATACTCAAAAGGAAATGAACAGCAATACTTTACATTCACCCAAATCTATAGGATTTTAATGATAAAATATTCAAAACAAGAAATTTCCCTCCTTTTCTTTTGAATCTACAGGTTGAGATTTTTGCTTGCTTTTAGCTGCAAGTAACAGAAAATAGCTTTAAGAAAGATGGGATTATATCTCAAAGTAATGGGCAGGATAGGCACCTCCACAGGAGTCATCAGAAGTTCAGTGAGGGCGCCAAGTCCCGGGTGCTTTCCGTTCTTCCGTTCCGCAGTCGTGGGTGCGGGCTCCATCTGATTTGCACCTCGGGGCCCCAGGGAGGCTGCTGGCCCCCATGTCAAGTAAGCTCTTTCTCTGGGCGGCCTCCTCGGAGGCCTCCGTCGGGCGGGTCACCCCTCGGGCCCGGGAGGTGGGCTACTGCCCAGTCCTAGGCCAGCCCCACCAGGGGACAGGGCCACCAAGATGAGCTGCAAGCGCCCAGGCCGCTGCGGGCCCAGGAGGGCTACGGTCGGGCGCCCGGGGAACAGAAGTGGGGCCCCGTCGGCAGGCAGCCGCATCCGGGCACCCAGGGCCCGTGGGCACCCCCTGCCCTCGGCAGGCCCGGACGGGACCAGGGAGGGGAAGATGTCGCCTCACCCCAACCTGTACCCTCATCAGGCCCATTTGGTATTGATTCAGTCTCACCGGTATTTTTTGATGCTAAAATAATGAAAATAGGCCAGAATTTCACCCTGAGAACTCCACCCCGCCAGCAGATGGACTTTATTTATTTTATTATCTCCAGGAATGAGTTCCCTCTCTCTTCCTCGGGCTTACTCCATTTGCTTTAGAGGAGAGGAGAGGGAGCACGGCCACTGTGGTGGGAAACCCAGCTCCCGAGCGCCACCCCCTCCCTGGGCAACACCACCAGAGGCAGGTGCCGAAGCCAGGACACCCAAATGCGCGGTGAACAGAAGTGCGTTCAAATCCAAGTTCCCCCCCCCCACCAAGAGCCCTCAACCAACGACAGTGCCATTGGTGCATAAACACCTGGGTTTCCTGGACCTGCAGGTGAGATAACCCTGAAACGTGCCCTCTGCACCAGCCCTGGAGTTCCACGCGGGCCCAGGTTCGAGTCTACCGCGGTGCTTGAAAATGTCCCTTGCACTGGCTGTGCTCCCTTTCCTGTCTCACTCCCTACTGGTGGGAATCACCTTCCAAATAAACTGCACCCGATTCTTGCCTCTCAACATCTGCTTCTGGAACAACCCAAAGACACGAATAGAAAAGGAGAAAAAAGCAAATGTTTCCAGTTGCAGTAATATTAACAAATAAATTGTCAAAACATATATTAGCTTATGAATTGCAAAGAATTAATATATCTTGAAGCAAATATTATTAAAACCTTTGGGTATTTATATATAGTCCTAAACTTTTCTAAGTTTTTAAAAAAATAGATTCCAAGTACATTCTGGAAAATATTCCCTCATTTCCAAGATAATACCTTTGCTATAGAGATCTAAAAGGTACTGCTTTGTCATCAACCTTGTAATTCATAAGAATCTAGCTGAAATAAAGATGAGAACAATAGAAAATCTCTCACTAAAGAAAAAAGAACTCTCTAAATATCTTTAAGCCTGAGACAGGAACAGTGAGGTATTGAGTAAGAAATGACAGGAACTTATAATCATCTTTTATAATGATGCTTATAATACAATAATGGGACTTTAAACAGTTATGTCAAGTTTGAAAGTCTTCCAATTATGTCACAGTTGAAATAACATTTTGCTACCAATATCTCAACGATATCGTCAATCCACTATACGTAACCATAGCTTTGGCATATATTAAAAATAAGGTTGTAGTTTAAGATACTTCTTTAAAACTAACACAATTTGTGCTTAAATTAGTTTCACTTTTAATACACATAGTCGTAAAAAATTATTTTAGGTGCATTCTAAAATTGACATATATTGGATAATCACATCGAAGGAGACTCAGGTGTTGATCACGACAAAGTTACAACAGATCTGAAAATAAATCTGAAGCAATTTGAGCCTCACACAAACAATTTAATCAACTCCTGGGGCAATTCTATTTCTAGATTTCTAATTGAAAATGGAAAGGAAAAAGGCCAATGTCAGACACGTGTAAAATGCCTTGAGCTGTCTGCAAAGGGGGCTCAGGGGCTCAGCCTCTGGGAAGGCGGGGTGGGTGCTGTGGCAGCTGTACCCCCCTCCTCACTTTCTGCGCTGCTGCAAGGAAAGGGGACGGGCACAGGGACCAGGACCGGACGGGTCCCTGGCGCTCGGCGGGGCTCTGCCCCCCGGCCTCCCCGCCCTGGGGGTCACGGGCCCAGGCTGTGCTCAGCACGTGCTGCGCCACCACCGAGGCCAAGAGCGGGAGCGTTAGGCTGGGCCCGCGCTCGTCTCTCCAGGGGCGGCCTGCGGGGCACCTGGTGGGACCCGGCCCCGGACTGCTCCAGGTCAGCCCCCAGCTCGGCCCCCAGGTCAGCCCCTAGGTTGGCCCCCAGGTCTGCCCCCAGGCCAGCCCCCAGGTCTGCCCCCAGGTTGGCACCCAGGTCTGGCCCCAGGTCGGCGCCCACCCTGCCCGGGGCACAGACCATCACGCAGACAATCAGCGGGTCCAGGCTCCGCCACCTCCTTCACCCCACCACCTGCTGATGACAGAGGCCCCAGCCCGCGCCTCCCCCCACTGCTCCCTCATTCCTGCACAGGCTCCTGCCCAGCTCCTATCTCCTCAGTTACTCCCCCTGCATCCACCCCCTAGGTCTCAGTTGTCCCAAATACAAATGTGATCATGACGCCCAACTGCTTACCATTCTTCAAAGGCTTGCTCAGAGTGCCAGGTCCCCCAGGAGCACCCAGCCTCCCTGCTCACCCCTCTTCTCCTCCAGGACTCTCCACCCAGCGACCTCAAGGTTCCCCTCTGCTCCTACTGGCTCCCCTAGTTCAGCAGGGCAATGGGCAGAGCGGCCAACAGGAGTTCAGGACAGGACTCCAGGCCCAGAGCCACCTCCACTCACCAGCTATGTGACTGAGCAAATCGCCTGCCCTCTCTTTCAACTTAGCTTCCTCTCAGTAAAATGAGGACATTAATAGAACCTACTTTATTGGATTATGCGAGGATTAAATAAATTCATTGAGGTACATAGAAAAGTATCTGGTTCATGGTTAGCTTTTTTATAAATATTACATCTCATTATCATTAACACCATCTTCTTCCCTCTACTCTTTTTCTTCTATACTTTGGATTAAACATTATTTCTTCTAGTAAACCTTCCCTAAGTCCCTGAACTAGGTCAATGCCCCCAAAGCTGGTTCTCTTACACTTTCTGGATCTGCTTAAGTAATGATCTCTGTCCTCTGCTACACCAATGGAGGCAGAGACTATGGCTTTCTTGCTCACCACTATTATTCCCATACTCCGTACTCAGTTTGACACATAGCTGAGTAAAATGGAAATGTCTTCTGATTACATTTAGGCCCGTTTTCTTTCTTCATCATTTGGTGGACTTAACATTTTTTTTTAATTTTTTTAAAAGATTTTATTTATTTGAGAGAGAAAGAGAGCGAAAACACAAGCAGGGCAGAGGGAGAAAGGGAGAGAAGGAGAGAGGGAGACGAGAGAGAGGGAGAAGTCAACTCTCTCCACTGAGCAGGGACCCTGAGGGAGGGCTTGATTTCAGGACCCTGGGTTCATGACCTGAGCAGAAGGCAGATGCTTAACCAACTGAGCCATCCAGGCACCCTATTGCCTTAACATTTTTAAAGAAAAAAATGGGGCACCTCGGTGGCTCAGTGGCTGAGCGTCTCCCTTTGGCTCAGGTCATAATCCCGGGGACCAGGAATCGAGTCCCACATCAGGGTTCCCGCATGGAGCCTGCTTCTCCCTCTGCCTGTGTCTCTGCCTCTCTCTCTGAGTCTCTCATGAATAAGTAAATAAAATCTTTAAAAAGAAAAATAAAAGAAGAAGAAAAAAATAATTAGAATATCTTCTCTAGTTTTTTGGCCCTTTAAGAATCATCAGTATGTATCACTTACGTTAATTTCACAATAAAGATAACTTTTAAAAAATCCACCTACAATGAAAGAAAGAAGACTTAAAGGTTTCTTTCCTCTAAATGTAATAAAAATAAACTTAAAAAAAAAAAACGAGGCCACAAAAAAAAATAGTATCACAAACAGAAAATAAGAAAACATTATTCTCTCAATTCTTTCTAGTTAAGTTTTCAAAGTCTTCAGCCATCCTTCTATGGTCCTACTTAAATTAAACTTTTATTATTTGCACCTCCCCAAAATCACTCTTATTGACACCCCTATTCCCACCCCCAAATCTCCAATTAGTAAAGACTGGGAATTACTGGGTATGCTGCTGTGTGTATAGCAATATACAAGTTCCAAGTGGTTGGATTTTCTTTTCCCCTAACCTATTTCAAATGCAGAAATGCAGAACTAGCCTTAAATAGAATCTCTATTTCACTGTCAAAATTATAAGTAAATATTTAGTACAGAAATCACTGGGAGTTTTAACACTATTATAAATCAAGCCATGGTACCAAGAATAGACATCCGGCTAAAAAGTATGCACATTTAAGTCCAATGTCTTCTTCTAGGAGTAGCTTGACCATAGTCCGGTGTTCCCCGATAAGCATGATTTTAAGGATCATCTTATTTGTTAAAAATACACTTGCCCATGTTCTTTTCTTAGAGATTTTGATTTAGTAGGCCTATAGGGAAGCCCTAGACTCCATATTTTTAAAAGCACATCCAGTTATTTTTTATGGTCCATGTGAGTTTGGGTAGCAGCACGGCAAAAATAGACCTTTCATTTTCAGACAAATTTGAGGAAGTCTCCAACTTAGAAGCTCTTGTGTGGGTATTCCAAATTGCCTTAAAAATCATTTTTATCAGGAACTTTGGCAGCAAAATAGAAAGAACATGGAGCCTGGAGCCCCAAAACCCAGATTCACTTTCTTCTGCCACTGATTGTAACCCTTACGCCAGTCATAGTATCTCCCTCTGATCCTGGCATATTAAGTAGAAATAATAAAACCAATCCTAACCGGTTTCACTGGTTGTTGTGGAAATCATTTGAGAATGCTTGCAAAATCACTTTGCAAATTAAGATATGTCATCATTACAGTAAAATTTCATTAATTCAGCCTCCTCTAATTCAGAATGTGTGAACACTATTGTCTAACTCACTGTGGGGTTTTTTTTTTTTCACATTATCTATAAAGAGATCATCACCTCCTTTCACATGACAGGCAATGGGAGGTATTGGAAAACACAGATAAGCAGCAGCTCCCTGTTCCCTAGCAAAATTATTAGACTGAATGTGCAAGATTAGAAAAGCTTGTTTACTGTATTAGCTCCATTTATGTGACAAGTCTGGAGGTTGAACCATCATTAAAACAAGCTTGGCAATATTTCTACTGGAGTTAGCTTGGTCGTGAGCAGTTAATGCCAGTCATTACAGTAAAACCAATCTGGAGAATGAGTTTTCTACATACTAGGAATGTTAAGGGAGCACTAAAACTGGCATTTAAACTTCTAAAAGATACTGTAGCCTTTCCTGGCCACCTTGAGGAACACATACTAAAACAATACAATATTTCCTTGGCAATTCAGTGTCATCAACATAATCTGTAGTTGAGAGGATAAGCAGAAGTGAGACAGTAGGTAAGAGATACTGGATCAACTCACTTAGCTTATATCACTGTACACATGAAAAAGACACTCCAGGGACGCCTGGGTGGCTCAGCGGTTAAGCGCCTGTCTTCCGCCCAGGGTGTGATGCCGAAGTCCTGGGATCGAGTCCCATGTCAGGCTCTCTGCATAGAGCCTGCTTCTCCCTCTGCCTGTGTCTCTGCCTCTCTCTGTCTGTCTCTCATGAATAAATAAAGTCTTAAAAAAAAAAAAAGAAGACGACTCCCCAGTCTAACATGGTGAAGCAGTGTTCTGAGAGCATAACACATGTGTCATTTCTTCCAGGCTCTTGCACAATGAAGGCTGTTTTGCCCCATACCAGTTGCAGAAATACAGAATGAAGTCCAGTTCTGCTGGCATCCTCATGGCTACCACTGATCACAAATCTCTTCTACTCTATGTCAGAGCCTGCTGCTCATCACTCCCACCACTGCTTTTACTCAGTTTACCAGAGAAGCATCCACCATTCTCTGCCCTTTGCCACTGACCCGCCTTGCATGGCCATTCTCTAACTGGATGTATGAGCTTGCAGCATATTTCTGTAACAGTCTGACTGAAGAGGTCACCAACAGCCCTTCTGGTTTCATTACTCCATCATTGTTCTCTTCTGCCTCCTAATGATATTTCAATTTTCTTAAGTCTCTCAAAAAATGACTAATGTTTTGTAAAGATTATCAGCCGAGGGATCCCTGGGTGGCTCAGTGGTTTAGCACCTGCCTTCAGCCAAGGTTCTGATCCTGGAGTCCTGGGATCGAGTCCCACGTCGGGCTCCCTGCATGGAGCCCGCTTCTCCCTCTGCCTATCTCTCTGTGTCTCTCATGAATAAATAAATTAAATTAAAAAAAAAAGTATCAACCGACTGTTGTATTCATTCCTTTGCATGAAGCAAATAAACTATATATATCCAACACTCTGGGGTTAACTTTCTAGAAGTTATTGGCTATATACATGTACAGTCAAGGCTTTCCCAGGGAAAGGGAATTTAGCTCACTATCTCCAACAATTCAAAAAGTCTGAAGGTTTAGAAGGCATGGGAGTATTTTATCAGGACTTCAAAGTAACAAGACTACATTTTGGTCAACAGATCCTAGAATTCATTTTTTTTTTCACTAATTCACTCAACTTTACCAATTAGCAGGGTTTTGCTGAAACTTTAATTGGAAAAGTCATTCTTAATAAAATAAAGTCTATTCCCAAGAGTTTCGTAAAAATGTGGAGATAAATAATCTATATATTACCCAAATTCTATTAATACTTAAATGTTTATTAAATGTGCAGAGTGATTGCCTTCCTGTAACAATCACCTAAAACCACAGAAGAAGAAAGGTTAGCTTATTACCAATGCTACTCAAGCACATCTTTCTGATCTCACTGCATTTCATACTCTCAAAACTGTTATCCTCCCTGCTATATTATAATAATTCTGTAACCAATCTTTATGTAACCAGCCTTGGTTTAATTTAATTCTTAAATTCTTTAATTCTCTGTGTATCACTTGAAATTTTAAAACAAAAAAGAGAAAAGATACACACATTTGCAAAACAAAACAATACAAAACCAAAGCAAAACACCCCTCCCCCAACTGAAATACACCAGAACCTTAAGGAAAAAAATATTTATTCAACCAATATTACTTACTGTGCACTCCCAAGGGGCTTATAGCTTGGAACAAATGCGGTAGTGCATGCGTGTGCATGCACACACACGCAATGACTAACAAGGTAAAGCGTGAAAAAGCCCACAAGACAGAACAAAACAAGCACTATCAGAGTTCCAAAAGTGCATGATCACTTCCACCTGGGCAGCCAGAAGAATTCATAATCTGGCCTCTGAAAAGTAGATAAAACTTCACAAACAGGAAGAGTGAGGAAGGATGTGCAATCGGAGGAGAAAGAACCCTCTGGACAGAGTGAAATCAACATCCACCAACCAATGAAACAGCTACAGGTCTCGGCGCAAACTCAAAGAAGCCAAAAGAACCTGAAAGTATAAGCATGTCGGGACACACACTCAAGGGCACATACAAGGAAAGATACAGAAAGGGCCATGAAATGAGACCAGAAATAAGCATAAGAACATGAGGAGAGAGGGCCAAGGAGCTTGAGATCTGCATAGACATTAGGTAACTTGAAATTTTGGTGGAACATGTAATGGGTAACTTGTATGGAGACTTTTTTGGAAGATGAAACTTGCAACAGAGTGTAAGATTCAATCGGGAGGTGACACACCGGGGAGCTTGGAAAAGCACAGATGGGAGAAAGCCTGCCCAGGTACATTCCGTGTGATCCCGCCAACTCCTCTAGAGGCGGAAAGGAAAGTGTGATTGGAAGACGTAGAGATGGAGGAGCAAAGTGGCCACTTGCTGCGCTTGGCCCACTGGTGTAATTTATTTGGCCCACAGAGTAAACTTGAGAAATGCGCATCAATCTTAAAAAATTAAGAAACTTTCCATGTGAAAATGGCTATTTGCGGCTTCTGATGAAAAATCCATGAAGACAAAGACAAGGCCAATGTTACAGAAGGGTCACAACTGGAGGAGAGTCCACGCCGCAACACCACGCAGTATCCACACACGTACTTACAACCTGGGCCATTCACTCACTTCCTTTACCTGCTGGAGACATCTGAATTCGCCATCCTGATTTAGAGGCTGGGTGACTCTAAAATTAGCAAAAATAAGGCAGTCCAGAACAAGCTAAGGAGAGCAGAAAAGCTGTTTATAGGCACACTAGGATTGAGATCTTTGATAACCACCCAGAAAGGAATATGCAGTAAATTATTAGAATTTTGAGACAAAGCTGGGAACAAGAAGATGGACAGAGATGGGAATAAGAATTATGCCCACAGGGGGTACCCTAAGTGGCTCAATCAGTTGGGCATCCACCTTCAGCTCGGGTCATCCTGGAACCCCAGATCGAGCCCTGTGTCCGGCTCTCCGGGCTCCCTTTGCCCATCATCCCTCCCATGTTCGTTCTCTCTCTCTCAAATAAATAAACAAACAAATATTTTTTAAAAAAAGGAATTATCTCCACAAATAAGTGAGAGCAGACAAACATCAGCTAACATTTATATAGCATTTAGTACATAAACACTAAAGACTGCTCTAAGTATTTTATACCCTTTAATGCATTTAATCATTACTTCAAACCTATTATTATCCCAGTTTGACAGAAGAGGAAACTGAAGCCCAGAGGTTAAGGTGACATAATTTGTAACTGGCAGAGCTGGGGTTCAAAAGCAGGTCATCTAGTTCCAGAGTCCATACTGTGAGAACTTCTTTTTGATATTAAAATCTGCATTTTGTTTTTATACTAAATAATTTTGTTTTAGAGTCTGGGAAACTGCTAATATTTCTTAGATTTATAACTAAGCACTTAAGAGAATACAGAAAGAGACTAGAACCCCCCCTCCCAGTACATTAACCCTTAATCTCAAAAATTCTGGAAAACCCTAAGAGGTATTTTCATTCATTCAACAAATGCCTATCAGCATTTACTGTGTGCGGGCACTGTTCTAGGTGCTTGTGATACGTAAGTGAACAAAGGCAGATGTCTGCCTTCGTGGTGCTTCCACCGTAACGGGGTAGACAAACAAGAAACATCGTAAATGAGCAAAGTATACAGGATGGGAGACAGTGGCAAGTGCTGTGACAGAAAGGACCAGGAGAGCAGGGTACTGGGGATCAGAAGTGGAGTCAGGGTGAGAGGACTGTGAGTTCAAAGGCAGGAAGGAAGTTTTCACGGACAGTGTGATATTTGAGGAAAGACCGGGAGGAAGTAAAAATTAGCCACGTGGCTATCTAGGGGAGGAGCATTCCACGAGGGGGAATAAGCAAAGGCTCCAAGGCAGCAGTGTCAAGCATATCCAAGGAACTGAGTTCAAGGAGACCTGTTCAAGGAAGAAGTGAAAGTGATAAGGAAGGAGGGAGGGAGGGGGAGGAAGACCGAGAGAGAGGAAAAGTGGACAGAGATGAGGTCACAGGTAAAAGAAGGCAGGAGGCAGGTGGCTCACAGAAAGAATTCTCGTTTTTATTTTTCATTTTTTTATTTTTTAAACAAAGCCCCTTCTATCAGAGGAGTTTTTTTTTAATATTTTATTTATTTATTCATGAGAGAGAGAGAGAGAGAGAGAGAGAGAGGGAGAAGCAGGCTCCATGCAGGGAGCCCGATGTGGGACTCAGTCCTGGGACTCCAGGTTTATGCCCTGAGCCGAAGGCAGCGCTAAACCAATGAGCCACCCAGGGATCCCCAGAATTCTGGTTTTTAATATGAACAGGATGAGAAGCCACTGGAGAGATCTGGGCAGAGGATCACATGATCCAACTTGAGCTTTTCAAGGATCACTGGCTGTTGTTTAAGAATCGGCTGGGGGGTAAAAAAAAAAAAAAAAAAAAAAAAAGATTCGGCTGGGGGGTGAGGGGAGTGGAGCAGTGTGGAATCAGACAGGAGGCTGCCATCACGGCAAGGCAGGAGATTTCGGCGGCTTACACCAGAGTGCAGAGGGGACTGGATTCTGAATATTGTGAAGTTAGAGTCAATGGGATTTCCTAAGGACTGTGCACGGGGTGAGAGAAGAGGAGTTAAAGATCATTTACAAATCTAGTTGGAAAGGTGCACAGAACTGAATTTTCCTAAACCTCCAAGCTTAGGCTCACTAAGGGGAGCCACAGTTCAGGGAAGCACTTGATGAATCTTTTCACAAAAGCAAGAAAGCCTGCTCAAGTAACGCTAATTACCTCTCAACTGATGTGTTCAGAACTTCAAATGTCTAAGTTTACCGGCTGAGTGAACTATAATCTTGGTTTCGGGGATCCCTGGGTGGCGCAGCGATTTAGCGCCTGCCTTTGGCCCAGGGCGCGATCCTGGAGACCCGGGATCGAATCCCACGTCGGGCTCCCGGTGCATGGAGCCTGCTTCTCCCTCTGCCTGGGTCTCTGCCTCTCTCTCTCTCTCTCTCTGTGTGACTATCATAAATAAATTTTTAAAAAAATTATGTTCTTGGTTTCAAGGATCCCTCTTCATCAAGTAAGAGTAACGTATACAAATAAAAAAGGTCCTTAAGTATGTTACTTGGTATCCACAAAAACCACAGAGGACTAAGCTGGCGCCTCAGTCACCTGTCCCTTCAGGTCTAACACTCCTAAAGAGTATCAGCCCCACTGGGTAGATGAAGGAAGTTCCTCTCGGAGGTTAACCATCTGTGCCCGACGTCAAACATTTTAGCCCCCCGCAGAGCGCACGGTGCTGCCCTGAGCCCAAGCCGACCCCCCGGGCGTCCCCAGCGCTAACCCCCCGAGTGCTCCGGGCCGTGGGCTCCATCCAAGTCTGGCAGCCTGCCTTCCCGTCCCCCGCCGGCTGCCTCATGTAAATAGAAAATAACCTCATTTGCCGGCGGTACAGAGACCTCTGGAAGCTGCACAGTCTGCCGGGAACCGCCAGTCAGAGACCTGGCAAAGTGCCACTGGGCAGGATGAGTAAGCTCAGCGGAGCATCCTCGCGGAGCATCCTCGCGGAGCATCCTCGCGGAGCATTCCTCGCGGAGCATCCTCGCGGAGCATTCCTCGTGGAGCATCCTCGCGGAGCATTCCTCGTGGAGCATCCTTGTGGAGCATTCCTCCCACCGGGCTGTGGCCGCCTCCCGCTCCCGCTCCCGCTCGCCCGGGTCTGAGGCCTGGCGTCACGGCGGGACCCCTCGGGCTCAGCAACGGCCCGGCCCGCAGGCCCTGAGGAGAGCACCTCCCAGCCGCAGAGATCAGCTCTCCCCTGGGGAGAAATGGTCTCTGAAAGCAGATAACCAGGAGGGCACAGCGGCAGCCTCCATGGTCTAAAACATGAATTTGCACTTGGGATTCTTTGGGTTTCTTGATGGCAATTTTGACTAATTATCGAATAACTTGCATTGGTCCATCTCTGCGGCAACGCAGCAACGTCAGGAAGGTCACAGAAACCGGGAATTCTGTCTAAAGCGAAACTCAACATCCTCCTTCTGCTTCAAATCCCTTCCCCTGCTCTCCCAGTCCTGGGGGAGGTGAAACAGCCCTGCTGCCTGGCTCCTTCCCCAGCCCCTCTCTCTCCCATCACACCCACCCCTCCACTCTGGCTGGCTCTAGTCACTCAGGCCATTGCACGAGTCCTCCAACCTCGACTCAGCCTCAGAGGCCAATGCCTGCCTGTGGCTGGCCATTCCCTCTGCTCCTGCTGCTGCCCCTCCCTTCTCATCAGCCCACCTCCTCCCCGGCCCCCTCCTAGGCCGCCTCACTCCCAAGCTCTCACACAACCAGGCGTGTCTTCTTTCCACCACTTAATGCAGCACAACTGCTCATGTGACTACGGTCCATCTAAGGTCCACGGGCAGCACTCACCAGTATGTCTGGCTGCGGATGGACAGATGAACAGTGTTGTACCACACTCTCCTCCAAGCACAGGAAGCCTCTGCTTACCCAGCCTCCCAGCCTTAATCTCGGTCTATCTCAGAAGACATGGGAAAATGGCTCTATTTTTATTTTCACTAAAGATGATAAAAGAAATGGAATAAAGGATCCACTGTGCTAGAGACTGAATTCAGATGGTATAAACAAAACTTCGGTTGAAATCCTAACCCCCAATGTGATGGCATTAGGAGCAGGGCCTTTGGGAGGTGAGCAGGTCAAGAGGGTGCAGTGTAGTGAATGGTATTAGTGCCCTTGTAAACGAGCCTCTGGAGGGATTCCCTGGTCCTTCTGCCATGTGATGACACAGCAAGAAGACAGCTTTCACCAGACACCAAATCTGCCAGCACCTTGATCAGGGGCTTGCCAGCCTCCAAAACCAGGAGAAAAATTGTTGTCTAAACCACCTAGTCCAGGGTGTTTTTGTTATAGCAGCCCAAATGAAAAAGATACACTATTTTTTAAAAGTTTTTTTTAACATACCTTCTCTACAAAGACATTTAATGGTACTGGAACTGATCTATTCAAATCCACTTACCCATGTATTCTAAACTTATAAATCTCATTATTTAAATCTTTCAACACATTTTTTTTCTGGAACGGAAAGAAATTATCCTCAATTCAACCATGCAAAACAACCAAAAAAAATTAGTCTAGAAGCTCAACAACTTCAGTTGAAGCAGCAATGGTCATCTTCTTTCTGAAGATGTGGTCATCCATATGGACTTGCTCTTACTAAGCCTTACCTTGTCAACTAGCTCAAGTAATTAGTGCAGAATGCTACTACAGCTAATACTACTAACAATGTTATTAAGCATTTGTGTGCCAGGCACTGTACTATCTGTTTCTTGTTTGCCCTTCACAATGATCCTATGAAACAAACACAGGTATTATCCCATTCTGCAGATGGAGAAAAATAAGGCTTATGAATGCTTCATACATTCCTCCGTGTGACAGTGCTAGTAAGCAGAGGAGCTGGATTTCAAGTCCAGGTGTGAGTCTCCAAGGGGGTTCAGGTTTGACTTTTAATTGGGAAACTTTAACAGTGCACAGAAAGGAAGGGAAGAAAAGAAAGAAAAAAGAAAAAAAAAAAAAAAACAGAGTGGCAGGAAATAATGAGGGCTAATGAGAAGGTGTGGGGAAAAGATATTCCAGCTCAGAGTACACAGGCTGAATTTCTAATACCACGAAACCATCTTTAGTTTCCCCTCCACGTAAGATGAAGGGAGGCTCTTAGCTCTGGTTCTCCAGATACACCTGCTTTGTCTCACACAGCTCTAGCCCTACATCTTTAAGGTTGCCCTGCTAACTCCAACCTGGACAGCCTGCTCCATTTAGGCCCATCGACTCCCTTTTTGGAGCTAATGTGCAGAATGAAAAGGTATCTTATCTTCCAGAACTTTTATGACTAAATTCATTTGTTTCTCTGCCCTCATCCACCTGCTCTGCTTTAAAACAAAAAACAAACAACCAAAAACACAGCTTAAAAAAACAAAACAAACAAACAAAAAACATGGCAGGACTGTCATCAACAACTCACCAGCAAGACAAGTTATACTTGAGTTTCCTGAATGTCAACAGGGAGCATATTATTATTATGTTTACCAAGCTGGACCTCCAGAGCATTACTAAATCCACAAAGAATGCCAGAGTGATAAACAGGAAAAAAAACAAAAACAAAAAAAAACAGCATTTGAGGTCCGATCCACTCACAGTGATGACGGCCAAACTTTGCTTCATTAGGCATCTGAACGCCTTTCCAATGTTTTTGCATGCAAGAAGATTCATTGATTACAAATCTGAAGAAAATCCCATGCTACTTGATTCTAAAACGTGCTACCTAGACCACAATGCTTCCAGAAACACCAAGCATGTGCAAATTTAAAAGTGAGCCTTCAATTAAAAAGCAGTATATTCCAGGGCACCTGAATGGCTTGGTTGGTAGAGCACATGACTCTTGATCTCAGGGTCGTGAGTTCAAACACATGGTGGGGGAAGAGATTACTTAAAAATAAAAGCATCAATATCTGACTTTGGCTCAGGTCATGATCTTAGGGTTCTGGGATGGGCCTGGTCAGGCTCCCTGCTCAGTGGGGAGTCTGCTGCTCCCTCTCCCTGCTAGTGCTGTTGCATGCGTGAATGTTCTCTCTAGCTCTTTCACTCTCTCAAGTAAAATCTTTAAAAAATAATAAAAATAATAAAAGCTGCAAAAATAAAAAAATAAAATAAAACCTAGTACATTCCTAGGATATAAAGGAATCCACCCCCAAGTACCCATGCAGTCTATAAACCAATCACCAACACACAAGCATATGCATATTGCAGAATGGACAAACTGGCTTCAAATCCTCATCTTCCAACTCACTGGCTATGAAGCCACAGACAAAGGAAGTCATTTACCTAAGCCTCCGTTTCTTCCTCTGTACACTGGGGATAATAGGGCATAGCTCAAAGGGTGATTTAAGCTAATCTATGTCAAGTGCCTGGAACACTTCAAGCATTCAATAAATGGCAGTTATTAATATTTCTTCTGGGCTTGCCAATTTAAATAATTAACATTTCATACATAATTCCTCAAATCATGTGATACTTCAAAGCCTAAAGAAAGGGACCTACTGTCAATGAGCCCTGGTTACTCAAGCAGCCTTCAACCCCTGATGTAACTAGACCAATCCTGTGTAGTTATTCAATGTAAAAACAACAATCATGCACCACACCCAATTTTGAGAACCCTTTGATTCTTGGAGCTTGGCTAAGCAAAGCCAGTTTGATTAATGGTTTTTGCTACAAAAGAACCCCACACCCCATGACCTTTCTGTCTTCATTGTCCACTGAATTAGGAAAACCTTGGAATACACCAGGCCCAAATGAGTTCCATCAGCATCCACAGCTGCAAAATCTCAGGGATCTGCTAATATAGATGTGCAGACAGCAAAATGCAGCGGTAAAGACCCTTTGCAACATCTAAACCCACTCCACAGAATGGAATATTATTCAGCAATAAAAGAGAAACAAAGCACTGTAACATACCACATGGGGGAACCTTGAAAACACTGTGAAAATGAAAGCCAGTCAAAAGTATCTCATATTGTAGGATCTCACTTCTAGGACATTTCCAGAATAGGCATATATATAAATGCATATAGAGAAAAAGATTAGTGTCGGACTAGGGCTCGAGGGGGTAGAGCATGAGGAGTGACAGCTAATCGGTACAGGGTTTCTTTCAAAGAGGATGAAAATGTTCCAAAATTAGATTATAATGGTTGTGCAACTCTGTGTCTAATAAAAATCTTGAACTGGACACTTTAAATGGGTGAATTCCATGGTATATAAATTATATCTCAATAAAGCTATTTTTTAAATCTAACTGCTTAGTGGATCCTTTATTCTTTGCTGCCTGGAGCAAAGAATTTATTTATTTATTCTCTCCATTAAAAACTAAAAATACGAGCTCAGAGTGCTGTCTTGGGCCTAAGGTTATAAAGTATCTGGGCTTTAGAAGTATACTTACCTTGCCTTTCCATCTATCACCTCCACCTTATTTCTGTATCAATCATTTTAGATTAATTGCAATGATGGAAACTGCTCAAATAAATGCAAAATTTATCTATGCTCAAACCAAAGCCTACAGATTACATTCTTTATTGCCCCATAGTAATGACTGTTCTCTCCTTTATTTAGTACAAACTGACCACTTTTGTCAGCAATCTTCTTCCCATCACTTGCCATAGTGACCTTCAAACAACTAAAGCTCCAGTTCCACAGGAGCTCTTTGTTCTCCTAAGAAATACAGGCAGTATCCCCTAACAACGACAGGCAAAACTGGCAAAACCCATCTGCTAGGGACCTGGTGAAATCAGCGTAACTCACTGGAGTGGGAATTGTACTGGACAGAACTAGAGAAAAGAGAGGACTTCACTCTGGATTACATGAAGGAGATAAACCTGAGTATGGGCCAAGTAATGCATGGTCTTAAAACCCTAACTAGATTAAAGAATATGTGGTCTGAAATATTTTTACTGATTGCAAAGCATCTCCGTTTTCAAGTTTTTACAAGTTTTGGGGGTTTTGATTTTTTGTTGATATGAGGACATACAACATTATACTAGTTTCAGGTGTACAACATAATGATTTGATAGTTGTATATTTATCAAAGGATCACCACAGTAAGTCTTGGTAACATCCATCACCATACTTATTTACTGAATTTTTTTCTGGCCAATGTGGGGCTTGAACTCACAACCCCAAGAGCAAGGGTCACATGCTCTACCAACTGAGCCTGCCAGACACCTCTTGTGATGAGAACTTTTAAGATTTAATCTCTTGGCAACTTTCAAATTTGCAGTAAAGTATTATTAACTAAAGTTGCCATGCGGGGATCCCTGGGTGGCTCAGCGGTTTAGTGCCTGCCTTTGGCCCAGGACACGATCCTGGAGTCCCGGGATCCCTGCAGGATTCCCGCGTCCGGCTCCCGGCATGAAGCCTGCTTCTCCCTCTGCCTGTGTCTCTGCCTCTCTCTCTCTCTCTCTGTCTCTATGTCTATCATAAATAAATAAATAAATCTTTAAAAAAATAAAAAATAAAAAAATAAAGTTGTCATGCTGTCCATTACATCCCCATGACTTATTTTTCCAAGCCTTCATTTTTAAGTTTACAAGCACTTACATCAACGCACCAGTTACTGTGGGAAAAGACCAAAAAAGAAAAAAAAAAAAAATTGGGGACCCACACTCCCCTCCCCTTCAGATTCTAAAATCTGAGAAGAAATTAACTAATTAAATTAATATGCACATGAAGAAACTTAACAATAACAATAAATATATATTATCAACTTACTGAATGTTACTATATCAAACTTAAAATATTTAATTGGTTATGGAGAGGAAGATGTTAAACACTACTACTACAAAGTAGAAAATGCCTCCCTAGTACTGCCTGCTACCACCATTTATTCAAAGAAGGCTGCACAGGATTAAGATACCAATTTCATAGGGGAGAAAACTTGTGAGTGCTAATTAATTAATTAATTAAAATTTATTAATTTAATTTAAAAATAATTCTTAAGTCCTAACTTCGGTTAAACAATTATCTACCTAATTTTAATCACAATTTAACTCTATTCAAGCGTCATCTCTGCTGCTTTGCTTGTCAAATTATTTCAGTGCATCCCTCCAACAGATACAAAGCTGTGGAAGACTTTGTTTTTCAAAGACTCCTTGAATTTGGAGAGGTAAAGTAAATATTTTTAAGTTCAGGCCACCACATATATGTAATGTTACAAATAACAAGTTATCATTTCTTCTGCTTAAGTACCTAAAGAACAGATTTTTCTAACAATCCAGGATAGACTGAACTCAACAATCACAAAGTCACTTTACAACACTATGATCCTCTCTATTCTATCTCAGCATTCTGGTCCAAATTTCTTTTCTAAATTTTTTAGACATTTCCTTCAATTTAGCAAGTATCCTTCCTCTGGGATCAAACCTTTTCAATGATGACTTAGACCATCTGAGTTATTAGTCACCGGGGCCTATTATATTTTAAATAGTTTTTTTTTTTTTTTAAGTTATTAAGGGGGATCCCTAGGTGGCGCAGCGGTTTAGCGCCTTTGGCCCAGGGCGCGATCCTGGAGACCCGGGATCGAATCCCACATCGGGCTCCCGGTGCATGGAGCCTGCTCCTCCCTCTGCCTGTGTCTCTGCCTCTCTCTCTCTCTCTCTGTGTGACTATCATAAATAAATAAAAAAAATTTTTAAATTATTTTAAAAAAAGTTATTAAGGGACACCTGGGTGGCTCAGTGGTTGAGGTCTGCCTTCAGCCCAGGGAGTGACCCCAGAGGTCCCGGGATAGAGTCCCACGGGATAGAGTCCCACGTGGAGCCTGCTTCTCCCTCTGCCTGTGTCTCTGCCTCTCTCTCTCATGAATAAATAAATAAAATCTTAAAAAAAAAAGTTATTATCATTACTCTTTGCTGACAAATCACAAAACTTCATCTTGATATGCGATTTCCTAATGCACTGGAATCTTGTGTAACTATCTCAAAAGTTCACAAGCAAGTTTTCCAAATCAAGAACTTAGGCAAGTCAATTGTGAAATCATAAACTCTATTATAATCAAGTTGAGCACTTCACTTCTTTTTCAAGGAATATCAGAAAACACTAAGAGACTTTTAAAAATAAGTATTATAATATGGGATCCCTGGGTGGCTCAGCAGTTTAGTGCCTGCCTTCAGCCCAGGGCCTGATCCTGGAGTCCTAGGATCGAGTCCTGCATCGGGCTCCCTGCATGGGGCCTGCTTCTCCCTCTGCTTCTCTCTCTCTGTGTCTCTATGTCTATCATGAATGAATGAATGAGTGAATGAATGAATGAATAAATAAAATACGTATTATAACGTGAATAGTTGCTTCACATCCTGGACAAAGCTCTTACACATCCATCCATTCCTGCTTGAAATCTCTTTACGTCGCTGTCCAAAAGGTTAAATTTCTTATGTTTTTTTCCTACTAACTTCTTTAAATGTTTTTGAATGAATAAAGTGAGGACTGTGGAGTTGCCTTATTTGTGTACTTACTTGAGCCTAGTCTGACAGCAATCCCTAATCACTCCTAGATTCAATCAAAATGCTAAGTGAGTGTACGTTCAGTCATGAAATAGCAGGATAATCGCAGACACAGAGACCGACCACAGCACACTACTTGGTTTAGAAGAAGAGGAGGAGGAGGAGGGGGAGGAGGAGGGGGAGGGGGAGGGGGAGGAGGAGAAAGAAGAGGAGGAGGAGGAAGAAGAGGGGGAGGAGGAAGAAACGAAAAAGACAGAAAAGCAACAAAGAAGAAGAAGAAGAAATGAAAGACAGAAAAGCAACAAAAAAGAAGAAACGAAAAAGTCAGAAAAGCAACAACAAAAAAAAGAAAGCAAGCACAAAACTTCGATGCAAGTGATTTCCCCACTTCTCCCCCGCGACCTTTCCCTTCCACCTCTAGGGCCCGCCAGCGGAATGGAACGAGGCCTTTTCCTATAAACCTCCTTCTGAAAAAAAAAAAAAAAAAATTGCTCCTGACTTCTACCTGGAGAGCAGCCGTGTTGCAGAAGCGGTGGCTCTGTGACACCGCAGGACTCCAGGGAAGTTTAGGACAATCGAGAACAAAACAAAACCCCGTAGATCCTACGAAACAGACCGAATCCAAATAACTGGGAGAGAGGCAAGTTTCAAAAAAAAAAAAAAAAAAGGCAGGAAGACTTGTGAAATTCCACGTCTTCTTCGTCCCTCCTCATGCCCCGCAAAGTCCACAGAATGCCTTTCGTCCTGCGCACGGGGCCACTATTCAAATCAAGCGAAAAACTTTATTAAAACACACACACACAGACACACACACACGCGCCGTCCCGGGGGCGAGCCGCCGAGCGCCGGGCACTGCCCGGGGGGCCGCGAGGTGAGGGGTCCAGGCCCCGCCCCCGCCAGGCCCCGCCCCCCGCCGCGGCCCCTCCACAGTCGGCCGGGCCGGGCCAGCCTGGGTCGGCCGGGGTCCAGCGGGCCCGCGGGGAGCGGGGGGGGCCCGGAGCGGGGCGCCGGGCTGCACTCACCTGCCCACTCTCCGAGCTGCGGCCCGACCCCTGCCTCGTGACTCAAACCCCAGAGCCGAAGGGCCGTGAAGAGCGAGCACGAGAGGCGCAGGGCCACGTAGGCCACGGTGCCCGCGCCGACCCAGTACAGGAGGCCGGCGGCAGGAAGAGCGCTCTCCATGGCTCCAGCCGGGCCTTACTACCTCCGTGAATGGAGCCCCGAATGAATGAATCCAGGAAGAGGCGCGGGCCGTGACCGCGAAGACTACACCGACGCGCGCGGCTCCGGCGCCGCTTCGAGCCTAAGCCCCGCCCACGGCGCCATAGCCGCGCCGCCATTGGCTATCCGGCGCGCCCTCTGCGCGGAGCGCGTCAGCCATTGGCTGGCTCCAGCCTCGCTCCCCGCCCACGTCGCTCCCCCCGCCCCCCGGCGCGGGTCCCCTCGGCGCCGGCTGATCGCCCGCCTGCCAATCCCGCGGCAGCCCCGCCCCGCGCGTCGCCACGCCCCCGGGATGCCGCCCGGCTCACCCCACCGCGTCGCGCCGGCCGCTGATTGGCTGCGGCCGTGCTCACGCCTGCGGGAGGCTGCGCTCCGATTGGCCCGCGAGACCCGGCTGGGCGGGCGCCCGGGACTCCAGGGGGCGGGGTCCGCGATGTTGCGAATGAATGGAGGGCGGTAGTAACAGGTGGGCGGGGAGGCGCGGGCTGGTTCCCACCAGGGGCTCTATCCTGCCGTCAGGTGCACGTGCCGCCGTCGCCCTCGTGAAGTTTCCCGGGTCGAGGCTCGCGTCGCGCGCGTCTGTGCCTGCCGCGGCGGGCACCTTCCCCCGGTGACCCGCACGGGGGCCTTCTAAGCGCCGCGTCTCCGAGGCCCTGGAGTTCAGGGCAAATAACTCCATGGACCCAGGTAAGGACCATGGACCAGGTAAGGACCACGCACGGGGACATAGGAGCTGGAAGATGAACGAGAAATTGAGGAACACAGGCTGATGAATAAGGAGTTTGGGGAAGAGACTCCATGACGATAGAGAGGTTTCTTTACTCTCTTTTTAAAAATCTAAAAAAAAAAAAATTTTGGAGGGGGTGGGGAGATAGAAAAGTGTATGGACCTAGTAGAGATAAGAAAATCACCTTGGCAGAGCTCCACAAGGTAAGCGCGAGCACCTGTGTAACGTAATAGACTGCTTTGCCCTCCCTCTCTCGTCCACCCAAGAGTTTTTGTTTCCTTTTTCGGGCATGGATCTGGGTTCATATAAAATCCCTAACATTTTCTTAGCCGGTAGGGACTGCTGATTTCGAGGCTTTTTTAAAAGGCACGAATTGAAGGGTAGTAATTGTAAGAATCAACAGCCCGACATATCCTGAAGCTAAGGTAATAATGTCCTAATATATGTGCTTTCAGAGCCTTAGCCCTCTGCCCAGCCCCCCTACTCTTTTTCCACCCTCTCATCAGATTAATTAACTATAACCCTGAGGCTGTTACTGTTCTTTATAAACTGTCAAGTGTCTAGCAGAAATCAGCCGTGTGAGTCGAGCAGGCACATTGTGTTTTGATTGAATTTGACACCTCGGCCGAGGCTGCCTGTCCAAGTCCATGAAATTCCACCATTGCTCTGTCTCAACCTCGCCCTCCAGCCAGTCTTCACCGCAGTATAGCCCCTGATGCATGTATCCTGATTCATCATTGCTCACCAACTAAGGGCCCTCAAGATATCTGAGCTCCTTACAAAAGGGCAGCGGGAGGGGAAGAAAGCTATTACGAACCAATAATGCAGGGTGCCTGCTGGCTCTGTTAGGGTTGAGTTGGAGCCCCACGTTGGGTGTAGAGATTACTGACCACTAAAACCTTAGGGGCACCTGGATGGCACAGTCAGTTAAGTGGGGTCCTGATCTGGGGTGGTGGGATGCACCCTGCATGGGACTCGGTGCTGGGCGGGAAGTCTGCTTGAGGTCCTCTCTCTCCTTCTGGCACTTTCTCTCTTTCTTTCTCTCAAATAAATAAATCTTTAAAAGGTAAAATCCTAAACAAATAAATAAGCTAAGAATATGTGTTTTTGTGGCATTTGTATGTATGTCTATGGCCCCCACTAGAACTTATGATTATTGGAACACTATGCTGTGAGTCCATAGGACCTAGAACAGTGCCTGGAACCCTGAAATAATAAAAATCTGGCCAAAAAATGGAAGTCAAGATTCACTCATTCAACAAATATTACTGTGCTGTAAGTGTGTACCAGAAAGTGAGCTGGGTACTGGATATCCAGGGGTGAGCAAGTGGTCAATTCTTAGTCTCATCCTATTGTACCGTTCCGTAGTGAGTGGCCTCTGTTGCCCTCACCAGCTACTCCTTCCCAGAGTCCTTCAATGGCCCCTCCCCATGCTGGCTTCTATACGATCCAGTGCCCTTGGACTCAGACCCCTGCTCTTTTTACTTCTCTACACAGTCTCTCTACATCATTGTATCCAGTCCCTTGATTTTAAGTGTCAACTGTAGGTTGATGAATTCCAAACGTCTCTGGCCAGGCCCAGCTTCTGCACAGAGGTGTGCATGAATGCGTCACCTCTACCTGCCTACTCAGCATCTCCATTAAGATGTAAAATAAATACCAACATCTCAAGTGAAACATGTTCAAAACAGGCTCTACTCCGTCAAACACACACACACACACACACACACACACACAGACACACTTCTCTTCTTCCAACTGTTAAAGGTACCACCATTTACCGACCTTCTAAGGTTTAAAACCTTAGGGGTCAGTTGTTCTTTCCATTACATTCCCATATTCAGTACCACCTCCCAAATATATCGTCCACACTGCCTCCAAAATGTATCCCGACTGACCACTTCTCTCCACCTCTGCTACTACCAACCTGATCCAAATCACAAACATTTCTTCCCTGAAATATGGCAGTAGCCTCCTCACTGGTCACCCTGAAAGCAACTTGAGTAGGTTTTGGGTTTTTTGTTTTTTTTTGTTGTTGTTGTTTTATAACTCAATGAGATATTATTTCTTCTCCTCAAATCCCTTCAAGGACTTTATAAATCAGATTAAGAACAAAATCCTCCAAGACCAGTTTATCTGCCCTGACCTCTACAGCAGCATCAACCATGCCCTCCTGTGCTCACTTGATTCCAGCCACACGTCTTGAATTTCCTGAAATAAGTCAAGTTCATTCCAGTCTCAAAGCAGTTCTGTTTCCTGTTCCCTTTCTAGAACCTCTTAACCTCTATCTCCCAAGGCTCACTCCTTTATATTATTTGGGCTTCTGTTCACACATTCTCCCACTTAGAGTGGTTTTTCTCTGATGGACCTACCTAAATAGACCAAGTCGCCTCCTCTCCTTTGCCCTGTCACTACTTATTCTTTTACCCTAATTTATTTTCCTTATAACACTTAATGCCTTCAAATGGTTTAATTATTTGGTTTTTGTCCACCTTCCCAATAGAATGTAAGTTCATGAGGACAGTGACCTTTACTTGTTCACCATTGTATCTTCACCTAAGATGTGCACCTAAGAATAACTCACCCTTAGGAGTGTGCAATAAACACCAATAAATGAATGATGAATAAATGAAAATAGTCTAGCCAGAGAGGCATACATTAAGCACATCCAATGAGTTATATGATAAAAATTGTAATGAGTAGAAAGAAGAAAAGAATAGGGCTGAAGAAAAGAGGACCTAGTTTAGATGGGAAGCGGGGATTGCCCTGAAAGGCCTTTCTAAGGGAGTAACATTTGAGCTGAGATCTGAGGCTAAGTAGAAATTAATCTGCCAGAGTCAGGCTAGGCAGAGGAAGGAGAGAACAGCAAATGCCCACTGAGGGTTTTGCTGTGATTTTGAAGAACACATGTGCTTCTAGCACCTACCACAGCATCTGCCATAAAAATAAACAGGCAACAAAAAATAATTCTTGATTTTGGATTTTTTTTAATGAACAAGGATAGGTACCGTAGAGATGGTACTTTCTACTGTTGTTAGTTTTCATATTGAGTATGGTATTTTCACTCAAGGAATATCGAAGATTGAAACCATCTCATTTTGGTACCCATTTTCTTTCTGTAAGGTCTGAGGAGAATGCTTACAATTAATAGGAATAATCTTTATTAAGAATGCACACATTAATTCTGATCACCTCAGCCTTTTAGGAACATTATTCTATTGACTAAAAGCAGCATCACAGAGTGAAATGATCTGTGCCAGAGAAAGCCCTTTGGGGTCCAGATGGCTCTACACTTTGGGAATTGAATAGCAATCCTCTATGGAAAAAAATTATGAACCACTGAGAGCCTCTAATGCAGGGGCATGTGGGTGGCTCATTGGTTAAGTGTCTGATTTTGGTTCGGGTCATGACCTCAGTGTCCTGGGATGGAGCCCCACATGAGGCTCCCCGCTCAGTGGGGAGTCTGCTTGTCCTTCCCCCTCTACCTCTCCCTTTCCTCCTGCTCATGTGCTCTCTCTCTCAAATAAATAAAATTTAAAAAGTCAAAAATTAAAAAAAAAAAAACCTTCTAATCCATACAGAAACCTACAATGATTCAGCAGTATTCCGTGCTAACATTTAACGTACAGACCAGGATCCCATTAGGATTGGCGGAACCATCCTAACCAAACATATAAAACCATTAATGGCTCTCTAAAGAGGAAGCGATACTATAAAACTCTGGGCTTTGGTGTCAGGTAAATCTAGGACCAGATCCAACTCTTAACTCTTATTAGCTGTATGATCTTGTATGGATTTGGCTACTAAGCATCCAAATTTTACATCAGTAAAATTGGACAATGGAATATTGAGCATTTAGCAGTGATTGGCAGAGAGGCATTAAGTGTCCAGCGAGAAAAATGAGGCTTAAAATATAGTGACTTTCCCTATGGACGCAGAGCGAGTAAGTGGCAGAACTGAGATTTCAGCTAAAAAGGTGTGTTTATGAAATTGTGTCTCAGTAACTAGCTCAGAGAAGGCAGCATAAAAAATGATTAACAGAGAGATGAGGAGTCTCTGGAAATGGTTGGTTGTTAGACAAGTAACATGCTCAGACACAACCACATTAAATTTCAGTCTCATTTATTTAGAAGATTTAGAGTTCAGAACGGTCTTTAATATGGAAAAAATGTGAATCAACAATATTGCATCATATTAGTATACAGATGGTCTCATTTAATTTTAGATTCATTTTTAGTATTTCCGTAAATTGAGTTTCAGATCAGATTTTCATGATGAAATCAGGAGTAGTTCAATATAATGAAAGAAAATTCCATAATTAGGGAATTTCACAGAAGCTAGGAATTTTTAAGAATATCATTACAACAGAGCTGAATCCTTCATTTGGCTAAATAATAAGACTTACATGTTTTTAACAGTTCTGTCTTCTAGCTCATCTTCATTTAAACACAGCTCAAAACATTGCACTTAATCTCTCATTTAAGTTCAGTTTAGATGGTGTTCAATCCTGGATTAAAAAGGAAAAAAAAGGAACCATGATTAATAAACAGGTTTTAAAAAATCTGAAATTTTTGGCATTAGAAATCAGGTTTCCAAAAAGTTAATATTTCTTTAACAATATTGCACATTAACATTTATTATGCTTCGTTATTACATTAGCATCTTCAAAGTTGACTTCACATACATTATCCCATTCAAAGGTCGCAGTAGCACTCCCATCTTTCCAACAAGAAAACAAACCCTTGGAAATGAACTCTTGCCTAAGAAAACTAAAACCAGTCATCTTGAAATACGTGATTAAAAAACATGTTTTAGGGGCAGACCGGGTGGCCCAGTGGTTTAGCTCTGCCTTCCGCCCATGGCCTGATCCTGGAGGCCCGGGATCGAGTCCCACGATGGGCTGGCTCCCTGCATGGAGCCTGCTTCTCCCTGTGCCTGTGTCTCTGCCTCTATTTCTCTCTCCCTGTGTGTGTGTGTGTGTGTGTGTGTGTGCGTGTCTCATGAATAAATAAATAAAATCTTTAAATAAACATGTTTTGGTATTTTATTTTTTAGTTTCAAAAGCTCACAGAAGTATATAAAGTGAACAACTATCCCGCCCCATCTCTGATTGCCACAAATGGCAGCTAGCAGTTTGGAGTCCATTCTTTCATTTCTTTTTCTATGTAAATATAAAGCTATATGATATATACAAACATACACACTCTTTTAGTTTTATTTTTTTAAGATTTTATTTATTCATGAGAGACACACACGGAGAGAGGGAGAGAGAGAGGCAGAGACAAAGGCAGAGGGAGAAAGGCTCCCTGGGGGGAGCCCGATGTTGGCCTCGATCCCGGGACCCCAGGGTTACACCCTGAGCTGAAGGCCAGTGCCCAACCACTGAGCCACCCAGGCGTCCCATAGACATATTTTTTTAAAGTTAAAACTGTGATCGTACGAACATTATCCAACAACTTTCTTTCTCCACTCAACAGACCATTACAAATATCCTGGTGAGCAGGGCCTGGCCTGCTTGGTTGGATGAGCACGCGACTCCTGATCTCAGGGTTGCAAGTTTGATTCCCACATTGGATGTAGAGATCACTTGAATAATAAATGAATACACTTAAAAAATATACCATGGTGAAAACTTGAGATATCAATATTGTGCATTAACTGGATTTATTTATTGCACCAACAGATCTATTAATCATTCTAATAATCTTACCCCAAATACTCTTTCACTTTAAAAAAAAAATGAGTGCTAGGGTGAATAAGTCAATTAAAAACTAGGTAAAAGGAAAAGTAAGCAATGTATTTCATCAACATCATACTTCCAGCCAAAAATAACCAAATTTCAGGATGGTTATGCAAGCAAACTGAAGTAACATTAGGGAATTCAGGGGAAGTTTGTCTTCATCTGAGTGCTTACTTTAGCAATGGACTCAGGATTTGCTATGTTTACTCATATTTTTCTAAAATTTCTAGCTACTTTAATTGCTATTTTGCCTAGTTTTCTTTGTTCCTTTTATTATATTTGTAAGTATATTTAATACAGGGGTATCTGACTAGCTCAGTTGGTAGAGTGTGCAATTTTTGATTTTGGGGGTCATGAGTTTGAGTCCCATGTTGAGTGTAGAGATTATTTATTTGATACATACAAAAGATTACATGAAATATATAAGCTAGTTATAAATCATAATATAATGAAAAACTATAAACTCATCACCCAATGCAAGAGTCAGAAAACCAAGAACCTACCCTATTCCATAGTTCTAAATGTTCTGTATCATTCTACTGCTTTTAGGTATAAATATTTGAAGTATATATATGTATATACATATACATGCATGTACATACTTTATCCACATTTATATGAAATAATAATATTGTACACTTTTGCTTATTTTTGAGATCTATTGAAAAACATAATAGAGTGGATGCTGGAGTATGCAACCCCGATAGCCTCTCCAGGACCAAGACAGTCATTCGCAGAGAGTGCTAGTTGCTGAGGGCTCCCAGTTGTGTCCTCCATGGGAATTGTTCTTGGCGGAAGGGAGCTGCTTTGCTCCCTCCCATGGATAGCCTGCATCCAATGCCTAGTTAATGCAGGACTACAGATGCCTGGCCCACTAATCTCAATTATGGACATCTGTGAGGCCGTCCTACCTTCAGAGCTCCCTGTGGGATCAGCCCAGGCTTCTGTTACTCCTGAATCACAGCTCAACTACTCCCTCAGCATAATCCTCCTTCTCTCACTCCCTTACTGATGCTGCTCCCTAGAGCACTCCATAAATAAGTCCCCTGCAAGCAAATCTCAATTTCAGAGTCTGTTTCCTGGGAAACCTGACCATATTGGTTGAATTATGTCCCCCAAAAGATATGTTGAGATCCTCACTTTCCCTCACCAACGTATGAATGTGGTCCTATTTGGAAATAGAGTCTTTGCAGATGCAATCAAATTAAGATGAGATTAGCCTAGACTACGTTGGGCCTTAAATTCAATCACAGAAATGTTAAGGATTGCCAACAACCACCAGAAACTAGAGGCACGGAATAATCCTTCCCTAGGGCCCTCAGAAGGCCCTGCCAACACCTTGATTTTGGACTTCGAGCCAACAGAATTGTGAGAGAATAAATTTTTGTTCTTTAAATCTACCTAGTTTTTACCAATCTGTTATAGTAGCCCTAAGGAAACTCATATATAAACCTAAGACCTATACTTGGGTAGTCTTCTGGGACTTGCTTTTTTACTCAACATCACGTTTCTAAGATTTATTCATGTTGTTTTACTGAAGCTGTAGCTAGTTCTTTTTTCTTTGATATCAATGGCAATATCTCATCAGAGACATATTAATAATATACATATGAAAAACTTTGTCTAAAATGATTGTGCCTGTTTCAGGGGGCCATCTTTTTGTTTACATTCCTTTTATTTCCATTTTTCTGATAAAAATTTCCATATAAATTTAATATTCATTACATAACTACCTTTGTATGTGTAAGTGTGCATTTGGCAAAATAATGATCCTCCCCACACTTAAAGAGATACACATCCTAACCTCCAGAACCTGCAAACGTGACCTTATAGAACAACACATTGTGATGATGTGACTAAGTTAAGGACCTCAAGATGGGAAGATTATCCAGCTGACCCTAATCTATGTCACATGGGTCCTTAAAATTGAAGAACCTGCCCCGATTTGATTAGAAAAAGAGATGAAACTATGGAAGAGTGGTCACAGAGATGCAGGGATGCTAGCTGGAAGATGGAGGAAGGGGTCAGTGAGCCAAGGAATGCAGGCAGCCTCTAGAGGCTGAAAAGAGGCAAGGAGACAAATTTTTCACGAGAAACTCTGAAAGGAATACTTTAACTTTAGTCCAATGAGTCCCATCTTGTAATTCTAACCTCAAGCCGTAAAGGTCTGTCTGCCCTATAGTCTTCAAAACCACCAAAGTTCATCCACCAGCAACCATAAAGGTCTATGTGTTTCACTCATCAACAGAGCCCTGGTAAACAGTAGACTCTCAGAATGCACTCATTAAATGAACGCATGGGTTATTATGGTTGGAAGAAAGGGTAAAAATTAGTGACAGGGAACAATAACCTCCACTTGAGAAAAAATCAGTCACAACTTAAAAACCATGTAGTTTGTCTGTTGGCTCTACTTCTCTCTTCAGTTACATATAACTCATGATTTTTTTTTCCTATATAGAACCAAGAACTCACATTGTATAATAATGGAAAGAGTCACATTTTATTGTCTCACCTACTCCAATCCAGTTTGTTTGCTGTCTGAGGTGGAAAGAGCAAGCTTTAAAAAGAGTGAACAATTAGTGGGTTACTCTTTGACATCCCAGTTGGGCCATCTGGTGTGTCTGCAACTTCGTTGTCCCCTCTTACTCAAGAATGATGGGCTCTTAGGAAAACCATCTCATGTTACCCAGTTTATAGGACATTAAAAAAAATGCTGGTTATGCTTCTGTGAAATAGATATTGTTAGTGATAATTATTGTTATCTGTAAAGGGGAATCTAAATAGATTTTCCTTTTTCTAGCTCCCTTCTATTTTACTTTATTTTGCATTATGAGAATTTTAATAAGCCTCCTCAAATCTTGGAAACAAGGTCAGAATAATGAAGAAATAAATAGCCCACCTTTCCTAGCATCCCAGTATTGAGGGAACTAAGAGAAAAGCATGCCTAATGGCTGTAAGGTGAGAGCACTAGGAGGGAAGCAACAGTAGCAGGACTACAGTGTAAGGGCAGTCGGGAAGGCAGGGAGGTGAGACCTCAGGCAACATACAACTGCAAAACCTCCTTGGTGTACAATGAACTACATTTACTTCTCACCCCCACGTCTATGGGTAGGCCAGGGTTTGGCTGACACAGGCTGGCATCAGCTGGGCTTTGCTCCTGGCCATGGGCTGGGCTTATGTCTGCTCTGTTTCTCAATCATCTGGGAACCACGTAGGTCAGAAAATAACTCTAGAGAACTCATTATCATATATATTGCAAAATATTTCATCAACAGAATCTTCTTTTCCAGTAGTAGAAGGAAAAAAACAAGCCCTCGATTGTGTGACCTTGGATAAATCTGGTATTTCGTTAGCTCTCTTGAAAAATGGGAACAGCAAATAATGCCCACCCTTTGGAGAAGATGGAGATGACAACCAAGAAACCCTAAGGACCAACTAGATTTACTCTCCTACCAGAGAGTGGCAAATGGACTATTTGCTTTACCTCATCCTCTTCAATAATTCTCATTAAACTTCTTTCTCTGTCAATTCTACAGGTGAAAAAAAATATCTCCTTTCCAAATGTGTTTTCCAACACCACCAAGAAATTAAATTAACTCAGTTTGGATACTACCTGGTGATAGCATTTGACCCCATAGGCTTAGTCCCACAAGACTGTCCCCACTTCAGATATGCTACACGTCCAAGTTGTTGCCTGTGCTCCTGACCAATGGGCTGTATCTGGAGGTCCCCACGACTTCCTCCCTGGGTTCTATTAATGTGTAGAATGGCTCACAGAACTCAGGACGACAGTTTACCTGACTGGGTTACCCATTTATAAGGAAGTATACACTTCAGGATACAGCCAGATGGAGAAGATGCAGAGGGGAAGATAAGGTACATGGGAAGGGATGCGGCAGTTCATTGCACTCTACAGACATGCCCCCTCCCAGCACGCCCACGTGTCCAGCAACCTGGAAAATCCCTGAACCCCATGCTATTGGGTTTTTATGCAGGGTTCATTACATAGGCATGATTGATTAAATCATTGGCTATTGACAATTGATTTAACCTCCAGACCCTCATCTCTCCAGAGGTAGGGTGAGGGACGGTACTGAGAACTCCAACCCTCCAGTGCTGGTTGGCTCTCCTGAGAACCAGCCCCCATCCTCATGAGTTTTCCAAAACTTATTAACATAAACTTAGACGTGATTGAAAGGGTCCTGTTATGAATAACAATACGCTCCTTCCTCCATTTTTATGGCTGTGAAGCTATTTCAGGAACTGATGACATAAGGCTGAATATTATAACCAAAGATGCTCCCATTACTCTTTTTCCTTAGGAAATTCCAAAGGTTTGGGGAGTTGTGAGCCAGTTAGAGTGGACGAGGACCAAATATATGTTTCTTATTATAAATCACAATATCACACATTGTCCTAGTTTGCATGGTTTTGGAACTGAAATTTTCTTCATATGCTTATTTGCCATTTATATATGTCTTTTGTACACTGCCTGTTCATATCTTTCCCTCCCTTGGTATATTTCTCTTTTCCCTAATGATTTGTAAAAGGTTATTATTACAAGGTTATTTGCATGAGATTATTAACACTTTTACTTACTTTTTTAAGATTCTTTTTTTAGTTATTTTGAGAGAGGGAGAGAGAATGTGTGCATGCATGAGGAGAGTGAGAGGGAGAGAGAGAACCGCAAGCAGACTCCATGCTGCCTGCAGAGCCTGACGTGGAACTTGATCCCACAACCCTGAGATCAGAAACTGAGCCAAAATCAAGAGTGGGACACACCAACGGAGCCACCCAGGTGTCCCTACTAACCCTTTTAGAAATATATTTACTGGGACCCCTGGGGGGCTCAGCAGTTGAGCATCTGCCTTAGGCTCAGGGCGTGACCCTGGGGTCCCAGGATCGAGTCCCACATCGGGCTCCCTGCATGGAGCCTGCTTCTCCCTCTGCCTGTGTCTCTCCTCTCTCTGTATCTCTCATGAATAAATAAATAAAATCTTTTAAAAAATGTTTTTACCCTTTTGTTATGGATAATTTCAAACATATAAGAAGGTAGCCAGGATAATATAATAAGCTCCCATGTATAATTAACTTTCATAACTATCAAGTTATTCCCGATCTTATTTATACAACTGCTTCTCATTTCCTATATTACTTTTTAAAGTAATCTCTATGCCCTTTGTGGGGTTCAAACTTATGGCCCCAAGATCAAGAGTTACATGCTCCACTGAGGCAGCCAGGTGCCCCCTTTCCTGAATTATTTTGAAGCAAATCACAGAAAACAATAATTTTATCTGATTACTTCTGCATATATCTCTAAAACTATAAGGGGCTCTTTTTCAAAAACAAAACATAATACCATTATCCCACCTAAAAAATTAACAGGATTCTTACCATCAAATTAGTGTCTTTTGTTTAAAATGGTCTCTTTGCAATTGTTGATATGACTAATGTGCTTTTGTCTGAAGCACATCTAGATCAAATGCCCCTGAAATCACAGGCTGCATTTTTTTTTCTCTTTCAAAGTTTTCAGCATACTTTCCATCTGTGAAAAGTCGTAAAGGAAACCTCACTGAAAATGGAGTTGGAAAGCCCTAATTGGGGAGCACTGACATGTAAACCACTGGTTGCAGCCTGCTTGGCCAGTAAGAAGGAAGGTTTTCTTTCTGCCCGGGCAACAGCCACAACCTCAAACTTGTGTTCTTCTCCAGTGAGCTTTTGTTCAAAACAGCCCCACCTAATTTCTTCCTAGAACCTAATAAAGGCTTACCTTCCCTTTGTCTCTTTAGACGTACCAATGGTTTTTATAGTTTACTTGTCCTGAATTGCAATTCATCTGCTATTCCCGAATAAACTCATTTTGCTAATAAAATAACTGGCCATCTTAAAGTTGACACACATGGAAGATTCATCAAGTTGAGAACATGATGATGAGCATGGAAAACTAGCAAGGAAGTAGGGTTATTGAAAAAATGTGTTTAAGTAAGCTGCAAAAATAGGTAGAGGGTGCCCTGGATGGCTCGATGGTTTAGCGTCTGCCTTCGGCTCAGGTCGTGATCTCCACGTCATGGGATGGAGCCCATGTGGGGCTCCCAGCTCATGGGGAGTCTGCTTTTCCCTCTCCCTCAGCCTCACCCCCTGCTTGTGCTCCTTCTGTCTCTCTCAAATGAATAAATAAAAAAATATTTAAAAAAAAATGGGTAGTTAGGTTGGCAAAACAAAGAACTACTGAGAGTGAGCTGCTAAAAACATGTGAAATCAATAACTAGACTCACCCAACGAATAATCACCAGAAACATGTACAAATGGTCTATTTAGGAAATAGCATTTCACTTTCTGAATACCGAAGGAGAAAAAAAGAGAAAAAGAATATGTGAATACAGTAAAGGTGAACTAGCTTCCTTCTTAGAGCACAAACCTTGGGGGCCTGATTCATCGTTGTATGCCCTGTGAACAACTGCTCGCTGGGCTCTCACACACCTGTCCGAGGTGAGATTCAGAGTGAAAGAACATGTCTGGGTATAAATTACAATAATTCCTTGATACCAGTCATCTGGGAATAAAAGGCTGACACTCCAGTTTTAATTAGGGAGAAATGACCTTATGCAAGACACGAGTAGTTCCAGCGTTCTCTTTTCCATTCCTAATCCACACATTGTCTTAGACATTTCTTCGTAAGAAATGTCTTATTTATGACTATATTTCACATTTTATTATATGTGTTTATATGTGTGTTTGGTGAAGATATATGAATGAACACTCTTTCTGGAAGTTCCTTAATATGGATTTGTAGATACCAAAGTTCCAACTTTTAATATTTTCAAAAGTTCCCCATAAATAAGTTACTCATTCATCATTTGATGAATGAGATATTTTAACTATTTAAATGGGAATGTTAAAAAACAAAACTTGCTTTCTAAAACTAAGAATATTTATTTACACAAAATTTTGTGTTTTAAAGATTTTATTTATTCATGAGAGACACACACACACAGAGAGAGAGAGAGAGGCAGAGACACAGGCAGAGGGAGTAGCAGGCTCCATGCAGGGAGCCCGACGTGGGACTCGATCCCAGGTCTCCAGGATCACACCCTGGGCTGAAGGCAGATACTCAACCACTGAGCCACCCGGGTGCCCTACACAAAATTTTTAATCAACTGGGCTTAACATAAAATAAGACCTTGTGGGGATCCCTGGGTGGCGCAGCGGTTTGGCGCCTGCCTTTGGCCCAGGGCGCGATCCTGGAGACCCGGGATCGAATCCCACGTCGGGCTCCCGGTGCATGGAGCCTGCTTCTCCCTCTGCCTATGTCTCTGCCTCTCTCTCTCTCTCTGTGACTATCATAAATAAATTTAAAAAAAAATTAAAAAAAATAAGACCTTGTGTACAGAAATCCAATTAATTGCAAACTTACAGATAAAACAACAACAAACAATTTGTGGACAAGCTTATAATTTTTGATTACAGGTGTCTAAGTGTAGAGAAAACATGATTTAAAATGTTTAGGGGACGGGGTGCCTGGGTGGCTCAGCCAGTTAAGCATCCAGTTCTTGATTTGTCTCAGGGTTGTGAGATCAAGCCCTACCTCAGGCTTCACACTGGGCATGAAGCCTGCTTATGATTCTCTCTCTCCCTCTCCCCCTCCCCGCTACTCTCTCTCCCTCTTAAAAAAAAAAAGTTTGAATACTACCACAAACCTTTTTCTACTTTACTTTCAAAAAATTAATGGACACTGGAAAATATATCCAATTTTATTTTATTTTTCAAAGATTTTTCTTTTTAAGTAATCTCTACACCCAGCGTGGGGCTTGAACATACAATGCTGAGATCAAGAGCTGCATGCTCTACCAACAGAGCCAGCTGGGCATCCCAAAATATACCCAATTTTAGATAATTCCGTACTGTTCTAGGGTCTGTCAAAGTTGGAGATACAAAACTAGAGATTTCTGAGTTAATCCATTCTTTCTTTCAATCATGAAATGAAAATTTCAGGATACCAAGAGAGAGACTAATCAAAGCCTTTCACAGGCCCTTTATTCCCTAGTTGACTGTCTATTCAAACACCATTTACTTTACCTTCCCTGGCTCAAGGTGGGAAAATTTTTTAAAATTTTATTTATTTATTCATGAGAGACACATAGAGAAAGACAGACACACAGGCAGAGGGAGAAGCAGGCTCCCTGTGGGGAGCCCAATGCAGGAATCAATCCCAGGACCCCAGGGATCACGCCCTGAGCAGAAGGCAGATGCTCCACCCTTGCCACCCAGGCATCCCTGAAGGTGGGAAAATTTAATTGTCTGAATGTCCTGAACTCCTGTTCTGGGCTGTTCAACCAGTATATGGGATATTTTACCAGCAGGCTTTAGATGGGATGAGCTATTCTGATCCTTAATATATCCCAGGCAATGTACTAAGGGTCCACGTCTAATTAATCTCATTTTAAAGCTCTTCTGGGGGATCCATGGGTGGCTCAGCGGTTTAGTACCTGCCTTTGGCCCAGGGCACGATCGTGGAGTCCTGGGATCGAGTCCTGCGTCGGGCTCCCAGTGGAGCCTGCTTCTCCCTCCTCCTGTGTCTCTGCCTCTCTCTCTCTCTCACACACAAATAAATAAATAAATAAATAAATAAATAAATAAATAAATAAATCTTAAAAAAATAATGCTCTTCTGATTTTTATTATTTTTTTCTCTTCTGATTTTAGATACAGATGGATAAATGTCTTCTTAAGGTAATTCAGGGAGATTTTTTTTATAAAGTCAAAGCTAAGGGTATCACCTTGAAGATTCGTAAATATTAGTATCTTCAGGGTACATATAATCTCTGTTTTATAGTAAGAAATAACGAAAATGGCCTATCTTATTGCTAAAGAACATTGGTCTAAACATTTAATCTCTTCCATTTCCTATTAAAAGAAAAAAATATATATGGGGGCAGCAGATTTTCAGATTGTATTTGCATAATATCACAAAAATCCCACTTGCCCCTCATTTATCAATGACAGTGAAAAATGTTTTGCTCTATTAACTGCCAGTTTTAAAATAAAAACAAAAGTAAAAAACTAGAGCATGTACTGCATTGTAATCTGTTTTTTTACTTAAAGTAGCACATATTTCTCCAACTCCCATTTTCTACGTAATTTTTAATGGCTTGACAAATTCCCTGTAGGAGCATCATAGACAGACCTAAACAGCATTGTATTGCTGGGTATTTAGGTTGTTTCAAGTATTTAGCTATTATAAACAATGTTGAAATGAACACCCTAGTAAATTTTAAACATATCTGATTATTTCTTTATATTAAATTCTTAGAAATGCAGTGACTGGGGTACTAGATGGCTCAGTTGATGCAGCACGTCACACTTGATCTCAGGGTCATAAATTCAAGCCCCATATGGGTGGGGGGTAGAGATTAATTAATTTTTTAAAAAACTTTAAAAAAAGTAATGCAATTACTTAATTAAAAAGCGTAAGTACTTTTTTTTCTCAGCCCATCTTATTGAGAGATAATTTAAATACAATTCACAAATTTGAAGTGTTTGATGACTTTTGATAAATGCGTAGAGTTGCATAACTGCAACGGTCAAAGCAAGACATTTCCTCATGTTTTATAGTCAATCCTCTCCCAGATCCTTCATCTGTTGTAACCAATGGTTTTGTTTACTGTCACTCGGGTTTTGCCTTTTCTAGAAATGCATATAAATGGAATCATACAGTATATAATCTCTTGTGTCTGGCTTCTCCATGAGCATAATGTCCTGGAGGTTAATCCACGGTGCAAGTATTGGTAGTCTATCCCTTCTCATTCCTGAGCAGTATTCCATTTGGCTGTCCATTCTTCAGTTGATGAACATTTGACTTTCCAATTTTTGACACTATGAATAAAACAACTATGAATGTTCACATACAAGTCTTTATGTGGACATATGCTTTTATTTTCCTTGAGTAGATAATACTGAGGAGTGGAATTACAGATTACATAGTAAATTTTTACTTTTGTAAGAAACTGGCAAGCTGTTTTCCAAACTGGCGGTGTACTTTTGCACCATGTCTTCACCACCACTTGGTATTGTCAGTCTTTTTCATTTAGTGGGTATATAGTGGCAACTCAATGTGCCTTTAATTAGTGTTTCCCTGAAGAATAAAGATAATGAGCATCTTTTTCCATGTTTATTATTGGACACTTCTTTTTTTGTAAAGTGTTCAAGTCTTATAGGGGATTTGAGGGATTTGGGGATTGATCAAGATAACACGAGAAGCAATAGCACATGGGCTTACTAGGCAGCACTTAGAGTTGCGGAGGCTGACAGTGAGGGGGTTGCCACCCAACAAGGGAGGAGGGCAAGGGAACTCCTGGAGGAGGGGGCAATCAGACAGGAGGCTCACATGTCCAGGTGATGTGCTCCCGCAGCACAGGCAGGGTCTTTGTGTCAGAGCTTTGAAAGGCAGCAGCAAAGCCTCAGGCCTTTATGGCTCACAGGTTATCTTATTGACAGCAGGTGTGGAGTTAGGTTTCCTGGAGTATGCAAAGCAGAGGCAGGTTCTAAATGGCTAACATCCATTTGTTTGGGCTATCTTGTAAATAATGGAATGTGTAAAAATGCGAGTTAGGCATTGGTGGGCTCTTAGCTAAAAAGTTTGAGACTGTAATAAAGAAATAGACTTGAAACCAATACACAAAGGCCCAACTTTGGTTCATTTATTTAAGAAAGTTTTGCTCATTCTTTTTTTTTTCTTAATTTTTATTTATTTATTAGTCACACACAGAGAGAGAGAGAGAGAGGCAGAGACACAGGCAGAGGGAGAAGCAGGCTCCATGCACCGGGAGCCCGACGTGGGATTCGATCCCAGGTCTCCAGGATCGTGCCCTAGGCCAAAGGCAGACGCCAAGCCGCTGCGCCACCCAGGGATCCCTGCTCATTCTTTTTTAAGAAAATGTTTTATTTATTTATTCATGAGAGACCCAGAGAGAGAGGCAGAGGGAGAAGCAGATTCCCTGTGGGAAGCCTGAGGCAGGACTTGATCCCAGACCCCAGGATCACGCCCTGAGCCAAAGGCAGACATTCAGCTACTGAGCCACCCAGGTGCCCCAGCTCATTCTTTTTTTTTTTTTTTTTTATTTATTTACTTATGATAGTCACACAGAGAGAGAGAGGCAGAGACACAGGCAGAGGGAGAAGCAGGCTCCATGCACCGGGAGCCTGATATGGGATTCGATCCCGGGTCTCCAGGATCGCACCCTGGGCCAAAGGCAGGCGCCAAACGGCTGCGCCACCCAGGGATCCCCCCAGCTCATTCTTTTAATTAGGTTGTCTTACTACTGAGCTCTAAGAGTTTATATATCCTGAAGAGGAATCCTTCATCAGATGTGTTGCAAATATTTTTTCCCAGTCTATGTCTTATCTTTTTATTTCTTAACAGTATATTTTGATGAGGAAATTATTTCAATGAAAGCCAATTTATTAACTTTTTTTTAAAAAAAGATTTTAAGTAATCTCTTCAGCCCATTTGGGGCTGAAACTCATAACCCTGTGATTAAGACAGTCGCATGCTCCACCTACTGAGCCAGCCAGGCACCCCTATTTATCAATTTTTTTTAAAATGCTTCCTGATTTCTACGTTTAATCTAAGAAATCTTTGCATTATACAAGATAACAAAGATTTTCATCCTGTTTTTCTTAGAAGTTTAATCTCATATTTAGATTTGTGACCCCTTTTCAAGTTAATCTTTGTGTATAGTCTCTTTGAGACTAGGAACAAAGCTCATCACTTTGCCAATGATATCCAACAGTTCATATACATCATTTGTTGAAAAATTTGCCCCTGTGACCTACCTCAGCACTTTTGTTGATAATCAGTTGATGATACAGACACCTCCACTTTGTTCCATTGATTTATATGTCATTATGTTAAAATTACATTCTAGATTACTATAAAGTCTCAAAATCAGATAGAGTATGTTCTCTTTCTTATCTTAGCTACTCTAGAGTCTTTGCATTTCCATATAAACTTAGCCTGTTAAATTCTATAAAAACAATTCAAAAGCCTGCTGGTATTTTGATGGGAATTTTTTTGGATCTATTCGATCAATCTGAAGATTGGTGAAGTCTTAATAATATTGAGTCTTCCAATCCATGAATATAGTATCTTTCTCATTATTTGATATTCTTTAGTTTCTCTCAGTAATGTCTTAGAGTTTCCATATATGGGTCTTACACACTTTGTTAAATATATTTCTAAATATTTTGTTTGCTATTTAAGTGGTTTGTTTCCTAAATTTCATTTTATAATTGTTTGTTGCTAGACCATGAGCATTTTTAAGGCTCTTCACAAATACTGTCATTTATAAAGGTCATACCAATTTATATATCCAACAAAATATGAGACTGCCTGTTTGATCACATTTTTTATTTTATTATTTTTTAAAGATTTTATTTATTCATGAGAGAGAGAGAGGCAGAGACATAGGCAGAGGGAGAAGCAGGCTCCATGCAGGGAGCCCGACGTGGGACTCGATCCTAGGACTCCAGGATCACACCTTGAGCAGTAGGCAGGCGCCAAACCGCTGAGCCATCCAGGGATCCCCTGATCACATTTAAAAAAAAAAAAGATTGATTTATTTATTTGAGACAGAGAGCACACATGAGCAGCAGGGGCAGAGGGAAGAATCTCAAGCAGACTGCGCTGGGTGCAGAGCCTGACAAGGGGCTCCATCTAACCACCTCAAGATTACAACCTGAGCTGAAACAAGAGTCAGAGGCTTAACCAACTGTGCCACCCAGGTGCCCCTTGACCACTTTTGTTAATACTGTTTTTATTTAAACTTCCCTCCCCTCTCCAAGGGTGGCAGATTTAACAAAGAGTTCCTTTTTTTTTTTTTCAAATTTTTTGAATCCTGGAGAATTATAATCTTTTCTTGAGCAGAGTTAGGTGTTGTTAGACCTCAGGCACAGAACATTGGTCCACAGCATGCCATCACCTCTGGCCTTTAATTTCTTTTCACTTCATTCCCCATTCTTTCTCCCTCTATGTGCAACTTTTTTCTTGCCCTTGAGAAACCATTCCAATGTGTCTGACATAGGTTTTTGAAAATATTCAAAAATGTCTTAGAAGACATTTTTGTGTCCATGCGTTTTAAATGTACCCAAGTGATATTATTACAGGCTCCATTATTATTTTCACCAAACTGTATTTTTAAGACATATACAGAAGTGGCAGATATGTGTGGTCCTTTGCTTCTATCTAATACATAACTGTGTGTGCTTCCACCATATTTTACCTAGCCTACTCAATGATTAAAGAAACCTAGATTGAGGCATCCCAGGTGGCTCAGCGGTTTAGCACTGCCTTCAGTCCAGGGTGTGATCCCAGAGACCCAGGATCGAGTCCCACGTCAGGCTCCCTGCATGGAGCCTGCTTCTCCCTCTGCCTGTGTCTCTGCCTCTCTGTGTCTCTCATGAATAAATAAATAATTAATCTTAAAAAAAAAAAAGAAAGAAAGAAACCTAGATTGGTGGGGTGTCTGGGGTCAGCTGGTTAAGTGTCCAATTCTTGATTTTGGCTTGCCCTGTGCAAGCCTCTATGCTCAGCATGGAGTCTCCTTGTCCTCTCCCTCCCCCTCAGGTCCTTCCTCACCTCACTTGCCCTCCCGCTCTCTCTCAAATAAAAATCTTAAAACAAACAAATCTAGATTAACTTGAAGTTTCTGCCACCAAAATCCCAATGTAATTAATATTCTCATATTTGTTCCTTTAAAGACCTATGTAAGACTTCTTGAGGACATATACCCAGAAACAATTACTATCTTTATTAAATTATGACAGACGGCTCTCCAGAGCCGCTCCACTTTACACTACACAACAGTGTATGAAGGTTCCTATTCATCCTCATCTCCATCAACACTTGACTTTACTTATCTTTCTAATTTTTGTTAGTCCATTGGGTAGTAGCAGATATTTTATTGTGGCTTTAATCCGAACCTCCCTCATTACTGCTGAGTCTGAACATGGCTTTCTGTCATTAGCCTGTTCATATCCTTGGTCCATTTCTCTATTGAAGCTCTGTTTTTTTGGTTGATGATCTTGGCATTCCTTATTATACTGTAGATACTAGTTCCTTGTCAGGTTTAGACATGTAAATATATTCTCCTATACTGCCATCTATTATAAGTATTAAATCTTTTTTCCCAGTATTTCTTACAGATAACTATCAATGCATACAAAGCACCCAAAAATCTCAGAAGCTTAAAACAAACCATTTTATTTTGTTCACAATTCTGTGGGTCCAAAATTAGGAAGGGCTCTACTGGGTGGTTCATCTGATTTACACAGCAACAGCCATGGCAGGTGGGGCTGGAGGATCCATTTTCAAAATGGCTTCTTCACTTACATGTCTGGTCCCTTAATGTCCCTTGGCCTGTCCAATAGATGTTTTATCCTTGACGACCTCGTTAGATGACTTTGGCCTTCTTACAACAGTGATTGCAGGGTAGCTGCATCTCTTATATAGTATCTGGCTTCTAAAAAGGCAGAAAGAAATTGCCAGGCTCGCTAAGAGCAACACCTGGAACAGGCATATCATCCACTCTATCATGTTCTCTTGATCTAAGCAGTCAAAGGGCCTACCTAAAATTAATGAAGTGGAGACAGGTTACCATGATGTCAACATCATATTGCAGGTGAGCATATCAGCTGAGAGATATTGCTGTGGTCATCTCTGGAAAATGTAGCAGACAATCTGCTACATTATGCAATGACATTTTTATTTTTTCTTTTGTGAACTGTGAAACCATGGCTTAGCTTTTCTATCTTCTTTTACTGATTTGTAAAATTCCATATTACATACCTTAAACCTTTGCATTTCTAAAAATTATGTTCTTTCGAAGTTTTTCTTCTTAGGTAGAAGACTACAAGTCAGTTTCATTTACTTTACCATTACTTTTCTTTTAAAATCTTATGTTAGAATGAAAAAATTTAGGGCATCTGGGTGGCTCATCCAGTTAGGCATCAAACAACTCTTGATTTCAGCTCAGGTCATGATCTCAGGGTTGTGAGACTGAGTCCCATGTCAGGCTCCATGCTTGGTGTGGGGTCTGCTTAACCTTAGATTCTATCCCTCTCCCTCTGTCCTTCCCCCACCCTGCTCACATGCTCTAGCATTCTCTCAAAAAAAGTAAAAAATTACTTAAATCTATATATCTGAAAAACATATATATTATAGAATCTTATCAAGGAATAAGCCATTTCACAAATATCTTAAAATCAACTCCACTGTATTATAAATTAAAATTCTATAATTATAATAGCACAAAAAGTTTAAAATCACTGATATCTTCATTTTACTAATACAACGGGCCTTTTCTCTCCCTCTGATAAGGTGCACATACTCTATACGTTTGATTAATAAAATATAAAGGAAAAAGCTAGCCATTCTTTCAATACAACTTCACTGAAAATATGGTTCCTACCCCCTCAAAAAAAGACCCCCAAATCCCACATCTTTAAAAATGTTAAATCCAGAAACAGAGATTTAAGTTAAAATACATGAAAGGAGTTTTAAAATAATTTAGATTAGTAAACATACACAACTGCTCTCTTCTATTCTTTCACATGAATTAAAACATTTCTTCTTATATGGTCTTAATACAAATTTCAAAAATACGTATGTCATGAGTGTCAGGCAAAAAGTAATACTGTCTTCAATTAAAACTTGTCTGAGGGGATCCCTGGGTGGCGCAGCGGTTTAGCGCCTGCCTTTGGCCCAGGGCACGATCCTGGAGACCCGGGATCAAATCCCACATCGGGCTCCCGGTGCACGGAGCCTGCTTCTCCCTCTGCCTGTGTCTCTGCCTCTCTCTCTCTCTCTCTCTCTCTGTGTGACTATCATAAATAAATAAAACTTAAAAAAAAAAACTTGTCTGAAAATGACAAATCCTGCATCTCTTCATTAAATAAAGACTGTTGATAACAGAGAGACTAAAGACATACACCTTAGATTTTTTTGCAGGCCACATTCCAGCACTTAGTAAGTCATTAACTCATTTTTCCCCAGAATATAGAAATACAGCACGTATAGCATTTAGTTGTAGAAATGTAATATGACAAGGGGCACCTGAGTGGCTCAGGTTAGCGCCCAACTCTTGATTTCAGCTCAAGGTGTGATCTCAGGATCGTGGGATCCAACCCCAAGTCAGGCTCTGCATTGGGCTCTGTGCTGGGGCGTGGGGGGGGGGGGGTCAGGTCTGCTTGAGACTCTGTCTTCCTCTGCTCCTCCCCCTGCTTGTGCATGTTCTCTCTCTCAAATCTTGTAAAAATGTTAATATGGCAAGAATGCTTCATTAAAATATTTTTCAGCAGTTTGATTTTGGTTTGTCTGGTATGGATTTCTTTGAATATATGCTGAGATTCATTGACCTTCTTGAAATTGTTAAGTGTCTATCTTTCACCAAAACTGGGATGTTTTCTGCTGCTGTTTCTTCAGATGTTTTCTGCATTCTTCTCCTTTCGAGATTCTGGTAAAATGAATAGAGATCTTGTGATATTGTCCCAGTGGCTCTGTTCATTTATTTTTTTCTATCGTTTTCCTCTCTATTCATCAGATTGGATAATTTCTGTTGCTCTAGCTTCAAGTTGGTTGACTCTTTTCTTCATTATCTCCATTCTGCAATTGAGCACTTCCAAGGAATTTAGGGTTTTATTGTGGTTATTGCATTTTGAGTCCCAAACTTTTATTTTGTTTCACACACACATATATACTATAATCTTCTCTCTCTGCTGAGACTCCTCTTTTTTTTTTTCAAGGATATTCTTCTTGACTTCTTGAAGCATGGATATTTTGAGTGAATATTATGGATATTTTAGTGGGGGAAATGGTTTTTAAAAGTTGAAGCAAATAATTTGGGAAAAAATCCAAAATAAATAAAAATGTCATTTAAGTTCTGGAGCCACAAAAACACAGTGAAGGAGAAAGCTGAACAAAATGAAAAATAAGGAAGGCAGAGGACAAAGCAAAATCACCTCTTAAGGTCTCTTGAGGTTTTAAGATATAGACAAAATCCTTTAAGAGTTGGAATATACTCATATGATAATGTTTTATTTCCAACAGGAAATGAAGCAATATTTTTAAATCTAGATATAACCTTCTGACGTAACCATTGGTATGTTGTGCCTTGCCTGTAAAAATCCTATGACTAATAAATTGTCTTCAAGATACAAGGCCCAGCAAAGCGGAGATAATGTAAGAAGAAGCAGAAAATAACATTCATTGAAAGGCATGAAAAAATTAAAAAACTCTTCCTCTTTCAGGCAACTTGTCCTCCAGAAAGGTGGAGTGAGTGGGTGGAGATGCACTCCATGTCTGAGGGTACTGCTATCTGTAAATACATAAACCAGTGCACAAAACATGATCAGCAAGTCTTCCACTTCAAATAACATAAATGAAAAATAAGGGCCAAATTCTGAGTGGGTGGTTTGCTGTCTTCTAAGTGGTTTTATCACTCACAAATGTTCACAGATGCAGAAACACATTAATTAAGAAATGTGTTTTCAGCAATGTGAAGAGTATGGTACAGGGAACCAAAATTAGAAAGGACTTGTGTAAAACCCTCAAACAGATATTCCTGCTCAACCCTTCCTCCCAAGTGTTTCCAAATTTTGGTTAAAATTTGAATAAAAAACTTAATTTTTTGTTATCTTCCACACTGTATTATTTGGAAGTAAGTTTGTATTTATTTTTGAATGAACACCAGAACTAAAGGCTTTCAGGACGCCTGTGTGGCTTAGTTTTAGTCAGCTAAGCATCTGCCTTCAGCTCAGGTCATGATCCCAGGGTCCTGGGACTGAGTCCCACATCGGGTTCCCTGGTCTGCTGGGAGCCTGCTTCTCCCTCTACCTCTCTCTCTGTCTCTCATGAATAAATAAATTAAATCTTAACAACAACAACAAAACAAACAACCAACCCACCCAAAACTAAAAAAACCCAAAGGCTTTCATTTATAACACGTGTGTCAAGAATATTTCCAGTAGGGTGCCTGGCTGTCTCAGTCAGTAGAATGTATGATTCTTGATCTTCAGGTCATGACTTTAAGCCCCACATTGGGTGTGGAGCCTACTTTAAAAAAAAAAAAAAAAAAAAAGCAAATGTTACCAGTTACACTTTGGTTCTACAATTCATGGAAAGGAGTTTCATCAAAACCACACACAGGCTAAGTTTCAAAATGATCACTTTTGACACACTTAACAAATACATAGCCACAACCTTAGTAATTATCTTCTCCAGAAGGTAGTGGATCTTACCAATTTTTTTTTCTGAATGTATAGTTGACTTTGGTGTATTTCAAGACACCTCACACCAGCAGAAGAATTCAAGTGATGAAGGTAGAAAGCAGAGTACAAAACGGCCTCAGGCACTAAATGTGAAAATGCTTGGGTGTAAAATCTCACCATTTTAGAGATGTGGCTACTCACAAACATCCAGAAGGGCTCTCTGAAAATACAGAGATACGTTTACTTCTAAACGTATCTAACTTACCAAAGCAAGTTCCTATGTACTCACCAATCACCTTCAAATGAATCATCTGCTGAGTACCTGAGTCACAGAAATAATCTGGCCATTAAAAATGTATGCATCTTCTTTTTTTTTTTTTAAGATTTTATTTATTTATTCATGAAAGACACAGAGAGAGAGAGAGAGAGAGAGAGAAAGAAAGAGGCAGAGGGAGAAGCAGGCTCCGTGCAGGGAGCCCGATGTGGGACTCCATCCCGGGTCTCCAGGGTCACGCCCTGGGCCAAAGGCAGATGCTCAACCGTTGAGTCACCCAGGCGTCCCTGTATGCATCTTCTTTAAAGCAAATTGTGGCTGTCGTTGGTTTTGAGAGCTTTTCAACAAGATTCATGATTCCATAAATCTACAAGTTCCAGCCATTCACTCTTCCTAAGATACAAAACCAACTCACCCGCATTTTACATCAGCAAACAGCCACAAATATGAACAATAAAGACCATCTTAAAGTACCTTTTTCAATCTTCTTCAACTGGCAAGTTAGTTAATATTCTGCGATACACTGAGGGCAGGTCAGGGTGAAGGAAATACTTTCCTGAGATCTGACTAGCGAGCCAACAGCATCAGTCTATCAATCTGTTTTCCAAAATCACATTCAACAGAAAGAAACCCATCCAGCTTTGTCACCCTCTCTACCATTACTAAATTTCCAAATACTCAAGTACTAAGCAAACTCAAGACAAAAGGTGGGTTAGGAAAACTCAGCCGGTCACAAAACATCATCTATGAAAGCAGTCCAACAAACTGACAGAGAAACAGGTTTTGCGGGCTTGGAAATACCAAGAAAAAGAACAACTTTTTTTTTTCCCACTCTAGGAATCTTTTGTCACACGGCCAGCCCGCAAAACTAACCGTTGATGGATGATTTCCAAGACCACTTTACACCACTGTCCCTTATTTTAAATCCCCGGTTTCACCAAACTTGAATGAAAAAACTTTCCAGATGCCAATTCGACTTGGAGGGTGGGGATTGGGGGGGGGGGGGGGGGAGACTGGTGTGTAAGCAGCAGCTTCTCCGGGTGGCTGGGCCCCAGGTCACACACCACGACCAGGCGGTCAGAGCACACGGCTCGGATGCTGCGCTTGCGCAGGGTGTTAGGACAGGCACTGACCTGCGGGGCCAGCCGGCCGCATCCTGAGGTCCCGATTCCTGCCGTGACCCGTCAGTACGCCGCGTTCCCTGGACTCAAGCGTGGAGATCATGCAAAAAAGAGAAAAAAAAACAAGTCACATCAAATGTCCCAACATGCCAAGCAGACGCAACCAACCTCAGAGCACCTCTGGGGTGAAGGGCCTGCCCCAGGGCTAAAGCTCATTATGCTTGTGGGGCTGGCTTTCAATGCATTTTTTTTTCCTTTTTGCACACAATACTGTTCTACAAACGCGTGCAAAAAAAAAAAGAAGTCTTCCGGAGGCTCCCAAAAGTTCAGGGACACGTGCAAGCGGACGGCGTCCTGCAGGAGGCCGTGCCCGAGGTCCCCCCCGCGAGGGAGGTGCGGGGCAGGTGCAGGGCAGGTGCGGGGCAGGTGCGGCGCCCCCCGCCCCTCCCCCCCGGGCAGCACGCGGACTAGGCTCAGCCACCGGCCGCCACGCTCCCCCAACCCCAGAGGGAACAGCGACCGCCCGGGCCCCAACAGGACGGGGGAGCGGGGCCTCGGAGCGCAGAGCCCCGGCGCCCCGGGGAGGCGGCGGGGCGGGGTCCACACCGCGGCCGAGCACGCACGCCCCGGCGCTTGGGCGCTGCGCCCCCCGGGGTCTCCAGGGCGAAGGCCGCGCTCCCGCAGGCCCCGCCGTCAACGCAGCCGCTAACGCACCCCGCACGGCGGGCCCTCGGCAGCTTGGGGGTTGTGGGCGGCCTCCCGACCGCACCGAGAGCCCCCCGAGCCCGCCGCGGCCGCAGCACCCCGACTCCCGCCTCAGCGGCCGCCATCGCGCCCGAAGAGCGAGCTTTTACGACAGCTCCCAGAATGCCCGCGGCCTACAATTCCCACAATGCCCGCGGCCTACAACTCCCAGAGTGCACCGGGCGGCGCGCGGCGAACCCTGTGGGGGCGCCGGGCCGTGAGCCCCGCTGCCCTCCGCGGGGTCCCAGCTGCTGCACCGCCTTGCCCCGGCGCCCGGCCGGCGTGCCCTCTGTGCCACGCGGCGCGCTCGTGCCCTCTCGCTGCCCTCCTGCCCCCCTCGAGCCGCCGCAGCTGCCCCCCGGGGTCCCGGCGGCCGGCTGCTTCCCTGCGCGGTCCCCGGAGCCCTCCCCGCGGGGCCAGACACTGGGAGGGGGGGCGCGGTTAACATGCCCCTTCACCTTTTTAATTTTCTGGCATTTTCCTAGGTTGTGGTAACACGGATATTCCGGTTCTCAACACTTACCAACTCAAAAACCTGTGCTTCTAAACTCTGGGCACCAACCACAGAGGAGGGCAGTCCTACAGCTGGCTGCAGTGGTCTCTAACTCCACGTTCCCTAAGATGAACTTCCCCCCACCCCCCAAAAAATGTATGCAACTCCAAACAAGTCCCAGTAAGAAACGTAAGGCATGGGCAATCTATCTTTTCGATTTCAAGTTCTTTTTTTTCTTTCTTTTTTTTTTAAAGGAAAAACTCTGTTGTGCCAATATATACTGTTTTCCCTTTTCCTTTCGATTGATAGAAAAATAATCAGAAATAGCCTGCACTCCTACTTTATCCCTTTCTGACCTTAAAAACTAGCAAGCAATCAGCCAAAAGACAGTTTCATATAGTTTGAAAAGAAAACCCAGAGTGCATTCTTTGAGAAAACTGCACAATCACACATTTTGCTGATGAGAGAACCCCTTTTAAAGTTCCTCGTTTCAATTAAAAATAAGTTTTTAAAATGCACTTCTTTTAAATACACTGCCCATAATTTCAGTAAAGATGACAATCGTATTTAGGGGTCACTGTATCATCAATATAAGTTAAATGTGTAAGATACTCTTTACACAAACTGTAACTTGCTCAGACGTGTAACCGACTGACACACAGAATAATTGTTTGGTATTTGATGCATGCACGAAAAACAAAACTAGAATTCTCCTACAGTACCTGCTTTTTTTCTCCTACCAAAATATAAAATGAAATGTACATAAGGTCTGATTTTAACACGGAAACATTTTGCCGTTTGAAAGGGCACTCAAAATGTATCATGGATTTCAAATCACAAAACTTAGAAATCCTAGCACACACACACAAAAAACCCCCAAAGTCTTTTAGGAAAGATACGTCTTCAGCAAAACTCAACAAAATCTAATTTTAAATTTAAACATGACCCTTAACATTACATTTAGCTTATTAGTAATTTTTTTTGATTTAGTAAACTACAATAAGAAAATACTTCTGCATCATTCTTCTTTTTTCATTCATGTTACTGTATATGGTTTCATTAACAATTAAGATGTTATATGTCAAGACATAAAATATATATGTATTTATATATTTTACATCTTAGTTTATTATACTATCTTAGCTTCTGTATTTTTCTAATTTTAACAACATCTTATCTTGGTTAGAATTTAGCTAGGCAAAGTTGCATTTTTTTCTATTTTTAAATATCTGCTAGACCATAAAAATATAAACCATATTTTATATATTATTCTTCTGATGTTAAAATATACGATTCATAAGAAAGTCTCAAAAACAAGTCAGAAATGAAACTGATCTCTTCATATATTTATAAAATGCTTACAACTCTTTTCTCAGTACTATAAAATTATATTTTCTATTACAAGGTTTGTTTTTTTCCATTTTTTATCTTTTAAAATATAAGATTTAAAAACTGACATATTAAAGGACTTTATTTAAAGAGTACATTAGAAATAATGTTAGAATCTTTTTCAGATTACCAAAATTATTTTTTTAAAAATAACTTAGAAGTTTAATATATCCTAATTAAGTAATTTAAGTAAGTCTTAACCTATATGCTTGATATTAATATGAATGTTTTTATAAGGAGAAAAATTTATTCTTGAAATGAATTTTTCAAATCCATATAAAAAATTTAGTACTTTTCTCTCAAAGTTTTTAGATTCTGTTTAACCACATGAATTTTTACGTGTATTTCTTAAAAACCGAAACCTCTATACTGTGTCTCTTAGAAATGTTTATATGTAGCTGTTTCATGTATTTAAAATCAGGAGAAGTCTTGTTTACTCTCCAGAATATAAATTAACAGAAGACAAACATTGCAATTTATTTCTTTTTCCAAATGTGGTACTGGTGAGAAGGCTAGAATGTACAGATTTGCATATTTTACAACAGATTCTATATATAATTTCTCTAACTGCTTCTTTCGTTCTTTTAACTTCATAAAATACTTCAAAGCATCTCTAAATTTTGTTTAGACGTTTTAATTGTATTTTTAGTTTATCTGCTTTAAAACATCTAATTTTCATAAATGTGATTTATACTGTTCATGCAAGTAAACTGCACTAATAGAATTACTGCCAAAAATTGAGTGAGTTGCTAATATTTTAATATGCTTAAAAAGTTAGCTGTCTTCCCTTTTCATATGTTACCAGTATGACACAAATAGAAAGTGAAAAGAAGTTACACACAAAGGAAAGGCTCTTGCCTGATTAAACAAATTGTTTATATTTACATTTTGACCCTACAAAGCAATATTTTCCTAGCATGTGAGTATATCCCAGAGTTTAAGCTTCTTTGTTACCGCCCAAACCTTAAATAACTTTATTTCACTGGCCTGCTTTTAAAGCAGTGACCAGTCTTTCACATTTATCAAAATAGTCTATTTTTTTATTATCACATACGTTCATATTTATGTTTAGGGATATTCTAGGTGTCCCTAGATTTTGCAAAATATAATTTTCATTTTGTTATATCTTAAATACTTGGAAAAGATCCTGATGGGAATCCTATTATAATGTCCGTCTATTAGAAAATGCAAAAAAAGGGACTTTTTCCCCCCCAGCAAATGAATTTTTTTAGTGAAAAATTTTCAACTAGTTTGTTTTATTTAACTTAAAAACCCAGCTCTCTATCATCTTTATAATATCTTATATCAGTTAGCATAGGCAAAGCTTAAGTTCATGATACTTCTTTCCTCTAAATGAAATGTTCTCTTTTCAATAGATGGATAAACAACAGAAAACGTTTCCTTACCTAAAGATGAAAAGTTTCACCTTTAAAAAAGTCTCTGAGGTTCTTTAGAGGATAAAACTTGACATTTCCTATAGAAATAAAAAAGATACAAGTTAATGATTATGATCACTCTAAAAAATCATAATAGGATGATGTATATTTGAATTTTTTGAGTCCTAATTTTAAACAGCAAGGTTTAAATATAATTAAATTAAATCAGTGCTGCCAATTAAAATATCATCCTCATTTTATTTTTTTTTCATCCTCATTTTAATCTAAAATTTTGCCACAGAACCATCACAAGGTAATAGTTTCCTATACTTAGTTGTCCCACACTTTATTCTGCTATTGACATATCATGTGGATCTTATTAAAGACTCCATAATTTTAATACTCCTTGATATATATCATTAACTATCCTAATCCGTTTTAATATGTTTTCTAATACATAATAATGTCTGTTTTACACGTAGTTTCTATAGGCTAAATTTCTAAATATGTGAGAGAAGAAAGTCCAAATCTTAAACTTTGTAATTTTCAAAGGCTTTTCTGGCTTCAAATCAATTTCCCAAAAAAGAGTTATTTAACACATGACATACTCTAAGAAACAGTAAATACTTTAAGACAGAGTAAGACTTAGACCGAATATTTAAAAACAATTGTCATGCTCCGCCCTCTCCCTCTTTCTGCTCATAATTTTTCCCCATTTTAATACAAGTTTACATTCATTAACTCACACTCCTTCTTTCCAAAGAAAAATTATCTTCTGCCTAGAAAAATTTCAGAATCTTTACATTTTCCCTTAACTGCATGTAAGGATCTACTATTTCCAATTCCAGAAGGGGAAAATGAGTATTAATTATACTATTTCTCCCCTAAATTTCTTTTCATAGAGCTATTTTGTAATGCTTCCCTCTACATGACTCTGCTATGCCCCACTTTGCTCTTTTTTTTTTTTTAACAGACCAAGAAGATTTGTCTGACTTTCCTTTCCCCAACATTCGAGGGCACATTCTAATTTTGTTTTTGTGTTTTGATACATATACCAGTCCGGCTAATGCCACCTCTCCATACTCCAAACACGACCAGTGTTCACTCATCTCGAGGGACTGGTGGGCTTTCGTTCACCAGATCCCCCCGTTTCCTGTTCTTCACCAGGACATCCCATTTGGAGTCCTCATAGGGATGAATAAGGTTGGAGAGCATGGAGGGTTAGAGCCACGGGCAAGAAAGCTAAGCACAGATGCCACCAGTCACGTCACCGAAAGTGTCCAGCTCCTAGCCTTAATGCTTTCCAGCGAGAGGGAACCTATAAAACTCATATGCCCAAGCACTAAAATGGTCCTTTTTGTTACATCACCTCTTGACTACCTTTGACTTCCTAAGCCATCGTTTGTTTGTTTTTAATATGTCCTTTGTGGTCCGAATGATCGTGCAGGTGCAAAGCAGAGGTTTCTTTTGAGGGTCGGAGAACTGCGCAGGGTCCAACCAATTTCTAGGTCAGAAGCAGCTCGACCTACTGGGCCTCCACCCAGACTGAACGCTTGACTTGGGCCTCTCATTTCGCCTTCTCATCTGCTCCTGATAAGCCTGTAATCATGCAGTTTCTTGGTCTCCAATTTGATTCCATCACACAATGTGACAAGACCAGCAGGTCATCATGTGGGAGCCCAATCAAAAGGCAAAAAAGACTTAGACTATCGGGCATTCGTGCTTCAGCTCTACCCATTTCCCTGAAGCCTTTTTCCCAGCAATGGAGGTGGGCTGTGGTGTTGGGCAAGGTGCAGGGGCACAGTATGGAGAACCTCCAGTAGCCCCAAACCCCTCCACAGTGCAAACAGTAATATGGCCGGGAACAATGGCAATATTTTTCCTTTTTAATTAAAAAAAAAAAGCCCAAACTAAAAGCCTCTTTCTAAAATACTGATATGGTAGGTGAATGCTTTTTGTAAAAAATAATACACAAATGGGTTCATAGTCATAAAAATCCTCTCCTTGCTTCAGCCTCGGTGCTGTTGGCTTCTTTTCCTCCACGTAATCAGAGGAACTGGTCCTCATTCAGTAATCCCCTGCTATTGTAACTGGGGAGCAAGCACAGTGGGGAGCCTCTAAACCCCTCAGAGAAACTCCCTCCAGCCCCACCTGGCTCTGTGAACTGTAAAGGGAGCCCACCAGAGCATTGCAAGTCTTCAGAAAGAGGATTCCTGCCCCACTCCCCTGCTCAGAACTCCATGCCAAATTAATCTGACTCATTAGTTTCTATTGAGACGCTCCGTTATTTAAAAGAAAGCACTAAGCATATACTTAGTGAAAAGTGATTTTTTTTTTTTTTTTAGAAAGCCAAGATTTATTCATCCTAAACAGTAAGAGATTAACGTTAACCACTTCCCAGTTTCAACACCAGCTGCAAATGGATTAATTCATTTGCTGGAACAATCAACACTGCCAAACTCTCTCCCAAACTTCCTTTCCATTTTAGGAAACCAAGTTCTTAGGAATAATAAAATAAGAGTTTTCCTTATCACTGGGTTTGAAACGTTAACTACAAATCCAATCTAAGACTGTCTGGCATAAAATTAAGAGTATCCTCTCTCTCCCCCTTCTTCTCCTTCTTCCTCCCTTCTATTCCTCCCTCTTTTAATTAGGGGGGGAAATCCTAGTCTTTTGTACCCTGCCTTCCTAGCTGGGTATGACTCCAAATGGAAGGAACTCCCTCCCTCTGTCTCTTCCTCCTTACTTGAAATCCCTCTTTAAACACACCAAAATTTTTCCTGGTTTCACTGTACTGTGATGCTGGCTAAATTTCACCAAACTCTATCTTCACAGAAACTGCAAAATGTAAAATGAGGGGGTTGTGCAGGACAATCTCCAAGGTCCCATTTAGCACCAGCATTCTATATGTGTCTCCGATGATCCAGAGAAATTGGAATAACTCCACAGAAGCACCCAAACTGGGGCCTCACTTCTGTACGTGCTGCTGCTGTCACTGCACGCCTGTAAACTTTTTGCTGAATTACAACACAACACACGTTTTTCTGCCTTTCGGGGCTAACGGTCCCCTCTTCACTTTGCTTCTTCAACCCTAATACTTTTCTTCCTCTAAGAAACCGTTCTGTATCACTGATAATGCTAACTCCATTCTTTCATTAAAACCATCACTACCACCAGCAGACTTTTCCGGACCTAACTGGGGAATCTCTTAATAACACTGTAACACATTTTTGTAAGAAAACTCCAATGTTCACTTACCCAGGCCTACGGTCCTCACCCTCATCTATAGCATTCCGGGAGCTTTCTAGGCGACAGGCACTGTTCTAAGCACGGCACGTTTAATCCGAACACCCGGATAATGCGGATTATATTATCATCCCCATTTCACAGATGAGCATATTGAGGCAAACACAGCTTAAGTCATTTGCTTGAGGTTTATTTCTAATGAGTGAAGGATCCAAGTCTGAAAACCACACATTTTGGATACAGGGCTTGCACCCTCAACCCCCTGATGTACTGCCTCTGCTTGATGATTTCCATGGACCCTCCCACCTCTAAAATTCTCTGATCACCCAGCACTTGATTCTCTCAGTCTTCTAACAGATAAGTTAGGCCTAACCAGAATATCCACTTTATAGTGTTTTTGGGGGAAAAAATATGAAAGAAATGTAATGTAAGGCACTCAAAACAGTGCCTGGCACAGAGTAAAGAGTTTGAGGAAATGTCATCAGTTATTTCATGGGAGAGCTCTCAGTTTGCAGATGAAGACACATCTTCATCTCTAGTTAGGTCACTAGTTAGTGGAAAGACTGGGACCTAGGAGTAATGCACCTGCTTCCTTAAAAAAAAAATACCATTTATGAATGCAGTGTTAACTTCAGATACACTTAAATTTTAAGATTTCAAAAAACGATGTACTTGTGTTTCGATGTTCTTGTGTTTCTCAGGCTGGGGCTTTACCTACTGAACTGGACTCTTCTTGCTGAAAGGCAAATTCCAAGCAATCAAGGATTCTGGACTTGCCTGCGTCCGCCTCCTAACCCATGGCTAAGCTTTGCTACCAGTAAACCAACAACCTCTAACAGCTTTGGGAAGAGCGAGCTTTCCAGAGGCTTCCCGTCTGTTAAAAGTCACCCCCACATTGGGGCACCCGGTGGGGGAGCTCTGTGGGCTGAGCGCATTCTCTGGATTTCGGCCCAGGTCGGATCCCAGGGTCGTGGTGTTGACCCCGCGGTGGGTCTGCCCTGAGCACACAGTCTGCTTTGGAGTCTCTCTCTTGCCCTCTGCCGCTCCCCCTGCGCGCTCTCGCTTTCTCAAATAAATACCTAACATCTTAAAAAAAATTGCCTCCATATTGAGTATAGGTTGAAAGTCTTTGCAGATGGTGACAATGACCTGGTGGGATGCATTTCTCACCAGAGGCCCCATGCTTGAGCAGGAGCCCACTTTATATTTATTTATTGAGAAAAACAGTGGCACCTGTCCGGCTCAGTCAGTAAAGCACGCAAGTCTTCATCTCAGAATCATGAGTTTGAGTCCCACATTGGGAGGTAGTGTTTACTTAAAAAGAAATACGGGTTCAGGAGGAAAGATCTCCTTCCCTGTATAAAGAAAACTGGGGCTTGCAAGGGTTGTGCAGGTAATATTAATATTTTCAAATCAGTGTGATATATTAAGTGTGATAACAGTAGATCTGAGTATGCATTTGTGTACAGTAAAGAATCAAAGCGCATAACGTCGACACAGCTGAGGCTGGGCTCCGCACTAGAGTTCTACACAGAACTACTTCTTCACTGTTGGGGGTATATTTTTTTCCTACGTCTTCATGGCAGTACATCAATAAACCACACACATTTTGTTATCAACAAGTGCTATGCTAACACATCAAAAAAGTGTTACGTTACTCGGGTACAACTCAGCCACTGTCGTGATAACATAGTTAAATAACATATGTAAAAGACAAAAGAAGAATCTGTAAGAAGTGCGTTAACCTGGTAACTCCAAACAAGAATAGAATGAAATAATCTTGGCACAGCTTATCTTGTCATGATTTGTATCATTATCTTCGGACTTTCAGTTAGCTTCTAGCATCATATCGGCTCCTCTCACTGCTTCTCAGGTTCTTATCGCAGAAGCCAGGGCTCTCAAACCCCTTCCCTTCTATGATCTTCTTCAAGGAACATTGTCCTGAGGTCAGTGCCCCAAACTTCTTAGCATTTAGCTCAAGCCAATAAAAAGGAGTACACCTTCGTTTGTAATGTCTGCCACATGCCTTTCTTCTAGCTTTAATCCTAGACTTCTGAATGCATTCAAAAAATAAAATAAGTGATGTTTTTGCCCCGGACTTTCATTTTGTACTGGTTTGTGCATTAATGGCCACACCCTTAAGAACTAAAGCGCCACCTGAGAATGTTCAGTCTATCAGTCTGGAAACATTTCAAATCTGTGGTCCACTCTGGTGCACACACAAATAATTATCTCAACAAGGTTTTATTTTATTAATATGTGTGGTATTTTTTAACACTAGGAGATTGGATGTCAAGTTGTTTTTTTTTTTTTTTAGAATTTGTTTTGGAAACTTTCAAGCAAAGAAAAGTAAAGAGTGTAACACACATCCATGCACGTTATCTATTTAACAGTTAACAGTCATATTTGCTTTGTCTTTCTTTCTTTGCTGAGGTGCTTGAAAGGAAATGACAGACACCATGGCATTTTACTCCTAAATGCCCCGTTGTGGGCATCTCAGGGGTAAGGACATTTTCCTACGTAACCAGAACGCCACGGTCAGTCCTACAAAACTGACAAGAAGGCCCCGCTTCCGAGGCCATGCCCCACTTGGGGAGGCCGGGGAGAGGCAGAGAGAGAACCTGAGGCAGTCTCCATGCCCAGCTTGGAGCCCACCTGGGGCTGGATCTCATGACGCTGAGCTCGTGACCTGAGCCAAAATCAAGAGTCAGGTGCCTAACTGACTGAGCCACCCAGACGCCCCGGCCAGATTCTAATTTGCCTGTTGGAGATGTTACGATAAATCAAACACTGATACACACTGGGTAAAAGAGATGGTGGGATTTCGAATATATATTTTCCCTCCATAATCAGCGTGCATTGGGGAGCAAAGGGAGTGGGACAAGGGGCCACAAAACCCTAAATACAGTCACATAGTTTTAAATGGGCTTCTTTTGTCTAATTATTCAGTACAGGTCTACACAGTCCAATCTGCACAAGATGCAAAGGTGGTAATTTTCTGTAGAGTCAAATTCATTGAAACTCAGAGGGAAAAAGAAATCACTTCTCCTTCCATTTAGTTAAGATTACAATCCATCGGAGGAGGGGATAACTGGATTAGCTGGGTTTTTGAGGAGTAAGAAATAAAGAGGATTTTTTTAGAGGGTGAGGAGAGGAGAGACTAGGAATTGACCTGACATAAATTTTAAGTCCTGCTCAGTCATAAAGACCAGGGTAAAAGGTCTCTCTTGTCCTTTTGTAGGAAATAATCAGAAGGAGAAATAGATAAGCCAAGATTATCTTTTTGCTTCAATTCTGTCTGCAAACTACTTGCTTTTCTAGTAATGATCATGTATATAGGAGTCTCTCAAAAATCGATGTAAACAAAAGGAGACAGTCAAGGGTTTTGCAAGCTCTGACACTTGAAACTATCTCGGGGGCTATTCCTTCACAGTACTGAGGGGGAGAACACTGGTTGGAACATCCTGTCTTAACCTTTATGTTTCGCGTCTTCCCCGTGTCCCTGAATCCACAAAATCACCTTAATAATGTGTGCGACGTTATTGTTTTAAGATTATCATTTTAGGGGCGCCCTGCGTGGCTCAGTTGGCTAAGTGGTTGCCTTTGGCTCAGGTCATGATCCTGGGGTCCTGGGATCGAGCCCTCATTGGGCTCCCTGCTCAGCTCCCTGCTTCTTCCTCTGCCCCTCACCCTACTCGTGCTCTCTCTCTCAAATAAATAAATAACAATCTTTTTTAAAAATATCATTTTAATTGATTTATATATGACTGCAATAATTAAGGACACGCACACATTTTTTCCCCCACTGAGGTGAAACTGTATGGGGAACAAGATAAAGGTGTCTCTTCCTTCCATTGTAACCAAAGCACACCATGTTATCCTTTTCTCCATTTCCCCCCTCTTTTTAAAAAGGAACTATAAGAAATGTATAAGGAGACAATATTTAAATCTGATAGTGTCAGAATTGAGGAAGGCATGGCCATCAACACTCAGCCATATGCCACCCCCTTAAGAACCTCATTCTGAAAGACACGCCAACATGCCCATGTGCCCATTTGCAAAAATACATGCATAAAAATGTTTACACTTGATATGGTAATTTATGTAGAGGAAGTCAAAGTGAGCTGCTTCCAAAACGGGACCAAAGGAAGTGTCGGAAACCAGAACCAGAAGAGAGTCCTCAATCTTTTCCTTTAGTCACCAAAAACTTTCCAGAAAGATCAATAAATAACTTAGCTGCTGACCACCTCCCCTTACCATTCTCCTGAATAAAGGCCTCAATGCAAGAAAAAAATGGCAAATACGCAAGAAGTAAAAAGAGCTGTAAAAGATCTATAGGATCCTAAAACTCAGAAGTCTATCCCTGACCAATGACATTGGCTGCAGAGCCCCCCAGGGCTGACCAGGATGGACAGCCAGCTGTGCCCACATCATCCCTGCTTGCCCGCGCTCAGGGATGTTACAAGAAACCACCTCTAAATAACACATACTCATACATACACCAACACTACAAAAAACTTTAAATGCCTCCCAGGAAAGGGATTTTTTTCCTCTAAAGAGTTACTTTGCCAGTGAAGTTTACAGTACAAGCAGGCATCCCACTGCCCAAAGAACAGAATGTCCGCCTCACCTACTCGTCTAATAAACACACCGATTACCTCTACCCGCCTGGTACTAGAAACATTGGTCTTTAAAGTCAGAAGGAGCCTTGGAGATCATCTAATTCAACTTCTTCAGTCTGCGGAGGGAGACAAGAGAGGTAAAATGACTTACCAAGGCCATATGGCTTTCTGAACTGATTCTCTTCTCCGATAGATGACAAAGAGCTCAAAAGAAGGAAGTGACAACTAAAAAGCCAGGGATAGGGTAGAGAATACCTACCAAAACCAAAAGACTGAGGGTTGACCTTTTGGACAACTTTTCAGAAGAAGAAAAAGAGGCTGCCTATTTGCCCCATCCTTCTTTTCTCAGGTCACTTGCTGACCACACACACTGCAGAAGTGGGGGGGTCACCCACCTGCCCCCTGAATGGTCTCCACCTGCCTGGGGTGGTGAGAAGGTGGGAGGAGGGACAGAGCAGGACATGCTGCGGGACGTGGAGCCTTGCCAGAACCCAGGATCATGACTGGATCCCTACAGAGGCTCAAGTACTGATAAGGGGGCTCCTTTCTCCTGGGGCCCAGAGCTCATCGCAGTGGGTAGCTGCAGGGTACCTCTAGGCCAGAGCTGCTAAGAGTGACAGAGAGAACAATTCCTACAGTGAAAAGAAATGGAGGGAAAGAGAAAAAAATGTATATAATTTTTCATTGTTCATTCAGTCTCCTGACATGGGGCCTTCCTGTCTTCTGGTATTAACTTTAATGGTCTCGTTTAACAGAATGGCTCAAAAGGAGCTCAGCTGGTGCCTATTAGGATTGACCACACTCTGGACAAATTAGAAGCTGCCTTTAGAAATTCTGAGGGAAAATGTTTGAAAGGTCCCCCCACCCCCTTTTTAAAAAGGTCATGTTATAGTTGTTAGCATGTATTTTAAAATTTTTTTATAGTATTAAAATCCTTATTCTAATCTTTTAAAGTAGTTGCCAAAAACAAAGAAATCTTAACGTGTAAATTGTGTATTTCTAAAATATATTTTAGAAAGTTCTCTTGCTGCAAGAGGACTTGGAGCTCTCTTATTAAATCCTCATAGACACCTGAGATCCCTTACTTTCTCCTCAATCTGTATCTGTTCAAAAAACCTTATAGATTTTTTTTATCCCTGCCACACCGTCAACCATCTGTTTTCTGTCTGCACAAAACTTAAATTTCCTTTGAAGTCTAAATCGTGTGTCCAAGCATCCAACAGCCCTAACTTTTGAGAGACAGAGGTACTCTGTTTTTTTGTTGTTGTTGTTGTTACTTTATTTTATTATTTATTTATTTATTTAGAAGAAAAGAAACCCACTAGACTATTAGGATTTCATTTGGGGGCGTTAGGGCCAATGCGAAGCTTCAACAGAGGTGACATTAATTAAGGCAATAGAAAACTTGAACATCTTTTCACCTATCAAGTTAGGTTCTTAAAAGGAGATGAACTTTTAGAAACACAGAAGTTGAGATAGATGAATATCCAACCTTGGCCCAGGCCCACATCTACACGTTGGCAAGATACCTCATTGCAGGGCATGAAGACAAAAATCCTTCTGGCTGTCAGAGATACCTGGACATACATCCAGGTGTAGCTTGGAACCTTGCTATCTTGTCAGTAAATACTTCTCTAATGTTCATCATCATCCCAAAAGACAGGTTGTCAACATCCCAAAAGACAGGTTGTCAATGCTTCAAGATGACTTATAGGTTACATAGGCCATTTTTCATATATTGTAGATATGGGGACAGATCCAGAAAAGAGGAGTGCCCAAAGTCACACAATCAACAGGCTTGAAAAACCCAGAACGTCTGCCTCCCATCCAATTCTCTTTTTATGCCCTGGAATTTCACCTTTCCAAAATGTTTAACCACATACCACACACACCACCTCATTTAATCCTGTAAGAAATCTCTGCAGTAGATCGAGTGCCATCCTCATTTTCCAGACAAAGAAATTGCTATAGAAGTTTACACCAAGTCACTGCCAGATTCAGAATCAAAATGTGGTCTCTTGACACCGAATTGGTATCTGAAAACAACAGTTTCTGTTTAACTAACATCTACATTTGTACTTTATATATTATGATTTCTCTTCGGTTATCCCAATTTTTTTAAGAAGCAAACACAAAAAAACATATAGTATTTGATTTGGAGACAGACTAAATACAGTTACCTTGAAAAAAAGTTCTCTCACTGCATCCTCCCTACTAAGTGTTTCTGGAGAATGTATTGATAGGCAAAGTCCCTTCGGGACCTACCATCAGCTGTAGTCACGGCTGGGAAGTCCAACCCTGTGGGCTTTCCTATTTCATAGCGATCATTCAATACAGAAAAAAAGCTATATTCTGAGTCATTAGGAATTTACCAAATAAAATTGGTGCTAAGGCCCACTGAGCCTGCGGCCAAGGTCGTATGTCCTCCATGGAGATAGAGAAGTGACACCTGAGGAGGGAGACATCGCTGCGCAGGCTTAATAAGCTCCACGAATGGGGCCACTGAGGGGTTCCAATCATTGACCATTGAGCTCTTCTAGACTAAATACCCCATAATCTATGTTGGTTTGCCTGACATTGAAAACTCAGAAGCAGAGAAAATTGAGCAAATACCAAGGACAAACAAAAATATAATAACAGTAGCTTTCTTGAGGTACATTTAGAGATAATGAGCCAGATTGAACTCCTGTTGGAAACAAAAACACCGCACACGACCACAACTCGAATACCGAGACATTGTAGGACTCCATTAGAATCACTTGACACTGCCCATTTGGAAAATTGTGATCATATAAAAATTACTATATTTTGTCAAGTAGTCTGGATAATTTGTTCAATGCAAAGAATTGCAAATAGGCTTTATCAGAATTGGCAATTACCTAGATCTTTTCAAGTTTGTGGACAGACCGAAATAAAGATGTTTCTTCACCCCTTCCATTTCTCCCACCCACACCCCCCGTATATGTTTCCCTCAAAAAATATGCCTGGGTAAATCAACTCCCAAATCCAGTAACATGGGAAAAGATTGGTAGGGATGGGATCATGTTTGGCCAAATAATTGCTTCATATCAATTACAAACATAGACTCAGACATTGGGTGGAATGTGGTTATGATATGAATGGTATGGGTTATCGTATCAGTAAAGATGAGTGACATCCTTAAATGCTCATATTGTATAAACCCTTAATACTTTTGATTAAGCCAGTCAAATGGCATTGCAAAAGTCAACAGTATTTGTTTGAAAATTCTTTAGATGAATCTCGGAACTTTTTAAGACAGGTTTGAGGTATCTCTGTCAATGGTGCTATACAGTATCACAGTGTAGTTAGAGCCATGAGTACAATAAATAAATAAAACCAAAAGAATGTAAATGTATGTTTCTATATATTCATTCATCTCTCATTTCTTCAACCATGGCTATCATACAGGTTAAAAAAAAAAAGGTTTAGAAAGTTAACACAGCTCTGGAGACTAGCTCTAACCCAGACAAATCTGTATTAGGACATAATGTTTTTAAGTAAAAGTAGCCTGAAGAATTGCAACAGGGAAGTGATCTTCTTGTACGTTTTTCTTGACATTTGTATTTGCACAGCATCTTTTTGGCGGGGAGAGGGTAGCTGATTTTTTTCTACCTGTTAAGTTGTGAGTCAGTGCTCATCTGAATGCCTAACAAATCTTGAGAAATAAAAATGATTTTAAAATTCTAATCAGTAGTGACAGTGAAAAGTGATCAAGTCCAGAGGCATTGTTTGTTGTTGTTGATGTTTTGGTAAATATATAGCCAGTGAAAGAGATATAGTTCATAGTTGCCGGGCATAAAGCAATAATGATGTTACTGAAAATGCTTAAATCTCTCTTATTTGGGGTAAATTTCATATACAAAGTTATTTAGCAAAATGGGATATCACTATAAAAACAAGAGAAGCTGACAAAAAAAGAAAAAAATTTTATTTACCAGATGAAAGAAAGTTTCATTGAGATGGGATCCAATTTCTTTAGCAATTAAAAAAAAATCATTACTTTGGGATATTTATTTTATGTGGCATGTTGCAAACGTTTTAAAAGATAATTTTATATTTCTTCTTATTTGGCATTTTGTGAAAAAAAAGTCATAAGACAAAAACTTCTGGAATAATATTGGGAGTTTAGTATTACTTAAATTAAAACTAGTAAAGGGAAAATTTTGCCAGTGCTTTCAATTTTCTAATAATAATTTTAAAATACAGATAAAAATTTATTAGGCAAAATAAAAACTTCTTGAAAATTTATTTATCATGAGCAAGATTTTAAAGTTTAGCATTATATCAGAATTATGTAATAAAATTCTAAAGAGAGGAATATCATTTAGAATATCTGAAAATACATTTTAGAAATGAACTGAATTTATGTGTTAAGCTTTCATTGACAAAATGGCAAATTCTATAAGGGACCAGAATATCAGTTTTTTAATACTATGAAATTTTAAAAAGTTAATTAAAAATTACATGCTAACAGATATCACTATTAAAAATGTTTTTTAATATCTAGTGAATGGATAATGGTAAATAGTAATAAAACAGTAAAATGCTATTTTACTTTCCCTCTATGGCTCTTATTTCATAAGATGTCGCTACGGATTTTTTGTGAAGTCATGTCATTTTATTTTAATTCGTAAATATATATGTATATATTGTTTTTAAAATGCAACTCATTGTGATCAAGTTCTTTTTTTTTTTTTTTTTTTAAAGCAAAGTCTGATACTTAAACATTTAGATAGCAATTTCAGGAGATACCAAGGCTTATCCCAAACATTTCTTTTAATGTTGGTATAATTCCATATAATCGCTATAAAATCAATTACTGTGTTTTTATAATGTCAGTACATCTGTCTGAAAAACCAAAAAACTTCACAGGGCTATGTTGCCTGGGTGATGCCTGACAACTGGATGGATGTTTGCAAACATCAGGTAGCTAGAACATGTAACCTTTTAGCACCTTCTAAAACCAAGCTGTTCCTCTTTAACTTTCAAAACTCTGTGAGATTAATTCATTAAGAAAGTAAAGAAAAGTAAATGCAACTTGTTAACCATGGAACTGAAGGTTCTAAAGCTGTATTAGACTCTCCCTCTTTATTGATTCTTTCTATGATAATTTTCATGTTCTGCAAAATACCCTTTATTATTATTATTATTATTACCCTGTAGGATGTGTGGCATTTATTTCTGTATCAATGCAAATACTTAGTTTAGTAAGATGTGATTATGATCCATGTTTTGAGTTACATTTTGCATCAACACTGTAATCTGCTGCAGCTGCTTCATGTAAGTCTATGAGTTGGCAAATAGAAAGTTTAAAAACAGTGCTATTATTTTCCTAACGTTCTTGAAAACGTTACCTAGTATACTACAGGTCTTAGATAAAATAAAAATAATCCTTTTCCTTAAATCATTGTTTTAGCAATCTTCAAAAAATAAAATGTGAGAAAAGTTCAAATTCCCATAGTTTCTGCTTCTTGCTACTAGTTTATTTGTATGTAAAAACAAAAATGCACTATTTTAATATGCATTTTAAGAGCCAGTAAAGAAATATGTGACTAGTTCTCAAATGTATATTCTATCTTTAGAATTTACAAATAAATTGAAGTAAATTAAAGGTTTATATTCCTAGGAAAGGGGACAGAAATCTGAGCAGCAGGATACCAACTTTTTTAAATGTTTGGCATTCAAATTAAAAAAATGTTATTCTGCTTTACAATTCTAAAAAGAGATTAAAATAATTGAAAAAGTTTTATATATAGTTAAGATTGCTTTTGGTTTTTAGCAAATGCTTTTAAATAGAATTTCTATCCAGAATATATACTTTTTTATTGTTTTACAAATAGATATAATGCAGAGTTTTTTCAGTTCAATTTTTCAAAAATTCAAATAAAAAGTCCTAAGCAATTAATGCTTGCTTAGCAGCTCTTTGCTTTTCATGGAAATAAAACTTTTAACTAATGAACTTAACTCAGCTTTCTTTTAATATTGCAAATATTGGTATTTCAAAAATCAAGAATTTAAGCTGTTTTTAAAAACAAAAGAAGAATGTTAAATATTTACAATAATTTTATTCCTAAGTAAACATAGTTATGAATTAGAAATAATTCATATTAAAAATCAGATATTGCCTGTGATTCCTTATGGGAGAAAAATAAAAAATTGTATTGGTTTTTAACAGTATCATATGTTAACTATTAGTCCAAAATTGCTTATTTTGGTTTTTTAAACCTTTTTTGAATTATTAAAGACAGATTTCAGGACTAGATTGACAATGAACTTCTGTAGTTATCAATTTGCCTTCATCAAAATGTTCTTACTTGGCAAAAATTTAAACAACGCAGTTTGTAAGGGTAACATCTTCTCTCTGTAACTAAGCTGTTTCTTTTAAAATAATGTCCCCATAAACATGTGATAAACTATCTTGCAGTCTTACAACATATTTATAAGATATGATTCCTATCTCCTTTATCTCTGAACTATAAATTAATTGCCAAAGAAATGGGTTATTTGGGTTATTTGTTAAGAATCAAAATTTAGTTTTTCAGATTCTTTTAGAATGATCTATTTTTACTTTTATTTTGAAAATACATGAAGTTAAAAATATATAATTATATCATTTTTAAAGTAACCATTAGTTTTGGCATTTAGTGATTAAGGCCAATATTTTGCTACAGGTTTTATTAAAGCTTTTGTTAAGAGTTCAAAATATTTAGCCATCTTTAAAAAAATCTTCAAATATAAAATTATACTGAAAGATCTTAAAAGTTAAATTTGGAGAAATTTTAGTTTTTGGTTTTGTTTTCTTTCTACATTTTGTCCATCTAATATCACAAAGTTTAGGCTTTTTGTAAATAGATAACAGCCATTTCATGTCTCCTACTTGGAAACATTGTTTTGATAATATTTTTATTTGTAGAAGAACTGTCTTTTCAATTTTGCATGTGCCTGGAACTTTCTTAAAACAATACTGGAATTAATGTGATTTTGTTGAACGTATTCCACAAGTCTATATTTGCAGAACAAGTGAGATAAATAATAAGCATTTTAAAAAATATTCATTTAACTATTTCTGTTTTAAATATTATGCTTCTAATTTTCTAATAGGGCATATGACAGGTCTTGCCAGTACTCATTTCTGGCTTGAATGAGTTTCAAATTTTGTTTTAATTTAAATATCTGATATATTTCAGGGACTATTAATCTATCTGACTTTTACCTTGAAATTTGCAGTCCAGTTCAGTTTTCTGTGAATATTTATTTTTAAAAAATTTTAAAGATATTCATACTGGGTTTAAAAAATATTTTCAAAAGATTATCTATCTTTAGCTGACTAGATCAATGTAATTACTTTTGAATTTCTGAACCTTTATAATTTCAAAGCTTTGCTGTTACTTTAGCATTTATCAATAACCATCCCCGTGTGCACTAGACACACAGGTAATAATTCCTTTCTTGATTTATATTGTGTAATTCACAAGAATATACAAATACCACGTGAACAAAACCATAGGGTATCACCTCCAGCTGACAAATAGCTTAATGAGTTTCTTTTAACTTGTATTAAATCTTGTCATCTCATCTGGAAAAGAAAGGGACTTGGAGGGTTAGTGTTGAGAAAACTTTTTAGGGGTGAGAAGGAGTATTACTTGATGCAAAATTTGTCTATCCTTCATAAAAATAACTTTAGATTTTCTTGAAAGAAGATTCTCTAAGAGTCTTACTTTCTTTTCCTTTAAATTACACACATTTCATTGAGGTTGAATGCACAGAAAAAAAAAAAAAAAAAGAAAAGAAATGTTCATGAAATTTCTCCCTGACTTAAATCCTATGGTTTTCTTCAAACTCTCAGGGTAAAAAGCAATTATCTGGTGAGTTGATCAGTGAGGACAAACAATCCACATAGTTCAGTCTCCTCGAATCTTCTGTTTTCAGTGAGGGGATTTTTTTTCCCCTTTGAATTATCTGAATAATTGGTCCAACTCTTCAGTTCAATTTGCATGTCTAGACAGGAAACTAGACTGAATAAGGCTTGGAAGGACTGTGATTTTGGAAACTGCTTTTTTTTTTTTTTTTTAAACTGCATTTTGAATTGTAATTCTTACTATCTTCCACATGTCATCTCACCGGCTGCTTGCATCTGAAGCCTTCCAGAAATCTTGTGACATTTTTAAGCAGTCGTTATCTAGAAATATGTATATATACATGTTTTAAAACTTGCCAGGGTCTGTTTTACTTTTCCTCTTCTAAAAGCCTACCACAGGCTTTTACACAGAAAAATATAAATTTTCTCACAGCCCCACCCAGTTTTCATGAACAAATAAAAATACCTCTTTAAAAAAAAAAAACCTCTTTATATGAAAAGAAAAAGTCTTTATTTGTGTTTCTTTGAAACACATTGCTGAATGACTACTTAAAGGTAACTCTTTTTAGAAAAGAACAGAATGGTTTCATTTGTTAAATATGACACTTATTCAATTACATTTTGGTGAAATCCCTTTTTAAAAAAGTTATTGATCATTTCATAAGACAAAAATAGGCTGCTCCCAAAAATCATGTTTTTGTAGGCACACGCAAAAAAAAAAAAAAAAAAAATCTAAAGCTTTATTCATCATTCTTCCAAATGGCTAATGGCAAACTGGAAAGAGTTAAAAATGTGATTGAATAAAGATGATCAAAAGGTGCAAACTTCCAGCTGTAAGATAATCACAGGGGGTGTAATGCACAACGGGATGACTAGAGGTAACACTACTGCATGCTATGTTTGAAAGTTACTAAGAGAATAAGTCCTAAAAGTTTTCATCATTAGAAAAAAATATTTTGGGGGTAACTATGAGTTGCCTCATATGAGTTCAATCCCCTATGAAATGATGGATGTTGACTAAACTTATGTGGTAACCATTTTACAAATATATATGCCACGTGTTTATGCCATACACTTAAATTTATGTAGTACTGTATGTCAATTTTATCATAATAAAACTGAAAAAAAATTCCAAAGTAAAAAAGAAAATATGATTGAATTAAAAGCTCTAATAAATGTCAGCTTATTGCTCCAATAATTGCTATTGCTTTATTGATAAAGCAAGACCATGCATGGAATACTTCATTTTCAGACATTTTAAATAAATTATGCTCCCTCCAGATTAAAATCTGGAAAGAAAAGCTTTAGCCACAAATCCAAAAACCATACACCTCTTTGAATTTTATTAATTAACTGAGCTTAAAACTCAAGGAACATTATTTTTCTTTGCTGTTATTGTTGAGATCCACGAAATGGCTGCTGGGAAACACACTTTTTGGCATCACAAAAGGGACCTGTTCACAATTAATCAAATTGAGCTAATCAAAAGACCAAAAAAATTTTTGAAAACAAAGAGGTTTTGATCATAAATGTCATAGAACTGTTAGACCTCATCCCGATGTTAAAATTCATGAGACTCCCTTCTGAAATGGTCCTATCTTAAAAGCCATTTTGGTTTGGATGCATCTAGATAAATTCTCATCAGCTCTTCCCCCACAAAACATTTCCCCAAAGGGATGAACGTCTTCATTTCTCATATGAGGATTCCTTATTCATGCCCTCTTTATTTCTCAAAGTGCAAAACTAGTACAATTAAGGAGAAAGGAGGGTACGCTAGGAAGTCTGCAACATCACATTTCAGAAACATGGCAAATTCCACCAATTAGTTGCAGTTCATTTCTTTATAAAATCCGGTCACTTCCTTTATCATATATCTTCTTCTGTTTATTTTAAAAGTAATCCTCGGGATGCCTGGGTCGCTCAGCGGTTTGGTGCCTGCCTTCGGCCCAAGGCGTGACCCCAGGGCCCCAGGATCGAGTCCCGCATTGGGCTCCCCACAGGGAGCCTGCTTCTCCCTCTGCCTGTGTCTCTGCCTCTCTCTCTGTATCTCTCTTGAATAAATAAATAAATAAATAAATAAATAAAATCTTTAAAATAAAATAAAAGTAATTCTCAACGATCTGCCTAATACAATGAAAGTGATCCTCCAACTTCAGATAATTAAAGCTATTACTGAGTAGTTGAGATCCACAGGGCTCTGAGAAGTCCATAGGGTTTACGAGGGATTAAAACAGTAAAAGAATAAAACTCCTATCCCCCAAATGTTGTGCCATGCACTGAGCTACCTCATCCGGCATCTCCCTTCCTAGGATAACCCATCTCAGGTTCACCCTTTCCAAGGACAGAGCCCATACAACTTCATAAAACCACTTCAAACTGTTTAGAGTGCAAACTCTTTCCTATTTTTGGACAAAAGGGGAAAGACTAGAGCACGAGCTACATAACTGGTTCTATGACTCAACTAAACCTTCAGCCAGAGGCAGCTTTGGTTTTCAGAAGGGAAGCCTTTACAATTCAGCAGATGGAGATCTGCTAAGATAACCCATAAGTAGGGAGATCATTCACTGTGGATTTTCTAGTGCAGCCCCAATTTCAAAAACTGTTATTCTTTTCAATAAAAAAGTATTAAACATGTACTATATGTGGTGCAAATTTATAAGTCCAAAAGACTTTTTTTTCCCTCAACAGTCTCAATATTCAGGAAAAAAAGACATTCATCAGATAAAATAACCCCATTTCTAGTTGGGGAATTATGTCACTATCAAGAATTTGGAGAATATTGCGACACCTGGGTGGCTCAGTGGTTGAGCATTTGCCTTCGGCTCAGGGCGTGATCCTGAAGTCCCGGGACCAAATTCTGCATCAGGATCCACACAGGGGCCTGCTTCTCCCTCTGCCTGTGTCTCTGCCTCTCTCTATGTATCTCTCATGAATAAATAAATAAAATATTTTTTAAAATTTGGAAAATTTTTCTTTACAATGGATAGAAGCATGAATTCTAAGTCTTCACTCCTCAGGCTCCCCAAAGGGTACAAAATCGAGTAATCAGGGTATGAACTTAGGCGTTCGTTTTGAGGCACACTCTTGACTACGGTCTCTTGACTCTTGATCTGTTATTATATATTCATATCTATTGCATAACCCTAAAATAACCAATCAGTTCAACCAATTCCATCAGTACTATGGGACCTAGAACAAGGCAAGCCTGTTGTTTGACCCTAGAAGCTGTACGTACAAGAGACCCCATCTAGCTGGCCCATTTAGCCATGGCCTTCCTGCTGAGGACTGAAGGAAGGGTTCTTGTTGATAGGCCAACAGAAAGAAGGGAAGGACCTCAGCCTTCTCGTCTATCTCACACACCTACCTGTCAATAGAGTTCTGACTATGGACATGGGTCCATATAGCAAAAGCAGAGAGCTCACAGAAGGTTTTCTCCTTCCGAGGAACCTACAGATCCAGTAGAGAGGGAATGTATGTTTGGACTTTGTGGCCCAGTTGGGTTTTATACATTTCTTAGAAGAACCATATGAAACTTGAAAAAATCTTTTGAAAATCCCTGTTTTTTGCTTTTGTTTTCGTTGTTTGGGTTGTTTTTAGCTGAAAATCTACAAAGCATTTTGATCACCGTGTTTCTAAATTTACTGTTTGTAAGGTCCCTTTAAATTTCTGTTTGAGGGACATGGGTGGCTCAGCGGTGGAGCATCTGCCTTCAGCCCAGGTCACGATCCCGGGGGTCCTGGGATCAAGTTCCACATCGGGCTCCCCACAGGGAGCCTGCTTCTCCCTCTGCCTGTGTCTCTGCCCCTCTCTTTGGGTCTCTCATGAATAAATAAATAAAATCTTTAAAAAAAATTTCTGTTTGAAAATAAAAATAACTCTGTATCGTGTATATTTTATTGTGGTGGTGATTTAAGGAACATTATGTCTCCATGTCATATAGACTCTGATCCTCTTATGTCCTACAAGCAAACAAACAACACTTTCTCGATTATTGTTAACCTACATTATTGTTCCTGGGGCGTTTGAGCTGAATTTCTGTGCAAATGTCTTCATAACTTAAATAAATAAGCAGACCAGTGCTGCCTGGCTCAGAGGTAACAAATAGACCAGGGCCGCTTCTTGTCTTATAGCTTGCCCCGCCTTCCAAAAACTGAAGCAGGATAGTCAGACCTGATTTATGTAATATACCATGCTTAATATTTTGATGGGATGTTGTTGAGTAAAATTATGTATTCAGGAAATTCTAAGTTGGTTTACAAAGAAAAAATATGCTCCGGTTTATAGGCATTTGAAAGTCCTTTTTCATGACCTTGTCAAGTAACTATTTCTTCGTTTTCTCTTTTCTTAAATGATCTCCTTCTAACAATTATACCAAGTGTAGGTGACTTCGGTGCTTTTACAAATATGATTTCTTGATCCTAGGGGTGCTAGTCCTGGTGTTGTTACCAACCTTTGCAGGGTGATTAAAAGTTCAGACCCTGAATTGAGACTGATGAGAATGTGTATCTCGGTCCTCTTAATTCTCTAGCTGTGTAACCTTGAGCAAGCTTCATGGCCTTTCTGAGCCTCAGTTTACTTATCTGTAAAACGGGGATGATAATAATACTTACTCCACAGGATTGTTGTGAGGTTTCAAGGAATAAAAGTTCTCAGTATAGTGGTTGGCACATATTAAGTGCTCAGTAAATGTTGGTGTTTAAAGAGAAGGTGAACAAAGTTTAGAGACATTGATGGGTGTGCCCTCGATACGGCCAAGGCCAGGACCCAGGTTTGTTGCCTTCAAAGCCAATGATGAAGCCCTCTTGCTTTGTTTGCAGTGCAGCTGTTTTAAAGTGTGACTCAGCAATGTTCCTTACTACCTTCTGCCTACATTCTGATCAAACGCAAAAGCACTCTTTCCTCTTAACCAGTGGACTTCAAAACCTTCCATAGATGCCTTTGTGAAAGTTAATGGACAACTGGGTGTTGTCCTGGTACGGGAAAATGCAGCAAAGTTAAGTCATAAAGGCGAATCACTGAGAAAACATATTCTACAAAGATGAGCTTCAGTGGTAGCCCATTGCCTGAGCAGGAGGCTGTGCTGAGAAGCAAGCCGGTGAGACTGAGGCAGGTCTCAAGGTCTTTACACCAACATATTTTGGTCTATCTTTTATAACAGACATTCTTAGGACACACGATCCAGCTATTCTGTTCATTTAAAAGGAAAGGTACCTTGGCTTGAACGTATGGCAAGTGCCCAGAACTTGCAAACACAGATACCAGCCCCTTACATCAACAGATATATATTCTTTTCTCTGTCTGTTGAGAAAGCTTATAAATGAAGCTCATGTTGGTACCGAGGTTCTTTGAGTTTTCTAATGAGCCTCTTTCCCGTGAGTTCTGAGTGGGGCTGTTCTCAAGAACAAAATCCCTCATTACTGCTGTGCACCTCTGCTCCCAATGTGCCTTCTGAGTCACTTCAGTTTAATTTATTTACCCTTCGGCTGCCTTCAATGCACGTTTGAGCTTTACTGATGTTGGTGGGGACTATGTCATAATCATACGCAATAAAGCTGTGGTCCTCTATTTTTAACCTTGGAGGCAATACCATTCCATTTTAGAAGTTAATGTTCTAGGCTACTGAGCCCTAAATCCTAAAGATTCTGGTTGAGTTCTGATCCTGGAATCATCAGAAACTGATGGGGATGTTTCATGATTTCAAGTTCAGCATTTTCTTACATGGAGCTTTGCAAGTGATTTGCCAGAGGAGGGATGCTCTGTTTTGTTTCTGGAAGAACTAAAAGAGAGAGAGAGATGGAGTATAAGTGTATAAACAGAGCCAAAATTTACCTGACCCTCCAGTAGGAAATTTTTTTTAGTTGGATATTATTATTATGGGTGACTTTCAAAACAATAGTTCCCAAATATTTAACCAAAAATGGATGATGCAAGGTGACTGGATTTTTTTGTTTCGTGAAATGTCAGTTGGAAGATATCTTAATATACACAATGTAAAAAATATTTTTTGGTTTTATAGGAGGCATAAGTTGTCAAGCACTATCTTAAATTCTTCATGAAATAAACAAAAAACAGCATCAAGTTTTGAGGTTTTTCTTCAATCAGCACAGGGGAAAATTTTTTAAAAATTCTAATCCAGGATCTCTGAAGATGACACAGATTTTAATGGGGAAAAATAATAAACATAAATAAAATCAAAGCTATTTTGATGTTATTTGTCTTACGGGAAAATTCCCTGGAACTTAGGCATCTCTTTAGATTCTTCCTTCAGTGGGAGACTCCTTCCAAAAAGAAAAGAAAAATAACAATTATGTAGAATAATCGCAGAACTGTGGTTGACAAGAGAAAAAGGATATACTAGTTTTCTGGTTTTAAAATGGACCCAGGTGGGGAGCCTGGGTGGCTCAACGGTTTAGCGCTGCCTTCGGCCCAGGACGTAATCCTGGAGACCCGGGATCGAGTCCCACGTCAGTCTCCCTGCATGGAGCCGCTTCTCCCTCTGCCTGTGTCTCTGCCTCTCTCTCTTTCTCTCTCTGTTTCTCATGAATAAATAAATAAAATCTTAAAAAAAATAAAATAAAATAAAATGGACCCAGGTAGATCTCTCCAAACTCAGGTCTTTTAGTAATTATGATATTATATTTCCAGATACAAACTCCACCTATTTTGTTTTATAAACTGTAATGTCTAATGCCGTTTCCATAGACATTACAAATAAAATATGATCTTCCTCGTACATGGCTTGATCCATGTAAAAAGATACTTAGGGAGATGATTCACTAATCAGAAACCTTGCAGACAGCAGAGAGAATAGACAATGGTCCCTCCTATCTGCGAGGACATGAGATTTTATGACCTGGAAAGATGTCAGTGGAATGGACACTTGAAGGTCCATACTAGCTGCCTGGCATGGATCCTGGCACTACTTTCAGCCCTATTCATTGCTGTCTTCCTGCTGGGCGCTGGGTGACTCAGGGGCTTGGTTTTGGCACACACAGACTTTCTCCTCTGAATTTCAAAGGCAGTTTAGTTCGACAGCCACTGAACAGAGTGGTTCATGACTCAGGGAACAACTGTTTGGTGGCCAAAGAGAAATGATCTTGCCATAATAATAGCCTGCAATGTGCTATCTTCTTCCTTCCTAAAAATCTCAAAGACCACAGGAAGAACTCAGCCCAGAGAGATAGCAACTCTCGGGTAGAGAAGTGGAAACAAAATCCTAGAGAGACCCAGTGCCTCTAGTCTGGATCAGGATCCTCACCTACCCTTCTAGTCTGACCACTCCCTCCTCAGAAACAGAACTAGTCCCAAAGTCTCCTGATACAAATTACTAATGATCTAGGAAAGTGACTTTTTTTTTTTTTGCAACAACTTCCTATAGCTCAGGGAAGATGGGTCATCATGATCGTCACCTGGTTTCTCAAGCAGTCCAGATTAAGAAGATAGGCACTGAAAATCTCCATGAGTCACTCATCAACTTTTGCCCATATTTGAAGGTCAAGTGAATATCAAAAGCGATACTGACGGCCAGAACTGATGAAATGGACGATGCTAAGAGTCCAGGGTGGAAAAATGCCTGTCTCTTCTACTGTCAAGCATCTCTCACCAGCACCAAATCCCAGTGAGTTGTTTATTGCTCAGCAAGACTTAACATGGAATTGTTTTTCAGTCTGAGGACAAGGGAGGGAGGGAGGGAGTAGGGGAGAGACAGAATTCTTCTCTAATATGAAAGCAACATAGAGGTTAAAAATGTAGTTTTGGGGACACCTTGGTGGCTCAGCGATTGAGCATCTGCCTCTGGCTCAGGTCATGATCCCAGGGTCCTGGGACCGAGCCCCGCATCGGGCTCCCCGCACGGAGCCTGCTTCTCCCTCTGCCTATGTCTCTTCCTCTCTCTCTGTGTCTCTCATGGATAAATAAATAAATAATCTTTAAAAAATGTAGTTTTGGATGCAGACCACCTGGAATCAAATTCCAACTTCTATCTATTAGCCTTATAACCTTAGGCAAGTTGTAGAATCTTTCTACATTTCAGTTTTTAATCTGTAAAATAAGGACAGTCCAGGTACCCATGACAAAGGGTTGTTGTGAAGACTAAATATATCGAAGTTATATATGAAGCACTTAAAACAATGCCTTGACACACGATAAACATAAAAAATGTAGCTAATAGTGCAAGAAGAGTTAAAACTTTTTAAGTTTTAAATTCCTTTAATGCTGAGTACAATTTTTTAAAGAATAAAGGTTTTGACCCTTCCAGCATGTCTTCCCGTCTAGTCTATTAACTTGATCTCTTTTTCTCCTTTAAATATTTTCTCTCACTCTTACTCCTTTACACACAAATACACAAAAGCACACAGTCACACTTACAGGAAAAGTGTTAAACCAGTTTGTAAACACCACCTTGAATTCCACATGTCACCTTGGTCATGCTATCAGTCTATTAAAAATATATATATATGATATAGCTTCACATGCCTTTTCAGAGTTATCTCATTTCTCAAAGATAAAACTATAACTATCTAAGATGGAGGGGAATGAACAATTGGATATGAATCATTTGGTTGTGCTACAGACTTCCACCTTTAGCCATGATGGAGTAATTAGAGACAGACTAGTCCTCAGGCTGTAAACAAATATAATACCAGTCTTCACACTTCGGACAACAATCCGAGAAGGAATGTGATTCCTGAGCAAAGGAAAACACTGATGTCAGCTTCATAATCACCTGCAGCTTTCTATCTACAAATACCTTCTGCACTCTGGTGCACAAAGGGATAGTTTAGGCAAAGCAAATGCTCTCACTGAGCTGATGGGGTAAAGACTGGAGTTCAGGGTTGCTTAAGTGGCTGAAATTTGTGCATCAGGTACCAGAGAGAAAGAGGCTGTAGATAAAGAAAGAGCTCCAGAAATATGCATAAAAATGTCCTTGAACACTAAATTACCGCATTCATGGAAAAAAGCCTGTGAGCCCTGGCAGAGAATTACCAAGAAACTGAGCTGACCAAAGATTCCACAGATTGCATAAGGCTTGGGGACATTCGAGATCTGACAAGACAGAACAGAGAGACCTCATTGCACATACTGGGCATTCTGCTGAGACCTCAGAAAGGCAAAGTCTTAGGAGGAAGGCTATTCTAGCTCTAGAATACAAGTTACTCTATACTCTCCCCAAAAACTTTAAGAACAAACCTCAAATGATCAAGCTCATCTGTGAGTAAATTAACCACCTGACAGAACACAGAACAAAAGACAACATTCTTTTTTTTTTTTGACAACATTCTTTAAAGGAAGACAAATCTACTTGCAACAATGCAAAAGCCACAATGTCCAGTATACAATAAAAACAAATCACTAGCTATTCAAAGAAACAGAAAAATACAACCAAGAGCAAAAAATAGTCAAAACGAAGAGATGCAGAGATAACAACTGATGCTGGAATTGGTAGAAAAGGTCCTCAAAACATATTAAGAACTTTAAGGAGAAAATAGACATAATTGGTGAACAGATGAAGAATCTCAGTACAGAAACAGAAACTATAAAAAATACCAGATGAAAATTCTAAAATTATGGTATCTGAAATAAAAATTTACTGAATTGACTTAATAGCAGATTGCACACTGCAGAAGATCAGAAAACTTGAAGTGCAGAAAGTTAAAAAAAAAAAAAGAAAGAAAAAGAAAAAATGAAGAGATCTCAGGAACCTGAGGGACAACATAAAATAGAGTAATATAGGTATGACTGGAGTCATAGGAGAGAAAAAAGAGATTGAGTCAGGAAAAGTATTTGAAGACCCAATGACCAACTTTCTCCCTGTCATTTGATGAAAAATAACAACTCACAGATCCCAGAAACTCAAATCTCAAGAAGGAAAAATACAAGCAAAATCATACTTAGATACATTGTAATCATGTTGCTGAAGCCAAAAAGATAAGCAGAAAAAAAATTTTTTTAAGTTATTTATTTATTTTAGTAATCTCCATGCCCTACGTAGAGTTCAAACTCACCACTCTGAGATCAAGAGTCACATGTTCTTCCAACTGAGTCAGCCAGGCACTCTGAAAAATCTTTAAAATACCCAGGGAATCCAATATGGAGGAACAAAAATTTTAAAAATTGCTGACTTCTCATCAGAAACAATGAAAGCCAGAAGACAATGGAATGACCTCTTTAAAATACTCCGAAGAAAAAAAAACTTGCCAAATGAAAATTCTATCTCTTTCAAAAAAGTAATGGCCAAATAACGTCTTTGTTTAGAAAAACAAAAGCTAAGATAACTCATCACTAGCAGATTGGCAAGATTTGCACTATAAAAATGTTAAAGGAAGTCCTTTGAGCTGAAGGTAAATTGCATACACAAAGGAGCAAAGAGCATCATATGTATGTAACATATATACATATATATGTATGTATGTATGTGTGTATATATTTCTTATTTCCTAATTTTATAATTTCCTTAAAAGCAATTCTATAAAAATGTGGTTTATAATATATGTAGAAGTAAAATATATGAAAATATCACTTTATAAGATTCTTACAATATACATGAAATAGCATATTAATTCATAGAAAAATATGATAAGAATGCAAATAATAATTCCTAAACCAAACAGAAAAAAATAAAAATCAAGTAGTTTTATTAAAAGCTAATAGAAGAATTAGGACAGCACTACAGAATACTAAATTATTATAAAAGAAGAGGAGAAAAGGAACAAATACTGATAGGACAAATCAAAACCAAATAACAAGATGGTAGACTTAAACCCAACTATATTAGAAATTCCATTAAGTGGAAATTGATTAAAAATGCCAATTAAAGGCTGTTATTTTCAGACTGAATAAGAAATTAAGATCTAACTATGTGCTAAGGATTCATGCTTTAAACATTAACAAACAGATGAGTTAAAAGAATAATGAGAAAAGACATAATATATATATGACACTAATTATAAGCAGGCTGGAGAGTGATATTAACATCAGGTCTTATTAACATAGATAAAAAAGAATATTTCATAATGATAAGAATCACTTTATTAAGCAGAAATAACAATATTCAATGAGTATGTGCCTATTACAATGCTTCAAAATACATGAAGCCAAAACAAACAGAATTAAAGAAAAAAATAGACAAACCCATAATTATTGCTAGATGTTAACTCTCCTGTCTCAGAAATTGTAGAATAAGTAGACAAAAAATTAGTGAGAACATAAGATTTGAACAGTTGTATCAATCAACTTAACCTAATTAACACCAATTGAACACTATACTTAACAAATGCAGAATATACTTTTTTTCAAGTGTACAGGGAATGCTCACCAAAAGAGAGCATATGTGGGGCCATGAAACAAGTTCAAAGGTTTATAATCATATATGGTATGTTATCTGACCACAAGAGAATTAAATTATGAATTATCAACAAAAGTTCTAAAATAGCTCCCAATTGAACTTTAAATGAATAATAATTTTTAAAAATCATATCTGAAAAGTCGTGGAATGCAGCTAATGTATGCAGCTAAAGGAAAGATTTAAAGTAAAAAAATGTAGGGCACCTAGGTGACTCAGTCAGTTAAGCATGTGATTCTTGATTTCAGCTCATGTCATGGTCTTGAGGTCATGAGAGCAAGCCCTGCCTCAGGCTCTATGTTCAGCAGAGAGTCAGCTGGAGATTCACTGGCTCCCTCTCTCTCTTCCCCAACTGACCCCTTTACCCCCTACTCTCCCTCCTTCTCTCTCTCTCTCTCTCTCTCTCTAGAATACACAAATCTTTAAAATAAATAAGTAAATAAATAAACAAAGCAAGAAGCTAGAAAAAGAAGAGAAAATAAAGCCAATATGTAGGGATAAGTAATACTACTACTACTAATAATAATAATAATACTGATAAAAAACAGGGGCACCTGGGGCTCAGTTGATTAAGCATCCGCCTCTGGCTGAGGTCATGGTCTCCGGGTCCTGGGACCCAGTCTTGAGTCAGGCGCCCTGTTCAGGGGGGAGTCTGCTTCTCCCTCTTCCTCTGCCCCTCCTTCCTCTCATGCTCACTCTCTCTCTCAAATAAATAAAATCTTTAAAAAGATAAGAACAGAAATCAATAAAACAGAAAAACATCAATAAGAAAAAAAAATTAAAAAGAACAGAGATTAATAAAATAGGAAAAAAACAAAATAAAATATTAGTTCTTTGAGAAGATCAATAAACTTAATGGATTCCTAGTTTGATGAAGAAAAAAGAGAGAAAATACAAATTATCAACATAAACAGTAAAAGAGGGGGCATCACTATATATCTTTCAAACATTAAAAAGATAATACAAGATTATTATCAATAACCTTATGACAATAAATTTGACAATTTACTTGAAATAGAATTTGTGTCCTAGACACTGATAGAAGACAAAACAGAAAATCCAAATAATCCTATGTCCTTTACCTATGGAAGAGAATTGAAAACTTTCTCCAAAGGAAACTCCAGAGAGGGTCTCACTGGTGAATTCTACCCCAAGGAAATAAGAACAACTTTTGTAATTCTTTCAGAAGATAGAGAGAAAGGGAATACTTCCCTATTTACTTTATGAGGCTAGCATAACCCTGATAATAGCCAAGGACATTACAGGAAAAGAAAATCATAATTAATATCTCTCATGAATGTAGACATAAATATTTAACAAAATATTAGCAAATCACATCCAACAGTATATAAAAATGATGCTATATTGTGACCAAGTAGAGTGTATTCCAGGAGTTCGATATAGGTTAAGTATCTGAAAAATCAATGTAATTCACCACATTTACAAAATAAAGCAGAACAGTAACACGATCATTTTAATATACGTCAAAGAGAACTTAAAATTCAACAACCATTCATGGAAAAAAAACAACAACCAACTGTTTTAGTAAACTAGGAATTAAGGAAAGTTTCTCAGCTAATAAAGAGCATTAATGAATAACCTACAACTAAGGTCCCTCACCTCACTAAATTCAGAAACAAGACAAGAATGTCTGTTTTCACCATTTCACAACATTGTCCGGAATATCTTAGCCAGGGCAACAAAGGGGGTAGGGGAAGGAAATGAAAGCCATAAAGTTTAGGGGGGAAAAGAAGCAAAACTGTTGTTATTTATGGATGACATTTGTACCAGAACCAAGGATCAGTCCCCGACATATTACTGACCACGCCACCAATCACCAAACCACACAACCATGTAGACAACTGTCAGGAAATCTCCCTAATATTCTGGGCCTGATCTTTCAGGATTTGGGCCAAAACGAGGGCAAGCAACATTGCTAGGGAGGGACTGTTTCCTGCAATGGAAAGAGCCCTGGGCTAGAAGTGCCTTATTGCCTTATTGCCAGTAAGAAATTGTGGGACTTTGATCCGTTGCTTTCCTTCATCTTTGCCTCTATCTTCACCTGTAAGATGGGAAAGTTAATCATTTCTAACTCTGAGATTCCGATTTTGGTCCTAAAGAGGCAAATTTTGTTCATTAAGCTTCCAGCCCTAGACAAAATAAGGGAAGCGGGAGCAATGCTCCATCATTCCAGGTTCCTGAGAGAACAGACAGCCCAGTCTCCAGGAGCTGTGTCACGAAAATATACCAAAGATACATCTGCTTCTCACCATCTTCCCTGTCATCTCTCACCTGCAAGAGGCTTTTAATTGGTTTCCCTTCTGAAATCTTGCCTTTCTTTAATCCACCCTCCACTAGCAGCCAAAGAGATATTTTTAAGAATAAGTCAGCATATATCATTCTTCTGCTTAAAACCCTCCAGTGGCTTTCTCATTGATCTTGGAATTAAACCCAAATTCCTGATGGGCTAATGAGGCCTAAATGGTATGGCTCCTGACTACTCTGACCTCGCCTCTTACCCTTGTCTCATCTTGCTTACTACACTCCAGCTACACTGGCCGAACTGTGCCCCCTGTGTGCCAGTCTTGTTTCTGCTCCATGGCCTCGGTGTTTATGGGGAGACTCTCCCCCTTATTTGGGGCCTGGCTGACTCCGCTTCCCTCAGGCCATGGAGGCCTCTCTCACCCACCCTGTACCAGGTGCTTGCCTCTCTGCCCTACTTCTTAACTCTCTCTCTCACTTCAGCTGTTTCCATTGTCTTCATTGCTCAGTGCAGTTGGTAATTTTCCTACTTAGGCTTTATCTGCTTCCTTCACTAGGACTTCATCGCTCTTGTTCACAGCTGTTTCCCTTTATCTGGAGAAGTGTCTATATTAGAAGTTCAATACACCCTTTTTTAAAAAAAGATTTTTATTTACTTATTCATGATAGAGAGAGAGAGGCAGAGACCCAGGCAGAGGGAGAAGCAGGCTCCATGCAGGGAGCCCGACACGGGACTCGATCCCAGGTCTCCAGGATCACGCCCTGGGCTGAAGGCAGCGCTAAACCGCTGAGCCACTCAGGGATCCTCTCAATATACCTTTTTGAATGAGTGAATGAACTCTATGTCTTGCTTGAGTTGCCACTGAACCAGCCAGCTTCTGGGTCAGCCCAGACCAACCCAGACCGTTTCAGTCTACCTTTCAAAGAAAACCAATGCAAATTTGTATTATGCACAATATACTTATTAAGCATCACTTAAGTCCTTGTTCTCTGGATGTCAAGAACAAAACAGGATTCCTATCCTGCAAGGAACACAATCTAATGATGAAGACAGGCCAATCATAATAATCAGTATTAGAATATTATGATGTCCTAATCATTATATGACTAATAATTATAATGCCTCAAATTTTATGTATACTTTACAGTGTTCAAAGTATTTTCCTGTGAATTATATCATTTGATACCAAGAGACTAGCCATCTTTTTCTGTCATTGTTTTCAGCCAGAAAGGAGTCAAACAAAGGAAAGATGATAGACATATCCTGACATAGCATAAAGAACATGGGGCTTGGAATTCCCTAGAAGACCAATGTTCATCACTTTAAAATATAATGACAATAATAACAAACACTGCTTAAAAAGAACCTACTATGATCCCAAATAGCACTATATTATGTCATACAATTAATTCAGGATCAGTATATAACAGGTGGCCTCAGGATAATAACCTAGCCACTTTAAATCTCAATCTCTTGTCCCTAAAACAGTGAAAATTTATATGGTTACTGCCAGAATCTAAAATACAATGGGTAGTTGGTATATGTAAGAAATTGAAAATATTTGTGTTATTTTCAATAATTATCCCATACACATAGATCAAAGAAATAGTACAGAAAACCCAGAAATAAACCCACAATTATATGGTTAATTTATCTTCTACAAAGGAAGAAAGAATATCCAATGGGAAAAAGACAGTCTTCAACAAATGGTGTTAGGTTTTTGTGTGGACAGCAACACACAGATTTATTCCTCAGTTACAAGGGTGGTTCAATATTTGCAAATCAATCAATGTGATACACCACATTAATAAGAGAAAAGATAAAAACCATATGATCATTTCAATAGACACAGAAAAAGCATTTGACAAAGTACACATCTATTCGTGATAAAAATCCTGAACAAAGCAGGTTTAGAGGGAACATACCTCAACCCAATAAAGGCCATATATGAAAAACCCACAGCTAACATCATCCTCAATGGGGAAAAACTAAGAGCTTTTCCCCTAAGGCCAGGAACATGACAGGGATGTCCATTCTCACCATAGTGCTGGAAGTCCTCGCCTCAGCAATCACACAAAACAAAGAAATGAAAGGCATTAAATCAGTTAGGAAGAAGTAACTTTCATTATTTGCAAATGACGTGATACCATATATAGAAAAGCCTAAAAATTCCCACAAAAAACTGCTAGAATTGATGAACGAATTCAGTAAAGTTGCAGGATACAGAATCAATCTACAGAATTCCGTTACATTTCTATACACCTATAATGACGCAGCAGAAAGAGAAATTGAAAAAACAATCCCATTACAATCACAACAAAAATAATAAGATACCTACAAATAAACCTAACCAAAGAGGTGAAAGATTTGTCCTCTGAAAACTACAAAACACAGATGAAAGAAACTGAAGATGACACAATGAAATGGAATGACATTCCATGCTCATGGATTAGATCAACAAATATTGTTAAAATGCTATATTACCCAAAGCAATCTACACACTGAATGCAATTCCTCCCAAAATACCAACAGCATTTTTCACTGAGCTAGAACAAGGACCCTAAGATTTGTATGGAACCACAAAAGACCCCCCATATAGCCAAAGCAATCTTGAAAAAGAAAAGCAAAGCTAGAGGCATCAGATTTCTGGACTTCGAATTATATCACAAAGCTATAGGTTTAAAACAGTACGGTACTGGCACAAAAATAGACACATAGATCAAAGAAATAGTATAGAAAACCCAGAAATAAACCCACAATTATATGGTTAATTTATCTTCTACAAAGGAGGAAAGAATATCCAATGGGAAAAAGACAGTCTTTAACAAATGGTGTTAGGTATTTGTGTGGACAGCAACGCACAAAGGAATGAAACTGGACCACTTTCTTACACTGTACACGAAAATAAATTCAAAGTGGATTAAAAACCTAAATATGAGACTGAAACCATAAAAATCCTAGAAGAGAGCATAGGCAGCCAGAGCAACTTTTTTCTGGATATGTCCCCAGAGGCAGGGGAAACAAAAGCGAAAATAAGCTATTGGGACTACATTAAAATAAAAAGCTTCTGCAGTGATGGAAGCAACAAAACTAAAAGGCAACCTACGGAACTGGAGAAGGTTTTTGCAAATGACATATCTGATAAAGGGTTAGTATCCAAAATATATAAAGAACTTACACAACTCAATGCCTGAAACATAAGAAATTCAATTAAAAACTGGGAGAAGACATGAACAGACATTTCTCCAAAGAAGGCATCCAGATGGCCAACAGACACATGAAGAGATGCTCATCATCACTTATCATCAGGGAAACGCAAATCAAAACCACAGTGAGATATCACCCCCCCACCTCCCCCACCCCCATCAGAATGGCTAAAATCAACAGCACAATAGGTTTTAGGGAGGATGGGAAGGAAAAAGACCACTTGTGCACTATTGGGGGGAGTAGTGCATAAACTGGTGCAGCCACAGTATGGAGGTTCCTCAAAAAGTTAAAAATAGAGCTACCCTGTGATCCACCGATCTCCCTACTGGGTATTTACCCAAAGAACACAAAAATAGTAGTTCAAAAGGATACACGCCCCCCATGTTTACAGCAGCATTATTTACAATAGCTGAGATGTGGAAGCCGCTCGTGCCCACAGGTAGATGCACAGATAAAGAAGAAGTGGTGTATATACATATATGTGGGAATATTATTCAGCTGTAAAATGGAAAGAAATCTTGCCATTTGCAATGATGTGGCTGGAGCTAGAGGATATTATGCTCAGCGAAATAAGTCAGTCAGAGAAAGACAAATACCGTATGATTTCACTCATATGTGGAATTTAAGAAACAAAACAAATGAGCAAATGAGCAAAGGGGAAAAAGAGAGAGAGAGAGAGAAAGAGAGAGAGACAAACCAGGTAACAGACTTTTAACCATAGAGAACAAACTGAGAGTTACCAGAGGGGCTGGGGGTGGGCGGGGGGTGTTGGGTGAAATAGGTGATGGGGATTAAGGAGTACACTTGTCATGATAAGCATCAGTGATTAAAATAAAAACTTGAAAAAACTAATTATCCCCAAATCAGATATTTTCGAGAAATCTGTTGGCAGCAAAGGCAAGTTGTGGCCACAGCCCCACTGTCACCTGCTCCTGAGTGGAGCTGCTGGGTGGCCGGGAGATCTGTATCTGTGCTAGCTCAGGATCAGTGAGGCCCCACACCGTCCCTGGGAGTCTGCAGTTCTGATGGATTAAAAAATAATAACCATAAAACCACTAGCAACTCTTAAACATACATTTCATACAGTACATTCTTAATTGCGATATTTTATCCACTTATTAAACAAATTAATGTCACTGAGCTGCCACAAAATTGGCCCTGAGCAAGAACTCATCGACCAATCTGAAATCGGGGAAAGGAGGGCTTCATAAAAAAAAGTGTCATCTGAGCTGGACCTGGAAGGATGGGTAAATTTTGCCTATTAGTTAATGAGATTACTCCTATGGGATGAATAATTTGAAAGCAGAGGATAATACGAAATATTTGGGATCCCATCTACATATTTCTAAAGTAGGTTTATCTCCCTGGCACTGTTTTCTTTGCTGCTGTTGCTCTTTTTAAAAAATGATATTAAAGAAACTTGCGTTCCCTGAGCAATTCAATTAGAGATTTCAAAGGGGTTTGGGGGAGTTATTTTTGGTGTCAGGAAGGAGACCCACTGGACCCACGAGCACACACGCCGCCAATCAAATAGGCAGGCGCTGTGCGGATAACAGAAAATCAAATACACCAGGTTTTAGGAAGGACCAAATTTCAAAGCCTTGGAACACTGGACTTCCCTAATGAATTCCCAAGAAAATGTGCTCATTGTCTGCCAAGTGGCAATCTCGGAAGTGCTAAAAGTGTGCCCACAGGAGGAACAACACCGTGTTCCTCCAGAAGGCCTGTATTCCCGGGTGGGCCCTGCGCGGGGACGAGGGCCGCACCGCTCTCTTGCAGGCCCAGCACGCATCTTGCCGCCCGGCAAACAGGAGAAAAGACCGCTCTGTTGGCGGCACTGATTTAAAGATGCCCAAGAACAAAAGTTTCTAGATTTCCCCTGCCGCTCCTGGTCCCCAGGAAGCATCCTGCGTATCTGCTTCGACAGGAGCCCCGGTGCCGAGCCCCTGCCACAGGCCAGCGCCCTCTGTAACCAGGGCAGCGAAGTCGGCATCACCATTTCCATTTTCTAGTGAGAGACTGAGGGGCAGGCCCCTCAGCTAGTCAGGGCCCGAGCCACAGCTTCAACGTTTTCTGCCTCCACCAGGCTTCCTCCTAAGTTCCTGTGTCTTCTAAGTGCTTCTTAAGGCTCCTGCTGAAACCAAGACTTGCCTAGACATCAGACCCCTCACACTGCATCTGCATCCCTGTGTGCTCCCCACTTCATCTTTAACAACAATAGTCATTAATCATCAATTATTTGCCAAACATTATGTCAGATGCTGGGGGTAGGGAAACGCATAAGACGAGACGTCCCTGATCTCAAAGATTTCCTCATGTAGCAAGGACTTCAGTTTCATGCTGGGTACCTGTGACACCATATGTATTTTTTAAAAATTCCTTTATATCTGAATCAACCTAGCCAACAATAATCGAGCAATCAATTGGCTAAAAGAGAAAAATACTTCAAAAAAGGAATCTTCTATGGGAAAGAGGTAGAAAAAACATAATCCAAATGGTTCTTTCTAGTAACAATTAGGAATCACGAACTCTTGCTACCAGCGTTGCAAAAAGGAGCAGATGAAAACATGAACTATGCAACCATAGGTAGTGGATTTAACTTTGCTGGATCTTGTTTTCTTTATGGGACTAATGGTGTTATTGTGGGCCCATCTCGGAGTTGCCATTAAGGATCGTATCAAAATCTTGCTGATGGCAGCCATGTGGCTCCACCCTCCATTTTACAAATAGTTCCAGAAAGAGAGAAGGACGCGCTTAAACCCTCAGGGCTAGGTACCAGCAGTTCAGGATTGGAACACTTGCCTCCTGGCCAGGCCGGGGGTCTTCTTCCTTGACCAGGGGTGCAGGGTGTGCAGGAGATTGTGTACACCGAATGATATTCGTCGTACCTTACACATGAAAAGGTTTTCATTGTTCTAAAAAAGGAACGCACATATGTTACCTCTATTCTGAGATTCTAACACGCCAAGAGCCCCTACGAGGCAGATTCTTTTATTTCCACATTACTGATGAGGAAGGTGTGACTCAGAAGAGCCATAATATTCCCAATATCACACAGCATGCAGCAGAGAGACAGAGTGTCAATCTGGGCTTTTAACTCCAATCCACTACTCGTATAATTCCTACACATTGTGTGTGGGGCAGGCAGAGAAAGGGAACTACACACAAAACCTGCTCTTTGAGGCCTCAGAAAACAGCAAGACTGTCCTCTGGAAGTTCTGGCTTCATGTGGAAATGGGATTCTCCCCTACAGAAGGGCTCTCCCCATTAGCCGAAGTCGACTCCATTTCTGCAGCTCCCCTTCCTCTCCTTATTCCCCTTGCTGGGCTCTCATGTCAAGTGCTTTTAACAGAAGGCCTTCCAAAGTGCTTTCCTACTTGGAACAACTTTTCTGAAAAGTAATTTGGTCATTAAGTTAGCCAAAGAAATAATTAGGGATATTCATAAAATTTAGCTACAGATATTTTCATTGCTGAATTGCCTGTAATGGCCAAAAATAAATTTTTAAGTTTAGAAACTTTCCAACAACAATAGATTGGTTAATGAGCCTGTTTTTATAAAACAAATAAAACTCTACACAGAGGCACACGCTAAGATGCTATCTCTGAGCAGTAGGATGATGGGTGTCTTGTCTTCTTTTTGATTAAGTGTACTTCCTATGACTTTTTTCTTTAAGTTAAGAAAATTTTACTTTAATTTTTTTCAAAATGCAAATGCCATACAATTCAATAGCAAAATAACAAACAACCCAATTAAAAAATGGGCAGAGGATCTGTATAGACATTTCTCCAAAGAAGACATACAGATGGCCCACAGGTACATGAAAAACTGCTCAACATCACTAATCATCAGGGAAATGGAAATCAAAACCACAATGAGATGTCACATCACAGCTGTTAGAATGGTGATTATCAAAAAGGGAAGAAATAACAAGTGTCGGCAAGGATATGGAGAAAAGGGAACACGTGCATTGTTGGTGGGAATGTGAATTGGTGTAGTCACTGTGGAAAACAATACGGACATTCCTCAGAAAATTAAAAATAGAACTACCATTTAATCCAGCAATTCCACTTCTCTGTTTTTTTTTTAAGGAAACAAAAACACTAATTCAAAAAGATATCTGCATCCCCATGTTCATTGCAACATTATTTACAATGGTTAAGGCCTGGAAACCACCTAAATGTCCACTGATGGATGAACGCATTAAAAAAATGTGACATATTCATATATGCACACTTAGGTATCTACACAATGGGCCATTACTCAGCCATAAAAAGGAAGGAAATCTTGCCATTGAGATGACGTGGATGGACCCAGAGAGCACTATGCTAAGGGAAGTAAGTCAGACAGAGAAAGACAAATATCACATGGTCTCACATGTGGAAGCTAAAACAAAAACAAAACCCAGAAACAAAGGAAAGCAACCTACAGAAACAGACGTAGGGGTGCGGGGTGGGGGGGCAAACAGGAGGGCGGTGATGAGGTACAAACCCCTATTCATAGAATGTGTCCTGGGGGACTCTGTGCAGCAGGGCGACCGCAGCTACTGGTACTAATCATGCGTCTAGAAGTTGCTAAGAGGGTCGATCTTAAAAGTTCTCATCGTAAGAAAAAAACAATGTAGAAGTGTGTGTGGTGACGCGTGTCAACCGGATTTCTGTGGCCATCTTGTGCACCTGAAACTGATGTGATGGTCTGTGTCAATTGTATCTAAAGTAAAAAAAAAAAAAAAAGACCTGTTGACAAGTTGAAAAGAGAGCATGTGCTCCTGGGCATCCTCAGAGGAACGTTGCCTCACGTCCTGACGGTGCAGTCGTCAGCCCGACCCGGGCCACCTGGCCCGGCCCAGCAGAGAACTGTGGGCACGTCCTGGGCTGAGTGTGCCCCTGAGTTCTCAGGCCTGCACTGTACGGTGCTTCTACTATCTCACAACCAGCTCCTCCGGCTTGTCGTCCGTGTCTCAAGCCTCACCCCGACCTGTGGCCCATGGCTTCTAATCTGACGCAGGCTGGGGACTGGACTGTGAAGGTTTAGAGTCACTTACAAAAGAAACGCTCCTGAAAGTCACTGAGGAGGTCTACAGGACTGCGCAAATGTGCAGGCTCTGACAGCTTCCCACTTTTCAGAGTATTTTACACACCCATTGATTTTTGTACTATTGCTCCCCAGTTTCCACATCTGTGAAGTGGGTGTCTTCTCACACCTGCCTCCTACAAGCAAGGAAGTTACTATTTGTAAGGCACTTGGACCCATGTCTGGCACGTACCAAGGAATGAGTAAAATGCTTGTTCAAGAAAAAAAGTGATTAGAGTTCAAATTAAAGCACAAGGGCTCTGAATCAGAGCTTGAAGGGCCTTGACATGAATACACTGCTTGAGCCTTGGGGAATAACCTGCGACATCTATTCCTGTCTTGTCGGAAACTTGTCTGGTTTCCTTCATAGTTCTCAGGACTGTCGCACCAGGTGGGGCCACAGACACACACGCACACACATGCACACACACATGCACACGCGCACCCCGGCGCGTATGCCCGCACACCCGTCACCCTTCCTCGTCTCTGTCTTCTGATCCCCTGGGTTCTCACAGTCAGAACATTCACAGAAGGAAGCAACGCACCTTGGGATTTGAGATCACTTTTCTATAATGAAGCAAAGTCTCTGGATATCATAACAGCACGTGAATAACTACTAGGCGTTGGACGTGCTCCTTTCTGAGCCAAGCGCTTTACACAGCAATTCACTGAACCTGCGAGCAATGGTCCGCCGTAGGGCCCGTCGCGTAGGGCCTGTCGCAGTCCTGCCGGTACAGATCCTGAAAGCGCGGCCTGGAGACGCCTGGTAAGGTTCCCAGGGTCGCGGAGCGCAGCCACTCCGGACGGTGCAGCGCGAGGAAGGCCCGTATCTGCAGGTCCTTCTATGGGGCCCCGGCGGGGAGATGTTGACTAGACTCAGTCCGGGAAGGATGTGCCCACTGCGGGGCCTCGCATGGGCGTCTCGCAGCCCGCGTCCTGGTGTCCCCGGCAGGGCGCTGCGCTCCTCGGGCTGAGCGGCGCTGCCCCCGGAGCCCCAAGTCCTGTGCCCAGGCGCGACGGCGGGGGTACAGGCTGGGGAGGGGCCGGCCGCCCTCACGAGCCGCAGGGACCCAACCGTCCCCGCGGCCCTCCAGCCGGAGTCACAGGCTGCACCGGCCTCGGCCGCCCCGGGCCGCGACGACGGGCCTCCTGCCTGCGGGCCCCCGGGCTGCAGACCCGCGCTCGGACTGTCGCGGCCGGTGGGCGCCATTGGGCCGGGCGGGCGAGGGCAGCGCCTGCCCTCAGCAGGGCGGCCGCGCCGTGTGAGCCCCCGAGCCTGCGCCCCCACCTCGGCCCTGCCCCTCAAGGCCGGCTCTCTCCCAAACAAACAAAATCTTAAAGCAGAAAAGTAGGACTCGGAGAGCGGCCTTCCTGGGATGCTGACAAGCAGTAGGCCCTGCTCCCTCGAGGGGTTCGGAGGTGCCCGGGGCAGGCCCAGGCCTCGATGTCGCGGCCCCTCCCGACCTGGGTCCTGCCCAGTGTTGCCGGCAGCCTCCGAGGCACACTGGGGCACACGGGTCCCTGGCCATCTCCCAACAGCAAAGACAACCTGAAGGCCACCTGCCCCCTGGGCCGCTGCGGGGCGACACAGTCTGCAAAGAACATGTGCCTGCACACACCTCGGGGTGCAAGGCCCGTGGCACCCAGTTTCTCCAGAGGGGCCTGTAATTATGACAGGAGAATGAGCACCTCATATTTACATAGTGCTTCATACCCTCCAACATGCTCTGCTTTGTTAGATTTCAAAGCCACTACTATGGTATCCAGAGGCAATTATTACGGTCCGTATTTTATAAAAGACAAAATGAAGACAAAGAGGTTTAACAAGCTGCTCTAGAGGACACAGCCAGTTAGCCCCTGAAATGACCCCCAGAGGGGCACCTGGGGGGGCTCAGTGCATAAGCACCTGCCTTGGGCTCAGGGGTCCCAGGATGGAGCCTGCTTCTCCCACTGCCTGTGTGTGTCTCTCTCTCTGTGTCTCTCATGAATAAATAAATAAAATCTTTTTAAAAAGAAAAGAAAAAGAAATGACCCTCAGATCCAGAGCATTTTCTACTACTCACCAAAAAATAAATTAATCATTCAATCCACTTCGGTCCCATGGGCCACCCAAGACAGAAACAGGGTAAGAAGCGGCAAGGGATTCCAGGCCCATGTTCACGCGGCTATGTAATCTTCCAGTCCCCAGAAATCCCAGGGACTCCCAGTTCCTTCCTGTAACAAGACAACCTGACCATTCTGACCACAGAAAACCCAGCCAAGTATTAGGGTTGCCCTCCCTGGGAATCTTCCATATATGGCAGCTCCCAATAGCAAATCATGAAACTTCTTGCAAAGCCCACCCCCAGACAGAGCACCTGACCTGAGGAAGACCAAGCTTCCATTCTGTCTCAACACGCAGAATTAAGGGCCTGCTAGGGCTGCGGCAGGGTGGGGGATGTAGCTGTAATTTGACTTGTAATAGAAAATCGCATCGCAACTTCTAAAATGTTCCTGAAAAGTTCCCAACTTTAAGAAATTTTCAAATCACATATAAGAGATAGAAGGAAGTTCACACAACCCAATTCAACACAAAGTCCAGATTCCTCTTGCAGTGTGAGCTGGTGCACATCCTGGATCCAGGGAGCTTGTGGAATCATGACAAGAAGGGTCCTGTATTTGGTGCGGGTAATGGATGGTGATGGAAACCTTAGCTTTAACTATTTTTTCCATTTTGGGTTTCAATTTTTTGACTCCATCATTTTATTAACAACAGTAGCCACTTTCAAATGGCTTTTGTGCCCCTTAAAAAAATAAAAGCACGTTAAAAATCACAAAAACAAGCTAAAGTACACAATTTTCAGGCAGGTCTATATTGACAAAATAGCAAAATTCCAACAAAAGTAACACAAAATAAAGTGGACCTTTACCCATATAAACCCATTAATGCTATTTTAACATTACTCTCTTTTGCAGAATAAAGGATATCTAGTTTAATTGAAGATTATTTGTCCAGAAAATTTTGAGCATCACAAAATTCAACCAGTCTAGGCCAAAATAAATATCTAACTATATATAATAAATTCTCAGTAGTTTCAAAGAAGAGAAATAAGAAATAATTCAACATTCAGAATTATGGTTTATTTTTAAATAATACATATTAATTGTTTTCATGTACAGTGCATATTATAAGGTAAGATATAGCTGGGAATTAATAAGGAGGATGAAACATGTAGTTGCAATATTACAATTCAAAATAAACCTATGTTACATAATAATGAGTTTTAAACACAAAAGCTTCATGTTATTTCATTTATTTCAAGTATTTCTCCAACAGCATCACAATTTTTAATTGTTGGTCACGAAATTATCAGGTTAGGACATCAGTTACATGTCTCACTCTGTATTAACAGATTATGTCTACATTTTCAGAGGCAAATTTGGATTAAATTCTTATATAACTTTAACACTGAGCTAAAAATAAACATGGAAAAATATTGGTCTGATTCTTTGAAGGATTTTTTAAATTAGAAATAACATATTAAAATAAAGTTTTATGTAAAACTTAGTATGGTATAATTGGGGCATAGATTTTATGTGATCCAAAAACCAAAAACTCAATCACCAAAAACCAGAAACAAAATAAAATAAAATAAAAACAAAATAAGCTTTTAGTTTTTAAGATTAAGCCATGAAATTTTGGAATATCAATAATAATTCTCCAAGTTACTTTCTATAACCCATCACTTACACTATCTTTCTTCAAGCTGGCCAACAAATGTGTGCTTTAGGAATACCAACAAATTTTTTGTTTCTCCTTCTGAATGCATTCTCCTACTTGGAATGAAATTTTTCCCAAATTAACATAAGTCCTTTATGTTTTTAAAAAGACAACAAAATACACAGCACCCTAACAGGACAAGATGCTTGGAAGCCACATACCAAATAACAAAATTACAACCTAAGTTTTTGGTGTTTTGTTTTGTTTTTTACTGCTAAGGGTAGTTTTAAAAATCACATTTAATAGCATTTTTCACTCAAGATTTGAAAGTTCACCAAAGTACGATTTTCTTCATTCATTATTGATGTGTATTTATCTCTGCAGAGGAAACATGGAATCTGATTAATAGCGAGGTATACCTCAAATATTACTATCCTTTGGACCAAGAAATTTAAAAAAAAAGTCCTCAGGAGAAACTATTAAGTGGTGTCGAGTAGCTGCACCTCCTCACATTGCTCAAACTAGGATTCTGCTAGTCTTGATGCCGAGAACTTTTCTACACCAGTTTCCATCAGTGGAGCTGAGTGGGCACTAAGCCTTCCACAGCCTCACATCCAGCCTCAAAGTAGCTGCAGAACAGCTTCCTGAAGGCTTTGATGACGGAAGTCTTATCTTTGAGGGATGCCTGAGCAGCTCAGTCGGTTGAGCGTCTGCCTGGCTCACCCAGGGTCCTGGGGTGGGGCCCTGCATCATCGGGCTCCCTGCTCAGTGGGGAGTCTGCTTCTCCCTCGCCCTCAGCCCCTCCCTCCTCCTCATGCTCTCTCTCTCTCATAAATAAATAAAAATATTTAAAAAAATTTTTTTAAAGAGAAAGTCTTTTTTTTTTTTTTTTTTTGAGAAAGTCTTATCTTTGAAATGAAACAACCTCTCTAGGGGTACACCTGTAATCTTGACCTTTCACAAGAATATTAGAACACAATGAACCTAAAGACTAGGCCAGAGGGGAAAACCCCAGATCAGACTCAAATCTCTTTCCAGATCCTGGGCTTCTACCCATCTACCTCTTGGTGCACAAGCCCACCATGACCACAGTCACGATGATAGAGCTAGAGGGATACATGAACTCAAATAGCCTAGAGCGATTCCTATATCCCAGTCTTTACCTACTGCTCTCAAATGGTAATGTGTTGAATATTTGTGTTGTCCCCAAATCCAATATGTTCACATGTTGGAGCCCTAAACCCTAGTGATTAAGGAGGTGAGGCTTTTGGGAGGTGATCAGGTTTAGATGAGGTCATGAGGTAGGGCTTCACAGTGGGATTAGTGTCCTTATAAGAAGAGACCCGCACTCACTCCCTCAATGCACATGCACTGAGGAGAGGTCATGTGAGCACACAGTGAGAAGGTGGCATTCTTCTACAAGCCAGGGAGCTGGCTCCTACCAGGAACAGAATTAGCCAAGACCTTGATCTTGGACATCTAGCCTCTGGAACGATGAGGAATAAATGGCTACTTAAGTCACTCAGTCTATGGTATTTTGTTATAGCAGCTCGAGCTGACTAAGACAAATGGTATGAATGCCTTTCAAAATAAAAATACCTGAGTCCTGTTATTCATTCATTTGCTGATTTATGGAACAAAAATGGACTGATGCTGCTATGTGCTGGGGGCTGCCGTAGGTGCCGAGGACACAGCAGTGTGTGTTGGGGGCAGGGGAGAAGGTGTCCAAGTCCTGTTCTCAAGGAGCTTACATGCTTCCACAAGTTATCGCCTCCTGAGACCACAGGGAACATCACACCAAATTAACCAGTTGTACAAAAAAACCCAAATGTGTGTGTGTACATTAATGGTATAATAGATTCACACTGTACCTTGATTCTAAAGGGTGCTTGTGTTTTTAAAGGCATAACCTCCCACACTCAAGCTGTTATCTCACAGAAATGGAAATGGGGCACTTGCTGGAAGGAAAATATGAACTTTGTAATGATGCATCCTTGTATTTTTTAACTGGTTGAAATGAGCATGTCTTCATTTTGTAGCTAAATATAATTCCATATTTTTTAAATTTTACTATCAACCCCTCAATATTCCTAAGAGATTTAAACAAGACAGATGGAAGTGCGTGAGGTCCAGAGAAAGATCATGAGTTAAAAGAGAGAATCACCTCGCAGAAATTCCTTCCCCAATATCTAATGAAATAACAACAAATTTCTCTAGTAAAAACTAACAAGGAGAGGGGCACAGCCAATACTATAAGGCTCAAAAAGTAGCAGCTGAGAAAGAAATCAATTCCGAGGCAGAGTCAAGCAGCAAAATGGCAAGGCTCCTAACCAGCCTGACTTCTTAAAAGCTCTGGTGATGAGTCGAGCCAATCATGAGAATTCTCACTTAGAATTCCAAACCAAGTGAGAAGTAAATTGAGGATATGCTAGTATTTTTCTTTCTTCTTCACAGGGAAGTAGTAGAAACAGATGCAAGCAGCTGCTTGAGAGAAACAGAGGCCAAGGAGGCTACTTCTGGCAGAAACAGCCACCACAGTACTCTGTCCTGAATGGGGCATCGATCTGAAGCCAGAGACCATTGATCCATCAGAAGGAGATCCACACCCCCCACCCCACAAATCAGATGCTGTGAATTCCGGGATAGAACAACTCATAAAATCTCCAAAGAGGGAGCAGACCCCACACCGTCTAACAAAGCTTGCCTTAGCCGAGTCCTCTCCGCTCCCTTGATCTCGGGCTGTAGGGAAAACTAGATAGCTCTGAAAGTATAGCCCCTAAGGAAAAAAATAAACGCTACTGTGAGATGGTAGGCAAGACATCACTCACACTACAAGACTAGAGAGAAGATACGATATGCATGGAAGGGTCAAAGCATGATCAAGATAACAAGAAATAGAATGACATCAATGGAAGTATATGCAAGGTCCACACACACATACGCATGCACGCACGCACTAACACAGCACGCAAGACACACAAATAACCAGCCTGGAAAATGTAACTCAAGAAAGAAAAAAATTCTTCGCATGTGTGTTTAACAAAGAATAACCTAATAAGAACATGAGTTCACAACATAATAAAACAATGAGGGATGCCTGGGGGGCTCAGCAGCTGAGCGTCTGCCTTTGGCTCAGGTCATGACCCCGGAGTCCTGGGATTGAGTCCCACATCGGGCTCCCCACAGGAAGCCTGCTTATCCCTCTGCCTGTGTCTCTGGGTCTCTCAGGAATAAATAAAATCTTAAAAAAAACTAAAACAGGATGAGATGAAAAAATCAGATCTAAGGAAACAAATGGATGCCAAAACATACCATTAGAAATTAATAAATAAAAATACCAAAGAACATCAAAGACAGAGCTGGAAATAAATGACAGTTATAGAATAAAGAACTGAGATCATTATAATATATGCATATGGAAAAGTATGGAGAAGATAAAGCAAGTCAGGGAGAGAGGCCAATAGGCATAGAGGAGAAAAATGATTAATAATAATAATAATAATAATAATAATAAAATTGGTACCTTTAAATCAGCAAACTCAATAAATACAGTGGGAAAAAGTATTAAAAGACCTAACACAAGAAAATTTCTTTAAAAAAGTCATATCCTTGAAAATAATGCCTATTATGTGCCAGGCACTATTCTAGGCACTTGATACACATTAACTCAAATCATTCCGAAGGCTCAATGAGGTAGGTATTGCAATTATTTCCATTTTACAGATCAAGAAATGGAGGCATAAAGAGATTAGGCAACTTACGAAGGTTTTACAGCTAATAATATAAAGCCAGGAAGAATTTAATCTAATAAAAAGTATTTGCTGGGTTCTAGAAATACTGAATGTAAAACTCACAACACCAAAATATAACATCAAGTATAAAGAAAACACTTCTCAGACATTCAGTCAGAAAATGTAAATTACTTGCAAGGAAAAATAATCACGCTGACAGCCATCTCCTCAATAAATTCAATGCCAAAAAGATAATGGAGAAATAACTACATAGTTCTTTAGAAATAAGGTGTAACCCAAGAATAGAATGCGCCTTCAAATATAGAGGCAACATATATAAAAGAACTCAATGAAACAGTACCAATGAGTTATTTGGAAAGAAATAAACATGCTTTCAGTGAAACTTGGCCTGTTAAACAATAAATTCAAATAAAGAACTCAAGGATGGAGAAGCTATGGTAACAAAAGGAGCAAACACTAGACAACAGCTATGAATCATGGCCATAGAGTGATACAAAACTTGATGATGTACAAACAATAATAACACAGCTAAATAACAATCACATATAATGTAAATGATAAAACTATAAAAATCAAAAAGAGGGAAAAGGAGGTGGGAAGAAGAAAAAGTGCTTGCACGGCAGGGCATAAATCAATACTGCTTAAAATGAAATCACGTAGGGTAAAAAGTAATGGTGGCAACATGTTGAAGTACTTCATAATTTCTTCTTGGCCTTAGAAGGGATATTTTAAGAAATGATATTTCCCGTGAAAAATGAATGCTTCATTTGAAGTTTAGTAATTTATTTTATTTCTTTTCTTCTTTTAATCTAGGTAAAATTAAATGTAATAACTGTTTAAAACAGTCATATGATCTCATTTTGTACGAGAGGAATAGTATCTTTGGTGTCTATCTCCATCCATCCATTCATCCATCTATTATTCTATTTATATATGCCTAGGAAATATTTAAAACCACAAACTATTTTTATTTTTTATTTATTTTTTATTTTTGGGGGTGGGGGAGACAGCAGAGGAAAAGAGAGAGAGAGAATATTAAAGGCAGGCTCCACTCCCAGCACAGAGCCCAATGTGGGGCTCAGTCTCACAACCCTGAGATCATGACCTGAGCCAACATCAAGAGTCAGACACTTAACCTGCTGAGCCACCCAGGTGTCCCCAAACCACCAACTATTTTTAAAAAGCATATTCCATCTTTAAAAGCAAGAACCATAAAGTGATTTTTATATAAAGAAAGAGAGTTATGATAATAGATTTGGGGAGCTGGATGGGGCTTTTAAAATCTTGGTTTTTATATGGTGAAAAAAATAAACAGAAAGAGATTAGGTAGTAAGGGACACATAAGGGTTATTGTGATCTGAGCCAACGTTCCTTCCATTCTGTTATTCTGATTTCCTATTAGGAATTTAAACAATGCATGAAAGCATCAAAAAAGGAAGTTTATTTTTTTTAAGATTTTATTTATCTATTCATGAGAGACACAGAGAGAGGCAGAGACACAGGCAGAGGGAGAAGCAGGCTCCATGCAGGGAGCCTGATGTGGGTCTGGATCCCGGGACTCCAGGGTCACATCCTGAGCTGAAGGGAGGCACTCAACCGCTGAGCCACCAGGCCGCACCCCCGCCCCAAAAAGGAAGTTAAACAAAATCACACCAAGTCCTACCATCTAGAAATAACCATCATTACCAGTAGGTGAATATCATCCCAGAGAATTTTATCCAGATATCCAGGTATAAGAATCAGTGAATAGATGGATAGTTGAGCAGATAGGGATCATATCATAAAAATGAAATGAGACTGTATGTGCTATTCACTAACAAAAGGATTCTGTTTAATTCCTAAACCACGATCAAATTCCTAAAGTGATGTGAGACGGCAGACGCAGTCTTTCAACAGCCGGCTTAGGGCCCTTGCCCCGAAGTACCTTGCTACCCAAGAGGCCTACACCGTCAGGCCCACGTGTCGACATGACCCCGGGGTCCCCTCCACACACGGACACATGGCCGGTGCCCTGATGCCCTACGTCATCCTGGGGTCTGGCTGCGTCTTGTCTACACCTGCAGAAGGGGCTTCCCTCGGCTGACTGGGCAGCCCCCACTGTGACACCGAGGCAGCCGCAGGCAGCAGAAGCAGGGGGCTCCTCAGGCCCAGTGACGTGAGGACAGAGGAGCAGAAGCAGAAAGCGGCGGGCCCACGGAGCCCCAAGGGAGGGGAGCCGCGGGGTGGGCAGGGGTCAGGTTGGGGAGACGTGTCACCTCCTGTAAGCTCAAGGTTGGAGGGGAGAAAGGCCGCAGCTCAGGAAAGGGATGGCTCAGTAAACAGGTGGTGGAAACCGAGACTCAGGAGCTCCCGTCGGAGGGGCTTCCAGGTGGGGCGTCGGAGGGCTTATAGGTGAGGGTTCAGAGGGGCTTCCAGGTGGGGCACGTGGGGCTTCCAGGCGGGGCACATGGGGCGCAGCTGCGTGGCCGCCGGGCCCGGGAGCAGGTGCTGCGCTGTGCGCCCGCAGCCCAGGAGGAGCGGACGGGCCCAGCCGCACCCCTGGCCCCGCGGCCCACGGGCCCTGCGGTGGCTCGGACCCCGGCACGCCTGTCTTTCTAGGGAGCACGGTGGCAGCGCCTCCCTGCCCTCAAGCAATGAAGAACGGCCTCGCCTAAGGACCCGCGCACCTGGCCCCGCTCCCTCAGGGGCTCTCCCAGGCCCCCTCCAGTCTCAGCACCAGAGCTCGGCGCCCCCGTGCAGAGCCCTCGCGGCTTCGCGACGCCCTGGAAACAGCAAAGTCCTTTGCTCAGCACCCACCTCCCTGCAGCGGGGCTCTTGCCACCTCCGGGAGGCCCTTTCCCTCCCCGTCGCTGCAGCCCCGGCTGCCGCCGCAAAGCATCTCCCGCCAGCTCTGCGCACCCTGCACCTGCCGCCGCACACCTGTCCTGTGCGCGTCCCACGGCCCACGCGCCTGCGCTCACTGCCCACCAAGACCCTCGTCAACCTGCGAAGCGCAGCTCACACGTGTGAACCCCGTCAGGCTAAGCGTCTCTTTCTTCCAGTGCCACGGCCATTCGTTTGGAGCTTTCGTTAAATTTAATATATTTTTCTTTACATTAATTGCTATTTAAGACTTTCTTGATTTAAATCTGTCCTTACAGATAGTCAGTGAATTTACTGAACAGCTACTGTGGATGCCAAGTGTTTCCGTAGACATTGTCCCATTTATCCTCCTGTTGCTGATACGTGGCCGCGTGCTCCACATGGCCCCACAGGTGCAAGGTTCCTAAATGTTTGTTGTATTATTCTATGAAGGTGGGGGGGGAATGGTTTGATTTCTGAGCTTGGGAAGGGAGGTCCTAAATTACTCTCCTTTTGGAGAGTTAATGAAAAAAAAAATGGGAGAGAAAGCTATCCTGATCGACTCTGTTGGATGACACAGAGACAGGATGAAAAATACTTAGTCTTTGATAATTCTGTCTCCAAAAAAAAAAAAATGCCCTAACTGGAAAACACCACCTTCTCTTTTTCTCCTTGTTTTCCTTTCCCAGGAAAGCTCAGCATCACGTCTCTATGCTACCTAGAGCCAGACTTCACTAGACTCGCTGGTTCTAGCCCTAGACCAGCAACTAATGCTCTGCGGACTCCAGGCAAGACAGTGTCTCTCCCTCTGCCTCAGTCCTTCCTTGTGTAGGATGCACAGTTTGGGCTGGATGATCTTGAGCGTCCCTACTAGTTCCATAAAATCCTAAGGTTCCATGTTAATGAGCATATACAAGATGACTTGGGAATTGGCTCATTCTTCAGGCCAACCTACAAACACCAAAATGTGGAAGATTATGTAAACGGGGCAATAGATTTCTCCCTGTGTGTGCATGCTTTGTGGATGTTTTCTGTGTGTGTGCACTGCGGGTGAGAGGTAGGAAGCTGTCAGTCCATGCACGTATATTTTCAAGGAATTTTAATATTTATTCAATGAATATATAAATAGCAAAAACATTGCTTGGTTACTCCCCACTAAGGTTTATCATCTTTGTTGCTGTTCTTAGTAGGAAACTAATGAGGATTAATTGTATTTAAAATCCTAGGTACATTACTCTGACCCTTGAGGATCACTTTAAAAATCCACAGACCTATAGAACTCAACGATCAACATTAACAAATAAGTTCTCCTCATTTACATCTAACATCTGACTCATCATCCAGAAGGATCTTCTATTGAATACATGATTGAAGATATCAAGTGTTGATTCAACTTCTGCATAGGGAGAGGGAGGATGTAACAATCGATTTTAGCCAGATAATCAATGAAAACATATCACTCACTGATTAATAGCCAGTTGATCTGGATTCAACTATTTTTTTTTGTAAAACCATAAACTAGACTAGACCAAACGTCCTCTCAGATGGTTTTGGGGGAAAAGACACAGCTCATAAACATATACACAGAGCAACATAAACCCAAGAACCTTCACTTTGATTTTGGAGAAGGCCACCGCAGATCCCTGCCTCCCCCAGGAAACACACGTAGCCCTCCGCCCCTCTGTTATCAGAGACCACCGAGAATCAACAGGGGCGTCAGCACTGCTGGGATCCGGGTGGGACTCCCACCTTTGTTATCACGTGTTTACTTGGGATAGTTTACAAGACTGTTCGACCCAAAGCTGCATCATAATGGGCCTCAAATGTACCACAGTGGTCTCAATAAAAAGGCTCCGACTATATGAGGATTATTAATTTGCTCTAAGTAAAAGGTATTTACTCTGCAAAGGAAAAAAAAATCTTAAAAAAGGAGAAAAAGGAAAAAAAAAGGAGACAACACATTTTTTTGTTTGGATAATTTTGGATGGGGCTAGGTCAGCATAATACAAGATTCTGAAGAAAGAGGAACTATCTAGAAAGCAAAGAGAAAAGAAAAATAAGTGACTCAGGTACCCTATTGGTAAAACATATTAACGCAAACCTAAGAGAGGCAGAGGTTCTTCTAATACAGAACGCTTCCAGCTATGAATTCATTCATTAGTTCGTTAGCCCTGAGAAGCCCAAACCAAGCCAGGCCACAAGAAGGGGAACAGTTTTGAGGTCAATGTAGTTACATCGATAATGATTTAAGTTTTTCAAAAATAAAAGGAGTATAAAATAAAAAAAAAACTATCAAAAAGAAAAACCAAATTGGTCAATAAAATTTTGAGCAAAAAAATCCAATACAATATTTTTAAGACTCAAATTCCTCATACATGTTACTATCTTTTTAGTCTATTCAATGCCTTCCTAAAATCAAATATGTGTTGAATTTACTGAAAACTTCCCCCAAAAGAAAATTTGCTCTAAATATGGTTTTAATATATTAATAAAATAGGTTTGACCTTTTTGTTTGTTTTTGTAGAAATTGCTAACATTTATTTTTCCTGAAAGATTTCTTCCCCAGAGTTGTATTTTCTTAAACTTCAGATATTTAAAAATGATTACTACTTTTTAAAGGATTATGTCATTACGAGGGAGTAATTAGGATTTTAAAAAGTTAACCGTCGTTATGACTCAGAAGGCCCTTAATCCAATTATCAGGGTGAAGGATGAATTGACCTTTTCCCCTTACGATTCATGTTTCCAGTTTGGAAAAAAGAAATCTCTTTCAGAGAATATTGATTCCTAAATTTACCGAAATATGATGGGCAAATTTGACAGCAGTAAAATTTTAAGTAAGCTTGAATATCAATTTAAAAATACTTGTATAAATTTTGTTTTTATGTACATGTGCTCCTGTAAGAAGGCAGGGAGAGAGAAGAATTTCATATATTTATTATGTGTTTAAACATAGCTCCAATGGTTCTCTAAGTTTAATTTCCTATCATCAAATTTTTTTCTTTCCTTTTTAAAATATTTTACTTTTTCTTTCTTTATACTGCTATATATATTATTTTCTTTTTTTGTCATTGCAATATTTTTAATAACAAAATCAGTAAATAATGGTGATTACAATACTGAAGGTCATAATTATATTCCCTATCACTTTCCTTCTAAGGATCTCAAGGTGGTTTACTAGGAGAAAATAAAATCAGTGTTCTTTCTCTTTTTATAGGATTTAGAAATTTTACAGCTGTATTTTTTTTTTTTTTACTGATACTGATGCCAAACCATTTTAGTTAGTGCCTTTCCCACATTATTGATGGGATTTCCCCATATTCAAGGTTGGAGATTAAATTTTTATTTATTTAAAGATGTTTTGATTCAGCACTGTCAGATGCTGACAACTGCACAATTCCATGATCAGTTTTTTTAAGGAGGCAAAAAGGGTTCTAAGGTTTAATTCAGAGTTGAGGGTAACTTTTGAAAAAAAGACTTCCCTGTGTCAAAAATAATGTCAATACTTAGCTTATTTATAGGGTAGACCCCACTTTAATTTTAAATGAAACTTAAGGGAATTTATATCTTCTGAGATACTAGTCAGACTAAGCCAGCATGAGACTATGTTTTAATGTTAGATACAAATGGTTAAGTTCTACCTTCTAAGTGAAAAAGATGAGCTAGTGTCTGCTTGTGATAGTGCACAGGCGCGTGAGCATGTGCATATCCACACATACAAACAAAAATACCGTAATGAACTTAACATGTGGACGGATGTTGAGTCTATGATTTCAGGGTTTTGATGACATCACTGAGCTAAGATGTGGCAATAAGCTCCCCGTATCTTTCCTTACCCCATATTCTCCATGTCACTTATTAGCTGGGGACATTTCTCCCTTATCCTTTGAGGATCTTTAAGATCATGGCGTCCCTTCCTTACCTTCAGTAAATGTATATTAGCCTCAAGAGTGATGGCATCAAAAATACAATTCTGACCCCCTCAAAGAGAAAGAATTAACAGGCATCGACTTCTCTTCCTGACTTCCAAAACCTCCATTCAAAAAAAAAAAAAATAAAAAAAGAGAGAAGAAAAGAAAGAAAGCTCTCCTAGCCATATTTTTTCCCATACAGGTGCATATTAACAGGCAACAGGAAGAGTAGGAAAAAAAAAACAAAAACCCTCATATATATGGAAAGATTGCCCTCGAGCTGTGCCTGTCAGACCAGAAAATGGCAGTGAGAACGAGGCCAATAATTGCTCAAGAAATTTATTTTAATCACTTCAGTTCTCCTCTCTTTTCTGCAGCAGACACAGCATCTTTAAATGCAACAGGTTGGTGGTCGCAATGCAAGGTATGAGAAACAATGAAAGACTTGTGAAATCTTTGAAAAAAATTAATTTGGAGCAGTTCTGTGACCTGGGTTTTTATACTTTTTTTTGATATATGATTTTTTTGAGTTATAATCATTTCTGGATATTTCTATAAATTTGATTTAATTCTATAATATGACTCCTCAAGCAACTATCAGAATCTACTACTTTGACTTCTTATAAGGCTCTCCATGCAGCCTTAAATAAAAAATAAAAACCACAGCAAAAAATATTTTTGCCAAAAAGCAAAGCAGTAAATAACAGTCTCTATCCAGTGTCATGTATAATCCTTTTGTAAGTATAAATATCACAAGTAAAAGAACCTATTTTGATGTGTTATATTAAGATCTATAAATTTTGCAATCTATGAGCATATACAGAAAGGAAAAAGAGAGATGAAATCATCCTAGTGCTAAAATAAAAACCTACAATTTATGTTAGTTAAAAAAAAAATGCTCTCAGTTTAAAGTTGTAGCTGGAAAAATATCTTGATAACAATTATGTTTCTAACTAAAAAGTTAACTCCAAAAGAGGTCTTATTTTCAAATTAAGGAATTGATTTATGAATAGTAGAAGACTGTGGCACACCTCCCAAAAATAAGCATATTAATGAATTATCACGTATCTCTCTGGAAAGTTATATTTCCTTTGTGCCACATGAAAAATTGATGTTTTATATTCATAAATAAAATATATTAGATATTTGAGCTTTGGTTAAATGATGATCTTCACTGGGATAAATTGTCTTTAGTTGTACAAGTTGACTATACAGAAATCAAACAAAAAACACAAAATTTCACATTAAATCTTAGATTAGCTGAGAGGTAGCTCACTGAGAAACAAGATTTTCAATCATAAAATGAAAAAAAAGGTATAGTTTATTTTTAAAAGTCCCTCTTCTTTTAAAAAGATTTTCCTTTCTCTCAGAATTCTAAAGCATCATTTAAAAATTTTAAGAAGCTAGTAGCTAATCCTCAGAAAAGCAATAAACTTTGTATTTTTAAAATACCACTTGTTATTTGAAGGGATAGCAACAGTTTTCATGACCACTTCATATTTAAATGTAAATATTTCTTATATAAAGCTACTCAAAACAGCTTTTTTTCTAGACAAATTCTCTAAAAGGTAATGTCAAGGGGGAAATATCTATGAATTGGAGGATTCTGTAAGCCTGCAAATACATAAAAAGAAAAAAAAAAAACCCAGATGAATCCTACAGCTTCAAATGTTTTCTTAACATCCTAATTTTTTTAGCATTTTAATGAATAAATTTTAATCCAGGAAGCTGCCTATCAATAAATACTTTTTTCTTTTCCTTAAAAATTTTTATAATAAATGACTACCTCTGTGTTCCGTTACTTACATATGTTTTAAAATTAAAAAAAAGAAAGTTAGGCATAAGGAAATTCACCAGAGGGAAATTATTTTCCCCTTTTATTTAAACAGTATTTCATTAAATGTGGTGTTAAGGTTCAGAGGTGGTGGGAGTCTAAAGGATAAAGTTTGCAGGGCTATATCTAATTCACCCTTCCTTTTAAAAATTAACTTACTTTCTGCCCCATAATCAGCTAAGAATTATAGAATTTTCCAGGCAATTTCATTTTGGTTCATCAAACCTCTACGTCTAGCAAGTAGGTATTCTTATCTCTTTTTCTTTTTCCTAACCCAGTGTTCTTGCCACAAATTCAGAGTATTGAAGAAGACTCCTTAATTAATTAATTAAAAAAAATCACTCACTCCACTTTGAAACAAATAGTGAAACTATTTCTCTACTTGATTTTTTTTTTTTCCTCCTATTAACCTAAGATCTGGGCCTGACAGATGAGTCGACCCGGGGATGGTACCTCCTTTACAGAGTTGATCTAAGTTACTTGCCTGTTGCGCTATTAAGGGTCCTCGCAGTTTGAATGACCAGCTCTCCTTAGAGGCTGGGAAGCCCTCAGCAAGGTCCCCTCATGCCATCACAACTGGTTGAGCTCCGGATGGGTTCACAACTTCTGGAAAACCCCGGTATGATCAGAAGGTCTTTGACTTGAGACTCATCTCCTACTTCACTACACTTAGTGACTGAAACGTCACCGTTTCCAGCTTGTGCAGAGTGACATCTGGTCCTGGGTCTGCATGAGTGCCGGCGGGGTCTATACTACGTGCTGGGAGTACAAGGCCGTGTGGTCACTGACATTTCACCTCCGCAACAACGTCATTAGGAAGTAGGTACTTTAATATCCCCATTTCACAGATAAGGAGACTGACTTGGAGGTACAGGTGCTCAGGGGCACGCACCCAGAAAGAGCAGAGCTGGGTAATAAAGCCAGCTCTCAGCAGCCTCGAGGCCCATGACTCAACCGTTAGGTTTTACTGCTCCCTCAAACTAGGCTGCCTTTATCCTCTCCTTAAAAGGCTTCAAAGAAGAGGTGTGTAGACTGCATGTGACATATCCCTGAGCTTTTAATTATGATTTTTTTTTAGGGCAGCCCGGGTGGCTCAGCGGTTTAGCACCTGCCTTCGGCCCAGGGTGTGATCCTGGAGACCCGGGATCGAGTCCTGCATCAGGCTCCCGCGGGGAGCCTACTTCTCCCTCTGCCTGTGTCTCTGCCTCTCTCTCAGTGTCTCTCATGAATAAATAAATTAAATCTTTTAAAAATAATAATAATTATGATTTTTTTAAAAAACAAAAGAGAAGAAAAGTCACTGAGTAGAAGCAATAGGTAGGCTCTGAGTTGAAATGGAGAGTCTGTGCAGGAGCCTCCAGTTTCTATGAAAATTGGTAAAAAATAAAAACAAAAATATCTTCTTCTTTCTCATTGGGATGGCCTAAGATGTGCTTCGCAGGTTTGGGGGAAAGCTTTGGTCCTTCCATTCTAGTGCTACCCAGAAATATAGATACTACATCCCATTCTTCCTATAATCACCCCTCTAGTTTGCAGCCAAGACTTAAAAGAAATGCCTAATGGGACATCAAGTGGATCATAGGGAGGAAAGCAAAGATCTCTCCACCCCCCCCACCCCCACCACGGGATAAGAAGAGACAGATTCTAAGACCATGAAAAGTGAAGCTGGAAGAAGAAAAGAATGAAGATAAAATATGTGTGAGAAGTAAAGAGAAAACATGATTTACAACAGCAAGTGGTGTCATCCGGTCCTGTCCTTCTGTTTCTCCTTTACTATGTCCTTGGTGGGAATCACCTAAGCCCCGAAAATTTAGGACTGGATAGAAGCTGAAAGTAAAAGGGGAATGGCAAGCATCCTAGGTGAATCGCTCATTCTCACTGAATAGAAAGTTAAAAAAAAAAAAAAAAAAACAAAGAAGTATAAAGAGAATGACTTGCAGGACCCCTGGGGGGCTCAGTGGTTGAGTGGCTACCTTCAGCTCAGGGCATGACCCCAGGGTCCTGGGATTGAATCCTGCATCAGGTCCCCCCAGGGAGCCCGCTTCTCCCTCTGCCTGTGTGTCTGCCTCTCTCTGTATCTCTCATGATAAATACATAAAATATTTTTTTTAAAAAGAGAATGATTTGCAAAAATAATTGTGATGAATTCAATATATTAAAAAAAAAAAAACTTGAAAGCAAGGAATTAAAGGGGAATGAAACCCCAAAGAGATAATCTTTGTGTAGGGATGCATAAAGTAGAGAAAAAGATTTTCCTATCAGCCCTTCTGATTTGCTCCCAGCCGGGTAATCCTGGGCACTGGCAGGCTGTGGGGCAAATGGACAGATGCTTCCAGAAAAGATTATCTTTTATCTGTCACTCAGGGAATAGCTCTGTCTCTATGACGGCTGATTCTAGGATCTAAGCCTTATATGCCATAGCTATATGTGTCAAACAGAACAAAAAAAATCCCAATAATAACAACAGTAGCAGCAAGAACAACGACCATTTATTGAGCACTGAGCAGCTACGAAGCACTTTCCATGCATGATCTCCTTTCATCTTCACCAGAACCTCAGGGTTGCCAGCACTATCCCCTTTTACAGATGAGGAAATGGAAAAACCGAACAGGACCAGTTTGTATGTAGACGAATTTTTCTCTAGTTAGCCTCAGCCGCAGCAACCTGCTGCCATCCTGCTGGAGTAGAAACCGGGCCCTGCGGCTGCGCCGTCCCCCCGCCCCCGGCTTGCCCAGGTCAGACCCTACTGGGCCGGGCCTGAGCCTTGGGCGCGCCGAGGAGCAGCATCTACGTCTCCGTCTCCCTGCGTCACCTTCTGGTCGCTACCGCGGTCACTGAAGTCCCCTTCCCCTAAATGAAAAAGCCAAAGGTCTCCTCAGGGCGAGGAGGGATTCTGAGGGCGCCCCAAGGGAGAGGCCCTGAAGCGGTGGCAGCAGGAAGCCTCTGCCACTGACCCCTCCACATCCCTTCTGAGGGCCCGGGCCTAGAGACTCCTGAGCTCCCCTCCCCGAAAACCTCAGTAACACTGGCTGCGGGAGGGAGGGGAGCCGGGAGGACTGGTCGTGACCCTGGGGACCTGGGGTCAGCCCCTGCTCGGTGGGGGCCTGCTTCTCCCCTTCCCTCTGCGGCTCCCCCAGTCGTGCTCTGTCTCTGTGTCAAATAGGTACATAAAACCTTACAAACGAAACCGCCTGCGGTAAGTGCCCGGACCAGATCCTGTGCCCGGTGCTCAGAGCGCCACCGAGGTCCGCCGTGGGCCTTCAGCCCTTACCCTGCCCAGCTCCACGCCAACCTCCCCCCCTCTCCTCCCAGAGGACTTAGCCTAGAAGACGGGTGCCCCTTGGAAGCCCTACAGGTCCCGTCTCGGCTGGGGGTGAACTTCTCCTCTGCTCCGTCCCTCAGCTCCACGCCTACCCTGCCTTTTGGTCACTCGTCTTTCTGTTCAACATCTGTCTAGCTGTTTGCAGTATTAAGAAAGTAATAGATATTTGTCCTCCAACAAAGGGGAGCTGAAGGTCGTGACAAAACGCCACAGTGCGCTACAAGGAAAAGAAAGTAGGTGCCTACAAGTCAAGTTGTGATGATGCAACCTAAGCCTCAACCCTTCGTATCGCAAAATGTAGAGAGACTAGCTAGGCAGACACATTTTAACTTGGGGTTCCTGGCACCTAGGGAGGTCATGAACCCCCTGCAATTATGTGTAGGATAACTGTGCTGTTTTGGTTTCCCTTTTCTATTCTTGTTTTTCTGGGAAGAAGTTCCTAGCTTCATTGACTTCTCAGGGGAGAATAACTTATTTCTATCTCCAACTCCTAGAAAAAGGCCTGACGCGTAGTAGGAACTCAGTAAACCTTTGTTGAATAAACGAATGGATGAGGGGGTCTGAGCTCTACAGCATCTAATTTTATAGATGGAGAAATTAAAGCCTAAGAAGGGTACAGCTGATGTTCTGTGGGGTCCTGAAGCTGAGGAGTCAGAACCAGACAGACCGAGCCCTTTCAGTCCTCCGCACTGCTAGACAGTCCCGGGGCTTTGCTTTTGAACCTAGCTGTAACTTGCGTTTCATTTTTCTTTCTCTCAAACCCATTGCTTTTTAAGCAAAGAAAAGCATCTCGTTTCCTAGCCAGAAGCTGCCCGCCAGTGCCTGTCCCAAAGGGGAGACCCGGTGGGGGAGCCCACGGTGGGGGGAGGCCAGGAAAGGAGCAGCAGGGTGGTGTCTTGGGGAAGGCGCCCGGTGGCTGCTCTTCCTGGGTGCTGGGGCCCGCTCCCCACGCCTCAGACCCGCTGTCCCTGGTGGAAGTACGGAGAGCTGAACCAGTGGCGTCAGCTCCGGGCTGGCAGTAAGCCTTAGGCCGAGGCCGATCAGGCCCTACAAGCAGAGGAGGTGCAGCATTCTGAAGATGTCCGAGGAACAGGATCACAGGGTCCCGGCCTGGTCTGGAAGTGCCTTCTGAGGGTCCTCCTCACTTGGAAAGTGATTAGGAGACCCTGGGAGACTCGGAACTAGACCTTACTCCCCCCCCCCCCCCCCCCAGCAGCTCACAATCAGGCCCAGCAGGCAGGAAGGAAGAGAGCCCAAGGCCACCCAGAGGCGAGGACAAGGCAGAGGGGCCCGGGCCCCTGGAGCCCCTTCACTCTGGGGCAGTTTGTGAAAGGGACCAATCCCTTGAATCGTATGACACAGCACATTTCTCGTGCTGAGGACTTCTTCAGCAGACGGAGGCCAACATGGAGGCTCTGAAGAGCAGGCCCTGCCGGCAGAGACAGAGGGAGGAGCCCTGCCTGGCCTAGGGATGCCTCCAGAATGCTAATGGCCAGCAGAAGAAACTTTCGGTAAACTCTTCTTTGAACCCTGGCTTCCTAAATGCAAGTCATTTTGGAAGGGAATCCGTTACAACACCCTGGGTTGTGTTTATTGATTAACTTATTATTTGGCAATGGTAGGAAAGATTTAGTAAAAAAGAAAGAACCCAGAGTAGACCATAAACAGTCGGAGTGCGAGCCCCAGCTGTGTGACCTTGGTAAAAGCACCCAACCTCTCTGAACCTCTGTCTGGATTTATAACATGAAAGTATTGGTCTGTATACCCTCGAGGCTCTTGCTAACTTGTGCATGCTCCAGATTACATCTAAACAGGAGGTTTAACCCACTGACAGATTTTTTTTTTTCAAACATGATCAGAAGAGGTTACCCTTCAGGCAAGAAAATCCCATCCCTGTATTATTTTCTCAGCCTTCTCTGCAATGAAACTGAAATATCGGTGGGGGAGGAGGAGCTAATAACCATTTGGAGTGAACAACAACCCTACTGCCCAAAGACAGATGTTGTTAACTTCAGATCCTTACATTAAAAGGGGAACTTAAAGGGAGTTAGGGTCAATGAAGGATTTGAAGACCTTGTCCTCACTTTACAGGGTAGGACTGCAGAGGATTCCAGTCAAATTTATTTCTTCTTTGAGTTCCACTTTCAAAATGTAAACATTTCAAACAATCCACGTAGCAGCCATTCAATTCATACAGCAAACAGGCCTGTCCTATAATCAGCTGAAGGTCTTGCATGCAATTTGCTTCTGTTCTGCCCCAAGCCTCAAGTCCCCCTCAAAGATTTCCGGCAGTTTCCTACATTTTGCTCACGTAACATCCAAGGATTAGCCAGGTAGCTCGCTCTCTCCCTTACAAATCCAACAGCCTTGGACTTTCAAAGTTCTCTGCCAAGCTCTGCACTGAATTCCCCCATACGAATTCACAGTAGGACTCTGAAGCTCAGAAAGGCAGCTAAACAAGAGCTCGATAGCAGAGGATTGTGCTGGTTAATAGGAAAAGTAAATGTATCGAGAGTTTAAAGCCTTACCCCTCAAAAAAAAAAAAAAAAAAATCAATGACCTAAAACTTTTCCTGCCTGTCCTATGCTCAACTTCAGTGAAGGAGAAAGAACTCAACACTTCCATTTCTTCAGAGAAACTGGGCTCAGCAAATAACCTTGCCAGGCCGTACCTCCCCGGGGCCTCGAGAGGTCAGAAATAGCCCAGGAGGTCGGGGGTGGCGGGGGACCATGTGCCCCACTGAGAAGTCCTGCACCCCTCAGTGCTGGGGGCCTGCACACACCGGGGCCCAAGTCCTGCCAGAGGATAAAACAGGAAGGGGGCTGTCTCGGGGGGCGCTGTCTTTCCTAGTGGCCTCTGTGACGGGTGCCTTTCTTTGCCAAAAGAAGCCACTAAGGACCGTCCCCAAGCACTGGATCCCTGACTTCCCTGTGTCGCATTGCCAAGTGAGCAGTGTGTGTGGGTCTCCTCGGTTCTGCCCAGGCCAAGGGGCCCTGGGCTGGGGTGTCTTTCACTCACCTGGGACTCGGGCGCTCATTCGTTCAGACTCGCCAGTCCGTGAGGCCTCTGGGACTCCCTCCTACCGTGGCCACCCCTCGTGTAGACCTCCGGCTGGCTGTCGGGACAGGTCTGACTACCTAAAAGGGAAAAAGATGGGGAGGGTTACTCTGCTGGCTCAGGAGACGAGTGACAGAGCTGGGGGGCAGGGACATTTCATGGGAAGTCAAGGAGGGGGCTGCAAAGCAGGGATGCTGATGCCCCAGGAGAGCTCTCCAGGGATGCCCGCCAAGCACCCGGGTTGGAGAAGTCTCTGGGACAAAGGAGGTCTTGGCCTCAGGTTGCAGCAAGTGTGCCCAGGATTCTTGGATTCCACCTCAGCCCCTTCCTTTGCCTCCAACCTCAGGCAGCTGGGCGGAAGGACTCAAAGCAACCTCAGGTGTTGGGAAGAGGACAGAAAGGCCAAGGGGGAAAACCTGGTTGTGGTCACAGGTGCGGAGGAACGCGGGGGACTGCATGTGCACCCTCACCCCCCGCCTTGGCCAGGCCGGCCCAGCCACTAGAGGGCACAAGGCCGGGGTGGGGTGGGGGTGCCTCCCCGTGGTGCCTGCACCCCTTCCTTAGCTCCAGAGACAACCTCTGGCCTTGCTCTTCCAGCACAGCAGGAGACTAAGCTGGCTGAGGGCTCCCTGGGGGGCTGCGAGACCCCCTGGGCAGGGCGAGGGTATGGGGAGGAAGGGTCTCCCGCGGTCACCCCGACCTCGGGCCCTCCGTAGGGGCGCGAGGCCCACATCAGGTGCCAGGGCCTGGAAGTTTCCATCAGGCCCCTGGCTCACCGGGTGACGTGGCTGTTTTCAAGAGGGGTGTGCTTCAGCCGGTCGAGGGCCCTAAGCTAGCACCCCCCCTTCCCAGCAAGGCGGGGTGGGGAGGGGGAGACCCGGCCTCAAGCTACGCCTCCGCCTGCAGGAGGAAGCAAAGCGGCCCCAGGCCCCAGACTAGCCCTTACTGCGGGGGGCGGGGGTCCTCCCCTGGGCGCCCCACGGCCGGCCCAGCCCCCCCCGCAGGCCCCCCGGGCCGGGCGGAGGGCGAGCAGCGGGCGCGGGCTCGGGAGCTGCGGGCGCGGCCGCCTCGAGGCAGCAACAGTTGTCCGGCTGAGCCGGGGAGCCGGGCCTCGCTGTGCGCACGACGCCGGCCGGCCGCGGCTCCCGAGCCCCCGGCCCCGGCCCTGCCCCTGCCCCTGGCCCTGTCCCGGGGTGGGGGGGGCGCGGGGCCGGGCCGCAGTGACCCCGCAGCGCGGCCCGGCCTCCGGGGCAGGTGCGCTCTCCAGGGCCGCCTGGCCCAGCTCTGCGGGAGGTCGCGCTCCGGGGGGGGGGGGGGAGGCGCGGGCTTCGGGCCGGGCAGGGGGCGAGGAGGGAGCCGGAGCCGAGGAGGAGCCCGGGGGACCGGGGGCGAAGCTGTCCTTAGGCTAAGGCCGCCCCTGCGCGCATCGCTCGGCCCGCAGCCATCGCTCCACAGACGGCCCCGGCCGAGAGGCAGGGGGGAAGCCCCCCGGGCTTTTGCTCTCGCTCCATCTCCTTTGCACATCTTAGGGCCCCTTTTACTCTCTCAGGAAACGCAAGCAGGGAGGGAAAATCTCCTTTATCTGGGGAGAGGGGCTCTGCGGCAGCCCTGGAGGCCGCCGTCCTCGCCCGCGGAGCCTTCCCGCGGCGCAGCCGGGAGAGGGTGGCCGTGCCCAGCACGCCCAGACTCCCAGTCCTCAGGCCTCCCGGCACACGGCGGAGTCTGGGTGCCCGGAGCGGCGAGGGGCACGGGGCTGGGCGCTCCCACCGCCAGGCAGCGGGGGCTGGGGCGCGGGGGCGGCTCGGGCCCTCCCCGAGAACGCGAAGCTTCGCGGCCATCGGGTCTCGGGCTCCCCCATCCCTAGACTCATCCTCTACCCGTGTTCCTCCCTGTGGGCGCCGGCCAGTGTCTGTGTGTCCTTCTGGCCCAGTCCCTAAGGGCGTCTAGCACTGTCTCTAGCTGGCGAAGGACACGGGGCGCAGAGCACGGGGAAGGCCTGATTTGTGCCACTTGTACCCCAAGTGCCAACGACTGCAAGGGGAGGAGGGGGACCCCCAGGCAATCCTCAGCCCTGCAGCTCCGCTCCCCTCCCCAGGACGGGGCGCCTGGAGAGGCCAAGGCAGGGCTGCTGCTGCTGCTGCTGCTAGGCTGCGGAGTCGGGTGCAAGCACATCTCTCCAAGGCGCCTTCTCTGCGGGGCTTTCCCCAGCTTTCGCCTGTTTTACCCCCTTCCGTGCTACTTAGTTTGGAAAAGGATGAGATGGGAGAGACCTGAGGCTGCCAAACGCCCCAAATTAGGTTGGAAGCAGGTGCGGGGGGTAAAAAGAGTGCGGGGAGCGGGCGGCGCCTGGGTGTTCTCCGTCTTTCGGAGCTGCCCAGTCCCCCGCGGCCGCCGCACCTGCGGGTCCCCCACGCCGGGGCAGAGGGCGCCGAGGGCCTCCCGCCCCTCCCCAAGGGCTTCCCCACCCCTACATTGCAGACCCGGATCATCAGGGCGAAAACGCCCAGGACGTGTCCCAAACTGGTTCGCATCCCAGCTACTGACTTGGCCTTCAGACCGGGTCCCTTTTCTTGCAGGGGGTGGACGGGGTTATGCGGGGCGTGGGCAGGGGCGGGGGTGGGGGGAAGACACAACTTCTGTAAACTTTTATTGTATTTTAGCTTCTTTCCACTTCTCGGGAAACACACGCGCACCGCCTGCTTCCCATTCCCCCTGTGATACAAAGTCGATGTAGAAGTTGGGGGCGGGGGACCCGCGCGGAGGACGGGCGGGTGACCAGTGCCCCCCGGGAGCGCGGGGAGGACGCGAGGGAAGGAAAGGACCGTGTGTGTCTTCCGTGGAACGCGGGGAAAGGGCCGGGAAGGCTCGGGTCGAGCCGCTGCGGGAAGGTGCGGGCTCCGGCCCTCGCTGCTGGCCGCCGTCCTCTCGACGAGCGCGCCCTCCGCGAATGCTTTTTGGGGTAAGGGCTTCCGGCTATCGAGTTATGTACAGCAAGCCCAGACCGCAAAAAGATTCGCGAAGGGCAGAGTCTGCCGGCGTCTTCGGTCCGCCGCCGCCGCCGCCGCCGCCTCCAGCCCGGGGTGGCTCCGAACCCGGCGCCGAGCCCGCCGGCCTCCCCTGCGCGCTCCGCCGCTGCTCAGCCTTCCCGCCCCGCGCCCCCCGCGCCTCCTCCACGCCGCCCGCGACCCCCGGCTCGGCCCGCACAGGCGCGAGCCAGGCGCGTGGAGGGCGAGGAGGAGCGGAGCGCGGAGGGGAACCAGGCACCCCGGCGCCCGGCCTCCACCCCGTCCGCGCGCGCGGCGCCCCGAGCCTCCCCGCCGGGCCGGCCCACCAGCCCGCGGCCCCCTCCGGGGCTCCGCCAGCCCCGCTGCAAGGTCGCGCATCTCCGAACAGGTACAGTTCGGATTCCCCCTGCGCCCGTTCCCGTCCCTCCTAGTCCCCCAGCCGAGGCTCCAGCCGTGACTACAGGCGCTGCGTAAAGAGAAAAACTCCCCCAGAGCACTAAATAAATACAGACCAGGCCGCCCGCTCATTGGTGCGGACTAAAATCGTCACCCACCAATCAGGGCAGAGCTCACATTTCCCCCTTTTTTTTTTTTTTTTTCAGAAGGGGGAGGGAAGGGGAAAAAATATTTCCATTTCTAATTATTCAACAAAACCCAGACTGGAACACGTTAAAATCTTGTTGTTGCAAAAAAGCTGGCCGGGACCCCTACCTCCGCCCCCCCCAGTCCAGCCCGAGTGAGCGGAGGGGTGCAAGATACAGAGCAAGGGAGGGTGAAAGAGAGAGAGAGAGAGACCTCTCCCAACGGGATCCAAGCCAGAAGATGCAGACAGAAAACGACAGGCAAAGATGAACATAAAATAAATCCAAACTCCACGATAGTCAAGCCTATTTCTAGAAAAATGAGAATGTCTCAATCTCCCCCCCCCCAAAAAAAGTTCTGAATGCTCAAGAGCGGTGGTGAAGCTCCTCCCTCTGCACCCTTCCCCAGACCCGTCTAGATATGGGGTGTCTCGTGGCCCACTCGCCTCAGCTGCCCTTGCGCTGCTGCAGCCCCCCCCTTCCTCCCCATTCTGCAGATGGCTGAGGGGAACAACAAGGGACGAGCCCCTCGCGGGTCGCCGGCTCCCACAACCGCGGGAGATTCCGGCCTCTGCAGAAGGAAAGAGCGGGGAGGGGAGGGGAGGAGGGCGATCTCTGGCGTGCGTCCTCCCTGCTCCCGCTCCCCCTCTCCCCCGCGGCCCCCGCGGCCCCGCCATCCATCCAAACTTTGAGGGGCTGCCCTCCTTCCTCCCACCGCAGCGCCGCCCTTCCCGCGTCGGCTCCGGCGCGCCCTCCCGCCCCCCGTATCCAAGAAGGGCGTGGGCAAGGGAACGTTCCGAGCACCTCCCTCCCCAACGGGAGTCTCCCCGCCGCCCCCGCGGGGGAAAACTCAGCCAGGGTGGGATGCTGCAAACAGTGCAACAAAGTTGCCATATTTGTCCCCTGCCTGCCCGGGATCGACGTGCGGCGGGCGCGGGCGCGCACACACTCCTGCTCGGCACGCCCGGGACGGGCGCCCCTGGACGGAGTAGCCCGCGTCCTCGGGCGCCTGTAGACCCCCCTCCCCGCCCCTCCATCCCGCTCCAGCCTCCTCCATCCCGCTCCATCCCGCTCCATCCCCGGCCCAGCACCCGGGGCACGGCCGCCGGAGACGCGCGCGCACACGCCCCCCGAGCGTTCGGGGGGCTCCCGGGTCTGCGCCCGCCCCTGCGCCGCGGGCCCACGCAAGGAAAAGTTGCGCGCGGCCCGCCTGCCGCGGGCGCGCCCCCCCCCCCCCGCCCCCCGCCCCGGCTCCTTACCTGGGCCCGGGGCCCCGGAGCGCGCCGGTCCCGTCCGCACTGCAGCCGGCTCCGGGAGTCCCTTCCGCGCGGCCCGCTCCCCCCGGCCTCCCCGCCCCCACGGGGCCCGCCCGGCGGCGGACAGGCTCTCCAGGTAAGTATATAAGTTACTGTACTGTGTGGGAGGGTCACGATCTCGGTAATTGCCGCTCCCCGAGCTTAACCCCTGCGTTCCTGCCTTCCTCCAACTTGTTGAGGACTCGTCGGGCCGCGGGCGAGCGAGCGAGCGAGCGCGCCGGCCGGGAGGGGGGCTGGGGCAGAGGGGGAGAGGGGGAGAGGGGGAGAGGGGCCCGGGCCGGGCGGGGAGAGCGAGACGGCGGGCGGCGCCTCCAGATGCCCCCCCCCCGGCAGCGGTTCTCATTGGACAGGTCTTCCCCCCACCCCCGGCTCCCCCGGCTCGGCCCCCCCCCCCCCCCCCGCCGTCTCCCATGTAGGGGACGTCTCCAGGCAAAGTCACGATTCCTTCTCAGTTCGGAATGAACTGTGACTAGAGCCATGACGCAGCCAGCGCGCATTACTCACTTTTTGCAGTCACGACTTGGGAATCCGTGCTGGCTCCAACCAAAATTACACCGCTGCCATTGAATTATTTAATAGGATCCAGTCCGGGGGTAAACTTGTGCGTTGTGCCGAGGGATGGGGGAAACGAGGACAGGAGGCATCCCCCCTCCTGCTCCAGGACTCCTGGACCCCCTCCCCTCCCCACCATCATCCCTGCTCCATGTGCTGCAAGTGTTTTCTTGCGCTACTACCCCTCCCGGGCCGGCCGCTCCACCCACCCCCCATCCCCACCCCCAGCTAGTTTCTTTGCAAATGTGCCAGAATTTGTAAACACGACCACGCAACTTTGGGGACCGAGAGGGGCGAGGCTGGGGGGGGGGGGAAAGGAGTGGGTCCGGGTGAATGACGAGGAGGCCGAGGGGTGGGCCGAGAGCTGCGAGCAGCTGTGGTTGGAGCTGAATTGCCCAGGCACCGTGTGGGCTGCAGCGTTATTTGTGTTATTCTCTGCAACATCAGTAACAGCCCTTGTTACTATTGTGAGTCGACGAATACTCAGTCTCTCTCGGCCGGGGAGCCTTGCAGAGAGGGACTGCTCCTGGACTAAAAATAACTGGACCCACCCTCTGTATTCCCCCCTCCCAGGGCTGCGCCTTGGGTGCCCTGCCTGGGGGTCAGGTCACGGAAGCCAGAGACTTGCTGGTTCAGAGCAGGGCAAGGGGAGCGCAGAGCATCTGGGCTCTCCTCCTCTCTCGGCTGAGGGCTATCCCCTCCCCAGATACTTACCTCACCATCCCGAGTTTATTTTTTTTTAATTATGTAGAAAATATCCCTGTATACAAACAAGCTTATTGCAGATCTGCAAGATTCATCCCCCCTAACGTGTACGGCCCACCTTTGTGGGCCAGTTAGAGGATGCATTTTTTATTATTCCTGGAGGAGGACTTAATCAGTATGAATGTCTTTGTGTGCGCGTGATATTCATCCCCCCTCTGGCCTCTGATAACCTTCCTCCCTCCTCACCTGTCTGGCTACAGGTTTGGTCAAAGTGTCTGGAGCTGACTGCAATGAATCTCACTCTGGGTCGAGCCCAACCCCAGGGACTTGACCGACTCCGCAATAACATTTGGCGACTTGGGGAAGAACCCCCCCATTCCCCAGGTTCCCTCGGAGCCGGTTTCCAGAAGCCCTTTGGCTTTTGACTTTAAGGCGCCGCGCGTCGTTCCCAAGCCTGGATTCTCTGCGCATCGCACCAGCAACTCCTGTGCTTTGGTTTCTAATTCATTCATTCCACAACTCATTTGGGGCTCCTGTGACTAGGACGCGAAGGAAGGGGAGATAGTAAGAAAAATGCCATAATGCACAGACACATCTTTACACACCTTACGGGGGAACTGCAGGATGTGGGGGGCATGAAGGGGGAGGCGACAAGGGTCCGAATAAAGCAACCTATAGCCTCTTATTTTGAGAGTCACCATCACCGGAGAGAAATCTTTCAAACCCACTGGCGGGAAGGTGCAGGAGCTTGGGAATGGAGACCCAGAGAGGGACTGGCCTTTGCGAAGAAAGCTGGTGAGCAACCGGCTTTCGGTTCCTGGAGCGCTGGGCCCTGGCTCATCCTCGAATCTAACACTTGGCTCCCCCCTCCTTTAATTTTTTTTTCCCTTTCCTTCCCACTCACCCCTCCTTTTCCCCAAAGCTCTCGCCGAAGTCACGACTCTCCCCTTTGAACATCCTTAACCCGCTCCTTTCCGCATCCCTCTCCCGCAGCCGGGGCGGGGCTCCCCGCAGCTGGCGCCAACCCCGCCCCCTGGCGCTCGCAGCCGGGCTCGCCGCGGACCGAGGGATTTTCAGCACCTGCCTCGGTGGACAGCTGCCGCGCCCTGAGCCGCGGGGCCGGGCTCCCCAGCCTCGGCTCCCACCCCAGGGAAGCCTGTCCAGGGAGCAGAGGTTGTCCCTCTCTTTACCTCCCGGCCCCATCCATGCAATTTTAATCTATATCACATCGCCTCCATTAATCTCGAAGCGAGATGGTCCATTAAGTGGGATCTGGGCACCCTTCAAGGCAGAGAAAACCGGGAGGGGCGGGGGGCAGGCGAGAAAACCGGGCTCAACAGCGCCGACCCATAAAGAGAGAGGGAGTTGCAGCAGCTATTGATTCAGAGATTCGTCAGGGTGATTCCCGGCTCTGCAAGAATTCCCCTTTTCAGTTCCTTTGCATGCAGCCCCAAATCCATTATGCACACACACACACACACACACACACACACAGAGCTATGCCCCTCACCCTCCACTCAGTCCCACCCTCTTCTTCAGAAAGGGGTAGAAAGGCAGCCAAAAAAAGAACCCCAGAGCATGCACAAAGTAAGCCTCAGCTCATACTCACAGTCTGCGGCATGCACATGACATAATATTACTTACCCAAACGGGAACTCCTTAAGAGAGAGAAAGAGAAACATAGGGGGAGGGAAGAGAAAGTGGAGACAGAGAGGGAGACAGGAGAGAGGAGAGGAAAAATCCAACAATTAATTTCCAGACATAGTTGGGGGGGGCAATGCGGTGATGTCCAGGTTTTCTTCCACCCGCGCTGGCTTTTTATCCAGTACAGCCCTCGGTCTATTTCTGGAACACGATCAAACCCTGATGCTATTTTTAGCAAGAACTGAAAAAACCTCCACACACAAAGGCATTTCGCTGGAACGTTACATCCAAAACATTAAATGTGCATTAAGCGCCCCCTCCCCACTTGTTTCTGCACCACCAGACTCGCTTGCATTACTGCAGGTGATGTTTTTCAAAGCGGAAAAAAATACCCAAATATTATGTTTTCCCACCCTCCCGTTAACTCCCGTCTGCCTCTGCCTGTTGCAAGCTCCTCGCAGTCTCCCCAGCAGAAGGCTTTGGAGTGGTTGTATTCTTTTAGAGCTGCCTGTCTTCATTGACCAGATTCCCTGATTGCTGGGGGGCAGAGGGGGAGCGGGGAAAGGGGGTGCTTAGGCCCCTTCCCCAGAGGAGCTTCCCAAGCAAGCTCTGGAGTCTAACGCTATCCACGATGGAGATTCCCAAATGAGGGAGAGGAGAAGAAGCAGAAGAAGAAGAAAAAAAAAAAAAGAGCTTCCATACCCTTCCCACGTTTCCCACCCATGCTTTGCAAAATCGCGCTGTGTTTGCAACACACCGCCTTTGGAAATGTATATTTTGAAAGCTGCATGTGCGTGCGTGTGTGTGTGTGTGTGTGCGTGTGTGTGTGTTTTGCGTTCTAGTAAATTCACTACGAGAGGGCTGGAGAAAATAGACTCCTGAAGGCAGCGCGGAGCAGCCGCCTTGAGTCTCCTCTGCCAGCCTGCGTCAGTCAGGAGCTGCTGACGTCACGCGCAGATTCTCCTCTTCGGTGGGTCGGCTTCGGCGGGGAGGAGGCTCCCGCTCGCACTCGGCGCTTTGTGCTCGGCGCGGGCGGCCGCCACCCGGGCGTGCTGGCTGCTGCGGCCCGAGGGCGGGCCCCCAGCTCGGCGCCCCAGCTCAGCCCCAGCTCGCCCTAGCTCATCCCCAGTTCATCCCCAGCTCGCCCTAGCTCGCCCCAGTTCGCCCTAGCTCGCCCCAATTCATCCCCAGCTCGCCCCAGTTCATCCCCAGCTCGCCCTAGCTCATCCCCAGCTCATCCCCAGCTCATCCCCCAGCTCGCCCCAGTTCAGCCCCGGCTCGCCCCAGTTCAGCCCCAGTTCATCCCCAGCTCGCCCTAGCTCGCCCCAGCTCGCCCCAGCTCATCCTCAGCTCATCCCCAGCTCGCCCCAGTTCATCCCCAGTTCATCCCCAGCTCGCCCCCAGCTCATCCCCAGCTCATCCCCCAGCTCGTCCTCCCACCCGCCCCGGACCCCCCGCAGCCCCGCGCGACCCGGCGGCGGCGTCCTTTCCCCGCCCTTCGGCGGCGGCCGCGCCCGCGCAGGCAGGCAGCGAGGGCCGTGACTCGGGTGGATCTGGGCGCCGGTGGGGCAGAGCGCCCTGGCTCCGCGAGTGACGCAGGCGCCAGCTCCTAGGGCCGCGCGGTGCCCCCGCTCTCGCCTCCCCCCCGCCCCTCCCCCTCTCCAGCTCCTCTGCCCACGCATCCTGCTTGGTCTCCCACGGAATCGGCCAGCTGCAGCCTCCCAGAGCTACAGACAGATAGACTCCCGGGCAGGGACAAGCGAGCCTGCAGCTGCACGCGCACACGCACACGCGCGCACACACTCCCCTTTGTAAATGGCCAGCAGCGTTTAGGGGCTCCCCGGGATGGGGGGCTGCTTCCCAGGCCCTGGGCCCCAGGAGTCACGGGGGGGGGGAGGGGAGGGCCGGCTCGCTGCTGCAGCCTCACCCCCTCCTCACCACGCAAAAAGGGAACCCACCTCCGCAGATATCCTGATGGCAGGGGAGTCGCCAATAAACAACTTTTGTTGAATGGTGAGGGAGGAGAAAATTCAACAAAGATGCAGATGCTCAGTCCCCAGCGACATGACCAGAACTTTTAAAGACTAGGTGATGGCTTACCCTTTCTCTCTCTCAAAGACCCACAAAGAGACCTTTTATTTTTTTCTTCTTCTTAAAATAATATCCCTGAAAAAGGAGCCCAGTGGATCAGTGCTATTTTTAAACCTATCCGAATGGAGCTTGTTTCCTGAGGGTGACAAAGTGTGTGTGTGTGTGTGTGTGTGTGCACGCGCGCGTGCACACTCACATGCCTCGGTGTGTTGGTTCTGAATCTGAAGGTTTCAGCAGAAGACCTGCCACACCTCAGTATGACAAAGGGTTTAGGGATTGGCGGAGTGATGGAAGTGGGAAGAATTCCTGCAAATTGAAGGATCTGAACAAAATCACACCCTACAGGGATTACCCTGCCCAAATCTACACAGCATCCTAGACCCAATTCACATAACCCTTGCCCGGACAGGCAGGGGGGACACTGGAAAGCAGAGACCTGGCTTGATACCTGGTTTATCACCTTTATTCACCCTCATCCTTAACATTTCCTGACAGTGGTTTCCCTTGATGCCCATAAACAGTCTTCCAGAGGTTGGTTACCACTACAATCTGGGACACCAGGCCTGGGAGTGATCATGGGCGGACCTTCCATCAGTGTGACCTTTAATACCCTATCTTCTCCCTCTTCACACCTTCCTAGGCTTCACCGTAGCTTGCCTCAGAGATTTTGATTTAAGCTTAAGCCCATGGTGTACCCTCAATTCCTGTCTGTGGATTAAGTTCTGCCTACCGAACAGAGACAGAGGGCAGCAGCCCATCAGCAGCTGCTTATTTTTAGCTCCACGAATGCATGTATGAATGTAAGCTAGAATGGGGCTACAGGGGGAGGTGTGCAGTCAGAAGAAGTATCAATGGGAGGTAGGCGGCCCTGGGTGTTGCACTGAAGGTGGCTTATCACATGGTATCATGACATGTGGCCTGATGGACAGGAAAGCTTCCCTATCATGTGGCAGCAGCATTTCAGGGCAGCCCTCTTGGAGTCATGAAAACGCCAGGCTAAGGATGATTCTAAAGGCACAAGAGTGGGTAATGTTTCTGGAGACAGGAGACTAGGTATGTGCAAGCATTAATTCATATAAATGGGCACCTTCACAGAGACCATCTAATTCCTATGTAGAGAGGAGACCACTTAAAATAACGTGACCTACTTACTACGGTGGTTGGATACCATCGTGTCTATGTTGAGATCAAGGCAGGTTCATTTGAGGTCATGGTGGGGTCCCTTGACATCTTTCAGCAAACCGTGACTCTAGCTCTACCAGACGAGGTAGACTTGGAAGTAGAGGAAATGTGCTCAATGTAGCAGCCAAAACTGTACTCCTTGAGCTTTAGTGGACCTGTGGACGCAGCGTCTCCCCCTGCCAGAGGGTGCCCCTCTGCCACCACCGGGTTTTGCTACTGGGATCAAGCCTCCTGGTCAGACTGCAGGTGAGGGTGTGCCTAGGAAGCTCAGCAGAAACGTTTGCAGAGAGTTAGTCCTCAGTAGCCAGCCTCCTCCATTTCTCCTCCGCATCACTTGAGCCCCTTTGGTACACGCCTGGACTAGAGCTGGTTGGTGTCCTTGGCTTTCTGAGCTCTCCTACCACCTTTTGCTAAGTGCCATGGTGGCCAATGCCTGTTCAAGCATTCGAGCTAAGCACCTAGGGCATTCATGGACTGATGTGGAACCTCTGCACACGGAAAACCACCTTCTGTACCGCCAACCCATTCCTGGGCATCCCAAGCATGAAGACGACTCATTTCCCCTTATTCTCCCAAGAGGGCCAGTGGGAAGGCTGTTGTCACCAAGCCCTTGTAAAGAACCAAGTCTCCTTTCTTTCAGGGTCAGTGAAGCCCAGAAATGTCCCGCCTGTGTCTCTTGTCTCCTCCCCAAGCACCAAGAAAAATGCCAGTAATTAAAGTACTAGGCTTACAGAAGGAAAAAACTGCAGGTCCCAGGGGATGAACCAAGGGGAATAGTTCAACACCTCTTTGCCTAAAGGTGTTTCCCCGTGAGGTAGTAGACCTATTTGAACCTAAATAAGGGATGGAGCAGGGGAAAAAGAAGCCAGTGGGTTTTGAGCACCAGCACTGTGACAGACACTGTGCTGGGCACTTTTACATAAATGATCCAATACTTGAGGCAACTGTATGGGTGTCATCATAACAATGTTACCAACCCAACTGGGTTGTTGAGTACAGAAATCACTCCAGAAATATTAGTTATTATTCTTCCCAATTTAAAGCTAAGGAAATGGAAACCAGGTAGCTGAAGTGACTTGTCCAAAAGCCTTAAAGCTTGAAGTTGGTAAAACTTGGTATCCGATAAAATTCATATCTGCGTGGCTCCAACACTCATGCCTGTACCACTCCATCATGGGGCCTCTATTCCAGGGCCTGGTCTCTTATATCCCAGTTCTAGGCACCATTGCATAGAATTGCAGATGTCTGGGACTTTCTTAGCAGTGGCCTGAATAATGAAACTGATTCATTCTCCCTTTGCCAGGAGAACCACCCCCCTAAAAGGCCAATCTGTGCGTGAGAAGAAACCCCCTCCAAGTCTACCAAGGAAAGCACCTGCTGGCTCAGCCTCATCCAAAACTCAAGAGATCTATCCAAAGCCAGCCAGTGTGGAGAGGAGATGCAGCAAACTTTACGTCCACCCAGCCATGTTTACTCCTCCACTGAGGAAGCAAGCCCTTTGTGTGGCCCTAGGGAGGAGTTAGAAACCCCCCAGTCCAGTCTTCCAAGAAAGCTGTCTTTAGGGGAGAACAGCAGTAAATATGCATTTGGGTTGGCCAGTGATCCAAGTTCTCCTGTCCTCCTTTAGAAACTGGCATCCCTGCTCATGTTCCCGATTCTGAAAACTTCAGGAGCTAAGGCATTAGCACCATGGGGGAGATGAGCCACAGCATGCGTAATGCAAGCTGTTCTACGATCCCCTTCCCCTGTTAAGTACGTGTTTTCATTACTTACCCTGATCGAGGTACATTCAGTCTTGGGAAATACTTCTTAGAAGCCAGCATATTTGGAGGTTTGAGAGTGACATTTTTAGGGACCACTTGCACGCTGGAAGAAAGGGACTAGAATCCCACCACCAACCCCCGTTTTTTGTGTTGCCACCAGCATTCAAAATTCTCAGCTTTCCACCTCCAAACAATTGCAGTGTTCAACTTCAGAACAGTTAAGACACTATCTCTTCTTCACACACCTTCATTATCAAGGGGCAAGCTCTTTCAAATGCCTTCCTCCCTCCCTACGCTACTCTGCTAGACACCCCAGAGAACCAGATGATAGGGTTTCCCATGCCTTGTCAGATGAAAGGCACATTTGGGAGAAGGGACTCAGAGGGTCACCCAGGAATATCTAGAGTGGGTTTCATGGTGAGGATCTAAGCAAAGACGAGGAAGCCAGAGCAAGCACACAATAGGTGACTAAAGCTACAGAGGTAGTGTGGGGTAGGGCTCAGGATGCCAGCATGCTCTAGTTTAGCAGAGGCTAAATAGAAGAGGACCAGAGCTTGAAAAGCACAGACTATAGGGGGGAAAAACTCTCTGAGGGGTGCTTCAAGATGCCTCTGTGAGTTTGGCTCTAATTTTGTGGTTGATAGACCGTTGCCTACCATACGTGAATTTGGTAGGTGGGAAGAGCTCAATCACGAGTTCATGAATTAGCTACACTTTTTATCTTTTCACTGTTGAAAATGCCTTGAAACTAGCTGCTTGGATCACTATATCTGATAGGCCAACAGGAAAAAAATGGGCTCCACATTTCTTTAATTGGTAGTCCAATAAATACAGGCTGTGGCGCAGAGCAAGAATGCACTAACATATTTGCTGGACTGGCCAGTTTTTTTGTACTTATTGGCAAGGCTATGAGTTAAGTAACAGATTGAGTCTGAATCATGTCATGAGATGAGAGACTTGCAGCTCACCTGTGAAAACCCGGCATCTTCCATTAGCTCTGGCTTACCAATAAAAGTGGAAATAAAATGAGGTGGATATGATTTCTGGGTATGGTGGGTTTTCCAAGAACCACACTTTTTGTAGTGATTGTCTTTGAGAAGGAGAGCACAATGACCTAAACAAATTCTGATTTGGTCAATCCTGGCGTCTGTTTTATGGATGAGATTAGCATTGTGAGGCCGGACTAACATCTATCGCTTGGCTGGGGATCCCTGAAGGGCATTTGGGTCAATAAGAAGCAACAGCAGACAAATCTTACAGCCTAACAGGGTGGATCTCATGACCACTGGGCTTCTAGACAGTGCTGGCAAATGTCACTTACCTCACCATCCAGGAACCTGTGGTTCAGAACCCATGAAGAAAAGCCTTGGGCCTCAAATGAGAATGTCTAGAGTGAAGCCATCACAATGTGGTAAAATGAAATGCAAATTTAATTGGAGGGGGGAAAAAAAGTCTAGATGATTCCATCCTATGTTCAGGGGCAGTCCAATTCTGAGAACCTTTCTCCTTCTCTTCTTCCTACCTCCACGTTCTCAGTCAGTCCACACAGTCTTTCACTATAAGCTCTTTCACTATATCTGACTGAGATGAAGGGATTTCTGGTCTTTCCTTCTAGTTTTAACTACGTCACACCCCGATACCTTGAGTACCTTCACTGAGTGTGACTGCTCTGGCAGAGAGTCTTGCACCTTCAATTAGGATGGGCTGTGGCTTTCCTGACCTAGGGACTGACGGCTGGGCTGCTGGGCATGAAGCGGGGATAGGAGAGAGGGGAAACTAACGTGAGCCATCTGAATATAACTCAGCAGGGAACTTGCCAAACAGTGAGCAAAGCCGCTGCCCATGGAATGGGAGCCCGGGAGAAAGCGGGGTGGGTCGTGAATGGAAGAAGAATGGTGATCAGGACGGGGTAATTATGGCGAAGGGTTAAGAGGAAAGTGAATGTAAGCGGCAACATTGCAGAAAGCACGAGGCAAAGGATGAGGTGGGTCCTGGGTGTCTGAGGACTGCTTTGAAAACTCATCTGGTCTCCTCTTGATCACTGGCGCTCCTACAACAAGCAAGAATGAAAGGGATATGGCGTCAGCAACCTATAGTTCATCACTCACAGTTCCCTGTGAGCACGCAGTTCCAGGCTCTCCCCTCCCCTCCTTCAGTGATATTAGTTTGCCTTCCCTGGGAGTGGCCCGGTCTGGGGTGGGGGGTGAGGGGGCAGATCCTCAGGGCTACAGTTGGATAAAGGGATGCTCAGCCTTACCAGCAGATGGCCAAATAGGAGTTCACTTTAGATTGGCAGGTCGGGACCAACTTAATCACCAAGAAGTCACATTTCTGGCAAAGCAGAGCTTGTGGTAGTAACAGGCCATCCAGAGAGACCTGCTTCCACTGGTAGCTCAGGGCCAGGAAGTTACATCACCGACGAATATTTTTAACTGCACCAGTTTCTTTAAGACAGTGACAGCACCCAGAAGGTGCTGCGGAAACCCTACTCTCGGATCTGTTGCGTTATTACCAGGTACCATTCTGATCCCATTATGACATCACTCTGCCTATGGGAGAAGGGGCAGCCGGCAGAAAATCATGAGGTAGGGGTGGAGGAGGTAGGTAAACTGGGCGTGGCTGATGTCCCATTATGGAGATTCAGAGATACAGCAGTGAAATTGCGGACCCAGCACCCCACCCAAAGGGGAACGGGAATCCTGTGACTCGCCCACATCTCAAATCCCCAGAAAGAACCAACGTGGAAATGCTTTGAGTTTCTTCTGCATTAAGTGAGAAAGTTTACATCTTTGCATGGTACAGGAGAGTTGAAATAATATTTGGGATTCTCTCAGGGACCTAGATACCTTTGAAATGGGTGTTGGCGAGAGACGGGCCTTAAGAAAGATAAGTGGCCATGGAATTTCTAATTCCCAAGTGACTCAATATCAAGGGAGCTTAATTATGAGCCAGCTTGAAACAGGGAAAGCAGTGACTCAGGCCAGGATCTATATGTAAAGATCAACGACGTGGCTCCACTGTCTTTATTTTCTGCAGTTAAAAAGCCCAGTCTGGACCTCGGTTTCAACCTGCGTCAACCAGAAAGTCAGAACTGACACTGTGAGTGAAGGTCTGGTCCTGACTCTGCCATTTGCTCCTACCCCAAATCTGGAACATGTCACTCAATATCTTAAATTCCCAACTTCTATAATGAGCGTCCTGCTACCTGCCTTACCCACCTCACAAGATTTTATTTCTAAAATGTAGGTGTGAACATGTCCCACAGATTTAAAAAGGCCTCGCCTCTGTAATGGGAATTCTTCTCAGGCACCGTGGTAGTGACCCCGAGTTCTTCAGTCTGGGCATCACAGCGAGAGCACAGACTGGGCAAGCACTATCATGTACTTAATCGTCTCATGCGCTGAATTTTTTTTAAAAAGCCAGGTCGAAATGCTCTAGAATCCAGGGATTTTAGGGAACAATCCCATAGCCAGGTATCCCCTATTATATTGAGTGGTGAGAACAAGATCCACTTCTAATTTCCCGTGGGTCCCTTGGTTCTCGCTTCTCTTTGAGTTTTCACTCAGGAGAATCCTAAGAACAAGGAGGGCCCCTCAGGACGTCTGCTGGGCTCTGGTGGTGCCAGGAACTTACTTCACCTTCTAGGTTGTGGCTGCCTTATTTGTAAAAACCCCGCCACACGTGGTTGTGGTATTAAATGAGGTCATACAAGTAAGATGCCTGAGCACTGCGATGGCACCCAGGGAACGTTAGGTGAAATTATTAAGGCAGCAGAAGAGGCCAAGCTCTGGAGTCTCATCTTCCTTGGTGCCTCAGGTTACCTTAGTTTCTCCTGGGTTCAAGGCTCCGAGAAGCTCAGATGCCTCAAATGGATCCCCACCCACAGGGCAGGGCTGGAGGACCGCTAAGGAATTTCTACCAAAGAGCCAGTAGAGGGAGCTCCCAGGTAAAACTGCTCTTCTCTAGTCTACATTTGCTTCATTTCTCCCTAAAACAAATCTCTGCCCAGAGGCCACAGACTTTTTCTCTACCAGAGACCTTTTTACTGAGGGAAAACTAGAGTGCTCAGCAGAAGACCCAAACCCAATCCTGCTCTCAGAGAGCCCAGTAGTTCTGGAACTTGGGAGGCACATTGAGTCCCATTTGGCAAGGTTCAACTCTTGGGCTCCAGGTGCAACTTGGTATAGAAAGGACAGTTCCTGTTGGGGCTGAACCAAGGAGATCTGGGGCTGAGACTTTGAGGCTAACACTTCTCTCACCGTGGAATTTGGAATGTGCTCTAGCTTTCCAGTCCCCCTCTCTCCACAGATACCTAGAGTTGTAGGCACTGAAGGACCTTTATTTTAAACTTGTTACGAGGCCGTCATGAAGCCTGGCCACTGTTAAGCAGCAGGGTGAAGGAAATAGTCCTTGCCTGCTGTTAGGAGCCTTTAGACCCAAGTAGATGAGAAGCTAAATGATGGACACGGCATGTCTTTCAAAGACCTAAGGTGCTGCCGGAAAGGGGCAACATGGATTCTGCTGAGGATCTGAGCTGAGCTTTCCCCGTCCCTTCTCTGCTCAGATTCTTCAAGTCAACCAGGTGGCCCACTCTCAGGGCACAAGACCTTTCTTCCTCACACTTAGTTTCTGGCTCACAGTTAATCAATGCAATAGTAGGAGCCCCAAGAGATAGTGGGAAATATTTCTAGTCTTTCTTACAATTAACATCTGCTCACAGCCTGATTTTGATTAGCAGTGGCCTCATTTCTTTTAGGGTACCCACGGGGCTCTGTGCCTCACCTACTTACAGGATGATACATAGCTTAGGAGGAACCCAGAATGAGGCAGAGACTTGACATATAGGAAGGTTACATATATATGAGGGCTTCCTCTCCCTCCTTCTGCTGGCGTGATATCAAGATTAACTATAGCTAATATTTATTGAGTATTTACTAATCTCAAGTACTGTGCTCATAGGTAAGTAGCACCCCATTCAATCCTTACAACAACTGAGTGAAACAGTTCTTATTGCAATTTTATATCATTTTATAGTTGAGGAGCTGGGACTTAGGCTAAATAGCCTGCCTTAAGTCAAACAGCTGTTAAGTGTAGTAGCTGGTATCCTGAAATACAGGGCAGCCCCTCTTTGAGCCCTAGCTGGATTTTCCAGAACAGACAAGAGTGGAGTTCCCTTTGGTATTAGAAGTTTCCATGAGTACGGGGAACCTGGGCACACCTTAAGTCCCAACCAGGACCGATGGAAATATCTGATGTTCCTTCTCATTCCATTGTTTCCTTTTCATAGGCCAAGTATGACCTGTCTCACGAGGAAGAATTACCACCAGGCTGAAGCAGTTCACCTCCTCTTCCCTCTCTCACATAATCCCTTCGACTCTGGACTAACAGTGGACAAGAGGGACTCGTTACATCTTTGGCAGATGCGTCGGACTTCTATAACTTGGGATGAACTGAATGACCAACATCTGGGGACCTAGTTCAAGGATAGAATTCTTTAGGGCTCATGCCTGTAAGGAAAAGGCTCTTTGGGAACTGCCATTAAGAATAACCTGGGGGGGAAAAGAAAAAGAATAACCTGGGGGAGAGAGAGGTAAACTATGGATTTTATCAGCAGCTCTCAAATCATGACTTCATCAATCCTGATCTGTAACTTCGTTGGGCTCTATTTACCCAACTCTGCTTAAGGGTTAGTGTTGGCCCCTTTGACATGGGGGCTTGGACCATGTAGAGCAAGTGCAGGCTGCAGAGCAAACCTCACAGGAGGTACTCCTCATAATCCTAGATGACAAAGACCCTGCCTTCAATCACCCCATATGCTTGGCTGCTACTACCCACCCTCCTCTTGAAGTCAAGACAAGGAAGCTGTCCAGTGAGAAGGTAGGCTTCTGATGACATGGAGGAGAAAAAAAATGAAGGAGCTACTGCCTTGAAGAGCCTGAGAACCACTGGCGACAGGAAGAAGAGAGGACTCAGGCCCAGTCTTGTCTTGTCCTTTCAGCTCCATGTCTCTAGGACTGACACCAAATGTTTTGACTCATGGAATAAGTTGCTGCTGCCAGCCACCAGTAGGAGCAAATACAGAGGTTCTAATGGGCTTCAAACAATATGTTAAGTTGCAAATCGAAACACAACTTTGGTCTGGATTGTAACTCGGGAGAATTATTAATGTTTTGATTGGGTCTCAGACTCATGCATACAAGGGGCTTATTACGATTAGGGATTTATGGTCTGGTTGACTTCCAGGCCTTGAAATGGATGCACCAAGCCCTCAGCAGGGACCAGACCAGCCTGCATCATTCTGCAACCTGGCTTCATGTGCATCCTGCTTAGTTAGAGAGTATTTATATTTTCCTTGAACTCCCCTTCAAATGCCTAACAGTCCCCCACGAGGGACTTGAACGGGTGGGATATTAGGGACAGAGATGCCTTAAGAATAGAGGAAACGCTAATAACAGCAAGAATCCAACTGACCGCTTTTCATACACCAGGCAGTGTCCTAAGCTCTTCATATGTATTCATTTACTTATTGTAACCACAGGAGGTGGGTACGATTATTATCCCCATCTCATAGATTGAGGAAACAGAGAGGTTACTGAACTTGTCTGAGGTCTCCGAACTATCTAGTAGGCAGGGTTTGCATCCAGGCTCCCTGGCTTGTGTTCTGAGTCTCTCTTCTTAACAGAAAGATCTCTGAAGTGCTGGGAGGGGCTGGGCATGTATAGGTCCCAGGGGAAAAGGAATCCTTATTCAGTCTTGCGTTGTATTTGCTGTCAATTGTCTCTGGAGTGCCAGACATCGTGGGGACAAGTGGGACCAGGGAAACCTATTGTCTGAGGTCTGAACAACCACTGACCCCCTGCATCCCACAACCATAAAGGAAGACTGGTAACAAGGACAAACTTTACATTAGACTCATACATGCTTATTCTTCCAGACGCCTTAGGAGCTCCGTAAGGACAAGAATTATTCAGCTTGCTCTGAGCAGCACTCATGATATTGCATAAATTATAGGGTTGGTCAACTCTGACCCTTGCTTCAGAGATGAGGTCATGAAAGGCCAAGTGAATCACCTAAGTTCTCTAGGTTAGGGCAGCAGAACCTCGACTAGAGCCCAGCTGACACACCTGCTTCCACCAATTAATCACAGAGTCTCTGAAGACCAGGGGACAGACAAGAGAATGTAGTGGTCGCTGATGAGTACTGAAGCCCCTACCTTCTAGAGGGGGAAAAACCCAAAGGTGTTCCTTTAATCTGTCTAAGGGAAGTAAAACCTGGAGGGAGGGTCACCTTGCCCCAGGTCACAGGCCAAAGGAATGACCTCATTGATTTCTGCTCCCAAATGTTCAGCTCACCAGATTCCTTGAACACAATATAGGTGGTAAAGCTTTTAAAATTCTGAGAGTTTATAAATAGCAGGTTAATGTAGAGTGGGAGAAATCCTCATGCCTTGGTGGAAATGACTAACAAAGGAGTTTTCAGGGAGGGCTAGTGGCTATTTTACTATTCCTTAAAAAAAAATCCTCTCCCTAAATGATTCATTTTCCAAATATGTGTTAATTCAATATAGAAAAGTAAGTAGAAGCAAATATCCCTTGTAGTGAACTGGGATCCTAACTCCTGTCCTAGATTGAGGCCACTCCTTGGAAAGCAGATCTTCCCACGCTCAGTGGTTTTTTAATACCCAAGATGTAGTGGTCAGGGTAAATCCTATTGTTCTGAGACCCATGAACCCTAATGTAATCATCCCATGAGCTTCAAATAGGATGAACTGCCACAAAATCCTGGCCCCCTCACCAAACATACCAAGTGTCTGGAACAAAAAAAAAAAAAAAGTGGATTTTAATGGATGGAACTTCTTCTATTTCAAATGATATATCCACACCAATTAACATGCTCATATGAGCACATGGATGAAAGGATTCCTGACAGAATGAGACACAGGACAGAGGAATCTGGAACAGGGAAAGGAAGCCTGTGGTGGATTATTGGTCAAGCAAGGGCTTTGTAAGTTCCTAAGAACCTAGGGTTGGTAAAGGTCTTACCAAAGGAAGAATGTGAATTGCTAACGGCCTTTTTTTACCTTCTAGACTTGCCATGATGGCAAGCGGGATCCATGTCTTAATTATCTCTGTATCTTCAGAGCCTAGTATATGACATGCTGTCTAGTGGACCCTCCATACATTTTTGTTGAGTTCCCAATTTTTCATGAGGCCAAGGGGACCGGGTAAGGGGTTACTTTCTTCTGTTCTCCACTAGGAATAAAGCCACTGAAACTCAAGATCTAGAAGGAGAGTAGAAGGTCATACTTGCCTCCAAGGAATCCCTGAGGGACACTCACAATGCCCAAGGAGGACTTGGAGATTTGCCCCAGTGGATAGGAGGAAACTCAAGTCTTGCCTCTGGGCTCCATCGAGCCAAACACAGATAATCTTCTCACATCTATACTGTTGAGGTCCAGATCTGTGCTAACCATAGACTGAGCCCCTCTCCCCCTACCTGGATGTCTCCTCTTTTCAGGAAAAGAACTTACGGGCTTGGAGTTGAAGCAAAAAGTCCAGGAAAGTTTCCGAGGCCTCTCCCTGCCTTAGCAGTATCAATGGAGAAGAGTTCCTTTGGCTATCAGAGGGTAAGGTGGGGAAAGATCGATTTTACCCAGCATCTCCCAAGAGGAGTCCCAGCGTATGTGGGAAGGTCTAAGAACACCCTGGTATCTTCACAGGAGGAAGAATCCACCCAGGAAAGAAAAGCACCTGGTAGAAATGCCACAGCACGACATGCCATGAGAAGGTGCTCCCACCACTTCTCTAATGTTTCCTTGGCTCCACCAGGGACCAGAGGTACGATCATGAAAACAACAGTAAAAGAAATAACACTAACTCAGTGAGTCAGCATCATATACTTTTGAGGTAGGTACTGTTATTTCTCAAATTTTAAATGTCAAGAAACTGAGGCTTAGAAAGTTTAAATAACTTGTCATAAGTCACATAACCAACCAAATACAGAAGCCAAGACCTGAACCCAGGTCTGTCTGCCTGCAAACCTTGAACTATTCACCATCAGACTGTATTCAGGAAACTGTGAGAGTCCTACCTCCCAGAGTCTACCTCTGCTAACTGAGATGGGAGAGAGAGGAAGACATGATTTAAAAAAAATTGTAACCTCTGCTTATGGGCACACACAGCCCGGTGCAACGCCTGTATCACATACGTGGAATACTCCAGAGTGCTCTTGGACAAGCCACCTAATGTCTCACTTCATTCTCGACAGGGTAGGTATTACAGTGTGAATACTCCCGTTGTTCAGGCGAGGTAAGCAGGCCACAATGAAGCTAAATAATTTGTTCAAGATCACACATTCCCTTGCTTGCTTGAATCTATGTGGTCTGAGGCCGAATCCTTGGCTCTCTCAACTGCAGCACATACCATATATGCCATAATCACGAGACATGCTCAGAGTCAACTAGCGTTTATTAAATACGCACCATGGCCCAAGCACTGTGCCGGCCTCTTTCACAAACAATAAGTAATTATTCATCGATTGGCCTTCCCATCCACTAACTGGGCTGTTGCTGTAGCAGCTTCCAAGTCCCATAAAGGTCACACAAAAGCAGAAGAGTGATTCCTTTCCCTCTTTTCTCTAGGTACTCCTAGTAACTTAGTCTAAGCTAAATGTCTCACAAAGGGGTGTTCTCTCACCTAAAGGACCACGCAAGAACGAAAAACTAGATTAAGGCTGAAAACACAATTCTCAAAGCCCCTGAACCCACGATGGAGGGTCAACGGTGTCTTTGTTCCCTAGGTTGGATGCATTTTTAATGCCATCTGATTTCCACTCTAGTCCACCTCACATTCCTGAGGTGTCCTCTAGCTTTGCTCCTTCGAGGGTAAGGAGGCAGTTGATGACAGAAGGGAAAATTTCCTTTCCATTACGGTCCATCAGAATAATATAGGACTATCTCCCTCTTGACTCTTTGAGCCTTAAGCCCGACTGTCAGTTGAACTGTCGATGTCAGTTGAACCTACTGCCGAAGTCATTTTTGAGAACCTGCCGTTAAATGATTAGCACCGTTATTCATGAAGCAAGCTAAGTTTTATTTTATTCATGTGTAGACGGTGAAATCTAAGTACATATCAGGCAAAGGGTCTGTTTGATGGAGCCAAGCTCAGAAGTGGTGGGGAGGGACCGGATGGCTACTTCATTTCCAGGCCAGGCTCTAACCCAAGGCTTCGGCAGACTCAGAAGGGATCAGCAGATGACTTCTGTCTTCCAAGCTGTGATACTGTCACCATGAACTGGTGGGCTTTTCGCAGAGTGGGACTTGGTTAGAGGAGAAGACAATCCCAATGCATCAAAAATGGAGGCTGCTGAAGGATCTTGTTTTTTTGTTTTTTGTTTTTGTTTTTGTTTTTTTTCTCCTGCAGATGGGATTATTGCCTTGATGAGGGAGCATGAGCAACAATGTTCTCAGTCTGGTATCTGGGTTACTTCTCACCTCCTCCCGCCTAGTCTGGCTTCTTGGGTGTGCAACTTGTGTGGTCATACACGGCCCTGTGCTCACAAGGGCTTCATGCTTGGTTTACTACTCTAACGTCATTGTCTTGAAGTTGATAATTTTGCCTTTGAACTTGGGTTTTGTAAGTCAAGTCTGTGGGACAGTGGACAGTGTGCGGGTGGAGAAGATACGCGCCATGGACACGCTCCCCATCCCTTGCTGCCCGATAGTGCTGGCGGTCCCTCGAGGGTAGAGAATTCCAGTGGGAGCTCAAGAGACTCAAAGCCAGGGAGACGCAAGTCTGGGAGTAAGTGGGGGCATTGACGGTACTGAGACGTAGTGCCACTTGCTCCAGAACTCGCTTCAAACGTGGAAAGACAGCAGTGGGGTCCTTTGCAACACTAGTGGACAAGGGACCCTAACATATAGTTTCTTCTTTGCACCCCCCCGCCCCCGTATTTGCCACCCATCTATGGCAGAAATGATGATGTAGGAGGAAAGGGAAGGACTGGACAGCTAATAGGTCATTTTCCTCATCAGGGAGCCCAAGTCAGAGAGCATTGGTAGAATGTTTGCATTCAAAAAGAAATAAAACCAGTTGAGTACATTTTGTTCAATGTTTCCGTCACTCAGGTAAGAACAGGATACCTACGCACGTACGACTGATGAAATATGAATTGCATAATTCAGGTGAGTCTGCAAATAAATGCTCTTGTGTAGCACGCAACAATATAAAGATGGATGGTAAACTTCATGCTGATAAGTTACATTTTAATTTTTTATTTAGCACAGTAAACAGCAAATAAAAAACACGACAAATTGAGAGAAATACTCGAGGAAAAAAGTTTTATGTTTTAGCGCCTCTGTCAGCACTTTTTTTCCTGCTTTTTGAGCAAGGAGTCCTACATTTTCATTTTATACTGGGCCCCACAAATTATGTAGCTGGCCCTGCTCCTGCCCTGATTTTTCTTTTGAGAAACGAAGGTGAAAAAGACCAAAAAACCCCCAAAGGTGAAGCCCCGGGGCTCATGCAAAGCGCTGAAGGGAAAAGCTGCACTTGGTTCTTCTCCTGATGGGCCTACGGGCACTCGCGGCTGGGCCTGCAGCGCCGAGGACACCAGCGCTCCTGAATGAGTACGAGGAGACCCAAGGCCGGCGCAGGGTCACCAGGTGCACTCAGGGCCCAGACCCGCCCTGAGTGGGGACAGCAGGTGGAGGCGAGCGCGTGGGCAGAGAAATCCGTGCGAGGCACACACTTGTGCCCGTGGGGGTCCCGGCCCCGCAGGCCCCGCAGGCCAGGGGGCACCTGGCACCTGGGGGACCGTGACGGGTGGCTGTGCGTGGGCCTCTGGGGTCCCTGGGATGCACCGCGGGTGGCTGGGGACACCGAGGAGTTTGGGGGCCCGGGAGGACCCGCAGGGCTGCCCTGGCCACCCGCTCCTCGCCCTTCCCGTCAAAAGGGGACACACATTTGCTGACTTAGGTAAAGAACAGAAGTGACTGCCTTCCCAGAGGAATGACGCCAGAGACCCTAGTGGCCTCCGCGGCTGTCGAAGGCTGTCCCTCGTCTTTCCTGGGCACAAGGTGGGGGGCAGTGCCCGGGCCGGGGCTTCCGCAGCCGTGGGCAGTGGGTGGGGAGCACTGGCCCGCTCTCCCTCCTCCCAAGGGCGTCCTCGGGGTCGCAGTCGGCGCCCCCTGCTTGCTTAGCCCGAGGCCTCAGTCCGAGAGCTGCGTCCCCTGCCCGCCTCGCCGGCCTGTTTCAGAGTCGCACAGGGGGCGCTGGGGTTACCCCAGCTCTGGGGGCTTGCCGGCCGGGGTCTGACCTCCAGGCACCCTCCCCCAGCCTCTGTGCCACCCCTGGCTGAGGAGACTCCCTCCTCGGTGGCCCAGCCCAGTGCTCCCCTAGCTCCAGGGTGCACAGGCTGCTACTCGCCGCTTGACAGGCAATCAGCACCCCGTCTCCAACAGCGGGCCCAGTGCAGAGAGCCACTGCCCACCGGCCCTCGTGCTCCCCGAGCACTGCCCACTGGCCCCCGTGCTCCCTGGTGCACTGCCCACCAGCCTCTGTGCTTCCCAGAGCACTGACCGCCAGCCCCCGTGCTCCTCGGTGCACTGCCTACTGGCCGCTGTGCTCCCCAGTGGACTGCCTGCCTGCTCCCGTGCTCCCCAGTGCACTGCGTACTGGCCGCTGTGCTCCCCGGAGCATTGCCCACCTGCCCCCATGCTTCCTGGTGCACTGTCCGCTGGCCCCCGTGCTCCCCAGTGTACTGCCTGCCTGCCCCCATGCTCCCCACTGCACTGCCTACTGGCTGCTGTGCTCCCCAGTGGACTGCCTGCCTGCTCCCGTGCTCCCCGGTACACTGCATACTGGCTGCTGTGCTCCCTGGTGCACTCCCCACTGCCCCCATGCTCCCCGGTGCACTGCTCCCCAGCCCCCGTGCTCCCCGGAGCACTGACCACTGCCCCCGTGCTCCCCGGTGCACTGCCCGCTGACCCCCGTGCTCCCCAGTGCACTGTGGCTCCACAGTCAAATGGTGCCCCCACGTCTGTACTTAAAGGCTGTGTGGGGGTGCATTCCCCCCCCTGGAGATTTGTGTTCCACCTCCCAGAAGTGGCTGCTCTTCAGAGTGGAGGTGATTCAGCTTTCCTAGAAGATCATTTGTAGGGAAAAAAATACAGTACTACCGCTGAGAGTGCTGCCTGCTTCCCTAGATTAAAAAAAAAAAAAAACCACCAGCCACCCTGCTCTCGACACATGGAATTCCCATTGACGAGGCTCGGCCAGCACCAGGCACTGGATTTTTCCCATGAAACATAAAGCGCGGAATGAAAGGTGCGGGGGCGCCCAAGGCGTGACCTCCTTTTCAGCCTTTTCTACTCTCCGGAGGATTTGAACCCTGGCCCCCAAGGTCAAATGGCTGATGTTCAAAAGTGCCCCCGCCCCCTCCCCAGCTCCGCGTCTCTCCCCCAAGCTGCTTCCTAACAAAGAAGGGCTCAGGCCGTACAATGAAGCCCTGCTGGATTTACCCCGTTAGAGAACCCCTGGAGTCTTGGCCCAAACTCCTCTCCCAGGAGAGCCACCTGTTGCTGGCCACCCTGCCAGGGGCGGGAGAGCGCAGCCCGGCCTCCCAGGCACCCCCACCCGCAGGCCCTGCGCCCCGGCAGCAGTGGGTCCCCTTCGCGCCCGTGGGGACCTGGCGCCCAAGGCAAGGAGGCCGCCTGTGCGGCTGAGAGGCCCTGGCCAGCGCCCCCCACCCCCCGCGCAGCCCCCCCCTGCCCGTCCAGCCTCTGCGGTCCTCAGGCTGCAAAGTTTGCCAGGCGCCTTTTCAGGCGGTTTTCCTGTCCCCGACCGGCCCCAAGAAATCATGCATAAAGATTTCCCTCTACAGGTGGTTGTGAGCTGTAGCAGGTTTTGCTCTTGCAAAGGAAATGTGTTTTGTTTCTGTTTTTCTAAATTTCATTTTACCCACTAGTGGGGCTTTAAAAAAAATTTTTTTTTTCCGATCGCACCCATTAAAGAGTTAGCATTTTCCCCAAATCATGAGAAGAGAAATTAAATTCTCTATGCAAGAAATGTTACCACTACCATCACCACCGGCAGGCCCTGCCTGCCTCTCCCCACGCTCCCCCACTTTGCTCTGACTTCATGAAGCCCTTTTTTGCAACTAAATTTTCATGGGCAAAATGATGACAAGAATGAAGAGACTTGGTGAATGAGAATCAATCCAAAATCGGACAAAAGTGGGAGAAGCACCTGCCCACTACAGCATCCCCCTCCTCGACCCCCCCCCAACAAAACATTAGGATGGGGGGGTGCGGGGGAGCATCCCCTCCCCAGTTTAACACCACAGGCTCCTCTTCCAACTGGCCTGCCTCCTGCAAAAATCACATACACACAACCACAGAAATCCTGCCTGAGAAGTCTAGGCAATTGGTACAAATATAATTGTTCAGTAAAAAAGGCAGTAATCATGGCCAGTCACACAGACCTACTCCTCCAAACATCCACCAACTGACATCATAAACTTTGCAAAAGCCAAACACAAGACAGTGCATGGTAGAACCTACCTTGGCGAGCTCCTTCACTTTTTGTGCAAATGTTCCCCTCCGCGCGCTCTACATAGATTTCTAGGGAAATTTGGAAGGACTGGTGAGGGGGTGGGTGGGGTGGGGGAATGAGGGTAATATAAATAAGGAAGCATTTTAAATGCACCACGCAAAAAGCTCGGGATTTCACGTTCTGTGTCTGCACTCTTCCCGGAGCAAAGCAAAACAGTTCGCGTTCAGTGCCAGACTTGGAGGGAGAGGGAGAAGGGAGAGGGAGGGGGAGGCAGGGAGGGGGAGAAAAGGAGAGGAGAGAGGGAGGGGGAGAGAAAGAAAGAAAGGGTGGGGAAGGCTGAAGGAGGGAGAAGAAGAGGAGGAGGAAATGAGAGAGGGATGGAGGGCGAGGAGAGGGGAGGTGAGCGAGGAGGGAGGGGGAGAGAGGAAAAGAGGGGAAAGGAGGGGGAGCCGGAGGGAAGGAGAAGGAGGCAGCCCCCCGCCCACGTGCCCACCCCCACACCTCCAGGCACCTCCCGAGTAACTGATCAGAGCAAAGAACTCATCGCCCACGTTCAAAAACCGGGCTTGGGGACCGAGTCCCCATGCACACGCTCCCGGGATCTATTTATAGACAGACCCTAATAATATGCATTGCATTCTGAACGTAAATGTGTGTGTGCACGGATCACATACAGTCCCTTTGACAGGTATGATTTTTTTTTTTTTTTGGCACTGCAGTGCGTCTGATTGTATCTGTGTGGATTTTCTTCTTTCTTTTTTTGCATCAGGAAAACATGCATCAATTCCGAAGGCGTTGGGTGGGGGCAGTGTTGGGGGTCTCCGTGCTACTCAAACCCTGGCTTCCCCCCTACTCTCGCCCCCCCACCCCTGCAAAACTGGGATATTTGCAGAGTTGGGGCTATTTGAAAAGGCTCCAGCTCTGGCTCGGTGTAGCACGCCCAGTTCCAGCAGTGTGTGCTATTGACCTGCATTGACGTCAGTGCGTCATTAGGTCTCCCTTAGAAACACTGACTTTCAAAAATAGTATCAAATTAATTCAGTTGGAGCCTGGTGAAGAAAGGCTACTAGCTGGAATCAGCCATAAAACTCCAGAATTTTCAGCCCTAGATCTCTGCTTCTTTTTCTAGGAGCCAAATAGGAATCAGATTGTATGGAAAATGCCATTGATGGGATTTTTTTTCCCCTTAAGAAAAGGGACCAAATTAGATTGCAAAACCCAGAACTGCTTTTTTTTCCCCCCTCCCCTCCTTTCCTCTTTTTTTTTTTTTTTTTCTGATCTAAAAATAACCCCTTGCTTGAGCTGACTGCGGTATCTTTTGTGTTGCAGCTCTCTAAAAACTGTTGTTTGGAGCAGTGTGGTCCCGGGGAGGGTGGAACTCAAGTGCAGATATCGATCTATTGTTATTTGCAAAGCCGGGAATTAATTTTAATAAAACAGGTGCACCTTGCGGTGGCAGTGGGTGAGAGGGAAGAGGGGGCACCGTGGGAGAGATTTATGCCATTCACACTTCCCTGCTTCGTTTTTTTTCCAATTCATCTTTTTAAGATATAATTCCCACCCCACGTGTCTCACGTGGCCTCTGACCAGCACATGCAACCCCCATTCATACAAACACAAAGCACCAGCACATCCACACTTGGCAGGGACAGCACGGTCACGGGCAAAGGCTCCGGGACAGTCCTTCCCGCGGCTGCTTGGCAGAGGGGACCCAGCCACGGCCCACCACAGCCGGGGTACGAGGCGTGGGCGGGCTTCACGGAGGTCAGTGACTGCATTATAGGATTCTGCATTTACTAAAAAACCTCCTTTTTTATGGGGCACGACTGCGCTCTCCTCAGAACCAACCATGCCACTCCCGCGTCCGCCTCCCATCGCACGGTTTTGTACACACCTGTGAACGGTCACATACGTGACTGGAGAGGGGCCGCCCCGACGGAAGCGAGGTGAGCGAGGCTTAGCGACTCGGCAGAGCTTTGGCGCGGCGCGGGGGGGTGTGGATATTAGATTTTTCTGTTCTCGGAGGAGGTAGTTTACAATAGTTTTGCAGAGTCTTCGTTCCCCACATTTCTTGCTCCCCAACCCTTTCTCTCTGACCCACTCTCCTCCAATGAGCTGCACTTGGGCCTCTCGGTAATAAGAGGATTTGGTTTCTCTGACCCATTCAGTCTTGGGCCTCTGCTGAGACTGTTAATGAGGGGACTACTTAGGACCATTGTGCACAAGGGCCCTCTGAGGAGGCCACTCGGATGGCAAGGGACGTGGGGGGCCTTGGGTGGGGGACAGAGAGAGCCCAAGACGTATTCAAATCATTTGACCTAAACTGAGCGGGCCTTACATATTTTGGGGGGTACACCCACCACGTGGGGTTTCCATTTCGTGATTAGTCCTCTGTGCTTATCACGGTTTCCTACAAGACTGAGGACCTTTCCCTGCAGTGTGGTTGACACAGAAGGGGGTAACACGTTGTCAACCTCAAGCATGTCCAGACCACACTCCTACCACGCTGGGCTGGGGGCAGGGATGCGGGGTCACCCGGGAACCACCCTCCGCCTGCGACTCATCGGCCCCTCGATCAGCCCCTTGGAGCATTAAGGGCAGGTCAGGAGGCTGTGGGGCTAGAGTTTATCTGAGGACACTTTGTGGTGTCTGGAGGAACCTTCAACTAATAGCAGACTGACCACGTGCCCTTGTCTTCCCCGCCTTCCTTTCCTGGGGGTTCAGGGAAGACAAGGCAACAGCCCGTGGTTCATGCTGTTGCAGCAGCAGCAGCAGCAAAAAGGCGGTGCTTTGAGCAAATCCAGGGTTCCCCTTCTCCCCCAGCCCAGCACTTAGAGACTGTGGTGTAGACACTGATTGCTGGATGCTTCCAGGCCGCTAGGCACCTGCAAGCCACCACCCCAGCTCGCGAGGGCTCCCATACACACTTCATCTCAAATGCATTCATTCACAGAAACACACAGTCATTCATGCACCTGCACACGACCACACTCATTCATATTTTAGCCACAACTGCAGCCCCGAGTTCTCCTGCAAAGGCCGGGACAGCGTACACAGCAAGGACATGCCTTCGCAAGGCTGCGCTCCACCCTCCCGGTTGCACACGCACACACGGCCTGCTGCCTCCTTCCTGGGGGGGGGGGGCGGGGGGGCAGCTCTGAAGTGTGCAAAATCCTGGCAGGAGTAGGTTTTCGCCGACACGGTGGACTCCCCGGCCTGTATACACACCCGCTGCCCTCGTCCACGACTAGCTCACGCACAAGATGCCCAAGTGCTGTCACAGCTGCAGCCGCCCAGGTGGACGAGTGGCCGGCTCTGGCCCTGGCCCGGCCTCCCCCCCGCACCCCCGCCCCCAGCCTGGAGAATAGGGGGCCGAGGCAGGGGCTCGCGGCGCCACCCGGGACTGTGCAGGCCCAGCTGGCGGCTCGGAGCCCGTCCTCTGGGCCCAGGAGCAAGCCCTGCGCAGAGCTGTCAAGCGGCGCCAGCGCCAACACTTGGCCTTTCGAGGTCATGGAGGTCCTTGCTGGGCTGCGCACCGAGGACGAGAAGCTGGGGTGCCCCCTGGCCCCTCCAGAACCACTCACTGTGACCCTCTGCCCCCAAGGTGACCTCTGTGGATTACTGTAAGACTCTGATCTCTGGTTAGGCCATGGCGGGGGGGGGGGGGGGTCCCTGGCGGGGAAACTGAGGACAGGAGGGAACGCAGTAGGGTGTTCAGTCCCAGTCCTGTACCTCCCTCTCCTTCCGGCTACGCGTGGTCTGTGGCCGCGGACTGCCTCTAAAAGCCCCAGCTCCTGTGGGGTGGCCCTCGGGACAGCTACGGCTAGAGCCCTAGGCGGCGAGTGTGAGCCTGTGTGAGTGTGTGTGTTTGAGTGTGTGGATGCCTCCCGACCCGCCAACACCCTAAATCCACATGCCGCACCGGCCCCGGGGGCGCCCGCGCACACTGCCGTGGGAAGGCCTGCGGATGCGTGTAAGTGGGGCTCGTCTCATGTGCCCAGCGCAAGGTGGGCTTTCCCCGTGGGCTGCGCGAAACTAAAGGCGAGCGGGCCGGGATGCTGCGGAGCGAGCGGTCCTCACGGGCCCCGGGGAGGAGCCGCAGGTTAGCGGCGCACCAGCCTTGTCACCGCGGCCAAGTCGCCGGACTGCTCCGAGCCTCAGTGGTCCCCTCTGTAAAGTGGGGATGAAGCAGCGCCGGCCCTTGGGGTTGTTACAGGGACCGGGTGCAGCAGTCCGCGGGGAACGCCCGACGCAGCGCCTGGCGTCAAGCGCAGCAGGTGTCAGCCGGTCACCGAGAGTGAGCACGCGTTCTACGAAGAGCCGGCGACGGGACACCCGGGACTTCCAAAGGCTTTGAACCAGGACCACCAATAAGACACTCACTTTGTAGCACAACCTGCAGACAGACGGACAGACACACACGGGCCTGCGCACAAACTGAAAGGCAGTTGACCTTGCAACTTGCAGCGCACTTTGCTATTTCGTTCGTTCTAGTTTGTCCAAAAAAATGCGGGTCACCGCCACGTAGGGGGCAACAGGGATCCGGGAGCCTTCCAGGGAGCTCTGTAACAGACACTCGCTTGAAGGTGACCGCATAGAGACGGTCTCCTGCCATCTTCCAAACACGTGTGGTCACCTTAGCAGCGGGACACCAGTCACAGATGCTCCGCAGACGGTGAGGCTCGCTCCAAGAGCACCCTGGGCTCGGGGCCAGCCAGCAGGGGCCGGCCGGGGAGCCTAATGAGCAGAACCCGGTGCTTGCTGTGCGGCCCCCCTGGTTGGCCAGCGCCGTTGTGGTCACCCCCATCTCAGGCGGAGCACCCAGTGCGCGAGGGACAGGTCTGCCATTCGTCAGTGAGCAGGACACCTATTCCTGGCTTCAGGAACCTTCCCTTCTCATGATCGTGACAGTCACCAAATAAACGTGCTGAGCCTCAGACGATGGTAATGGGTCTTAAGAAGAAAGAAGGGAAGAGGGGCTGGGAGGACCACCTGTGGGGGACCAGGCAGTCGGGGTGCCTGCAGGCTTCCGAGCAGAGGCCCGACGCGCGGTGACCCCGGTGACTCCTACGGGGCCCGCACCCCTTGAGAGGGCGGGCAGGTAAAGGCTCCGGGGCACAGGGGACGTGTTCCAGAAGCAGGAGGAGAGCCAGGGTGGCTCGGCCTAGCACGGGACAGGCCGACGGGGCCGGATGACAGGGCCCGAGGAGTCATGACAGATGTCACCGTAGGTCTTCACCTGCCCCTGGATGTGATGGAAACCCCCTGGAGGGGTTTGTGCTGGAAGGAGACACGGTCTGATACAGGTTTTGAAAGAGTCGCTGTTGGGGCTCCGTGGAGGACGGGAAGGGTCAAGGGGGGCAGCGGGGCTGCCCGGGTCCCCTAGGGGCGGGGAACGTGGGCAGCTCAGGCGGGGTACCCGGTGCGGTGGCAACTGGGCCGCAAACGACATCAGGCCGCGGGCCGAGCTGGCACAGAGCTGCGTCCTCAAGGACGAGCTGGCGGACAGAGCGAGGGAGGAGGGCGCGCTCCGGGGGCGGGGGGGGGGGGCGGGGGGGGCAGGCCCGGCTCTGCAGGGAGCGTCAGGCCCCGAGGGCCGAGGGCCGCAGTGGCCACAGTGCCTTGGGCGCTGCTCGCTCCTGGGCTCGGCCTCCGGTTCCCCGACCCTCGCACAGCGGCCCGTGGGCGACCCCGAGCAACCCTGGCCTGCGCGCGACCCCAGCGCCCCGGGGTGTTCCCTCCCCGCGCCCCCCCTTCCACCAAGCGCCCCCCCAGGTGGCCCCTGCGCCTCTCGAGGAGCACGGGGGACGCCCCTACACCCGCTCGGGTGCCCCGGGCCGCCTCCTCGCCCCCAGGCCTGTGTGCACCCCGCAGCTGAGGCGCTGGGGGGCGCCCGGGTCGCAGGTGGGCGGGGGCGCTGGGGCGGCCCGGGACGCGGGTGGGCGAGGGCGCTGGGTGGGGCCCGGGTCGCGGGTAGTCGGGGGGGGGGGGGGGGCCCCGGGTCGCGGGTGGGCGGGGGCGCTGCGCGGAGGAGGGAGGCCGCCTTGCACCACCCGCGCCTCCCGCACGAGGCCTCCCCAGGCTCGGCGGCAGCCCCGGGCGGCGAGGGCGGGGGTCCCAGGGCCGGGGTGCAGGGGCGGGGGGGTGGGGGGGCAGGTGCCTCCAGGCGCCGACCGTCCCGCCTCGGCCTCCCTCCCACGCGTGGAAACCGCGCGGCGGCGGCGGGGGCGGGGGCGGCGGGTCACGCGGGCGGCACGGGGCCCTGCGCCGCGGGCACGTGAGGGGGCGGGGCCTGCGCTCAGGATCCCCTCTCGCGGCCGCTTGCGTAGGAGCCCGGCCCCGCCCCGCCCCGCCCCGCCGCGCGCGCCGCCTCCCCAGCCAGCTCCCGCGGGGGTGGGGCCCCCCCGCGACAGCGGCCCCGGCGCCCCCGCTCCCGTACGTCCCACTCTCCCCGCCCCGGGTGCTCGGAGACGGGGGGGGGGTGCCGAGAGCCCCTCCGGCCACCCACGCGCCCCCCCTCCCCCTCCGCTGCCGCGTCCCGCCCGCCCCGCTGCTCCGGCTCCGCTCGTGACTGTGCTTCGTGCCGGCAGGTTGCGCAGCGCGCACGGGGGGTGGGGGCCGGGCCTGCGGGCTCCCCTCCTGCCCGCCCCCGCCCCGGGCCCGTCCTCGCCAGCAGGACGCTCTTTGTCTCCGTCCTGCACCCGGTTGCCCCCCGAGGGTGAAGCGGGCCCCGTCCGTCCTCCTGGGCTGCCTCCCCCACCCCCACGCCCACGCCCGCCGGCAGCGGAGGGGACTGGGCGACCCACGGCCGGCCCCGCAGCCCCTTGGTCGCGCACGCTCCGGGAACAGCAGTGGAAAAACAAACAGGAGCCTGCGGGAGCCGAGCCAGCGCCGCAGCCCGGTGTCCCCCCCCGCCCCCGCCCCCCGTGGGTCCCCGGGCACGTGCGGCCGCCCCCGCCCCCGGGAAGCTCTTGCGGTTTGGACGCTCTCGCTGCCCCTGGTACCCGGGAGCAAGGCCCGGCTCGGTGCGGCCGCTGGGGCGCGGGGCCCCTGACGCAGAGCTCCCGAAGGCGGCCCCTGCCCCGCGGAGGCGTCCTGCTCAGTGAGGCGGTGTCGGCGCCCTCGGGCTGCGCGTGGACCCCCTGGAGAGAGCACCGCGCCCTCTGCCAGCCCGGTGGACGGTGCAGCCCCGCAGACGGACGGACGAAGACAGCCCGTCTCCCAAGTGCCAGTGGCCTGGGCTGCAGTGTCCCTGGGAGCGAGGCCACTGCGGCCGCCTCGTGACCTGGGCCTAGGGAACCCCGGGTTCCAGGACACCTCAACAGGCTGCGCACCAATGCCTCGCGGACAAGCTGGATCGGCCCCCACGGGAAGTCTAAGCCGCCGGTTGGGCCTCCCCGGCCCTCCTGTGCCAGTGCCCGCTGGATGTTGGAATCTGGGTGCTTTTAACATTTTTAACATTTAACATGTTTAACATTGGAAACGTGAGGACGTTCTTCAGCAAGCCCGTGACTCTCCGGGCCGACTTACGCGGATTTCCCGTTTCCCTGGATAGCACAGCAACTTCTTTGACTTAGATTTCATGACCTGATACCTGCTGGAAGGGGGGGCTTATGTGCAAAAGGCCCCAGGAGAGGGCTTCGCTGCGTGGGGAGGAAAGGACGGGGCGGAGCTTTAGGATCCTTTGGCCACGTGTTCGTTCATTCGTGATTTTGGGGGGCTCACCGTTCCTAGGTGTAGGGAAGGAAAATTTTTCTCCTACTTTTTAAGGTTCCTCTGCCTGGTCTAAGAATCAAATTGTCATGGGACAGATGAATGGGGGGAAATCACATTTAATTGTGTACACTTCGGGCGTCCACACAGACACGAGGTTCCAAGACAGGGAAAATGGGGCGTCTGTGTCACCTGGAAGTAAGGAGACCGGGGTAGGGGCCTGGGGCCTCAAGGGGAAGGAGTGCAATTCACAGGAAAACAAAACAGAGTACATGTTTGCTGAGCCAGTGTTTGCTTGAGCTTCCAGAAACGGTGGGACATGGACTTTGATGAAACAGACGTGGCTAGGTTCTTCCCGGCTGCCCTTCTAGGTCGTGTTAGGATATCCTATATCCGGGGTGATAGCTCTCTTCTGCGAGCAGAGCAGGTCCTCCCGAAATCCTCCAGGCGGTGGGGGAAGGTCGAAGTTTCTTCCTAAGTCTTTAGGCCCTTTGTGTCTTCAGCTGGAAGTACTCTGCATAGTAAAGTGGCACCTTGGGGGAAGCCTGCCCTTCACCCCTACACCTGCTTCGTGCAAAGCACTGGGGAAACCTAGTTGAAGTGACATGAGCTCTTATGGGGGTAGTGTGGGGGCCACTGGAACAACAGTGAATGATTATACCGCAGTGAGGCCACTGATTATACCGCAGTGAGGCTAGGGTGCTCCTGAGGTGCGGTAAGGGCAGAAGCTGCTGACCCCTGCCCTGGGGACCGTCTGCGCAGTTCGGTGACCGGGGCCTGCAGCATCGCCCGCAGCTTCCAACAGGCGAGGACCACCAAGGTCTCCTGCAGTTCTGCTTCATTCTGGAACCGCAGGTAAAGGTGCAGCCCTGTGGGACTGGCTGATCCCAGGGGCGGAAGGAGAACACAAATGGGAGAGACAAGTAGTGGTTTCCGCTCCAGAGTGTCCCCCGTCCTAGTCCCGCTTCTTTGGCCAAGGCAAGTCGTGATTAGGCTGCCAGTAAACGGAGCAAGACTACAATCTTCCGCTTGGGGAGGCCGGTGGGGAGGAGCGCTGAAGAGACGGGCCAAACACACGACCCGCCGCGGCCTCCCAGGTTGGCGATGCTTAGGCTGAGAGCAAAAGCACGTTACAGCCGGGCGGTGGGCAGACAGGCAGGAGGGGATGGTCTGCGGTCACGTAGGCCACAGTCTCTGACAGCACTTTGCGGTGCATTCAGGGCAAGCCGGTCACCGGCCATGCGCACTTCCTCCTCGTACATCTCCGTAGAGTAGGGCAGTATTCTTCACCTACACTCCCTTCCTCTGTGTGAATCTCTTTTTAGGGGCTTGCCCCCCCCTCCCCCGCCCGGCCCTGTTTCAAGGATTGTCGGTGGAGAAACGTGCTGATTGATATGGTGTATCTTCCTGGAAAAAAAATGGGCCCAAATTACATTCTGGAACCGTGTGTAGTAGTTAGACCTTGGCTCAGAACTGGCGTGCTATTAGCTCCTCCTATGTTCCTTTGGCCAAAACAAGTCACTAGGCCAAGTCCAACACCAATGGGGCAAAGAAATATACTGAAAAAAAAAAAAAAATCCAGCTCTTCTAGTGTCGCAAAAAAAAACAAAACAAAACAACAACAACAAAAAAAACGAGATCAGCAACAGAATTAGGGCCACTCCAAATTTCCAAAATTCCATCTGTATGGCCTTAGTCACAATCGTCCCATGCCCATGTGAACATGCATGAAAAGGTTCTGCTGGGAAAAAATCACGTATCAAGTGCTTTCCTCTAACTTCCCATTCTCCTAGTCCTCGCCTTCAGATTTCCTCCAGATTTTTCTTTTTTTTTTTTTTTAATTTTTATTCATTTATGATAGTCACAGAGAGAGAGAGAGAGAGAGAGGGGCAGAGACACAGGCAGAGGGAGAAGCAGGCTCCATGCACCGGGAGCCCGACGTGGGATTCGATCCCGGGTCTCCAGGATCGCGCCCTGGGCCAAAGGCAGGCGCCAAACCGCTGCGCCACCCAGGGATCCCCATCCTCCAGATTTTTCTAAACTATCTGATTCCCTCCCCCCATTTTTGAACCTGTGAGGGCTGATCCAAGAGCTGTGGCTGGTGTGTATCCACAACAGGTGCATGCCCACCTGTAGGGAATATCGCAGAAGTTGTTCTTGCTGGGTATGGAAGACTGGGTACGGAGAGATTACCTCTCGAGCACGTTCACATTCTAAAATATCCAGATTCCGGATACCTTACGTTAATTTCTGACCTAGGGAGTTGATTTGTGGACCCAGGATTTGATCCGTGAATCTTTGATCTCCCTGTTTCCCACGCCCTCATTTTGGGATCCATCAGGCATGGGACCCTGGGCTCATACGCCAAGAAGACCACTGTTCTGTCCTCCCTGAGGGAAGCCATGCGGAATAGGAACTGCAAGCGTGCAAGTTTCCTAGTCTCCACAGTTGTTTATAACACTTCTCGTTGCCTCTGCACAGCTTCAGGTGTGAGAACAATTCCAGAAACATTAGTCTTCATCCTTTCTTTGGAAAACATACATTTGTCTAAGAAAGAAAGCACAACTTTTTATTCTCTATTCCACGGGCTCAAAGCCCTCAATGGCAGGAAGTTCTGCTCAGTATCTAACTCTAGTCTCCGTGGTTAAAGGCCATCCTTTCTCCTTTCTCATCTTTCACATCTTTGCATAGAGTGAAATCCATTTCTCATGTTGCTTTTATGGAAACCTATTTGTTCTGTGGTCCCAGAAAAAAGAGCTGGTATTGTTTTCTCTTATTTCACATTTACAAAGAATCACAGAATGAGTATGATCGTCCCCATAGGCACGCGCGGTACCCTGAACATTGCCTTTGGAGCCAGGCTGTCTGGGTTCCAGTTCCAGTTGTTCTACTTACTGGGTGTGTGACCTTGGACACGTCCTCAGGCTCTCCTGTCCTCAGTCTCCTCGTATGCCAAGTGTGACTATAGTAGCACGTGTCTCACAGAGTTCTCTCGAGGGATGAGTTCATACGTGGGGGGCTTGGAATAGTGCCTGGCACATACACGCTCAGCAAGTGTTACCTATTATTATCCTTCCTTAGCGATGTAAGACTTGGCCATTGTCTTCAACCCAGACCCCAGGGAGGAACGTGGCACTGACCACGCTGGGGGTGGGGGGTGTAGCTCTTCTCTTGTCTAAGGTGGTGAGGGGATATGGGCACTTGTAGGAACACACAGAGATGGGTATAAGGGGGTGGATTAGTATTTAAGATCTTCCTAGCAACTAGAATTTATCAAAAAAAAAAATTAGTTAAGTAATGGGCTCCTCTGCCATCAGAAGCAGGCAGGCAAATCCTGAATGCCCGGCCAGACTTGTGGCATAGGAAATTCTAGAATTTGAAGAACAGACGTTGTAAATGGTTAGTCCAGGGACTGGATCTCACTGCAAAGGTGTTTCATTTGGGTCGCAAAGTAGTTCTTAAATGAGTTGCCAACAGATTAGGAGATTTTTGCTGAACAATTTAGATTTTTTTGTTTTTGTTTTTGGTTTGGTTTGCAGAGTTGGAAGGTCTGGCAACCTGAGCCTCCAGTCCTGTGTGGGAGTCGTGGAGCTGAGCTGTGGCTACTCCCTTAAGGAGCCCGCTTTGCAGGTACGCAGGCCACCGCCTCCGTCCGGGCCCTCCTCTCGCACTTATGGAACTCCCTGGGCTCCTGTGTATTTTTGAATTTACGGCACCTGCGGCCGAAGGTTCGCAGGGGAGGACAGACGGAAGGCTGTCACCTTTGGGAGGGGCCGACCCCGGTGACCCTGTCCTACTGCTGGACTGTGTGGCGCGGTTCCCACCGCAGCACACACCATCCCTTAAACAGGCCCGCCCACGCCTCGCTGAGCCCGGGGATTCGCACTAGGAGCCCCGAAAGTGGACCTGGGCTCGGGGCTCCTCTGTGACGGGCTGAGAGAAGGCGTCGGTGTCCCCTCCTCACTGTCCGCCGAGCAGCTCTCGCTCCTGGCCCCCGCGAGCCTCAGGCAGCCCGGCCCCACGGGTGAAGGCTCCGTCGCAGGCCGGGCAAGTCCAGGTCCCCTGTGCCGCCGACCCTCCAGCTCGAACAGCCCTGCCTGTTGGCTCACGGGCCGGAGGCAGTGTCCCCCCACCCCAGACGGTGCCTTAAGGGCGAGCGTGCGATGGGAACCCCATACCTTGGGGGTATATTTTTTTGGGGGGGGCGGCTTCATTACACAGGCACAGTTGATTCAGTCATTGGCCCCAGGGATTAACCCAAACTCCAGCCCCGCAAAGTCCCCAGAAGTCAGGTCGGAGGGTCCGTTCCAAGCCTCTGCATGCACGTCGGCTCCCCTGGCCGTCCGGCCTCGCCCCGAGGGGCCCTCCCCGAGTCACCTCAGTAGCAAGCTCACGGGGGCTTCTAGGGGGCCTGGTAGGGATACCAGTGCTCCTTTGACATTTATTCTTTTTATCACTGAAGAAATTCCAAGGGTTTTAGGAACTCTGTGCCGAAAGTCCAAATACAGCTCTCTTATTGTCAATCACAGTACCACATCGACATTTGAGTTTTTTTGTGGTAAGATACACGTTTATCATCTAATGTACGATTCAGTGGTATTAAGAACATTTATGATGTTGTGCAACCATTGCCACCATCCATTTCCAAAACCTTTTCATACCAAGCAAACTCCGTACCCATTAAACCCCATTAAACAGTAACTCTGCACTTCCCCTGCCTTCCAGCCCCTCCGGGCTACTGTCTGTTGCTATGAGTTTTCTATTCTAGGAACTTCAGGGAAGAGGAGCCTTGCAGGGGACCCCCAGGTGGCTCCGTGGTTTAGCACCACCTTCAGCCCAGGCCGTGACCCGGGGTCCCGGGATCGAGTCCCGCGTCGGGCTCCCTGCATGGAGCCTGCTTCTCCCTCTGCCTGTGTCTCTGCCTCTCTCTCTCTCTCTCTCTGTCTCTCATGAATAAATAAATAAAATCTTTTTTTAAAAAAGCCATGTAATATTTGTCCTTTTATGTTGGACTTATTTTTCATTTAGCATAATGTCTTCAGAGTTCATCTGTGTGGTGGCAGGTATCAGAATTTTATTCCTTTTTATAGCTAAATAATATTTCGTTGTACCTACGTACATTCGGTTTACCCATGCACCTGTTGGTGGACGCTTGGGTTGCTTCCCCCCTTGGCCGTGGTGAATAACACCGCTGTGAACATTGGTGCAGAGCCATCTATTGGAGTCCCTGTTGTCAGTACTTTGGGGTGTTTATGGCCCTGTTGTATATTTTTTAAAAAATTTTATTTATTTATTCATGAGAGACACGGAGAGGCAGAGACACAGGCAGAGGGAGAAGCAGGCTCCATGCAGGGAGCCCGATGTGGGACTCGATCCCGGGTCTCCAGGATCAGGCCCTGGGCTGAAGGCAGTGCTAAACCGCTGCACCACCCAGGGATCCCCCTGGCCCTGTTATATTTTAGTTCAAATTAAATGATAAATGTCCAGCTCTTCTCATTGTTCCATAAGTCAATAAAAACCCCGGTGCTTCCATCTTACAGATGCAGAAACAGAGCAGGCACTCAGAGCTGGAAACCAGAACCAGCAGCTGGGTCTTTGGGGCACTGTCTTCCTGCTGGACTCCCGGTCCAGATGACAAGGGCTGTGTGTCTTAACACTGATGTGTCCCCAGGACACGTCACTAGGATGCAGTCAACGTGTTTTGAAAGAAACGACAAATGGGTTTCGTGCTTTCCACTCTGACAGTGGTTCTGGCCAAGCTCCTTGTGTCGGGGGCCCTATTCTCCCCCTGTCCCCTGTCTCCCTGTACAATACTGCCCCACCCGAGGGACTCGGGCAAACAAGCCGCTCCCTGTTGGCAGCTCAGTGATGGAGCTGTTCCAGTCCAGCCGCGCAGGAGGCTGTCTGCGGCGCCCTGGCCAAGCCCCAGGACCCAGGAGCGCGTCTTCACCGTCGTGCAGGGCTTCCTCTGAGCCCCAGGCCTGAGCCCCTGCAGTTCCGGGAGGCAGGTGGCTCCTGGGGACCAGGCCTCTGGGGGACTGTGGCCCAGGGTTGCTGAGGCTGCTGCGGGCTTGCAGGCCCCCTGAGCCCCCAGGCGCTCCTGGGCTTCGGGAACCTCAACCCAAGCCCCCTCGGGTTTAGAAGTGGAGACAGATGCAGTGTTGGTGGGGACGCGGCGGCTGGGCCATTGCTTTGGAAGGGAGAACAGGGGCGGGTGGTGGCCGCCGTCGGGGCTGTGGGGCCCTGCCCGTCGCCTGCACTGCCCCGCGGGGGGCGCGCTGGGGGCTCCTAGGCCGCAGCGGGGTGAGACGGGGTCCTGGGAGAGGCGACCCCAGGCCCAGTGAGGGAAGGGAGATGGGGCACGGCTGCAGAGCCGCGGGAGAGGCGGCCTGGGTGCTCAGGGACTTGCTGGAGCTTCCTGGAGCCCAGAGCTCATGCAGGTGCTCAGAAGAAGCGTTAAAGGTCAGGGGCGCAGGAGGCTCGGGCGGCCGCAGGTGTCCCAGGTGTGGGCTGAGGCTAAGGGCTGAGGCCGCAGGTGTCCCCGCTGTGGGCCTGAGGCCTAAGGCACCGAACACGAAGGTCAGGTGGGAGCAGGGTGCACGGTGCAGCCAGGCAGGAGGACAGGGCTATGGAAGGCCGGAGTCCCTGGGGTGGGGGGGGACGCACACATAGCGGCAAACGAGGGGCCCTGCTCCCCGGAGCAAGGAGCACTGGCCCGGGCGCTGGAGATGGAAGCCCCAGGGGCCGGCATCCTTGGAGCCCTGGAGACCCAACCAACCGGCTGCGGAATGCCCACAGCCACCGCCCGCTGGGCCCTCAGAGGCTGCAGGAAAGGGGGGGCTCAGGGGCGACCCCAAACAGTGCCTGCCTCGCCCTGCTCTGGCGCAGTAGCCCCGACAGGGAAATCAAGGCACGGGCAACGGGGAGCCAGTGGTAAAAACCAGAACTGGATTTCCTGAACCAAGGCTTCCGTGATAAAACGGACTTTCTCCCAAGGACAGCGCGATCGTGGTGATCGTGACAACGTGCCCGGCGGGGAAACCGGCTGCCTGGTCAACATAACTCAAAACTGAAATTTGAGAGGAACAGGGAGGGAAAATATCCATCTGCCGTGGAAACTGGAAACTGGAGGAGCCCGGCCTCAGTGGAGAAGAGAGGAGCGAAGTCCTCGGCTACTCGGTGATGCTGTGACCCCAGACTGGCCGTCGCGTGGCTCAGCCCACCTCAGTCGGGTAGGAGGAGCGTGTCGGTGATGCTTCGGTACTTCAGTCAACAACGAAGAAGAGTCCGCTTCTTCCGGAGCTTGCGGTGGTAAGAGACGCCCAGCAGGCCCCATTCTTCGCTGGCTCCCCCTAACCGTGCTCACGGCAGCCAGCCAGGCTCTTCACTCTCCATCACGCCATCTGAGAGCACTGGCCACTTCCTCCTGGGACCCTGACCAGTACAATGATCCAATACATGACATCAAGTTGGGATTGTAACGTGAGGCCATTACACGCTCAAAGCCATCCCCGAGGCTTGACTGGGTGACGTGTACGACATGAGTTCTGTGATGGTGAGGATGCCCTTCACGCAAATAAGTTGGACCCATTGCAATGGGCCCAGCAGTAGGACTCAGGTCATTCATTCATGTGAAGGAATACTTGTTGAGTACCCGCTGTGTGCCACTCACTACTACAACTGAGGAGTCAGTGGGCAAATGTCCGGCTCTGCCGGTGTTTTCAGTGTAATGGGGGAGAAAGACGTTAATCACATAGCTATAAATATAAGTACGTAGGCAGAAACTGTGACAGATCCTTGGCAAGGCGACTCCCAAGTTTCTTCAAGGAGGCTAATATGGAGCAACTTCCTTTGTGGAGGTGACACTAAGCTCAGTCAAGCAAAGGTCAAGGTGGGGGGGAGGAGCGCTGTAAGCAGAGGAAGGGTGTGCCTAAAGATTCTGAGGCTGGAAGGTTTTTATGGATGTTCAGGAAATCTGGGAAAGCCCCCCACACGTGTGGAAACTGGCTTTACGCGCAACGGGGAGGCTTTAGCGAGTTTTGAGAGGAGTAGCATGATTTGATGTCCTACAAGCTTGGTGGCGGTACCGTGGGGAGCACAGGTGGGGATGAAAGGAGAATCAAGTGATGGTGCTGTGGGGAGCCCTGGCCTCTGATTTGGCTGACGGTGTTGGGAGGCTCCCCTTATCCAGGGGCTTCTGCAGCCAGCGTGGGGGCGCGAGGCCAAATGGGCTCATGGGCATGACAGCTGGGTGCCCTGTCTGGCGGATGACATTCCTGACCTGATTCTCCCTTTCAGAAAGATGAGAAAGCAGTGAGGGGAGCTCCCTTGGGGCCTAAGTCTGACCCACAAGACAGAACTTGTTGGGAGGTGGAAGTGTCTGGAGCAAAAGGGGGAATTCCTAAGAGAGAGAGAGAGACATGCGATTTCACGGTGTGTGTGAGAGAGGAGAGGGAGAGTGGGGAGAGAACGGGACAGACACAGGTAGGGAGAGCCGAGGAGACATGCTAGAAAAGCCAAGCTTACGGACTTCAGGAAAGCAGCTTACGGCTACAGATCCCGAGGAAGGAGGGCTCAACAGGTATGGGCAATACTGCAGTAGTGTGCGGGCTTGCCGTCTTCGAGTGTCGCGGACTGGTGGCTGGGACATGGGAGATTTGTCTCACGGTTCTGGAGGTCAGGAGTCCAAAACCAAAGGGTTGGCACACTTGGTGTCTCCTGAGGGCCGTGAGGGAGAATCTGTCCCCGGCCTCCCCGCTCGGCCTGTGGATGGCCATCTCTGGCCTGTCTCTACGCTGTCTTCCTTCTAGTCACACCTGTCTCTGTGTCTAAATTTTCCCTTTTTATAAGGATGCCATCGCGGGGTGAGTGAATGCGGCGTGCTGGCATGCTCGTGAGACCGAAGCTTCCGGGTCAGTGGGGGGAGAGGAGGCTAGAGGGGTGGGACAGCGAAGGCTCTGAGGTCTAGGATGAAGAGTGTGGACTTCATCCTGGAGGCTGTGCCCAGCATGCGTGGACCCCATCCAGGGGATTTAAGGGAGGGGGATACGATTAGATTTGGCTTTTGTGTGGAGAATGGGTTGAGGCAATCGCGAAGGAGCCAGAAAGACTAGTGAATGGGCAGAGGCAGAAATGAGAGAGAGAAGGAGAGAGAGAGGGAGAGAGAGAGGGAGAGGGAGAGGGAGAGGGAGAGGGAGAGGGAGAGGGAGAGGGAGAGGTTGCCGAGGGCTGCCCAGGGCAGTGGAGCGAGAGGGAGGAACCATCACGTAGAGAACTAGGGGGAGAATTCAAGTCTATTAGTGACAATTTGTGAGGGACAAGGGGAGTGGGGAATTTAGGATGACTCCCAGAGAGTGGGGTTCAGGGTGTGAGTGGACCTTAGTGACGTTCGTAGGACAGGGACTTGGGGAGGAAGAGTGGATGTCGGAGAAGATTAATTCTGTTTGGACATGTTGAGGTGGAGACGTCTGTAAGAGCCCGGCAGGAGTACAGGGTGGAAAGGACCGTCTGTGCACCCTGGAAGTCAGGGGCGAGGGCCAGGCTCCAGTCGGGTCCGGGACTGGCAGTGGTTGACGCCTTGCGCTTGGATGGAGTGACCTCGTACAGACTTTGAGTGAGAAAGAACGTAAGGCTCACAAAAAGCCTTGAGGAAAGGAGCTCGTCCATGTGCACCAAAGGAGGAGCCTCCAGAGGCGGCGGTGCAAGACCGAGCTGATGGTCCCGGAGAGGGGTGCGGCGAAGGTGTGGTCGCGGGGTCACGAGGGACAGAGTCACAATATCGTAGGGGACAGCGGTAACTTGCCGGCCTCTGGGAGACCAGGGTAGAAAAGGAACGGGAAGGACACACCGGCTGAGGCGGTCTGGGGGCACTGGGGTCCCTTCCCGCGGTCCGCTTCACAGAGTGGGTGCAGCGAAGGCTCAGGAGCTTGGGCCGGGAGCCACGGGCCGGGTGGGGCCGGGGCGGAGGACATGCCCGGGACTCGGGAAGCTCGCCGGCCGGGAGACCTCAGCTGCAGGGCCCGAGGACGGGCCGGCCAGGGCTTCTCCATGGGAAAGGCCTCGCGGCATCCAGGCGAGGGAACAGTGACGAGCGGGAGAGGCCAGGGGTACGGCAGGGAGAGGGGTGGTGGGGGACCGCAAGGCTGGGGCCAGTGCAAGGGGAGCGCCCCTCAGAAAGGCTTGTGGGGCGGTGGGGGCGGCCGGGGGACCCGAGAGCCACCTCGGGGCTGCTGTCCAGGGTGTCCTCCCCCGGGATGTAAAAGGTGCTCCAGCTCTGGGGCCGTGAGGGGTGAGCCGGCCAGAGCAGAAGGGGGCTAACTGGGAGCTTCCAGAACAGTCGGAGTGACGGCGGGCCAGACCCCGGGCCGAGGCTCCAGGGATGGATCCAAGGCGTCTGTGAGGTCTTGGGTTTCCACGCCCCGCCGTAGAGGAAGGCACACTCCCCTTCCACGCTGCAGCCTCAGCCTCATCCTCCCATCAACCCACTCACCCTCCCACCCCCTCCATCCGTCAGTTTATCTAGTTGGAATCAGATTTATGCCCAACCCAGAAGTGCCGATTCCGACAAAGCTAACAGGTAGTCACAGACTTTCATCCTTGAATGATGGGTAACTGCCAAGAATCTGCATTTTAGTCTTGAATCTGGAAACAGCCGAGACGCTACCTATGCCGTCCACCTTCTGAGGCGGGCCCCGCGACCACAGCGCTCTTTCACACATGCGGCTTCGTGCGATTATCCCAGCACCTGGTGACCCGGGCGTACGTGGGGCTATGCTGTCGTTCCATAGCTGATGTAGGTCTCAGTCGATCCCATACCACTGAGACTTCGGTTGTAGTTACAGGAATTTCCAAGTGCTTCGGTACCGAGTGTATTCACAGCCCACCAGAGGGAAGGTGGTACATTCAGTAATAATACTCGTGACGGTTGTGGGCAGTCAGCCCCGGGGACAGCAGGCTACTCGGCTGGGAGGAGGCCGGAAGCGACTACCTTAGCCTTGGTAGTAATTCTCTTTCCTTCAGCTCTACCGGGGTATAGGTGGTGTAAGAATTCTATATACGTAAGGTGTTCAGTTCGGTGTTTTGCCATATATAGACGTTATAAAGTGATCATCACGATCAAGCTGATGAACATATCCGTCCCCTCACAGAACTAGGATTCTCCTTTCTTTTTTGTGAGCACACTTCACCTCTGCTCTCTTAGCAAACCTCAGGTATGCGATACCATGTATCATGCCGGCCTTGGCCTCTCCGGAACTTATGTATCCTGTACGATTGAAACTTTGTACCCTTTGACCAACATCTTCTTATAAGCCCACTGCCCCCCAGCTCCTGGCACCCACCGCTCTACTCTCTGCCTCTACGATTTTGACGGTTTTAGATTCCACATATAATTGCGGAATTTGTCTTTCTGTGTCTGCAGTATTTCATTTAGCACGATGCCCTCCGGGTTCCTCCATGTTGTCACAGATGGCAGGATTTCCTTCCTTTTAGGATTTCCTTCTTTTATGGCTGAATAATATTCCATTGTCTGTCCCACCTTTTCTTTAACCATTCATCTCTAGTCAGACGTTTAGGTTGTTTCTGTATCTTAGCTATTGTGAATAACATGCTTTCATCCTGCATCCATCCATCCATCCATCCGTCTGTCCATCCAACCATCCACCCATCCATCCAACCGTCCATCCATCCATCCAACCATCCGTCCATCCAACCATCATCCATCCGTCTGTCTGTCTGTCCATCCGTCCATCCAACCATCCATCCAACCATCCACCCATCCATCCAACCATCCACCCATCCGTCCAACTGTCCATCCATCCAACCATCATCCATCCATCCGCCCATCCATCTATCCATCCATCCATCCACTGTCTATCCATCCGTCCATCCATCCATCCATCCAACTGTCCACCCATCCAACCATCCATCCAACTGTCCATCCATCCAGCCATCCGTCCATCCAACCATCATCCATCCATCCATCCATCCATCCGTCCATCCAACCATCATCCATCCATCCATCCATCCATCCGTCCATCCAACCACCATCCAACCATCCACCCGTCCACCCATCCGTCCAACCGTCCATCCATCCAACCATCATCCATCCATCCGCCCATCCGTCCGTCCATCCATCCATCCATCCATCCATTCGTCCATCCATCCAACTGTCCACCCATCCAACCATCCATCCATCCAACTGTCCATCCATCCATCCAACCGTCCATCCGTCTGTCCATCCAACCATCCATCCATCCAACCGTCCATCCATCTAACCGTCCATCTATCCATCCACCCATCCATCTGTCCATCCAACCGTCCATCCAACCATCCATCCGTCTCTCTGTCCATCCCTCCATCTGTCCAACCAAACATCTAACCATCCATCCATCCATCCATCCATCCATCCATCCATCCATCCATCCATCCACTCCTCTAACCATGTTAGGCATCAGAAGTTGGCTGGATATGGTACAATGGAGACACCAGATCTAGAATAACACCTGCAATTGTAATCACAGTGTGATTTCCATTACACAATCTGCCATTGTTCTCCAACCCTAAGATATACCTGCAGGAGCCCAACAGCTAAGTCACTGAGGATGAGATGGGGACCACCAGCAGCTTGCTGGTAAACGGGCTCTCAGAAAAGAAAAAAAGGCCTGATTTAAAGTGTTTGCTGGTTCCGTGGTTTCAGCAGTCCCGACATGGCCAAGTTTAAGCTCCCAAAGTGACGTCCCTGAAGATGAAGTTGGGAGGTGATGTTAACAATCGTCACGGTTCTTAAGAATAAATGAGAATGACGCCAACCGGTTCCTGCGGGCTCCTGCGAGCTGACGCCAGCGCGCCTGGCTCCGAACTCGTTTTCCAAGTGTTGTGTGGGGCACTCACTACCTTGCGGCTCTCCTAGCAACTGGCCCTGGTCTGGGCGCTGTTGTGTGAGCGAGAGGCCCAGAGGCCCGGCGGGAGTCTCCCCTCGTCCTTCCTGCTGCCAGCCCTCAGGCCGCGGGTCAGGGGGCAGGGGCGCCGGCTCTTAGGCCGCGGGTCAGGGACAGGGGACAGGGGACAGGTGCTGCTTGTCGCTGAGTCCTGGCCTATTTTCCTGTCTGTGGTCAGGATGGAAGGAACCGCCACCGGGTGAACGGAGTCTGCGGACCCGCTGGGAAATACTTTGGCCTCAGACTCCGTCTATTTCCTGACTTCCACGAACTATCCCCCCCCCCCGCCCCCCGGCGTACTTACAGGGCACCTGCTGTGTGCAAGCTCCTGCTGACCTCTGCAGGCTTGGCTGCAGGACGAGCTGACCGGGCCGGGCTGGCGGTGAGCAGTACAGACTGTCGCCTGGGCTCGGAGGCAGTCACGGTGGAGCCAGGCCGAACCCACATCGGGTCCTGCCCCCGACGGTTCACGTTTTGGGGTGCGTGCCTTTTTGGTAAGAGCCCTCTTCCGCGTGCGGCCGGGCCCAGGCAGCCGGGGTGCGGACGGCCGACGGAAGGGGGGAGCCAGGGCGCTGACAGCCTCCCTGGGCTGGCAGCACAGCCTGGTCCTCGCCCAGAGCCAGTCCACCAGACGCTGAAGGGCGCGGGCATGGGCGTGGGCTGCAGCCTCCAGCTCTGCTTCGCCAGCAAGGATGGAGCAGCCGGAGATGACCGAGTGCTAGTGGAATACCCCCAGGCCGGGCCAGCAGCAGGGGCCCTGCGGCGGTGATCCGAGGCGGCCCAGCCAGGTCCTGGGCCACCCCTACCCCGGGGATGCGGGCGGAGCGATGTCGGCAAGGTGACCCCGTGGCCTGTGTCCCCTCCTCTGCCTCTTGATGACAGAGGCCCCGGGAGGCCTCCTGGGGCTCTTGGCTGAGTCTGGGAAGAGGTGTCCCAGGGAGGGGGACCTGCTCTTGGGGCCATCTGTCCCCGGGGAGGGGACCAGGGCCTTGGCTGATGGACACTCTTCCCTGGTGCCCTCTGCTCTTCTGCGGCCTCCGCAGGCTGCCTTGGGGGGGTGGGGTGATGCAGGCACAGGTAAGGCCCGTGGGGGGGGTTGCTGCCGGTACAGGTGAGGCCGTGGTGCTGCGGCTCCAGGCTGCCCGCCTGGGCCTGGGCGCTGTGACCCGCTTTCCGTGGGCGACGGCCCCCTCCGTCCACCTGGTGCCCACCTGCCTGTGCACTGGGGCACCCCGGTTCCTGGGAGCCCCATGTCCAGGGGATGATCCAGGTGCATGTGCGCGCGAGAGACAAGGTCGCGAACGTTGCCGCCGGGAGGGGCCCATGGGAGCAGTGGCAGCCCCAGGCCTGCAGATAGTGATACCAGCGGGCACCTGCCCAGGCCTGTGCCACTGCGCACGGCTCCCCGGCCCAGGAAGGGTCCCCAGAAAGGACACGGCAAGCGGAGCCAGGGCCCAGCGGCCCATCCACTCGGGGCCCCCAGGGGGCACCTGTCTCGGTGCCATGACCTTGCACTTGAGGCCCTTGGGATGCGCCAGGTAAGAGGGGGTAGAGGCTCGGCGGCCCTCCTCTCCCCTCCCCTCCCCTGCAGCGGGGTGCCCTGGATGGTGGTCGGTGACCGCCCCAATGCGCTCTGCTCACCTCGGTTGGTCCTCAGCCTGGTGTCCAGCTGCCACCTGCAGGACTTGGAGGGTAACGGGTGGAAGCCGGCCTGGTGCCTGACCCCTGGGGCCCGGGCCTCCCGGTTCTGCCGACGGAGGATGGGGGGGCCTCTGGCTTCCTGGACATGCCCGCAGAGGCCCCAGGCTCTCCCCCATTTCTACGACGGTGCGCGGGAAGGCGGTGCTGGGCCCTCCTCCCGAAGGGTCAGCGCCTCTTTCCAGTGGGAAGCGGTACCTCCCTGAAGGGGCTGGGCACCTTGGGACACCGGCTCCCGGACAGGCCCGCATACGAGCGGGGAGGGCCTGCCTTCCCTGGAGGATGTGAACTCTGCACGAAATGGGAGCCTGCTCCAAGCCAGTGCGCCTGGAAGCTTCCCCCCCGCTGAGCCCTCGGGAAGAACAGAACTCCTGTGTGTTGGTAGATGTGCGGCTCCCGCCAGGGCCCTGTTCCCCGGGGAAGCCCCCGGATTTCCTTGGGGAGTGGTCACCTGCAGTACAGAGCTGCTATCTCCCCCTCCTCGCCCTGGGAGCCGTGGAGCATGCCCGGGGGCCCCCACCCTCCACCTGTCACACGGCAGCTCACAAAGCCTGAGGCCTTCAGGCCAAGATGCAGTGCTGTTCGGTTCCATAGAGGGCTGGGAGTGGGAGACGAGGCCCTGTCCCCCAGGTTAAATATCAGGACCCCTCAGCCGCCTACCTGTGGGACGGTAGGGCCCGAAATCATCCTCCACAGTGTGGAAACCCCTCAGAAAGCGACAGGAGGGTGTGTTGGACCTTGTAGAGATCCCAGGAGAGACCGGCTCAAAAACTTCCTTTATAGGGCAGTGTCCTCAGCCCCAGGTGCTTGTGGGATTACCTCAGATGTTAATTCCTGCTGAATAAAGACACAAGGGACACTTGGGTGACTCAGCAGTTGAGCGCTGCCTTTGGCCCAGGGTGTGACCCCGGGGTCCTGGGATCGAGTACCGCATCAGCCTCCCCCAGGGAGCCTGCTTCTCCCTCTGCCTCTCTGTCTGTCATGAATAAATAAAATCTTTAAGAAAAAAATAAGGACACAAGATATGAAACATATGAGGAAGTCCAGCACCACTCATTAATCACCTCAACAGCTTTCTCTGCTCTACCGTGTATCAGGGGTTAGAGATACATCAGGGTACAAGACAGTTAAAAACTTACTACACTGTATGCTGACTCCCTTGGATTTAAATTAAAAAAGATAAAATCTTTGCAGTTGGAGCTTACTTTTAGGTTGGGAGAGATAGACAATAAATATGCACAGCAGACTCGGTAACGATTCAAGTTATGGAGAAGTAAAGCAGGAAAGGGGATTAGGACATAGTGGAGGCCGAGGTCACAATTTAAAATATCATGACCTGGGAAGGCCCACATTCATGCTGAGGTGAGTCAAATGGGTTTTTTGGGGGAAGAGCATTTCAGATAAAGGGAAGAGCAAAGGCAGATGCTCTGAGGCAGGAGCATGATGGAAGTTTCAAAATAGGAGGTCAGTGTGGCTGAAAAGTAAGAGGGAGAATAATAGATGAAGCCAGAGAAGTGAGCAAGATCGGTTTTTTGGGTAAGGCTTTATGTTATTGCAACTCATTTTTTTTTTTTTAAGATTATTTATTCATGAGAGACCCAGAGAGAGGCAGGACAAAGGCAGAGGGAGAAGCAGGCTCCATGCAGGGAGCCCGATGTGGGACTCCATCCTGGGTCTCCAGGATTGTGCCCTGGGCTAAAGGCAGGCGCTAAACCACTGAGCCATCCGGGTATCCCCTACAACTCACTGGTTTTAAGAAGAGTAATGACAAAATCTGACTTATGTTTTAACAGGAGTTATAATTACTCTAAGATTTTTTGGACCCGATTAATTAGAAGCAAGGAACTCAGATGCGAAGACCAAAGCTAGACAAGAATCTTTGGGGAGCATAAGGAATGGTTTGGGACCATGTGAAGATCTGGGGCAGGCAGTTGGATAATGAATTTCGGGCTAGCAGAGGCGATCTGTGCTTGAGGTAGGATCTTGGAGGTCGTAAGCATGGAGACAGGATCTGAAGCTGCGTTAAGTGGGTGAGATCACCCAGGATGTGAGAGGATAGAGAAGAGCAGAGATTCACCAACTGAGAACCAGGGATCCTCAGCATTCTGAGGTCAGCAGTCCACATGCCCAACAAGCAGAATTCATTCCTGATGAACAAGAAATAATAGTGATTTGAAAAGTAAGAATCTGAAAATGTGTAGGTTGTTAAAGACTCGCGGCCACAGAACCAGGCGAGGTCACAAAACACAAGCGGGTAGAGATGATGAAAAAGAGCCACGCGGAAATCCTACAAGCGAAAGACACCATCACTGCCATGAGCATTCCAAGGGACGAGCAGGAGACTAGACACAGCTAAGAGCTGGTGAGCAGGACAACAGAAGGGAAGAAATCCACCAAGGTGACAAACAGGTAAGTCTCTTCGGGTGGCATCTCTGTTAAATGCTCTCAAGGGGCCAGCTCCTCACCTCCCAGGCCAGGACTCCCTGTTGGAAGCAAACGCGAATCAGGGTCTAGACTTGGAATAAGACTCTTAACATGAAGGAAAGAGGAATTTCTAGATCTGGGCGGATTTGCTGGCAGGACTGAAGACCTCTGCTGACAAGGGCCGACGTCCACCAGCAGGCTAGCGTGCTGGCCTCCGTGTCGCCTACCTGGATCAGCTGCGCATCAGTGCCCACCCGAGGGGCGGGGCCCCGGTGCTCAGACTGCTCCCCCTCCCGGAAGGTCAGGCATGCACCGACCCTGAGCATGTGCTGACCGTGCAGCCTTCCCAGGCAGACGCAGTATGCGGACAGGTCCACCAGCCACAAAACCCAGGGATGGGCCGTTTCTCTGCTCATCCTGCGGTGGTGACAGAGACCACCCGGGACTCGAGCGAGTCAGAGCCGGAGCATCGTTGGCTTCTGGGCTGTCCACCTTAGCCCAATTTGAGAGAAAAAACCACGCTGCGGACCTATTTTGCTCATAAACAACTTTTATTTTTGTTCTCAGTATGTGCCCTTGAAGATTCCAAAATGTCTGGAGTTTCTGATTCTCCTGGGACCAGAGGTAAAAGCCTTGTGCGGAAACACTCAACCTTGGCGCATCGCTCTCTCCTGAGGGGCCAAGCTGGAAGGCCTCAGGGAGAGGAAGCGGACACTCACACCGTATTCCAAGATGGGTAACACAGCGAACAAAGAATTAGTAAAACATAGACTCAGTCTGTAGAGGGCTTCAAATATACATATTCTATATATATAAACCTGTTATATAGGATTTCAACTTATTGTTTCCTTGTGACTTGTAATTAAAGTACAAATGATATAGATGTTGTACACCGCTGATTTCCCCTTCTCGGCCCCCCTCCCTCCCCAACATAAATAACATTACAAAGGTCAGGTGATCCTAAGAGTTTTTGTTGTTGTCAATATTTTGTTTTAAAAATCATTTCCCCTTCCTCCCCTGCAAACTACCTCTGAGAGTTTGTAACACAGCAGCCGGGAACGGACACGACTGGGGACTGCATGGATCTAACGCACAGAGCGCACGACACGGCTTCTCACTGGCACCAGGCGGGCTTTGGCAGGTCCCACGGACAACAGAGGCTACGGCGGGAAGCGGGGCAGGTGCGGCGCTTTTGTCCTCTGCCAAAGAGGAGGCGGTGGAGGGACCACCGAGAGAAGCCCTAAAGGCATCGAGGTTTTGCACAGCTCCAGAAATGTCCTGGCTCAGTATTTACACAGTTATCTTTCTGCTGCATTTTCCTTTTGAGAAATTTGTGTCGGAGGTTGGCTGGGGGAAAGAAGCAACTTAAAAACCCAAAACGAACCAATTCCCACTTATGTAAAAGTCCCGTTGTAAGTCTTACCCGGTTATTTTCACACACATCATTAGATACTGACAATGACTGGGTTCTTTTCTTACTCTTTTTTTGAAGAGCATGAGAAGAAAGAGGAGAGAGCGAGGGAGCGAGGGAGGGAGGAGGAAAGGAGGGGTACCCTAAGGGGAGCGCCGTCCCTTCTTCAGCATTAGGTGACACTGGATGGTCTGGATTCGGTTCTTGGCCGGGACAAACTCAGGCTGCAGCTTCAGCGTCGATTCATACCACACCAGGGCCTTCTCAAACTCTTCCTGTGAGGGGCAAGGGACAGACATGAGACGTGCTGCCACCGCCCGCCTCTGGACGCCACCGTTTCCTCCATGCTGACAGCGACCCTGCAGCGCCTCCTCAGCGGGTCCCTGTCTCTGAGGAAACCGAGGCCTGGCAGGAGCACCACCTCCAAGGTCCCCACCACACAGACAGTGAGCCTGGAGCCTGGGAGCCCGGGAACCCGGGGAGGGGGGAGCCGTGCACAGGCTGGACGCGGGGGCAAGAGTGGACCAACACTACCGAGCTCTGGCCGCGGGCCAGGCCCTGTGCCTCTGTCTCATCTGCACAGAAACCCCAAGAACTATGCCTGCCAGGTGCTCCTCGTTCATCTGCCTGAGTTTCCTATTATAGCTAGGGAGCTGGAAGTCAAGTGTCTCAAAGTCACTTACTGTAGAGTTTGAAACAGTTTTTGGTTCTCCTGAGCATTTAAAAATATGAGCATCGTTTGGAAATGATCACTGTCATACTGAAGGCGTTCATGTTTGGCTGAGACCAAGACTTTTTTTAAAAATTTACTTCTGCCATTTTGCTATTTCTTTTTCTTTTTTCTAAGATTTTATTTTTTTATCCATGAGAGACACACACAGAGAGAGAGGCAGAGACACAGGCAGAGGGAGAAGCAGGCCCCATGCAGGGAGCCCGATGTGGGACTCGATCCTGGATCTCCAGGATCAGGCCCCGGGCTGCAGGCGGCGCTAAACCACGAGCCACCCGGGCTGCCCCGAGTCCAAGACTCTCAAAGAAGAGCCCAAACCAAACGGTTAAGTGACTCCTTCGGCAGAATTCCTCGTTCATAGTAGCAACTTTCACATTTACTGGAGACAAAAATAGATTCTTCAATTTTAAGCAGCAGAGGGAAATCTGCACGTTCAGCAGCACCTACCTGGCCAAATTATACTCGCTGCCTTTCAAGTCAAGGATGACACGTAAACTTACAGCATCAAGTCACTCATTCTATTAACCTTTATGGAGAGAACCTTGGGAAGAGCCCCGTGTGGGATGCAAGCTTCAGATGAAAGTGCGTGGCACGATTCTCGTGTTAAATTCAGCCATGACAGCTTTTGGGGGACCCCTGGGATTTTAGGTTCTGAAATCAGTAGCTGTTCCTGACCAGAATGAGGGTTCTAGATGAGGGCTTTGCCATTTTCTCTATAGTATCACCACGAAACTAGTGGCACGTCATCGCTCATTACACGTTCATACACAGACCTCGCGTGTGCCGAGCCCTGTGAAGGGCTAGGAACAGAAAGATGGAAGGTGTCTTTTTCCTGAGGTGCTCAGCGTCCGGGGGGAGAGACAGATACTTAAAAAATTATAAAACAAGGTGAAAATATGGTGGAGACATGCACAGGGCCTTGAAAGTGCAGTGACAGGTACGAAGCCGAGCCTGAAAGCAGGAGGGCACGAGTGCTGATGTCCACGCGGAGTGTTAGGTAAGGTTTTCTGGAACAGGTAATGCTTCCAGAAAACTAGGTAAATCCGACTCTCCTGTTAGTGTTCAACTTTCCGGGAGGAGCTACACAGTTGCAAATACTTAGATTTCACTAAGTGAAATAAGCAGTGAATTTCATCACTATTTTCTTTTTACTTCACAAACCCCTCAGCCATAAAGTGCCCTTTGGTGGCACTGATGATGGAGAGACACAGGACACATAGGAACCTGGAGGCTGTGGACAAGGTCACGAGACATCTGAAAACAGAGGTGCGCCAGGGGGAGAGCCAGGCCCAGGACCGGGGGGACAGCCAGGCCCAGGACGGGGGGACAGCGAGGCCCAGGACAGGGGGACAGCCAGGCCCAGGACCGGGGGGACAGCCAGGCCCAGGACGGGGGGACAGCGAGGCCCAGGACAGGGGGACAGCCAGGCCCAGGACTGAGGACAGCGAGGCCCAGGACCGGGGGGACAGCCAGGGCTGCCACACGCCCCTCCACGCTCACCATCGCCACGTAGACGTTGCCTAGCGTGAAGTGGTTGACGGCGAAGTGTGGCGCGATCTCCACGGCCATGGTGGCTACTATGACGGCGTCGTTCCAGAGCCTGGCGTTGTGCAGGATGTTGGCCAGGCTAATGAGGGGCACGTCCTGCGGCGGGAGGACAGGGGCGAGAAGGAAAGGATGTGGGTTTTGGGCTCTCGTGGCCGGGCATCCTGGTCACGAAGAGCGCGGCCAGCTTTCCTGGGCAGCCCCTGTGGCCTGCTCGCTCGGGGCCCATGCAGGGCTCACGTGGGAGTAAACCGGCGCGTCACTCCCTTCACTGGGCAAGTCCTGCCTCAAAACACAAGGCAGAAGAGTCAACCGAGTAAGCAAGCTGCTTAGTGAAGGCGCCGGTTTGCACCGGGGCAGGCCGTCCCCGGCCGACACCGTCCCGGGCCGCACCGGGAGGCCTGCTGTCGTACCGAGTGTCTGTGTTCCCTAAAGATTTCATCTATTCACCCGTGAGACACAGAGGCAGACACCCCGGCGGAGGGAGCAGCAGCTGCCTGCGGGCCCGACGCGGCACTCGATCCCGGGACCCGGGGCCCCGGCCTGGGCCGAGGGTAGAGGCTGCGCCGCTGGGCCCCCGGTGCCCCTCAGAGCGTGGAGCGCAGGGCCCGGGCATCCCGTGCGTGAAGCGGCCTCCGGGCCCCAGCCAGTCTGCGGACCCACAGTGACAACCGGCATTTGTGAAAAGGTCGAGGTGACCCGGAGCCGCAGGGCCTTTGTTTTTGTGGAGAAGGACGAGTCAAGGGCCAGGAATGGCCGATCACCGGACGCCACGGAGGCTGCTTCGGGTCTGGACGCGAGCGGCGGTGGCAGCGAGACCCCCAGGCCCCGGGACAGGCTGCGCAGCCGGCGTGCCTACAGGGCCGGGCCGAGGTGGGCATCCTCGAGGCCCCCAGGCCCCCCCAAGCCCCCAGGCCCTTCCCACTCGGGCTGAGCACAGGAGCGCGGGAGCGGGGCTGCAGCTCACCTTCATCTGGTGTGGCGCGTAGTGCAGGGCCTGGCGGAGGCAGTCGATGGCCTTCTTTCCTTGGCCCTTCACTCTCCAGTAGAGGGCTGCCATGCTGGAGAGCACCCAGGAAGTCTGGTTCTGCGAAGGGACGAAAGCACAGGCCGTGAGGCCGGGGCTCAGCAAGGGGCCGGCGAGCCCCGAGGCTCCAAGCAGGAGCACCACCCGGGCCGCCGCCTGCGTCCCCCCTCCGCGTGAGGACACTGCAGCTCCGGGGCTGAAGGTCTGGCCCGAATTCGCTCAACCGCACATGGCAGCTTCCTTCCCGCGAGTGTTCTTTTGGATTTAAATTAACTTATTAAAAAAAAATTCACTGAACTTTTTGAACAGGTAACTCGTTTGCATGTTTCAAAGACCAGAAATTACATGAAGTTGTAAGTGAAAACTCTCCCGCTCTTTCCTGTCTCTATTGGACACAAGGAAACACTATTTTAGTTTTTGGTCCTATGGAACTTTCTAGGATTTCTTTTTTTTCTTTTTTTTAAATTTTTATTTATTTATGATAGTCACAGAGAGAGAGAGAGAGGCGCAGAGACATAGGCAGAGGGAGAAGCAGGCTCCATGCACCGGGAGCCCGACGTGGGATTCGATCCCGGGTCTCCAGGATCGCGCCCCGGGCCAAAGGCAGGCGCCAAACCGCTGCGCCACCCAGGGATCCCCTTTCTAGGATTTCTTTACAGGTTATGTAAGCAAATACGAATATAGGCTTATACTCCCCACTTTCTCTATGAGGCAACGTATTACTTTTATGTAAGAGGTAACAATCATTTGCACTCTGCTTTTTTTTTTTTTAAGATTTGAGGGACAGAGAGAGAGGGAGAGGGGAGGGAGAAAGGGAGAGAGAGGGAGAGGGGAGGAAGAGAGGGAGAGACGGAGAGAGAGCACGAGCATGAGCAGGAAGGGCAGAGGGAGAGAGAATCTCAAGCAGCCTCTGCTGAGTGCAGACCCTGACGCGGGCTCAGGGCTAGGCCTGGCCTCCAGGTGCTGAGATCGTGACCTGAGTCGAAACCGAGAGGATTCAACTCCAGATGTGGACACGGGGATATGTGTGTCATCAGCACACACAGCTCCCCATACGCTCGCGACAATTTAATCACCCACCAGAAAGTACCTGGGTCCCTGTTTCCTTACAGCCTCACCACAGTGTTAAACTCTTCGACTCCGTTAGGAGATAAAAAATGGGGTTTAAATATGCATTTCTCTTACGAGTGGAACGGACCACCTTTCATGTTTGACAGCTCTTTGTATTTCTTTTCTGTGAAGTATCTGTTCTTACATTTTGTTCGCTTTTCTGTAAGGTCTTTATTTCATCTATTTAAAAAATTTCCTTATATACATATACGTACTAGGGAGATAGTCCCTTGTCTGTGGTATGAATCACAGATACAGTCCCTCAGTTTCCTGGAGTCTGCCTTTGGACCTATGGTTTTTTTGTGTGATGTAGGTTCTGATTTCTAAATAGTTCAGCTTATTAATTTTTTTAAAGAAGATTTTATTTATTTATTCATGAGAGGCAGAGACACAGGCAGAGAGAGAGAAGCAGGCTGCATCCAGGGAGCCCGACGTGGGACTTGATCCCCGGTCTCCACGATCAGGCCCTGGGCCGAAGGCGGGTGCCAAACTGCTGAGCCACCCAGGGATCCCCAGCTTATTAATTCAGATGGCTTCTGGATTTTCAGTTGTAGCTGACAAGATCTTGCTTACTTCACGTTTATCAAGAAATTTTACCATGTTTTTTCCCCTAGACATTTTTATAGTTTCATTTTTTACATTTTAATCCTTGATCCCTTTGAAATTTAACTCGGTATAAAAGACAGAGATCCAATTTTAATTTTCCCAGGTTACTAGGTTGTCTCAATAAAACTTAACAAATAATTCATCTCTCTTCCCCCAGTGAGATGCTACTTTTACCATATACAAAATTTCAGTACTTAATTTAGGTTAGATTGTGGATTTTCCCATCTATTTCATTTGCCCCTTTGGATGCGTGGTCTCTTACTCCCAGCCATTACAGATGAAGCAATCAGAAAACTTCCCCTGCTTTCTACCTTCTTTCTTTCTTCCAATCTAATTTCTTGGTGATTTAATCATTCTTCATTGTCAGGGCATTACAGTATTTACATTCTGTTCTATCACCCTATTCCCCACGTTTGTTTTCCTATTGGTTGTGCACTTAAATACATTAATTGATCACTGACATTACTTTTGGGTGGTTTCCCCAATTATCTGGTGGTTGGTTGAGGTTCAGCCCAATACTGTTGGTGGGAACGGTACTCTGAGATTGTTGGCATGGGCTGCACTGCGCTCCACCAAGATTCACAGGTTGAAATCTCAGCCTCTCGTACCTCAGGATGTAACTGTATTTGGAGATAAGGTCTTTAAGGAGGTAATTAAATTAAAGTGTGAGGCCTTAATCCAGTAAGACTGGGTTTATATGAAGGATTTATAGAAGAGGAAGAGACTTCAGGGTCCTGGGTGCGGAGGACAGCGGGAGGCTAGCCACCTGCAGCTGAGGGGAGCCTCAGAGGAAAGCCACCCCAGGTCCCGGGCCCGGGGGCTCCACAATGGGTGAGAACACATTTCCACCGTTTCAGGTACCCCGTCTGTGGTGCTTTGTTATGGTAGCCCTATGTGTTCAAAACTTTGCGGCCTTCGTACCTGCAGGACTGCTGGCTGAATGTAAAGCCACGGTTCATTCTTTCTTTCTTTGAATAACACGTGTTGGCATCGTTCCCTTGCCTGCCTCCCGGCACGGAGGGCTGCTTCGGAGCAACCTGAAGCTGCCCGATTTATTCCCCCTTCTTAGGGACTTCGTCCTTTAGACTGGCTTCTCAAGGATTCTTTTTCAAACTAAAGTTATCTTTTTTTAATGTCAATATTTCATATATATGAAAGAGCATATTTATATAATTATCTATGCACATAATAAACGATTACATAAACATACTTATGCTGTAAAACATAAAATGACTGTCCCAGAAGCTGCCACCCTAGTCAAGAATGAACGTTCTTACACTATTCCCATCTCTCGCCTTTTCTCCAGAGGCACACACTGTCCTAAAGGCTGTGTTCGTTATTCCATTGCTTTTTATTTTTATTTATTTATTTATTTTTTATTTAAAAAAATTTTTTTTTATGATAGTCACACGGGGGGGGGGGGGGGGAGAGAGAGAGAGAGAGAGGCAGAGACACAGGCAGAGGGAGAAGCAGGCTCCATGCACCGGGAGCCCGACGTGGGATTCGATCCCGGGTCTCCAGGATCGCGCCCTGGGCCAAAGGCAGGCGCCAAACCGCTGCGCCACCCAGGGATCCCTCCATTGCTTTTTAAAACACCGTTCCATTGCGTACACACATGCACACATATTTGCTTCAACGGTGTCATACTCAGTGTACTCCCTTCCTGTGCATTACAGAAGTCGTGTAATAGTGTAAGGAGGCTTCTGGGACTTGAAGTTCTTACTCAACACTCTGATTTCTAGAATTCATCCATGTTGTGTGTAGCTTTAGCTCATTCAATTTGCTACACAATTAAATGTCCACTAAGTGAACATACTGTAATGTATTTATCCATTTTTCATAGATGGGGGCTCTGAGTTACTTCCTGTTTTTAGGTTTCTTGTTGCAAAATAATGTGCAGAGTTTCTCTAGTCTAGAGTAGATACCTGGCGGTAGGTAGGACTGCTGGCTTACAAGACATGCAAATGTCCGACATAATGAAGGAATGCTAAGTTGTTCCCTAAAGGTGCCGGAACAGTCTAGCATCCCGTCGGCAATGCTTAGAAGTGCTTCTTGCTTTGTAGCCTTTCTACTTCTCGGTATCATCAGTTGGAGTAAAATAGCATCTTACTGCAGCCTTGGTTTGCATTTCCTGATCATTAGTGGGACTGGAAATTGTTCCTTGTGTTTATTGGCCACACATATCTTTTTTCAAGGGAAGCCTCTGTTAATATTTTTTTTAGGTATCTATTTTATTATTTATCTTTCTCATCAATTGGTCTATATGTTCTGCATGTCAGTCTTTGTATGTGGAACGTGTTATACATACTTTAACTCTGGCTTAGCTCTTTCATTTAAAAAATGTCTTTAATTTTAAAAAGTTTAAATTTTAATGTAATTGAATTTATTCACATTTTCTTTTCTACTTAGTGCTTTAATATCCTAAAAAATCATTTTATATTCCAGGGCCAGAAGGATCATCTCCTACATTTTACTCTAATTTTTAAGGTTTTTGTTTTTGATACTTGAGTCCTTGGTTCACCTGGAATTCCTTTGTATGTGTAAGCTATGAGGTGAGGATGAATGAGCTCAGCAATCCCCTCTCCCTATTGGTCTCTCCATAGTCCTGTGAATGTCAGAGTATGCTTCAGGTCTTTCTATTTAGTACCCCCTTGTCACTATTTCTGTTTATCCTTGAGCACAGGGCATAATGGCTTGTTTTATAAGTTTTCATAAAAGTAAGGCAATTCTCACCACCTCATTTTTTTCAATAGTGTCATGTCTGTTTCTTACCCTTCCTTGTAAAGGGTTTTTAAGTACCCTAAAAAAAAATTGTTGGTATTTTGATTATAGTAGCATGGACTCTATAAATCAAATTGGGGAAAACGGACATGCTTATGATGTGTGTCCTCTTATCCATGAACATTATAGATCTCTTTATTTAGGTATTTTGTAATACAACTTTCAATAAAGTTGTATCACTTTGTGAAGACAAGGCTTACAAATTTTTGTAACATTTGTTACTGGGATCTTTATATTTTTATGATGATGGAAATTCATTTTGGAAATTATGTTTCCTTACTTTTTGCTGCTGTATAGAAATTTAACTTACTTTTATTGACTTTATAGGCAGCCATCTTGATAAAAATGTTATTATTTCAAAAAATTTGGGCAGCCCAGGTGGCTCAGCGGTTTAGTGCTCCCTTTGGCCCAAGGTGTGATCCTGGAGACCTGGGATCGAGTCCCACGTCAGGCTCCCTGCATGGAGCCTGCTTCTCCCTTTGCCTGTGTCTCTGCCTCTCTCTCTTTCTCTGTATCTCTCATGAGTGAATAAATAAATAAAATCTTAAAAAAAATTTTTTGTAGTCTTTTGGGTTTGCTATGTAATAACATAATTTCTGAATAAGATTTTGGTTTTTTCTTCCTAATACTTATGCCATTAATCTATTTTTCTTGATTTACTGTACTTGCTAAGACTTTTGGTACAAATTTGAGGAAAAAGTGACGTAGGCATTCTCTTTCATGATTTCAAAGAATTATTTTAAATATTTCTCCATTAAGAATCATCTTTGCGGGACACCTGGGTGGCTCAGTGGTTGAGCGTCTGTCTTCGGCTCAGGTCGTGATCCCTGAGTCATGAGATCGAGTCCCACATCGGGCTCCCCGCAGGGAGCCTGCTTCTCCCTCTGCCTGTGTCTCTGGCTCTGTGTCTCACATGAATAAATAAATAAAATCTTAAAAAAAAGAATCATCTTTGCTGTAATATTTTGTTGATTCTTCTCATCAGATTAAGGAAGTCCTTATCTATTCTTGAATTTGGATTAGCTTTAACATCATAAATGGTATTGTATTTTATCAAATGCAATCTACTGAAATAATTTCATAATTTTAATCCTTTAATTTGGTTGATGAAATAAAGATTTTCCTAAAGTTAGACCATTTTTGTATTTCTGGGATAAATCCAACTTGATCAAGGTGCATCTTGTAAAAGAAAAATAGACGCACGCCATTGGATTTAGTCTGTTAAAATTTGGCTTATGGTTTTCACCTATGTTCATAAATGAGCTTAGAGCATGATTTTTCTCATAATGTCTTTGTCTAGTTTTGTTTTCAAAGTACACTAGTCTTGTCTCAAGCAATCAATTGGGAAGTTGTTCCCTTTTCTGCTAAGAGAATCTGTTTATATTGAGATTGTATATTTTTTAAAAGTTTAGAATTCATATGTAAAATCAACAGATTTTATATTCTTTTTTTTTAAATTTTTTATTTATTTATGATAGTCACACACAGAGAGAGAGAGAGAGGCAGAGACATAGGCAGAAGCAGGCTCCATGCACTGGGAGCCCGACATGGGACTCGATCCCAGGTCTCCAGGATCGCACCCTGGGCCAAAGGCAGGCACCAAACTGCTGCGCCACCCAGGGATCCCCCAGATTTTATATTCTTTGTAAGAATTTTTTTTAGCCTATTTCTTCAACTTATTTGAGTTATAATACCCAAATCAATTTGGGTAATTACATTTTTATAGAAATTTGTCTTCTTTACATTTGTTTTCAAATTTACTGGCATAAAATTGTTAATTGTATCATTTTCTAATTCTTTTTAGTTTTTTAGCTGTAGTTTTGCTTCCCTTTTCCCTCAATATTGGTTATTTGTGGTTTATTTTTTTCTTGATTAATTCTGCCCAACTAGTGCTTCAAAGAAACAATTTTTGGATTGTGGATCTCCATTCTATTTTTGGTTTCTGTTTCATTGATTTCTGCACCTAACAACACAACTCAAAAAAGAAAGAATCAAAAACTGGTAGAAAATAAAATATGCACAAATTCAGAATTGTAGATTTCAACATGCTTCTCAATAACTGATAGAAGAAATACACACAAGAAAAAAATCAGTAAAAATAAAGAAGAAACAAACAATATTATCAAACAACTTGACCTAAATGACATCTCTAGAATACTCTAACAGTAGTAGTACTCTTTTCTGAAGTACATGGTACCAAGGCAGATTATATTCTATAACATATATAAATATATTATATATTAATATATTATTATATAATTAATACTTAAGATATAATATCTATATATAACAAGTATGAGTAAGTTTTAAAAAATTTAAGTCACACAAACTATGTTCATTTACTGCAATGAAATTAGAAATCACTTAAAGAAAGAGATCTGGAAAATGCCCAATAGTTGGAAACCCAAATAAAATACTCCTAACAACTTACAGATCAAACAACTTACAGAAGTTAAAAGGAAAGTTATAAACTATTTTAAGCTGAATAAAGATGGAAATACGACAAAATTTGTGTTATATACTTAAAGTACAATTTAGAGGGAATTTTTAGCATTAAAGACCTACCTTAGAAAAGCAAGGGATCAAATCAATAACCTAAGCTTCCACATCAAGAAACTAAAAAAAACCTCAGTGAATTAAATCCTAAATAAGCAGAAGACAGGAAATAATAAAGATATGAGCAGACATAAATGAAAGAGAAGATAAAAACAACAGGGAAAAATCAATGGATCTAAAAACCTTGAGTTCTTGGTTCTTTGAGAAGAACAATAAACTGAATAAATTTCTAGTCAGTCTGATCAGGAAATAAAAGAGAAAAGATAACAAACTATCAACACCAGAATTACGAGAGCATATGTTACTACAGATCCTACAGATCTTAACAGAATGAGAAAAAAACTATGACCAACTTTATGCTAATAAATTCAACAACTTAGATTAAGTGGACAAATTTTAGAGATACAACTAACAAAACTCACTCAAGAAGAGATAATTTGACTATGTCTATTAAAGAAATTGAATTTGTTGTTAGAAATCTCTCACAAAGAACAATCCTGGCCCAGATGGCTTCACTGCTGAATTCTATCAAATATTTAAGGAAGAAATAATACCACTTCTCTATAAACTGTTCCGGAAAAATAAGGTGGAGGGAACACTTCTCAATATACAGAGTGATTTTTTTTTTTTAAATTTTTTTTTTATTTACGATAGTCACAGAGAGAGAGAGAGAGAGAGAGAGGCAGAGACACAGGCAGAGGGAGAAGCAGGCTCCATGCACCGGGAGCCCGACGTGGGATTCGATCCTGGGTCTCCAGGATCGCGCCCTGGGCCAAAGGCAGGCGCCAAACCGCTGTACCACCCAGGGATCCCCTACAGAGTGATTATTAACCTAATAACTAAACTAGACAAAGTATTACCAAAAAAGAAAACCATAGGCTAACACACTTCATGAATATAGATTCAGACACTAATTGGCTTATCAACAGTGGGGAAAGGTATTTATTTATTTTTTTAATATTTTATTTATTCATCAGAGACACAGAAAGAGAGAGAGAGAGAGAGAGAGGGGCAGAGACACAGGTGGAGGGAGGAGCAGGCTCCATTCAGGGAGCCAGATGTGGGACTCCATCCTGGGACCCCAGGATCATGCCCTGGGCTGAAGGCAGGCACCAAACCACTGAGCCACCCAGGGATCCCCGGGAAAGGTATTTATGTTGGTATCTGTTAATTTTTAAGATTGATTTTATTTATTTATTTATTTATTTATTTATTTATTTATTTATTTAAATATTTTATTTCTTTATGAGGACACAGACAGAGGCAGAGACACAGGCAGAGGGAGAAGTGGGTTCCCTGTGGGGAACCCGATGTGGGACTTGATCCCAGGACCCTGGGGTCATGCCCTGGGCAGAAGGCAGACGCCCAACTACTAGCCCCCCAGGTATCCCGGTATTTGTTAATTTTTCAGTAGATCAATGATTTTTGCTTTATATATTTTGAAGTTATTTTATTGGGTATGTGTAAGTTTAGAATTGGTCTTTCTGGTGAATTAAATCTTTTATCATTACATAGTCCTTTTCTGCCCCTAAAAATTTTTTTGTTTTGAAATAGATGTTTTTAGGTAATTAATATAACTATACCTACTTTCTTTTGATTAGTAAGTATTGGGTGCAGCTTTTTCCATTTTTTTCAACATTTATATTATGTTTTAGGTATGAATTAAAAATTTCCAATTTGACATTTTGTGACTGTTACATTACAGAATTTTTAAAAAGATTTTATTTGAGAGAGACCGTGTGTGAGCACATGAGTGGGGAGAGGGGCGGGGGGAGCAGCAGACTCCCCACTGAGGGGGGGAGCTTGATGCTCTATCACGGACCTACCCCCCTGGGACCATGACCTGAGCTGAAGGCAGATGCTTAACCAACTGAGCCACCCAGGCGTTCCTTGTTACACATTGTTTTTTTTTTTTTTTTTTTTACACATTGTTTTTAAGATTGTTTACTTCTTGGCTTCTATTTCTTATCTTTTTTTGCTGCTGTTGTTCTGATCCTTAAATGTTGCTTTTTTCCTATTTCTTGATTTTTTTGGGTCCTCTTCTTCCTATCTTCATTATTTTATCCTCAAAGGTTTGGGATCTGTGCATTCTTTTTTAACAATGAATCTTAATTCTTTACTCAATATTTAATGTAAAGTCCAAGCGATATATTAATTCATTCCTCCTAAACACGAATAGGCCTTTTGAACACTGTAACTCAGATCAACTCACCCTCAGATACATATTGTTTTGCATGGTATTTTAGTTCAGTCATTTCTCTTAAAAATCCCACAAATTATCATTTTCTACAGACAATGTTTGTTTGGGTTTGCATGCCTGTATCATTTTATTTGCTTGGCAAATCTTCTTCTGTCTCAGACAATCTTTCTTTGGCTTTCATATAGAAAAGTTCCTCTGGACAGGGCTCTTGCTAATAAACTTTTTCCAGTTACCTTTAAATGTCTTTATTCTTCTCTCATGGTAAGGTATGTAATCCTAGGGGGCCCAGTATGCTTGCAAAACTATCATCTGGCTTAGATGGTTGCTATGAGAGAGAGGCTGTCATTTTAACTATCCCTCCTCTGTAGGTAATCTGTCCTTTCTGTCTCCATATGGGCAGAGATCTTTGTCGAAATTTTTCTTCACTGATCTATCCTAAGCACTTAAAAATATTTGGCACACAGCAGGCCTTTCTACATATCTGTTGAATGAATACATTCATGTACTCATGTTGTGGTATTTATTAAATGATCAGATGCAAATCCAAAATCCTATAACCTGCTTTGTGGTACTGTGGCTGGAACTCTGCAAACCGTATTTCTCCTTTGCTGGCAGGCTTCCTGTTAAGGTCTGCAAATGTGAACACAAGGAGACTGGAGGCAAGAGGAGAAGGGACTATGCTTCCTGCTGGCGTGGTGCTCCTGTCAGTGTCACTGCACTCCCAGGCCCAGCCTCACTGTATCCCGTCCGCAGTCAGGCTATGTTCCCTCTTCAGAAGCAGAAGCTCCACTTGCCAGAACTCCTGTGAATGCCTAGATTTAGAAGACCCCACTGCCTACTCCTCATCCTAGGGGTGGGACACAGGCCCAGCAGCTGGCACCACTGGCTTACCCCAGTCAGGTGTTTCCTTTTCTCCTGTTCACCCTTCCACAACAATGTAATCAATTGTCTATTTACTCTTCTACATCATACATACCTGATGTCCTTTCCGTTTTCCTGACAGTACCTTGACTGAAATAGGTGCTTTTAAGATACCTTTGTCTTTGCTGTTTTACTATGATGTAGCTAGGTACGGATTTGTTTTTATTTATCCAGCTTAGAATACAGCATGCTTCCTGAATCTGCTGATTCACTTATCTTCTTGTCTCTATATTTTAGGTAATTTTTTTATACAAAGCTTGCAATTCACTATTCGAGTCTAATTCACCCCATGAATATTTGGCCTAAATAAATAAATATATTTTTAGTTTAAGATATGTCAATTTGTTTTTTTAACTTCCTCATTTCTGATATGCTATTTTCTCAGCTGTGAAATAACATTTTAAAAATATTTCATAATGAGAAATTTCAAGTATATACAAAAGATGACATTGTTAGAACTTCTATGCACTCATCATCCAGCTTCAATGCTTATCCACTCATGCCCACTTCTGATTTTGTCTAAACTCTCATCCATATTAATTTGAAGCAAATCCTAGACTTCATATAATTTCACCAGTAAATTTTCCAATGTGTACCTCTAAAAGACAGAAACTCACATTTAAAATGTAAGATTAATAAAGTTTGCTTAAAATATTGAAAATTGTTTAGTATCACCAATATTCCTATTTTCCTTTGGTTGTCTTATACAAGTTCGTTTGCTCTTATAATGTTGCCATTGGTTAATGTATTCCTTAAGTCTCCTTTGATCTCTAAGGTTCATCCTCATCTATCTTTAACATTTCTGTAGAAAAATGGGATTATTTATCTTGTAGTTTTCCACTGACTGGACTCTGCTGATGGCATCCTCGGAGCCACTGAACAGGCTCCTCTGTCCCCTGTATCCTCGTTAGTTGGCAGTCAGAGGCTTGGCTGTCTCGGATTTGACTTACTGAGAAGGGGTGGTGGCCAAACACTTCACAGGTGGTAATGTGAACTTCCAACGGTACCACACACTGTCTGAGCGTACTGGTGAGGTAGCGGCGAGTGATGATCACTGCCAGATTAGTTGGGAGCAGCAAAACTGAACTATGCTAATTTCATCATTTTCAGTTAACTAGTTGGAATATTACTATAAAGAGTAAAGAGATTTTTTTCCTCTCATCAACTCATCATTTACCCCAAAGTACAGTTCATTTAGAAAGGAAGGAAACATGCTTGTTATTTTCTTTTTCCATTAAAAAACAAAAACAAATCTAAGTTGTTCCCATGCATCATCCAAGACCACATCCTTCATGGTAAATTCGAGGGTATAAATATTGTTTAATATAGTTTTATAAATGTGGTGTGTTTCACCCACTCAGTTGCTTTGTTGATTTTTGCTGCTCAAAGTGTTCCATTTTTGGCCAATGGGAGCATATTCCAGTTGGCTCAGAGTTCTGACACAACTTTGTTGACTTTGGGAGCTTCTCTGCTTTCCCAGACTTGGTAGAAGCCATTTCTCCATGGAATTCTGGTTCCTTTTAGTGCAAAATGGTATCTAAAGATCAACATCTGGGTGCCAAGTGTGCTTATCAATACTGGGTTACTCACTGATACTAGTTTTTTCAGCAAATTAAGGAAATGTGTAAATATATGGGTAAGTTTTACCAGTTATTTCTAATTCACAACTATAAATGTTTTCTTAACATCCTCATTCTCACACTTTTCTGTCCTTCACCCATACCTAACCTCTAGTTCTCAACATCACCAACAAAATTACTCGTTTATTTTGCATTGCATACACCTATAATCTCAGGACAATATCAATATTAACAATAGTATTACTGAAAACGAATAAGGTTTTCTTTTGTGCTTAGAGTAAATCTCATTGGGGGGATAGTTAAACAACTATCTTTTAAAGTCACTTGGAAAATTCCCCTTGATGTGGTTAGACCACCAACTGGATACAGAATGGGCTCATTTAATTTTACTTTTAATTACGAATTGCCTTATTAAAATACACAGAGTATTTGTTTCCAAAGTCAAATAGAAAAGATAATGTAGACTCAAGGAAATCTAGCTTCATGCCGAGTCTTTCTGATCCAGTTTCCTTCTTCCCTCAATGGAAAATCACTTAAGAGTATTTTTAAAAGTTACTCTTCCATTTTAAAATGTTTCTCTACATATATCCCCCACCTTGCCATTGTTTAAAAAGCAAAATAGTAATCAGAGATAATGATGTTTTCCACTTTTCTTTTTTCCCCACTAGGTATATCCTGGAGATTATTTCATAGAAGTTTACAGAAACCGTCTTCATTCTTTTTGACAGCTGTAAAAGACTCCATTCTGTGGACCTTCACACCCAATAAACATCCGCGGAGGACTTTTTAATCAGTCTCCTGTTGCACAATTGGGTTGTTTCCAGTCTGCTATTACAAATGAGGCTATAACCAACAGCCTTATCCATAGGTTTTCTTACATTAATTTTTTTACCATCTTAGAACTAAGATTCCTGAAAGTTGGCTACATGGGCAAATGAACGTATAATTTTGCTAGATACGGTCAATTTTCTCTCCATAAAGGTTATTCCATTTTGGATGTCCACTACCAATGTATGTATAGCAGTTCCAATTTCCCCACAGCCTTACTGAGTCTACCAAACTTGTGGATTTCTGCCAATGTCATTGACAAGAAATATCTCAGTGTAGTTTTGATTTGTTCTTTTTCTAGATTTTGAGATAAAAGCATAGATCATTAACTTTTTTTTTTTTTTTTAAACTAATAAGCCTATTTAGAGCTACAAAGTTTCAGGACGCCTGGGTGGCTCAGTGGTTGAGCGTCCGTCTTCAGCTCAGGTTGTGATCCCAGGATCCGGGATCGAGTCCCACATCAGGTTCCCCGCAGGAGCCTGCTTCTTCCTCTGCCTGTGTCTCTGCCTCTCTCTGTGTCTCTCATGAATAAATAAAATCTTAAAGAAAAAAAGGCTATAAACTTTCCTCAAGCACTGCTTTAGCTGCATCCCACAAGTTTTAACATGCTATACTCATTTCAAAATATTTTCTAATTTTGCTTGGGCTTTCTTCATGGGTTATATAGAAATGTACTGCTTAATGTCACCAAAATCGCTGAGGATTTTCCATCTATCCTTTTGCTTCTGATTTTTAATTCCACTGGGGTAAAAAAATATATTATAAATTATTTCAGTATTTTAAAATTTTTAAAAAGGATTTTATTTATTCATGAGAGACAGGGAGAGAGGCAGAGACACAGGTAGAGGGAGAAGCAGGCTCCCTGTGGGGAGCCCGATGTGGGACTTGATCCTGGGGCCCCCAGATCATGACCTGAGCCACAGGCAGATGCTCAGCTGCTGAGCCACCCAGGTGCCCCAGTATTTTAAATTTTAATTGAGGCTTAATTTATGACTCAGGTTATGATCAACCTGGTAAATTGTGTGCATTTTTTAAAAATGTATTTTTTAAAAATTTTATTTATTTATTCATGACAGACAGACACACACACACACACACACACACAGAGAGAGAGAGAGAGAGAGAGAGAGAGGGGCAGAGACACAGGCAGAGGGAGAAGCAGGCTCCATGCAGGGAGCCCGACATGGGACTTGACCTCGGGTCTCTAGGATTACACCCTGGGCCGAAGGCAGGTGCTAAACTGCTGAGCCACAGGGGCTGCCCTAAAAAATGTATTTTAAGTAGGCTCCATCCTAACTCGGGGTTTGAATTCATAATCCAAGATTAAGAGTTGCATGCTCTATCAACTGAGCCATATGCCTTTTCTAAAATGAGAATTGTGTTAGTTTAATGCAGCTTTACATAAATGTTAGGTGAAATTTATTTTATTAGCAAGATGGTTGGGGTGCCTGGGTGGCTCAGTTGGTTAAGCATCTGCCTTTGGCTCCGGTCTTGATCCTGGAGTCCTGGGATGGAGCCTCGCATTGGGCTCCCTGCTCAGCAGGAAGCCTTCTTCTCAGCCCCCACCACCGGCTTGTGTTCTCTGGCTCTCCTTAACTGTTAAATAAATAAAATCTTAAAAAAAAAAAAAAAAAGCAAGATGGTCTATATATATATTTTTAAAGATCTTATTTAAAAATTTTATTTATTTATTCATGAGGCACACAGAGAGAGAAGCAGAGACACAGGGAGAGGGAGAAGCAGGCTCCCTGCGGGGAGCCTGATGTGGGACTTGATCCTGGGACCCCGGGGTCACGCCCTGAGCCAAAGGCAGATGCTCCATTGCTGAGCCCCCCAGGTATCCCAAGATGGTCTATATTTTTACTTTTTTTTGCCTGCTTAATTCTGCCATCTACTTAGAGAGGTTGGTATCTATTATGACTGTAGATTTATTTGTTTCTGGTTAGATCTGCCGATGTTTAATTCTTGTCTTATATAATTTGAAATTATCCTATTGGTTACAGAGTTTTACAATTTTCTATATTCCTGGTGGACTGACCACTGTATCATTATGAATTGTCTTTATCTGTAGTAATGGTTCTTGCCTTAAATTCCACATCGTGTGATGTTAGTACAGTTAAGCCAGCTTTCTTTTGATTAGTGTTTGTATATCTTTTCCCCATCTGTTTAATTTCAACCATTTAATATCTTATATTAAAGTGTGTTACTTGTGAACAGCACATAATTGGGTTCAGTATTTTAACCCAGCCTGATAATGTTGGTACTCTAATTGGAATACTTAGTTCTTTGTATTTACTGTCACTACTGATATATTATACTTATCTCTATCACTTTACAATTTATATTTTATTGTACCCATTTTTATATTTTATATATAACATGTATTTCTATCATATTCCTTTTGTCTTCCTTTCTTGCTTCTTGGCTGAATTAATCAAGTGCTTATTATTCCCTTTTTCCTTAACTATACATTCTTTAACTGTTCTTTTAATGATTAGCCTAGAATTTCCAATATGGATCTTTAAATTATTCCAGACTAAAAATATAAATTATGACTTTAATTTTACTACTTTCCTGATAATGCTAAAGCCTAACACCCTGCCCATGTGTATTCACAGGAAAATTAATCTCATGTTAATCTTTTAGCTGTGTTCCCCTGGAAGTCCAATAAAGGCAGCATGTCAGCTATGTTACCAGGCAACACGGTTAGGGTACAGATGACCTGACCACTGCAGGTGGACTGGGAGGACTGTGACGCTTCCTGTCCGCTGATGGAACTCTTGGACTCTAGGCCCATGAGACTGTTGAAAAAGGTACTGGTTCCGACATGGAACTTAGAAATTCTAAACCAGGGTTGTTCCCATACTCACTCACGGGGTCTTGATCCCTTATCCCTGAGCTGTTACTTGGGGCAAGGGGCAGATAACTGTCTCTGGGACTGCTGCCAGGCTGCTAGGGGGACTCTTGGGAAAACACATGAAAGGCTGTACTGCTGGCTTACTGGGTTTCTATTCCACCCTCCTGAGTGAAGGCAAGCCCACATGTGCCCTGCTGAGTTATGCGAGTATAAAATATTTATCTACTGGCCCTAAATCCACTGGCAGTGGATACTGCAAAGTAGTAGCAGCAGCGGAAGGGACTTTCACATCCTTGGTTCAATGTGGCCCAGGCACTGTGACATAAAAGAATGCTCAGGGGGATGCAGATGAACTGAAGCCTCAGTGGGAGCCAACTTTCTCTGAGGCTGATCGCAGAAGTTTGACAGTGGTGTGATAGAGGACAAATCTTTCCCTTGTGGGACTGGATGAGAGCAGGGTCAAACTTAGGCAGAGAAAAACTGCCCACTCCCCCTGCACCGGTCCATGAAATGGAACTGACCAGAAGCACAGCTGCAAGTGGGCTGGCTGGCAAAAATGGCATTGCCTTGGGGTAGTTGATGCATTTGGGTCAAACCAGGCACTGATGCCTGGCAGGGAGTGGCGAAGAGGCTTGAGCTGGACTCCGTGTTTGTGACTGGGGCGGGGCTAGACAAGAGCTTGGAGCGGCTAGGTTGGCCACAGATCTAATCAGCATGGAGTGGTGCCCACGAGCCCCTAGCTGGGGAAGTGGGGAGACAAGGGGGAGAGCTACTCTGCACCAGCACAGAGGTCAAACGGGCTATGTGGCAACCTGGCACATGAACTAGCTGCACTGGCAGTGGCAGCTGCATGGTGCACATGTGGGGTGACAGAGGTATCTGAGCATCACATGTGGCAGTGACCTCAGTTGCAACCTGGGGCAGCTTCCCGAGGGTTCTGATGGTGTGTATGGATTTAACCCTAACACAGGGACTGACCAACATCCTCTGCTGACACTTAGTGCAAACTAAAAACTCCCCAGGGAGACAATTATAGATGGGCTTTTTAAAATAGCTATTTTCATTTATTTATTTATGATAGTCACACACACAGAGAGAGAGGCAGAGACACAGGCAGAGGGAGAAGCAGGCTCCATGCAGGGAGCCCGACATGGGATTTGAGCCTGGGTCTCCAGGATCATGCCCTGGGCCAAAGGCAGGCGCTAAACCGCTGCGCCACCCAGGGATCCCTAGATGGGCTTTTGAAGAAATAACAAAGGATAAGGACTATTTTAAAATAAAAAAGCAAAAAATAAAGCAAAAAAATAAAATAAAATAAAAAAATAAAAGTTAGAAGCAAAGAGGATATGGATATGTCCTTGTTCTTCTGTGAGCAATAAATGAGAAAGGGGTGCACTGCTTTGTCACCTCTGTCATTTTCTAAGGCCGTAGTTTGAAAATGTGATCTTTGTTCCAGCAGCATCACCCCAGCAGCTTATTAGAAATGTCCATTTTCAGGCCTGACCCTAAGCCCTACCAACTCAGGAAGCTCAGCAATCTGTTGAGTCTAAGAAGCCCTGCAGGTGATTCTGGTGTACCCTAAAGTCTCGGAGGTGTTGTATTAAAGTTAGAAACTCAAGGTCATAAAGGTTGGTCTGTGAGCCCCAGTGGAAATGGTTTCTAGGTTAGCCTTCTAGTTCTATTTCCCTGAAAACCTAATAAAGGGGGAATGTTAGCCATTACCAAACATGAGAGTTTATGTAAAAATGATCTCAGTTGATAAACTGTATCTGGATGAGAAGAACTGGAAGTAAACTGTAAACACCTCACGGAAAGGCAGTTTTGAGTTCTGAGCGTCACGGTTCTTATAAACAGCAATGCCCTTTCCAGGACCCAAGGGGCTTTCATAAAAGATACTCAATTTTGTATGGAGCTCAGGACATCCGAGCCAGGCTCGTTCCCACAACATATCATTTGACTTGTTCCCTTGCACCTGAACTGTGACTTGGCAGGGAAGGGTGGTGGGCAGAGAACGGTCCCTGGACTACGTAAGGCCTCACTCTGGAGGTACACACCGGATGCTGTTGCACTTTCTTATCGGAAGAAGCTACTGCTGTTGCCCTGTGTGGTCATACTCATTTGTATTTAATATTTACCCTTTCTGTTGTTCTTTGCTCTTTCCTGTTTCCATCTGGGATGGCTTTCTTTCCGTCCGAAGAAATTCCTTTAGTGATTTTTAGTGCAAGTCTTGTTGGTAGCATTGCTCAGCTCCTGGTGGTCTAAAATCTTTATTTAACCTTCATTTTTAAAAACAAGCACAATTTCCATAGAGAGAGAAATGCTCAGATTTTAAGTAAAACACTTGCTTTTGACTACCAAAGACATGAATAACTTCCAACACTCCAGAAAGTCCTTCCAGGCTGCTTCCCAGGCAACCTCTGCCCCCACGAAGCAACCACTGATCTGACTTCTATCAACACAGGAGAGAGTTTTGGCTGTTTTAGGATTTCATGTCGTTGGGAATCGTACACTATGCACGTTTTTTGTGTCCCACTCTTTTATTAGCAAGTGAGCTTCATCAGTATGGACGTTGGATCCCTCCAGCTGAATCCATCGTGTAAATATGGCACGCTTCATCCATTCTACTGACTGGCGCCTCACCGTTTCTTGGCTATTATGAATAAATCTGCTGTGAATGCGTTTTATTTTGTGGACATGTATTTTCATGTCTCTGTGATAAATATCTAGTGGTAAAATCCCTGGATAGTGTATGCTTAACTTTTTACTAGTCTACCACACTTTTCCAGAATGTCTGCACTACGCTACACACCCATCGGCGACGTGAGAGCTCTGATTGCTCTGTGGCATCTTCAGCCTTTGCCGTTACCAACCTTCCTCACTTTTGCCCTTCTAGCGCTAGTAGTGCTTCCTGCTTCAAAGTCCCACTATGTTTTCTGATGAGTGTCACTGTATCACCTTTTTTTATTGTTTGCTGTGGTATATTATTTTCCATCTTCACACTTTCAATACTTTTGTACCTAATATTGAAACTGTTTCTCTTATGAGCAGCATACAGTTGGATTAAAAAAAAATCCATTCCATACAAAATGCTTAAATTATAAAATCTTTTTTACTTAACTACTGATATGCTTGGGTCTATACTTCCTATTTTACCATTTGTATTCTATTTTTATGTGCCTTCTCCTTTCCTGACTTTCTTTAGATTAATCAAACGTTTGTATTATTCCATTTTCCTTCTATTAAATTACACTGTAAAACCTTTGTTAGTAGTTAGCCTAGAGCTTAAAACTGTATTCTTACTTATCACAGTCCCATACAAATTATTACCTCTAGTACTGGCTGACACCAATTAAACCTTAGAACTTTTAAACTGCATTTATTTCCCTCCCATCGTCTGTTATTGTTACCATGAATTTTAGTTCCACGTAAAAGTGAGGCGCCCCAGGGTACTGCAGGTATGATTTTGTACAGCTACTGTTCATTTACATTTTGGTTCCTGGAGTTCTTCATTCCCTCTTGCATGTCGACATTTCTATCTGGGATATTTTCCTGAGAACTTTCTTTAATTATTATTTCAGTGCAGGCCCACTGGTGCCAGATTCTCTGAATTTTCGTTTCTTTGAACTCATCTTTATTTTACCTTAATACCTGAAGGACTCTTTGGCTGGCATAAAATTCTAGGCTTGCAGTTTTTCTTCTTCCAGCTTTAAAGATCTTGTTATGCTGGCCTCTGGCTTCTATCATCTCTGTTGAGATGCTGTCAGTCTCATTCCTCCCCTGAAGGGACCCATGGTGGGTTAAAGATGGGCCATGCATTCTTTGTCACTACCAGCAGATGGAGGACGTTTCCCCTGCCTTTGATTTTGAGCAGCCGCTAGCACTTGCTTGGACCGAAGTGGTGCTGTTGGTAGTTCTGGCTATGCACAGGCTCTATGAGGCCTGCGGGCTTTTGCTTTCACCCTTGTGGAGCCCGGAGCCCTCAGGTAGAAAGATTCAGCTACCCTGCTGGAGAGATTACCTAGAGAGACACTCCCAGCGGCGCCCAGCTATTCCAACCACTCCAGCTGAGGTATCAGACCTGTGAGTAAGACCTTCTTTGGTGGCCAGCCCCTGATAAGTCTCCACGTGTCTGCACTTGCACGAATGACTCCAAGTCAGACCAGAAGAAATGCCCAGCTGAGCCAACTCAGACTGCACAATCTTGAGCAAGTAACAGTTCTGTCTGAAGCCAGTAAATCTTGGGGGTGGTTTGTGAGACAGAATTGGATAACTGAAATAGTGTTTGCTATCCAGAACGGACTGCTGCCATAATAGAAACTTAGCACCTGCGGTGTCAGTTCCGGGCCTGGGTTGAATACAACCAGTGGGCAGCAGTGAGACTATTTTTTTTTTTTTTTTTAGCAGTGAGACTCTTAAGGGAGGCTGAACAAGCATGGAGGAAATTGCTGTTGGAGGCGGGAGAAGGGGCAGGCTTATCTATTGACAAAACAAATGGTGAGGGTTTATCTTGGAATATAGAAAAAATACCTAACAAAGTTGTAGAGCTGGCCAGGAAGACTTCCAGGAAGAATGCTAAAGTGACAAAGAGTTTTTTGAAAAATCCTCTCAAATAGGGTATTAAAAGAGACTTAAACAAGAAACTGTGCAGTTCAGAAATCTAGAAAAAAAATAATTTCAAGCTGGGACTTGCAGGGTTCGAAAATGAAACTTTTCAACTGCCAGTTTCCCCAATCAGCATGAGGTTTTAAAGTTATAGAAAAAAAAATCCAGAATGTTACTAGTAAAACTATGGTCTTGGGGTCAAGTTCCAACCAGAAGCAGGGCAGTAGGACCCTTTGTTCCTCCTGCCTCAGAAGGAAGTAAGTCCAGATGTAAGCATCTAAGACTCTCTCAGACAAAAAGTATCTAAAAATCTTAAGGGTATTTACACTCTGGACTCCTATTCCAGGCAGAGAGGGGCCTTCTTGAAGAGACATGGGGTGTGGGTTCTGTCTGGAGTGACTTACGGTTTGAAGGTCTACAAAGTTTTTTAAAGGAGTTGTGCCAGTTTGGACTACAAGGGAGAGAGAGAGGTGGGACCGAGATGAGTGAGCTCTTCAACTGCAAACACAGGCCTTTCCTACGGAAAAGAGAAGACTATTCCGAGAGAAGGGTCAAGGGTTGAAAAACAGATTAGGGAACGCAGCCGGGGAAACCAAAATGGGCCATTATCAAGGAATATTCCTTGTAACTCAAGTCATCAGGGGAACTGCTGACCTATTGCCAGATGGGGTTCAGAATCGACAGGGAACAGTGGTCACTCTGTCTTTCCCATTTCTTCTCTTTTAGACTGTCAGGACTACCCTGTTCCTGCCATACTATTCGTGTCGTGTTGGAAGCTGAATCGATTCTCTGAATCACTAGATTATATTACCACTTTAACATTATATACTAATAACATGGTTAACCATAAAGTAATTCACTTTAATTAAGAAAAAACCTAATTACATAAATATCACACAGAAACAGATGAACATTCTTAGAAAACGTGTTAAATGTTCTCTAGGCTGTATGAAAATGCGTTTGCAGGTATTTTATTTCATGATTTCGAGAAGACGACATTTAAAGTTGTGTTTTCCACCCACAATCTGAAATACCAAATATTCTTCATCACCAGAGGAACACGTGACTTATATCATCTACTGAGATGCCATGGCTGCCAGTACCGCCACCTCTAGGTACCCATGCTAGAGTAAAGAATGCAAGACTGATTAGGTAGGTTTCATCATGGAAGGTAAACAAAGCAGCCAAAGAGAGTACTAACCAAGTGATAGAAAAAGTAATGGAAAAGTGATGGAAGCTTTCAGCGTGGGGTTATTCGACGTCATCACTTTAGCTACCAAGTGCTGTGTAACTAACGGAAGAGGTAAGAGTCACTCAGTGGCAAATATTTGGGGCAAGTTAGTAGGTGGACAGTAGTTTCCAGCTTTCCTACGGGGTGACTTACCTTTTCCAAAACTTTGGCAATTCGCGTGCCAATCTGTTCGAGTGACTGCTGTGGATATTGGTCTTTGCCAAGGTTTTGCAATACCTGGTGTAGGGAAAGATGGCAGGTGAGAGCAACGAAAGGAGCAGGATTTAGGTGACACTGCTGATGCTGAGCTGGACAATACAGCACAAAAGCAAATGGTTGCTCTGGGGGGTACGTGCTGTGGTCCTGCTGGAAGGACACTTTGTTGAAGACACGTGTCAGCCATTACAGCATCCCTTCGGTCCCATCCCACTTAACATAAGCTACAGACATGTAAAACACAGGCACTACAGCAACATTAGAAAATAGAGTAAATAAAGAAAATTAAAACCATCTGTAATCCTGTCACCAAGACGCAACCACTGTTAGTATCTTACACTCATCTTCCAGACATTTTTCTGAAATACTATGTGCATACACATACTACTTCTCACAGAGTATGGGATCCCAGTGTGCATACTATCACCTATATTTTCACATAATCTGAAGAATTCTTCATGTCAATACTACATTTTCCTTGGTAGCTCCACTATATACTATGCTGTATCTGTACATTTATTTAATAAGTCCTCTATTCTTAGATATTTGTGGTATGTTTCTCCAATTTTCCTTCTTGGTATACTGCTTGCTAGGTATACGCTGGGTCTGCTCACCTTCCTTGCCTTCTTAAGAATGCCAACAGGATGAATAAGCCGACCTACATGTTTCTTACAAGAGCACCTGTCTGATGGCAAGCAGAATGCTATCTACCTTGAGGAGTTAATCAGAATTAAAATTTGCTGGCCATTAAAAAAAGCATAAACTCAATCCCATGACCTGAAAGAAATTAGGCCGGGCCTAAAGCCTCGATGGCAGTTGGCTGAAAAGGCAAAAAGAATACGGCCTGGGCACTGGGCTGCCCTGCACCATCACTGTGGGCCTAAGACTACAGATGGGCTGAATAAAGCTGAGCACTCACCTCTGTTAACTGACTCTCACCCGTGTAGTGCAGGCTGGCTCGGTTGGAAACCCCGTGTAAGTGGTCCAGCGTGTGCATGCTCGTGGGAAGATTGCCGTTGCAAAGAGGCTCCATCGCTGGCTGCTGTATTGGAGTGGCAAAGTCTATGTGTTCTGTGATGCTGAAAAACGGAGATTACCCCATTAGCCATGGAAAATTTGGGTGGGTGGGGACAAGAGTTTTAATAATCAGCTGATCGTAACTTTAATATGTTACCAGGACGGTCTGGAACCACAGAATCACACAGTGAAGAGACTTCAGATGTCATTTAGTCTGATGTTATTTACTACAAGCATCCAGTGCTTAGCAATAACTATCTGTTGAACGAATGAGCAGAGATCATAGCCCAGGTCAAAGGAGCGGTGTTGGAATCTGAGTCCTGAACTCAGTGATTTCCCAGTCCACTCAAGCTGCTTCCTTACTATGTACCATCTGTCTGGTTTGGTCACTGCCACTGGCTATGTTTTCTCATTGGGGAAGATTTAAACCAGGTGGGTTTTATTCTAGGACTTCTCCTTCCAGGGTACAGACAAGTGATAAATACCCACAAGTGGTTCCTATCTTTTACTTTCCCCATTATGCACAGAAGCATACCCCACAGAAAAAGTTACCTAAAATTTAAATAGTAAACTTGATTATTTTTTAAAGATTTTATTTATTTATTCATGAGAGACAGAGAGAGAGGCAGAGATACAGGCAGAAGGAGAAGCGGGCTCCCTGCAGGGAGCTCGATGTGGGACTTGATCCCGGGACCTTGGGGTCACGCCCTGAGCCGAAGGCCGATGTTTTAACTGCTGAGCCACCAGGCATCCCTAAATAGTAAACTTTAAACAGATGTAGCTGTTCAATGCATCTCTGTCTTAAGATGTAAGTCCTTTTTGTCATCCCAAAGTGGTCATTTTCCTGCTCTATGTAGGCTAAATGTTACATGCTAGCATATAGGCTGATATGGCAAAGTGGCATGGCCAAAATTTATTTCTAGCTATTTAAAGGTTTCATATATATTAGGCAAACATTCATTCATTATTTACTCAGAGCCTACTATCTGCCACACACCAGAGCTATAATAATTTACAAGACATACCCAATCCCTGCTGTTATGGTGTTCATGGTCTAATGTGTGATTCAATTATTACAGATGATATAAAAGATGCAAACAAGGTGCATTGTCAGTACACTACGGGTGGGGGTTGTATACATTTCCCCTCTGCTGATGGAGGAAGGAGGTGGTTAGTGAAGGATTCCCTGAGGATGTAAGATTTAAGTCAAGAGCAGAAGGATGAGTGTGAATGAAGCAGGTGGGAAGAAGGTGGAGGGAACATCACCGCATGCAAAGGGACACAGGTGTGATGGCCCCGACAGGAGGGAAGGTGGAGGTGAGGACATAAAGACATGTAGTAGCAGATCACGAAGGGCTTTATGGACTATGGAAAAGAGCAATAAGAAGTTATTAGAGCATTTTAAGATTTGACTTGTATTTGAGGAAGGAGTCTGAGTACTGTGGGGAGAAGGGCCTGACTAGAGTCAAGTGTGAATGAACCATGAGGCCCAGCTAGGAGGCTCCTGAGTGAATCAAAGTGCAGATGATGGTGATCTGATTTAAGGGGGCAGCAATAGAGATGGAGAAAAGCCAAAGGCTTTGAAAAACACTCAGAGGGTGGAAGTGGTAAGAATGGGCAACAGACTGGGTCCAAGGGTTAAGGGACAGGGATCCGTAAAGATGACTCCCAGGTTTCCAGCCTAAGTGCTGCTAGAACTATCCACTAAGAATAAGAAACAGGAAACACACAGAACAATGATTTTTTTGGAAGAAGAGCAGACAAAAAAATTAGGAGTCTGGTTTTCCTGAGCTTGAGGTGTCTCACAGGTATTTAGGCAGAGGCCAGGAAGATAACTGGACAGATGCGCTGAGGAAGCTGAAGAAAAATCCAATCTGGAGATTCAAATTTGAGAGTTGTCAATATACTGGTGGTGATATAAGTTCTGGAAGCACGTTGGTCTGACTGGGAGTGATTCCAAGATAAGAAGGCTTACAGGTAAATCCTGGGGAACTCTTAAAGGGTAGAAAAGGAGCCAGCAAAAGAGAATGAGCATCCATGAAGGAAAAAGCAGTCTTGCTCAGCACGTGTCTTGGTAGGTATGTGTAAATCTGGGTTTGCGCTGGTTCCCCTTTGAAGTACACAATGTCAGTGAGAAACCACAGGTTTTTCTGTATCAAACTAAGTAAGTCACACATTTCTGGAGAGCTTACAAAGTGTGGGTGAAGGCACCGAGGAAGGAGGGCACATTCAGCATTTCAGTACAGTGAGCTGCGTCCACCTGCAGCCGGTGGTCGGCCTCAGAACCACCGAGCCTAAACAGGACAACTCTTCTAACAGCTGCTGACCAGGAAGGGCAACCTGAAGTCAACTGAGGCCCAGTGGGTTCGCTGGTACACAAATGCCACGAAGGAGGGAGAGGTTTAAGATACTCACTCAATGTTTTTTGAAGAAACTGCAAGCCAGGTACTCACGATGGCAGTCAGCTCTACCCAGCGGAGTTTGAGGCACTCGTCGGGGCTGGGCCATCCCAGACTCTGGTAGTCACGCTTTTTTCCTAGAAGGAAAGTATGTCATCAATTGACACAACTGCAAAGGAACAGAACCCACAGTGTCATACGCTGGTGATTACTTCACCCAGGCTGGTGTACTTGGAGGTGCCAGTCATTCTTCTAGTCTTTGGGATTTTCACCACCTAGAGAATTAAAATCCTGTCATTCATGGCAAAGGGAAGAAGATTATCTGAATCAAGTCTTGTGCTTAAAGACAGATGATGAAGTAAAAATAAACGAGTCCTTCGTTGGATTTAAGACCGATCAACGTAGAAGCTAAGATATTCTTCAATGTTAACATCTTACCGAATTTCATTTTTACCCCTCTATATTTTGATTTTATAAAGACAAGTCCAACTGAGAAGGGGCATGTGTCACTAAAGCAGGGTTCTTCATCCTGGCAGTGTGGACAGGAGGCTGGTAACGCTTTGTTATGGGGACTGCTCTGTGCATTAGAAGATGTTTAGCAGCATCCCTGGCTTCTACCCTACAGGACCAGTAGTGCCCTCCACCCAGATGAGAACCACGTTGTGCCCTGGGAAGACAACAGGACTCCTGGTAGAGAACTGCTGCTGGAGAGAAAAGTGGCAGATGGGGAATAATGATGATACTGAAAGGTGATCATTTATTTCCAGAGCACTGCTACGTACTGTACATCCACAGCCTCATTTCTCAGGTGGGAAAATGAAGGCACAGAGAGATCGAGTGGCTTGCCCAAGGTCACCTGGCTAGTAGATAGCAGAGCTAGGCTCCAGATCAAGGTCTGCCGGAGTCTAACATGTATGCTCCCAATCACTGCACAGTTTAAAGATACACTGGGCTTTTAAAGCTCTGTTAGTTGATACCTTTCACAGGTACTACCTTTTGTGTGTAGGTCCTTTACTTAGATGGAGTCCTCAAGAAAAGAAGAGAACCAAGTCTTGTCCTGGAAGGGTATTCTGCAGGACTTACAATTGAATAAATGGACAGGAAGGAGAACTTTGGTTCTGTGTAACTTTTTTTATAATGTAGGAATTTACCAGTAACAGAAAACTGAGGTATAGGGAGGGCTTTAGATTTAAATAAAATAGAAAAGAACAGTTTGGAAGAGTTTCAAATGAAGCCCGTTTAAATGAATTAACTGAAAGAATGAATCCATAAGTTTCACAATAAAGCTTATTTTTCTATTATGTTTAAGAAATTCACTTGAAAAACATTTATTGGGCATCTACCGTAAGGGACTGGGAACTGTGTCAAGACACTAGGGATGGTGGGGAATAACCTAGCCTGCCCTTGGGTTCACAGTCTACTGAGGAAGGTACACATAACAAGTCCCAAGATACAACAGGATGATGCTAGAGTGAAGGTACAGGACAACTGCAGAGGTGGAGAGCAACTAATTCGGCCTGATGGTACCAAGGAGGGGAAGGCATGCAGAGTCTGAGGTTTGGAAAGAATGATATTTTAGCACTGCTGAGGTGGCAGGAGGGCATTCCAGCAGAGGGAACAGCATGTGCAAAGGCAAGGGGTAAAATAACAGCATGAGGGCAGCCCGGGTGGCTCAGCGGTTTGGTGCCACCTTTGGCTCAGGGCCTGATCCTGGAGACCCGGGATCGAGTCCCACGTTGGGCTCCCTGCATGGGGCCTGCTTCTCCCTCTGCCTGTGTCTCTGCCTCTCTCTCACTCTCTGTGTCTCTCATGAAAAAATAAATAAAATCTTAAAAAAAAAGAAAAGAAAAAATAGCAGCAATGAAGGACAGAGACAGGCTGGGTGTAAAGGGTCTTGTACACCACAAGAAGAAGTTTGGATTTCATTCTGTGGGCAATGGGGAGCCTCTGAGCCCACATCTCTCCATCTTATCCTCAGGAATATTCTAAGAGACTCTGTTAAATCTTTGCTGAAATCTAGTTAGGTTGTATTTATGGCACTTCTTGGTCTTTCAGTCTAGCGGCCCTCACCAAAAAAGGAAATGAAATTAGTTATGCATTATTAGTTTTGCTAGTTTTTAGTAAATCTACAATAGGCCTTATTGACCTCGTCTTCCTCATGGGCTCACAAAATATTTGTTTTATAATTTGCTTTAGAACTTTGCCAGGATTTATCATGAAGCTTAACTCTTGGTAGCAAAGAGAATCCAGATTTATTTGAAAACCAGGATACTGAACCTCTCTGGCCATCTGTCATCTCTTCCCAGCCTTAGAACTTTCCATGTTAGTGATAGTAAGTAGTTCCATGATGTCATTTGCAAGTACATTCAATGTCCTACATGGGCCCATCCACTTGAATCCATTTAACACCACGTAAGTGCTTTCCTAGCTTCTGAACTATACCGAGCTTTATTTTTCACTTTTACAAGAAATTCTTAGTTTTTTTGTTTGTAAAAGTAATGCAGGAATATAAAACATTTAGAAAATGGAAAAGCATATAGAAGGAAAAGAAATCATCCATATTGCTATCAGCACTCAGAGATGACCACTTACATTTTGGTATATTCTCTTCCATACTTGCATCTATGTACTTGTTTACTTTAGTTTCTTTCATCAAATCTAAGAGGTTATAAACTGTAACATGTACATTATTTTATATAGTTTAAGAAAGAAAAACACCACCAATTATTTAAAATCTCATCAGTTGTAAGACAGATCTCAATTGCAAAGATATGGAAACATGAGCAAGTGTAGTCATAATGTGGTCTATTTACTATTTTACAAAAACTGAAGTATTCTCTCTGCTCTTTTATAAACTGCTTTTGTTCACTTACTAAATTACAAGTATCTTGGCTGCACAGTACACAGCATGGACATTATGTAATTTATTTAGGCAATTGCCAACATTTAGGTGATTTACAATTTTTTATTATGATAAGTGACCCCGTGATCAATTTTTGCACTTCTGTCTTTGGCACCTTTAAGAGGATTGACCTAGGGTAAATTATTGGAAGTAAAATCCTTGGTATATTTTTAAGTTTTCTGATATATCTGGTTAAACGATCCCAAAATTCAACTCATTAACTCTGTGTATTGCACATTTAAATACAGTTTGATAAGCAAAAAGGGCATGTTGCTGTTTGTGTTTGCATACCTTTACTAGTGAGGCTGAACATTTTCTCACATTTTCAGTGGCCAACTATAAGTATATGTATATTTGGCGGAATGCCTATGTACTTATACATATCTTCCTGAAATGCTGCATTTTTCTTTTTTGTTTTCTTTTTCTTTTTTTAAAGATTTTATTTATTTCTTCACGAGAGACACAAAGAAAGAGAGAGGCAGAGACACAGGCAGAGGGAGAAGCAGGCCCCATGCAGGGAGCCCAACGTGGGACTTGATCCCGGGACTACAGGATCATGCCCTGGGCTCAAGGCAGGAGCTAAACTGTTAAGCCACTCAAGCATCCCCAGATGCTGTATTTTTCATACTGATTTGTAGGTGTTGTCTTATTTTTTTTTTTAATTTTTATTTATTTATGATAGTCACACAGAGAGACAGAGAGAGAGAGAGGCAGAGACATAGGCAGAGGGAAAAGCAGGCTCCATGCACCGGGAGCCCGACGTGGGACTCGATCCCGGGTCTCCAGGATCGCGCCCTGGGCCAAAGGCAGGCGCTAAACCGCTGCGCCACCCAGGGATCCCTCTTTATCTTATTTTTTAAAAAGGATTTTATTTATTTATTTGAGAAAGAAGAGCAAGCGAGCACACAGGCAGGGGCAGGGACAGTGGGAGAGGGACAAGCAGACTTTATGTTGACTGGGGAGCCCAATGTGGGGCTCATTCCCAGAACCCTGAGATCATGACCTGAGCTGAAGTCAGGCACTCAACTGACTAAGCCACCCAGGTGCCTCTGTAGGTCCTCTTTAGATGATATTGATATTCTGTGCTTATCACATATTCTATAAAAATATACAAATAATCTACAAAAATATTTTGTTTCAGTCATTTGCCTTTCTATTTTATGGTGTTTTCTGGCGCTGGAATTATTATTTTCTTTTTCTCTCTGCTTTAGGAAGTCCTTTTCCACCTGGAAAGTATATAAATATTCATTTAAATTTTCTACTTTTATGATTTCATTACATTTACTATTTAATGGAATTTTCATTTCTATAATGATGTATTACATTTTGAACAGCCTTTTCCTTGCTACAGAAGACAGATCTAGTAGAGGAAGCGCTGCTTTCTTTCTGTAACCTGTTAACACATGCTGTCACCCTTAAATAGTAGAGCTACTGCATACTGTCAACTCCAGTCATGACAAAACGTCTTTTTTGGTGTCCTTTGTATTTCTCACAAGTAACAGATCACTCTGGGATTTAGCCAAGCTGAACCCGTTCTTTATATTTTATTATGTGCCCCCTGCTTCCAGCTTTGGTAAGTACACCAAATTAAATAAGAAATGTCTTCATTCAAATAACTTCATGAAGTTATCCTGAGTTTTTGAAGTCTAAGATAATGAAAATATCCTTTAAAAAAAAGCTATTTTTTAAAAAGAAATTTGATCACTACTATTTCATTGCTAGAAAGGAAAGTCAACTGGGTCCATGGCAATGCGCCTGAACTTAAGAGTCCCAAGATGCATTTCAGGACAACTATGAATCCTAAAAGTATATGACAAATTTTGCTATATATACATTTTTCCTGGGAGTAGTTCTAAAGCATTTATCCAATACTTAAATGAAATATTAAATGTTATTATTTATGGAGTCCTCTTTGGCCGCTTCATTTAAAGCATTTTACATGTATAATTCCTATAGTCCTCCCAACAACCCTGTAAGATGTGATCATTATCCCCATATTAAATTAGACAGTCAAAAATCAAAAGGATATTTAAGCTCAAGATGATAAGAATATAAGCCCAAAAGGCAATGGCAAAAAAGTCAAGTAATGTCAAAACAAACTTTTTATACAAATGACTGTTTCTTTGTTCACTTAGCCCCATTACCTTCTCATCTGATCTCCTTCAAGTCACAAACACATCCCTTGTGAGAAAGGAGGCAGTCAAATCTGAAAAAAGAAACTGGCACATTAAATACTCAAATTTACCTTGTGGCCCAGGAGATGCCACCTTTGGGCCAGTGATTTCCAGGTTTGCTTGGTAACGATGCACATTTTCTGCTTGATTTGGTTCTACCTTTTTCCCAGGAGTTTTCTTATGATCCCCTTTGGGTTTTTTTACACGTTTCACCTGGAATGTTATCTGGAAAATGGAGACATGTTGGGGACAAGTTAGACCAATTATCAATCTGTAAGGGCTGTGGATATTGGTGGCTTTATGAGTAATCAATCCTGGGGCGCCTGGGTGGCTCAGTTGGTTAAGCATCTGCCTTTGACTCAGGTTGTGATCCCAGTCCTGGGATCCGGCTCTACACTGGGCTCTCTGCTCCACGGGGAGTCTGCTTCTCACTCTGCTTCTCTCTTTCTCTCTCCCTCACAAATAAATAAAATCTAAGGGGAGGAAAAAGATTAACCAGTCCTAGGGGCATCTGGGTGGCTCAGTTGGTTAAGCGTCCGACTCTTGATTTCAGCTCAGGTCAGGATCTCAGGGTTGTGAGACTGAGCCTCGCTTTGGTCTTCACACTGAGTGTGGAACCTGCTTAAGATTCTCTCCCTCTGCTCCTTCCCACCCCCTACCCTACCATACCCCACTTCTCATTTGCGTTATCTTTCTAAATAAAAAGAAAACAGAAGAGTAACCAGTCCTGTGCTAGAGCTAATTCTCTCCTTCCATTTAATTCTTACAGGTCTAAATGAAAAATGTTTCGTGAAATAAAATAATCTAGCCTTGGAAGGCGTACAGAGGAAACTGAAAATGAAGATGTCTGAACTGGGCAGTTCCAAGCGTGCAGGCTTTCCGCGCGGTTTGACAGCAGCAAGAGCCAGCTGTATACAGGGGAAAGGCTTCCTGCAGTACAATGCCCATGTGAAGGCTGGCTGGGGGGTGGGGGGGCGGATTAAAGCGATGTCACCCTCCTAAGAGAAACATCACACTTTGAAGCCCCCACCTCCACCAAGACGTGGACTACAGTTTGGTATGACTGAGTTGGCCAACTCTCACCCATTCTGTGGCTTCATCATCTTCACTTCTGCAGTCTCCGTAGCAAGAGCTCCTGGCCACTCCATCCTGGGGCCCCTTCTTCAGCACCCGTATACCCTGTAAGTCCAGACGCCGCCCTTTCATCTCCAGTGCACCCCCAAAGCCTTCCAGGGGCCATGCCTGTTGAAATTCATCCACCAAAGCCAGTATCTCTTCAGACATTTTTGTTTCATCTGAATTCTCCATCTCATCAGAACCATTGCTCTCCTCAACCACTGTACCTGAAATTCAAGTGCCCGCATGTCATTAAAAATTACATAGTACTCACTTAAGTGACTCCAATCTTGCTGCTTGAGTACCTCTGGCTCTGCTTAGAGGAAATTCTATAGCCCACCTTCATAAAAATGCCAATCATTACCCTCACAATGCATCATGAGACATTTTTGCTGTGTAGCTTTGTGAAAAGCTTGGATGAGAACAACAGGAGCAGCGAGGTGGCAGGCAGGCACTGATTACATCACTAGTGGGCACAAGGATGGCTATTTAATAGACGTATTATTTTGGAGAAAAAAAAGACCCACTTGCTTCAGATGTAAGACACAGATGGCAAAAATGAAGTTTATTATGATGTTATTTATTGAACATGTGGGATTCTTGAAGCTTTATTCAAATAGCATATGACATATCATAGCTCCATGTGCAGGCCATACAGTCTATCTGCCTTAACTGAACAATGATTTGCTTAATGGGAAATTATCCGAATTCTACATTCAGGCTCCAGTTTTCATTAATAGCTGGTATAAGAAATAGTAATGGAGCCATATAATGTTTTTCCTAAAATGGTTATCAAGACATGATTTGTTATGTTGCTCAAGTTTCTAATGTAAAGATTTCCACGGATGTTTCCCAGTGCAATGGCCTAGAAAAATTATTTCTCCTGAGATGTCAGTGTTTCCGTTGTTATACATTAAACATCATACAACCCCACAGGTTTCCCTCTATGCCTAGATAACTAGAAAATTTAGGGCAAAAATTTGTCTGAATTTCTTAATAGAATGTTTTTCCTTTAAAAACAACTTTATTATTTAACTTTTGCTATTTTGAGTTAATAGCTGAATCTTATATTGTGTGTTCCATGAAAGTCATGTCCAATCTTTTCTGGAAGTAGACAGAGTAGAAAAACAAATAAAATGGAATGCTTCCTTTTGTGACATGTATCTACTGGACCACCTGATTGCTCACAAAATGCCAGCCTACATTATCCCATTTGAGTTATCCCAATACCCTTCAGTTGGTAATTCTGGCTTGTTCAGTGATTTAGAACCTGGTAGGAATAAGGCTAAGGTCAGGAATAATCTTATATCCGTGTTGACAGACCGATAACCATAGTGAGTAACCCACCTTACAAACGCATAGTGCTAGTCTCTGGGGTGGCATGGGGTCAGAAAGGTGGCTGGCCGGCAGGGCTGAGAACAACAGAAAGCTTTGCGCCCTACTCATAGGTCTGCTGTGTCACTCTTGGCTCTGGTGGTATCTCTATCTTCCAACCCACTTTCTATTTCAGAGAGTGTGAAGGTCAGGCTGGGAGTACCACTAGAAATCTGTTATTCTTTCTTAAAAAAGCTCTAAGGCTCCACCATTTGTTAACAAGTGACTTTGAAATGTACTGCTGTCCTTTCAAATAAGTTTCCTTTTAGGTTTTTTGAACGAACCTGCTGGTTTTTCCTGATTATTATCATTATCATTACTCTTAATGAAGTTCTGAAACAGCCTAAAGTAAAACAGGAATTTGCAAAAACATTTTCTTTAGTATGTTCAGATAAAAATGGTGAGTAACTGTCTAAATTATGTGGCAAATAATGTAAATGTGGGATTGACAAAGAGTTCTAATTTTCGTTTCTGTTTTACTACTATATCCTGAATGTCCAACACTGTACTGGACACTGAAGAGGCACGACTGTACAATGAGTTAATGGAACTTGGGAATAATTTGGTTTGTGAGGTTCCTGAGGATCTGCTGCTCTTACCTTTGCCTTGTCCTCCTGGTGACTCAGGATTGTGTAAGCTCTAAGGTTTGCCTTGTCGTTTTTAACATGGTGTCTGACACACTATGTGATTTACAAACTCCTAAGTAGCTAACTCAGGAAAACAGCTGGACAAGGTTGCTATAAGGACCCCAAAAAGCAACTTAATTAGAAGAATTGCCTGCTGTCTGACTCATAGCAACAGAGTTCTAAGTTTTCCTGTTATTTTAGCTTCCTCTCCTTCCTTCTCCTGCGGCCACGATGGGATTCCTTTGCACCTGGTTTTGAGACAGGAAAGGCGTTTTGATAGATCTGGCTGCACCAAGAGTGTGGGCTTAAAGGAAAGTGGCTTTTGGCCAAAGGTAGACTGCAGGCAACTAATTCCCTGGTGTACAGTTAGAACCACATACGGATGCTGTGTTTGGAAGCCTTATTTCCATTCAGTAACTACTACTATTTACAAAGCATTCTAAATACATAAAAGTTGTTCAGTTGCAAAGAGTTCTGTAAGCCCAGTTCCAAAGGTTAATGCTCCCCTACACCCGTACCATATGGAATATTTATACCATTACTAAAAAGTTCTTAGAAAAAGGGCCTTTGATTGATAAAAACTGGTATTCCAATCAAGAGAGACTATGGAACTTGCTGCAGGCTTTTGTGCTGGCAGCCACTAGTCCTTTCAAAGGCTGTAGGGGTTAGGGTATAGCAATTCCTAAAGAACACCACTAAATAAAGGTAAGGAATGAGGAGATCACAGATGTGCTATGAGTTAGAAACAATAATCCAAGCTTTATTAATTTAGGACCTAGTTATGTGCCTATCTCCATGCTATGAGCTATTTGGTGGTGGTGGTGGTGGGACAAACAGACTCTGAGGAATTAAATACAGTTCAACAACGAGGGGTTTAGGGACGCCAACCCCTGCACAATTGAAAATCCACATATAACTTTTGTTTTTCCCAAAATTTACTAATAGCCCACTGTTGACTGGAAGCCTTACCAATAACATAAACAGTCAATTTACATGTATTCTGTGTGTTATAGGTATTATATACCGTATTCTTATAATAAAGGAAGCTAAAAAGTGTTATTAAGAATAAATAAGGAAGAGAAGATACACTTCAAGTACTGTATTGTATTTATAAAAAAATCTGCATAAGTAGATGTGTGCAGTTCAAACCTGTAACGTTCAAGGATAAGTGGTATAATCAAGTTGGAGACACAAAACTATATACATTAAACAATCAGAGAACAATTACATTTAAATATGTGTGTGTGTGTGTTTTTCCTAGAGGAAAGCACAATGGAGTGTGGTTGCAACATGCTTCCTAGAGGAAGGCAGATGAGGCAGGAATTAGACAGGCAGAAGGTCGAGGAGGGCCACCCCAGAGGGAGGAGCCTGAATGCGTACACTCTCATACCTGTATGTACACACACTGATGTGGGCATAAGGAAGGCAATATGTGAAGGCACGACTAATTTCACATGAACTAGAACAAAGAATGTCTATAGATGATGTCAGCAAACAAGATACTTAGGGAAGGTGGGTGACATTGAGAATGTCTGGGAAAATCAGGAAAGGATTCATCATAAAGGGAGCCTCTTGTTTGCTGGGCAGAAGAATAACAAGATGAGAGCCATAAAGTGGCATACGAAGGCCAGAGTGGTAAATCAGTTGGCATAGTCAGGGGTGGAGAAGGAAGACGGAGGACAGAGACCAATGAGAAAGGTATTTTAACAATCTCTATATAAAATTAGATAAAGAGAAGTTAGCTTAGGGTGAGGATTATTAAAGGGGGATATAAAAAAGGGAGGAGAAAAAGGTACATGAAGAAATCTCAGTAGAGAAAAATAGAATTTGGTGGTTAAATGGATATAATGACAAAGAACAGGGTAAGCTCAAAGATGATTTCAAGATTTCAAAGCCTAATGTGAAACAGGGACTTTTTTACTATATGAAGTTTTAGAATCTGTGAAAGTGAAAACAATGCTATCTACAAAGACTATGGAATTAGGAGAGAGCAATAGGACACATCATGTTGGGGTTTCAGACCCTCATTTATTCATGGAAGCATTTGTGGCACAGGTCCAAAAAGGTGCTGAGGGCTCAGAATAGAACAACCCATGGAACTTATGGCCTAGGATAGAATGGATGTAGGAACGTATCTCCATACATTGTCTAATTCTGGAAATACGAAATTCAGGTTTGAAGAGAGGTCTGGACTATAGTGGGATCTCAGAAGGTTTTACATTATACTTGAAGCAAAAAGAAAAAGCAGAATATTAGGATTGTTGCTTGTGGGACAGATGGTATAATATAAACTGAAATCAGAAACCGAGATCCATCTCTCTTATTATTTTACCTTCTTTAACATGTACCATTTTTACACTGGAAAAAGGAGAATAAATATTATGATGTGAAGAGACTGTGAGCACCTACAGTGAGGCTTAGATGAGTTCATGTTTTTTTCACTTGGATGAATCCTATCTCAGGGTACTAGAAAAACTTATAATTGAGCTTGAGTCCTGTCAGGTAATTTGTCAAGAATCACAGGGACTAGGAGAAGTGCTGAGAGATGGTGAGAAGCATATGCAGTCCTCAAAAAGGAAAAGAAAAAATAAAAAAGGAAGAAAAGATGAAGGAGGAGGAGGGGAAAGTGGGGGAAACAGAAGGAAAAAAAAACCCCAGCATAATCTTGCGATGTTCCAGACACACCTGGAGATTCATGGGTAAGTCTGGGTACCACAGTTTTAAGAGATTTTCAAAGCAGAGCACATTGACAGAACCGTGATGTGGTCAAAGTGTCCAAAACCATATTAAATGAAGAACTGAAGAAACCAAGGTGATCCCATGGAAGGAACAGTAGCTGATACAGCACAGAAAAGAAATCAGGCTTGAAATTTTTTTGCTAGAAAGATTTTTCTTTCTTTTTAAAACATTTTATTTTATTTTTTTACAAAGAGAGAAAGAAAGAGTATGTGTGAGTGTGGGGGGAGGGGGAGAGAGTCTCAAGCAGACTCCAGGCTGAATTCAGGGCCCGATGTGAGGCTCCATCTCTCCACCCTGAGATCAGGGCCCAGATATCATGACCTGAGCTGAAATCAAGGGTCAGATGCTTAACTGACTGAGCTTGGAAAGATTTTTTTTAATTCTAGGGAGATTACTTTGAGATTGGAGAAGGTCCTAAAAGCTCTAACTGAAGCTATTCAAGAAAATAAGGACATTTAGCTGAAGGAAGCAAAAACACGTGGGGTAGGGTAGGTAGGAAAAGAATCATCTTCAAATGTGCTATTAACGAGAGAGACAAGACTGACTTTGTTACCTTCAGAGGGCAGGACCGGAGATGAGAAGTCACACTCTAGCTCCATATTAGGAAAGACTTGTGAACAGTCAGGAAAGAAAAGAAGAAAGACTGAGCTCCCTGTGCCTGGAGCAGAAGCCAAAACCCACACAATGATTTGTGAGAGTGCTACTGAGAGGGGATGGAGCACTGAAGATGAGTAAAATAAAGTGACCGTATTGGCTAAGAAACAGTATTAATAATCTCAGAAGAGAGGTTTGAATCTAGAAGTTTTAAGAAGCAGAGAACGAAATGAAAGGTGAGTCCTACATTCAAAACAAAACAGACTGACAGTAAACAGAGGTAAAGATCAGACGTTTGGAGAGATGACCAGAAAAAAAAGTCCTTCCTTCAAAATTTGACTCAAAACATCTCCAGAAAGTCTTATCTGATTAATGCCAACAGGCTTGAGTTCTAGAATGTGGTTGCTGAAGGCAAGCATTGCACATTCTACCTTTGAGAATGACACCACAGAGAAATACGTCCCTGTCTCACAAAGAAAAAGAATATCCTGTGGGATTTGACAAATTTCGTTTCAAATAAAGACTCCACTACCATACAACTGTGGGCAATTCTGTCTTGAGTTCTAGTATTTTCCTTAAAAGGCAGTGATGTGGTTTTGAAGTCCCAGCATAAAGCTGTAGACTTCCCTAAGATTTCATGTATAAACAATGGCATACTGTTTAAAGCCAGTAATCACAAAGCACAAAAGGCTTAAATGAAATCACTCAGACTAAGGTGCATAAGAAAATGATTCACTTTTGGGAAGAAAACAACAAGTCATCAGTTCTCATTTGCACCAGTGGGTACTTTTAGCTGGGTCAGTACAGTAAGAGAGAACTGGGGATTTTGAGAAGATAACCCAGAAACGCAAACAGATCATCTTTTCTGTAACAGCTCTTGTGCAAACGTCAGGGTTCCCTTTAAGTGAACAGATGTTTATTGAGCAGAATTTGTGTGTGTGTACTCGTGAGGACTGTAGCTCACAAGCAGCCTCTAAGTCGGGAAGCGGAGTCACGCTTATGTGTGCAGAAGTGAACATTTACTGAGCTCCAACTGTGGACTGGGCTCTAAAAAAAATGTTTCCCTGTTATTTCATTTAAATACTAATCACTGGAGGCTTTTTTGTTTGTTTGCTTTTAAATTAATGAGGTAAGGGAAGCTCAGAAAGATTAAGTAACTTGCCCAAGACTTAACAACTAGTTGGTGGAGGTACAAGGACATGATAGCAGCACTTCCGACTAGAGAACCTATGCTCTTCCTTCCACATCTAAGGCTAAGTGAGGAGTTTTGTACTGTGTGATGAGGTAGTAAAGCAGTGGTTTTCAAATGTTAATCAGTGACACAGTACCAGTCTTTAGCAAAATGAGAAACAAACAAAAAAATGTATAAAAAGTTATAATAAACACACACACACACGTCCAGATACGAATTTTTTGAGTAATTTTGCTGACTGTCCATTTTTAAAAAAGACTTGACCTTTATTCTGAGATCACCTTTGCACTTTTTGACATTAAATTTTCTTTGCTTTATAAAATAATGTAACAGGAGATGCTAGTTTTCTTTAAAAATGACCTTACCAATTAAAAAATAAAGTTCTAGTCCACCAACCTCCTATTTCTGAGACCCACAAGGCAAAGCGCACAATGCACGGGGTTACAAGACCTGAGGATGAGTTTTAGTTATTTTATCTATTGACAGTCTTGGACAAGGGACCTAACTTCTCTGAGTTTCAATTTTCTCATCTGTAAGATGGGCTTGATAATAATATCTATTTCACATGCTTAACACATGGTTCGTAAGTTTGTAAATTATATGTAAGTGCTGCTGAAGTGAGCATATGTTTGTAAGTTGTAAAGTATCACAGAAAGGTAATGACTACCATAAGTTTATGGTTACTGGAAAGGGCTTAACTATTATTAATATTCCTTTAAATTTTCCTCCAAAAGTAGAACTTTCAAAAATTCAATATCTATACATGGCTCTTATTTGTAATACACGATGTGCATTGGGAGTTTTTCTCACTCTGATAACCACACTACAGAAAGCCCGCTGGTGTGAACACACCCACATACGATGAATGTAGTGCCTGTGGACTTGTTAGTACCTAGGGGACAGAATTTAGACCTACGGCGGAGGAAAGTGAGTACTGGAGAGTGAAACCAGTAAGAGTCACCATCATCCTCTGGATTGCATTAGCCGTCTCTAGAGGAATCCACCCTGAGAGACAGTCCTCCTGATGCTGAAAGGACCTGGAAAAGGCCCCGTCTCAGCCAGGGCAACCACACGGCCTTTCCGGTACAGGGATGGGATGGAGCTCCATGGGGAACATTGCTCCGTCTCATCTGTGGCGATTCTGAGTTTATCAAGCAGCCTCATGACGTCCCCTCAGTTCTGTGGTTACCTGATGTCTGACGGAGACATGAGGCTGCCAGGCACCAGGGAGGAGTAGCTCCCTCGTACATGAATAAACTGCTTATCTAGTCTAAGAATCCCTCTCTTCAGAATTGGTAAAAGGAAATTAGTTTCCTTAAAGCCCAACGATTTCTGACAGAATTGATGAAACCACTCCCCCCTTTGAGGTCTAGCTTGCTTCTCTTAGACATCTTTTTTTTTTTTTTAATATATATATACAATACCACTTAGAAGGAAACATAGACTTTTAATTGCTAAACATGCTAATCCAACATACACAGGAAGGCAAATGCCTCGTTTGATTACTTTAACAAAGATTTACTGTACCCAGAAATATAGTTATATAGGACATGATATGTAAGAAGTTCACAGACTGATGGGAGACAAGACACACAAGCACTCGCGCTGCACCAAATATGCCTTGACAAACAGTGGGAACTGACAGTGTACTGGAGCAATTAAATGCCCAGAGAACTTTGTGAATGCTCCACAGAGGAGGTGACATGTAAGCTGAACCCAGGAGATGCGTAGGAGTTATCCACATAAAAGAGCAGGCAGGGGCCATCCCTAACCTGTGCAGACACGGAGGCTCAAAGGGCATGGAGTGTGCGGGAAATGGTGAAAGGTTATATATCCTGCTCTGTAGAATGCCAGTAGATGGTACGCTTGGGGACAAAACAAAGGGCCAACCTGCCTCATATCCCACACTATGATACCTGGACTCTTCCGATAGGTAACAGAAAGCCATGGAAAATTTTAAACATAGGCCTTACCTGATCAGATTTGATTTTAGAAACAACTCTTTGGACACACAATATATTGGTAACAGGGGTTGCTTCTGTTTTTAAAACTGTATACCAATTACATGTACTATCTCTCTCTTACACATACACACACACACATACTCCCCTCCACACACAGACTGACATAAAGGACTAGATACGAGGACCTCAATTATGAAGCTACTGCAATTGCCCAAGCAGAAACGGAGAAATGGAGAAAGTCTGAGTTCGGGCAGTGGCAGAAGGAATAGATGAAGAGATAAACAGATGCGACAGGTCTTGGATAGAGTGGTGACTGGGTGAGTTGTGATGCCATTAACAGATAGCAGGGACAGAAGAATTAGAAGCAGTTTAAGAAATTGGGTGAAAATGAAGACAAGTTTAATTATGGATATGTGAAATTTGATGTGCCTATGGCCCATTGAGATGGAGACCGCTAAAAAAGTGGAAATAAGAGTTAGAGTTGTAGAGAATGTCCTAGCTAAACATAAAGATTTGGAGTCATTGTTATACTCGAAAGTATCTGACACACCAAGAGAGAACACGCAGAGGGTTAAGAAGAGGGATAAGAAAAAAAAAAGGCCACGGTTAAGATCCTGGGTAACCCAACAAATAAAGGGCAAAGTAAGGAATGAGTGAAAGAAATTGAAAAACATGTGCTGAGGATAGGAAGAGAGCCAAGAGCAAGTGACACCCTGGAAGCCAACAGAAGGAAAAGAGAGAAGGAGTGGGGAGTTGTGCAGAGATCCAAATAGAGCAAAGCGGTGAAGCAGGATGAGTACTACAAAGTCAGTCATTTTGGCAATTATGCATCGACTGAAAACGTCAAGAACTGTTTAGTATCGCACAGCTCTAAATGTGGTCATAGAATGGAATTTGAGGAGAGGGCCTGGTAGGTATGTCTGTTATTCCAAATCTATAAATATTACTGGCTTAGTATAAATACAAGTTATTTTGCTTTTTTCAATGACTTACACAGTAGACTACTGATATTGAGGAGAAAGACTGGTATGTAAACGAATCAAATTTGATCTAGCAAAAGAAGACATGGAGGCGAAAGAAAAAAAAAGTGTAAAGAGCTTTTACACGACAGCCTGTCTTCCACCTCACGCCTGTGGGTCACTCCTGTGACCCAACAAATATAATGCGTGGCTGTTAAAAGAAGGAAACTACTGAGAGTAGAGAAAGGCCTAAATTCAAAGCTTGAGAGTTGATTTTACCCCAGAAGCACAGCTCAGGTCAAATCAACTTACTTTCAAGTCTAAGGGCATCTGAGTCCCTCCCTGAATTCTCAACAGAGAGTACGGGCTCCTCCTCTGTTCCTGTCTCTGGGGGTTCTTCTTCGGCAGCATCCAGTGACTGTGAGTTGTCAAAATATTTCTGTTTGTCATGGCTGTTGTCCAGGGTTTTCTCATGACAATCACCTCAATGACAAGAGACACAGAGACAGCATATTAGAAACATCTCTCTTAAGCAGTCCTAGGGCTCGAGGTCTCCAAATATCAGGAAAAGCAAAAAGATGACAGGGTCAGTTTTTCTCCAGCAGAACACACAAAAGTCAGTGAGCTGGAGCACCTCGAGCCAGATCATAATTGTGACTCAAGATTTCACAATGAACTTCAAGTGCTACCCTGCTAGGTTATCCTAAGAACCAAGTGTTCGGGGGTGGGGAGGAAGATTATGACAACAAAGATCAAGTCCCAAGATCTCATTTCCTTTATAACGAACGACTGTGAAATGTTTCTTTAAAAGTGTGAAATATCACAAAACAGTAGTTTTCCTTCTATTTGCCTTTCAAAGGTAGAAACGACAGATTAGTGCCTGAGTAAGCTGGAGACAGGTGGCCTATAGCAGAGAAATGGAGCATCCACTCTTGCACCGCAGCTTACAGTAGAGGTGTATCAGAAGGCAAAGCAACGACTTGAAGCGGGACGGGGTGGCAGGGACCGCAGGTTTCAGGTGCAGTATCACAGAGACATGGACTTTTCTTCTGGAAAACAAATTCTGCTCAGGTAAAGAGCTACTTTAGTGTAAAATGTCACACGTGGAATGTAACCGTCGCACTCTCAGGCGCTTTCTGACGCCCGTCACGGCCTGGCCGGGGAGCCGGGCGCGCGGGCCCTACCGGGGCTGTGTGTTCCTGCGGACAGAGCCGCTAGCCTGCCCGCGCCGGGATGTGCTACGAGGCTGTGTCTGGGGTGGCGGCGGCCCGTCCTGTCTTACGTCTGCCGCGCGGTCACCGACGGTGCGTCCCACTGGCAGCCACAGCTCTCCTCTCACCGGGCAGTCTCCAGTGTTCCGAGTCACTCCCTCCTTCACCACAACATTCAAACGTGCTCTATCCGCTTATTTTCAATAGAAAATGGTCTCAAAGCAATGTCTGTGCCCAGTTAAACTCGCCCGCAGTGATGGACGTGCGCGGAGTCCTTGGTGGATTTGGAGACTCCCTTTCAGAGTCACCTCCAGGAAAGCACTTCCCACGTCACCTCTGTTGCTGCGCCAAGAAACCACAAAGGACTCAGCCTCTACTGCGTCTGGAGGAAGGGGTGGCATGCCGAAGGGGTCCCCTGCACTTCCCGGTTCCACACGGCGGAGGCAGGAGGCGGCCGCGCTTAACAAGGTCACGTCGGAAACCGCAGTCTTGGTTTCAGGGGAGCGCCAGCTCCCAGGCTGACGAGTGACTTGGGAAGAGGCGAACACAAGACAACGGGAATGGGAGGCGGCGGACCGTGACGTGACGCGCTTCAGAGATTAAGCTTTGAGCAGCGACACCTGAACTCTGAGGGACTTAAAAACAGGGAGGTACAAGTAAGGGAGCCGGTCTCTGTGGGGTGCTCCGGATTTTTCTCTTCTCCTTACCCTTAAAGATGCCTTGGAAATGACGGAGCGTCATTCCACGGGTAAGGAAACAGTCTCGGTGAAACGAAGTAACTTGCCAAGGTCAAACCGTGGGTAAGCGGTGGGCCTGGGAGGTCAGCCACCCTGTCGCCTCCACCGGTCAGTGCTACCTCTTCAGCAGAAAAGAGGCGGCGGCACCGTACGCGGGGGGGATGATGTGCTGAGCAAAGCGACGGGCACGGGAGTTCTTATTTGAGTTTGGGAGATGATGAGCAGCGCAGTCTGCAAGAAGGAAGGTGTGTGCGGGGGGGGGGGGCCTGGAAGCCTGACACGTAGGATGCCGTGAACAGGCACAGTTGCTGTGGTTTTCCAAACTCCTCTGTGAGAGAAGAGAGGTAGAGGATTGGTTTCCACTAAGCCTTCCCCACCCAGTACGCGCAGGCCAGCATTGGAAGCTAAGTATAAGAGCATTAAAATAAGGCGGTGACACCAAACAACTGTACACACCCAAGTGACTAGAATTTACTATGTAATTGGGGTATAAATAAGCATGACTACCAAAAACACAGAGGAAATGATGACAATGATTTTCAAACCGATGTTATTCCCAGTGACTGTTCTCCGCTCTCAGCTTTGGGGAGTTTGCCTCTAGAGCATAGTGCACCTGACACAGGTTGAGAGAAGCAACGTTACAAAAGCAAAGGACAAACCTTTGACACCGGGACTCAGTGAAATTCTGTGTTTTCTGCAGCTGACTTCCTCCTCCAACCTCTGCCTCTCCTATTTTTCTCTCCCACTCGCTTCCCATTATAAAAATTTAATTGGTTTCATCTTTTTAAATGTCTGCAATATTTAAAAATGCCTCATAGGTAATTTATAAGCTATGATGTGCATAAGATCCTGAAGCTAAAATTAGTCCTCCTGCATGACCTCAAACCCAGATGCCCTCTCGAAGCAAGCCTTGTGCATTCTAAGAATGTCTTGTCCTCCAACTCAGGAAATTGGGGTCAACATCGCAGAGAGAGAGGGCAAGAGAGGGGATGGGGGAGAACTGGGAATAAAAAGGAAGAATATGAAGTTTACGTTATATTTGTTGCAAGAAGGCAGAATCAAAATGATCGAGTAAAAGCTACGCACCTTAAGGAGTCACTTTCATTTTCATTAACAAGTCCGAACTTAATATTCTTAGGCTGACACTTAAAGACATACTAGTTCAGTGTTCTGTTGTGATTTATGTAATCATCTAGGCCAATAATCGGAAAGTCAAATTGCCTATTTTTAAAATTGCTCCTTCCGGTTGTCTGAAGAACGGAAGCACTTCAGAAAGAAGGAAAGTTTCTATTCTGTGAGCTTGCAGGAGAGGTCTACTCTAGCTCAAAGGGGAACTAAAAAAGTTGCCTACATGGAAAAATGTCACTTGGCTTCCCAGCAGAGGTGGAGAGGATGTCCTCATTAAGAAACACAAGAAAATGTTGGAGAAAGAAAAATGGAAAGATACCTAAAAAGTAACAAGTCATCTTCCATGCATATGACTCTTAGTTTTTGCTGATGCAGAAATGAGGAGATTCTGTGGCTTAGACTAACCTTGAAAGGTACAATTTCTTTTCTTTTTTTTTTTCCTAAAGAACTACATGATTTAAATGAAATGCTTTAGATAACAAGGTCCCAAATGAAAATGGAAACACTTTTCTGTGCTTAATGCTCTATACTTGTTTGCAAAGCATTCAGCATCTAATTCAAATCCTGACAGTTTGGTTTTTCTTGGAAGTAGGCGACTACACAGCAATACCAACAGAGCATAAAAACTCCGAGTAGGGTATTTCTGATTCTGGAATTGCTAGGAGATCTTAGACATACCAACATACTTCTCTGTGGCTAGAGTATCACCTGCATAAACTGAATTATTAATATTAACCTATCCTACAAGGGTGTTCTGGAAAACAACTAAATATTTAATATATTTTGTCAAAGGCATTAAGCCTCCTAAGGCAAAGGCACAATTTATCCTGTGGCTAAACAGGTTTTCAGAGTAAACGAAGTTCTCAGGAACTCCTACTATTACTAAGGCTACGGAAATCTCCTGTTTTCTGATCATTCTGTTTACAGAGGTCCCCGAATACTTATTTTCTAGAATTGGGTAGCCACTTACTCCTTAAAAAAAAATCCTTACCTTCTGAATCTCGTAAGTTGGCAAGACATTCCTGGTTGGGTACCTTCAGACCCTTCAGGATTAGTTGTAACAAAGAAATGCCACAAATAAATTCAGAGGCATCAGAACTTTGGAAGAGCCAAGTAATGAGAGCTAGTCAGCAGAACTAATGAAGGGTCACGTTCTTTTCGCCTTAGAGCACAGAGGAGCCAGACTAAGCCAGTTGTGATCCATGTTCCACTACTTTCTGCAGTATACAGCAGGGCAAGGTACTTTTACCCTTTTTGTATACCAGTTTCTTCATCTGCAAACTGAGCTTCGTAGTAGTCTCCACTCCACATTGTTGCGGAGATTAAATGTGAGAAGCGAGACCATGAACTAGCACATCGTGAGCTATTACTGTTCTCTGGAAAGCTGCAAAGGAATAAATTATCCCACTGTCATCTCTTTCACCAAGGCCTTTTAACTGCAGCCTAACTCAATGTCTGGTATGAGCAACTGGCTCTAGAAGTTATCAGGGGAGCTGCCTAATTTCAACTGTCAACATTCGTGTGTGTGTGTGTGTGTGTGTGTGTGTGTGTACACGTGCATGTAAGAGATGATGAAGGCAGCACAGGGTTCATGTCCACCTGGCTTTTAGAAGAAAACAGCAGTTAATTCAGATTAAACTGCCTGGCATATCTGAATCCTAAAAATATTTAACATACTTAGAAATTTGCCTCAGTCTGCTTTGTGCTCTCTGAACTCACTGCCTTACAATGTGAAAACAGATCACAGATTCTATGTTCAGTTAAATCAACGCTCACTCTCCACACTCCACAGTTTGGGTTATGCTGCGACATTTTAAGAAGACTTGCTCCAGTTTCCCCTCCAATTTTTCTTGGTCGAACATACTTTTTCCCCATACAACAAATGAGTCTAAGACTCCTATGCTTCCTATTACATGATGATTTTTCTAAGACATAAATAAACTGATTTGTAATGGGAACTAGAACTTGGTGTGGCTGAAGGCAAAGCAAGAGATGTTAGAAAAATGGCCTTTGTAAACAGTGGAAGATCCTAAAGATATTCCTACTATCCCTGTTCTAACAGGATTATATTATACTCCAAAGTCTCCATTCTTAGGCCTTTAAGAAAAGTTACTTTATAGGAGGCATTCTGGTACATTTAGCCAAATATAAGGTACCTTGGTGGAAAATACAGGTAACACTGTCCTCTTAATAGACTTGAGTGACTTTTTATAGTATTTATCTTTCTCCTTACCTTTCTACTCAACTGCACTCAAATTATGCAACTATAATAACCTTTTCCCCCTATATATAGGTAAAACTGTGAGTGTTTTATTATAATTTTAGATACCTCATAACTTCATGGTATTTATTTCCTAGTAAGATAATCTTTCAGAAAAGGTAGTAAAATAAAATACATCATGAAGTGAACAAAAGTGTATCTTTCAGGGATCCCTGGGTGGCGCAGTGGTTTGGCGCCTGCCTTTGGCCCAGGGCGCGATCCTGGAGACCCGGGATCGAATCCCACGTCGGGCTCCCGGTGCATGGAGCCTGCTTCTCCCTCTGCCTGTGTCTCTGCCTCTCTCTCTCTCTCACTGTGTGTCTATCATAAATTAAAAAAAAAAGATTAAAAAAACAAAACAAAACAAAAACAAAAGTGTATCTTTCAGTTGCTCACCATGCTATGCAAAATCACTTTCAAAATATTAGCAGGAAATGTTAACTGTGGGTGACAGGTGGGGCTTGGTACCACACAAAATAACAGGTCTATTTGATGAAGAAAGAAACCTTTCTGGGAACAAGTATCTTTATGATTTCTACCTCCAGAAGTTGTGACAGAGGTCCTGTAGACCTAGTTCCATGAGGAACATCCCACGGTATGAATTCAAATCTGACCTTCGTTGCAGCTTTCCCGTACACACTTGAGCAATCAACTTACTGCTCTGTGTCTAGGTTCTTTATCTGAAATGAGAGGACTCCTGGGACACAGCCCTAGTGAAAGCACCTTGAAGAGGGGCACCCAGAGCTCCCTGGGTCTGGCTGAGACCTAGCTTGCTGATGACTGTGCCCGAGGCAGCACTGAGGCTGCCTCACCTTCTCTGCCCTGTGCTGCCCTCTACTCAGCAAAGACAAGAGAAATCACTTCAACAGAAGTACTGGCTCCTTAGACTTGTTCTCATTCGGCAATTACTGCCAAATGAAATTCGTTGCAGGAGGTTTAAAGTAATGGTTATGTACTGGTTGACCTTAAAAGTGCAATGCCAGAAAGAAAACAGACCATATTAAAGATCTGAAATCAGCACCTTCAGAATTGCACAGGCTTTCCCTCCTGGTGAGGTGAAGGAGTCAGAAGCAAGTTTAAAAAAACTAAGAAAAGTCTGTGACCTCAGATACAAGTCAGTGTGTGTGTCTGTTTTCCTTTTACTACGTATTACAGAGCTGAACGCTATCGTGAAGACCACTCAGCCCACATATGGAAGTCCACATTCAGAGCTGCACCGGCTTCTGCAGACCTATACCCCAGCCTCCCTTTAGAGGAGAAAAGGAGAACAGGGTGTAAACTTGGCCTCACTGTCTTCCCACGTGGCCTTCTCTTTCTTAAGTGACTGTGGCAGAGAGGGCAAAGTCAGGGCCAGCTGAGGCACAGACACCATAACCTGTGGTCTGCGGAGGAAATGACTCCAGTGAATGAATCTAAACTCTTGGCAGATACTGTTTCCTCTAGAAATGTGAAATATCAGATTGGATCTCTAAATAAGGGAACTGAACCTTCACAAGTTTACTGTGAAAGATTTTCTCATGCAGAAGGTATACTGAAGAAGAAAGCAAGTTAACTGCCACAGCTGCTAGTAGTAGCAGTAGTAGCAGTCGTTGTCGTCGTCACTGTGGTAGTCACAATATTAAATTGAAATCTCTGGTTTAGTTAAGCCAAGGCAAATTTGTTTCAAGCAACTGTGCAGGGGGGAAATAAACCCAACAGGTTTTCTCTAACTTACTGATTTACCCATAAATGACAGTTTTTCCACGAGGGTCAACAAGGACATTTGTGACTTTCGTTAAATAGAGTGCTTACAGGGAGTGAGGGAAGGCAGGCTATAAGACATGTCAGCTTCTAGTGGACAAGAGACAATGTAATTCCTTTTGTCTTCTCCCTCCTATGCTATGGGAGCTGCAGACCTTTAAAGAGGATCTATATCTAAATACGTACATTGAGTGGGGGTTTGGTGTAAAGCATTCTGGGTAAACAGTGGGTGGATACAAATTGCTCTTTATTACTAGGTCTCCTTAGTAGTTCAAACTTGAAACAGCACCAGCTAACCTGCCATTTAAGTACATTCTATGTGCTGAACAATGAGGGGTGGGGGTGCAGACTGCATGGTGGGCCCGAGTATGAAAATGAAAAAAGGGCTGGTCCCTGCTCTCATTGAGCTCGAGAGGCCTTGTAGGAGAGCTGCCTCTCCTATACAGATGACTGTAATGGAAGACACAGGAACTGAAGGAGGGCAGGTAGAATGATTAGTTATGGATTACTTATAATCAAGGGATCGGGCAAGGCAAAAGTGGGCCTTGAAGGATGGGTAAGATTAGGGTTTTTGTGGAGGGGAAGGGCAAGATGGAGGGTGAGGAGAAGAAGCTGTAGAAAACATGAGGAAACTCATGGATTGAGGAAAGCGGGATGAGGGTAGTAAAGAAAACAGGCCATCCACACTATCATCCTCGCATATTATGTTGTTACGATTTCCACGGACTTTGCCAGAGGCAGAATGATATTAAAGTTTCATGTGGTCACTGAGCTTAAATTCAGCACATCTATTTGAGTCAACCACACACACTTGAATTGGTTTCACTCAGTTTTTAATACTTAGAATAAACCTACAAACAGGTGGTAGGGGGAGGGGCTTAAATTACCTAGGTCCCCACAACCTTTGGGGTTTATCATTTGCCTCCCCTTTCTCTTACTCCAAGTGAATGGTCACCTGATGACGTCAAGGAAAGGAATCTAGCAAGAAAACCGATCGATCTTAACTCTGGTCCTCTTCCTCAAACTACAAATGGGGTCACAAAGACATGCATAGTGGGGAAGGGACCTACCGGCAGAAGCACTTACTTGTTGGGCATATCAGCTTGGCGTTTTTCCTATTGCAAGGGTACTGGTTAGGTCGAGGCTAATAAAATCTCAAAGCTACTTGGTCTTTTTTTTATTCCTCAGGGTAAGTGAATTATACTGATGTCTTTCAATGAGAACTCAAGACCCTAGTTATTCCAGAATCAAGAAGGACTTGAACCTCATATGTGAAAACAAAGAATGTTAGCAATTGTCATTTTCATTGGTTTGGGTAGTGAGTAGGACATTTAAACCAAGGTTATTTTTTTTTAAAAAGGCCACTTCAGTTCCTCTACCACAGAGCATTTTAAGTAGGGCCTTGTGAACTCCAGAAACAAAGTTCCCTAGTTGCCTGACTACAGATACCACTTCGTGTGGATGTGATTAAGACAAGCCCCCTGAATAGAGCATGGCTAACTCTAAGTATAGACAGCCAGTGCACTAAATCAAGTAGAAAGCATAGAGAAATAAATGGTGGTTCACACTTTTTCCTTTTATGTTACCAAATGAAAGTCACCTGGAGGCATTCACCTTGGCGGCCACTTTGCATGTAATAACATGGTTTCTAAGACCTTACTGTTTCCCAATTCTTAACATTTATGCTTTTTAAGCAGTGAGAGAGGTAGTGAATTAGTTTCATTTTTTTGTTCATGTTAGGTTTTTCCCTAGCTATATTTCACATGGACAAGGGAAACATAGCTAGGTTATTATAGGTGCAGTAGGAATAGGAACGTTTGATCAACACCTGGTACACTATCAACTGCTACTGATTTCCAGCTCTTTTTCCTGAAGTTTGATATGCTCGTTATTTTTTTATAATAATCACTTTGGATATATGATCTGACTGGGTTATTAATCAATGCCTGATAGCTAAAGAGATTTAGATCGCTTTGAGTTTGGCAAATTTTAAGTGGCAAATTTAGGCTTGTTGTTATAAAAAGTAACTGAATGAGAAGACAAATCCAAAGCTGTGATCTCTTAAACAGCCATGAAATTTTGATTTAAATTTCTCTTGCGTTTTCAAGATCATAACTACATAAATCTTGGTGGTTAAGAAAAAGTAAGAGATTACTGAAATTCTCTTGGTGAAAGAGCCCAGTATGTTAGTATCAAGTACATTTGACTCCTAGTAATAACAACACTGGAAGAAAAAAAGAGGAAAAAACCAAAGCATTCCACAGTACACATACAGATGCCAGGTATCCTCAGTCACATGTATTTCAAAACAAACTAATGTTTTTTTCTAGTGATTATCAGGTTCAACTGCTTTATTTCCATTGGGCCATGAAACAGAGTAGACATTATTCAGTGATTACATTTGTAAAGGGGTTTAAAGATTTAGTGCTCATTGTGTGAAACAAAAATTTCAAAACTGGGAATTCATTTCAAGTAGTTAGCTCACAGAACACATAAGAACTTACTGAGGCACAAATCACTTAAAAAAAAAAGCGCCCATTCTACCAATGCAGAATGGATGGGGGGGGGGGGGGAGGGAGAGAGGGAGAGGAAGAGAGAGAGAGAGAGAGAGAGATATCTGCATTTAGAATAATCTTTTTGAATGGGGAAGGTCATGCAAACGTTTTGCTGTATGATTCGGCAAAATCTCTCTAAAAACATGAGCAACGATGAATGGAAGTTGAAGATTTAAAAAGAAAGACAGCAACCAATGAAGTATGCCGAACTTAGGACTATGAACTTCCTATCAGGAGACTGATGTACAGCTGCAGTGACAGACCATATTAAAAATGTCTTGTTTGGGGAATCCCTGGGGGGCTCAGCGGTTTAGCGCCTGCCTTCGACCCAGGACGTGACCCCGGGGTCCTGGGATCGAGTCCCGCATCGGGCTCCCTGCATGGAGCCTGCTTCTCCCTCTGTCTGTGTCTCTGCCTCTCTCTCTCATGAATAAATAAAATCTTAAAAAAAAAAAAAAGTCTTGTTCAACACTAAATAAGGGCTCGATAAAACAGACCCCATCTTGCTCATCCTTTGTATGTTCTTGTAGGTGTATAATCACTTTATCCATAGTGGCATGGGCGCAGGAAATCACAGTAAGCTCCTGATGTAGAATGGAGCCTACATACAAAGAAAGATGTTTATTTTTTTTAACTTTTTTTTTAAACAACGGTTTTTTTTTTTTAAGATTTTATTTATTTATTCATAGACACACAGAGAGAGAGAGAGAGGCAGAGACACAGGCAGAGGGAGAAGCAGGCTCCATGCAGCGAGCCCGACGTGGGACTCGATCCCGGGTCTCCAGGATCACACCCCAGGCTGCAGGCGGCGTCAAACTGCTGCACCATCGGGGCTGCTCCCCCCCCCTTTTTTTTTTAAAAGAAAGATGTTTAAATATAACTTCCAACCCCATCTGTAGATAAGTGATCATAAAATATGATTAATGACGTCATCAGTGGGTATCCTCACACTATGCACAGAGCAGAAAGGAAGCAGAACTGTGCTCTAAACTTAATTTAGTACCCGAAAATAGAACTGACTTCCTTTTGGAGACTCAAGATAGTAACCCTAATACTAGTAGAGACCATTTGCACACCTCAAGTGTTAAGCTCTGTAATTCAGAGATATTATACATTTATTTTTAGATCAATGAATAAAAAAGTATTCCATAACGGAGTAACAACCTCCAGCGCCATCCCATCCTCTCTGACGTCAAGAAGTGTTACTGAAGTGTCTATAGTGACAGCTCCGTTGCTACCCTCGGTCTCGGTCCTCCTGGAACATCAGACAAGACTGCAGTGATTCAGTTCCCACAGGCCACTGAGAATAAAATCACTTGCTTTGTGTACACTCCATGCTGAGGCTTGGAATACCCTCCCGATGGGTGCCCTCTTGCTTCACTCACCTGGCAAAATTTTCTATTTTATTCCAAAAATAGTTATTTTCAATATTTCTAACAGGTGAATTTTTAAAAATCTTCCTTATTTGCAACCTATTATTAATGTGTTTCTAAAGAATGTTTGTTGGTATCATTATCTACTTGCTTTAAAGTTATTTTAGTCACTGACTGACAGGCTGAAACATGAGGTATAGTTTAGAAACTGTGCCAAAGCTCTAAAAGTAAGAGCTCATTTTAACACTTCTATTATCCTAAGCTTTATTCTTGTTGTTTTAGTGTAGCTATCTCCCCATTTACAAAAAATACTTCTGATAAAATGAAGTCACCAATGACTTTCTAAACTGTTAAACCCAGAGCCTTCCACACTATTCATCTGCTGATTTTTCTGTAGGTACCAGCACATTGTTTACATAATGTTTCTCTTTAGAGGGACTCTCTGTTTAATCTTATATTGTGTTAAAAGGCGAAATCAGTAGCATTTTTCATAAACCAGAGGTTTGATGTGCTAGTTATGTATTTTTCCTAATGCCCATCAGAATAAACCATAAATATTGGGACGCCTGGGTGGCTTGGCGGTTGAGCATCTGCCTTCAGCTCAGGGCGTGATCTACAAGTCCCAGGATCGAGTCCTATGTTGGGTTCCCTGCACGGAGCCTGCTTCTCTCTATGCCTCTGTCTCTGCCTTTCTCTGTGTCTCTAATAAATAAAATCTTAAAAAAAAATCCATAAATATTAAAATTATTTAAAAATGTTAACCTAAGTCCCACCTGAAAGCTGGTGCATTCTCGTGATATCTGTATGACACTTGGGGAACTGACATGGGACAGACTATCAATTTCTTCTTCCTTCTCAAACTCTGTTCTTCTGACCTTCAGGACCTAGCTGCCCCTTGGCTTTCCCAATACCCCTCTACTCCTTCACTAGCTCTGCTCCTTAAATGCTGTATTTTCTAGGATTCCATTCTTGGCCTTTTCCTCTCACCTTGCACATTCTGAGGGAGCAGAGCCATCTCTAAATGAACATGTCTATCTAGCCTTACGTCAATGTATAAATGCTTTCTTTTCCGTATTTTCTCTTTTAATTAATGACACTGACATTTATGCAGTTACCAAAGTTAGCACTTCTCTGGTCAACTCCCATTCTGAGCCCACTGCCAACATTATCCACAACACCCTCTGCCTCTCTTCACTCTGATCTGACTACTGGCCTCTTGTTTCACTGAGAAGTAATCAAAAGTCCACACCTATACCTATATATTGCCCCTGCTCCTACCTAAAGACAATCCCTACCCTACATTTGTGCCTTGGATCCCACCTCCCAATCTACTCAAGAACTCTGCTTCTACAGTTGGCTTCTCTCTGTTTTTGAGTCTTAATTTCTCCCCCTTTACGGATCAGTCCAATGCAAACATTCTGCAAAATTTCTGTTTTTAGAACAAAACCAAAACCAAATTTATCTTTAATCCCACATCCCTCTTTAACTTCCATCCCTTTTTTCTGCTTCTCACTATAGCAAAACTTCTTGGAAGAGTTGCTGGCCCTCTCCACCTCCTCACCTCCTTCACAACCCATTTCATACAAACTTTTAGAAGACTGCCAACAACCTCCATCTTCCTAAATCCAATGGCTTATTCTCTGTCCTCAACCAACTCAACCTCTTAGGAAGCAACTGTGTGGTACAACAATAGTGATATAATCGATCACTTCTCAAAACACCTTCTTCATTTCTGGGACAAGATACTTGCCTGATATTACCACTGTCTAGCTTTCTCTTCTCAGCCTCTTAATGTTGCCTGGAATGCCCTGGTAATTCAGTGTTGACCTACTTTCCTTTTTATATTAACCACAGAGGTAACTTCATCCAAGCTCATGATTTAAAACACCACCCATAGGCCCATGGCTCATAGATTTTCATCTGTAGCCTGGGGCTCTTCCGTGACCATCATGACACTCATATATCTAATTGCCTCCCTAATACCTGCACTTAGACATTTAATAAGCAATGTAAACTTAACACTTATAAAACCAAACTTGTTTTTCTCCCTAAACCTGCTCCTTCCTCAGATTTTACTATCTCTTTAAACAGCATCAATGGTGATTACAAATCTTATTAAATAGCAACAGTTGCTCAGGTCCCAAATTTAGGAGTCACCCATGACTTCTCTTTCCTCCATTTCCCACGTTTCCTCTGGTAGTGTCTTGTTGGTTCTATTTTCAAAAATGCATCCCAAATACAATGGTAGCTTCTCACCTCCACTTTCACTTGGCTGGTCCAAGGCAATACTATCTTTCCCCCCTGTTTTTGCAACAGCATCTTAACTGGTCTTCCTGCTTTTGCCCTTACCCCATCACTATCTATTTTCAATATAGCAGCTAGAGGAAACCTGCTAATATGTGTATCAGATCGTTTTTCTTCTCTGCCCTAAACCTTTCAAATCATATATCTTTATCTTAGAATAAAAGCCCAAATTATTAGAATGGTCTGCAAGGCAGAAAACATATGGTTCTCTCCTCCTCCCATTCATCTCTGCTTTCAGAACTCTCACAAGTCCACTACAACCATACAGGCTTTCTTGCTGTTCCTTGCAAAAGCTTTTGCAACAACTACTCTCTGCCTGCAATGCTCTTATGCTGTATGTCTGCATGGCCTAAACCCTCACCTCCTTCAAGTCTTTGCTCAAATGTCACTTTCTCAGTGGGGCCTTTTTGAACAGTCCACTTTGAATCTCACTTGGCCTCCTGCTCTGCTTTCCCCTTAGCACTATCTTCTAACATATTAAATAATTTCTTTATTATATTTATCATCTGCTCTCTGTTTCTCTCCACTAGAATGAAGCTCCCTAAGACCTGGAGGGTTTTTTTCTGTTTGCTTCTAGTTCCTAGAATAGTGCCTGGCACACAAGAAGTAATAAATGAATGAACAACTAAGCCACACTCAAGTTTCCTCTAGGCTAAAAGAAAACATCCTCTTGCTTTAGAAGGTTATATCTACCATCCAAATTCATTTTTTCTTAAATGAAAAAATGAAAATGCAAATACAGCCACCAGATCTGTGTACAATCCAAGGCTATAGGGCAATCTAATGACACAAAATTCAGAAGGCAACTTGCCAAACTGAAAGGGACTGTTTCAGGTGAGCTTTTAGGATTATGACTGCCCCCATAATCTAGTTCAGGTTCATGTTTTATACAAGGATGTATCTATCTGTTTTGAGTGATGACGTAAAAAGTACAGTGATTATACCACTTTTATAAAAATATCTCAAGAATCTACAAGTACCAAATTATTTCAGGCATAGCAGTGGCATAGGTTATGACTTGTTGGGAGTAACAGAATTATGCGCAAGAACCACACTGGCCTTGGAAGGCAAAGGATTCAGATTTTAGTCTCAGCTCTACCACTGAGTAACACTTGAGTAACTCAGAATCTTTGTTTCTAGATTCATAAAAAGGGACCTTTTCTTGTTCCTCCCTACCACATTGATACTTGTCAAAAGATTATCTGTGAACCAAATAATTAAAGCCCTTTTTAGTAAAGAAATATAAAAACCTAAACAAATTACATACGTTACATTTGCCTTGGTTCCAGAATATGCTTGCATTTTAGGATTTTGAAATCTGTAGTAAATTAATCAAAGTTTTAATTCTTCATACAGAAATACATGGAGTGATGTCAACTAGTAGCATATTAAAAATGCTATAAAAATTGGATCTTTAAGATTATATCTTGTTTTTTAAAGCAGACACCTTCATTAATTTTTATGAAGAATGTCATAAAGCAAAGGTCCCTAATTGCAGGTAGCATATGCTGGATAGTCCACAGGAGGGCAGCAAAATGCAAGGTTTCTTTTTCTTCAATATCTAAACTCCAGATAAAATTGCTTTAAGCTACAAGTTCTAAATCTATAGATATTTAGGTTCAAGAACAGACTAAAACCATAGATAATGAAACAAATTATAAAAGGAGATAAGATCTAGGTAAATAGATACTACCATACAGAAATACTGCAATGACCACACAGGACAATCCTTCTATACACTGCAACAGATATTAAAGCTCACATACATGATTTGGAAATTCTTTTATTTTTTTTTTTCTCTAGTGGTGAAAGTTTTCATATAAATATTATAGAAAAACCTGCATAAAATTCTAAGTCTAAGCATACTGGATTAAAGTCTGAGTTCTACTGTAAAACATTCATCCATCATTTCTACAGATCTGGGTCAATATTTTTAAGTGGGTATGTGTCCTAGTGAATTATGAAAAGACCAGGGAAATTGTGGATTAGATGCTTAATTATACTCAGCAAATATCAATGCCATTGCCAGTAGCATACCTGTAAGCATCTCATGTAAATGAAATCTAATAAATATGACCTACCATTGGTCTTATGTTTTATAACAAAAAAAAAACATACTACTGGATGAAAAATACTAAAAAATAAAAGTAAAATCATGCATACAGAGACATAATAATAATAAAATAACCTAGACTGCCTAAATAGTAAAAAAGGTCTTTGTTAGATATAACTTTTTGATTTGCAAATTAATGAGGCCGAAGGAAAAGTATTTAGAAAATATTCTGGAGGGATCCCTGGGTGGCGCAGCGGTTTGGCGCCTGCCTTTGGCCCAGGGCGCGATCCTGGAGACCTGGGATTGAATCCCACATCGGGCTCCTGGTACATGGAGCCTGCTTCTCCCTCTGCCTGTGTCTCTGCCTCTCTCTCTTTCTCTCTCTGTGACTATCATAAATAAATAAAAATTAAAAAAAAATTCTGGAGTAATAAATGCTTGGAAAATCCATTACATGTATTTCTGGACTTCTCTACAGATTCAATATTTAATCATTTTGCTTATATTGTTATTAAAACTTATTTTCCATTTTTGGCCCTTAGAGAAGATCATCATCGTTACTTCATGAAGTTTCATTCTTTGTGACACCTTTATTTTTTTCCAATTAAAAAGAAAAGTCCTATTTTTAGTGCTGGGCACTGAAAAGAACTTACACATACTCAAAAGCACTGGAACTTATTTAACAGATTTCATATTACTTTAAAAAGAGCCAAGTATGTTGTTATTGAAGAATGAGTTTGTTAATAAAGTGGCACATTCAGTTCTATTGAAGTTAAATCAAATTGTAAAATAACAAACCAAGAAATGTGGTAAAACAGCATGTATTTCATAACTGCCAAGAAAAATGTTTAATCAAAACTGAAAGTGCTGGCTTCTCTTTTAATAGTCAACTCAGCAGGAGACAATTTAAAAATCAATCTATTAAGTTTTCCTCCCCAGCCTCTTTGAAATTGGGGTAGTGACATAAAACTACCTATAAAACAGAAGAATTTCTTAAATGCTATTCAAAGGAGAGAGAAAGAGATGATGTCAAGGACATGCTATATAAGAACATAACACACCTCAACACATGGCAGTCAGTAAAATGATTTCCAGATTAATAAAATTTTGGAAAAACTGTCAGATATGTAATTATGCATTGACACGTTTTGCTAAAAGTCTTTATAAGTGGAAACATTTTATAAGATTCTGTATTTTTAAGCTGAATGAATCAGTATTGAAAGGTAATAGAATACATGACCCGTGCAGACATTCCAAGAAACTTAAACTGAAAATATATGTGAAAAATTCCAGGATCACTTATGAAAAGCAATAAAATACTTGCTCGTGTTAAACACACTGCCTACAATTTTATCATTAAGTTCATACTACTCGGGCAGCCCCAGTGGTGCAGCAGTTTAGCGCCGCCTGCAGCCCAGGGTGTGATCCTGGAGACCCTGGATGGAGTCCCACGTCAGGCTCCCTGCATGGAGCCTGCTTCTCCCTCTGCCTGTATCTCTGCCTCTCTCTCTCTCTGCATCTCTATGAATAAATGAATAAAATCTTAAAAAAAAAAAAGTTCATACTACTCAAGAGATTATACTATATTATAGCTGCTATAAAAATAATTACTAACATGGATCTTTTTTTTATTTTTTATTTTTATTTTTTATTTATTTATGATAGTCACACAGAGAGAGAGACAGAGAGAGAGAGAGAGAGAGGCAGAGACACAGGCAGAGGGAGAAGCAGGCTCCATGCACCGGGAGCCTGATGTGGGATTCGATCCCAGGTCTCCAGGATCGCGCCCTGGGCCAAAGGCAGGCGCCAAACAGCTGTGCCACCCAGGGATCCCAGTAACATGGATCTTTAAAGAAAACAATTTGTTGAGGATTAACAATAGCTGTCAGAAAAATTATTTAAGAAAGCCTTTCTATGAGTAATTAGTTATTTTTGATCTTGAAGAAAAGCTTATCTGAAAAGCTTTTAAACTGGTAGCTTTTCAAACAAACTTTCACAAGAGAGTGACTTAGGTTGGAAGGGAGTAAGGGCAGCTGAAATTCGTCTTTAATACAAATCAAATGAATTCCTTGATTACTATATGGAAAAAGAATCATAAGCCTTGTTAATATCTTGAAAACTTTATACTGTCATAATAAAAACTTCAGACAGATAATGTGTCACACAAGTAAGTTAACTTTATGAAGCTTATTTCAATATTGCAAAAATGAAAAAGCAAAAGGTAGACAATCATCTGAGGATATAGAAATGGTCATTATTCAGAGGTTTTCCTCTTTTTTTCATCAACCATTTAGTAAAGCTCAGAGATAGCTAGAGGACATGAAACTGTTTACATTTTCAAATATAATTTGTTCATGGTTTCTGTGGAGATACTTGTTGCTTTGAAGTTGCAGCTTTTCAAGGCTGGAACTTGGCAAAGCAACTGTGAATGCACAGGATTCTGGTGGAAAAAAGTAATGCAAAAACACTGTCAAAGAAAAAATCAATATTGAAATGAACTCAGTATTATCAATGAAACCGTAAACTTAGAAAATGCTATCGCATACATTTCTATCCATCAGGGGGTACCAGTGTTTACTGAGGTGTTAGCAGACGGTAGATTATCTTCTAAGGTAATTAATTGAAACGTAAAAGGGCTAAATTAAAAAAAAATATTAATGAGCTTTTGCTGAAACAACTAAAAAAAAGTATTCCTTTTTCCCTAGTCAAATTATTTTCTTTTATTGTACTGGATCTAATAATAGTAATAACTGTGGGATACCTGGACAACCAAAACTACAATACTACAACTTCATAGATTTGTTTCAGGTTATTAGGTTCCTGAGCTAATTGAAATTATTATCTGGGGAAAAAGCTCAAGACAACTGAATTTTCTCTCTTGACATGAGTGACATAAAATGAAATCCTAAGCAAAAGCATGTAAAATATTTCTACAGAAAAGGCTTTTTAGAAAAGGATCACTATATCTATATCTATATAGCATGTAAAATATTAAAAAAAGCATGTAAAATATTACTACAGAAAAGGCTTTTTAGAAAAGGATCACTATATATACACAATTTTTCTTTTCAGTAATAAAGAAATCAAGAGAGGCAAGGGAGATGACAGCATGTAAAAAATATAAGGGACTCTATTAATAAAAGCAGCTCATCAAAAAAAGTGAAATTCTGCTTACAAGGCTGTTGTTACATCATCTAAGGAATTTAAAAGACCATTACATATTTTCTGAAATTATGTGAGAAGATAAAAGATTCATAACTCGCTCCTTTAAGGCTGAAGTATTTTGTATCTATTATGAATTTCTAATGGCTTACTTTTACCTAACACCTATCATGTGATACGGATTTTACTTAATCCTACCAACAGGTCTATGGGACAGATTTTCCCTTTCATTTTATAGATGACACAAGTCAGACTGGGATTAGAAATACAGTAATGGCAGAGCTAGGGCTCAAACATGAACGTGTAGGACTCCTGCACTGCTAACACACTGTCTTAGGCCTTCAGCATTCATGCAAGAACTCTAGTTTAGATTATGTTCAGTACCCATCCACAACCGAGCTACAGAGTTATGTTGCTGCTAGACTTTTGGTGTCTTCATTAAAGAAATCATGCTCTGATACTTAAAAATATAAGCACTGCTTGTCATTTCATTAAAATCCTAAGGCAGTCTTGTACAGTGAATCTGGAAAACCAGTTTGAGGGATTTTTTTTTCCCTTAAATGAAGGAGATGGACTGATGGTGCTCTGCTTGAATATTACAATCTTATTGGAACATTAACAAAGCACCTGCTATGTGTTCTATCACTGCAAGGTTCTGAGGATCCCCATTTATGTAAGCCTTACCTTTCATAATTCACATCAAACTTTTTTTATTCTTATAGAGTGGAAGTTAAGTAAATAACTAAATATAATGGAACATTTAAGGAGTTCTAACTGATGAATTTACAATAGTTCAGATACTAACTCAAAAAAATTTTTTGACCCAGATGGACACACCTACGCACATGCATATACCATGGTGGCTGTGGGACAAAGTGGAAGAATGCAAGAAGAGACCACTTAATGTCAGGGGCTACTTGAAAGGTGCAGTCAGGATCTGGATCACTTTCAATGAAAGGCAAAGGGGTGTATTTCAGTGAAGGAGGAGAGAAAATCTGCTTCAAATCTTACTGTAGATTGTCTTTATGGATATAAAATATATCCTTTATCATTAATATTGGTCATCAAGAAACACCACAGATTTTGAGGAGCAGAAAAAAAAAGTCACAGTCTATCAATCTCAGTTGAATCTACTTTAGTTAGCCTTTCTCAACTAGGCTTCTGGGAGAGAGTTAAGCACAATATCCTAAGGCATCTATATGGTAAGTAATGAATTAATTTCCTCCCATACATCTAGAATTATACTAATTATGTAAAATCCCTAGGGAAAATGGAAAAAATCATTTTCTGTGTTCTGCTGATCAGAACATGACCCCTGGTTAAGCTCGTCATTTTGCCAACATTTACCAGTTGCTTACCACTGCAAACAGAAGAGGTGATGTTGTATAGGAAAGGATAAAACTGCATACAGCGTATCAACTTGAGGCTGTTTTCACATTCTGGGCATTTGGTGGTTAATTTCAAAGCCTGTCTAAAGGCTTCAAGTGCCCCACTGATATTCTTCAGAGCAAGGTAAGCATTTCCTAGGCTTAAAAATGTCAGGGGCTGAAAAAAAAAATCAGAAAAATGTTAGTGAATTAATGTTTTCTGAAAGTTATAAAGCTTTTTTTTTTTTTTTTTTTTTTTTTTTAAAGCTTTTAAAGTATATGTCTTTTGGTTTCTTTTAGGTTATCCCATAATAGTTAATGGCTGACTGTCCATTTTATTTATATCAGCCAATTCTACACTATAACAATTATTTTTACCTTTTTACTAAGATACATATACATATAGTGTATAATATACACTAGTCTTAAGTGTACAGTTCAAAGAATTTTTACATGTGTATATATCCCTGTAACCACCACTCATCTCAAGATATGAAACATTTAGAATGTTTCTAATACCCCAAAAGATTCCCTTGGGCAACCCAACCCCAATCCCAGATGTGACCACTGTAGTGATGTTCTATCATCATACATTAGCTCCACCTGTTCTTAAAATTCATATAAATAGAATCAAACAGCATGTTCCTTTCCATGGATATATAATCTGTACCCTCTTGCAGATTCTTTCACTCAATACAGTATCTAATGTTTAAGAAACTGAATGTTTTTTGTGTGTCAGGTTTTTTTTTTTTTTTTTAATGATGGGTTACTTCTATCAGGTGAATACACAGTTTTGTTTATCCATTCTCCTATTGATAAGCATTTGGACTGTTTCCAGTTTTGGACTATTTTGAACAAAGCTACTACGAACATTCTTGCAACTATCTTTTGACAGATGTATGTACTCTTATTTATCAGAGATATCAGTAAGAGAATAAAAGGCAACGATGCACAAAACATTCCAGATTACAGAGGCACAATCTAAGCAGCTCTAAGATTACATTTAAAATTTTACTTAGTGGCTTATTCCCAGATGCAAAATTAAAGCCCATACTTAGATTTCAAAGTGTCTTTATATTTTTACTAAAGGAAATAAAGTGTTTATTACTATGGCCAGAATGATGGCTGTGCAAATATCTTGAGATAAAGCTAGTTAGTATATTTGGGAAAAAAGTGAATTCTCATCAGTTCATCCAGAAAATAACTACTGAGTGTTTACCAATGTTTTAGGGACTGGGGATACAGCAGAAAATAAGAGAGTCCCTGCCTTTGTGGATGTTTTAGTCAAAGGTCACAAAACCATGGGGGTATCACACAAGTATGAGAAGAATGTGATGGAGAAGAGCATAGCAGGGAAGAGATGTTAAGAGACCAGAGTGGGGAACGCAGTACCATTTAAAGTAGATTAGGAAGCAAAAGACTTACTGAAAAGTTAGAATTTTAAAGGATTTTAAGGAGATGAAGCAAATTATGAAGAATCTTGGTGGAGTAAAGTATTCCAAACAGAGAGAACAGAAAGTGCCAAGGGGCTGAAGTGGGAACATGCCTAGTATGTCCAAGGAACTGCAGAGGTAAGCAAGGCTAGAACAGAATGAGCAAAGGAGTGATTTCATGGGGATGAGGTCAGAAAAGTAAGAAGGTCGAGCGGGACCTTCTACACTAATATAAATTCTTGTCTTTTACTATGAATTATGTGGAGTGCCATTGCGGAGATTTGAACAAATGACAACATGTGACTTTTTAGGAGGATCTTACTGACTGCTGTATTACTAATAGACTACAGGGGGACAAAGCCAAAAGTAGAGAAGTTAGGCAGGGGGCTAATGAAATAACTCAGAGAAAAGATAATGGTGTATTGGATCAGACAGCAGTGGAGATGATGATAAATAGTACAATTCTAGGTGTATTTTGAAAATATCAGCAAGGTTAGTTAATAGACTGAATTTACTCTGGGAGAAGGAGAAGGAGAAAGCTCAAGTTTTCATCCTGAGCTACTAGCTTTACTGTTTCCTGAAATGGGAAAGACTGAGAAGACTGGAACAGTATAAGTTTAGTTTTGGCCTTTAGTTTTAAAGTGTGTTTTAGACATCCACATGGAGATGGTCAAGTAAGCTGCTGGATAAAGCAGTGTGCAGTTCAGAGCAAAGCTGACAGGTAATTCAAGAGGGAAATGCTAGGGCTTTCAAGATGTGCTGGAACAACTGGGTATTTATGTGATATGAACTTTGATCCCCACTTCACATTACAAAAGATATTAACTTGAAATGGATCACAAACCTAAATGTAAAAGTTAAAACTACAAATCATCTAGAAGACAACACAGGAAAATATTTTAGTCCATTTGAGTCAACTATCTAAAGACAAGTAGTAGAGGGGTGCCTGGATGGCTCAGTCGGTTGAGCACCTGCCTTGAGCTCAGGTCACGATCTCAGGGTCCTGGGACTGAGCCCTGTGTCTGGCTCCCTGCTCAGTGGAGTCTGCTTCTCCTTTTCCCTCTGCTCCTCTTCCCTCCTCCCCAACTTGTGCTCTCTCTCACTCACTCTTCTCAAATAAATGAATAAAAATCTTAAAAAAGAGAAGTGGCAGACAGCAAAAACAAAATAGAATTAATTGTTCTCAAATTTCTTGTAAGGATACCTTAAACTTAACAATAAAAACCAAAGAGAAATGATGGGCAAATTTAAGGGTATTTTTATTTTTAAAAGACAAAAAGAAATTATTTTTAATGTATGATAGAGTTAAAGTCTCTGTATAAATAGTTTGTATCAAATTTTAAAAGTTAAAAAAAAACCTAAATTCTAACAAAACAAGCAAAATGCATACACAAACTTTTAATTTAAAAATACAATTAAAGGGATGCCTGGCTGGCTCATTTGGTGGAGCATACGACTCTTGATCCCAGGTGTTATAGGTTTAAACCTCATGCTGTAATCAAAAATTTATGTTACAACACAGAAGTGAATTTTTTAAAAGTAAACTTGCTTTGCAAGTGTTAAGTCAGAGGCACTAGGACATGGCCAAAGAATGTGAGCTCTGTGGCCAATCTCCTGGAGTTCAAATAAATCCAAGCTCTGAGACTTTTGGTAAATCTCTTTACTGTTTCTTTATCTATCAAATGGGTAAATCCTATCTCACAGGGTTGTTGGGAGGGTTACGTGAGTTATCACATGTAAGGTGATCAGTATGGTGCCTGGCTCTAATAAACAATGATAATAAAAATTAGCAGTTAATTCAATTGCCCAATTCTGGTGAAGCTACACATGAAATGAATACTTTCCAACCTTGATGATGGCAACATATATGGTCCTAAATCTTTTGGTAGACGTCTGGCATTTTGTGTCAAAGCCATCAAAATATTTATTTTCTTACTGACTTAATAATTCTACTGCTAGCAATCTTTCCTAAGAAAATCACCTGGAATTCAGAAAAAGCCTTATGCAGAAAACCATTACTGATAATAGCTAAGCATTATCAGCAACCTAAACATCCAACAGCAGAGGAATAAGCTGTGATACGTAAATTCATAAGCAGCCATTATTGATGGCTAATAAAAACTATGCGGTACAACTTTTTTATATGGTGAAGTTTTAAAGATCACCAGTGCAATAGTGTTGCAACACTATGAAAGATCTGAATAGAAGAAAAACTGACAGGAATTATTTCCAAATATTGAGAGTTGGAAGTGGGGTGCTGATTAAGGTGTATTTTTGTGGTATCTATTCTGATCCACTGATTTATCTTTTTATTATTACTGTAGTACCACAGTATTTAACAACTAAAATTTTAGTGTAATTTTCAAATACAGAAAGGCAACTCATCTCTAAAGGAGCTCTTTATTCTTCAGAAGAATATTGCCTCAGTGTCTTGGCTGGTGGCAGTGGAAAATGAAACAAGTATCGGGGGAACACAGCTGTGTTGAGCCTTCCCTTTGGGTGCCCAATCATCACATCCCATATATAGCATCTGTTACCACTGTACCTGCACCTGGCACACAGCAAACATTTGATAAATATCTCATATACTTCTTTGGCACCGAGCCTGCTGTACAGTATAGCAACTGTAAACTTTGGCTTAAAATCTAGTGAATTTGTGTATTTCAAGGGAAACTCTTAACAGGCAATATTTTCTTCTCATACTTAAAAAATTAGTTTTGAGATATCACAAATAAACCTCAACCACTCATGCAAACTTCTTCTAAAGTTTCTTTGGACATAAAACTTATAAACATGTAAACACCAGGTATAAGAGCAATTTAATTGTATATTTATTATAACTGTATTTCATCAAACCTAAGATGTCATCAGTTGTAACATGCATCCTTATTTCAGAGATTTTAAATTTTGAAAAAAGAAGTTGTACCTTAGGAACTGTGAACTAGAGTAATTAACTACACAGCAGTGATTAACTCCACCGGCTGCATGTGGGAGGTTTGGGGCACGAACATTAATTCAACTATCTATTCTTATCAATGCAACCTTTAAACTGTGTTCTGGCTTGATTGTAAAGATATCTATAAATTAAAGTTGTAAAACAGTGTAATATTAAGCAGCAGGCATACTGTGATGAGTAGGATAAAGAAAGAACCAGATGTTTCAGACTGACACAAAAAAGTGGCAGTATATTTTAGCAGCTATGCCATTCCTATCTAAACATAAGTTCCTAAAAATAAATTAACCACATAATTATCAATTTCACTCATTTAAAATAAAGAAATGACACAAGAAAGAGAACTACAGGCTAATATTTCTGATGAACATACATGCAAGAATCCTCAACAAAAGTGAATCCAACAACAAATGAAAAAAATTCTTTCCCACAATCAAGTGTGATTTATTCCTAAGATACAAAGGGGTTCAATATTCGCAAGCCAGTCAGTGTGATACATCACATCAGTGAAAGGATAAAAACTGTATGATCATTTCAATAGACACAGAAAAAGCATTTAATAAAGCAAGACATCCATTCATAATAAAAGTCCTCAACAAAGCAGGTCTAGAGGGAACACAACCTGAACATAATAAGAGCCACATATGAAAAACTCAGAGCAAACATCTTTCTCAATGGGGAGAAACTGAGTTTTCCCCTAATATCAGGAACAAGACAAGGATGTCTACTCTCACCACTTTAATTCAACACAGTACTAAAAGTCTTAGCCTCAGCAATTAGACAACAACAAAAAGAAATAAAAGGAATCTAAATCACTAAGGAAGAAGTAAAACTATTTAGAGATGACTTGATATCATATATAGAAAAGCCTAAAGACTCCACCTAGAACATTACTAGAACTGTTAAATGAATTCAGTAAAGTCCTAGGATACAAAATCAATGTGCAGAAATCTGTTGCATTTGTACGTACTAATAATGATGCAGCAGAAAGAGAAATTGAAAAGACAATCCCATTTACAACTGTACCAAAAATAGTAAGATACCTAGGAATAAGTCACCAAAGAGGTGAAAGACCTATGCTCTGAAAACTATAAAACATTGATGAAAGAACGTGAAGAGAACACAAACAAATGGAAAGACATTCCATATTCATGAACTAGAAAAACAAATACTGTTAAAATGTCTATATTATCCAAAGCAATCTACACATTGAATACAGTCTCTATCAAAATACCAACAGCATTTTCTGCAAAACTAGAACCAAAAAAATCCTAATATTAACATGGAACTACAAAAGACCCTGAATGGCCAAAGCAATTTTGAAAAAAAAAACAAAGCTGGAGGTGTCACAATTCCAGACACCAAGTTATGTTACAAAACTGTAGTAATCAAAACAGAATGGTACTGACACAAAAACAGATATATAGATAAATAAAACATAATAGAAATCCAGAAATTAACCTGTAATTATATGGTCAGTTAATCTTCAACAAAGCAGGGCAGAATATCTAACAGAAAAAAAAGACAGTCTCTTCAACAAATGGTGTTATGAAAACTAGTCAGCAAATAATAAAACCGGACCACTTTCTTACATCACACACAAAAATAAACTCAAAATGGATTATAGACCTAAATATGAGACCTGAAAACATAAAACTCCCAGAAGAGAACACAGGTAATAATTTCTCTGTCAACAGCCAGAGCAACATTTTTATGGATAAGTCTCCTGCAGCAATGGGAATAAAAGCAAAAATAAACTACTGTGACTATATCAAAATAAAAAGCTTCTGCACAGTGAAGGAAACAATCAACAACACTAAAAGTCAATCTATGGAATAGCAGAAGGTATTTGCAGATGACATATCCGAAAAGCATTAGTATCCAAAATATATAAAGAAGTGATAAAAAACTCAATACCCAAAAAACAACCCAATTACAGAATGGGCAGAAGACATGAACATATATTTTTCCAAATAAGACATCCAGATGGCCAACAGACACATAAAAAGATGGTCAACATCACTCATCACTAGGGAAACACAAACCAAAACCACAATGAGATGCCACCTCACATCCCTTAGAATGGCTAAAATCAACAACACAGGAAACAACAGATGTTTGGCGAGTATGTGAAGTAAGGGGAACCTTCTTACACTGTTGGTGGGAAAGCAAACTGGTGCAGCCATTCTGGAGAACAGTATGGAAGTGCTCAAAAAGGTTAAAAATAGAACTACCCTATGAACCAGCAACTGTACTACTAGGTATGTATCCAGAGGCTACAAATACATGGATTCAAAGGGACACATGCACTCTGATGTTTTCAGCAGCACTATCGACAACAGTTATGGAAAGAGCCCAAGTGCCCATCAATAGATGAATAGATAAAAAAGATGTATTTATATTCAGTGAAATATTATTCAGCCATCAAAAAGAATGAAACCTGGCCATTTGCAATGACATGGATGGTGTTAGAGAGCATAATGTTAAGTGAAATAAGTTAGAGAAAGACAAATACCATACGATTTTACTCATACGTGGAATTTAAGAAACAAAACAAGCAAAGGAAAAAAAGAGAGAGAAGCCACGGAACAGACTCTTAGCTATAGAGAACAAACTGATGGTTACCAGATGAGGAGGTGGTCAGAGGGATGGGTGAAACAGCAGATGGGGATTAAGGAGTGCACTTGTTGTGATGAGTACCTGGGTGATGTATGGAAGTGCTGAGACACTATACTATACTATACAACTATAGTTGTACACCTGCAACTAATATAACACTGTATGTTAACTACAGTGGAATTAAAATTTTAAAGAAAGAAATTAAATATGCCTAAGACATACCCAGGAGTAAAAAAGGGAAGATAGAAAGAAAAATATGATCAGCATGATTCTACATTTGCACAAAATAAATCAATATAAAAAAATAAACACCTCAAAAATAAGACAAAACAAAATCTGTTTTATGCCATCTCAAAATACCTAAACTCTACTCTGATAAAAATATGAGATTTTTTCATGAGTTCTTTTTTTATGCCTTCCCCAGAAAAATAAAATTGTATCCTGAATTAGAGTTACCCCACATAGTACATGGAACTACAAAGAAACATAAAACCTCACCTCAGAGCTATTAATGGCCAAAGCTTGAAGTAGTAGCTTAGTGGCATCAAGATGGAGGCCATAGTGAATCAGAAGGTTGGCCAAGTTCACAAGAGGAATGTCTTGGTATTGAAGTGGAGCCAAATTCAAAGCCCTCTGAAGACAAGCAATAGCAAAAGTGCTGTTTCCTACTGCTCTCCAGTAGAGTCCAGCTTCATTGAGTATCAGCCAGACGGGGGCATTCGGCTGAAAAACCCAAAATACCTCTAATTAATACAAGAATATGGTACTAGTTCTTTTTTTTTAAATTTTTATTTATTTATGATAGTCACACACGAGAGAGAGAGAGAGAGAGAGAGAGAGAGAGAGAGAGAGAGAGAGAGAGAGGCAGAGACACAGGCAGAGGGAGAAGCAGGCTCCATGCACCAGAAGCCCGACGTGGGATTCGATCCCGGGTCTCCAGGATCGCGCCCTGGGCCAAAGGCAGGCGCCAAACCGCTGCACCACCCGGGGATCCCTATGGTACTAGTTCTAACGAGGATTTTTAATGCATGCATTTTAACTTTTTATTACAATTACTAAGCATTTAAATTTCAGATGTCTAAAGTAGGTGACTTACCTTATTAATAGCGTGAAATAAGAATGACCCAATTTCTTCTTCTGGGATAGTATAGTTATTAATACGGGAAAGTAAAATCTGAAAACATCAAAAGGAATACTGACTCAATTGAAAATAGTAGGGAAGACATTTGAAAGAATTCTATAGATAGCAGTCTTTACTTGAGCTCCTTAGGAACACCTGATTTGAATAGGTATTTATAGTCATCAATATATATAATATATGAGGTCATCAACATACCAACAGGTGTTGACCTGCTTGCATGAATGCCCTAGTTTCCTTTAACTAAAACATGTTAAGGATGAGCACTGGGTGTTGTACTATATGTTGGCAAATTGAATTTAAATAAAAAAATTAAATAAAATAAAACATGTTAAAAGATATATACCACATATACTACTATTAAGGAAATATACCATATCCCATTAAAGTCAACCTAAGTATCCAAAATTAAATGAGAAATTATCCAGAAGACAACAGCACGTAATACCTGATGCAACAGAAATCTTCTATCTTTCCTAGCTGGAAAAGCACCAGATCCTTAATTACTCTATATTCTAACAACATGTGTATAACTGTGAGCAACTCTAAGGTAGGGATCATGGTCTATTTATCTTTCCTAGAATTCCGAACAGTGCCTGGCACTTAACATTTTTTGCCTCAGTAAATGTTTGTTAACTGTAAGTAGTAACTGTTGAGAGTTTTAAAACTAAGTTTTTAAAAAGGTGGTTGTGATGGTTTGTTTTCCCTGCAAAAAAGCATTTTTTTCATTTGCATCTGTAGAATTGTATCCAATGTAGAATTTCTAGTCAGTAATAAATTTCCAAGGACCTTATACAAGGCCAAAGTGGGGTTGGTAAGGTCAGAAAGAGAATCTTCAAGATTTTGATTTATACAAACTCCTGGAGGCTTGGAGGATGCAAAGCTAAACTGAAGTGGTCAGAATGGCCTCCATTTTGTGTTGCTCATCTCTGTAGTGCTCTTAGTGAGTGCTCATGTGGTCTGCTTAAACAGCAGCCCTGAAGCACACACGTTCCTGGCACTCCTTCGATAGCATGAATGTCTTCTTAATGATTCCACCAATTCTTTAGCTCTATCCTTGGTTTTAGAAACTTCAAATTCAACAACTGCCTTCTATCAAATTTTTGTTCCACCTAAGAGGCTTGTGAAGTCACCCAGAATGGACGGCAATAAACACCAGCCTAAGTGAGCCTTACTTTTCGTGCATGGTCATCTGGCATTTTGGCTTTCAGATCCATGCGGACCTCTAATTCTTTGACTAAGTAGGACAGAGTCTGGCTTTTTCTGAAGTCAGTTATGGAACAGTCAGGGGTTTGGGCCTCTTCTTCTGAAGAATAATCATCACTGTTGAGTTCGTGGATCCTGGCACAAGAAAAAGGAACAAGATTCATATTTTCAAAGTTTGGGTGATTTCAAGATAAAGACTTAACCTTTCAAGTCCAAGGCTGGTGCTCTCAAAGAACTGCCAGATGACAATCATGCAGAATCAAGTGCTTTGCCAAATCCATCAGCACTTGCCTGAGTCCTTTGTTTTCCGGAGGCAGAAAATACGTTGGCAGTTCCCCGCCAATAGGGACTCTAGGATAGCTTTCTGCACAATCTGTTCTTTTAGGCCAAAGAATATGCTGTTTGTCCTAATAAAGAGAGAAAGTGTCTCATAAATTTCTTTGGATTCAATATTTCAACATGCTAAATAAACTTTTAAATATAAATATACTAGCATAACTGAACAATGTAGTATTTTAAGATAACGTAGACACTGTGGTAGACTCTAGAATACTCTGAATTCTACTGACCAGTATAGTTGAAGTCAGTAATTCTACCTGCTTTACCATAGACTGGATCAAGGCTGGGCAGGCCTAAGTTGGCTAAATACAGTGAGATATAAGGAAAGGCTTGCTTGAGGCTTCTGGGAAAGAGTCAGTCTTAGTCTCTTATGCCACATAGCAACAAAGAACATGGTGCTCCAGCTGCTGCTGGCTGTCACCTCACGACCATGAGGAAGACAAGCTTTAGGAACCAATACTGTGGATGGCAAATTGAAGAAAAGGAAAGAAATGGGTCACTGATGACATCACTGGTGCACTGAGTCAACCAAACCCAAAGTTTGCTCTGATCTCTGGACTTCCTGTAGTATGAAGCATATTTTCTTTTAAGCCAATTTGAGGGAGAGTTTCTGATTTATACCTGAAAGCATACATAAGCTTATAAAACTGGCACAGAAAATTACTTTTCCCTGAACTAAGACCTTTTCTTTGCCAATGTCAAAGTTTATCAAATGTTTTGATTTGTAAAATGTTCATTTTTTTAAAAAAAGATTTTATTTATTCATGCGAGACACAGAAAGAGAGGCAGAGACATAGGCAGAGGGAGAAGCAGGATCCCTGTGGGAAGCCTGATGTGGGACTCGATCCCAGGACCTTGGGACCCCGGCATCATGTCCTGAGCCAAAGGCAGATGCTCAACCACTGAGCCACTCAGGTGTCCCAAAATGTTCATTTTTTAAAATATAAGTAACACACATCAAAGGCTTACTAAACTTAAATCTTGAAGCTATCAAACTTTGGGAATTTATATTACATAGAATTAAATCTAAGTGGCTATATTAATTGTTAGAACAAAAACTCAATTAAATTCTGAAAATTTAAAACTAAATAAAAAATACATGGTATCCCCATGGGCTGACATACAATTATTTCTTAGCTAGCTCAGAAACACATATTTATTGGGGCACCTGGGTAACTCAGTTAACCATCTGCCTTTGGTTCAGGTCATGATTCCAGCAGAGTCCTGGGATCAAGCCTAACATTCTCTCCCTCTGCCACACCCCCTGTTTGAGCTTGCTCTCTGATAAATAAATAAAATCTTAAAAAAAAGAAATTCATATTTATTAACTTATTATCTGTATCATCTGATAGAATGTAAGCTCCAGCAAAAAGCTTGTGTACTATTTTCACAGTACCAGCCTGACACACAGATGGGAGCTCAATAAAAGAATGGTGATTAAAAAGTGAAACATAGCTGACCTGTGAACAGTACAGCATTGAACTATGCAGGTCCACTCACACGTGGATTTCTTTGATAAATACAGTGTAGTATTATGAGTTTTTTCTTCCTCATGACTTTTTTTCTTTTTTTTAAAGATTTTATTTATTTATTCATGAGAGACACAGAGAGAAAGAGAGGCAGAGACACAGAGGAGAAGCAGGCTCCATGCAGGAAGCCTGATGTGGGACTCGATCCCGGGTCTCCAGGATCAGGCCCTGGGCCGAAGGCAGGCGCCAAACCACTGAGCCACCCAGGGATCCCCTCCTTATGACTTTCTTAGTAACATTTTCTTTTGTCTAGCTTCCTTTATTCTGAGAATACAGTACATAATACCTATAACATAAAAAATATATGTTCACCTACCGTTTATGTTCTCAGTTAAGGCTTCAGTCAACAGTAGGCTATTAGTAGTTATGCTTTTGGGGAATCAAAAGTTATATGCAGATTTCTGACTGCATGGGGGGTTGGCTCCTCTAGCCCTCATGTTGTTCAAGCATATACTTAGGTCAAGTTTAGAAACTTTCTAGGGTTGGTAATTATACTCAGAGCTCAAAGTTCTGGACTAAAATCAGTGTCTATATGCCCCACTTGATTGGGAAGAAGACCTCAAGGCAGATCCTGTGTCTTGCTAATCTACTATCTGGCAGAATGACTTCCGTTTAATAGAAGTTTAAGTGTCTGCTGAATTAAGCCAAAAGGTGAGCCATATTAATCAATGAAAGTGAGGGCCACTGCCTTCAGAAATCTTGTCTGAGAAAACTCCCTCATCATCCTTTATTCACTTACCCTATATGCATCAGAATCCCTGCCCCAGATCCAGAGAATGGAATGGGCTACGGGAGAAGACTTGACCAAATCACTGATATCACTCTGATTTGCCTGGACATCAAAATTCACAGACATCATACTGGAGGTTGATGAATCCTCACCAAACTAGAAAATGAAAAGACAAGTTTAATCAAATTGGAAGCAGAAAAGAAGTTGTGACTAAGAGTTAACCCAACCCAAAACATCAGTGAATACTCAAACCCAGTAGGAAATCTGAAAGTCAGTAATAAAGCAATCAGATCTTCGCATTTTCAGAACTAGGCCCCAACCCTATTCTCTCAGAAAATACACAGTTAGCAACCGTCAGTCAAGTGTGCCACTGGAGTACGAGAAAAATGCTATGGATTCCCCCCCCTTCTTTACTTTTTTAGTGCCCCTTTCTTCCTTTCCGTGATTTAGTCTCTTTTAGGTTTAAAGATGAGGTGATTATCCAAGAGGTTTGACTCATTATTCCCTTCCCCTATCTAGACTAAAGTGATCGCTACTCTATAGAATTAATGTGCTGTGGTAGAAGCAAGGAAATTTGAGAAAGGGCTTTCAGAAGTTTAATATAGCTATGTTTCAGGTACTATAACTATTAGACAACCAACTCCAAATATAAATCCAGCCTTCCTCCGAACGAAGGTAAATCAATATTGGATACTGTTTCGGGGATACCACAATTCCTGTGTATTTCTAAAACTTTGTTAGATGGGAGGGAGTAGAAAAGAATGGATTCTTTGAATATATAGTAGAGATGCAATTTATGGAGTATATAATATTAAAGTTACCCTGGTACAGGGGAGTCTTCCATGGTCTCTCTAGAGACCATCATGATATCCAGGCGTTACCTTGGTTTCAGTCTATATCATTTAAAAATATTATTCCTTTTTTTTCCCCTTAAAATAATGCTTGGATAAAAGACAGGGAGCTATAATCTCAGAGCTAGAAGTCTGATCTCCTTTTACTGTGTTTGAAAACTAAACATGGAATATTGCTAGTTGACAAAAATCATGGGAAGCTTTTGGTCCCTATTACTACTTTTCCCCTCAATGTCCTCTTAATTTTTGCTTCTTTTTCTCAATGAGGTCTGGTTTTTTTTCAGAATAAAGAGTACTAATTCTTCATGGTTTGTCCTGCTACAAAAGCTGTTCTGACCTAGTAATTATTTTAACTACTTAGCTCTGGAAATTCCAGTATCTATGATTAAAGATGTGATAGGTTTCAATAGGATGGGATAAATTTTACTTTATTTCCAACATCCTTTTGGATGATATTTGGAACTCTGGTTGTGCTTACTATTTATATCAGCACCACTTAGATACTATCTGGTATCATTATAAATACGTGTTATTTCTTCCCAATTGGTTGGGCTAGGATTGTATGTGTGTGTATATGACTGCATGCAAATATATGTATATGTACACGTTGTATATGTATGGGTATACACAGAGACAGAAAGAGAAAACACCCTTGCTCAGAGCAGTAGTGCTTAATAAAAATTATCCATTGATAATGATCGTTTTGTTAATGTTTTCAGTTGAAGCAACATAATGGGACTGATGACTTCAGGAAAGAACATGGCTACTCTTTCCTAAATTTTGAATTGCTAGTCTTACTCTAATAAGTTAAAAGGGAGAGGAAGGCTTTGAGTTAAATACTAGTAACAGCCCAAGCTAGCTCTTATGGTAAAGGAGAAAAGAAACAAAGACATATGCAGCTAGTTCTTGGGGGAACTAGAAATGTCATGCATGAAGTAACTGAGTACTATATGAAATCTGACTTCACAAACATACTCAAAACCTTAAATTAGTTACAAATTTTGGGGATCAAATATACAAGGAATTGAGGAGGGAAAAGCAATATTACTCTTAGATGCAAAGATATAAGAAATAGAAGAGACCAAGAAAAAGACCTGAACGTAATCCACATTTTCAAAAATATCTCCACGATGGTAGCGCACAGGTTGGTCCCATTGGCAATGTAAACTATGCTGCTGGTTGACCAGACGACATATCTGATGATTTCCTGGAATAAGGAAAATTAGAATTGTTGGGAAAGGACAGCACTGCCAACACGATTTCTTTGGTCTGAGTCATTTAGTTTCAGAGCCTGGCAGAGAACCTTCATGAGGTAGGGGGAGAAGGGTGGCGGCAGGGATGACATTCATTAATGGTTAGCTAAATTAAATCATTCTAAAGAAGCCTCCGTTTCTCCACCTATAAAAAACAAAGGGGGTTCACAAAATCACCAAAATATCTTCCTGTAAGTATATTCTGGTTGTAGGGTAGTACAGAGCAAGCAGTAAATAACCCCAGGAACTGAACATACGCTTTACACTCAAAACAGCCAAAAATACCTGTTAGGTAGATTGTAAATGCACTTTAAATGTTCACAGCCAAGGCTCAAAGATTTAAGAGGCCTTCCAGATCAATATATTTATCAAAGGAGAAGTATATAATATAAAGGATTCTATTAATTTATTATTTGGTGTCAGCTGTTAGATCGGCTCCCTTAGGGTTTTATCAGAAATGAAACATTCTGGATATAACCAAGTCACTGATATCCTGCCAACTCAAGTGCCCTTGGACAGTGGTTCTATTTCTAAGTCATGGACCCTAAAAGATTTTAATAAAAGCTAAATGCCCTCTTCCAGAAAAAAAATTGTGCACATACATATTACTTGCAGGTAACTTTGGAATCAGCCTGAAACTAATCTATTGACCTAGGTTAAGAATTCCTGCTTGAGATAAATTCTAGCCTAAAATCTTACTTCTAAAATAAAATATTTGTTTTTTAAGGTAGCAAGAAAAATAAGAGAGTCAGCCTTACTGCCAATGTTGGCTTGACAGTGTGGTTGCTTTGTTTCTAGGGTGTGTCTGGCTTGTTTACTTGGTGTAAGGCCATGTTACTCACATTGTGTTTTCAGACCAGCAGCAACAGACATTAAATAGGAGCCTGTTAGAACTATATAATCTCAGGTCCTACTACCTCAGACCTACTGATCTGAATCTGCATTTTAACAAAATCTCCAGAATGGCATACACACTAAATCAAAGTAGCCCGAACAACTGTAGTTAAGAACTCTAGGATCTGGGCAGCCCTGGTGGCTCAGCGGTTTAGCACCGCCTTCAGCCCAGGGTGTGATCTTGGAGACCCGGGATCGAGTCCCACATCAGGCTCCCTGCATGGAGCCTGCTTCTCCCTTGGCCTGTATCTCTGCCTCTCTGCCTCCCTCCTTCTCTCGCTCATGAATCAATAAATAAAATATTAAAAAAAAGATTAAAAAAAAAAGAACTCTAGGATCTAAAAGATTTAATTTTTACTTTAAAATGTGAATTAAGAAAAAGCTAGAGATCAAACAAGCTCCCCAGGCCTGCTGGTTTACCTGCTATGATGACTCAATTTTAAGACCGAGGGAAATAAAAAACAGAACTTTATACTACATACTACTTTAGGGCTACACAAAAGTTATGAAAGCAGAGCATGCTAGAAGTGAACTTCCTAACCTGTCTTTAATTATTTGCAATCAATACTTACCTAATTGTGCCTCTTTTGCCATCTGTGTCTCATGGATGATATTTCTTAAGATTTGTTCCTCCTGAATCAGCTTATGTTTTTCTAGGATCTCCTGCTGTCTCAGGTAGTGGTCATGCTGTTTTTGGTATTCTTTCAACTCATTCAGTGTTCGCTGGAGGGATCTTAACATTTTTTAACACCAGGAAAAAGTTATAGAGCTTTAAAACTGAATTTTTAAACCCAACTTACTGCATACATTTTCTGGTCCCTAGCAATAATTGCTATTTTTCCCTTTTTACATACAACACAAATTTAAAAATAATGGGGCAAAAGAAATCTATTGTTTTGTTAAAACTTAGAGGCAAAAAGATGGATGCAAAATCCTTCCCTTATATATATGACTATCTTGATATTAAATGCTGTGTTGGACTGGTCAGGTACCCAAAATATACATAGCAACATACTATAAATCTTTACATATTCAACAACTACTTCCCTTCACAAAGCCTGTGTTAGTTCCACTAATATTCAAAGCCACCTTTTCATCATTTCTTTTGATTCTACGTAAAGACAAGGTTAAGAGAAAGGGCCAAAAGTACCTTGCTCCTTGGGTTTGTGGATTTGGGGAGAAACCATAGAAATCTAGCTTAGAAAGACATATTCTCTACCACCTGCTATCAGTAAATCAGCTGCCTGATTATATATAGTCACAAAATCCTTTCGTCCTATTACATTGTAACATATGGAAATTTAGGAGCTGTACAGATGATGTAAAAACCAATTTGCTCAGCCAGAACAAGTTCTGATCAGGTGTAACAGAAGCCAGGCATAAATAAGTAAGCAGTCATTCCTTCCTTTTCACATTATGCTTTAACTTGATTGGAAAATAAGCAAATGCAATAGTTTAGTGAGTTTCAAATCTCCATTTAATTCTTTACTAATCAAAGTTGCCTCAAAACACTGAGGCTAATTCCATAAGAGAAGAATAATTCACTGCGAGTTATGTGAAGTTTCCTAACTACCCCTGCTATTTATGGAATCAAATACATTTTTTTTAATTAAATATACTATAAGGATGAAGTACAACAGAACTTCATCACTGTGCAATTTACAGAAATCTGATTAAAATATGGGCCAAATGTTTCTCAATGTTACTTAACTAATATAACGTTAGTCCAACCCTAGCAGCTAAAGGGGAGAAAGATCAACTACAGCATGTAGAAGTGATTTTACCAACAATGTATTCTGTGGAAATTAAAACGTAACGGAATTACTGAGTACGAGGCAGTACACCCACACCAACTTACTAAAGTAATCCATGGTCAAAGCGTAAAGACCTAAATGACAGAGTTTCCTGCAAACATTCTCTAGTTCTGGAATTCATACTATTAAAAGATTACTCCACACAACCTCTGAATTGTGCTAACCCTCCTGGATCTGGAGAAAAGGGATAGGATTCGCATACTAAAGAGGTATTTCTAATTCTAAGGAACCAACTGATACTTACTTACATCACCTACACAGGTCTAACCTAAGGTTCTACAGTGCTAGGGCTTCAGTGAAATTTTGTCTCCCAATTACCTATGTTGAGCTTCCAATTTCTGCTCGAGTTTCTGCTGACATAGGACAGCATGCTTCCTCTTTATAGCTTGCTCAAACCCAGGTTTGGCCTGCAAAGCATGGTCATAACAGAGCACTGAGTGGTTATACTCTCCCAGCATCTGAAGAGACAAAAACAAACACACACACATACACACACATAAGAGAAAAAACGTTAGCCACGGTGTGGTTGGATCGTCCAAACCCCCTAACGGCTTACAAGACCATACTTATATCTCACTCTACAGTGAACATTATTTTTGATCAGTACCCAATTCCACCACGTAAGATATACTATAAGATTGCTTAACTAGAAAATATTGCTATCTTAAGAGGTGTACTCTGCACGAATTTAAGACTCCTATCAATTTAATTATTTTTCTTTTTTCTCAAGAGGCTAGGACAATTAGGCTATATTATTGTGTTAAGGTATTTTCCCCCTCATCATTTCATTTCCATTCCCTTTTCCTTGTTCAGACCAAAAGAAGAAGGGGAAAAAAGGCATTTTTAATTGAAAATAAAAATTTTAAAAAAGAAAGGAAAATAGCAACTGGTCTGGCTTATGAAAACAAAAAGTTGTATTTACTGCATATATATTTCCCAAAGTGTAATAGCTGGTGAAGAAGTCACTGTCATCCAGAGCTGCGTGGACCACTACAGCGGCATCTGCAGAGAAGTGTGCTCTATGCAGAACATTTGCCAAGTTGACCAGGGCAATGTCTTTATTGTGCCTAAAAGAGAAGGAGAGGCGCAATTAGATGTAAGGAGAAAAGCACGTGCTCCATGATTCTGTGTAACTACTCGACAAGGGAAAATTACATTTGAAGTTATTGAACTTAGAAAAATAAGTTTGAGTGTACTGACAGATGGAAAAAATAACTTAAGAAAATCATACTGTTACATTCTTATAACTGATGCGGCTTATTCAATCTGATAACTACAAATTTTGCCACAAAAATAAGGTCTGGCAGGCATTTTATGACTTTAAAATGTATTTAGGGCTCATTATTTGCTTTGAGAAAAATTTAATTTATGCTAATTCCTCCAGGCAAGGTCCTTATATTTAAGTCTCAAGTGAATCAGAGGGCGTCTACATTATATATCCTTTCCTTAATGGAAATCAGAAGAATATTATGCTATTATCACTGTAAACTCTTTGACATCTGCCATTTTTTGGTGATGGGACTAAATTCTTTCAACAGGGATAGAGGAGAGTCTAAGTACAACACAATGCTTCTTCATATCACTTTCTTATGTGGAGAATCAGAAGTCCAGAAAGGGAGAAATCTTACCTGGAAGAAAAGTGAAGTGCTCTCATGGCACATTCCACTACTTGATATGGCTCATTCTTTATTCTCCAATAAAATGAAGCCATGTTATACAGTACCCATGAGGAAGAATTCTAGACATTAAACAAATAAAATGACAATGAAACACAACTCAACACACCTTCTTCGATTTAGAATGTGCAAAATGAGCACCTTTACTATTCTGTCTCTTCTGAAATTTAAGATAAAGAACAAGACATTCCAGCAGTGAAGAAGCAGGGGACAAAGTACCAATAAACTACACTTGTCACAAGAGTGTCCTGATCATCAGTTGAGCAAGTAAGCGCCTTCAGGTGTCATCTCCACAGAGAGACCATTCCACTCCAAGCTCTTGTTCCAAGGGGGGAAATTAAGCTGAAAAGCCCACCGAGTGGCCCAAACTTGTTGGTTCCTATTTCAGGACTTTAGAAGTTATGACCTAACCTATTTAGAAATGCCGTTGTTCTAACATGAAATTCCTGAAATTGACTAAATTTCCTATTTATTTAAGTATCTGAATGAGGGTACATATATAAATAGCAAATGACAAGCTGTCCGTTTAGTAAAAGATGAATTTTATTTGTTCTTTTGTCATCTGTATTCACAATCCAAATCTTACCTGCTAAAAATTATGTCTTTAGTATAGAGTAATAAGTGTATTATTTAGTGAAGTTAAATAGGTTTGTTCCTTCTGCGCCTTGATTTTTCGTCTCATAACACATACTACTTTTCAACCACACAGAGGTCAAAACAATGAACTGGACCACGACCACATAAATAGTTTAAGCCCATGAAGAGAAGTTTCAAATTCAGCATGGCAAAAAAAAAGTCATATAAAGTTTTTTAAAAAGTCATAAAGTTTAAGATATATTGAGAAAAATATTTATGACACCATTGTTTACTATTTTTAATACATAAAGAGCTTTAAAAAGAAAGACAAAAATACAAGAGAAAATATAAGAGAACATGGGCCAGAAACATGAAGAGACAATTCAAAAACACAGAACAATGGTCAACTAGCAGGTAAAATGTAAAACTTAACAAAGAATATAAATCTAAAAAATACAAATTTTCCTTTTACAAATATGCAAAGATTAAAAAGAATGCCAAACACCATATTAACTTCAGATATTAACTGTAGAAATGTTAGGTGAGCACAGCATTTCTGGGGGACAGTTTGACATTTATGTAAAAAGCCTTAAAAATATGATTACCCTTTGATGCTTACAATCCCATTATTAAAAATTTATCTTAGGGGTGCCTGGGTGGCTCAGTGAGTAGGTTAAACACCCAACTTTTGATTTTAACTCAGGTTATGATTTTAGGGACATGAGATCCAGCCCCATCACATCAGGTGCAGAGCATGGAGCCTACTTCAAGAATCTCTCTCTCCCCCTCTCACTGCCCACCACCTCCTTACCGTCCCCGTGTTGCTTGCTCGGTCTCTTAAAATAAATTATAAGATTAACTAAGTCTTAACTATAGAGATGTGTAAAAATAAAAATACAAAAGACTACATTATAAAACAGTAATTATCTGAGTGTTTTTTTACTTTCTCTTTTATGATTTTTTATATAGTCTGATTTTTTTTTCACAAGGACAAATTGTTTTCTTTAAAAATAGTTATTTTAAAGATTAAAATGAAGTGTAATTCTCATTAATCAGCCTTAAGTATTCTACTTTCAAGGGATGTATACAATTTGTAAGTGATGCAGATGAAGGTGTAACAGTGTGTGCAGGTGGTTAAGGGATATGTCACATCCTTTCAGAACTGACTTATGACTTTTCAGTCTGTTCTGATAACCTTTGGGAAAGTTTTTTTTCAAATCAACAATGCTTTGATTTTTATCTCTTACGTTCAGACTTTCTATCATGAGTTGGGCAAAAAAATTGAATAAAAATTCTATATGAACAGGTGATAACACCATCATAAGTAGAATATTCTGTATATTATAGAATATTGGAAGTAAGAGAAAAATAGATCTTTAAGGAATAAGTTTTTTCTATAAGATTTCTCATAAAATTTCCCCCACAAATCTATAGATGTTTGAATGTCACTGTTAATACCTTCACCTTCTTTTATTTAAGCTTTTTTTTTTAAGTTTTTATTTATTTATGATAGTCACAGAGAGAGAGAGAGAGAGGCAGAGACACAGGCAGAGGGAGAAGCAGGCTCCATGCACCGGGAGCCCGACGTGGGATTTGATCCCGGGTCTCCAGGATCGCGCCCTGGGCCAAAGGCAGGCGCCAAACCGCTGCGCCACCCAGGGATCCCTACCTTCACCTTCTTTTGAACAGTTTTTTTCCTTGGCTCTTAGGACACCACATTCTTCTGGACACCCTTCTGGATCTCTTTGCTGACCTCTCCCTCTTTGCTTCACAGCGAACCATGGGAGGACCAAGGACTCAGAGTGGCCTCTTCTCACACTTCACTTTCCTCCAGATGACCTCATCCAGTCCCATGGCTGCGAACAGTCCCTATGTCATTGTCCTCTACAATATATCCAGCTCTGGCTCCTTCTGGAGTTCAAGTCTCTCTCATCTAGCTATTTCAAATTTAATGTGGCCCCAACAGACTCTATCTTCTCTTCCTGCTTCCCAACCCTGCTCCTCCTTCAAGTTGCTCATGCCAAAACTTCAGGAATTATCCTTGATTTCCCTTTTCCCTCATTCCCCACATCTAACTCATCAGCTTCTAAACATTTCCTAAAATAGTTTAAGTCCCTCCCTTTCTAATGCTAACCACTTAGTCCAAAGTATGTCATCTCTCTCCCCAACTACTGCCAGCCTTAGAACTGGTCTGTTTTCAGTTCTGGTCCCTTCAGTCATTTTTCTATACACGTTTAAGGGTATATTTTAAAAAATATGAATTGAATTATGTCATTCCTCTGCTCTAGCTTCCCAGCACTCAGGTCTCAGCCCAGAGTCCTCACCCTAATTTTCAGAGCCTACACAGTCTGGCCCTGGTCACCAGGCTCTAACCTTACGGACCTGCATTAATTTTAAGTCACCTGTTATAGACTGAATCTTTTGTGTCTCTCCCTGCCCCCCTCCCACCATTTTTATGTGGAAGCTTTACCCCCAGTGTGACTGTATGTGAAGACAGGGCCTGTGAAGATGTGGTAAAGGTTAAATGAGGTCATAAAAGTAGGGCCCTAATCCAAGAGGGCCAGTTCCCTCATAAGAGGAAGACACTCCAGATCTCTCTCCCACTACATAAAGAGAAGGGGACATGGGAAGACACAGTGAGAAGGTGGTCATCTGCAAGGCAGGGAGAAAGTCTTCACCAGGAGCCAATCAGTCTGCACCTTATCCTGGACTTCCCAACCTCTAGAATTATGAGAAAGAAGTTTCTGTTGTTTAAACCACCTAGTCTGTGATATTTTATGATGACAGCCTGAGCAGACTACACTACTGAGCTCATTAAGGCTTCAGAGCCTTTGCCTTAGCTTAAGAATACTCTTCCTTTATCTCTAACTTTGGTCCCTGTCATTCAGATGTTAGCTTAAACTTTGCCTTTCCAGAGATGACTCCAACTGTTCAATCTAAAGCAGCCACCCAATTACCCAATAATTAAAATTATTTTAATTTTCTATACAGAACTTACCACTATGATCTACTTTTTAAAAAAAAGATTTATTTATTTATTTATGAGAGAGAGAGAGATTGAGAGAGAGAGAGAGAGGCAGAGACACAGGAGGGAGAAGCAGGCTCCATGCCGGATGTCTGACACGGGACTCGATTCCAGAACTCCAGGATTGTGCCCTGGGCCAAAGGCAGGTGCCAAACTGCTGAGCCACCTGGGATCCCCTATGATCTACTTTCAACTTAACCATCCTCTGAAATATATTTTATTTTATTTTATTTATTTTTTAAAAGATTTTATTTATTCATGATAGACATAGAAAGAGAGAGAGAGAAGGAGGCAGAGACACAGGCAGAGGGAGAAGCAGACTCCATGCAGGGAGCCCGATGTGGGACTCGATCCCGGGACTCCAGAATCACGCCCTGGGCCAAAGGCAGGTGCTAAACCGCTGAGCCACCCAGGGATCCTCTGAAAGATATTTTAAATCCTACATCAGTTTTACCCTCTTACTCATCAAGTTCTGGGGATGAAATGTGTTACATTATCTTCAGAAAAACAAGATGAAGACAGTAACTTAGCTATAAAAATCATCAAATACATGTATATATAATGTATTTGAATAAACTCTATGCAAATGTTATCCTTTCATTTTATGCAGTACCATTACAATACTGCTTTGGGGGCGCCTGGGTGGCTCAGTCAGTTAAGCATTTTGCTCCTGGTTTTGGCTCGAGTTGTGATCTCGGGGTTGTGGGATCGAGTCCTACATCAGGCTTTCACAAGGGGTATGATGTCTGCCTGAGATTCACTCTTTCTCCCTCTCCCCAGCTCTCATGAATTCGCTCACTTGCTCTCTTTCAAATAAATGAATGAGTGAATGAATAAGTGAATAAATAAATAAATAAAATCTTAAAAAAAACTAGCCTGCATTTCATGGTACTCTTCAGGTGCAGAGTTAAACAAAACAAAACAAAAACAAACCCTGTTTTCTAAATTTCTGTTATGCTGAATGATATACTTAATTTTTTGGGTCCTGTTATGTAATTTCCTATTAATGTTTTTATTTTTTTAATTTTTCTTAATTTTTTTATTTAAGATTTTATTTATTCGGAGAAGCAGGCTCCCTGTAAGAAGCCCGATGCGGAACCCAATCCCAGGACCCTGGGATCACGACCTGAGCCAAAGGCAGACGCTTAACCACTGAGCCACCCAGGCATCTCATGTTTTTAGAAGTATATAGTACTTTAAAAGAAGATTATAGTGATTCTTTTCTTATCCAAAGAATAGCGATGATCTAGAAACTGTAGGTAGGTATTTCTTTTTTTTTTTTTGAATTCAGATTTTTGTTTTATTTTTATCATAAATTTATTTTTTATTGGTGTTCAATTTGCCAATATATAGCATAACACCCAGTGCTCATCCCGTCAAGTGCCCACCTCAGTGCCCGTCACCCAGTCACCCCCGCCCACCTCCCCTTCCACTACCCCTAGTTTGTTTCCCAGAGTTAGGAGTCTTTCATGTTCTGTCTCCCTTTTTGCTATTTCCCACTCATTTTTTCTTGTAGGTAGGTATTTCAAAGGCACTAACAAATTTTCTTTCACATTCAAAATATACAATCTACCCTACAAGCTCTGTTGCTTATGTTGGCTTATAATTTGTTTTTTCACGAGTCAATTTAATAAAACTTTTGGCATCCCTTCCTAAAGGGGACTAGACGGCCAATGTTTCTCCTTAGCTTTGAACCATACAGTTTATATTAATGTAATCATATTTAAAATCACTCTAGAAAAAACAATCTAGGCAGGTTATTTTCTGAGGAAAAAAAGACCTGTGCTCAAAGAGTCTCTGGCTGTTTCAATCACTGATGACTTACCTTCTGCAGGCCTTCGTGAATGAGGTGACCTATGTCATCTATACTTCTTCCTAGTCGTTTAGATAAATATGTGAAGATTGGATCTTCTTTAGGTAGTAGAGGTGCAGAAAGATTAACTCTTTCTTGTACACCCTGAAGAGAAGAAGAAAAAAATTGGAAAAAAACAAAGCACAGATACAGAAAATGGAGATCATAAGACAAAAGCTCACAATTAACTCAGTATCTTATAGGATTTCTTTTAAAGGAGTTTTAAAAGGTTGGATATGTTTGAAAGATTATAAAGCTATTTGGAAGGGGAGAAGAAAGAAAAATATTAACAAGCAAGAGACTAAATTACAGAAAAAAATGTAAAAAAAAAAAAAAATTCCAAATCTCTCTACTTACTCGCAGGTGTTGAAAAGCATGTATACTATATGGCAGTTCTAGAATTTTGGTACAATCAGGTTGCTCAGGGTCTGGAGGGACAGGAGATTCTGTGTCTATATAATCTTCAGGGCTAAAATCAAGAAGCCGGGAGCAATAAGTGAACAAAAGGTAAAAAAATGTCTAATTTTTCCCTAATTGAACTATGCCATCAAAGCATCTCATCTTTACAACCATTATTAGTCAACATTCAACCTTCTTCACACAGCTACTCCTGGAGTCAATATTTTAGGACTTTAACTTAAGGAAATAAATCAAGAGAGAAAATGGGAGACCAAAGAATGTTAGGATTATGAACTTTTTAAAAGCTTTTTAATATTCTTCGTAGAAAAAAAAAAATATTCTTCGTAGAAGGGCAGCCCGGGTGGCTCAGCAATTTAGCGCTGCCTTCAGCCCAGGGCATGATCCTGGAGACCCGGGATCGAGACCCCCATTGGGCTCCCTGCAGGGAGCCTGCTTCTCCCTCTGCCTCTGTCTCTGCCCCTCTGTCTCTCTCTCTCTGTGTGTCTCTCATGAATAAATAAATAAAATCTTAAAAAAGAAATTCTTCCTAGAAATTTAAACCAATTTACATTTCTGTTGACAGCCTCTCCAAATTTTTACCAGTTATTGATTTTTAAATATTTTTTCCAATTTGATAGGTGAAAACTATCTAAATGGTTTACTTATTTGATTTTACTGAGAGGTTTTCCACATGTTTATTGGCCATTTCTATTTCTTTTACTATAAATTGTTCAACCATCTACTGTGGTATTATTTTAAATTGATATTTAAGAATTCTATGTGCAGTGTATTTTGAACTTTCAAATTTCAATAAATCCATTTGTCATCGAAGCTTATTCTCATTAGATACACAAATTCCTATTGATCTGAGAAAGGTCTATTCAGGAAAATGTTAATTGTATTTTTGGAAAGAGATTTTCTTTACCTGATGTCTTTGCTTTCCAAAGTTATGTATGTGCCATCATACAGATCCAGGTCCCCTAAGGGCACCTTAGCTTTGATGCAGTCTGGATCCTCTTTATTATGTCTCTGTTCCAGTCCTGTATCTCTGTCCTCATTCTCTTCTATATGAATTTTTTGAGCAACTAATTGCTTCTGTTGAGAAGACAACAAGAACACAATGGATTTTTCTAATATTTCATTCTAGATACCACATAAGAGAAAGGAGAATTTAACGTGAAGTCAGAGAATCCTCTCTGAAGGAAGACAAGGATTGCGAACACAGCAGTCTCCCCTTATCTGTAGGAGTATATTCCAAGACTCTCAGTGGATGCCCGAAACTGTGGATAGTAGCAAGCCCTATATATACTGTACTTTTTCCCTATACATTTATACTTGTAATGAAGTTTAATTTAAAAATTAAGCACATAAGAGATTAACAACAGTAACTAATAATAATAAAATAGAACAATTATAACAATATACTGTAATAAAAGTTAAGTGAATGTAGTCTCTCTCTCTCATAATATCCTATTGTACTGTACTTGTCCTTCTTGTGATACTGTGAGATAATAAAATGCCCAGATAAGATGAAGCGAGGTGAGTGATACAGGCATCGTGACACAGTGTTAGACTATTACTGACTTTCTGACTATAGGTCAGAAGGAGGATCATCTGCTTCTGGACCGCAGTTGACCCGGGGTAGTGTAGTAACTGAAACCACAGAAAGTGAAACTGTGGATAAGGGGGAATTAATTAGTTAATATAAATAAGCTTTTCTAACAGGTATCCATATATAGAAAGTAACAGAATATGACATTTACAACAGAATTCATAATATGATCTCTGACTACCTATAAGGCTGCATCTGTCTACTTAACTTCCCTGGCACAGAATGGCTCAGCAATTAAAACTCCGTTCAATTGTCCACACATATTCAGTCATTCAAGACATCCAGCATGTTGATACTGCTGACTGGAAAAATTTCCCCTAATGCCTTGTACCCAGGTGAATTCCTGCTACTCACAATTTTTTTTCCAAACATATAAAGAAATTACTTAAAAAACCTATGTTTCCATTACTTAAAAACCTATGTTTCCATTAACCACATCTATCATATGATAACATTTGCCACACTCATTTCAGATTTTTTATAAAGGAAAAATAAAGTAGTTGAAACCTTTCTTTACTGCCTTCAAAATCCCCCCTCCCTTCCCAAAGTTACCACTATGCTGAATTTGTTTGATGTATCATTTCTGTATATAACTTTATAAAATATTACTGTATTACTACCCTTATTCTCTTAAAATATATCTATATCAATATATATATATATATATATATATATTTCCATACATGTGTCCCAAATCAACATCTAGCATTGCTTTGCAAGTTTAAAAATATTATGTAAACAGTATCACACTATGTCATTCTACTACTTATTTTTTTAACTTTACATTATGGTTTTGGGATTTATCTGCAGTGATCAGTATAGCTCTAAACTTTTCATTTTAACAGATGTATAAAAACACATTTCTCCATTCTTCTGTAAACCTTTAGGTTGCTTCTTTTTTATCTTTTTGCTATTAAAAATGCTGTGATGTTCTCTTATAAAAGTCTCTGTGCACACGTATAAAAGATCCAGCAGGGGTAAAAATGTGGGAAGCAGGGGTCATTATAGGATGTACATTTTCTGACTTGTGCATTATTAATCAATTACTAATCAATCTGCCTTTCAAAGTTGTTATAACCGCTAGAATTCTACCAGCAAATTGCAGTAACATCTATATCCCCACAAACTCAGCAACATCACACTTTTTAATTTATGTGAATTTGATGGGCATTAGCTGTTATAATTATTGGGGTAGACTGTATTTACTATTAATGAATTTGCTGCAACTCCTTCCGAAGGGTTGTACACTCACGGTTCTGCTGAACTTCGGTGTGGCCAGTATAACTTACTTTGACAAACGCTAACTTGAGAAGTGCCATTTAATCCTCTGTTGGGAAACATTTTTAGCAGCAGCGTATGCTTTACTATGTTCTTTTTTTCCCTCAGGTACTGAGAATGGCAACATGCCAGGCAGTGGCTGTTGTGTCAGCCTGGGTTCTGGCACTTGGACCAGAGTGACATTTAATTTGACCTTATTGTTTTAAGCCACTAAGATTACTGGGATGTTATTAAATGATATGTTTCCAATTGCTCATTGGGAACTTACTGTTTTAAGCCACTAAGATTACTGGGATGTTATTAAATGATATGTTTCCAATTGCTCATTCCCTCCGGACTCTTTTCTTGTAGGTAGGCTATACTACATACTGCCCTATGACTTGGCCATGTGACTTGATCTGGACAATGGAATTTGAGTAGAAAGGGTGTCACTTCTAAGTAGAAACTTTAAACAGGTTTGTGTGCTTGGTTACTCTTCCTTGAGCCTCCACTTTCCTCCATGATATGGCACTGAGATTTTTGGGGCTGTTTGTTGCTAATGCAAAAGTTATCAAATACTGCAACAAAATGTAGCCTATCTTAACCAATCCAATTATTAATGTAACTGAACATATTTTCATGTTTGAGATATTTTATAACTCAACCTTCTAAGTCTGCCTATTTTTCCCGTTTTTTTTTCAATGATTTCCATAAATTTATGAAGAGTGAGTCTGTAAACTCATTCTTTATCAGTTATATGTACTGCAAATATCTTCTCCCAGCTTACAGCTTATGTTTTAATTTTGTTCATGGTGTCACTTGCTAAAGAGAACCTTTTAGTGTTAAGATGCTTAGAACTATGAGTTGTTTTCTTGTGATTTGTGTTTTTAAGGAATCCTTCCCTATTCTAACGTCATAAATAAAATACTGATGAAAAACTTAACAAAAAATAAAGAAAGGGCAAGTAACAGAAATGTAATCTACAGTTCTAATTCTTGTAGTTTATTTGTTAAAGAAGTTGGGTTATTTGTTCTGCAGAGTTTGCCAATCTACAGGATTTTGCTGACTGCATCTCCTAGGTTCATTTAACACATCCCTTTCTTTGTCCTCTGTATTTCCTGAATATTGATAGCACAATCCAGAGGTTCTTAACTTTTTTGTGTTATAGACTTCTTGGCAGTCTGATGAAACCTGTAGACCCCCTTCTCAGAGTCATCTTTTAAATATGTAAAATAAAATATATAGGATGATGAAGAAAACCAATTATACTGAAATAAACAACACTGGAAAACATGATGGTAGATTCATATTTCTTTTGGCAAAAGTACTTGAAAGGTAGCAATACTCTTAAATCTCTAGTATGTTTGCCCATATATTTTCCAACAGGATTTTAATTTATTCAGTTACTTTTACCTTCTCCTAAACATGACAGAAGAGTCTAAGCTTTTAACTAATCACTGAACGTGCTTCAACTCAACTATATATTATTTTTATCTGGCTTTACCTTTCAAAGTGCAAACAATAAGTAAGTGTAGCAACTTCTTTATCAGTACTTTTACTAATTATACAGCCTATGCACGTCTACTGGGTTTACTTTTTCTTTTGTAGAAGTAAATCTTTGATTTTTTTTTTCTAAGTGAGAGTCTGTGGTAAGTAAACTCCGTCTTTGTCAGAAAACATCTCTGCTTTGCCCTCACTCTTGAATGATGGCTTAAAAGAACATAAAATCCTAGTTTGATTGTTTTTCCCTTAGGACTATTGAGGCCATTCCTCCACTGTCTTCTGGCACCTTAAGAAGTCCATCTAGTTGTCACTACTTTGTAGATAAATAATATTCGTTTCATGGCTGTAAGTCTGTATTTCACTAACAAATTTATATCTCCAGCCTGTACCTTTATCCAAGAGTCTCTACTACCTTAATAAAAAACTGATGGGGTCAACATTTTTCATTTTTGTTTTCATCAACATGGTGAATGGCATTTTCCCCCTTCACACACTCCCATTGAAGTCTTTTTATATCATACTGTCTCTTAAAATAGAATGGCAATAAATATATACAATGTGTATATGCACCTGAAAATAAAAACTATTTTCTGCACCACTGCATTTTTGAACACTGTGTTTACATAACAGATAAAGCTTCCAAGCATGAAGCTGTATAAATATACTTATTGTCTTATTCCTAGTTTTTCAAAAAACTAATACTGTTTGTTATTAAGTGAGATCAATGATAGAAAAAAATAGGTCAGACTTTATTAGTACTAAGAGATTTCAAGTTTTCAAGGCGCAAAGTGATTAATGCTTTTGCTTCATCATAAAAACACAATATAAGATGACCCTACTTGGGAATTAATAAAAAATACATCTTTAGAGAGTACTGAAACCATTTTTTTTTGTATTTACCCAAACTCTCCAAGCATACGCACAGAGATTATTCCTTTTCATAATTGATGGAAAAGCTTATACATGGAATCTCTGGTTCAAGGATATAGTCAGTCAATAATCAGGCAAAATCCAGGTTAGTCTGTTTCTCTTACTGCTGCTCAAATGTCACTCTAATTAGATGTTTTTAAAAATGTGATTTGAAAGTAATATACTCCTATGAAACTGAGAAGAACTGGGCTTAAGAAACAATGTGCTTTCATTTTTCTTTGAATAAATAGCTCCTGTGAAATGCAACAAGTTTCAGCTGCATGTCACATTCCCATTGCCTCACCTCCAATTCTTTGAGGTAGTTAACTGTTGTTTCTTGTCTCATTAATATGACTAAGTCATGGGGATGCTTCAAGTTCATTGGTGAATCCACCTGCAAGCAAGCAATAAATAAAGCTCACATTTCATCAACATTTGCTTGGATTCATAAAGTTTCCTTTAATATGCTTTAAATTACTGTTCAACCACCATTATAATCAGTGTTAGGTGCTCAGTAAAACTCAAGGAGTACTTCAAAAGTGACTGTGCATAAATTAGAGCAAAGAGAATGATACGTATAATAGCTGCCCCTTGAATTCCAACATTAAAGAGTAAGCTTTTGAAGCAAATATTCTAACTTGGTCAGTTATATAAAAAAATATTCAGGAAGAAAAGTATTTGGCAATGAATGATAAGGTAAATTCCTCAAAAAGATAATCCACACCTAGAATAATAAAAAAGGAATTGTCTTGACAGAATATTCCATTTCTTTTTTTTTTTTTTAAATATTTATTTATTTATTTATTATGATAGTCACAGAGAGAGAGAGAGAGAGAGAGGCAGAGACACAGGCAGAGGGAGAAGCAGGCTCCATGCACCGGGAGCCTGATGTGGGATTCGATCCCGGGTCTCTAGGATCACGCCCTGGGCCAAAGGCAGGCGCCAAACCGCTGCGCCACCCAGGGATCCCGAATATTCCATTTCTGAACAGGCTTGGAGTGATAAAAGGAAAATACTAAAAGCACCTATATTTTTGAAGGCTATCTGTAGAAGCCATAAGTCAAAGTTAATATAAAATAATCTTGAGATTTATTATTTACAACTCATGTTCTCTGGAACATAAACAAGTGACTATGTTGTGGAAGATGTAGGGAAAATGAACCTCATGCTAGTAGCAGGCTTATAAATTTGTTCTTGTCTATCAATAAGGGAAAAGAGAAGGGTGCCTGGGTGGCTCAGCTGGTTAAGTGTCCGACTCTTAATCTCAGCTTAGGTCTTGATCTCAGGGTCGTTCCACTCTGGCCGTGGAACCTACTTAAAAACATAACAATAAGGGAAGAGAGAAATCCACTGTCTAAATGGGATACAAAGGGCATCTGGGCGGCTCGGTTGGTTTAGTGGCTGCCTTCAGCTCAGGTCATGATCCTAGGGTCTTGGGATTGAGCCCTGTATTGAGCTCCCTGCTCAGCAAGGAGTCTGCTTTTCCCTCTCCCTCTGCCTGCTGATCCTCCCTGCTTGTGCTCTCTTTCTGTGTTAAAATAAATAAAATAATAAAATAAAATAAAATAAAATAAAATACAGAAAGACTAGATCTATGGTCATGGAAGGATGTTCACAATGTATAATTAAAAAGAAAGAGTAATAAGTATACTATGATATTTTAAAGAAATTGCATGTATATATTTTTATAGAAATAGGTATACACATGCCTCTATACACACAAAACTAACTTTACAGTGGTTTCTTTTGGGAACTGGGATAAAGAAGAGAGGCCTACTCATGTTTTATATACTTGTATATTTTTAAACTGTTTATAATGTATACATAATACATTTAAAATAAAGAGAAAACAACACACGTATGCACACATATACATGGTTTTTGAATTTCAGAAAAATCTGGCCTTGGCATCTAAGGGATGAGATAAAGTTCCTGCTATTCCATGGTGCTAGACTGGAGCTGTCAAATTACATACCAGCCCTTCAGGAAGTTCCACTTTAAGAAAAAACTCTCTTTTGGTAACCTAAGAAACTGGTATCAGCTTAACTAATCAAATTGAGAAATAGTTTTTGAAAATTTATTTATTTGAGAGAGCAAGCATACAAGAGAGCCAGTGGAGCAGCAGGGAAGAGAGAGAAAATCCCCAGCAGACTCTATGCTGAGCACAGAGCCCAACACCGGGCATCATCTCATGACCCTGAGATGATGACCTGGTTTAACAGACTGAACCACCCAGGTCCCACTACAGCTAGTTTTTTAAGCAGGGAAGGTAGGCTTGCATAGATGTTGGTGATACAAGAGCCTATTAAAACAAAATTTTTTAAAAGATTTTATTTATCTATTTATTTATTTAAGAGCTGAGCCCCCCTCCCCCCAAATTTTTTTAAAGAGGTAATAAGAACATGAAATAAAGTTGGACAGTTGTTTTAATAATATGCATTAAATTGGACAATGTTAGGTGACTACAGATAAAACTCATCTGCCTTTGCTCATTCAATCATCTCACAGATGCCAGGGGAAAAAGAGATGCTAGTCCAGAGTAACTTCCATACTTTCATTGCAATTATTTAAACTACATAATTATTATTATTTAGTTATGAATGCTTATTATAGCCCATGGTCTTGCTTTTAAGATGAGATCCCTTCACCCCTCCCCTTGGCCTTCCCACTATATATTGGAATCCATGTCAGAACTAGACTGACTGAATTTAAAAGGCACTAAAAATAAAATAGCAAGGCCTATAGTATTTGACCACCTGAGATGCAAATCTCCTTTATCAAACAAAGCTAGCAAAAGCCAACAAGCAAAATGCTACGTTTATCTCAATAAGAAAATTTTGCTTTTCTTTTCATAGTATTTGAACATATGCCCAACAGTCAAATGCATGTGGGACAGGGAAAGCTACTATAATGGGTTGAATATGGACTGATTTAATTCCAAAGCCTGTCGATCTTTTTTTACAACACGGAATATATTACACCACACTGTAATTTTTACAGAGAAGATGTAAAAGCTACAGCCAGTGGCCAGAGTGCAAAAGAACTTCATAAGGAGGCCAAAGAAAGTCTGCTTACTTTGCTACTTTGTCCAGAACTTGAAGAGGTAGCTATTTTACACATGACTCTATAAGTATTTCTCAACAAGATTTTAAGGAAAACAATAACAACAAAACCAAAAAAAAAAAGGGGTAAGGGAAGGAATGCTGGAGTATGATATCCCAATTCCAAAATACCTAAACAATCTGTTCACTTGGAGAAACTCAAGAAGAATGAAAGAATGAGATCAATGAAGATTTACACTGAAGAAATACTGAAAGCACCATCTTAGTTTTAGATTAAAAGGATACTAATCAGGGCTTTATCATATTTGCATAGCATGGGATTGGCCACCATTCAATTGTGAGGAAGTTCTTTTCACTTCCTAAAAGCTTTAAGTTGAACAAAGATACCAGAGCTAAAGGAGGTATAAAGATAAGATTATTAGCAGAAGGAAGGAAGGGAGCCCAGACAGCTGTGCTTCTCTTTTTGACATGGCAGCAAATGGCATGGATCTTTGCCAGATAGTGTTGGTTGCAGATTTATAGCCTGACATGTATTTTTATTGAGGTAACCTCAAGTTCTTAAAATTTAAGACTTTAAAATTATCTTTGGCAAATGCCAACCAGCTTGAATTTCTCCCGTCTTGAACAGTTCCCCTGCTTAGGTTACAAAGAGAGTTTATTTGTGAAGATTACAATGTCCATTCAACGAATAAAGGTTTATTAAGCCTCTATAAACCAGGCCCACTATGTCAATATTTGAAGCCTATGTATTCCAATTTTATACACAATGTGGATGCCTTCAAAATCTTCAGCATTTAGAAGAGGCTGTTACCAGCCCAGGAGCAAAAAGTGACAGGAGTTAGAGAGGTAGGTTAAAAAGGACATGACACATACATTATATCTCAAAGCACCTTATTAGGGCTTTTTTTCACAAGGGACAAGCAACCCTGCAAACTTCTGTTACTTCATAGTATAATAAATGATGGTTGTAATGACCTGAATCATGAAGAAAAAAGGAATTATTTTCAATTGGTTCTACTTAAGATGGTGAAAAGTATGAAATATATTTTAGAGCAAAGTTTATACTGCAGAGAAAAACTGACCAAGTATTTGAAAATTGGCTAAATGGACTTGTATTACACAGAATGATTCATTCTCTAAGAGTTCTCAACTCAATTTCATTTTCCTCTGGATACATTATATAAGTACATGTGTCCAATTATATATAATGGCAGTAAATATCTTACTAAGTTCATTTTCATAGATTTCAAAATTTGCTGCTGTCTCTATCACTAATACCTACATGTCTAATCTGAAGCCCTAACTCTTGTGAATTTAGGAAATTCACATGGTAACAGAGGGAAATGTAACAATATAACAATGATTACTTCACTGCCAAATCAAATAAAGGGTGAATACTTTAAACTTAAAATAACCAGGCTAAGGATATAAACATTTTTGAGTTCTATAAGAGCAAGAGTGAGTCCCTCACCACTGGTCCTTTATGACAGGAAATTGAGTGTTTCCATATATATTAATTCCAGCTCTCATATGCAACTTCTTCTTCACATATGCTGGACATTCTTACCTGTTATTTTTTTTTAAATAATTTATTCATTCATTCATTCATTCATTCATTCATTCATTGAGAGACACAGAGAGAGGCAGAGACACAGGCAGAGGGAGAAGCAGGCTCCTTGCAGGGAGCCGGATGCAGGGCTCGGTCCCAGGACCCCGGGGTCCCGACCTGAGCCCAAGGCAGACTTCCAACCACTGAGCCACCCAGGTGTCCCTTGCCTGTTTTTTAATGGTATTCAAATAAGTACATGAGTGTAGCATTACTGAAATCTTATAATACACCATACCCATTTTTTAATCATTCCCCGTAATTAGAAAGTAGAGATGGATTATTTTAAATCTTTTATTCAGAATTTTTGATTATTTATTGAGACTGTATGATGGAAAACATAAATAAAAATCTTCAAAGCAATGAAGATTTTACTTCTACCTTAAGTGATTCCACTAAGTGGGCATTTATTGTTTTTGTGTTCTAGTATCTGCAATCCCCTTCTTGTGGCAAAAGCACCTGCCTTGCTTGGGTGGAAGCATCCTTCCCCACATGGGAAGCCCTAATCAGTGGATTCCTTTCCCTTGGTCACAGTGATTATTTCCGAGAAGGGGCATCAACCCAGTGGTCAGCTGGTTCTAAAGAAACTGTAGTCTAAAACTTTTGTTTGACTTATGGGAACTAGCCATCTTGTAGTCACAGGGTGACTGGGAATGGGGTTAAAGAAAGAGAGAAATGAAGACAGAATAAACCTATCATGGCTATAGGCTGTTTCAGCCCTGGATCAGATTGTATTTGCAGCACTTAGAATCTGTTCAAACATTCCAATAAAAATTTTCAATACCAAAGTCTTGATGGTATTTCCAAACTTTGGTGAATTTTCTTAGGTCCTCTACCTAGGGTATCTTCTTACCCTCGTGGCTCTTTTCAGACTTCCTATCCCTTTGCACGTGCTAATTCTCCTACTTGGAACACACATCGATCCTTATGTTTTTGGTGAAGGCCAAATGACTGGGCTCAAAGGACATTTCTTTTGTGAAGCCACATCCTTCTCTTGAGTTTCCACAGTACTCTTTACACACTTTTTATTTTAAAAATTTTTTTAAATTTTTTATTTATTTATGATAGTCACAGAGAGAGAGAGAGAGAGAGAGAGAGAGAGGCAGAGACACAGGCAGAGGGAGCAGCAGGCTCCATGCACCGGGAGCCCGACGTGGGATTCGATCCCGGGTCTCCAGGATCGCGCCCTGGGCCAAAGGCAGGCGCCAAACCGCTGCGCCACCCAGGGATCCCACTTCTTTAAAAGTATTTATTACATTGTTTAATTACTGTATGTCTGTCTCTCCAAAAAATTTTTTTAAAAAAATTTCTTTCTACTTCCAGGACTTAATATGCTTTCAGGTACATGTTAGACATGAACACTGTTGACTGCTTGTTGAAGTTGTCTGATGTCACATTTGTTATAGAATCCATCTCCATCGGGATTATCATTCAGTGATGACTGACTATCTGCAAAGGAGGCAAAGTGGCTAGGCCTCCAGGAATCATGAAAAAATAAGTCCTTGACAGGTCTATGACCAGCTGTGTGACCTTAAGCAAATCACCTTCCCTATGCAGGCTTCCATTTCCTCATCTATAAACTGAGGGGGAACCTAACCTGATGACTCTGAAGTTCCTTATACCTTTTACATCCGTCCTCCATAAAAGATTTAACACTACCATAAAAGCGTCACCTTTTGCCAGTCTCACATCACTGAAGCAATCTAATGTTCAAATGAACGAAATGATCATTCTTCCAATTTGCCCATATAAATTTGCACTCACTCTAGGTGGGGACTCTTTCCAAAGTTGTAGCTAAAACCTTCCTTCAAACTGTCAATTTGTCAAATTAAACCAAGGTTCCAATTAGCAGTGGCTATTTATTTGAGCAGTTAGGTTGTTCATTGTATCATAAGCAAAATCAGCTCTCCCTCTCCTTATGCCACTTAAGCCTAACAAAGTTCAATTGAAAGAAAAATCTCTTTTCTGATCATAAGCTAAATATATATGTTGCTGTAAAACCAAACACATTATGGGTAATTTAAGGAAGGAAATTAAAATTACACAAAATGTCATCTTCCGAGATATCCGCTGTCATATAATTATGTCAGGATAACTTCTCTGCCTGTTCACACACACACATACACACATAGCTAATTTCCTGGCTAACCAGGAAATTACTTTGCTATTTTATGCTAGAAATCACTGCTGTAAAACACCACTGAATAAAGTTCAACTTGATTACACACACACAGCTATGTAGATAAATATTTTTACAAAAATGGAATATTTACTATATTATATCCTTCCCTTTTCCACTCTTTCCTAAATTTTATCAGATTTCTTTCTCAGGAATATAGATCAACATCACCTTATTTAATGGTTAATATCTTAAAGTTATTTATCCAGTTTCCTACTAATTAAAATTTGGGTTTTTAGTTATTCTGCATTTTTAACAATATTGAGATGAGTATCTATAAATTTTTTTGATTGCTGCCTAATTATTTCCTTCCTAGAAAAGGAAATGCTAGGTTCACTTTTGAATTTATATTTTTTGCTAGCTTTTCTCCAAAACAGCTGAATCAACTTAAATTTCTAACAAGTCACGGAGTTTCTAAACACTCAAGAACACAGGGAAAAGGGTGAATACATTTTAATCTCTTTGCTGGCCATAGATTTTTCTTCTTTTGTGTGCTTATAAAAAAATCTTCCTCATTGGCTCACTTTAAATCCATCTGATAGTTTACATCACAATTTTATGAATGATGGTTTCTAGAAGGGCAGATTCTAGGTGATTACCTTCTTGTGTTTTCTGACTCCTTCAGCAAACACGTATTTCTTTTTTTTTAAGTGCTATTTACAGATCTTGTTAAGATGAAACTTTTGAGTGCTATACAACATGTATTTATCAACAGAAAATAACGTAATGACAAATAAGCTTAGGTCTGAGGAACAGTCTTGTAGCTTTTCCTTATATATTCATAAAGAAAAAAACTCTTCTCCCATACGTGTGTGTGTGGGGGGGCAGGCAAAACACTTCAAACAGGTAATTTCTTTTGCATTTTCTTGTTCCTTACCTTACTCTCCTCAGATTTTTATCTTTTTCTCAAATCGAATTCACTACCCTTTTCAAAAGACTGCCCAAAGAACCCTCACCTTTGTGACCCCTGTCAGGCGAATGCAGGGGCAGGTAAGATGAGTTCAGAGGGATGGAATGAGGGAGACAGAAGTCTGGTGCCTGACTTTGCGTGTAATTCTTTCTTCGGGATTCAAGTCTAACCACCAAGAACCAGCATCTCCCTTCTGGTCAGGAGAAGTTCAAGTTCACAAACAAAATACTAGACCAGCCTTGGCTCTGGAGAGGGACTTACATGGGCTCCTGGCTATAATAATTTTCAAAACTTTAATATATGAGCAGATCTTTTACTAGAAATACTTAATATCAGACCAATAAAACATTATCATTATGAACTGTCAGGATTTGGAAATATTTTTGTTAAAGATGACATTTTTGCCATTAGGGTACTTGTATAATATGGTATTTTGTTTTGTTGTTTTTAAGATTTTATTTATTTATTCATGAGAGAGACAGAGAGAGAGGGGCAGAGACACAGGCAGAGGGAGAAGCAGGCACCATACAGGGAACCTGATGTGGGACTTGATCCTAGGACTCTGGGATCATGACTTGAGCGGAAGGCAGATGCTCAACCGCTGAGCCATCCAGGCATCCCTATAATATGGTGTTTTAATGAGAAATTAAAAACAGCCTCAATTTTTTAATCAGATACCAGGTTATGAAAACTAATATAAACTTTAAATAAATGAAAATACTGAATCTTGACCATCACATGATTTTTATGGCCTTATAACTATATTTTCTGAAGTTCTACCCTCAGGTTTTAACTTCTCATTTCCATAGTTCTTGGAAGATAAAGCTGTAAATGCTTAAGTGCACTTAAAACAATCTAGGTATTTGATGTATATCATATCTAGATTGGATCATGTACAGTATTGCAGCCAATTTTTTTTACACACTATTTATTTATGAGAGAGGGAGGGAGGGAAGGAGGGAGAAAGAGAGAACAAGCAGCAGAGACAGAGGGAGAGAGAATCTCAAGCAGACTTCATGCTGAGCACAGAGCCTGACACAGGGCTGGATCTCATGACCCTGAAATCATGACCTGGGCAGAAATCAAGAGCCAGACACTTAACCGACTGAGCCACCCAGCCCCACTTTGCAGCCAATTTTATGAGAACATTCATATCACACAATCACCAGGTCCTAAACTGAAAGCGAGTTAATAACCATTTTCAACATGAACAACAGATGAACAACTTCTTATAAAAGCGCTACCAGTCTACATGTTCTGATTTGTGTCACCAGGAAACATACAAATGACAAAATGAATAAAGTAGACAATTTACAACTTTACAAGGAAAGAAAATGAAATGCTGGATCAAGACTCAAGAGTCATGGATATTTCTCATTGGTATATTTATGATATTCTTGTAAACTTAAACAGAAAAATGTCGCTGTGCAGTTAGAGCTATTTTATATTTAACTCAGAATTGACTCTCATTCCAGTAGCTAATATTTATCAAGCACAGAATAATGGCCCGACAAAGATGTCCATGTCCTAATCCCAGAACCTGGGACTACTCAGGATACACAGCAAAAATTAATTAAAGTAGCTAATGGAGTTAAGGTTGCTATTCAGATTACTTTAATTAAGACAGAGACTATAACCTGGTTATGCAGGTAGGCCCAGTGTAATAATCACAAGGGTCCTTAAAAGTGGAATAGTTAGGTCAGAGAGAGAGAGAGAGAGAGAGAGAGAGAGATATGTGCCTAAGGAAGAAAGGTTAGAGAAGGGGACCAAGAGCCAAGGAATATGGGTGGCTTCTAGAATCTAGGAAAGGTAAGGAAATGGACTCTCCCCTAGAACTTCCAGAAAGATATGCAGCATACTGTCCCCTTGATTTTAGCCCAGTGAAACATGGTTAGACTTCTAACCTACAGAACTGTAAGATGATAAATTTGTTGTTTTAAGCCACTAACTTTGTCATAATTTTTAACAGTAGCCAATAGAAAACTAACACAAGTACCCACAAGTTTCAGACATAGTGCCAGGCTTAATGGTGATAAATAGCCTGAAAATTCTTAGATGGATACTGTGCACTGAATTGTGTTTCCCCAAAATTATATGTTGACGCTGTAACCTTCAATGTGATGGTAATTGGAGATCGGGCTGTTGGAAGGTAATTAGGTTTACATGAAGTCATGAGGTTGGGCCTTATGACAGGATTGGTGGCCTGCCTTCTCTTTCTGCCACGTGAGGACACAGCAAGAATGCAGCTGGTCTGCAAATCAGAAGAACTCTCACCAAAACCTGATTACTCTGGCACTCTGACCTTGGACTTCCAGACTCCAAAACTGAGAAAATAAACTTCTGTTGCTTAAGTCACTCAGTTTATGGGATTTTGTTATGACAGTCAAACTAAGATTTGTTAATTAAATATTGGAAAAGGGACACTAAAATGAGTGCCAGAAATTGAACCTTAATTTTATCATTACTCAGGTGATGGCAAACTCAACAGCCAGGAATTTACTTTGCTTTTTCATGCTAGAAATCACTGCTGTTAAGTCATCACTGAATAATATTCAACTTGATTATTCATTACACAGTAGTAGTATTAACACGCGGGGAGGGTGGGATGGGTCAGCTTGACTAATCTCTTTTACTGCAATCCCAACAAGTGTGAAGTAAGCATTAATGACAAATGTTTAATTTTTCTATGAAGATAACCAAACTATAAGTTCCTTTATGTTCATACTTCCACTGATGGCTACAATACTGTTTCACTAAAAGCGATGGATGAGGTAAAGGGTCTTTCACTAGAATGGGATTATATAAACAAAATTTGACGTATCCCAAACACTGCTGGGTATGTTCAAACACTCCTGATGCAGTCCTTTAAAAGGAGGATTTGACAATATCTAAGAAAATTAAATATATATTCTTCAAACCAGGAAATTCCATTTTAAAGAATTCATCTTACAGATACACTCAATACACTCACAGAAGTTCACTCACTGCAGTATTGTTTGATAGTAAAAGTCTGGAAATAATCTAAATGCCTATCATTAGGGAACTGGTTAAATAAACAGCCATACAACCAAATACTATGCATTTTTAAGGATAAAGAGAGTAGCTTTTCATTTCTAACAGATGTCTACCTCTTATCAAGTGAATAAAAGCTAGTCATGAGACAAAATATTTCCAGTTGTGATTTTTTAAAAAATCTATACGAGGGTTTGCACATGCATGGGAACTTTCTGGAAGAATACACAAATAATTCTGTGATTGCTTCCAGGAGGAAGAACTGTGAGTAGTTCTGAAACTTTCACTTTCCATTTTATGTCATACTAAGTAGCTTGAATAAAATATTTTGAACTATGATCATGTATTTTATAGTTTTAAATTCAATTATAAAATTAAAAAATTGGTATTTTATAGGTAAAACTATAGGAATATTTTTCTTTATATTGGTAGTAATGCTTAGCAGTAGAGATGCGATCTGAGCTGGAGTTTACACACTGCCACTTCCTATCTGCATGGCCTTGAGCAAGGAGTTTAACCATACTTAGCCTAAATTGCTTTACTTTATTAGAGAGGTCAATACCCATATCTTACTGGGTCTCTATGACAATAAAATGAGATGTGAATATGAAAACACTTGGTCAAGCGTTCAGTGAAATAGACATGAAATTTTATTACTATTAAAGTTAACTGTTCTCTTCCTGTAAGTGGCCTGAGGTGACCTATGAAAATGGTTCGCTGTTCGCTTGACCCAGAAAACCCTTCAAAATCATGCAAATTAAGAGATTCAAATCTTCATGGTCACTTTAAGAACACAGGTGAAGCTGCCCAGGCCATCAAGGGTGTGCATATCTGAAAAGCCACCAAGTATGTGAAAGACATCACTTTGCAGAAGCAGTGGGTGTCATTCCATCACTACAATGCTGGAGCTCGTAGGTGTGCCCAGGCCAAACAGTGGGGCTGCACACAGGGTAAATGGTCCAAGAAGAGTGAATTTTTAGTGCACATGCTTAAAAATGCAGAGAATAATGCTGAACTTAAGGGTTTAGAGGTAGATTCTCTGGTCATTGAGCACATGGGGGTGTTAAAGCCCCCAAGATGTTGTGTAGAACCTAAGGGCTCAGAGTCAGATTAACCCATACGTGAGCTCTCCCGGCTGCATAGAGATGATCCTTACTAAAAAAAGAGCAGATTGTTCCTAAACCAGAAGAGGAGGCTGTACAAAAAAAGATATTCCAGAAGAAACAAAAATTTATGCCCCATGAGTAATTCTGCATAGAACAAATGCAAATAAAAATAAAAACAGGAAAAGAAAGTTACCTGTTGACTTTATTCTAATTAGAGTCTCTTCCATGTGACTCCAATGCAAACTCTGTGAAGGCAGGGACTGTATCTCCCTCACAGCTATAACTCACGTACCTAACACAGAAAGCATTCCCATATGCGTTTAATGAGCTAGCTAAGCCTGCCAAGTGTAATGGCACACAAAAAGCTCTCGGCAAATTCTTGCTCAAATAAAAATGTTCCTGACTCCATTTGACCACTTTTGGCATGTACCACTCTCTTTGAATTTTACTAAAGATTAACAACCCTCTCAATTCCCTACCAAGCAATTAGACTCAAGGTAGAAAGGCTGATGGGGGAGGGGTCTTGCCAGTCACCTGATTTCAATTTAAATAACTAAGTGCCTCACTGGGTAAGTGAAGACTGAAATAAAATGTTAGTAAAAAATACATAAATGAGTTCTTTTCAAAAGTTAGACTCATGAAGTAGTTAAATAAATATGGGAAGCGCAATTTGATCCAGTGAGAATTCCTGGTAGCAGGTCTTGAAAACAAGTATGTACTTTATAGCTTATATAAAGCTGTCATGATGGTATAGACTTTTAATAAATGCTTCTTTTGTACATGCTTAAAGAAATGTCTTTTTTAAAAAAGATTTTTATTTATTAATGAGAGACACATACAGAGAGAGAGAGAGAGGCAGAGACACAGGCAGAGGGAGAAGTAGGCTCCACGCAGGAAGCCCGACGTGGGACTCAATCCCGAGTCTCCTGGGTCACGCCCTGCCTGGGCTGAAGGCGGCACTAAACCGCTGAGCCACCGGGGATGCGCTAAAGAAATGTCTTAATGTTAAATGACTTACCTAAATTTATACAATATTCAATAATTTAAATAATGCCACAATCTCAAAGTTCTTTGCGCATATCATCAAAGGTATGTACGTTGAAGAGATAATATATCCAAATAGCCAATTGGAATTTAGGTTATCTGAGGCGCCATTTTACAACTCTGGTTTAGAGATGTTACATTTTCAGAGAAGTCTTAGTTTTTCTAGACCTTTCACTTTTAACGGAGAATGAAAGAACTGCCCTGCCCCCTTTAAAGTAAATGCACTGTGGAGCGCCTGGGAGGCTCAGCCCATTAAGCAGCCAACTCTTGATCTGGCTCAGGTCACGATCTCATGGGTCATGGGATCAAGCCCCAGGTCCATGCTCAGCGCGTAGTGTGCTTGGGATTCTTGCTCTCTGTTCCCCAGCCTCTGCTCACACACACGTGCATGGGTGTGTGTTCTCTCTCTCTCAAATAAGTAAATAAATCTTTAAAAATGATTTAGAGTAAATGCACTGTGCTTTCTCCAGACTACTAAAAATGATGGTGGCTCATCATTGTGCTGATATGCAAGAGCTATTACTAGGGTGAATAATTGCTTGCACACATACATACTGGTACTCTCCCCTTCTCTCACGTATTCAATATTTCCTGAGTGTTTATGGTGCTGTAGGCATGCAGTTTCCTCACTGAACATAACAAAGTTCTATGAAAGAGTTAATATTCTCATAGAAAGACCGGCAATAAAATATCTATTATGATAGTCATTGGTGCTATGAACAAAAAGAAAGCAGTGTAAGATGATGTGCTGCTGGGGGATGGTGTTTCATATAATGTCAGAAGATAGGTGATATGTGAACAGAGACTTGAAAGAGAGGGGATGAGCCATGAGGATGTCCACAGAGATTTTTCAAGCAATGGAAAAGAGCAACTGGGTGCTCTATAGAGGCCAGTATGGCCAGTATGGCTAAAGCGCAGCACACAAGAAGGAAAGTGGTATTTGGGGCAGAAAGATGGCCAGGGGCCAAGTCCCAGATCTTGCAAGGGCCTTATAGGCTGTGGTAAAAACTCGTAAGTTTTATCCTTAAAAGTATAATGGGAAAGCACTGAAGGTTTTCCGATGCTCTTTGCTTCTCTTCCTCTACAACCCTTGAAGGAATGACAGGACCAAACTTATAATCTGGGGAGAAGAGACTCTATGGGGCAAAAGTGGAAGGAGACTGGTTAGCAGGCTACTATGCTTAGGTTTAAGAGGAGGATGAAGACAGTCAAGACTAGGGTTGCAGAAGTAAGGGTGGAAAGACATGGCTTGCCATAGGAGACATTCTGCAAGTCAAGTTGGCAGGTTACTGGTAGAGTAGGTATGGGACAGAAAAATCAAGGAAGATTCTGGACCTGAGCAATTGGGTAACAAGTATGGTGGGGTGGGCAATATAGTTCAGCTTAGGATGTGATGTATCTGTGATGTCTAGTAGACAGCCAAGTGGAGATGTTGAGTGGGCAACCGCATAGGAGTCTGGTGTTCAGGGAGAGATGCAGGTATGATTTGGGAGAACCCTCAGAACACACACATCCCCTTTTATGCCATGAGACTGCGTAAGATCACCTGGTGAGCACATCAGTATCTAAGACTCATGAGGAGAAGAGGAATTCAGAAGAGAATGAAAAGTTATGGCCAAGGATATAGAAGGAAAGCCCAGGGGGGTATGTCCCAGAAGCCACGGAAGAAAATAGTTCGTTAAGGTCTGAGGACAAGTACTGGCCGGGGTGGGAAGTGGTTGAGAGAGAGAACGAAGAGCTGAGCACTGAATCTGGCAATAAGGCAGGCCCTGGGATACTGTGACAAGAGGCGGGTGGATGAAGGACTGCCTGCAGTGGCTTTCAAAGAGACCTATACAGAGAGAGGGAAGAGAGCCCATGAGCACAAACAACCCTCTGGAGGTGCTTGGCTGTAAAAAGCCACCCAACAGGGGCATTCCCCTTGCTTTGGCCACCATGGAGTCTGAGAAACAGGTAGGGCTCACACCCTGCTCCCTACGCTCAGGAGTGCAGAGCTGTTCTAATTTTTGACCTGACATGCTGGCAAGCCCTCTTATTTCTCACTGTCAGAGCGCCTTCTGTTCATTTCCACCAATGCTGCTTCTAAACTGCAACAACTGCTGAACCCCACAGCTGATCCTAATCCTCCCTCAACAATGCAGCTGCCATTTCTCATCCATCTCGCCTCTGCCCTTTTTGATGATTATTTTCTTTTTTTTTCTTGTCTCTTGTCACCTCTCCTCATTTTTCAATGCCTGAGCAATAAAGCTGACCTTTTAGATAGATCATCAGTGATAAAGGATGATTTCCTTTGCATACACAATCTGACCACAGAAGACAGGCCAAGAGTGATCTCTCGAAGTATGGCTCCTCTCATGTCCATACGGCATCTTTTCTGAAGGCCTAATGGCTGACTCATTGAGGAGTTGCTTGGAGCTTTAAAGATCTTCGAGGAGGCTGAGGCCTCCACAGAGAAGACGGATATGGCCTCTCCCGGCATGGAGCATGTAGTAGCCCAGTAGGGCATTTACATAAGTAAAGAGACATATGGCATGGCAAATGCCTTTCTTAAGGAAATAGAGGATATTATGAAAGCACATAGAAAGAACGGCTTATTCAAACTTGGGCATTAGAAGCTTTCCTGAAAGTGATGTTTAAGTTGTGAAGAGTAGTGAGTTTTAGTGAGATTTCAGGGGAAGAATGTGTGCAAAGGCCCAGAGACAAGTGAGAACAAAGCATACCTGGGGACAGTGACAAATGTTAAATATGGCTAAGGTGTATGTGTGTGTATTCTCTGGTGAAGGTGGGGCACTCAAAAATGAGCAAAGATGGGATCCCTGGGTGGCGCAGCGGTTTAGCGCCTGCCTTTGGCCCAGGGTGCGATCCTGGACACCCGGGATCGAATCCCACGTCGGGCTCTCGGTGCATGGAGCCTGCTTCTCCCTCTGCCTCTCTCTCTCACTGTGTGCCTATCATAAATAAATAAAAATCTAAAAAAAAAAATGAGCAAAGATAAGGCTAGAGAGGAGGGGCCAGATCACAAGACACATTACAGTAGGACCATATCCTGGGATACCACCAAACTAACTGCTCAAAGTAGCTTCCCTTGGGGAGTGAGAATGGGGAGAGGTGGGAGGACTTTACTTTGTTACTTCAAATACTCCCATAACAATAGGCATTTATTTTTACAATGCCACACATTACTTCTGTAATTCAAATCCGTAACTAAAACAAAGAAGGCTTTAAAAGGTTAGTCTAATTGCACTGAGAATGGATCTGAAGCAGGACAAGACTAGGGCAGGGAGGGCAATTAGGAACCTGTGGCAAGAATCAGGTGGCCTGAATTAGAGCCACAGTGGTAGCTTATTGGGAGGAAAATGTAATTAGAATAAAATGGAAAGATATTAGTAAGGAATAAAGGAGACAACCAGATTTCTGACTTGGGCGAATGGGTGGATGGTGAACAGTGGGATCTTTCATTCAGTTTGGAAAAAGAGGGCACGACACAGGTGTAGGTAGGGTAAAAATGAGTTTAGGTTTGGTCATATTAAGCTTGAAGTACCGAGAAGACATTCATACAGAATTAAAATTATAGAGGTACTGATCTATAACCCTGGAGAAAAAAATGTGAGTTACAGAAAGAAATGTGACTATTCTCTGCCTATATACGGTAATTTAAGTCCTGAGAAAAGACAAGATTGCCCAGGTATATGTAAAGAGTAAATGGCAGCCCCGGTGGCGCAGCAGTTTAGCGCCGCCTGCAGCCGGGGGTGTGATCCTGGAGACCGGGGATCGAGTCCCACGTTGGGCTTTCTGCAGGGAGCCTGCTTCTCCCCCTGCCTGTGTCTCTGCCTCTCTCTCTCTGAATAAATAAATAAATCTTTAATAATAATAATAAAGAGTAAAAACAGAAACTGGATATAGAGAAATATGTAAAACTGAATTTCTCAGAATGATCTGTGACCCATCTGTATTAAATAATCTCCTGAAGGGTTTGATAAAAATGTAGAATTCTTGGCCCTACCACCACTTTGTGGCCTGGAAATCTGTATTTTAAGTAAGCACCCCAGACTACTTTTGTGCAAAGTAAAGTTTGAGAACTGCTGATCTAGAAAATGAGTGGAGGAAGAAGAGCCAGGGAAAAGGTGGGAAAAAGGTTAAGAAGGAACTGTGTTCTGCTCACCCCAATAAGAAGTGAGAATTTCATGTCACAGCCAATGGAAAAGTATGTATCTATCAAAGCGCAGTGGGCTGCTGAAAAATAAGCAGCCAATAAATATTTGTTCAATAAATAGTTGTTCAGTAAATATTTGTTCAGGGACGCCTGGGTGGCTCAGCAGTTAGTTGAGCATCTGCCTTTGGCTCAGGTCGTGGTCCCGGAGTCCCAGGATCAAGTCCCACATCGGGCTCCCTGCATGGAGCCGCCTCTCTCTGTGTGTCTCCCATGAATAAATAAAATCTTAAAAAAATAAAAAATATTTGTTCAATAATAAATAACTGGGAAAAGTACAGTTATAATTTACCTCTGTATATTTATAAGCACCTATTAACTACTAGAAGTTTAAACAAAGTTAACACCTGGGTAATTTATAAGAAAAAAAATAACAGTGGGAAGTCTTAAAAAAAATGAATGAGAATCACTTTGATGCCAACATGTGGGACAAATTGCAAAGGCTTAGCAGGTGCCTAGGAAGTTAGTGAATAAACCATCATTACCTCTAAGGTCCAAGTAAATCCCTGAAATGTATAAACATGGAAACAACAGTCTGTGACAAAAAGATGGGCTCAGTTTTGAAAAGTAACAGATTAGGGCAGCCCGGGTGGCTCAGCGGTTAGGTGCCGCCTTCAGCCCAGGGCGTGACCCCAGGTCGTGGGATTGAGTCCCACGTCGGGCTCCCTGCATGGAGCCTGCTTCTCCCTCTGCCTGTGTCTCTGCCTCTCTCTGGGTCTCTCATAAATAAATTAATAAAATCTTGAGAAAAAAAAAAAAAAAAGAGAGAGAAGCACCAGAATAAACTTGTCAGCTTCATAGTGTCATCTGGATGCCCTCTCCCAGATTAAGTAATTACTTAATGTCAGATCCAAATTAAACCACTCCTTTACTTATAAGCTATTGAAGACCAAGAGATAAAGATTTAGCCTGTTTGTCCAACTACATCTGATAGCTCTTGCTCAAGTCACATTTGCTGAAATAATTGCCTATCAAACACTTCTGCCAAGGTTGCTAGGGTTTAGGGCATCAGTTTTGTTAGAAATTTCATTTGTTCTAAGAAGTTAAAAGGATCTGTACTCTAAACACATCTGCTTGATAGAAGGCAAAATGATTAAATAACCCCAAATTAATTCACACCTATTTCTGACCTTCCCTCTCCCAACCCACTCTCAATTTAAAGTCACTAAACATTCTGCCGAGGTAAAGCAAACTAGACAAGACTTTTACTTCATCATTCATGTTTTTCCTTTTCCTTTCTTTGTATTCCTTCATTTCTAGGTATTATGAAAGGGGGGGGGGAAGCACTTCGAACTTACTGAGTACAAAGTGCTCACCTGCAAGCTCCTGCAGATTTTTACTTACTGCGATGCTATTTATTAGTTGTGTGACTTTGAGTAACTTTCTCTCCTGAGTTATACTATATATCCCTTAAGAATTTTTTTCCAATCTAAAGTTCTATGGTTTTAAGATTAGAGAAGAGGGAAACAGTAGCCAAGAAAAGAAATATTAGGATGTTTTAAGAGTTGACAATGATTATATTCTTTATTTACCTAAAGTTTTAGACCTCCACTTATGGAGAGACTATCCAAAGGCACTATTTTTTTACTCAAGTACCACTTCTTGAATTCAATAAATCTAAGACAAACTGGTAACATTTCAGGAATTCATCTGTTAGCTGGTAATTTAGCATATGAAACACTGTTTTTTTTTTTTTTCCCCACAGAAATGATGTAATACATAATGGTTAGGCTCTTAGGCTAATTCACAAAAGTTCATTTAACCTTCTATTCAAGTGACTTTCCAGACGGTTTTGATAAAAATAGAAAATAAATGTTGCCATACTAGATGAAGAAAAAAATAGAAAAAAAGGAAACGAAAAAAAAACCCACAAAATTTATCTTAAAGCCTATTCTTCACAATGAAATCAATCAAATGATCCATTGACCTGGTTACGTATAGATCCTCCTAATATCCATATTATAATAGCTCATTACATTACTTCAGTCCACGGACCCCAGGGATCCTCGTTTCAAGAAAGCAAGGTATTCAGGTACAGGGGACAGTAGGGAATCAGAGGTATGCCAAAGCCCGAAGTTGGGAGAGAAGCATAAAGTTGAAGAGAAGAGGAGCACCTTTTCTTAGCTGTTCCCTGACTGCAATGGGAAAGGAACTTAGAGACCAGAGCATTCTCTCACATCCCAGCTCTAGGACTCCTTGCACGATGCTCTGGGGAGATCAATGGCAGTAAACGCAGAACCTAAAAACATGTAAGAGATGCTTCCCAGCTCAGGCAGGGGTTGTGGAAAGGAGCAAATTCCCTGAGCTGCCATGCTAAGTGCTCCTGCCAGAAGCAACCAGGGCTGTGACTGTGAGGAGGCCACTGCAGGAATAGCTGCTTCCTTGCTCTGATGAGGCCCCATTTCAACCTCCTCACAGATCTAGGTCTTCCAATACATTTGCATGTTCGCAAGTCTGCAGTCCGTAACTTGTGGGTGCCTATCTTTATCATTTGCTAAGGCTTGAAATAGAAATACCAAACAAATGTTCTCCTCTCCTGGGAAGAACTGCTCAATGTACTTAAAACTTTAACTATAGTGATGTTAAATATCCCTATGTAAGTCTATACTTGGGGCAATTCAGATTTTTGACTCATGAGTACTTGTGCAAGTTCACTATGGAAAACAATTATCTATGATATGTAATTCGGACAGGTTCAGATATCAGTCAATGGGTTTCAAAAGGTATTTGGCACTCTAATATTCTATGATTGCTCTATCAGTGTGCCCTTAGCCCTCTCCCTGATATCAGACCACTTTAAAACTAAAATCACACTTCTGCTCTCAGATACTACAACCAAAAACCAGAAGCGAGGAATTTGGTATGTCAGGTATATACGTATGTATATAATACTGTGTGTGTATGTGTGTGTATACATATATACACAGACACATATATAACACATTTAGTGTTTTGTTCCTGAACCTATGAATAGATCTGCAGTATATCCAAGTCCATATGCTAAAAGGATCTTTCAATTCTTTAATAAACATTTACGAATATGAGCATTAATCACAAACTAAACTGAGGTTTGGGTTCTGCCTACGTTCAAGTTATTGCCAAGACAATATATGTGCAGCCACCTGCGTGGCACTCAGAAGCTGATCACCTATTCAACTCTCTTAATTTGTAAGTGTTGTTTTTCTCCTCAGATTAAATCTAACTTTCCTTCTCTAGCCTCTTGTTGTTGTTATTGAGGTTTAATTTTATTTTTATTTACTTATTTGAGAGACAGTGAGCACTCGAGCGTGCATGAGCTGGGGGGCAGGCAGAAGGACAAACAGACTCTGCTGAGCTCGGAGATCATGACCTACGCTGAAACCAAGAGTCAGTTGCTCAACCAACTGAGCCACCCTGGCAGCCCCCAGCCTCTTCTTGTTACGCTGCAGACATCAACTTTATTTCTTCTGATATAAAATTTTGTGGTTGTCAACTGAATGTTGTAAATGCTATAAAGTATTGGGAAATTCACTGAAAAAGAGAATTGTTGAAAGCTTGTAGTAAAGGAGCCTTGCTTTCCTAACTTTAAGGCTACTTACTGCAGGGGTGACTGGGCAGGCAGATTTCCAAAAGGGTCTCCGGATTTCTCCCTTCCTCAGGCGAATCCCTAGTATCCCCTACCTTTCCCTACTAAAACATAAGTATCCAACGTGCAAAGAGAAACAATTCTTTTTTTTTTTTTTAAAGAAACCAAACCAGGCTCTACTTTTCCCGCTGCAATATTCAGCAAATAATACATTTCTACTCGCTTTCACTTTTCAGATGGGCTACTTCCTCGGCTGAGCGGCAGGACACCAAAATGGGAAGGAGAAGTCAATGTCATAGCGTATAAATAGCTGTGGCCAAAAACAATATTGCAGAAGAGCCAATAGGAGAAGGGCTCCCCAAATTGCAGCAAGGGTGACTTAATTCCACGCATCCCTTCACGAGGGCCTCAGGGACAACTATCATCAGGAAACAAAAGACAAGAGGGTGGGGGAGCCAGGACTCCCTAATGATTTCCAATTTGCTGTTAAAGAAGTGAACCTGCAGTGTTTTCTAGGTTTTTCGGAAGACGCACACCTATCTGTTAAATCTCAGATGGTAAGGCCACGAAAGAGGCATGTCTTCCAACGCAAGTTAGGCACAGAGAAAAAGCCACCCCGTGGGGAGTCAGTCCCCCACTCACCAATACTCGACACCGACTTTTAAACGGTTTTTTGGCTCATTTGGCTATATTTGGGGTGGAACCTGCCATCAGGAGGCAGAGCTACACGCGAACCTCAGTCCATGCAAAAGCCGACCTTGCCCGCTACGCGCCCTAAGGAGCACGCCCTCGGAGCCGGGGGAGCTCCCCGACGCCCCTCCCCCCCCGAGGGGGGGGACACACGAGTCACTCGCTCCACTGCCTGAAAGTCCGCTGGACTTTCCAGGCTTTGCTCTCAGCCGCTGCGCGTCCTTCGGGTCCCGGGATTCCGTGGCGGAGCGCACACGCGCGCTGTGCAGGCAGCAGCAGCGCTCCAAAACAAACAAACAAACAAACCAAAAAATGAAATAAATAAAAACAAATAAACAAAAAAAAAATGTGGGCAGTCAAAGTTAATGTAAGGAAAGCCTGCTGTCCTCGGGGCGGTCCGTCCGTCCGGGCACACGCGCCTCCAAGGAAGCGCACGTCCTCCCGGGGGCCAGGTGCGGAGACCGCGCCGAGTGCACGGGGCGCTCCCCGCAGAGCCCGGGCGGCCGGGGTCACGGCGGTGCCCGGACGGGCTGCGGCACGTGGGGGAGGCGGCGGGGGCCTCGGGGGCCCAGGCGGTCACGGCGCCGGGCCCGCCACCTGCTGCCCCTGCCCGGGGAGGGCCGGGGCCGCGACCCACAGCGGCCGGGATAACCCACGAGCGCTCCCCAAAGCCCGGACACAGCCTGTCCCCGCGCCGCCCCGCCGCCGGAGGGCTGGGGGCCGCGGCAGGCCTGGGCGGGGCCGCGCGGAGCCCGACCTGGGCATCCCCCTTCCCCGGGGCGCGGGCGGGCGGGCGGAGGGGGTACGCCCTGGCCGCTACCTGCTGCTGGATCTTCCCGTCCTCCGTGACGACCCAGTGCGTCGTGGCCAAGGCGCCCCGCGCCGCCACGCTCAGCAGGGCGGAAAGGCTGAGGAGCCAGCCTGGGCCGGAGCCCGGCGGCAGCGCGAACCGGCCGCGGGGCCCTCCTGCCGCCGCCATCTTGCGCCCCCGGCCCGGCGGCTGACCCCGGAAGCGGAAGCGGGCCCCCGCCGCCCGCCATGTTGGGGAGGTCGGCGCTGAGGAGGAGGAGGAGCCGGGGCGGCCGCTGGCTTCAGGTCGGAGACCGCTCTTCTGTGGCTGTTTCCTGCGCGCGGTGCGGCCCCGCGGCGTGGGAGTCCGAGGGGGCTGGGGGTGGGGGGAGCCCCCGCCGGAAGGAGCGCCTCTGTGTGCGGGGCCAGGCGGGCCTGTATGCGCGCTTAATAAAACCGAGGCTCCCCTTTTATCTCACTGCTATTTCCGGCGCTGTCCTGCAGCCGAGAAGAAAGCGCTCGGGGAAGGGCTGGGCGCCGACCCGGGCGGTGGAGCGGGCGTCCCTCCGGGGGGGGGGCGGGGTCCGAGGGGCGCGGGGGACGGGGCGGTCCGGGGGGGCGGGGCCAGGGCGCGCGCGGGGCGGGGCCTCGGGGGCGATCGCGGCGGGCAGGGTCCCTGGGGCGCAGTGGGCGGGGTCCGGGAGGTGCGGTGGGCGGGGCCAGGGCGCGCGGTGGGCGGGGTCCCGGGGGCGCTGGGGGCCGCCGCCGCCGCCGTGGGTGGGGGTGGGGGGGATGCCCGAGAGCCGCACACGTTCCTGGGCTACCCTCCTCCCCGCTGTCGGTGTCCCGCGCAGGCGGGGGGTCAGCCCTACGGCCCAGGGGTGGCGGCGCCAGGCGAGGTCCGCGGGGCCGCGGCCTTGGCACCGCCGGGCGGACTTAGGAATGCACATTCTGGGGCATGTGCGTGTGCAGAGGCGACCCCGGCGTCCTGGGATGCGCCCCCGCCGCGGGCCCCGCGGGGAGCCTGCTTCCCTTCCGCCTGAGCATCTGTGTCTTAGAAGTCAATAAAATCGTTAAAAGAAAAGACCTACAGAAGCGCGCACCTGGGCTCCGCTCCCGCTCCGGGCGGAGTGCCTTCCGGGGCAGCACTTGCTCGGGCTCCCCGCCTCAGGATCCCCGCCTCCGGGTGTGCGGGCCCCGCCGCTGTCCGCGCCCCGAGGCGCCCGCCCGCGCCCCAGCCTCGCCGCCTCCCGCGGAAGCAGGGGCCGCAGCGCTGCTCTTCGGGTTTGGTCTTTTATTTTTTATTTTTTTTTTATTATTATTTTTTTAATTTTTATTTATTTATGATAGTCACACACAGAGAGAGAGAGAGAGAGAGAGAGAGAGAGAGAGAGAGAGAGAGAGAGAGAGAGGCAGAGACAAAGGCAGAGGGAGAAGCAGGCTCCATGCACTGGGAGCCTGACATGGGATTCGGTCCTGGGTCTCCAGGATCGCGCCCTGGGCCAAAGGCAGGCGCCAAACCGTTGCGCCACCCAGGGATCCCGGGTTTGGTCTTTTATTTGAAAGTAGCTTCTCTTAGAGGATGGAAGCCACGGACATTCCTGTCTTACCTGCCCTTGGCGTCTAGAGCCCTGCTAGGCGGCGGGTGGGGAAATGCAACCTCCGGGCAGCGTGCAGTCCGGGGGCTGGGGGGGGCCTGGGGGGACACTGGGTGGGACCTGGGGGCAGTGGGGGGACACTGGGTGGGACCTGGGGGGCCTTGGGGGGACACTGGGTGGGACCTGGGGAGACACTGGGGGGCCCTGGGTGGGACCTGGGGGGGACACTGGGTGGGCCCTGGGGGGACACTGGGGGGACCTGGGGAGACACTGGGGGCCCCTGGGTGAGACCTGAGGGGGACACTGGGGGGGACACTGGGTGGGCCCTGGGGGGACACTGGGGGGACCTGGGGAAACTCTGGGGTGACCTGGGGGGACACTGGGGGGCCCTAGGGGGACACTGGGCAGCTGAAATACCGGTGATGGGTGCGGAAGGGTGCAGGCGGAGCAGAGAGCAGCCGCCCGGGGAGGGCTTGGAGTGGGGGGCCGGGGGCGGGGGGGTGCCCTGCGGGCGACAGACAGGCGAGCCCTACAGGTGAAAGGGGGACCAGCGCCAAGGGTTCCTTGTACGGGGTACCTGAGCGTCTAGGCACGGGCAGTAGGAAGCGACCCCGAATTCTGGAACACAGACGTGGGGAGTCAGTGTCCCCGCTCTCAGCGCCTTACCTGCAGTAAGTAAGTCCCCTTACCTGTGTCTGACGCTGCAGAGTCGAGGCACCGTCGTCCGCTGTTCAGTGATTTCACCCGCAGCGGCGCCGCCAACCGGGAACTGGGCCGAGACAGTGTAGCTAATGCGGGGCTGACCTCCGGCCCAGCTGACCCCGGAGCCTGAGCGTGGCTGGAGGGGGTGAGGAATCCGAGAAGCCCCGACATCACAAACGTGTGCCCTCGGCAGTTTCTCGGACACGCAGGGGCGTAAGGCTGGGACGCAGCGGGATCACGGCCGCCGTAGATTTCACAGCCACGCGCCCCTGCTTTCCCTGCCTGGCGCCCCGCTGCGGGGATGCTGCACTAGTGTCCTGCTGTGGACCAGACCAGCGGTCTCCTGCGGACTCCGTGTCCCCCAGGGATCATGTAAGGCTGGGCGCCTCCTTCAGGCTCTCAAAGTCAGCCCTTTGCCGGTGTGCCAGGTGTGCCCGGTGTGCCCAGTTCCCTTGCTGGCTGCTGACTCCAGGGCCGCCCACCATTCCTTGCTACCGTGGCCTTCTCGTCGTGGCAGTTAGTCCCTCAAGGGAAGCGTGAAAATCCCCACTGCGACTCTCTGCCTTCCTCCATTTCTGATCTCTGGGCTGTGACTGATTGATTTATAGATTTTATTTATTTAAAGATTTTATTTATTCAGAGAGACACACAGATAGGCAGAGAGAGAAGCAGGCTCCATGCAGGGAGCCGGATGCAGGATTGGATCCTGGTCTCCAGGATCACTCCCTGGGCCACAAGCAGATGCTCCACCACTGACCCACCCAGGCGTCCCTCTAGGCTCAGATTTAAAGGGCTCATGTGATTAGATAAGATCTGTCTGAATAATCTTGCTTTTGATTAACCCAAAATCAACTAATTTGTTAACCTTCATGATGTCTACAAAAATTCCTTCTTGCTGTGTATCATGATGTATCACAGGCATGATGTCATGTTCACATGTTCTGGCCACATTCAAGGGAGGGGATTTTATGAGGACAAGGATCACTGGTGGTCACCCTAGAATTCTGACTGCCTCGGGTCCTGGCTGCCAAATTCTGCCCCACTAGTCTTACTGAACTGTTCTAGGCATTGCACACTACCACATAGCAGTACTTCTGCTCATCCTGTTCCCAGCCTGAAATCCTTTCCTGGCTTTCCCTTTCCAGATCTATTATAAGGTACAGCTAGTCTTCTGGCAGGTATAAGGTGATCTTTCATTGTGGTTCTGATGTACATTTCCCTGATGATTAGTGATGGTGAGCATCTTTTTGTGTGTCTGTTGGTCAACTGCATGTCATTTTTTTTTTAAATGTTATTTGGGTCCTCTCTCTGCCCACTTAAAAAAATATATATTTATTTTTGTGCACATGTGGTGGAAGGGAGGGGCAGAGGGAGAGGGGAAGCTGACTCCCTACTGTGTGGAGCCCAGTGTGGATCTCCATCCCACAACTCCCGAGATTCTGACCTAAGCTGAAACCAAGAGCGCTCAACTGACTGAGCCACCCAGGTGTCCCCCTCTACCCATTTTTAAATCAGATTATTTGTTTCTTGTGATTTTTTTTGGTGTTGAGTTGTGTGAGTTATTTATATATTTTGGGTATTAATGCCTCAGATACATCATTTGCAAATATCTTCTCTCATTCAGTAGGCAGCCTTATCATTTTGTTGGAGGTCTCCTTTGCTGTGCAAAAGTGTTTTTTTTTTTTTTTTTTTAATTTCGGTATAGTCCCAATACTTTATTTTTGTTTTGTTTCTCTTGCCTTAGGAGACATACCTAGAAAGTGGTCTTGTTTTCAGTCTTTTGCATGTAGCTATTTCCCCCAACACCATTCATTGAAGAGACTGTCTTTTCCCCATTGTATATTCTTGCCTCCTCTATTGTAGAGGAGATAAGAATACTGATAAAATGGGTTTATTTCTGGGATTTCTATTCTGTTCCACTGACCTATGTGTCTTTTTTTGTGCCAGTACCATACTGTTTTTAATTATTACAGCTTTGTAGTATGTCTTGAAATTTGGGATGGTGATACCTCCAACTTTGTTCTTTCTTAAGATTGCTTTGGCTATTTGGGGTCTTTTATGGTTCTGTGCAAATTTTAGTATTACTTTAGCTCTGTGAAAAAGATTGTTGGTGTTTTGATAGGGATTGCATTGAATCTGTAGATTGCTTTGGATTGTAAAGACATTTTAACAGTTCTTCCAGCCCATGAGCGTGGAGTATCTTTCTATTTGTTTATGTTACCTTAATTTCTTTCATAAGTGTTTTATAGTTTTCAGAGGACAGGTCTTCTACCTCCTTGGTTAGGTTTATTCCTAAGTATTTTATTCTTTTTGGAGTAATTGTAAGTGGAATTGTTTTCTTAATTTCTTTTCCTGCTACTTCAGAATTAGCATATAGAAACACAATTGACTTCTATGTATCCTCACTTTACTGAAATTATTTTTTACTTATTATAGTTTTTTGGTGGAGTCTTTAGAGTTTTCTATGGATAGCATCATGTTATCTGCAAATAGTGACAGTTTAACTTGTTCCTTACCAATTTGGATGCCATTTATTTCTTTTTCTTGTCTGATTGCTGTGACTAGGACTTCCAGTACTATGTTGAATAAAAGTGGTAAGAGTGGACGAGCTTGTCTTGTTCCTGATCTTAACAGGATATGCTCTTAGTTTTTCACCATCGAGTATGATGTTAGCTGTGGGTTTTTCATAATACGGCCTTTATTGTGTTGAGGTATGTTCCTTGTAAACCCAGTTTGGTGAGAGTTATTATCATGAACAGAAGTTAAATTTTGCCAAATGCTTTTTTCTGTATTTTTTGAGATCATTGATTTTTATCCTTTGTTAAAATGTTAAATTTTTATCCTTTGTCAATGTGGTGTATCATACTGATTGATTTGCAAATATTGAACCATCCTTACATCCCTGGAATAAATCCCACTTGATTGTGGTGACTGATCCTTTTAATATATTGTTGAATGCAGCTTGCTAATATTATGTTGAGGATTTTTATGTCTATGTTCATCAGAGATCTTGGCCTGTATATTTGTTTGTTTTGGTAGTACTTTGTAAACTCCTAATTCTTTTTTCAGTTATATATTGTTAGCATCTGATGTCAGGAAGCATTTCCTATATAAATATACTTGTATCTTCCAGAAAGCTTGGTTAGTTTGACTTTTACTTACTATCTCTATAAAGTATAGAATTTTTGAAGCTAAGAATTAGACAATGGTAAAATGAACTTTCTGGATTATTTCCTCCTTTGGGCCATTTTATCTGAAAGTTGCAGAAAATCTCCATAAGATTTTATTCCTTAGAGAAAATACAAGATATAAATATACCTGAGAGAGTTAACATTCTGTTTTAAAATCTGGTTACTGAGGGACACCTGGGTGGCTCAGCGGTTGAGTGTCTGCCTTTGGCTCAGGGCATGGTCCCAGGGTTCTGGGATTGAGTCCTGCATTGGACTTCCTGCCTGGAGCCTGCTTCTCCCTCTGCCTGTGTCTCTGCCTCTCCCTCTGTGTCTCTCATGAATAAATAAATAAAATCTTTAAAAAAAAATCTGTTTACTGAATATCTTTTGCTTCTTGGTAAACCAACTTAAATTTTAGTGGCTTAAATGTTTAATTTTAAAACACAAGTTAGTTATGGCTGCAAGGGCTATAGAGATGTATCTCCCCAACAGCTATATGCAAAGTGAACAGGATTTTCAAAAGGGGAGGCTGTGGATACCTAAATATAGTAATTTCATTTAGAAGTAGTTTGCCAAATAGATCAAGCAGTCTGCAGCATGAGGACTAGATGGATGAGGCCAAATGTCCAGTCAGCCCAGGGTTCTAGTTCACAGTGACACCAGGGCTGCTCTAATGGTCAGCTTCAAATGAATTTTCCTGATACAGATTTATCATATGTTAATTTATTAAAAGCCTTGCAGCTGTTAATATATTTGGGGAGGACAGTTTCTATGGGGTAATTGTATTGTGACCCTCCATTCTGTAAGTAGCTGATGGTCATCCCTGCCCCCACCCCTGGATTTTATTTCCACATACTCTCAAGTTTCAGTATCCTCACTTGATGACAAATCCAGGTTCATTCTATTCAAACCTTTTTTAAGTTTGTGCTTTTTTGACCTCATCACCTTATTAACAAGCTAGATTTTAGTTTTTCCTCATAGCAATACCATCCCCTCCCCTTTTTAATTTGGTCTTTTCTGTTCCTTTTCTACTTATTTCTTGAGAAATAAGTGAAGCTGTATGTAATATTCTATCGAGGCCTTGTCTCAGATCTTGTTTGTAATATCAAGTCTTTATGACTAGAATTTTACTGGATTTTCTTATTTGTGATTGTATTAATTAGTTTTAGAGAGTAAATGTACAACTAGGAATCTACGATTTCTTAGATTTTTGATAAATTAGATTTCATTAGTCTAAGTTTTAGTTTCTATCACAGTTGTTAGAATTCAATCTCATTTGCTGTTTTCCACTCACACAGAACTGCTTTGAGTTCTTCCTAAGGGTCCTAACATGTGGAGATCATGTTGCCTGGGGAGCACACAAGTGGATGGTCCCGTACCCAACTTGGAGGAAAGGCTAGCTTCCTGGGGACAGTGAAATCTAGTCTGATCTGAAAGATGAATCTGTTAGCTGGATGAATGGGGGTGGAGTATGGGGGGGGGTAGGTAACAGTGATTTTCCAGACAGAGGGAATATGCTTCAGGATCAGAGAGCACAGTGCCCTCTGAGTTATTGAAAGTAGTTCCTTGTCATAGATGAGGAATTTAGGAATCCAGCGATTGAAACTAGGAATCTAAAAGCTTTAGGATAGCCCCTGGCCCTCATTTTTATTGTTTTATTTTAGTGCAGCCTGGTGCTCTTAAAGCCAAGTGTTCTGCAGGTTTTGTTGCTTCCATCTCAAATGCTTTTCCCCGACATCTTCACTAGGCTGGCTCCAGATCATCATCCAGGTCTCAGCTCAAAATACTTCTTTTGGGACGTTTCCGGTTTTTTTCTATGCTAAGTCACACTGGAATGCTTGTTTTCAAACTATTCCTCTCTGAAATCGGCTTATTTATCAGGCCCTGCACAATATGATGTGAGCTCCCATGAGTTTGCCTCTGTTGTTCACCACTAAATTCCCAGAATCTAAAACACTGCCTTTAAGTTTTTATTGAAAGCTTACTATGTAGCAGGTGCTGTTTTAGGTAGCTCTGATTATCAGTGAGTAAATACAGAAATCCTTACCTCTGTGGCGTTTGAGCCCCATTACATTCTATCAGGGAGAGACGGAATGAACATTACAAGCAAACTGTACAGTGTTAGAGGTTCGCAAAGGCTCTAGAGGCCATGTGGTAGGGTAAGTGGGATTTGGAGTTTTGGCAGGACAGAAAGGGGTATTGCAGTATTTAAGATTCCTTGAGAAGGTGATCTTTGAGCACCTGAAGGAGAGACAAATAGATCTAAGAGAGTGGCTAGAGGGAACAGCTGGTGCAAAATCCCTGAGGCAGGAGTGTCTTTGCCTAGCCTCTAGGAAGTTAACTGACTGGGGCAGTAGGATGGGGAGGAAGGATGGCAGCTGAGGGCAGGGATGAAAGGCCATGGCAGTGTTTTTGATTTATATTCGGAAATGAGCCACTGAACAGCTTTAATAGGAGTGGTTCTCTGCTGTCATGTTTAGAACAGGCTGTAAAAGAGTCAAGTGTAACAGCAGGGAGATCAATTAGAAGGCCGTTATGAAACTCCAGGCAAGAAATGACGGACACAGAGATTTGGCCGTCTCGGCATACATGTGCCAGTAAAGCTGTCGGCCTGGATGTAATCACCACGGGAATTATCTTTTCTGATCCATTTAAATTTTGGCATTAGGACACTCCTACCCATTCTTGGTGCTACTTCAGGAAGACTTTTAGTAAAGACTGGTAGTTAAGAAGTTCCGACTTGCTTTATGTATTAACTTGAAGATGGAAGTTACTTATTTCATAATGATTTGGCAAATATGTATCTGATGTTTTGCTTCAATAAAAATAGCCAAATCCTTTTTTTTTTTTTCAGAAGAGTGTATCGGCTTTTAAAAATACATCTCCAAAAAGAATTAAAGATAATTTGCAAGACTGAGCTCCTTGAAGGGAGAGCCATAACTTGTCCATCTTTTATTTTCATGGTCTGATACACTGCTTGGCACAGGAGAAGCGATCAATGTTTAATGGAGTCATAATCATAACACATCAAGACACAAAACAAAATTACAAAAGGAAATTTATTTCAAAAGCATAAGGGAACATTTACATTTGAACAAGGTGAAAACAGGTGTCTTGCAAAAAAAAAAAAATCATGGCATGAAGTTTTTCTTTCAAATTTTTGAAGCAAAAATAACCTAAGTTGTTGTGCACTATTGCCTTAGGAAAGGTAGAGGGAACAATGAGGTGGTAAAGAAAGGAACACAGTCAACTCAGTATCAAACTTGAGAAGGTAAAGTCACTTCTGCTCACCTCTGAGTTTACAAATATGCTTTAAAAAAGAAAAAGAGGAAAAGTTACATTTAATGTTCAAATTTATATAACTGTAGTCCCAATACAGTTTCTGTACTTGAAATGGCTTTAGGCCACGGCTGATGCCTCTGAGGTCCAGACTATCTGGTCACAGTTTTCAAATGGCAATTCCATGTTCCTATGTCTGCTCAGATTCCAAGGGAGCTTAGGTTCAGCTCATACTCTTTTGGAATGTTTTAGAGATTATTGCCACCACTCCATAGTCAAGCTGACCAACTTCTTTTGCTCACTTGTATCATTCTAGTCTTTAAAAATATTTTCCCCATAAACATGTGCAGTAATTCTAACAAAGGGGTGTTACTTTTTTCCCCAATGTAGAGGTAACAGTAATGAAGACACCTGCATTAGAATCACAAACTATTCCTCAAAAAATATGTCAAACTACTAGAAAATGTCATTCAGGCATTGAATTTGAATAGCAAACTTGGGGAGGGAAGATTAACTGTGGAACAAAAATATATGAAACATTCGAATGCAGAGCAAAGGGCCTAGGCTACTAAAAAATGCCCATGACATTAAACACTCCACAAACCCCCCGTCTGTTGTTTTAACCTAAAGGTTCTATTAGCTAACTTATACAATAATTTTGATTAATAACCTGAGAAGTTAAAATCTTGAAAGTGGCAAAAGCAAACCGAGAGAGCATCCCTTGCTTATTGGTACACCATGTTTTCAAGTCACTTTTCCTGGGTTGCCCTGGTTATTAAATCCCCAAATTCTAAATTATTCTATCTCATCCTGTAGAAACCTATATGTACATCAGATTCAATATTTTGGCTGTATTTCTCCAGCAGGGATCTCCAAATTTATCTTTGAAAATGCAGCCTTTGTTTATTTTTAGTTTTAAATAACAATAATCATGTAAGTGCAACTGACTCAAAATCCCTCACTACTGGGAGGAAAACCTAGGCAACAAGTTAATAATGGATTCAGTCTCAAAAGGATCATCACCGTGTCAAAGACTACCCGTTCCAGGAATTTTAAAAAAATGATTTATGTTGTGTAGTCAAGTTTCACAGCACGCATGTATATATACACACACATATGCACGTAGGCTTATGTACGTATGTATATTATACATACACATTTCTATTCAAATAGATCCCATAGTCAAAAGTTTATATCACAACATATGGAGAAGAGTTAAGTAAGCAGTGCAAAGCAACCTACTTCCTCCTCAAAATGCAATGTCATTTCTACATTTTAAGAAAGCTGGTAAGTATTTTGCTTTTATAACACTAGGTAGAAAATGCCTAGCAGCTTTATTATAATTAACAATGAAAATAAAATGTTAATGATTGACCATGACTCTTCTCCATATATTGGGGGGGGGGGGGGAAGAGGGTAGAGGAAATCAGTAACCTTTCAACTGATCATCTTTACCAGTTATCAGAAATAGACTGAATTTCATTACATTTTAGTCTTGAATAGCTTTCAGTAACAAATTACCAAGATGTTTGAAAGTAAAAGATTCACAATATGAAGTCTGAGTAATGATGATATTGCAAAAACAAGTCAAGATCGTGGACAAAGCATCCAAAAATATCACTGTGGTTTTTACCTTGGACACAACCATGGTCTGTTACAAAAGTAGATCATACATACAAAGGTATAAAGAACATTAAGTTTTTAGCTGAAGGCAGCAGTCCTTTTAAAGGGACATCCCCGGCAATCCAATGAGTAGTAGAATTTAAGTATATTAAGCTCATGACAATGCTGAAGAATGCGATGTCTTATTCAGTAGAGTCTTCCCCGACTACGATTTCCTCGTGCTCCCCAGCCTCGGCCACCTCTACTTCCCCTGAAGGCTCCTCTCTGCTCTACGAAAAAGCGAACAAGGGTTTAGGTCCTGCTCAGGACTTCATGGCACAGCAGAAACAAGAAATGGAGCTCGTAGCTTTGAGTGTAGCAGTCGGCTCTATAAAAGCGGCGCTGGTATTACGCTAGTCTACAAATTCAATCTGTACCTAAAACCAGGGCAACATATATACTAAAGCACATATGGCAAGTTGTCAAAGAAGTTCAGAGTTGGTACCCAATTATATGTATCCCACTACTAAGATATCTCAAGATGACAATGTTATGACTACATTTCTTTGTTCTTTATTTTGATGCCTATCACTACTAAAGATAGTTAAATGATAACAAATTCTATATTTAATATGGAATTAGCAAAAAGGCCATTGGCCTTCCAAAGATTGTGCTACAAATGCAAAATGTCTTAAATTATCAATGATCAGTTTTGAAAAATTAGGCTAGACTGAAGAACGTACTTTTCAAATGCAGTGAATAGGCAATTTGTTATGGTCATAATATTTCAAGCACCTGGACTCACAAAAATGCAGATATAAATGCCAACAGCTTTTCTCACTGCTTTAATCAGCTGCTCAGAGTACAGCCAGAAAGGTGATTATGTATACAGTGTTTAGATCACGGATGTAAATTAAGTGTATCTTTTGCAGAAAAATTAAGTCACTTGTGTCACAGAGTAGAATGAGTCTTTGATTCATTCATTGGTTACTCTCTCTTACAGCTCCAGAGAAATATTCCTTAAAGGAGTCTTTCTTTTCTGGAAAAAAAAAAACTGATTAAAATTATCAGCCAGGTTGGACTTTTTATCATACATAACAAAGAGTCTCAAATTTCTAATTCCAGAGATCAAATCTCTTCATTGAACTTTCAAACTTCCTCATTGTAGCAATCCTGTTAGGAGCAATAAAAACCACCTGGGATTGCCAGTTTGGATCCATAATGTCGGATGCTTATAAAATTCCTATTAAGTCCATGTTGCAATCTTTCTTTTTGCCATTATGGCTAGAAATATAGTTACCTTATTTGGGTAATGTTTTAATCTTTTTTTTCTTTCTCCAGCAACCCTGAGTTAGAAAACTAGCCCTTTCCCCAACTTAGCCAATATTTATGTTTAACAGAATGGGATCTGACTCAAAGTCATGGTCACTCTTTAATGTCGTGGCTCCTAAGTTGTCATTAGTTGTCATTGTCGTGTCATTCTCCTAAGTTGAACACTTTGAAAGCCGTGTAAATGAAACCACCATATTTATTACTCCCTGAACGTATCCAGAAAATCATAGGTGGTCTGAGGGTAAGATGCTCCCAGTAACTGATGCAGGAACTACATCAGGGAGTATGTAGGCAGTGAGACTTGCATTCTTTTTTACTGTTTAAGACCTGGCCTCATCCATGCATATGTTGGCACATTTCCTCCCAACTGTACTTATTATAAAAACCATTTCAGTTAATTTAACAAACCACTTAGCAAATTAACATCTTCATAGATATCATTATTACCTAGAAGCTAACTGACTACCAAAATTGTTTTTCAATCAATACACAGAACTGAGCTACCCTCAATTGTTCAGCTTTATCTAATGAGTACGTTACCCACACTGTAAAAACATGTTGTTTGATATGGTTATCTTTTCTGTGCTACTTCTTTTGGATCTGCAAGGGATGCGGCCATTTCTACAGTTCAGGGAATCTCCAAATACTCTTTTTTTGAAGGGCTCCATCCTGAGGCACCATTCACTCTGCACTTTCAGGATCTTTGCAGTGGTTTCAAGCTTACATTACTAACTTGAAAAACCACTGCTTTCAGTTAAAATTATACTTTATTTTTACATTCTAAAAAGGTAAAAGATGAAGCACACAAGTCACAAAATATAGCATGTTTAGTACTTCTGGGTTACTGGACAGCTCTGTATGCAGGAGGGAAAACTAACCATGAGTAGGTGTTTGTAAATACTTTGATTGAAAATGTACCAGAAAGTTAACTGAGAGACCTTGATTAGTAAAGTGATAAACTTGGATAAGGAAAAAAAAAGTCTATATATGCCTGCCTGTACTCAAAGATCAAACACCAAATCTGGTTTCTCTTCCATGATGATGAAGTTCAGGCCTGTGACACTGGCACCATCTATTTCTTTCACTGTAATAGGACAGTATAGTAATACTACCTGGTTTTCTAATAACCAAAAAGAATCAAGTTCCTAACCCCTCAGCATACATGTCTTAAACAAAAACAAAACAAAAAACCATAAAGCCATACAAGCAGTCTTTAGAAAAAAACAAAACGTGAGCTTGGCTGACACAGAAAAGTGAAATTACAATGATCGTGCTAAATGTGGTTAAGAAAATCCAAGCATTAAATGACAGTAAGAACACAAAACATGTTCTCCCCTCCAATTTTGAGGCAATGACATCCAGAAAAAAAAGCAACATGCTTCTTTCTTTGGGACACATTCTCAGTTCCCTAAGATAATAAAAAAGATGGAAGAAAACTTGATGTAAATAGGTCCACCAAACCTCGTCTCTAGGATCAAGAACTGTTTTCAACTGAATGAGTGAAAGAAAGCCAAGAAAACTCTTGAAATTGCTACTGTGAGAATACTATAACCTATTAACATTCAACTCCAAAATGTAAAATGCTACCAGAAATTTTGCTACTTTCCAATAAGTCATTGTTCAGTTTGTTTTGTAATTCTGTTTATGACCGCCACCCTAAATAACAAGATCGACCCTTTTAGGAATATTAAAGTGGGGGTGTCTGGGTGGCTCAGCGGTTAAGCATCTGCCTTTGGCTCAGGGCATGATCTTGGAGTCCCAGGATGGAGCCTGCTTCTCCCTCTGCCTCTCTCTCGCGGTGTGTGTGTGTGTGTGTCTCTCATGGATAAATAAATAGAATCTTAAAATAAAAAAAGGAATACTAAAGTGCTGTTATTATCAGACAAAAACGACAATTCACAGGCATGTTTGTTCTGCCCTTGTTACTTTGAGGACTATGAACTGAAGTTGTAAGGGACTCAGATTTTCTTTACTGACAGTGAAAAACAATTACAAGCAAAGGCTTTGCATTTTTCCCATCTCTTTTTCACATGTACTGTGTCACTGGATTCTCACTACCAGGCAGGCAATGAGCTTCATAGCTCAGAATCCTCATGGAACCTCCAGAGTAACTCACCTGCCTAAATGACAACACAATTCCTCTTTGTATTGCCATAGCTCCTAATTACTTTCGTTTAACTCAAATGAGGGTAGTATTGAGAAAATAGTTGATTTTAAGAATAATTCTGATAGACACCACATTAAATCATACAAGTGAAAACAATCTTTGTTGCAATGAAGTAGTAGAATCCTTTCCATTTACAAAATGTTTTCACAGATATTCTCTCCCCCCTTCTTACTTGAAGTTTTTAAGAGTTCTGTGTTATCCCTATTTTCCAAGTAAGAAAAGAGGCTAAGAAATGCACATTTACATAACAAGTAAAAAGAACTCAGTGATCTTTGAGTGGAGTGGAAGGGTCATTTCACAATCTAAAAACTGCCTTTCTATAATCTGTTCAGGTATTAAAGGAATTTAGCTTTTGCACGAAGACTTTAATGTCATGATTATTTTACCTTGGAAATGATTATAAAGAGTATGTGTTTCAGAATGTGCTTTAAGAATAATTACTGCAGAATTAATTCTGACTGGTAAGACCAGTCATAAGCATATGTGGTTGTATTATTAACCTCGGTCTTCTTAAAGCAGGATCAAGGAGCGGACTTGGTGATATTTTCATCCATTCTTCTTTGAAAGAATCTATGAGGGTGTAAGTCAAACGAGCCAAACCTCGCTTCTTCCACAGCAGCGGGAGAGAAAGGACTAGTGGGAAGCTTTCCTGGCACCAATGGCTAACGCGGAGAGGGAGTCTGCACTCTGGGCAAGAGGGAGAGACTGCAACAGGACACATCTTCCTTGCCAGATGACACTCTTAAACATTTGATTCCACTTCCATGCATTCTCCTTTTGAAATACTTAAGAAGATGGAAGGACAAGCAGGAGGCAGATAAGGTCTAAGAGGGATCATTAAGATCACCACATCTGTCAGCAGCTGTATCTACTCCCGAGGGAGAATGCATTCAATGTCTTGTCTTGAAGTTACAAGGAAAACCAAGAATGGATGCTTCATGCCAACTTCCATTGTTTTGTTCCTTCCTCTGAATACAAGAGGCATATTTTTCTAAGTTCTTTTCTAAGTATTGCATGCTCAAGTCAGTGAGCCCAACAGGGAGGGTTAGATAGGAACAGGGGAACTTGTTACCCCAATGGCTCTAGTTCCCCAAGCTAACTCAGAAAAGTCCGTGGAAAGAGGTATATGTTAGTATAGATCATTATTAAAATCAAGTATGACACAATTTCTGCCTAATTTCTCATATTGCTTGTACCCAAACGGAAACGCTCACCATAATTAAAGTTGCCCAAATTGCTGCTATATTTCCCACTAGGAGGATTATATATCTGCCTGGCATCCCTTTTTGGTCCTGCTGGAGATTTCTTGGGTGGTGAACCGGAAGTTGTATCTTCATTGGCTCTCTTTTGCCTACAATGGTAAGAACGGCAATAAAAAAATTCTATTACCGGACGCTATTAATACACTTGTAATTTAGTGTATCACTCACAAAAGACATCCTAAAGATGATACTCATATCAGAAAAAAGGAAATACCTTTTGAGTTATCAAATTATCTGTGCCTTAGTTATACAGACAATACCAGAGGTCATTTACAAGGCTTTAAAATAATCTGGAATATGTAGCTACAAAGACTGTAAGGGCAAGTGACTGAGTTTGTAAAACTTGTCAGAAGTCTAGTTATGTCATAGGAACACAGACAAGCCTGAAAATTCCAGGGTTGTATTCCACTAGTTTATTCCATACATACTGCAATTAGACCTTATATCTTAAGTCATGCTTCTAATACTCATACTTTAACATCTTATTAAGATTATTTAACTGATAAGGTACCATTTTGTGTAGTAAATGTAACAACTGAATTCAGGTTTTCATACTTATAAATCGTGAATATTAGAATACTTAAATCTGTTTTAAATATATCTTACCCAATTTCAACCTTCTGTACAGGTTTCCAGGATAATGTTACTGTGCTTTTATAAGAAGGAGGAATGTGGAAGAGATCCTGAAAAGACAAAATGAGACAAGATTTTTAATATATTTGGTGGTATTGGGGGGAGGGGGGAGTGGTGGTGCGGGCAGGAAACATGGAGACATCTTAAAGACAAACTTTAGGAGAGAGTAAGCTCTGATCTATCCTTCCTGTCCACCTAAAAAAAAATTGCAAGAGAAAAAACAAACACAATTATGTTTACAAATTGCACCTATTACACTTTATTAATGTCATTTTGTGTACATCACCTTCAACTGTAGCTAAGTTTTTTTTTTTTTTTTCCTTTTTTTAGATTTTTGCACAGATGCAGTCACCAAGGTGCTTTAAGGGAAAAAGAATGGTGTAATCTGCATTTGCTTTTGCAGACTTTTAAGTGGTTAAAAATTTGAACAAAATTAGAAAACTAAAGACCTGGCTAATCATATTCCTAAAGATCTATAAATGACCAGTAAGGAAAAAACTCACAAGATTTAAATACCAAATTGTTAGTATGTGGTAATGCAAATGTTTGCTGAATTTAAATGATAAAGTAATCCAGAAATGAAATAACCTAATATGCTATCCTCAAAACTTGGATTGTCTAAACGTATTTATTCTTAGTATTTTGCCTAACATTTCTTACCAGTTTTTGATTTCTTTTTAAAAGATTTTATTTATTCATGAGAGACACAGAGAGAGGCAGAGACACAGGCAGAGGGAGAATCCGGCTCCCTGCGGGAAGCTCGATGTGGGACTCGATCCCGGGACCCTGGGGATCATGCCCTGAGCTGAAGGCAGACACTCAACTGCTGAGCCACCCAGGTGTCCCTTGTTTTTTTTTTTTTTTTTTTTTTGAAGATTTTATTTATTTGAGAGAGAGGAAGAGAGAGCGAGTAAGCAGGAGCAGACTCTGCACTGGGGGCAGAGCCCCATGTGGGGCTCAGTCCCATGACCCAGAGATCATGGCCTGGACCAAAACCAAGAGTTGGACACCCAACTAAGCCACTCAGGTGCCCCATTCTGATTTTTATATACAGGTAAAATTTGATTGAACTGTGTTCTTGGGCAGCCCGGGTGGCTTAGCGGTTTAGCACCACCTGCAGCCCAGGGCATGATCCTGGAGACCCAGGATCGAGTCCCATGTCAGGCTCCCTGCATGGAGCCTGCTTCTGCCTCTGCCTGTGTCTCTGCCTCTCTCTCTGTGTCTCTATGAATAAATAAAATCTTAAAAAAAAAAAAAATAAATAAATAAACTGTGTTCTTTCCACAGTTAAATATACTAATAAAAAGCACCTTCTACTACATGAAACTGAAGTCTACTATGCCAGATAAAGGTAGAGAATTAGTCAGTAGTAAAGTCCTTTGGATCGAAAATGCTTGAAGCTTCTAACTGTACTGATTTAGCATATGATACTGTTATTAAGGAAGGGATTTTACTGTATTTTTTTTTTTTTTTTTTTTTTACTGTATCTAAATGAGAAAATTGGGATGCCTGGGTGGCTCAGCGCTTGTCTGCCTTCGGCCCAGGGCATGATCCTGAAGACCCAGGATCAAGTCCCACATTGGGCTCCCCTGCAGGGAGCCTGCTTCTCCCTCTGCCTGTGTCTCTGCCTCTCTGTGTCTCTCATGAATAAATAAATAAAATCTTTAAAATCAATCAATCAATCTGTTTGTGGTAATCATTTCACTATATATGTATGCTAATCATGTTGTATACAGTGATGTGTGTAAATTATTCCTCAAAAAAATCTCACATCTTAATATATGAATTCGTGGTTTGAAATTACTATTTTTAAGTTTGAAATAAGTGGTGGCTATGATTACGGGAAGAGCTCAAATGTCCATTGACTGATGATGAATGGATAAAGATGGTGTGTGTGTGTATGTAGCTACACACACACACTCACACACTGGAATAATACTCAGCCATCAAAAAGAATGAAATCTTGCCATTTGCAACAATGTGGGTGGAACTGGAATGTAGTATGCTAAGTGAAATAAATCAGAAAAAGAAATATGATTTCATTCATATGTGGAAAGTTCTTTTAAAAAAAGATTTATTTATTTATTTATTTATTTATTTATTTATTTATTTATTTATTTATTTATTTATTTATGATAGACATAGAGAGAGAGAGAGGCAGAGACACAGGAGGAGGGGGACATATGTGGAATTTAGGAAACAAAATAGAGACAGGGAAAGGGAAGGAAAAATAAAGTAAGATAAAAATAGGGAGGCAAACCATAAGAGACTCTATAGTTAAGAGGGATGAGCTATGGGGATCCCTGGGTGGCTCAGTGGTTGAACATCACCCTTCAGCTCAGGGTGTGACCCCGGGGTCCTGGGATCGTGTCCTCCATCGGGCTGGGTTCCCTGCATGGAGCCTGCTTCTCCCTCTGCCTGTGTCTCTGCCCCTCTCTCTGTCTCATGAATAAATAAATAAAATCTTAAAAAAAAAAAAAAGAGGGACGAGCTAAAAGAGTGATGGACATAAAAAAAGATACTTGGGGGCACCTGGATGACTCAGTTAAGCATCTTCCCTCTGTTCAGGTCATGGTTCCCGGGGCCTGAGATTGAGCCCTTCCTTAGCAAAGAGCCCAATTCTCTCTGTCCACCTTTCCCTCATGCTCTCTCTTGCTATCTATCTCTCACTCAAATAAATAAATAAAACCTAAAAAAACAAAGGCACTTGTTGGGATGAACACAGGGTGTTTTATGTAAGTAATAAGTCACTAAATTCTACTCCTGAAACCAATACTACACTTATGTTAACTAACTTGAATTTAAATTGAAAAAAAAAAAAAAATAGAGAGTAAATGGTTTCTATTATCAACATTTTCTCAGGAGATAAGAGTATTCATACCTCTTCTCTTTCCAGGACACTCATCCCTTACTGTTTCACTGTTGCATTCTCTGAAAAGTTTCTTTCTCTTCTGATTAAAAGTAATTATTGCATGGGATTTTTAATTTTTACCAGATTAGTGTTAGGGTTTACCATTAGTCCTAATTTTGTTACTGTCAAGCTTTGTGCTCTACCTGGCTATAATACTGTTAACTTATAGGAATAGATGATGGTTACTTTGTTGTGATCTCCCCCTCCATCGTCTTTTGTTGGGTTAATGGATACATGGGGAGGGTAAATAGAGCTGAAGGATATTATGCCTTAATAGTAAGGTAAGACCTTAGCCTACAGTACAGAAAGCTCTCAATTTATTACATAGACAGTTAACAGAAAAGACCACAGGGAAACATTTCATGGGCCACACAGGCTCGTCCATCCTTAATGTAAGCAAAGCAGGGTTTCACTGGCCATTTGAAAGGAACTAACAGAACACTAGAACTTAAATCAGTGAAATTTCTTTTTTTTTTTTTAAATCAGTGAAATTTCTGAATCTAAATGTCTTTGGTTCAATGCTTTGGGCCACAGAAAATCTGCAGGCCTCCTTTTGTTTGCAGTGTTTTTGCAATAACTTTTAAATAAAACAATATATGACTTTATGACAGCTACAGCAATGGCACTTGGTATTGTAAAAAGCATAAAGCCTTAAAAGGCCAAACATCTGGAATACAATGGTATTTCCCTTTAACGGTACCATTAAAGACCTAAAGACACATGGATAGTCTCTTGCACTTTCTAGGTAGCTGGAAGGACTGGGTAAGAAAGGAATGCTAAAAATAAAAAAATTAAAAAAAAAGCAAAAAACCCAAAACCAAACAACCCCCCCAAAAAAAACCCCAACCCACTTACCTTGATTAAAACATTAATATTATTTGTTATTTTCAGTGCAACAACTTTAATCTTGTTCTGCAAAAGGAAAACAAAATTAAAGTGCCAATAACTTTTATGAAGCATATCCCATTCCAATATAGAACTAGAATAATTACACTTCTTTTTCAGGATCATTTCTGCTTATTCCCACTTCTAGACTCTAAATGAGTGTAGAGATGGCAAAGCAAATAATCTTTCTGTTCCCTTGACAGGTTAGAACATTGAAGTGTTATCACCATTTATCTGAAAAAATGAGTGAAGGACAGCTCATATTCACATAGGGGTTGTTTTAAAAGTCATCAGCTTAAGTTACGGGAAGACATAATGAAAGCTTACTATCTCATTAGAACTGGGATGAAGACTGATCAGAACAGGTGAGGTCGGAGAAATGCAAAAATCCCAACACAAAGACACATATAGTTTGGTACAGAATTGGCAATTTAATCTTTTTTTCAATGTAAATTGGTATTTGGTTTTCAAAAAGGTAAAAATTAAAATATCCCAAACATCAATTAAATATTTGAACAAAATGTACTAAGAAGAGCCTAGTGAAAGACTGGTATGTATCTAAGTTTGGTAACACTCCACAAACTTGGAAATACTTGAAATATTTCAACAAGGATAAAAATATAGCTTAGCAAATAAATAGGCAGAAACTCTTCTAACATCATTCTGTATCTTCAACAAAGACTTGTATTACCAGTTCAAATACAGTCAAATGTTACATTTCAACATAAGAATCGAGCCTGGATATGTACTACGTGCTGGCTATTATAAAACATTTCCTTATAAGATGTGACCCAGTATTCTTACCTCTTCTGTTTTTAAGGCCTCGCCTGTTTTACCCTGCAGAGCCAAGCGAAGTTGTCGGATATAAACCTGCAGACCCCGTGCAAAGTACTGCAGCCTAAATAAACAAGCATTGGCTAATTAGCAAATCACTTCGTCAACTTTGCTTTTAAACAGAGAATCTTCTACTACAGCTAAATGTTCTTAACTAGTAAAGATAATTTTTAAAGGAATTTTAAAAATTATCAATATATGATCACAAGAGATACATAAATAAGTGAAATAAAAGCAGTTTTCCTTTACCAAAAATGCGAGTAAATCCATACTCAACCTGGCCAGGGAAAGATTTGTAACACTGTTCTTGTTATGTCAAAATGCAAGGCATGGTCAGAGTGAACCAACTTCAGGAGCCACGGATAAGAATCAGGTGGCCTGGGTTCTACTCTTTCAGTGGCCAACTGAAGGTCAAGTGACCTTAGACAAGTCACTTTAACCTCTATGTATTTATCTGCTAACAAGGGATGTGTTTGACCCTCAAGGTCTAGTTAAAAATAAAACCAAACCGCAGATTGGAGAATTTATTATAAACACATATAAATCTCAAAGACTTCAAAGTAATACTTTTTTCAAGTCAAGGCAGTATATAGCCTTCCAGGAAACTCTGCTTAATAACCTGGCATCATTTTTTAATTTTTGGAGTAATTTCTTAACTTGCTGCTTCTGATCAAATGTTTTACCAAGTATTAAACCATTGTCTTACCAAAGAGTAGAGGATGGTAACAGATGATGCAAGTGGCCAACCATTTCAAAGTTTAAGATGTGAAGTTGTTAATAAAATGATTCAATATGAAATGTGTTCATGAAAATAACGTATGATTTCTCTAGTGTTGCTCCTCTAGAACACTCTAAGACATTAACCACGAGTTTACAGAGTATCCACGATGTGCCAGGCACTGTGCTCAATGAGGCAGGTGCTGTTATCATTAAGTAACTGCTGGAAGTTAGAGAGGTTGGGAACCTGCTCAAGATTATAAAGCAAGTGAGGAGAGTGAGTCTGTTTTTGAAAAAGTTCCTTCCCTGACCTGGATTTGTTATGCCACAGGTTTATATACATTCCTGTTTGAGGGTGTTCCATTTTGTCCCACGGGGTAAGGCAGGGTTGGGAGACAGCTCTTGTAAAAGGAAAAGAAAACCAAGGGAATATCAAGATAACCATCATCTTTGCCAACGATCGGACCACTTCAATTATACATCACCTAATTTTAAAATCTTTCAGTTTTTCTGCATTTAGCTTGGCTGTTAAAAAATCTGGAAGTTTTCTGCCCAGCTGGTGGAAGCTGTACAACAAACATTCCACATAGCTGAACTGCAGCTTGGGTTCTTCATTACCAGCATTCTCCCCATTTTCTGCTTCTTCTGGAGGGAGAGGCATGTACTCCTAAGAGATAAAAATATAGAGATATTTGCAATCTGCTATAAATGCTCTAATTATAAACATACACTGAAGTAACTGCAGGGCATGCTTTTAAGGCATGAAGCATTAAAAACTACCAAAATCAGAAATTTAGGTAAGCTATCCCTTCTACTTTTTGGATCAATGATCTAGCCTCCTCCACATTAGATAGCTGCTGCTACCACCACCACCACCATTACTACTATTATTACTGACAGTGAAGTAGATAACCTTTATTAAACACTTATACAAATGAAGTAACTGAAGTTCTGAGTGTAGGTAATTTTTTTTTAAACATTTTATTTATTTCTTCATGAGAGACACAGAAAGAGGTAGAGACACAGGCAGAGGGAGAAGCAGGCTCTCTGCAGGGAGCCCGACATGGGACTCGATCCTGGGACCCCGGGGTCATGCCCTGAGCCAAAGGCAGGTGCTCAACCACTGAACCACCCAGGCACCCCTGTAATTTTTCTATGGTGAAACAGTAAGCTGAAGAATCAGGATTCAATCTAGATTTGCCACCAAAAGCTGATGCTTTTAACCATTTTATTAAGGTAATTCCAAAAATGTTTTATGAACATTTTCCTACATTGTTTGACTCTCATTACGTTACAAGTACTGCCAAACGCATTCGATACCAGTGCTGCGAGCCCCTGGTAGGCGTTACATGTCTGGAAGAGCTCCAGATGCTGGATGACTCCCTTTATCACATTATAGGTCTAATGCTTATCACTCATTGTGTCAGGTATACAACTGCTTACATCCAACAAGGAAATCACTTGGTGATGTTGAAAATGATTTTAGCAGATGGCCTATTTTCTCCAAAATTATGACTTGAATGACTTTATTTCCTAGCAGCTATAGCTACTTGGCCTTGTGCAGCAACCTGGAGCAAATGTGAAAAATATTTTGATAAAGGAATACCAAAAAGATCTACTATAAAAACCCTGTTATCTTTTATGCAAAGCATCAACAAAAGAAATGCCAAAGATTTTCTTTTAAAAGTAGAGAACATGTGGCCCGAACAACTAAAAACACCTGCTAGAATCATTCTAATTACTCTACCCAATCTGAATTTCAAAAGTTGGTTCTCTAGAAATTACACCACACTATTAGACTCTGGGATTACACACTGACTATGCCATAAGAAAAGAAAAAAAGTCCTTACCAATAACTTGTCAAATAGTTTCCTTAAATTTGTTTCTAGCTTTTCCATGTCACCACAAAATGAACTCATTTCTGCCAAGAGTTTCAATACCTAAAATACAGAATTCACTGTTAATAGCATTTTTTTTGAATGAGCAAGGGCTGTAAAATAATGATTCTAGGTAACTTTTTAAGACTTTTGCTACAGCTTAATATTGTACTATGAAGAGACACTTAGGAAAACTCTTAACAGCAAAGAATTATTTACATTTAGAATGGGCTTCATTTGCTATTAAAGTTAGTCTCTGGACACTAACTCAAAGTATTGGTAATTGCAAGTATTCTTGAGGTCCATCTCTCCTTTACTCAATCCCAGTCTAATAAGCCAAACCCAGGACATCTGAAGCAAATGACAGTGTCCGTACACAGTGGGACTCTTGTGTATTCCAAAAACCTATGAGAAAATGGCACATACATTTCCACATTTCAGCTCAATTCAACAATCATTATTAAGTGCCTTTCAGAATCAGACTCTGCACTAGACTCTGGGGCTATGGAGATGAGTCAGTTAAATGTGAGATAAATGTGAAGTGTTACATGTGCTGTGGAAAAAAAGTATATGTACACTATAGTTCAGATACAAGGGAGAGAGTCATCAACTATACTGGAGTAGGGATAAAGGATATTTTGTGTTAAGCCAGTTTAAATCTGATTCTATCAATTATGGATAGAGATAGGAACAGTCATGAATTAAGCACCTTATTTAAAAGTATTAAAGCTACAAAGAGTAAGAGAATCATGAACACTACAGGCAGTGCTTTCCCAATGCAACAAACTTTCATTAAATTCATAAAGCATTCCTATGTGATTAACCCTGAGACAGATTACTAGCTAGCTCTAACACCTTTACTCTCTTAGAAATCAGGTCTCTACCTTAGTGGCTTATATTTATGTTAAAATATGGGAATGCCTTTTTAGTACTAAAGAAGACATTTTTCTCTTACCTCCAACTGTATATCAAGACCCTCCACTGGGGTAGTCAAGGAACTGAGGTTGGGAAGAACCTGCTCACAGAAGTAAGTCACAAACCTTGTGGAATGCACATTTTTCTGTAAAAATCCAAAGAACAATGAGTTGTCAAAAAAGGCGGGGATATTCTTTCACATAGAATAGTATATTATTTAATAAATGCTGAGCATGACAACATCAAGTACTGTGGCTATAAATACAATACAGTGCATACCCCAGAAGCAACCTTTGTAGGCTAAATACACTGTTGCAAAGTAACCTGGAGCACTGGGACATCTATCTGTTTTCCTCAATAATCATGTGAAATTTCTGGGGATATTTTAGCATTGAATTTTGTAGACTGTTCAAAAAGGAGGAGTGTTTTTCAAACGATTCTATGCACATCCTGGAAGATTCATGCTCAGGGGAATCACAAAGCCAGAGATAAAGAGCATATTTACCTAGGACAACAATCTGTTAAAAATTTTTTTTAAAAAGCTAAATTACTAAACCAAATGCTTTAAGAACTCAGCCAAACCATAAAGTATGATGCAAAATCCTCTAGACTTTAAAAATGTCTCTAAACAAGACCTTAAAGAAATTTCTTGTGGTTTTGGGATCTCACCAACCCCACTAAGGCCTCCATAAAGTAATATTCCCTCCACTGTGTTACTACTTTATGCAAAAGTTTGCGGAGAATGCTCAAGGGAGTATCTACAGAAATACCAGCTTCAATAGAGTAATCAAAATACCAAGTGTGTAAAACAAAGAGCTCACAGAGAAGAGGGGCACCGCCTGCCGAGTGCACTGTAAGAGCCTGTCCACACAGTCGGGGTCCGAGGGATTGAAGGTTTGTTCTAGGTCAGCCTGTTCAGCCACCAACTCTACGAGCTGCTGTCTTCCACTCACTGTCTGTAAGCTTTTTAACCCAGACAGTATCTTCATGAACAGGACAAATTCTTCACCAGTCACATCTTCTAGGACCTAGAAAGAGGTAATTTAGAATTACAGTACTATTATCACTTCAATAGGAAAGAAAGAAAAAAAATAGGAAAGATCAATATTGAAACAGTCTAAGGAATTTACTTCAGTTACTGAAGTCAGATTACTATTAATATTTCTGAAATACTGATGAGAGGACAACTTTTAGCTTCAGTCAATTTACCTTTAGAGTACACTATGTGTTCTTGGTGGGGTGCTGCATTGTCTCCAAAAGGGCAAAAGTTGGTTCCTGGAAAACTACTTTTTTTCTTATTTTAATGGATAAAGTACAGATACACAAACTATGCATAAATAGATATATCTGTGGCATTAGAATTTCATAGGAGAACGGCTAAGAAAAATTAGTCTAAAAAGGCTCTTTTGGGGGTGGTAAGCAAAAAAGTAGAATTCTGTATTTGACTGTCAAATCAGATTCAATTTCTGGTATTTAAAAGCAGCTTGGTGGGCAGCCCGGGTGGCTCAGCGGTCTAGCACCTGCCTTCGGCCTGGGGTGTGATCTGGAGACCCAGGATCGAGTCCCACGTTGGGCTCCCTGTAGGGAGCCTGCTTCTCCCTTGCCTGTGTCTCTGCCTCTCCCTCTCTGTGTCTCTCATGAATAAATAAATAAAATCTCAAAAAATAGAATAAAAGCAGCTCGGGGAACCTGGCTGGCTCAGTAGGTAGAGCATGCATACATCTTGGGGTTGTAAATTCAAGCCCCACATAAGGTACAGAGATTAAATAAAATCTTTAAAAATAAACAAAAGCAGCAATAAATCAATTAGCCAATTAATTCACATTAATATGGCAACTGTATACAAATTAGGAGACCATGCAAGTCTTAAGTGCTTTCCAGGAGTAGGTCTTTTTTTTTTTTTTTTTTAAAGATTTTATTTATTCATTCATGAGAGACACAGAGAGAGGCAGAGACACAGGCAGAGGGACAAGCAGGCTCCCTGCAGGGAGCCCGATGGGGGACTTGATCCCAAATCCTGGGATCACACCCTGAGCCAAAGGCAGACAGACTCCCAACCACTGAGTCGCCCAGGCGTCCCCTGCATGAGTAGGTCTAAGCCTTTCTGTTCACGGACCAAAGAAATGAGCAATCATAACATACCCCACTGTTTTACTAGCTGGGGCATGGGTGAAATGTTGATATTCCCAGCTGGAGAGCTGCTCCATTCGCTCTTATTGAAGAACTCTTATTAGTAAGCAAGTCAGTGGTACTGTTAGAGACAGCTGAATTTTCCTGAACATATATATAAAAGCAATGATTTTCAAACTTTGGCACTTTATGAGTGAAAAGTTAGTTGTGACACATCTTGCAAATCTTAGCATCTCTAACTACACTAGATGCTGGGAGCACAAATAGCATGGTATCCTGGGCTACAGTCATAAGGGGTAAGACAAAAAACCAGACATTTCAATATATTTCCTTGTCATTTTGAAATGACCCAGAATACTACAGAAGAATATCCTAAAATTGGGGAGAGGAATGGAAATTACGTAAAATTTCCTGAAGGAAATGATTTGTACAGAATCCTTAAGAATACATATATTTGGAGGGTAACACCATGAGAAAGATTTAAATGTGATCACATCCCTTTAAATCAACATGCTGATTCATCATTAGTGGTGACTAAAGTGCAAAATGTAAGAAAAAGCTTGACATTCTATGGTGGTTCTAATGGAATATATCATTTTATACATAAGCTACATACAGCATTAAAGAATACTGCTAATTTCAAATACACTCTTTTGTTTTCGAGAAGTCTTGCCAAATGATGACTAAAGCTTACCTTTTTGGATTCAGTTAGTATAAGTTCCTCTACTTCCTTTGTTAAGACTTCATCTGGTAAAGTCTTAAGTTTTGTAGAAAGGAATTTGATTGCCCGTTCTCTAACAATGTCCTCTCCTTGAAGTATTTGGCTAAACAAGCCACCTAAAGTCCCTGCAAGACAAAACACTCGTGTGTAGCAAGTCGGTTCTATATCTTAATGGAGTTTTCCTGTTTAACTCATTTAACAGTATTTCTTTTCTGGTGAGTTAATAAGCATCCTGAATATCACGGCTTCTGGCTAAATTAGTTAGAAATTTTTACAGCCCCAACCATAACAGTAATCACATGCTTTGTTCATGGATTCAGAATCAGCTTGAGAATGACTTTCTTTTTAATTATTATTAATAAAAATAAACTAAGGTATTTTAGAGAATCTCTTTAATGTGGGAAAGGGAGTCTTCCAACAGATTTCTAATAGAAAAGTTGTATCTGTTTTTGCAATTACTTCTGCTGGTTTTTTGAGTCACAAATATCTTTACCAAGCAGCTTTTTTAAAGAACACTTAGAACTTTTATGAAATAGATCAGTGGGTGAATCTGACTTTAATCCTTAATGAATAATGTCAATTATTATTATTTTTTAACACATCAAGCACAAGTGGGCCCTTACCTTTTGCATCCATCTTAAATATACTTAACAGGGCGTTGTTCACTAAGTTAAATTCTGCAGAGTCATCTGGATAAAGAACAAGTAGTACAATGTATGAATGCAATGAATGAAAAAATACTTGCTTTATTTTCAGATCTAAGGTTCAGCATAGTTTCTCACAGATTATATTGAAAGCAGACATATAACTAAGCATTCTTCTCAAGTACCAAGAAAACATACCCTATATCAGGGAAAGCTTTATGTTAAGATAGTACAATTAAGAAAACTACAGGAAATTGGGGAGAAAAATCATGATACAACAAAATTCCCAAAAGAATCACTATGTCTTATAAGCAGAATTAAAAACAAATAAAAACATTAGGAATTAGATAATCCAATAAGCTTCCTAATACTGAATGAAAAAAAAGAATTTTAATTTCGATTAGAGGTAATACTCTTAAGTCACAAAGAAAAAAAAAAAGCTAAAAAGAGTCATTTTTTTCAAAGACAAGTTATATTTAGATAAAAGAGTAATAATAAGAGAATTCCTTACCTGTCTGCAGAAGTTGGGTTAGTATATCTGCCACTCGGGGAAGATTTTCTCCAGTGGCAAACTGAGGCAGCTCTTTAATTGCTTGCCGTCGAATCTGAATATAATTTCATACAAAAAATTAACCAAATATTATCATCAACAGAGACTTCTAGCAGTTTTAGAAATAATTTACTCCAAATTAATATTCAAGCTTCACAGTATAATTAAAAGTGTGGTAGGAAGTGATGTTAAATACAATTACCTGATTGGAACAAATCAAAACCACAACGAGATCCCACCTCACCCCAGTGAGAATGGGGAAAATTAACAAGGCAACCACAAATGTTGGAGAGGATGTGGAGAAAGGGGAACCCTCTTGCACCTGTTGGTGGGAATGTGAACTGGTGCAGCCACTCTGGAAAACTGTGTGGAGGTTCCTCAAAGAGTTAAAAATAGACCTGCCCTACGACCCAGCAACTGCACTGCTGGGGATTTACCCCAAAGATACAGATGCAATGAAATGCCGGGACACCTGCACCCCGATGTTTCTAGCAGCAATGGCCACAATAGCCAAACTGTGGAAGGAGCCTCAGTGTCCATCAAAAGATGAGTGGATAAAGATGTGGTTTATGTATACACTGGAATATTCCTCAGCCATTAGAAATGACAGATACTCACCATTTGCTTCAACGTGGATGGAACTGGAGGGTATGATGCTGAGTGAAGTAAGTCAATCGGAGAAGGACAAACATTGTATGTTCTCATTCATTTGGGGAATATAAATAATAGTGAAAGGGAATATAAGGGAAGGGAGAAGAAATGTGTGGGAAATATTAGAAAGGGAGACAGAACATGAGAGACTCCTAACTCTGGGAAACGAACTAGGGGTGGTGGAAGGGGAGGAGGGTGGGGGGTGGGGGTGACTGGGTGATGGGCACTGAGGGGGCACTGGACGGGATGAGCACTGGGTGTTATTCTGTATGTTGGCAAATTGAACACCAATAAAAAATAAATTTATTATTAAAAAAAAAAAGAGTTGTTGAGTTTAAATATGATTATTCATGCCAAGGCCAAGCAGGCTGTCAGGCACATAGAAGAAACTCAATAACTATGTGTTGAATAGATAATTATTCTAAAGAGTGTGCAAAGTAAAAAAAAAAATAAAAAAATAAAAAAAAAATAAAAAAAATAAAAAAATTTTTACCTGATTGGAGCAGACAGGTTTTGAGATCATAAACAGCAGTTTATATATACTGATTACGGTATAGCTGTTGGGCCTTTACTATCTTTGGGCATCTACTACAGATGGCTAGAGTGGCAATGACCTATCCAATAACTGTATTTACTTTAGAATGTCCAGTATAGAAACGAACTGGGGGTAGTGGAGGGGGAGGAGGGTGGGCGGTGGGGGTGACTGGGTGGCGGGCACTGAGGGAGGCACTTGACGGGATGAGCACTGCGTGTTATTCTGTATGTTGGCAAATTGAACACCAATAAAAAATAAATTTATTATTAAAAAAAAATAGAATTTCCAGTATAACTACTTAATACAACATCTGTGAATAGATTCTGTACTTAATTCCAAATTTGTGGTCTTGATTTAGTTTGAAATGAAAATGGATAGAAGTTGTATCTAGCGAATTGTGCATAAAATGTTGGCAATTCACTAATTTCATTTGAAAAGCCAGGAGGTGATAACTGAAAATTCTTAGGAACCTGTATCAGCAGCCAGAAATGCTGACAGTTAATTATGTTTCAAGGAAAAACTATTTATTCTTATTCTAGTAGTCACATGTAATGATTACACAGACCAATTATTATTTTTTTTTCTATGCATAGGAGTTAGGGGTGTTGAAACTATAGGATGTAACACTTAATATTTTAAATATCTAAGCAAGTACAAATTGAAAACTAACAGTCTAATTTCATGTGCACAATGCATAATAATCCATTAAAAATGTGATAACAGATAAGCAAAACATTTTGTGATTCTATGCCTTTTTCACAGTTGAAAGGTGGTGAGAGAATACATTTTCTTTCCTTTTTTTGAGAATACATTTTCTTAAACATAGATTTAAATCTCAGTATGGCATCATGCTGAACCACACTGCAGTATTTCATTGTGCACTGATATGACTGGTGCTTCAATTACATTAGCTGCACAGAGAAAAAGTCTGAAAATGGCAAGTGAGACATCTGAAAGCTTGTTGAAAGCATCAATCATAAACTTACTGATACATCTTCATCCTCACAGAGGTCTAACTGTGCATTGATAGCAGAATCAGCCAATTCTGGAAAATGTTTAAAGAATTTCGGAATAAACTGGGCTGCTAATCTTTTTTCCTTTGTACCACCTTTCACACCATCTAGTATCACTTGATAGGCATCTTTATGCTGAAAGAAAGAATAAAGCAGAAAAACAATTTTTAAGAATGGGAAGCTAAACAAATTTGTTTGAGTCTGCTATAAATTAGAAAAGTTTTACATAGGCTAAAAAGTAGGGCTTATTTTTGGAGTTTTACTGCTTAAATTGGACACCTATCTTCCTACCATCTTCTCCCCTGCCCCCCAAGCATTATTTGTCAATTGGGGAAGAGAGAAGGACGACTTGAATTTTAAATGGAGAAAGCAAGTAAGTTTGTTGACACACCGCTTCTTTCATACTAGTGATTTCTGACCCTGACCTTGTGACCGTATTATGGTTTAAATATAATGAATGTCATAGAATTCTCAAAGAATTGTGTTACATTTACTTAATCATATTCATCTGATTGCAGTTAGCAATGATGAAGGTGGAGAGAATACCATCTTAAAATTAAGCAGTAACAGGAAGCTTAGGAAACTTTTTTAGTTTCATTTATTTTACAATACAAAATGACAATTCATTCTAGATAGTCAACCTTGGATTAAGATAGAGTCTAATGTCACATATTTAACTTTATATTAGAATAATACATTCAAAACTCATTGGTTTCCTTTTACTTATTTATGAGAAAGAGAGAAAGTGTGCATACGCACGTAAGTGCACACACGCATGCACACTGGAGGTGGGCAAGAGGGAGAGGGAGTCTCCAGCAGACTCCATGCTCAGTGCAGAGCCCAGCAAGGGGCTTGACCTCACAATCCTGAAATCACGACCTGAGCTGAAATCAAGAGTTCGATGCTTAATCGAGTGAGTCACCTGGAGTGGATACCACTCATTTGTTTCCTTTCAAAAAAAAAAAAAACCTTCAAAAGTGCTTCTCTCAGATCCTCATGATGTGAAGAGTCAACGAGTTCCCAATCCCTCTTACACTCTTACCACCAAACTAGTCCTTTTCTTTCTTTTTTAAAAAAAATATTTTACTTATTTGTTCATGAGACACAGAAAGAGAGGCAGAGACACAGGCAGAGGGAGAAGCAGGCTCCTCACAGCCTGATGCATGACTCGATCCCAGGACCCTGGGGTCACGGCCTCAGCCGCAGGTTGACGCTCCACCAATGAGCCATCCAGGCGCCCAAAACTAGTCGTTTTCTTAAATGACAATGAGCAGGCTGGCAAATAATAAATCCTGAGATTATAGATATATTTTCTGTTTGGACATATGGCTAAAACTTCTAATTACTGAAATGCATTAAACATTATATTATATTATATATATTATAATATATATATATAATATATATAATATAATATATATTATATATATTATATTAAACATTATAATAATACCATTAAACATTATAATAATACCAAATGTGCACTTAGTGTTTTTACTCTGTTCAACACAATGTTCTAACTGCTTTGGATGTGCTTTAGATACTTCATGCCACCAAAAGGAAAATAACCAATAGAAATCCAATGGATTATGGAATTGCCCAAACTTTAGTTTTGTAGTAACTTTTCTCATGGACAATACTATGTTAATGGAAAAAAGTAAAGCAAAATGCGAAGTTATTTAGGTACAGTAGGATCATAATTAAGGACTTCACTATCAAAAATAGTGTTCTAGTATCAAAAGGCTATGGTCACAATGAGACCTTTTAAAGGCATAGGTTTTAATATGTTCTGCAAAAATATTAGATTAAAAGTTCAAATACTATCAACCTATCTAAAAAACATAAATTCTAAAAATTAGTTCTAAAAAACTAAAATTCAACCGATTGATGACTCCTTTTAATATCTTAAACATAACTCCAACTCCTAAATAAGAAAAATTTCTCTGAATTAATTTGCTTCTTCATGAAATGCAGACACAAAATCAGTCTTCAGGAGTTACTACTTCAAAAGTATATTATGTGCTTTTTAATGCAAAGGTTTGAAAAATTATGGCTAACTTCTCTACCACTGTACATTCTGTGGTTTCCTCAATCTCCCAGAGAGACTTCATAAAATCGCAGTTTTAAACAGTTTTGATGTCCTTACTTTTTGCAGGGTATCAAATCCAATTTCCTTTAAATCAAATAAAGCTTTACTTATAAAGCCTTTTGAAGAAATTCCTTACGTTGTCTAAAATTAAATGAAGAATCCTTACTTCGAACAATTCATTCTCTTGCTAAGAAAAAAAAAATCTGAATAGAATAAAAAGAAATCATTAGCAACATGTATTCAAAGCCTACTGGGACTGAGTAATGCCTTGTATACATGCCTCACAGAAATCCTGTGATTTAGGTGTTACTACTCTCCCTAGATTTTGCATGAGAAAACCAAAGCTCAGAAAGTGAAATAATTTGTCTGAGCTAGCTACATCGCTAGTCAAGTAGCAGATCCAGACCTGAACATAGTTCTGATGGGCTCCAATCAAGACCTTTTCCCAGTACCAAGCTTCTTTAAGTTATGAGATCTCTGTTAACAACAGAAGAGAGGAAGAAAGAGGAAGATCCTTGCCAGATCAAGGACATAAAAGGTAAAATCTGGGTCCTAAATACAGCCTCCATACGGGCATGTACACTGACATACAGCATCCCAAACACAGCAAGTGCTTTGAAAAGTTAAGCATTTTAACATATTCAAACCAGAAATCAAAGTTTCTACCACTGGTAGGCATCAGTTTTATCAAATAATTTCTATAAATGTTACGAATAGACTTCAACTGATTACCCTTTATAGAATGCAAAATAAAATGCTCTTCTTTGCCAGTTCTTGTCTTCAACTGTAGCGTAGTGACAAGACTTTTTACAAAATCTCCCTAAACTTATTACTTACAGTTTTCAAAGCAGGAAACAAAATATAGGGGAGATCTTCAGTGATCACAGTGATTTAGTGACAGGCAGACTGTAACCATAATAAAGTGCCCCAAATACCACATGGTACTGCTTATTATTTTCTCCTACAACAGTATATTTCAGCTAGATAGATTTGTGATCCTAATAAGTTTTAGTTGTAAATATTTTCATGCATCCTGAAACTACATATTTGTGTGTGTTTTTAACAGCAAATTTACAAAGCAAACTCTAAAGAAATCACTAAAATATTTTCAAGTAAAAAGCTACGGTAAGATCCACGTTCAGCAGATTTCTACAATAAAAAAATTTGTGACAGGGATTGTCAAAACACAACCAATATATTTAAGTGATCAGTGACATGCCAGGTAAAGCCATGTTTGAGACCAGGATGCAGCTTCTAAGAAATAAACAACTGTTTTCTCTATTAAGATTTATTTATTTGAGGGGGGAGGGGGCACGCTCGTGAGCTGGAGTGGGAGGAGCAGGAGGAGAGGGAGACTCTCAAGCAGACTCTGCCCAGCAGAGTGCTGCAAGGGCCTGGATCTCACAACCTGAAGACCATGACCTGAGCCGAAACCAAGAGCTGGCTGCTTAACCAACTGCACCACCAGGCGCCCCTAAACAATTATTTCAGAGAAGGAACAATGTAGTTTCAACATATTTCTCAAGTATCACATAAAAAGAAAACAGATAACGCAAGCTTTATTTACTACTTTCTTAACTCAATAAACCTAGTTTGTATGTAATGTGGCTGACATACAGATGTACAACATAGTGATCGGACAGTCCTACATATTACTCAGTGCTCGCTACAATTAAGTGTAGTTGCCATCTGTCACCATCCAATATTATTACATTATTGACAACAACACTTTTACTTATTTTTCAGAGATTACCAACTTGGCTGGTCTGTGATTTTAGCTAACCATGCAAAAAAAGGCACCAAGAGTGCTATTTCATGAACTTATAGAAGTCCATCAAGCCTACAGTCTTCCGTGAAGAGCCAGTATACTCCCAGGTAAGAGAACAAAGGAGAATTTGGGAGTTCAGGCATTACTGAGCTTAGCTCAGCCTAACTGCCCCAGTCCCTTCACAGGGGTTTGGCTCTTTTCTTTTTTTAACTTAAAAAAAAATTTAACTGCATAATACAAAACTAAATATATCTAAATTTAAAAATTAAATAAATTCACAAAAATTAGAAACAAATGTAAATAGTGGACCACAGCTTGCTCTATTATGGCCATTTGGGTGCTCTAGGCAGAGTACAGTGGGAAGGGGGTTGGGGAGTAAAGGAACACACAGCGGAGGAAGGAAAACTGAGGAAACAGAAGCAGAACCCAAGTAGGGGGAAGGGGAGCTGAACGGTAGGTGGAAAATAGGAGCTACAGGAGGGAAGACGACAGGGAGACTGGAAGGTTTTGAGGCACTGTATTATGCTTCAGTTAGAATTTATCACTTGATGTTTGCTTATTAGAAAACACACTCATGCTTTAAATATATGATGTGAGCGTATAAAGTTCTCATCTTCATTTACATTATGTACACACAGTAATTACATTGATGTAGGATTTATTATATAGCACATTACATTAGTTGTGTAATTATTAACTTTATTATTAATATAATTATACTTCCTCTTTCTCTGAATGTACTTCTACTTTAAAGAAAAAAATGTCTACTGAAAAACAAGGCACAGTGTGAGGAGAGAGACAAAAAATAAGTCTTAACCTCAAGACTTTATAATTTAGTAAGGGGATAAGAAAAGTCCTCAGGGAAATAAAATACAAGTCTCAAGTATTATAAATGAATTCACAGCGCCAAGGAGGTTCATCCAGAGAAAGATCTGATCTGTTTGAGGAAAATTTGCCGATAAACCTCGGAGAACTTGTGTTTTTCCTAATATATTCCAAAAGCATTATTCTCAAAGGAGTATTGACAGTAGCGAAGAGGGCACTCCCTTCATGGCAGCAGCACGAGCAACTTGGTACTTAGCTCTTTGACAAAGGATAAAAATAAACATTAGAAGTTCTAGACTAAAAATTCAAATATGGTCTCCGAAATGTTCAGATAGGTACCTGCCAAGAAATGACCCTTGACTGTAAACCTTGTAAGTTAAATGAAAATCAGGGTTTGGTACACTAAGAATGTAAACTCTCATTAAAAAATCATCAGGGGCGTTCCTTCCATTAAGTTGGCTCTTGCTTTTAGTTAAAATTCACATGCAATATCCTGAAACCCACTATCTTTTTCAATATGCGTTTTAGGATTTTTCTCTAAAAAAGGAAAAGTTATTCCACAATAGGGCAGAATTAGTAGCCACTACAATTTGGCCAGCTTCAGTCCTCGCAGAATTCACTGTCTGAGGCTGACAAGTCCCTGCACTTCATTACGCACAGGTCTTTTCGTCTCAAACAGTTGCCTGACAGCTGTCATTGCAGTGTCGTGAAGGTGCCGATCTAACATCCTGCTAAGGAATCGTGCTAAAATTTTAGCAACTAGCACAGTGTTTAGCACGCGGTAGGCGCTCAAAGAATGTACTGAATAAATGAAACCGTGGGTCTTCACTGAAGCCTGAATGAAAAAGACCCTCTTCGTTTTTTTTTTTTTTTTTTTACAAACATGTCTCTTAAACGCTCTTTCCAAATTGAAAGCAGATTTATGCCTTGAAAAAGACGTTTCTTGAACGTCTTGAGGGAGAACTCTCACTCTTACCTGGTATTTAAGATTAAAGATGACACTAAAAGGAAAACGTCAGCCACTCTCAAGTATTCAGGACGGATCTGTGAAATTCTAGTTTGGATTCTGTTTGCCCTAAGACTCTAAGTAGGTGGCTGTCAACTTTTTTTTACTATACAGCACAAAGTGAGGGCGCAGGTATGGGACATGACCATGTTTACTGCTTCTAGTTTCCCTAAAAAATTCCTGACGTACGTCTTTGGGAGGCATATCCACAAACTGAGAATCACTGTTCTAGCTTCTACCTATCTCCTCAGCTGATCCGCGGTAAAGTCAATTTCAGGAATAATTTGCCACAATCTTCCTCAACTCTATCACGATGAAGGAGAATACCTTCACTACTAAATCTTGCTAGGGACAACAACGACAAGATCAAAATATGACTGATGATGGGTTTTCTAACCTTGTCTTACTGGGCCGAAAATTCCTCCCTGGGGGCTGACCTACACTCACCTGTCCTACATCCTACAACACGCCCTCGGTACATTTCTCACTGACGTCTTCAAACTTCCCTAACAGATGGAAATATACAGGGGAGGAAAGTAGCCTGGTACTTTACGCTGGTGAATCTGCAACTCTGGGGGAAGCTTAAGGAAGGCCCCGACATCCCAATTCCGGTGGTGGTGTTTGGCTCAAAAAGAATTTACCTGAATTACGCGTGTCCAGAAAAAGGGGGCCGGGAGGGCCGGGCCAACGACAGGACCTGCCACTTCCCACTCGGCCGACAGAGGAGCAGGGGAATCACACGGGGTTCTAAGCACCGAGAAGACGCGGCCTAAGATCTCTAACAACACTGATCAGCCGCGCTTCTGGGGGAGCCGCTTCTTCTCCACCAAAACACGCCCCCCTCCCAACTCCGTAAGTTCAGTGGACTGGGGTCCCTGAAAACTCGCAAAGGAGCCCAAGTTTGAGCCCACGCTCAAACTGTGTCTTGAGGACACACTGCGGGGGGCTCCTGCGGCGGTTGTTTACAGCTGCCTGTCCCCCCCTGCCCCACCGGTCTGTCTCCTGCACAACACTTTCGGGAGGGGGGGCGCCCATCCTTCTTATTTATCACTTCCCGGGCGTAAGGGAGGCACCCATCCTTCTTATTCACCACCTTCCGGGGGGCACCCATCCTCGTTCACCACTTCCTGGGGGGCACCCATCCTTCTTATTTATCACTTTCCAGGGGGAAGGGGGGCACCCATCTTTCTTATTACTTCCTGGGGGAGCACCCATCCTTCCTATTCACCACCTTCCGGGGGACACCCACCCTCGTTCACCACTTCCCGGGGGGGCACCCATCTTCCGCACCCTCCTCACTCACCCCTTCCCGGGGGGGCCCCCCAGCACCCATCCCCCATCCCCCCCCAGGGCCCGACCCAGGGGCGCCCGGGGAACTCTCCAGGCCTCAGCCCGCGCCCCGCTCCCGCTTCTCCCAACCCGCGCAGGGCCGCTGTTGCTTCGCCGTGTCGCGGCCCGAGAGCTCCCGGTTGGCTGGCCAAGGGCGGGGCTGCGCGGGGAGCAGCGGGGGGCGCGGCGGGGGGCGGGAGCGGGGGCCGGGCCTGGGGGCGCCGCCGGAGGCCGCGGGCGCCGGGCCCTGCAGGCCGCGGGGACCCACCTGGCCCACTTGCTCCGTGGCGTCGGCCAGGATGCCGTAGTTGCGGTAAAGCTCCTCCACGCTCGGCATGCTGAGCGCCAAGCCCGGGCCCGTCGCGCTGTCGTCGCGCTCGCCGCCGCCGCCGCCGTCCGAGCCCGCGACCCGCACCCTCACACCTCCCGCCGCCGCCAGGGCCGCCGCCGGTCACCGCGCTCAGCCCGGCCCCGCCCCCCACGTCTGCGGAGCGCGCGGCGCGCAGGGAGCGGCCTCCACGGGCGGACGGCGCGCCGCCGGGGCCGCGAGCGCCCCCTGCCGCCCGGCGGTGCAAAGGGCGGCGGCGGCTCCAGCCGCGCGGGCTCCTGGGAGCGGGGAGCGGGGAGCGGGGAGCGGGGGGCGGGGCTCCCGGCGGCGCGGAGGGCGACCCCGGGATGCAAGTCGGCTCGTGGTCCACGAAGGCGGCTGGGACGGTTCCAGCGGGGAGCCGCAGAGGGCGAGCCAGCTCACTGTGTGCAGAGCACGCTCCCGCAGTGGTCAGCAAACACTTGGGCTCACACGAGGATCGTCACCGCGGGGGCGCCCCGGGGGCGCTCAGCGGCGGAGCATCGGCCCAACGCTCAGGGCGTGACCCCGGGTCCAGGGATCGAGTCCCGCCTCGAGTGCTCCCTCCTCTGCCTGGGTCTGTGCCTCTGTGTCTCTCACGAATAAATAAATAAAATCTGCTAAAAAAAGAATATTAAAATAAGTAAATAATAAATATGAAATATGAAATATAAAGAAATAAACAAACTAATAATAAATGGATATAAAATATAATAAATAAATAAATAAATAAATAAATAAATAAAATAAATATAAAAAGGGCGCACAAGGAGGAATTGCTGAGGTTTGGCTCGGTTTTGTTTCTGACAGATGTGCTTAGAGACGTGGGCTGCCGAGGGCCCGGCTCTCTCTGTCCCCTGAGCCTGGGTCCCTTTGGAGGACTCCAAACTCCCTTTGGAGGACTCCAATGCCGGTGGCCGGAGATGCCAAGCCTGCTGCTGAAGGCGTGCTGAGCAAGTCTGGCTCCCCTGGGGCCGCAGGGAGGAGGTGGGGACCTGGGGACCGACCTGCATCCCGAGCTGCTGCGGGAGCCAGGGGGCGGGCCCTGCGGCTGGGAGGTGAAGGGCCATCCAGAGGCCCACCCCAGGGACCTTCTGCCTGAGAGTGACAAAGCCCCGTGACAAGGGTCAAGGGCAGCAGGGACAAGGCGGTGATGGAGGACAGTGAATCAGCCCCTCCTGGAGGTCCACACGGCGGCCCAGGCCTGAGACCTGGTTTCTATCAATGTCTGGAGTGGGGCCCGGTGGAGAGAGAGAGAGAGCGCGCGCGCCCCGTGCAGGCGGGGGAGGAGCACAGGGAGCCTGACTCAGTCTCCCTCCAGGACCTCAGGATCGCCACCTGAACAGAGGGCAGCCGCTGAACCCCGGAGCCACCCAGGCGCCCCCAAGCCCTTCTTGGGTACTAATGTCCCCTCTCCTGGCTCCCCTAGTGCCCGGGAGGGCTCAGAGACGCCTTCCAAAGCTAGGGATGCGGGGCAGAGGGGCAGGACAGGAAGGAGGTCCCAGCTGGAGCAGAGACCTGATTGCAAATCAAATTTGGCCTGAGGGTTCACACGTTGGCATGGGCAGTTTCATTTCTGAGCTGAGGACTGTCTTTTTCTAAAAATTCTATTTATTTATTCATGATAGACATAGAGAGACAAGCAGAGGGAGAGCAGGCTCCTGGCGGGGAGCTGGATGAGGGACTCGATCCGGGACCAGGGGTCACCCTGAGCCCAAGGTGGACGCTCCATCGCTGAGCCCTGGAGCCTCTCCTTCAAACCTAATCTTCCCTGACTTTGCAGGTAGCTTTATTGAGCAGCACGCCCTGCGTCCTCGGTGTCTGTCTGTCCGTGAGCATGGGCATCGGGCCGCTGAAGTTCTCACTCCTCGCGGACTCTCTTCTGGAGAAGCCTTACACCATTTTTTTTCTTTTTAAGAATTTTTATTTATTTTTGATATCACACACGGAGAGAGAGAGAGAGAGAGAGAGAGAGAGAGAGAGAGGCAGAGACATAGGCAGAGGGAGAAGCAGGCTCCATGCCCGGGTCTCCAGGATCGCGCCCTGGGCCAAAGGCAGGCGCTAAACCGCTGCGCCACCCAGGGATCCCCGCCTTACACCATTTACAGCTCGCTCCATCTCCGGCTACTCACGGGAGCCAAGGCCCGGGCTGGGCCGGGGGGTGGGGGTGGGAGGTGGGGAGGTGGGGGGTGGGTACTAATGACTCGTCTCATAATAACCAAGCTGTGCTTAGCCAGGACCAGCTCCGGCAGGCTACCGAGCGGATTCATAGAGCTCCGTGGGCAGGAACCCCCGTGCCACCTCCAGTCCAGACGGACTGCGACCCGGAGGGATGCACGCAGGTGCCCCCCCCAACCCCAGCCGCCCCGGGGCTGCGCTCTCCATTAGGGAAGCACAGGGTCTCCTGGCCCTCCCCAGTGTGCACCCGCCGCCTCTCACCCCTGCCCCAGCCCCGTCCCCCTGCTTCTCACCCCTGCCCCGGCCCCATCCCGCCGCCTCTCACCCCTGCCCCAGCCCCGTCCATCCCACTACATCCAATCAAGCACAAGTCCCAAGTCTGCTCCCGAATCTGTCACACATTTGTCTCTTCGTCACCCTTCCTTCTACCCCAGGTCAGGCCCCATCGCCTCAGGGTTGCGTGGTGGTCACAGTTCTTTAAAGATTTCCTTGTGGGGCGCCTGGGGGGCTCTGGGTGAAGCGTTGCCCTCGGTTTGGGTCATGATCCCGGGGTCCTGGGATCTCCCAGGAGCTGCATCTCCATCCCCCCCAACCCCCACACCTGGCTCATGCTTGCTCTTGCTACCTCTCTCTCTCTCTCTCTCTCTCTCTCTCAAATGAACGGTCTCAATAAAAAAAGCTTCCCTGTTTCCAGTCTCAGCTGACTCTACTTTTCATAATTTTGACTTTTTCCTTTAATTAAAGTAGTATTAAGAATAGGGTACTGTCCTAATACATTCAAATAATACAAAATATTTCCCATTAAAACGAAAAGTTCATCTTCATATCTCTCTTCTCTAGAGAGAACTATGGCCACCAGTAGGGTTTATATTTTTATAGGCCTTTATATGCAATATATAGTTTTAAATAAATATAAGTAAACAGTAGCACATTGCACATTTTGTTCTGTGCCTGGTTTTGGTTACTTAGCATGTGTTTTGTAGATCTCCCCATGACAGTAGTGCCTACTATTGAGGTATCACAGTTTATTTATCTGTTTCTTTAGGGGCATATGGGTTGCTTCCCATTTTTCATTACCACAAAGTCTGAGAAATGGGTGACTTTTAGGGGCAGCCTGGGTGGCTCCGCAGTTTAGCGCCGCCTTCAGCCCAGGGCGTGACCCTGGAGTCCCGGGATCGAGTCCCACTTCGGGCTCCCTGCGTGGAGCCTGCTTCTCCCTCTGCCTGTGTCTCCACCTCTCTCCTTCTCTGTGTCTCTCCTGAATAAATAAATAAAATCTTTTTAAAAAAATGGGTGACTTTTATTTCCTTCTTTGTGCTTTTCTATCTTGCCCGGTTTTTCCAAAATGAGTTCCATAATTTTACGTATATCCTCTTTCTTTGTCGCTGGACCTGTGAGTAGGTTCAGAGGTCATTTTATAGAACTCCCTCTCTCTCGTTACAAAGGCAAAATCAAGTCCCAGAAAAGAGACTCGGATCGGCTCAGCTTGGGTCACATGCGGGCTTGGGTCCAATGAGTTAAGGCCGAGAAGGCAACATCCTACAGAGGAAACAGCCTCCAGGGCCCATGGGTGCAGACAGGGGAGGCCAGGACTGTTCCCAGGGAAGGGCGGGTGAGGAGGGTGCTGCTCTCTTTTGGGGGGAACTGCGAGGGCATCCTCTGCCAATGGGAGCGTTTAAAGGGCATCTGGATTCCATTCCACCAAGCTGAGTGCTTGAGTAGAGGCTGGGTGTTGTGCCCTGGCACCCACAACTGTTTACTGAGGACCTCCTACGAGCCGGGTACTGCTTCGGAGTGCAACCGGGCCGAGCGGGCATGATGCTTCCCTTCTGGTAGAGGGCGGGCGGTGATAGACTAAATACTCAGACAAAATGTATTTGCTTTACTGCAAAGCAATAATGTCTCAACATTTAGTACCATCAGCCAAGGGAAAGTTTACATGGGCTGGCACTGTGTCATGTCACCCATGACATAGTCCGCAATGAGCCCTACGGGGCGCAAAGAGGCCTGGACAGTTGTCTGATTTACCAGGTTCCCCAGAAATTTGCGGTGAACATCTTTTCCCGTTTATTGTGCTTCTACAACACTCAATTCTTTCCAGCCTGCATTGCAGCTGTTTGTATACACCGCCACTAGATAATAAGAGTTGGGACTATTTATTATCGGGCAATAAATGTTAAATAAATGAAGGAATGAACTAAGGAATAAAACAAATTCAAGCTTTTCCGACCAGTTTATTACAGTATGGCAAGTGCTTCTACAGATCCCTGGGCAGTAGGAAGTTTGTACTCTGTTTTAATTTTTATTATTTTATTTTATTTTTAGGCAAACCATTCCCTCTTTCTCCTTCCCTCCCCTTCCCTCACCTACCTACCAACCAGTGGCATTTGACCTTGTCAATTGCGACACGTCCAGGGCCATGACTACCTTTGAATCTATTTATTTTGTAATTTTGAGATTGGGTTTAATTCTCTCTTAAATATATGTTGAGAGGCTTTTTTTTTTTTTTTTTTTTTTTATATGTTGAGAGGCTTAAGGGACCACCTCCCTCCCCTGCCATTACTTTATATGCCCTGTACTTTGGATCAGTCTTGAGAACCTACATTCTGAGAGCTTTTGCTTTATTTATTTATTTATTTATTTATTTATTTATTTATTTTTATTATTTTTTTATTTTTATAAATTTATTTTTTATTGGTGTTCAATTTGCCGACATATAAAATAATCCAATTCCTGTCTTCCAAGGAGGCCTTTTTCATTCTAGCAAAAGAAAAGATCATGGTTCCCTAGAGATACCAGAGAAAGGTTAAGGGCTGGCTGGGCCTTAACTGAACTAATGATCGCCATTGAGTGTTACTGTGTGCCTAATGCACACGCGCTGCAGCAAGAGCCAGGCCTGCGTCTGCCTGGTTTCGTCCTAAACGCTGTGTGGCACCTTAACCTATGACGACCCTGCCCAAGGCCGCTTCTAGCACCGTCCCCATTTAAGAGATGGAGAAATCAAGGCGCCCGGTGGCTCAATTGTTAGGCATCTGCCCCCGGCTCAGGTCATGATCTCAGGGTCCTGGGATCGGGCCCCTTCTCCCTCTCCCTCCGTCCTCCTGCCAATTTGTGTGCACGCTCTTTCTCAAATAAATAAAGTCTTAAAAAAAAAACAAAACAGAGAGCGATGGAGAAACCAAGGCACAGAGAGGTTAAATACCTGCCCAGGATCACTCAGCTGGCAAGTCGCAGTTGTGGGGTTCACACCCAGGCTTTCTGGCTCTGAAGGCTGTGCCCCTGACCACTACACCCTCTGCCTCTTGGTTAAATGTGTTTATTTCTTAGACATGTTAAGCCGTGCCTAGAGTCTTGCGGTTCTCTGTCAAGGCACATCCTCCTCATCCAACTCGGGTCCGGTCAGGGGAGGCTGACGTGCTGCTGATCGTAAGCAGGTCAGGCCGTGGAGGAGATTAAGTGGAGCAGTGGATGGTCGTGCCAGGCCCACGGTACGGGCCGGGCTACGTGAGCTCCCTTCCCTTGTACCGTTTTAAGATCCTCTTCATTTGTGTTTCGAGAGCGAATGGTCTTTGGTTACTACTCCACGTTGGTCTCCGGAGGTACCCGCACATGTTCTGGGGGCTCGGAAGCCGACACACGTCATTTCGGGGGCCACCATTCAATCCACTGCATGGGGTTGAGAACAGGTGCTTGGGAGCCAGCCCTGATTCTGGCCGTGCTGCATCCTCCGTGGGAAGAGACCCTTCAAGGGAGGGTCGATGAAAGGGTCTTCGTCCTGCAAATCAAAGGCGAGGGATTCCTCTCGTCTCCCTCCCAGTGTCGAGAAGATGACAACCAAAGCCAACTTCCTTTCCCTGAAACTGCAGTAAGCTTGCATGCATCAGAGTTCTCCAGAGAAACGGGAGCAACAGAATGTGCACCCACACGTGTGTTATAAGGAAGTGGCTCACGCGCTTCCGGAGCCTGGCCCGGCCAGCTCAGAGGTCTTGCCTGCACGTGGACACTCAGGACATCGCAGTCCAGCCCACGGCAGTCTGCAGGGGAATTTTTTTCTTACTTGAGGTCGGATTTTTTTTTTTCTGGTTCTGTTCAAGCCTTTAACTGATTATACGAGGCCCACCTACATGGCAGAGGGCCATCTGCCTTATTCTGCTGATTAAAATGTTAATCCCATTGGAAAACCCCCTTGTAGATACACCAAAAAGGAAGTTTGAGAAAATATGTGGGCATCCCTTGGCCCCGTCAGGTTGACATGTGAAATTAACCGTCACAGGGCTTGATTTACCACTTGGTCCTGCAAACATCGGTTGGGGACCCATTGGGTCACAAAGCCCAGGAAAGGTCTTTGTTTGCGGTTTATACAGGGCAGTGTGTTTCATAAATATAGTCTCAGACCAGTTTCTTAATCACTAACCAAGAGTGAGAGGACAGCCAAAGGCAAAGTTGAATTGTTTAGCTCCCGACGCGCAATCTATGGAGGGTCAGCTCACTTGCCCCCACTGCCTGCCACCTGAGGAGCGCAGCAGGCCCACAGGTTACCCAAGGGGGTCCCTGCTCCTGAAAAGCAGTAGAGGGAGACTCCGCAAGAGGTTACCAAAACTGGATTGGAACCCTGACCCAGGAGGCCGATCACACTTTGACCCCTGTGAGTTTCAGTAAGTCACTAAACTGTTCCAAACCTCAGGGTCCCCACCTTGAAATGGGAATAAGAATTATTCCACAGCGGAGGGTTGCTTTAAGGTGAAAATGAGAGCATGTTCCCTAGAGCCTGGCACATAGTGATGGCCTAATAATAATAATAATAATAACGACAACTGGTACCACGCTTTGACATGCCCCCAGGCATCCCCACTTACAGATAATACGACTGAGGCTGGAGTAAGACCAGGGCAAGGCCAATGCCAGGAGTGTCTATTCTTAAAGCTTCTTTGCCAAGCAGCCAGTTCATCTTACTCCCTCGGCCTCTTTTCTCTATCTTCAGGTAAGAGTAATTCCCACATGAATGTGTTGTGAGGATTGAAAGGATGTCAAGTACTTTGGGGATGAGCAACTTGTTTTATTTTAAGGAATTTCGGCCTGTGCTTCAGTTATCAACAGCTGACATTACTTACTTCGTTTTTTTGAAAAAGCCTTGCAGTTGAACACCGTGTTTTGCAAAGTGCTAAAAGCTCTGGAAATTTGCTCTTGATTTCTTAAATAAGGAGTTTGTAAAACTCAAACAATTGAGAATCCCTCCCTAAGCTAAAGAAAGTTCGCTTTGTCTCAAGTGGGGCACCTTCTGCAGAAGGTCTTTGTTTGCGGTTTATACAGGGCAAAGTGTTTCATAAATATAGTCTCTCTCTTTTTTTTTGTATTTAAGATTTTTTTTTCATTTGAGCATAGTTGACACATGAGGTTAAATTAGCCTCAGGTGTACAACACAGTAATTCAACGTCTCTCTACGTCATGCAGTTGCCACATGCGCAGTCCCCACCTGTCACCCTACGATGCTCTCACCGTATCATGGACTATACTCCCCATGCCGTACCCTTTACTCCCATGACTTATTCATGCCATAGCTGGAAGCCTGTATGTCCCGCTCCCTTTCACCCATTTTGCTCATCCCCCATCCCTCCTCTTTGGCAATCATCACTTTGCTCTCTGGACTTACAGGTCTGATTCTGCCTTTTGTTTATTCGTTTGTTTTGTTTTTTTAGGTTTCACATATTAACGAAATCACATAGTATTTGCCTTTCCCTGTCTGACTTATTTCACAAAGTACAATACACTCCGGCGCCATCCGCGGTGTCACAAGTGGCAAGATCTCATCCTTTTTCACGGCCGAGTAATATTCCATTGCTTATAGACGGTCACTTAGGTTGCTTCCATACCTTGGCCACTGTAAATAATGCTGCAGTAAACATGACGGTGCATATATCTTTTAGAGGTAGTGTTTGCATTTCCTCTTAGAGTTAGTGTCTTCAGGGAGTCCAGGTGGCTCAGCGGTTTAGCGTCGCCTTCACCCCAGGGCCTGATCCTGGAGTCCCGGGGTTGAGTCCCATGTCGGGCTCCCTGCACGGAGCCTGCTTCTCCCTCTGCCTGTGTCTCTGCCTCTCTCTCTCTCTCTCTCTCTCTGTGTCTCTCATGAATAAATAAATAAATATCTTTAAAAAAAAAAGAAACAGAGTTAGTGTCTTCATTTTAACTGCAAACACAGTTAGTATTTACTGTAAATACCCAGTAGCAGAATTATTGGATCATATGGCATTTTACTCTTGATCATCAGGACACTTTTGTGAATGAACAGTGATCAAGGCACCGTGGAGCCTGGGGCTGTTCCCACCTTCCTAGCTTGGATTGCTTGTTTGCTGGGGGGTGGGGGGAAGCAGTTCTCAGAGGGTGGAGAGCATGTGCGAGAGGGAGGGACAGTCGCTGAGATGACGCAGCATCTGCTGCCCATGATTATGGTAATGACAATTCCAAAAGTGACACTTCGCACCTCAAGTATTTTCTCTATACCTTGTGCTAAGTTTTTTTTTTTTTTAAGATTTTATTTATTTATTGAGAGAGACACAAAGAGAGAGAGAGAGAGAGAGGCAGAGACACGGGCAGAGGGAGAAGCAGGCTCCATGCAGGGAGCCCGACGTGGGACTCGATCCCGGGTCTCCAGGATCACGCCCTGGGCTGAAGGTGGCACTGAGCCACCCGGGCTGCCCCTGTGCTAAGTGTTTTCAATGCAGGATCTCCCCTTTCCCCCTCCTGGTTTGTAAAGTACATGCTTAATTTTGTGCCGTATCAAAGGAGGCAGGAGGTGACATGAACTTCCAGGCTTATTCAGCTTGATTGCAGACAGAGGTGGGATTTGAACTCAGATCCACCTGACTGCAGAGCCTGAGCTCTTAGATTCTGCAGTTTTGTGTCTTCTCCATTTTTTTTTTTTTTTTTGCCATGGCAGAACTGAAGCCAATGGAAAAAAACTCTTCCCCCCATTTGCTTCCCCCCCAGGGAGGATGAGCAGATGCTGTGCTTCTCTACTCCCTGCATGCTCTCCATTCATTAAGCAGAACAGGCCTACTGTGTGCAAAGAGATGAAGGGAGCTAAACAACATGCAAACTAAAAAGACAAAACAATTGCCATAGACTGTGGCGGGTGCTGTGATACAGAAGGACACGGGTGCGTACGGTGCAGGGGGTAGGGAGTCCCAGACCTCTGGATGAGGGGCGCCTGGGGGGCTCAGCGGTGGAGCCTCAGCCTTCAGCCCAGGGCGTGACCCCGGGGTCCCGAGATCGAGTCCCGCATCGGGCTCCCCGCATGGAGCCTGCTTCTCCCTCTGCCTGGGTCTCTGCCTCTCTCTGTGTGTCTCTCATGAATAGATAAATAACATCTTAAAAACAAAATGAAACAAAAAGGCCTACAGGAGAAGGAGCCAGTCCTTTGGAGAGTGGTCCAGAAGGGGGGGCTACTCGCACGTGCTAGCTCACTTACCTTTCAGTGTCTCCCGCTCTTCAGCATAACTGGGGATAACTAGTAAAAGCAGGATCGTGAGAATTCCATGAGCTCGGGTGAAAGGCGTGCATTGTGGTCGGCAGCTGCTGAGCGCCTGGTGTCCGCCGTCCCGGCAGCGGCAGTGGTGCGAGCTGCTGAGTTCCCAGGGGCTTGTCTTCACCTGACGACCCTCCCTCTGGGCCTCTGCTCCCTCGGGGGCGCGGCACAAGCCGTTTCCATCCCTCTCGGTGTCAAGTCCCGTCCTGAGACTCAGCCCTTGGCCGCTTTCACCAAAACAACCAACCAACTAACTCGCACCTGCAAACAGGGGAGCACTAAACAAAGGCCTGTGAAGAAATGGCAAAAACAACTGCGTTCTGGCGGAGGATGCTAAGTGTTTAAAGGCCCCTTTGCGGGGCGCCGGGGGGGCTCAGCTAGGTAACCCCTTCGGCTCGGGTCATGATGTCAGGGTCCTGGGACGTGGGCTCCCTGCAGGGTGGGAGTCTGCTGCTCTCGGGGCTCCGCGCCCCTCCGCGCCCCTGCTCCTGCTCCGTCTCTCCCTTCCTCTCCCAAATAAGTTTTTAAAAATCTTAAAAAAAAAAAAAAAGACAAAAATTAAAGCTCACTTTACTGAAGACTTGGAGATCCTGTGACGTTAACACTCAGAGCTCCATGGGTTCCTGAGTTTCCCCTTTCCTTCTGTGGCCTCTCTCTTTCTCTCTCTCTCTCACAGAGTAGTTTCTCACCCACCCCGTGCGTAGAGGCTTAGCTCATCTTTGTTGCTTGAGCATGTCACAAACGCGCCTTCTCTGCACCCACAGCACCTTGGGGTGTTTTCCCTAAACTCAGGTGGTGCTGTTACTAGGAAACCTGGCTTCCTTAGGCTTAGGCTTGCGAGGCTGTAGGAACAGATATCTCTGAGAGCTCAGTGGCCTCAAACAAGAAAAGATGGGTTTGTTGTCCATAACATTGTCTTTCAGGGGTTTGTGAGACTTTTTTCGGGGCGGGGGGTGTAGCTGACACACGATGTTATATCAGCATCAGGCGTACAGCGCAGTGAGTCCACATCTCCGGAGTCCGCTGCGCTCGCCGCAAGGGTAGCCACCACCTGTCCCCATGCAACATGACACCACTGACTCGATCCCCGCAGATGTAGGTTTGGGTGACCCTTTAGGGCGGCCACCCTGCATATGGAGGCTCCGAGTCGCACTCTCGGTCTGTTTGCCAGCCTGGAGGAGAGCGCGTGGGAGGGCGCCCTGCCCACTTAATGCTCCCACTCAGGACACTGGTGGCCGCATCTCAGGGGCCGCAGCCAGTGAGATGTTCTACCGAACCAGGAGGAGCAGAGAGCTACAAGCCTCGCTTGTGCCCCAGAGGAGAGGGCAACGGGACATTGGCCAATCGTGGTCATGTCTGCTGAGAAGTCGATCTTGACTTGATGCAGAAAGGGGCTCGTAGGGCAGGCTGGGAATCTAGCACCCGGCCTGCAATCTGGGCCCCTTGCCTCTGGAGGAGGCGCCGCCGCCCGGGAGCCAAACGCCTGTCCAGAGCGTGTGTCCTGAGATTGCCACCACCCGCCACCACCGACGCCCCGTGGAAGCCGGCCGAGGAGCTCCCACTTCATTCGCATCAAGTGTGGTTTTGCTTCACAAATGGAACACAGTGGAGGTGCAATCCTTCGAGTTCCTTTTTGGGGGGAGCATTTCATCTACATCGAACTGAGTATTCAGGGGGCACATTGAAGCGCTTCCATAGCATGTAAAACACAGAAGCTCAATGCATCTTCACTGCGGGGAGTCAACACAAGTTTAGCTTTTGGGAAAAATCTGTCCGCGGCTGAATTTAAGACAAAGGGCCTGGCAAATGCAATCCTTTGGGGCCGGCCTGGCCGGTGGCGGGGCCATCAGGCCTCTGTCACCAGTGCACAGACAAGCCACCCCCCAGCCAAGCCCACTGCACCTGCTGAGTATCACGCAACAAACGGCGCTGAGCGCCAGTGTAACCCACGCTGATGTCAGCCCATGGACCCCCCAGCCTTCCTCCCGGGCGCTGACCTTGCTCGTTGCACCCTGGCTCGTGCGTGTGACCGGCTCTGTTTGAGCCGGCAGGGGCCCGCTGGACACTCGGGCACGGGGCTGGTGCCGCCAGCGTGCGGGGTCGTGTGGTCCCGCCTTGTGGAGGATCGAGCACGGGGAGAGGGGGGCTCTGATGGCGGCCTCCCTGCTGAGCCCCCTGTGGCCCCCAGCCGCCCCCCTGGGGGCCGGAGCCCAGGAGATCAGCAGCAGCAGGACACGCGAAGGGCCCTGGCCCTGCTTGGTGCCCGCGGGCCTGTCCCGGGGGGCCATCGGGGCTGCCCACCGTTCCGTCCCGATGGCTCGGCTGTGCCAAGGCTGGGCGAAAGCAGCCACCGACCACATGCAAGGGATACACGTGGCCGTCTTCCAAGAAGACCGGATTCTCAAAACCACGCGCAGCCCGCTGAGTGTGACTGGTGGCCGCGCTTTCCGGGTCTGTGCTGGCAGGAAAGCACCTACTGGCTTTCCTACCCAGGCGTCCTCACTCCTGGGCACGTCCCTCTGCGGTGACCTCACCCTGGCAGCTCCCGGGGGGGGGGGGGGGGGGGGGGGGGGGGGGGGGGAGGTGCCCTTGATCCTCGGCCTGGCCCTGGAGGATGAGCAAGTTGGCTGCTTGCGTTTTTAGCCTCCCTGAGCTGAGAGGCCGCAACAGAAACGGTGGGGCAGGGGCCAGCTCCCCGGTTCAGTTCGCAGTGAGTGGGGGAGACTCTGCTCCCACCCCGGGGCTCTGGGCTCCTCCAAGTCTGGGCAAAATGACTTCAGGCTGCATGAGAGGCAGTCGGAGGTGATGTAATGAGGCGTCCTCGCCGGGGAGTCTCGCCGTGTCATTAGGAAGACTCAGCTGTCCCCTCAAAGTGGTGGCTTCTGACCCCCAATCCTCAGATTGCTCAGAAGCCCTCAGCTTTCCTGGAACTTCTACTGGAATTCCTAGAACTCTAAGTAATGGTCTTCAAAAATCAGAATTATTGCGTACAGAAGGGTTAATCATCAAGGAGTTAGAGAAGCTGCTCCGTTACTGTGCTGGCAGTGTGGCCCGGGCTGGACTCAAACTGCCCAGAAGCAGATCCTGCCCCCCCGACCTTGGGCAAATCGCTGGATACTCTCAAGCCCAAGTTAACTCAGTTATAAAATGGGGATAATAATACCCTTCACCTTTATGATTTTTGTGATGATTGGATGATGCCATCCATGTAAAATAGCTGTCACAGTGCCTGGTGTATATTAAATATTCAGTAAATTGCAGCTTTTATAATTTTTGACCCATTGCCAGACAATCCCAGAGAATTTCTGAATTCCGTAGATTCTAATAGAACACTCGTTCTAGGGGCGCCTGGGCGGCTCAGTCAGTGAGGCATCTGCCTTCAACTTGAATCATGATCTCAGGGTCCGGGATCGAACCTCGCATCGGGCTCCCTCCTTGGTGAGGAGTCTGCTTCTTGCTCTGCCCGTCTGCCCCTCCCCACAGCTCGAGCTTTCTCTCTTTCTCAAATAAATAAATTTTAAAAAAAGAAAAAAAGGCTTTATTTTTATCTCCTGAACTGTTCTAACCACTCTAACCCGTTTATTTGCCTGGAAAAAAAGGGAGGAATTATGTAGCTCGGTAATAATCTCAATTTAAGGGGGAGGTAAGTGAGTTTGAGGTGTTAGGTTTTCTTGTACGGTTCCGATTATCTTTATTCTTGCCCAACAAAGTGGTAGGAGACACACGCCCCCGTCTCAGCCTACAGGTCTGGAAGACAGGGGCAGGGGCACAGCCAGTACAAGACGTTGCTAACATTTAAGTGTCGCACACAATTTCGCAAGAAGCATCCTGAGATGTACCCGAAACAAGCTCACTGGAAAGTGCTCTCTGGGGGGACAGCTGTGGGGAAGAGGAGGAGTAGGAGGGGACAGGGGAGCAGTCGGGGTGGGATTGAACCCCCACAGAGGTGTCGTCGCCCCATCAAGTGGCCAGGCTCCGGGTGGGGGCCCCCCAGGACGGCCACGATCTTGGGCAAGGCCGCCGTCCTCATGCCCTGAGAACGGGTGTCAGAGTGAACCCAGCTGTGAGACTTCGGGGGTCGCCACTGCGTGCTGGAGGCTTGGGGGTGATGTGGGTCCACGACACATCGGTGTTCACGGCACCAGCTTCCACAGAGTGCCAGGAGGGGTGCTCCGGGCTGCCCCCCACATCCTTCCTCCAACCCGCAGAGCAGCTCATGAACGCAGCTGCGATGTGTCCAGTGCCCCCCTTTTTTTTTTTCTTTTTTAAGATTTTACTTATTTATTCATGAGACACAGAGAGAGGCAGAGACCCAGGCAGAGGGAGCAGCAGCTCCCCACGGGGAGCCTGACGTGGGACAGGACCCTGGGGTCACACCCTGGGCCACAGGCCTGCTGAGCCCCCAGGGGTCCCTGTTCAGTGTCCTCCAGGTGTCGCTGGTTCACAAGCTCCAGGTCATGGTAACTTTCCCGATGGCTCATTAAGGTTGGAATCGTTGGTTGCATCTGGTGGAAGAAGAGAAAGTCAGACGAGGAAACTGGAAGGTTTCCAGTTCCAGAAAAGGCGACCCGTCCGGGGCCCCCAGGTAGCCCATGGCCCAGGCCAGGCCCGAGGTTGGTGAGGGTGGCCGCCCTGAGGGTCCCAGCCAGCGCGGCTGGGAGGAGGCAGGCCGTCCTGGGGACAAGGGGGCCCCGGGGACAGCTGAGGTGCAACTAGAAGTCCCCGGGCTCTGGGGCCCTGGGGTGCTCCCGGGGCACCGCAGGGGCCTGAGCTGGTGGCTGGGGGGTGTCCAGGGGCCCCTGGAGCCCTCCCCTGGGGCTTGCTCCCCAGGCCTGCTGCAGGGAGGCCTCCCCCCCCCACCCCCCAAGCTGGCCCAGGCTGGGGGAGGCAGCAGGCTCCGACCCGGAGGAGGCCCGGGAAGTGCGCCCGAGACGTGCATCGGGGCCGAGCGGGGCTGGCGGGCTGCGGGCCGCGAGGTGGCGCCCGGCCTCCACTCCCGAGGCCACGGAGGCTCGGTCCCCGCGGAGCCGGGAGCCGGGAGCCAGGAGCTGGCGCTCTGCGCCCAGGGAGCCCCAGTCCTCGGGTCCCTGGGGGAGCATCCGTCTACACTTGCAGGGCCCTGCCGAGCGAGTGGGGATCGTGCTCACTAACGGATGGTAACGAGGGGAGGAGACTGTTTCACTAGCTCACGACTGAGGGCGAGCAGCTGCCCAGGTGAGCAGCTGGAGGGACCTCAGGCCTCTGACGACAGTTCTGGCCTCTGTCCCCGCTCCATCAGCCCCAGCGTTTGGTAGTGGTGACCCCGAGTGTGCGCTGTGTGCCAGGCGGTGGGCAAGTCCTGTGTAAGGTTTGCTTCAGGTAAAACTCAGACTCCCCCCCCCCCCCCAATACCAAATGTCAGGTGATGGATGTGTTAACTTTCATAATATAGACGGGTAAAAGTGACCACATGGTAATCTAAATATTCTGTCAATTAGAACAGTTTATTTTATTTTTTTAAAGTTTGTATGTATGTATGTATGTATTTATTTATTTATTCATGAGAGACATAGAGAGAGGCAGAGACCCAGGCAGAGGGAGAAGCAGTCTCCATGCAGGGAGCCTGACGTGGCACTCGATCCCAGGACCCAGGGTCATGACTTGAGCCAAAGGCAGATGCTCTACCTCGAGGCCTCCAGGTGTCCTGATAACTCAGTTTAAAAGAACTCCTAAGACCCGGTGAGATAAGCACCACCATTCTCCCTCATTTAAAAAACAGGCAGGGAGAGAAAAATAGCATGTGATCTCACTCATGTGTGAAATCTAGAAAATAAGGCTCTGGATACAGATAACAGATCGGTGATGGTCAGAGGCAGGGGGTCGAGGGTAGGCGAAACAGCTGAAGGAGGTCAGAAGGTTCAAACTCCCAGCTGTAAAATACATAAGCCCTGGGGATTTCCTGTACAACCCGGTGTACAGGTTTATAATTATAAATTAATTTATAATTAAATATAATTATTTATACTTTTAAATTTAAATTAACGGTTACTAATACCGTATTGCATATTTGAAAGTTGCTAAGAGAGTGGATCTAAATGTTCTTGTCTTAAAAAAAAATAATTTGGGGGCAGCCCGGGGGGCTCAGCGGTTTAGCGCTGCCTTCAGCCCAGGGCGTGACCCTGGAGTCCTGGGATCGAGTCCCATGTCGGGTTCCCCGCATGGAGCCTGCTTCTCCCTCTGCCTGTGTCTCTGCCTCTTTCTCTCTCTCTCTGTGTCTCTCATGAATAAGTAAAATCTTAAAAATAAAAATAAAATAAAAGCAAGAAGATTGAGGGATAGAAAGGCTAAATAATTGCCAGGTTACGGTTAATAAGAGGTGGGACAACTCTTCCTCAGTGGATGGTCAGAGCCTTTTAAGATTGATGCCACCTTTTCTGGAGATGCTGAGAGAAGCAATTCTTTAATCCATTTATTTGTACTTTTGCTCAGTGTTTCTCTCCTTTTCTAGTCCAGCATCTGCCAATAGAACTTCTTGCCACGATGCAAATGTTCGGTCCAATATGGCAGCCAAGGGCCACTTGTGGCTTTTGAGTCCTCGAAATGTGGCTCGTGAAACAGGCACTAAATTTTATTTTATTTTATTTATTTATTTATTTATTTATTTATTTATTTATTTATTATCTAAATATTTTATTTTATTCATTTTATTTTATTTATTTTTATTTTATTTTACTTTATTTTTTTATTTATTTTTAAATTTATTTTTTATTGGTGTTCAATTTGCCAACATATAGAATAACACCCAGTGCTCATCCCATCAAGGAGGCACTAAATTTTAAATGTTATTTGATCTTAATTACTTTAACTTGAGGTAGCCACGTGTAGTTATTGGCTACCTTGTTAGAGGGTAGAGCTCTGGATGGTTGAGTGTTCACTGAGGCCTGTGCCCTTGGAAAAGGGCTGGATAAATACGTTTCAAGTGTATGAACGCACGAGTCGGCCTCTGCTTGTGGGAAGCCTTGGGGTCTGAGCTAGCTGGAGGTGTGGGTGCCATTTCAGGAAAGAAAGGAGAAGAAGAGATAATCAGGTTTGCAGGCATCATCCAAGAGGGGAAGTCAGCCTGAAACAAAAGACCGGGGACCACGTCTGGAGTAAAACAGCAAGCTAAGGAACACCGGTCATCACCCCAGGTCGCTGTATTTTATTTTTCGTTCAGTGGTTAGGAATCAAGTCTCAAAGTGCAAAGGAAACTGGGCTTCATGGCGAGGACCCCGAGGAAGGGAGGGGCTGAGGAGACTGTATCCCTCATTACACAGGGGAGAACCTAGGAGGTAGATGGGGCGGCAGGACGATGGCCGGGCTCCTGAGTTTGTATTGGAGGGAAGGGAACAAAGATATCATCCTAGGGGGTTAATAGTCTGGAGACTCAATTAGGCCACCAGGTATAAACTCCGTTCCATTCATAATCCTTACTTTGGAGTTAAAATGCAAGAACTGAGAAGAATACTGGCTCTTTCCATTTTCCTATGGAGTCTTTCTTACCTAAGGCTCCGGCTCTCTCTCTCTCTTTCCTATGGACCTAGTGTAAATTCTTTATCGTCATCATCATCATCATCATCTTAAGCCGTTGAGCGTATCCTGAAACCTAGGGTCTAAGTGAATTACATTGTCAAATCCTTCAGCAGAGGGAGATGCTCTTAGGTCACATTTACTGAGCACTTATTATGTACCAAGTCCTCTAACTCCTTAAATGTTCACAACCTCTCCGCTCTCCACGGGCAGGTGCAATTATCACCAGCATCATCATCATCATCATCATCATCACTCGATTTCCAAATGAGGACGCTGTGAATGGAGGGGTTGAGTAACTTGCCCAAAACTATACAGCCAGGAAGCAGCAAAGCCGGGGTTTAAATCCTGGGCACCTGGGCTCTAGAAATTATATCGTACCGTCAGGTTCTGAGAATTACCCTATAGGTATTGACTCTTCATCTTCATAATAACCCTATGAGCTGGAGAGTTTAATGATCAGGCCCATTTTACAGGCGAGGAAGCTGAGGTTTAACGAGGTTCGGTAGCTTGTCTCCAATCATACAGGGAGTTAGGGCTGGCGTCAGGATTTGAACCCAGGCAGGTGGACTTCAGTAGTCACGCTCAAAAACCAGGTGGGTGGAGATACTGGGCTGAAGAGTGTCCTCGCACCCCCCACGCAGAACCCCAGCACGTGATCTTATTCGGACTTAGAGTCATTGCAGATATAACTGGTCAAGATGAGGCTATAGGGGAGGACGTGGGACCTTGATCGGTGGGATGGGGTCCTTTTGAGTAAGAGAAAGAGAGGCACCCAGAGGCACGGGGCGGGGGGACACGTGAAGGTGGAGGCTGACACTGCGGTGACAGGTCTGCAAGCAAGGATGGCAGCGGTGGCCAGAAGGAATCTCCCCGGCGGGTTTGGGGGGCCGCGTGGCCCCGGGACAGCCGGGGGCAGAGCGGGCCATTGAGGGCCCTTGGTTCCACCTGCCCTAGGATGCCGGTGCGGTGGGGGTGTGTCCTGGGCCGGGGGACCGTTGTACAGCTTGCTGATCCGCCCCGAGAGGCCGAGGCCCCAGGCGTCCCCGAGAATGAAGGTGGACCACGCGTTTAGTGGGCGGCGGGCGAACAGGCCTGAGTGCAGGGGAGGCGCCCGAGCGGCTGCCTCAGTGTCCTCTGCCTTCTCACCCCGTCGGAGGGCGGACGGCTGCTTGGCTCGACGCCTGCCCACACTGGTTAAGGCCCCAGCTTTACGGCCAGGCTCCCCCAGCCCCTGGTGGCCTTGGACAAATTCCTCACTAGCTCCCTGCCTCGGTTTCCCCATCTGCAGGAGTGAGGGTGGCGAGCCTTCAACCACAGTGCCGTCGTGAGGCTTGAATGAGACACGACAAGGAACGCCCCGGCCTTTGGGTTGCGCTGTCCTGGTGGCAGATGGCAGAGCCATGGCGGGACGGCAGGGCCTCCAGCCTGGTGGCTTCTGTCCTGGGGCTGGGCTCGGTGATCAGAGGGCTGAACCTACAGTGTCTGAGGTTTTTGCAGGTCCATCATCCACCCCCTTTTTGGCCCTTTGCAGATTTAAGAGCTGGAAGCAAGGAAGTACTTGCTATGCTCTTTGCTTTCCTGATCCAGTAGGTGGCAATCAGCCTCCGTCATCATCGTCCCTGCGTCCTGCACAGGGGGTGTCCCCAGGGGGCCACTGGGAGTGCTTGAGGCCCTCCGACTCTTGGGAAGCACTAAGCGCCCCTCAGGGCACAAACAGGCCTTCATGTCCATCCCAGAGGGGCTTTCCTGAGCTTTTCGGGTGATTTCCAGGCCCAACACAGCAAGCACAGATACAGAAGTCGTAGTCGCATGAGACACCTTCTATCTCGTTAGCAGAAAATGAGGGATTATCCTGCGGATTCCTGGTCCTAATGGTTAAGGAGTGACCCTGCCTGCCGCAGACCTCGTGGGGTTTTGCACAGTGTCTCCCCAGCTCAGTGAGGCTTTGATCCCCAGCGTGGCACACCGCCGCCCCCCCACCCTGGGGAGCTCCTTAGCCACCCCCCCCCACCCGGGCATCAGGCCCCCTCCCACACCTGCGTGTCGGCAAGCCGCCAGGTGATGCCGAGACTCATTCAAGTTTGAGAGGTTCTGCTTCACAGCATCTCCGGAGAAAAGGGTCCCCCCCGGCCCCCAGCCCAGAATGAGCTCTCGCTGACTCAGCCGAGAATAATTAGCCAGCGTGGCCATCAGGTGTCCTGTCCCCACGGCGTCCTCAGTCCCTGAGGGCCTTAGAGCCCTCGTCCTATGCAAGGGCTTTCCCTGCGCCTTAGCTCAACCCCGGTCACTGGGGGCACAGGTGTCCTGGCGACGCGGGATGAGGCGTGAGCTCAGGGCTCCTGAGGCCACCGACACCGGGCTCAGTGCAGCAGCCGGTTCCCTCGCACCTGCGGTGTCAGCCCGGGTCAGGGCCCGGCCTGCGCGGCCCTCTGCTCGCCCACCCTCGCAGGTGGCGACTGCCCAGCGACCCTCCGCCCTCCCTCGCTTCACCCCATCGCATGGCCTTGGGGGTCCCCTGTCATCACAGGGGCGGGTGCAGCACGGCGGCGGGGTGCTCGCACAGGCGCCACAGCCCCGGGCCTTTGGTATGTGCAGTCGGCCCCGAGCAACACGAGTTCGGCTGGCACAGGCCCACGTGCAGGCGGATTTGTGTGTGTGTGTGTGTGTGTGTGTGTGTGTGTTTTATAAGAACAGTGCTGCTAATGTATTTTCCTTATGATTTCCTTCTCTAGTTTACTTGTAAGAACATAGTGTATCACACGATGACATACAACATACGTGCTAAACGACTGTCTAGGTTGTCAGTAAGGCTTCCGGTCAAGAGGAGGCTGTTAGCAGTTAAGTTGTTTTTTTTTTTTCTTTTTTTTGGGGGGAGGGGGCGGGTTGTTAAAAGTTATATGTGGATTTTCTTTCTTTTTTTTTTTTTTAATATATGTGGATTTTCAACTGCACAGGGGTTTGGTGCCCTTCATCCCCCGCTTTGTTCAAGGGCCAACTGTATATTGTTGTAATTGTCCTATTTTTTTTTTATTAGCCATTGTTCATTCATCTCTCACCGTGCCTTATTTATAAATTAAAAGTCATCCTAGCTATGTAGGTGTGCCACAGGTGTATCATAGGAAAACACACAGTATGCACAGGGTTTGGGATAGTACCTGTGGTTTCAGGCATCCACTGGGGGCCTTGGAATGTCCCTCCCGAGGATGAGGGGAGTGTGCTCTCTCTCCTAGAAATAGGAGCTGACATTCCGTCCTCACTACGTCTCAGGTGGTCGGCTACGTTGAATGTGCTGGTTCCTATAATGCTCCTTGCAATTCTAAGGAGCCGGTACTATTATGGTCACTATTTCACGAACGAGTGAACTCAAGAGTGGAAAGGCGGACACACTGGTCCGAGGCCACGCCACTGCTAAATGTGTGACTGATCTGGAACTATACCCCAAGCCAGCAGGACTGCAAGTCTGAGAGTATGACCACCACAGCTTAGGTTCCCCCTGGGGGTTGTATGAATTCCTGGTATATGTGCCATTTTAAAACATTTGCCTGCAAATTATTATTTATTTTTTTAAAGATTTAAAAAAAATTAAAAAAATTTTTTTAAAGATTTTATTTATTTATTCATGAGAGAGAGAGGCAGAGACACAGGCAGAGGGAGAAGCAGACTCCATGCAGGGAACCTGATGCGGGACTCGATCCTGGGTCTCCAGGATCAGGCCCTGGGCTGAAGGCGGTGCTAAACCGCTGAGCCACCTGGGCTGTCCTTGCCTGCAAATTATAATCTACTTTTCAGTAAATCCTTTTTTGACTTAATATTATTAATTATTAATAAATCAGGACAGTGTCTTCCCCGATGGTTAGTCTCTTAGTGCTCACAAGGGTTTCCTATAGTGGCCATAGGTGCCCTGAAGCGGATGGCTGCAAACTACAGAAATGTGTTCTTTTCCAGTCCCGGAGGCTCGAAGTCTAACATCAAGGCATCAGCAGGGCTCTGCTCCCTCTGAAACCCGTAGGGGAGAACCTTCTTCATTTTTCCCTTGCTTCTGGTGGTTTGCTGGTAACCCTTGGCGTTCCTTGCTTTGCAGTTGCCTTGGCCTTCACTAAGCATTCTTCCCACACGTGTCTGCGTTTTCTCTTCTTACAAAGGCCCCAGCCATAAATAAAGGATATTTCTTGGCTAACGGGCCCACTCGACTCTAATACGCGGTCATCTTAACTCATTACATCGGCAATGATCCTCTATCCAGATAAGGACACGTTCTAAGGCACTAGGATTAGGACTTCAACATCGTTTTTGGGGGCGGGGGGGATATAACTCACCCTATAACAGCATCTCCTAAGGTAGAATAGTGGCCAGGCTTGTGGGTTCCAGGACCAAAGTGCCAGGGTTCCAATCCCAGCTCTGTCACATAAGAAGCAAGTTGGACTAACTGAGCCTCACCTTTCGCCTCTGTAAATCAGGGGAATCTCATAGGGATGTGTCAGGAGCTAACACGCCTCAAGACCTACCTAGAACGGCGTTGTAGTAGAAACTGCAGGCGTCCGTCCCAGATCCCTCTACAGCCGGTGTGCCCGTGCCCACCAGTCGTCAACAGCTCACACCAGTGGCCTTCAATGGAGAATCGTCCTCGGCTGCAGGACCCACCGTGCTGGGGATCCCCTGGTTCACTGACCGAGGCTAGACTTTTTCTGAGACTTTATCTCCTCTCTTTCCTAATGTTTACTCCCTTATAGATCCTTCCCGAGAGCATGGCCTCGAGATGTCCTGTGCATCCGAAGCCCCGCCTCGGCTTCCGCTTCTCAGGGACCCTGTCTGACGTGAGTGCCCGGGATGAAAGCATCGGGTTGATGTTGTTATCATTTTCAAGGAGCCGGGAATTAACCTCCCAGTCTTCCTGCCTTTTCCATGATTTGGTACTGCAACTATGTCTACTGTTCCTGCCACTAACCTTGTAATGACAAGAATGGTCAAGGGGCACCTGGGCGGCTCAATGGTTGAGCGTCTGCCTTCGGCTCAGGGCGTGAACCTGGGTCCCGGGATCGAGTCCCACATCGGGCTCCCCGCAGGGAGCCTGCTTCTCCCTCTGCCTGGGTCTCTCATGAAAAAAAAAAAGCCACCCATACACACTGATGGCTCCGGGGCTGAGAGGGTCTAGGGGAAGCTGCTCCGTCATTGCCTCTGGCTGCCTCGCAGAGCAGGTGTGGACCCCAGCGCTTCACCCCGCCCGCACCCTGGCCTGCTAGGGCTCTTCCTGGCTTCGGGGGTCGGCCTGTCTCTTAGCACTTGCTACTCAGTCATTTGCAAAGAGAGCAAAGTCTGCTGTGTAACAGGATGGGGGGGTGGGTAGTCACTGTTTGCACATCAGCCTGACACAGTGCCACCTGCCTGTCCCGGGGTGGCTGCAGACACCGGGGCCCAGGCTGCAGACACCTGGGCCCCGTCCCCATTACTGGTGTCTTCGCGAGCTCCACTCGCTGAAGGACCAAGGTGTGACGGGCGGCGCGCGGTAGATGTGATAACATGGAGATTCATTTTAACCCTTGAAAACTCTGAAAGGGGGTGTGACATCCTCATCTTACTACGGAAGTGGTCAGAGAAGTCAGGACCGTTCCCTGTGGCTGTGAAGTGGTCCTGTGAGGCCCTGAGCCCCTGCGACCTGCTGGGAAGCAAGCTAACTCTCGAGTCCCCTCTAGAAACTACTTTCTCTGAAGCGCCCAAACCACAAACCACTGATTTCCTCCTTGGAAGCAGCAGTGCTTGTAAGAGCTGGGGTGCTATCCCCCGCCTGGCCCGGGGTTCATATCTTACCTCCCTGAGTCCTTCTTTTCCTTTTTTCTCCAGTCGGGGCTTAAAGTTTTCTCGTCTCTTTTTACTTCTATCTGCCACCTGATGCTTAAGCATCAGGTGGGAGGGGTGGGGGTGGAGGGACTGAGGCCTGCTTGGTGGAGGCGGTTAGAAGCCAGGCTTGCAGGCCAGTAGATGCCTGCCCCCTCCCCTCCCCCTTCCTTCCCCCCTCCTCCCCTCCCCCCTTCCTTCTCCTTCCCTGCTCCTCCCCTCCCCCCTCCTTCCCCCCCTTCCCCTCCACACTCCCCATCCTCCCTCCCTTCCCCATCCCCTCCCACTTCCCTCCCCTCCCCCTTCCACTCCCTCTCCCCTCCCCTCTACCCTCCCTGCCCCTTCTCTCTCCCTCCCTTCCCCCTTCCTCCCTCCCTTCCCCCTCCTCCCCTCCCCTTCCTCCTCTCCCCTCCCCCTCCTACTTCCTTTCCCTCCCCCTTCCACTCCCCCTCCCTCCCTCCCCTCCTCCTCCCCATCCCCCTTCCCCAGGGCTCCCTGCTCCCCCAGCTGGGTCCCTGCCTAGGCCCGACACAGACAGCAACAGTAGTGGTGGGAAGCGGCCACGGCCTGGCCCCTGTGAGGCAGCCTGCCTGTCCTCCTGGCTCCGGACCCCGCGGGGCCACAGGTGAGCTTGTCCCCTCTAGAGATGCATTCACCCTCTGATGGCTTCAAATAATACATTCAGAGCAAAGACTTTTTTTTTCAGCTCTCCCACATCCTTCATCCTAGTATGAGGCTGTCTGCTGGGCAAAAACTCAGTGTGCCTTGAACAGTTGGGCTCTTTTTTTTTAAAAAGATTTTACTTCTTTATCCATGAGACCCAGAGAGGCAGAGACCCAGCAGAGGGAGGGGCAGGCTCCCTGCGGGACTTGATCCCAGGACCCCGGGTCACACCCTGTGCCCCCAGGCCTGCGGCCCTTCCCACCGCCTGCTGTGTTCCGCATCCCGGGCGGGGGGGGGGGGGGGGGGGGGGGGGGGGCAGCTGGGAAGGCTCTGGGTGCAGGTGCCCAAGCTCACCCACACACGGTTTCTAGAGGTGACCCTATGCTTCTTCCCAGGACCCAGGGGCCCATCTGCCTGGACTCATGGCTGCAAGACACGGGAGTGCAGCTGGTGGGGAAGGAGAGCTCAGCAGCCGGGGAATCCGAGGGGCAGCGGCGACAGGTCCTAGAAACCTGGGACCTGACAAGGGCCAGACGAGGACCAGGACACCACCAGCCCTCCACTCCTTGTCTTGCTGTCTCCTGCTTTCTTTCTGGACATGGCGGCTTTGCCCTCCTGTTTTTTCCTTCCCATCAAGGGAAGCCGTGGTGACCAGTAGCTCTGCTGTGTGCGACCCTCTGACCTGGGAGAAGGCTTGATCACACTCTGACCTCAGGCCTCCGAAGGTGTCTGCTCGGTTGGGGGGTGATGGGAGGCTCAGCTGGGCCCCCCGAGCCAGTCATAGCCAAGTGGGTGAGGCTTGAGCCAGGGCCCCATCCAGGACCCAGTATTAGTGCTCATGGGGTTGGGCTCTCTATGAATGTGGCCACTCCGTTATCAACGTCACGGTTAGAGCTTTCATGTAGGGAGGGTGGGCAGGGAACGACATTTCCACCAGGAAGCAGGTGCCACACAGACCAAAAGACAGTAATCTTCCTGTCCGGGCTAACCCTGTCTCCTCTCATTGCATTTCATGTACATCTTCCCCTCAGTGTTGATCCTGAAATGAGATATAAGGCAAATCTATGGATTTTTTCCCCCCAGTTTTTCCCACCACCTTTCCAAATACAAGGCAATAGAAGTTGACAAAAATATGTAAAAAAAAAATCCAGTTGAAAGCATCTCATTGGACTGGTCAAATTTGACAAGGAGAAGCATAAATATGTACCTTGCTATATCCCCTAATTAATTCACTCCTTGAATTAAAAAATAATATATTCTTTACTGTTGAGTTTGTTCATCATTTGTGCCCATCCCAATGGGTTATGGTTCCGAGCTCTTTCACCCAGTCTACCCTACAGTCCTCAGAGGTCTCCACCTGATACTAACACCTTTACGTCACCAGTGGGATGTTAGAAATCTCCTTTTTTCTTCTTTTCATAACAACTCCTGGAGCACACTGTGTTTCATAAAGTAAATAGGAGTTATTTTTACTATGAAACCCTGCGCCTTCTGTTCCTCCTCCAGGTTTACGTTTGTGGCTTTCCTGATGCAAAGGGATGTTCTTCTGGTTCCAGCGATGGTTTTATCCCATTCATCAAAGGATGCACACTAGATCAGCAGTCAACAGAATAATAACCATAATAGCATCAATACTTGCGGAGGGCTTGCCAGGTGCCAGCTACTGTTGGTTTTACATCTTTCAACATACATGATCCTCATAACAACCCCGGGAGTTTGGTACAATTAATGTTCCTCCTTTGTAGGTGGAGATGGAATTGAAGCATCCTGTTGTTCCGTCTCTTAAGTGGCCAGACACTGTCAAGAGATTTAAGATCTTTTGGAAAAACTTGTTCTACTTCCTCAAATACTTGACCTATCTGTTGAATAAGGACTGATTGGTTTAATTCACAGTGTCTATTTTAACATAAAGAGTGGAAATGAGGGGGTCCCTGGGTGACTCAGCGATTTGGCGCCTGCTTTTGGCCCAGGGCGCGATCCTGGAGTCCTGGGATCAAGTTCCACATCGGGCTCCCGGCATGGAGCCTGCTTCTCCCTCCTCCTGTGTCTCTGCCTCTCTCTCTCTCTATGTCTATCATAAATAAATAAATAAATATTAAAAAAAAAAAAGAGTGGAAATGATCCTGGAACGATATCCTATTAATTTTGATTAGTTACCCTCAGATTCAACTAGTATTTCTTAAGTGTCTGCTACGTGCTCTAGACGTTTGCTTGATCCAGGAGTCCTGTGAAGTGGGGGGGGGGGGGGGTACAGTCTCCGTTTCATAGATGAGGAAACTAAGCCTTAGCTGGGTCACAAGATTGCCAAAGTCACGTGCTCATGGCTGGGCAAGCCAGCGTTCGGACCAGGCCCGGCCCACGATGGACGAGCTCAGGGCTCGCCGTCACGCTGCTTAGTGAAATGAATTTGTGAGCTGTTTGCCAGTTGGCCGAGCAGACTTTAACAGAGAGGGGAGATGGGGGGTGAAGGACATCGCGTCCTTACCGGAGGAGAGGTGGGATCCCGTGGGGGGTGTGTGGGGATGGGCATAGGAAGAAACCAGGGGGCAGATGGCATAGGCTGCCCTAAAGAGTGCCAACCAGTTCTCTGCCTTCGCTGCCCAGAGAGGAGGCGAACATTCCCATAGCTGACGTTTCTGGAAAGGTTTTGGCGATCAGGGTGTTAATCCTCTGTGTAGTCACAATTACGCTGTAACTACCAATTATGGGAAAACTCATCATTTTACTGTAATGTAATTACATTAAATAGCACCAGTCATGTCAGTGCAAAGACTGGGGCAGCCTCTAATTATCCACTGCACCCAGACACCTCAGCCTGGATCGGGAATAATTGGTGTAATGCAGTTTTGCCTTTTGGGGTTGGCCTCAGTTTTCCTCGGAATAAAGCTTTTCTTGTCTTCTGATCCTCGTGTGTGTGTGTGTGTGTGTGTGTGTGAGAGAGAGAGAGAGAGAGAGAGAGAGAGAGAGAGAGGTTCAGCTGTGCTCATGGTCTGGAAGCAGATCTGTTAACGTGCCCAATCTAGGTGTGACTTACTATTTCCCTCAACAAGAAGGGACGGGGTGGGGGTAGCTCCTCTTACAGGTGGCGAGCCCCCTGAGGAACGGGATGACCTTTATTCTTCTCTCACGATTGCATGTGGGACAGAGAATGAGAAGAGTTGCCACATCCTGAGTGCCTCCCTCATGCCGGGACGTGCCAAGCACTTTACATATGTTTTATTTTTAATTCTCAAAACAGCTCTATAAAGGAGATACTCAAATCCCTGTTTAATAGAAGAGGGAGCTGAGGATGAGAGACGAAGCAAGTTGCCCAAAGCCAAAGAACTAACACTAACAAGCAGTAGAGCCCAGCTTCATGCTGTGGCCAATGCCCGTGCCCTCTCCACTCCTTCCAGAAAGAGGCTGGCGCAGATGGAGCCAGGCTACACACATTTGCATGTGACGCTGGTCCTTGACTTTCTGCTCTATTTCGTCAACTTCTTCAGAACTGGAGCTCCAGCTTGCTTGGTTTCTAAAAACACCTCTTTCCTTCCTATATGATAATCCAAATCTTTTCAGGGTTTGGTGATTGTGTGTGTGTGTGATGTGTACATTTTTAAAAGGTCGATCGGTCGTGAGGTTGATATGAATGAAGATCCTCAGGGAAGACCGAGGTCTTCAAAGGAAAAACCAAACTACTGTGAGGTGAAGAGACCCAAAGGTATGATAAGGCTAAACACAGCCTTATTGTAAAAGTTTCTTTGGTGTTTCGATGTGGGAGTGATCTGATTTAGAAATTAGAGGAGTGCAGCAGATGTTGGGATTTGCATTCACTTGTAATAAAGTGAATGGGGTGGAGGCCCTGGTGGGTTTTCAAGTTATAACAGCTGGGACCAGTCTGTTGTATTTGCAGACACATGGTGCTTTGCTCGGTCCTCGATCGATTTCTTCTCACCCTAGAGGCAGCAGAAGCAAGAAGAGGCACCCCCGTTTCAGAGATGGAGACCCTGGGACGGGGGGCGACAAGAAACCAGATTTACCTTGGGAGGGCATCAGCACAGGTCACTGTTGTGAACTGAGGTCCTGAGAGCCCCGCCTGATGGGTTGGTTGGTTGGTTGGTTGGTTTATTTATTTATTTATTTATTTATTTATTTATTTATTTATTTATCCGCCTGATGGATTTTAATTAACCTTTAACAGAAACAGATATCCTTTTAGTGGAGGTGAGCAGCTCCAGGTACCAGATGTGGGATTTGGAGCTTCCTCCGAAGGATGAGCCTCACCTTTGCAGATGAATTTTCTGTGCTTCTATGAAGCATCCTCATAGAGGCTTTTATTGGTCCCTGTGGAATCAGGGAAGTTCGGCTTTTCTGCCTGGACGTTACGCTAGTCAGTGAAACTGCAACAGGGCTTCTTCATTAATATCTGAAAGAGAGCTGTTACTTTGGAAAAACCCTCAAGTGGCTTCACGGAGAGGGTCAACTGGGATGCACCCCCCACCAGAAGACGCGGAGGAGGACAAAGCTGGAGCCCAGAGGACAGAGTCCTTCAGGAAAAATCCAAAGCATAAAAGGGACACCAGTGGGAGCACTCCCAGCACCGCCGTGAGTAGTTATTATAGTAGTTACTGGAATAACCAACTATCCAGAGAATGACATGGAGTTTTCAGGGTTAATAGAATTCCCTCTACATTTTGATCTGAATTCAGTTTTTGGCCTCCTTTTCTATCCTAAAAGGAATCAATGCTTCTGATAAACCTCAAACAACTGGAAGGGATATAAAATAGGAGACGCCCTCCCACCCCCTTAACCCTCCATATCACACCCTTTAGGACTAACAACTGTAGGCGATTTCTTGTGTTACCCAACCAACATCATTTTAAGTAAAAGCAAGCATATATTTCTGTGTGCATGATTCATACTCGTCCTATATTTCCACAGTTATATTTTGGGCATTGTTCTGTATCATTAAACATAGACTTTACCTTGTTTATGAAAAAGTTATTACAAATTGTTGCTGTGCACGGAGGCACTATTATTTATTTTCATTTCTTATCAGTGATCATTTGAGTGGTGGTCATTTTTTTTCTTTATCATTTTTTAAAAAAAATTGTTGTCATTGCAAATAATGCCACCTGCATGCTTTTTGTATGAGTCCATTTGAGAAACCCGAAAACCAGAGCCAGAAGTACCTTTAGAGATTGACAAATTCAAGTTCCTTTATTTGCAGGTGAGAAAATGGAGATCAGACAAAGAAGAGAAGTGACGTTCTCAGGCTTATAGATTCTATTATGGTTTGGCCATGTATAGAACCCTGGTTTCTTGACTCCACAATCTCCTGCGTTCTGGAATTCAGATAAAAAGTGACTATTGTGCGCTCACTTGGTTAAGCATCTGACTCTAGATTTTGGCTCAGGTCATGATCTAGGGAGGATGTGAGATCAAGCCCCATGCTGGGCTCCATGCTAAGCATGGAACCTGCTTGGGATTCTCTCTTTCCCTCTCACTTTATCCCCCATCCTCCCTTCTCTAAAAAAAAAGTGACTGTTGAATATGGCTTGAAATAAATATCCTGTAGGCTGGGTTTGCCATTCTTCCATTATATAGTTTTCTGTTGGGGCTGCTGCATATGGATGTGCATGTTGTGCACCTCACAAAAGCACCCAGACTAAGAGGCAAGTGAGGCCTGAAATCCACAGTGAGCTCACCTTGCTAAGCCCTGCAGTGGACCTTGGTGCTGCATCAAAATGATTTTCCCAGACTGGACACTTTTCTCAGAATTACCCCAGAGCACCTCATGGGCTAGCAGAGAGCCTCATTTCTGAGATAGATACTTGACTCTAGATCAATAAAGCAGCTTATTTTATCTTATGCAAGGATGCAATACCATTTATTGTAGTAGAAATAGATTTCCAGTATTGTTCACACTCTCTCATCCAGTCTTCCGCGTGGCTGACAGTTTGCATTCGATAGATAATTGTGGAGGATGAGGGCTACCACATACTATCGTGGGTGGGTTAAATGTAAGAGCCGAGTGTGGCGGACAGAGAGGTCTCTCATGGGCAGAAGGTCTTTATTTCTTTGTGGTTTGGTATCAGCTTTCCGGAGCTAATGACGTTCCTGTCTTGTGAAGCGATTTGTCCCAGTCGGGATGAGCCTATTTTTCAGGTAAGTTGTAGCTTGAGCTGCACACTCCTCCCTGCCTATTCCTGCTCATATTCCCCGCTCTGCCTCTGAGCCGCTAGCCTTCAGATTCATGTCACAAGAAAGCTGTTCAGCTAGAGACTATTTACCCCAACAGCTCTTGCAAAGTTATCTTACTTTTTGGACACTGATTCTTATTTTGGGTGTAACGACTCTTATTTTTTTTAAACCTCAAAATGCACTAACAAATGCTATAAGGGGTGATACTCCAGCATTACAGTTACAGGCGAAGAGACACCAATTCACTGTTTCAACAGATTTATTATTCTGTGTTAATTGTTTGGATATCGTTGGTCAGAATGAAGTATACTCAATTTTTTCCCCATTAAAATGAATAAAAATATTGTTTTGTTTAATGACTCTCTGCATAGCATGGGATTTTCAGGAGTGAATTGGAGTCATTAAACAAGAATAGGTATAATGGATCACGGCCAGTTGAGATCAGGGGCCATGGCTTTTCATTTTTACGTCGATGGTGCTGCAAACAAGCATGTAATAGGTCTTCAGTAGAAGTTTGTAGGATGAATGAATAAATCCTTTTTACAAAAGTGCAGGGGAGATATTTTCGAATAGACACTATGGGGATTGTGCAGCATAACCTCTCCTTTTCAAAATGGAAATGTCCTTTTTGGCATTTCCTTATTTGAATTGCCTGGGAGCGATGGAGCAATCCTACTGCAAACGGAGGTTGGACGTGCACATATTTGTTTTGCACTGGAGTGATTTAGTGTTGTTGTGTTTTGCTCAGGCTTTTTGAGAAAGGCTAGGCATTGGGTGCCCTGGTGGGTAAAGAAGGGGACATCGAAGTGGTTGTGCAGGAAGAGGAGTGGAGGAAGCATGCGGCGCTGGGCAATCGCCATTAGGAGGGGTGGATCAAGGTTGTAGGGGGCAATCATTATGAAAAACTAGAGAAGTGTGGAGTGGGGATGGTGGGGGACCAAGGAAGAGGGGAGCTAGTTCTGGGGGATTTCTAGGGAGAAGGGGGAGGAGGGTCCAGCAAGCATTAGCCTGTGGAGATGTGGGAGCTGGGGTGAGGGGAGGCAGCTCAGTGGGAACAGGCAACAAGGTCAGGGCTTTGATTTCTACTGCTTAAGAGAAGTGAGATAGAGGAACACAGAAACACAGAGAGGGATGGAGAGAGGAAGAGAGATGAGAGATTCACAGACCAAGAGAGAGAAAAAGAACGAAAGAGCAGGGAGAGGGAGAAAGGGAGGGAGGGAGGGAGAATGAGCCTAAGAAAGACATTTAAGGGCGCCTGGGGGGCTCAGTCGGTTAAGCGGCTGCCTTCAGCTCAGGTCATGATCCTTGGGTCCAGGGGTTGAGTCTTGCATCAGGCTCTCCATTCAGCGGGGAGTCTGCTTCTCCCACTCCCTCTGCCCCTCCCCCCTGCTCACGCACGCTCTTTTTCTCTCTCTTTATAAATAAAATCTTAATAAAAATCTTAATAAAATCTCTCTTTTAATAAATAAAATCTTAAAAAAGGCATTTAAAACAGAAAATAACCAAGACTGAGACAGACAGAGTCAGAGAGTACAGCACGTAGGTTGCTCTGCTGAGAGAAGGCTGTGATGGGACCTGGAAATGCAGCATATTAAGCACCTGTTAAAGAGTGGGAGCCCTGAAAATTGTCCCTCCTTCCTAAAGAGGAATGCACTCTTGTCACCGAGCTGCCTGTGGCCCTCGGGTCTCTACACACTGTGGTTACACACTCTCATTCTCCAACCCACTGGCTCATCCCCTGCGGGCTAAAGAGTCACAAGCCAAATAGAGGCACTCGTAAGAGGTAATAAGATGAGAAGCCAGGGAACGAGGGCCTTGGTTAGAGAAACACACACACCAGCAAACACTGGTTCCTTGGATGGAGGTGACAGGAAGGCCACCACCTCAAAAAATACCCCTCAGAGTCCTATGTGATGTTGCCTTGGGTCTTTTTTACTTTTTAAAATCAAAACCCATTATGGAGGCAGAGAAATTCCTTCTCTCTGGGTGTAGGTCGAGATGAGGATATTCCTATTAAATTTTGGGAGTTCAGGTTCTTTTTTCTGCTTCAGCTACTAACCGACTGCTTTCTTGGCTACTCAGTAAAACAGCAGATCAGAAATAATGTAAAGAGGGAGAATCTAGCACTTTCCTTCATTAAAGTGTGGTGGCACCACACGGGACGCTGGAGACCATTCTGGCTCCAGGTTTGGTGAGTGGGTAAGATATCCCACGTCAGCTCTCCTGCTGGGGCCCACGCAGGGTGTTCCATCCTAGCTGGAGACGGAGCAGCCCTGAGGCTGGGGACGGGACACCCACCTGGTGTATCCACCATGGTCTCACTTCTTGTATCAGAGGAAGGATGGTGGATGTTTGTGGGAATAAGCCATTTGTGGTTTTGTGAAAACGAGTACCTCAGATTTGAAAGCCAGTGTCATTTGTGTGTCTTCCTACATGTGGGTACAAACTGTTAGGTCTAATCTGGTGTGGCCAGTAGACCCGAGAAGACCACCAAACATGGAAAATAAATATTTATATTTTTGGCCTGAGAGTGGGAAAGGCTATTTTGTTTTTCACGGGCCAGAAATCAGCTAAAGAAAGGGGCCTTGCAGCCATTCACAGTTTTAGATCTTCAATTTCCATTATCAATTAAAAGACAGTAAACTCTTATCCTGAATAGAAGTGCAATTAGATCTAATAATGAAATCATCAAGTACTATTGAGGTGGAACTTGGCAGTAATTAGTTTTTTGATACATAAATACAATTTCCAAATGCAATTTGTCCCTAAGCCCAGGCTGCTGATTCAATTCACTGTGTTTGCTATTACCAGGGAATGCGTGGTGAGGTATATTCCAATTCATCAGGGCTGTGTCTCTCCACAGAGAATGAATTGACTTGCCTGACATCTGAAATTACTAGTTGGACATGGAGAGGAGGTGTTATGTGACTCCTCTGGGAACTGGGAGTGGAAGGGGGTGCCCCCCTACCCCAAATCTCATTGACATGCGAATCACTCACACAAGCTGATCCTCTCTGCTTGTCCTGTCCTGTCCTTTGCCCATGTCTGTCTGTCTCTCTTCTCTTGCCTTCTTGACACTGCCTTTTCATTCATTTACTTTTGTCTTCATCCATTCAATGACGACTGCGGGTCTACTATACTGTGTAGGGTGCTGGGAGGTAGCAGTAAAGAAAGGAGATGCAGTTCCTGCCCTCTGGGGACTGTTAATCTAGTAGTCAACATTGACTAGTTCTAATTGTGGTAGTGTTATGAAGGGTCCCATGAGAGTGTAACATGAGGTCTCTATCTTGGTCTCAGGGCTCAAGGAGAATTTCCCTGAGGAATGGACATTGCAGCTTTGATCCAAGGTGTGAACAGGATTCAGGCAGAGAATTTAGAGAAGGCCATCCGGGCACAGAAAAGTCTAGAAGGAAATTTAGTACAATAGAGATACAGGGAGAATGCCGGGGAGGCAGGAACAAAGGCAGGAAGCTAGCAAGGGGGCAGGTGGGTGCGATGAGGCTGTGTGATCGCAAACAGCCAGATCACTCGGGACCTGGTAGCCCTTGTTGAAGACTTTACATTAGGAGCTGTTTGAAGATTTTAAAAATAAAGGAACAATATGATCCTACTCTTTAGTTGCCAGGCTCCCCTTAAGCTCCATAATGATGTACCTCTTAATTTGGAAGCTCTATTTGATCGCTCTTCAAGTCAGCTTCCGAGATTCCAGCTGGGAGGAAGGTATACTGAACCGCAGACCCTGGACCGGTGACTTATGATGTCAGAATTTCAATGCTTTAGTGCTATGAAGCCCTGGCAATCATAATCAAAAATACTTCAGGCAAAGGTTAAAGATCCAAGTTATGGATTCATCAGATGAGAAAAATACCAGCTTCTATATGAATGGATGTATTTATAAAGTTTTGGCAGAGGTATTTCCCCCTTGCTGCTGCCATCCTAACCCAAATCCACCTAAGGGAATACTCAGGTCATTTTTATCCTCTCCTTAAGCCCTGGGCTATGGAGGGCCATAGGGCTGACTTTGGGTTCTCTCCTCGAAATACCAGAGCAAAGCGTCTGCTGACCCAGTTTTCTAAATGAATGGAGACTGTACTTTTGGTTGTCCCAGCGTGTTGGTTAGGAGAGGGTAGGCTGCTGTAACAAAGAGCTCCAACAGGAGAGCAGTTAGAACAAAAAAAAGTCTATTTCTCCTTCATACAGCGATCCTGATGTGAACAATTTAGGTCAGGGGGAAAGTTCTGCTCATCTCCGTCATTTCAGGTCCCAAGCTCCTTGCACGTCATTACTCCTTTACCCTTTGAGACATTGTTATGAGCTGCGTAAACGATGCTAGGTTGTTGCTACACTGAGATGCCAGCTGGGGAGAAGATGGAGTAGAGCTGGAGCCCCTCCGCAGGCATTCCCGGATATCTTAGGCGGCACGTGTTGCTTCGGCTCACGTTGCGTTGGTGAAAACTCAGCCCATGAGAAGAACTTAGTCACCCGTGGTGCATCTAGCTGCAAAGGAGACCGTGAAATAGAATCTGCATGGCTGGCTGCAGTTCTATTACTATGGAAGAATGGAGAGTGGATTTTGATGGATGGCTAAGATTCTCCGCCAGACCCAGTGTGGGAGATCGAGGGCACGGTGGCTCCAATTCTTCACATCTCCCTGTGTCCATACTCTTTGCGATGTGATATTGAAGCTTCTTTCATCAAGGGGTGGAGTCTGTTTTCCCATCCCTTGGTTTTGGGCTGGGCTTGTGCTTTGCTTTAGTCAATAAAATATGATAGAAGTGACAGCACGTCAGCCGAAGCCTGGGCCTCGAGAGAGCTTGTATGTTCTCCTGGACCCCCATCTCCACAATCAAAGCCACCCTTGACCAATTCTGATGGCTGGTTGACTCCCAAATATGTGAGAAAGATAAGCCAAGATCCACAGAGCTGTGTACCCAGCCCATAGCTATCCACGGATGCATTAGTGTGTTCACTTGGGGGCCAGAAGAGCTACTCCGTGACCCATAGACCCATGAGCAATAATAAATGCTTACTGTTTTTAGCCCCTGGGTTTGGGGTGGTTTGTTATCTCAGCAAGAAGTAACCGATGCATCCCCAGGGATTTTCTTACTATCACCATGTAGTCTCTGAGAGTGATTAGAGAGGAAAGATAAAAGGCATGATACCAACACAAAGGGATGTTAAACTGGGAGTTTTGATAGAAGTAATGAGATAAGATGGCCTTCTGTCACCAAAATAGGTTGTGTTATGGACCAAACAGTAAGAAGTTCAAGGTCGAGGTCCTAATAGATTATCTAGATATCACCAGATTGAGGGCATAAAAGGATATTGAATAAAGATGGGGAAATAGTTTCCAAGGACTGTTTTCTAAGAGCACGTTCCCCAAAGCAGAGGCTACAGTGGAGTGGAGTGCCTGCTTCTTCCCTCAGATCTAGTACAAGAGACTTCAACTGGACAATTTGGAGAGCTTGCTATGTGTTCTCTGCAGTTGGGGGGCAGGGAGGACTAGTCGACCTCAGTCTTACCGGGAAATCGATAGAACAAGAGGTTAAGTGGTGAGTGCTTTCATAATGTAGTCTGGCAACTTGATGTATTTTGTCACTGGCGTACAATCCGAAAGCTTTAAAAGTAGAGCCACGTGGGAGTGTCTAACCCATGGACCGAACGTGGGCTTTGTACACCAGAGAGCACGTAGAAGAGTCAACTTCGATCTGGCGGAAGCGGCCCCCCTTGAGGGTGACTGTACCCTGGTGGAAAGAAAGCTGGACACGGTTCCTGGATTGGTGGGGTGACACGGGGAGTAGTTCAGGTTGCTGGAATAGAATATATTTGCCCAGGTCGGTGGTTCTCAAGCAGGGGCAGTTTGGCCCCCGAGCAGATGTTTAGCGCTGTCTGGAGACATCCTTATTTGCACTGGCATCTAGAGGGCAGAGGACAAGGGAGCTGCTAAACACCCTTTGATGCGTGGAAAAGCTTTCCGCAACAAAGGATTATCCAGACCCAAATGTCAATAGTGCTGATTGAGAACTCTGGCTTAGCTCAAGTGATATTGGGGGGTCTCTGGGAATGAGCAAAAAGCACCTGCGAGAGCAAGCCAGGTTTAAACATGTGTCAGGCTCTGAGCACACAGAACCATCTCAGGTACATGCCAGTCACGTGAAAACATTCCCAATCCCCCAACATCCCCAGCTTCCCTGCTTCCACCCTCCACCTCCCCAAACCCCTAGCACCACTGTGGGGACGTCAGAAACCTCAATGGTCAAGAAGAGGAAATACAAGGGAACTGCAGGTGGAGAAGGTAGGAAGACCGCGACCCCTTTTTCACTGCAAGTGGGTTGTTCGCAGTCAGCTCTCGCTGAGGTAGGGAGATTTATCATTAAATTTGGCTTAGAGTTTGGAATATTCCACTTTAGAATTATTGAGTTAAGACTGTGTTTACAGTTTAATGTAACCCTAAGACTCCCTGGAGCGAGCAGAAGTGTGTTGGGATCTACTTGAAATTTTATCCAGAGCTTTCTAAAGGGATATTGGGATGAAAAATAAAATAAAGTTGCTGATTACATTCCCTGGGTCCTGCCTATTTTATATACCCATTACCTCAGCAGTTACTGGGCAGCCACTGTGAAAGCTGGGAGCTGTCATATATATTCTCTTATTTAACCATCAGAATTAAGGGGAGTACGTATGTTCCCCTAGTGTCGGAAGTGGCAAGATTCTTCTTACGTTACAGGGTGGAAACTGGGGCTTGGAGAGTGGAAGGGCCTTGACCAGATCGCATGCCTAGGAGGGTGGCGTGGTGGGACTGACGGCAGGGGAGTACGGGACGCGGGTTCAGGGACACGCATTCACTTTCAGAATCCTGGAATCCCACGAAGGTAGACTCCGGCTCGAGCAGCCTGTTGCACCTCCACGTTAGCGTGGCCGCCCAAGAGCGAAGAGGAGAGGTTTTAATGCGCTGCCTTCCAGCTTCCCCAAGCAGTCATTCAGCTGATCTTCCCGGGATGGCTGTGGGGAGAGAAGAGCCCAGATCCAAGTAAGCCTCTCTGTAGCCTCTAATTGTCTGTTCAATTAGACAGATGTGTGTCCTTTCCTCCTGCAGGCTGCCCGACAGCATTCTTCATGGCACTTTCTAGAAACCTGCATCACAGCCCATGTCACGTTGTTTTATAATGATCACTTTTCATGATTTTTTTTTTTTGTCTTTTAGGTAATCTTCAATCTGAGGCTCTTTGCTTTACTTATTATAATTTTTTTTATATCTCTAGTAGCCCTACATGCAGTAGACACATAATAAGTGTGGAATAACCCATTTACTGACCCCTGTCTTCAAGGAGTTTCCAACATATGGTGGGGAAACACACACAAAAAAAGAAAGTTGTAATATAGTATAAATGTTATTATTTCTGTTTAAAAGTACATATATGTCAGTACGTGGACCAAAAATAATACCAGAAGAATTCTGCACCAAGTGGTCAACAGTGGTTACCTTGGTGAGGTCAAATTACGGGGGACTTTTTTTTTTTCCTGTGTAATGTATTTCTAGAAGATTTTATACTAAGCAGAAGTATTGTAGCCATTTGGCATTTTAGTATTCAGTCAAGGAATATAATAAGACATAAATAAGAGAAAAGAAATAATATATAATGCAATGTTGTATGTGATTAGTTTTAAAATGAGTCAGCATGCGGCAAGCCTGACAGAAGTTCAGGAGGAACTTCAGACTGGCCTGGGGGCCATCAGGGAAGCCTCTAAGAGAAGGACTTTGAATCTTATTCATTATTCAGGCCTTTGAAATGTATTTCCAAAAAGCATCCCAGTCCTGATCTTCCTGTTTGGTCTCAGGATCTTGGTGTTGCTTTCGGAAAAGCCATTGCCATCTGTTTTTGGAAGCTGGCACCCACAACCGGCTGCTAATTTGGACTTCTAAACCACTTTAAAAATTAATGGCTTTATAAAAGGTCTGCAACTCCCTCTTAAGAGTTTAATATCATATTTATAAACTCAGACTGTGTTGAGCTCCAGCATATTGCAAATAATTTACAGTGTTGTCCTGCTCAGAGCATAACTAATGTGGATCCACAGCTGTGCAGATAACTTTTCCTATCAGCGGATGATAAACTATAAGTGGCCCCATTTGGATGCGGGGAAATAGTCCAGATTTTAAAAGCTTCATCGGTGTAACTGGGAGGGAAGTTGTACAGCCATGGCTTCTCTTACCTGGAGATATCTCAGTAGCAGTAAATATGGCCAGCCTCATTGCTACTAATTCTTATATGTAGGAAGAGTGGGCTGATCATGACCTTTATGGCCCGTTGGTCTGCTTGCATGAACGCTTTCCCGTTTAGAAAGTGGGTCACCCAGCCCAAGGGCCCTGAGGTTAAAAGGCAATTCCTGGAATGCTGCTGGAATGGTTGGACTAAGATTTTGGATCTGGGGTGAGTTGTTTCCTAAGGAGGAAATGCATAGTGGGTATGTGTGTGCCTTTTACTTGTGCCTCAAGATCGCTTTAGCAAATTCTCGGTGCATCTCAGGATCCTGGAATCCAGCTCTGCGCTTCCCCAGCAAACAAGGTGTGAGGTACCTGCCTTCTGGGTCATGGTTCCTGCCTAAGATTGAATCCACCTGCATCTTGAGAGTCCTGCTCACATTGACTCCGTGGACAGCCTGTGGGGTAAAGTACCGAGGCTGCGTGGCGCTAAATTCAAGTTGAAACCCAGCTGAAAATTTTACACACTGTTCTGTTCAGCTAAGTTGAGTCTGTGTCTTCCCTATGATCTTTACTCATTTTTTGTCAAACGTTAACTAACGACCACCTCCCAGGGGCTAAGGGTGGTAATTGGGACTAGGGACGAATGGTCACACACACACACACACACACACCAGAAACAAGCACCTTTTGTTCATTCTCTGGTCTCAGTCAAGAATTCCCTTTCCACTTGTGAACCTGGTACTTTGGTATCATTTCCTGGGTATATTGAAGCGATTGCTTTTTTTTTTTTTTTTTTTTAAGATTTATTATTTAGAGAGAGAATGAGTGAGAGAGAGTGAGTGAAAGACAGAGAGCGTGCACAAGCTGGGGGCGAGGCAGAGGGAGAAGCAGCCTCCCCACCAAGCAGGGAGCCCAACATGGGCTTGATCCCGGGACCTGAGCCGAAGGCAGACCAGACACTTGACAGACTGAGCCATCCAGGCACCTGTGAAGACTTGCTATTATTTTAAAATTGTATCCAGGTGAGTCCTGATTCCTAATGAATTGCCCCAGAAACCACCATGGAAGGCAGGAGAGAGAAACCAGGTTTTGAGAGAAGATCTGGGCTGGCCTGTTCCGACTGTCAACTGGGGCACCGCACTTGTTCCTATTTGATATGTGGAGTCTTTGATAGCTTAGGTGATTTTGGTGGGGGTGTGGGTAAGTATCCCTTTCCTCCCTCTCTCTGCCTCCATGGGAGAAAAAGACCTACCCACACACTGTTGTGGAGCTCGGCTGTATGATTTGCTTTGACTGATCGGGTGTGAGAACGAGTAACAAGCTGCCACTTCTGAGCTGCGGTGAGGCATTGCTCTTTCTATTTACCCCACTGGTGGCTTTCAAAGTCAGCCTCAGGAAGAACATGCCCTTGGCAGCTGCTGCTCCTCCAGCCTGGTCCCCAGAGTGAGATGCACGAGGCCCAGCCAGATACACATTAATAATAAATGCTTAATTTTATGGCACCGATGTGTTTGTGGTCGCTTACAATGCAGTAGTAAGTGATATGACTGTCTAGCTAAGATCTCACTTAGAGGAAATGTTTGCCAGTTTGTTCATTCATTCATTCAGAAAATATTGAGTGCCCTGTATACGCCAGACAGAAGACTACTGGGGCAGGTGGTTTTTAAAACCTGTTGGCTTTGCTCATCACCTTGACTTTTGCTCTTTAAATGTGATGCAAAGCGGTTTATATAAGAAATAAAATCAAGACACACCCTCAAAGGAAAAATAGCGCTGAAATATCAGTTTAAGAAGTGACAACAAATTAATGTCAATCATGTGCAAAAAATAAACAAGCCATATGCAAATATATACATAACTCAGAACAGTCTTTTGCAAAAGAGATGCCCGGTGAGGAGAGGGCCGGCTACCAGGATTTCCCGTTCTCGTTCTTGCTCTGGGAAGTGTATGCCGAAGAAACCCAACCAGGGTCCCTGACAATCTCAGAGGCAGAGTGAGGCTCATATGACAAAACTAGGTTTCCTCTGCCCTGAGTGACTACAGCCTATCTTTCAGGCCTGCGGAAGGTGCCAGAGCTGATCTGAATGTATTTAGAATGAATCTTCTTAATGATCTGTCAAGTTCAGTGGAATTGCCAGGCCTGGGCTTTAATAACTTCCTGGTTTTTAGTACCTGAGCCTATAAAGATGACATACGGGCCACAGAGGATATGAGAGTGGCCAGGGTGCAGCGAAAAGGCGGGTGCAGGGGAATTGGAGCTGCCACTAGGATAGGTGGCACATGTAACCGCGTCCATCTGGGTCTCCGGTTGTGTGCCTGTTTTTGCAGCTAGAGACCGAGGACACACAGGGGAGAGGTGAAGCAGCTGGGGCAAACTCAGAACACAGAGCTTGACTGTGGAGGCCTGCTGGCCTCCTCCCTTTTCACAACGCCTTCCCAAATCCTGCCTTCTCTTGTCCCACACTCACTTCGTCCCCATCCTCTTCTCAGTCTGTCGTATTTTCTTCTTTCCAAGTCATCGCTCTTCAGTTGTCCTCTAAAGCAGTGTCTTGGGACTCAGTAGTGTTTAGAGTTAAAAGGAGCAGCAGTCCGGATTCTTCATTTTATAGACAGGGAATCTGAGACCCCAAGATGGGTGGACTCCAAGTATATCACCCAGCTGGTCAGTTGACCAGGTCTCTTGACCTCAGACAATGCCCCATCCAGTACTGCAGTGGGAATTAATCTCTGCCAAAGGCCTGAGACATTATCATCACCCTGAGACTCTTGAAAAAAAAATATGAGAGACACGAAAAGATGAAGGTATAATCAAGAAAATTCACGTTTGAAATATAGCAAGTGGGAGGATATTTCTGGACTAAAGAGACTTCCAGTATCTCTCAAATTAAGCTCTGTCTGCTATCTCTTAGTCTGCAGGGTGGGGGAAGGATCTTTTAAAGTGAGAGACCCTTCAAACTTGCCTGGTGTGAAAGAGGGGGCTGTCTCTTCAGAAGTTCAGTTTGCACGGACACCTTGAGGACTCTAAGCCACGGTAAAAGTCCCGTACTGGCAAGTTCTACCAAAGCAAATGTGACTTGGCACTATTTTGAAATATTAAGGGAGATTTCCCCTTTCATCCCTCATTTTTTATATCCCTAGGTGCCCCCCTACACACCCCCCAGACATCAGATAAGGTGTTTTATGCTTTACCGCCTTAGTGAAGGACCGACCCAACAGAAGGCAGTTAGGACAAAGAATCTAGGTCTTAAGGGGACCAAATAATGAGCGAGGGAAAAACTTCTATCCACAACCTGGACAAGACCTCTGGAAGTGGAGAGGAGGAGGGTTGGAGAGAGAAAGAAAATTTAGAAAATGGCATTTTGGGGAACTGTGCACCTGTCCACCCTTTGCTGAGTCCTGGTGCAAAACAAAATCTTATACGTGAGTTTGGGGCTCCATCAGGAGAGAGGAAATCTGGTATTATATTTATTAACTAATGTGACAAGGTACTTCAAATAATGAGGATTTACCTAATTCATGCATCTGTGAGTTGGCTGGGAAACAACTGAAATGAATTTGCCTCAATTTGGTGGTTCTGCTGAGCTCAGTTGTTTACTCAGATGATTGGGTGTCGGCTGGGATCAGATGATCCGACTTGTGCTTGTGTAAGTGGAGAGGCTTGGCTCTGCTCCACGTGTCTCTCATCCTCCTCAGGCTTGTGGTCCAGCCTGGGTATATTCTTAGGGCTATAGTAGAGGCACAAGGGAGTGAGTGGAAACATGCAAAGCCTCTGAAAGCCTGCCCTTGGAATTGGCACAATGTTTCTTTTATCTAAATTAGTCAAGAAGAGTCATGTGACCGAATCACAGTCAAGAGGCGGAGAAACGTAGTCTACTGGAAGAACTGCAAAGGGTAGGACTACAGGGAGAACCAAGCCAGATGCACAGTTGACCATACTACTCTTCTCTGAATAGAACCCAAAGAGAGGGCAAGACCTTGGCATTCCATGGGAGCAAATAGTTGTATTATTTGTCTAGAAAATAGTTGGGCTTTAACTAGTCATACAATTTACCTGCACCCCATAGAAATATTTCCTATGGGCCATGGTGTAGAGGTAACGCAAAGAGATGGACCTGAAGGGGCATCAAATGGTCATAACCCGGCAATGACACACTGGTTTAGGGGCTGTGGACCAGGTGGAATGAAGGATAGTTATGGTACGTGCCTATATGATCTATGATAACCATAGACTGATTGATTGCCCTCTTACTCCCAAACCTTGGTGCTATGAAAACTTTCCAGAATCTAGATATAATCTCTAAAAAAGAAGGGAAGAAAAAAAAAGGGAAGAAGTGTGTGTGTCAGGTGGGGAATGGGGAGGAGTAGATCCCACATTAGCTGAGGTTAAGGTTCTTTCTTTTTTTTTAAAGCTTTGATGTATACTGAAACATCGTATATTTTAAACTCACTAAATAATTCATTTGAGTGTGCCAACGGTAAGCACTCCAAATAATATAGACCGGCACTATCCATAGAAATATAATCTGAGCCACATGTGTAATTTTGAGTTTTCAACAGTCATATTAAATGTAAAAAGAAACAGGTGAAATGAATTTTAATATGTTTATTCAACTCAATATATAAAATATATGAGCTTAATTTTTCATCTAACTGGAATGGTGCATTGAAATAGAAATTAGTTTCTAAAATCACATTTCTAGCACACCTGACTTGCTGGTTTGCAACTGATACCAGCTTTCCCTTCTTGTAAATCTGTTCACAGGTTCTATTTTCTGACTCATTCCGTGCTTTCATAGGCCTCTATATTTCCAACATCAACACTAGTAGTCGGCTTTTCTGTCACCAAACAATATTTCTTCTTTCTTTTTTTTTTTTTAAGATTTTATTTATTTATGCATGAGACACAGAGAGAGGCAGAGTCACAGGCAGCGGGAGAAGCAGGCGCCATGCAGGCAGCCTGAGGTGGGACTCCATCCTGGGCCTCCAGGATCGCACCCTGGGCCGAAGGTGGCGCTAAACCGCTGAGCCACCGGGGCTGCCCAATATTTTTTCTTTTATAACTCCATCAGAGTTAAAATATAAAATATAAAAAGAAATGGTGGCCTTGAGATGCAGAGGCTAGCTGAGCAATTAAACTCACCCACTAGGGCAGCCCGGGTGGCTCAGTGGTTTAGCGCCACCTTTGCCCAGGGCGTTAACCATGGAGACCCGGGATCGAGTCCCATGTTGGGCTCCCTGCATGGAGCCTGCTTCTCCCTCTGCCTGTGTCTCTGCCTCTCTCTCTCTCTCTCTCTCTCTCTGTGTCTCTCATGCATAAATAAATAAAATCTTTAAAAAAAAAATAAACTCACCCACTACATGACTTGGTCTGGAACACCAGCCTTGTGACTCATGGTTCAAATTCCTACTCAATGGCCATAAGAGTTATTTCACATTCAGGACTTTCTATATGGTCCTCAAATATTAAATCCAGGAATGTTCAAAGTCTGTTGTGCATTTTTTTTTCACATCTGAGCCATCCCCCAAACTCCTACACTTCTCCTACCTCTTCGTGATGAAGAAAGTCAAGAGTAGATTGGGAAGATTTCAATGAATATTTAAACACAACTCCATTTTTTCCTCCTTAAGGATGCTTTCCGTCCTAACACCGACACAGTTTCAGGTGGTGCTAATAATACACTCTAATAAATCGAAAAATGAAAAAAATTTCTTGGACAAACTTTACTTTCAGCTTTGAAAACAAACTATGTCTGTCAGGCCCAGCCAGGGGCTGGGGGAATGGCTTTGTCCACCCTTTTCTCATTCTCTGGCAGTGCTAAAAAAAAAAAAAAAAAAAGAAAACAAACTATGCTGGAGTTTCATTCCTGAGATTACGAGAGCTATTTTTTTTTTTTTTCCAACTAAAAAGAAAAAAGGTATTGGCTGTGGAGGGTAGATCTGTTGAATTTAAGAGTTTCCTTGGCAGTGGAAAAGCTCCGGGTAAATAAGGGGCAGATAAAAAGGAAGACGAACCATTAAACAGATCTTGTACACTTTGTCGAAATAGATTATTTAAATTTTAAAAAGGCCCTGTGAGGCATTTGGCGTGATCACATTGCATAATGTTCACTAACCATCCCGTAACGTAGGTGAGTTTCCTTCTTAATTCGCTTGGCTCTGCTGGAACTTTGTGGGGAGCCATCCACCTGCAGAGGATATGTGGACATCTACAAAATCAATTCTGGTGGAAATGGTCAGTCATTATTCCTGTTAGGTGGTTGCCAGGCAAGGGGCTGCTATAGGATGGAACAAAATTCTTCCTTCTTGGAGGCTGGCTCTGACGGTAGGGCTCCTGTGCATATAATGAGAAGTTCTCTGTTGAGTAAAAGTGAGGCAGTTGCTTGGCAAATACTCAGTTCAACATGGCTCCTGAGTTCTCAGACCAGAACCCTTGTTTGTGTATTGGGCTGGGTAGTGGGAATGGTGAAGGGGATTAAGAGCACTTGTCATGACGAGCACTGGGTGATGTAGAAGTGTTGGATTGAAGCTTTTTGGAAACTCCTCAGTATCAGATCCAGCGTGTTCCCTCTCTTACCTCTCTCCGAGTCCTCGCCATCCCCCAACAGGAAAAACACACATATCCTCGTCCAGCGTCGTGCACATCTGTGAGCATCCCAAATCATTAACCCCTGGGTGGAAATCATGAACCTAGAACCTTTCTCATTTCCCCTAGAGGAAAAATATTATTTCTTTCTGGAGAGAATGGAGAAGTGTTAAGGATGGAGTGGATTGTCCTTTTTCTCTATCTTTTTGACTTTTAATTTTTTCAAAATTTTAATTCCAGAATAGTTGACATAGTGTTATATTAGTTTTAGGTGCACAATATAGCAACTCAACACTTCTCCGTCACCCAGTGCTCATCACGATAAGTGCTCTTAATGCCCTTCACCTAGTTCACCCATCCCCCCTCCTACCTCCCTTTTGGTAACCTTTTGTTGTCTATAGTTAAGAGCCTGTTTTTTGGTTTGTCTCTCTTTTTTTCTTTGTTCCTTAAATTCCACAGATGAGGAAATCATTCGGTATTTGTCTTTCTTTGACTGACTTATTTCACTTAGCATTTTACTCTCTAGATTCATCCATGTTGTTGCCAATGGAAAGATTTCCTTCTTTTTGACAGTCCAGTACTATTTCATCGTGTGTGTATATCTGCCGTTCTTCTTTATCTGCTCGTCTATCAGTTGGTGCTTGGTCTGCTTCCAAAATATGGCTTTGTAGATAATACTGCAGTGAATACAGGGGTGCGTATATCCTTTTGAATTAGTGTGTTTGTATTTTTTGAGTAAATATTCAGTAGTGTGATTACTAGGATGATCATAGGATGGTTCTACTTTTGATTTTTTGAGGAACCTCCATACTGTCTTCCACAGTGGTTGCATCAATTTGCATTCCCACCAACAGTGCAAGAGGGTTCCTTTTACTCCACATATTTGTCAACACTTGTTTTTTCTTGTGCTGTTGATTTTTTGCCAGTCTGACAAGTGTGAGGTGGTATCTCATTTTGATTTGCATTTCCCTGATGATGGGTGATGTTAATCTTCTAGTCATGTGTCAGTTGGCCATGGTTGTCCTTTTGTCTTGATTGGGCTGTGCCAATCAAGTGGCTGTGCCACTATTAATAAAAATAAAGGAGGAAAAATCCCCAAAGCTAAGTTTTCACATTGTAATGGATTGGGTGCTCATATCCTGCTGTGCTCCTTTTATGGAAGTAAAAATCAAAGCTCACCCAGGTTCCTTGTTTAGCCAAGATCTCACAAGGAGTGAGTGGCAAAATGTGGATTAAAAATTTGTTTTGCACATGAGAAAATGCTCTGCATCGCTTGCCATCAGGGAAATACAAATCAAAACCACAATGAGATCCCACCTCACCCCAGTGAGAATGGGGAACATTAACAAGGCAGGAAACCACAAATGTTGGAGAGGATGCGGAGAAAAGGGAACCCTCCTGCACTGTTGGGGGGAATGTGAACTGGTGCAGCCACTCTGGAAAACTGTGTGGAGGTTCCTCAAAGGGTTAAAAATAGAGCTGCCCTATGACCCAGCAATTGCACTGCTGGGGATTTACCCAAAGATACAGATGCAGTGAAATACTGGGACCCCTGCATCCCGATGTTTCTAGCAGCAATGTCCACAATAGCCAAACTGTGGAAGGAGCCTCAGTGTCCATTGAAAGATGAATGGATAAAGAAGATGTGGTTTATGTATACAGTGGGATATTCCTCAGCCATTAGAAACGACAAATACCCACCATTTGCTTCAACGTGGATGGAACTGGAAGGTATTATGCTGAGTGAAGTAAGTCAATCGGAGAAGGACAAACATTATATGTTCTCATTCATTTGGGGAATATAAATAATAGTGAGAGAGAATATAAGGGAAGGGAGAAGAAATGTGTGGGAAATATCAGAAAGGGAGACAGAACACGAGAGAACTCTGGGAAATGAACTAGGGGTGGTGGAAGGGGAGGAGGGTGGGGGTGGGGGTCAATGGGTGACGGGCACTGAGGTGGGCACTTGACAGGATGAGCACTAGGTGTTATTCTGTATGTTAGTAAATTGAACACCAATAAAATATAAATTTATTATAAAAAAATAAAAATAAAAATTTGTTTTGTTTTGCCTTGTTTTCTGATTCCAGCAGTCATGCTATTTCCACAGTATTAGAGCAGTGGCTTTTAGATCTGGCCCTAACTGATAAACACACATTGTGAGCAAAAGGGGAAAAGGAGCTATTTAAATTTGATGCCGACACTGACGGGGTACATGACGTGGAATGTGCTGTGCAGGGAGAAAGGAGTCTGCATCCCCTCCTCCCATGTGAGTGCTCAGCCCGCAGCTGAGGCACTGGTTGGATTGAGAGAGTTCAGTAACGGGTATTAACTCAAATGACCAAAGCAGCAATGGATTCCAGTTCCATTAGAGCTCAGCCTAAAAGCACTTTCCTTCCTTTGAGGGAAGATCAAGTGAAAGGCAGTTGCCAGACTCTTCCCTGTTTCCTGGAATCTCATGATGGGCCATGAGCGTAGGGTGTTCTTGCGATCCTAGATGCAGCCAGAGAAGGCACTCTTACACTGCTGCCTGGGACTATGAGCGTCTCTTTCTTTAAAAATACAGTTTGCCAAAGAAACAAAACGAAAACCCAAAACAGTTTGTCCATGTGACCACCTGAGGAATTTCAGAAGCCAGGTCCATCCTTCATCCTTCTCTTTGAGCTTGATCTAGATGCAGGCATGGGACTGATTGATTGATTCATTTAATGAACAATAGTTAATTAGCTCAGGAAGGAATTCCAGAAGCCAATGTGAGACCCTCCGTCTCCCAGCTGGGTTCTTATTAGAGTCAAGCTCAGGGGTGATGGACTAATCTATTTCTTCATTTATTCACCTGTTTTCCAGTTGGCAAATCTGTGTGCTTGGCAATGTACTAGGTTAATGTTTCCAAATATGTGTTTTTTGTAACACACTCTCTGTTTTTAACACCGCACAAAGCTAAACGCTGTTTATTAACGGAGTGTTAACTGTGTGAGAAAAATGTGTAGCTGTCCTATCAGACTCATCGTTTCATGATTATCATTTCTTAGCATGTAGCTAAAACAGAACATTAGAAGAGGATAAATTGAGAGACAAAAGTAAGCAACAGTAGATGTGAGACTGGGTGTCTGCTCATCAATGGGAGCTCTAGCCGTTTCTGTGTAGTGCCTGGCTACAGAGTAGGTGCTCAGTACACGTGCCTTGAATGGCCGGAGTTCCTGGGCCTGGCACGCCCACCGCTGGGCTGGAGGGCCTTTTTGGTAGACGTGACTTTTCCCTCTGGCTTACCACGGCTCTCAAAGTTGGAGCTGGGAACAGTTTCTGTAAGAAGCATCAGAAATTTAAGGATGAATAATAATAATGGTATCAATAATAATAATAACAGCTATGTATTGAGTGTTTCCTATTGTCTAGGCCTAATTTTAGGTGAGAACACACACATCACCTTTAATTTCTAATCTTCACTATGACGCTGGGCATGATTTTCAATATTCCCTCTTTACAGATGAGAAAATAGAGGCTCAGCAAGATTACGATCGCTTAGCTACACGTACTGGAGCAAGAAGAGGAGTCCTTGGGTACCTGACACCAAAGCCATTTGACACTCTTTCTTTCTGTGCGATACCATCCACTGAAAAAAATTTTTTTCTCAAATGTGGCTAATAAAGCCATCCAAATTCTAATTTGTGTATCACTTATCTGATTACAGTTCAGGACTGACTACATCAGAATGCAGTTTAAAATGGCTGAGTTATCTCCCGGACACAGTTGGGAAGACAAGAAATGATACCCATGCCGCCATCAAGCCTTCCAATTATATTTTCCATTTCATTACACACACACACACACACACACACACACACACACATGCACACACCAGCCAGCTTTGAGCTCTTTTGAAAAACCTTTGAACTGTGGGTTTTAGATTAAGGCTGGATCTTCCAGCTTTAGGGTGAGGCAATGGGAAAAGGAGGAAGTGAGGGAAGTCAGCAGAGATTTGGTAAGATGGGATCAGGGGACCATTTATATGACCTCAAGACAGGAAACAAACGTAATATAGAACTCTGCTCCGGATTGTAATGCCTACGCTTGCCTTTCTTTGTCATCCCAAAGGAGGGACACTCTTCAATGGAGCTCCACGGGGCATCCCCAGAGTCCTAACCACTTCACATCAGCTCCAGCCTTTTCCTCTGGACTCTGTATGGCAACTATCTCTGTGCGGGCTTTGATCAGTTTAGGTCCCAGCAAGTCCAGCACTGTCCTGCCCCACTTCTTGCCGTGGACATCTCTGACGTCATGATCGTGACTATCAACCAGAATGGATGCAACCAATGGATGTGACGTAGTCCATGCCCCGTGGCACTTCCCGTGAGCAATGGGAGACAGAAACTGATGAATGAAATGCTCCCCTTTATTTTCCTGGGAATGGTTCTGAGATGCACTTTGGTAGGTGTCCAAGAAGGTTCTGGTGGATCCAGTAACCAGTGGCCCGTAGTGGTGGCCAAGTCAGTAACACAACCTCATGTCGCTCTTCCTTTTTATTTTACTTCACTTCTCCTATCCATTATCTCTTCCTGTTCCCAGGGATAATGTGTCCAAGTAAACTGTGCCCACACAATAAGCCTGTGCTTTAGGCTGTTTAGAGGGGCAACTCAGGCAAAGAAGGATTCTAAGAGAAATAATAATGAATAACTCAAGTTTGCATAGCATTTTGCAACGTACTAAGCTTTTTCACACAATATCCTTTTTATCTCGCACAGCTAAGTTACACATACATGTACATAGATATGAGTATGCAGTACTGGGATTATTATTATCCTTATGTCCTAGATGAGACGGCTGAGATTCCAAGAGTAAAGGGTATGCAGAAGGTGATGGTAGAGCTAGAACAAGAATATTGGTTTTCGAGCTCTTCGTCCAGTATTCTTTCTACTTTCACCACATTAATGGAAGACTTGCCTAGAATTTTGAAAAGTGGAGCAGTATCCTAGAATTTTGCCTTTTCTAGGCTTCGATAGGCAGTGTATTAAAGTACAAGGTGTATACCAATGAGATTATTCAAATGACCAAATGTGTCCACTTAAATGCAGTTTCTATATCCTGAAACTTTTCTTAAGCGAGTTCTTCAGTTCTTTCGCTTTTGTGTAGTTTGATTTGAGGCCAGCCTGCTTTATGAGCACCTCACGTCCTCAGAAAAATACTAAGAAGGTATGGATATTACTACTACCCATTTATTAAGAGGCGGCTGCTGCCCTAAGTGCTTTTCATGGTTATCCTGATTAATCCTTCAAGATCCTGTGAGGCAGGTACCATTAGTATCCTCATTCTGAGATACTGAAGCACAGGGTCATTAAGTAATGTTCCTAGGGCCACACAGCTAGTAATTGATATAGTCAGCATTTGAACTCAGGCTGTCTCACTCCAGAGCTCACACTCTTAAACATTATGCTATACTGTCTGGGTGAAAAAGTATATTTAATATTGCTCATTTTGTCATTTTATATTAAATGATCACTCTGCTGCCCAGTTCCCCCTGAATCTGGGAGAGGGTGGTGAAAGACTCTTCTGCCAAAATCCACTTTTATCGACTGCTCCCCCTGCCCCGACCCATCCCCACCCATCCCCACGTTCTGTCCCCCCGCCAGGAAGGGGTGATGGGGGGAGCCTTGCTGCAGGACGGGGGTAGGGGGGGAGCCTTGCTGCAGGTCCTTCCTCCTGGTTCCCATCCAGTGCTGGCAGCCGAGTTCTCAGTGGAGCCACAACAATTGGATTATTATTATTATTATTTTTTAAGATTTTATTTATTTATTCCTGAGAGACCCAGAGAGAGGCAGAGACACAGGCAAAGGGAGAAGCCGGCTCCATGCAGGGAGCCCGATGTGCAACGTGGGATTTGATCCTAGGACCCAGGGTCACGCCCTGGGCCGAAGGAAGGCAGGTGCTCAACCTCTGAGCCACCCAGGGATCTCCTCCTGGTTCTTTTTTAATTGTACCTTATAAGGCAGATAAGCTGCCATGCGGAGTGGTTGGGGGGGGGGTGCCGCCACTGCCAAGCTGAGGTTCATTGTCCTGAGGGAATCTACAGATGAAGATTTAGGTCCAGGTGAGAGCAATTGGGTCATTTCAGATCAATTTCCAAAGGTAACCCTGGGCCTTCTCATAGTTCCTGGCAGTTGTTGGCCTTAAATCTAAGCAGTGAGGAGCTTAGTCCCCATGGACACTGACCTGAGATAGACCCAGACGCCTTCAGGCAGGGTTTTGGTCTTGCTTGTTTTTTTTTTTTTTCTAAATTTTTATTTATTTATGATAGTCACACACAGAGAGAGAGAGAGAGAGAGAGAGAGAGGCAGAGACACAGGCAGAGGGAGAAGCAGGCTCCATGCACCGGGAGCCCGACGTGGAATTCGATCCTGGGTCTCCAGGATCGCGCTCTGGGCCAAAGGCAGGCGCCAAACCGCTGTGCCACCCAGGGATCCCTGTCTTGCTTGTTTTTAAAAATTTTTATTACATTTTCATTTTAATTCCAGTAGAGTTAACATACAATGTTATGTTAATTTTAGATTCAACGGTTCTGTGTATCACTCGGTGCTCATCATGGTGACTGTACCCTGCATCCCCTTCACCCACTTCACCCATCACCCACCCACCTCCCCTCTGTGACCATCAGTTTCTTCTCTGTACTTAAGAGTTTGTTTCTTGGTTTGTCCCTCTTGGTCCCCCCCCCTTTGTTCATTTGTTTCATTTCTTAAATTCCACAAAAAGCAAGATCATATGATACTTGTCTTTCTCTGACTTATTTTGCTTAGCATAATACACTCTAGCTCCATCCAGGTTGTTGCAAATGGCAAGATTTCATTCTTTTTATGGCTGGATGATATTCCATTATATATATAATATTAAATAAAATTATAAAATATTATATAAAATAATATTGGAATATTGGAATATATATATTCTTTTTTATTCATTCATCTGTCTATGGACACTTAGGCTGTTTCCATATTTTGGATATTGTAAATATGCTGCAATGAACACAGGGGTGCAGTTGTAAATGGAATTGCTTTCTTAATTTGTCTTTCTGTTGCTTCATTGTTAGTATATAGAAATGCAACAAATTTCTGCACGTTGATTTTTGTATCCCATGACCCTACTAAATTCATTTATGAGTTCTACTCGTTTTTTTGGTGGAGTTTTTCTATTATGGCATCACATCATCTGCAAATAGTAAAACTTTTACTTCTTCTTTACCAATTTGGATGCCTTTTATTTCCTCTTTTTTTTTAAGATTTTATTTATTTATTCATGAGAGAGAGAGAGAGAGAAAGAGAGAGAGGCAGAGAGAGAAACAGGCTCCTCACCAGGAGCCCGATGCAGTACTCAATCCTCGAACCCCAGGATCGCACCCTGAGCCAAAGGCAGAGGCTCAACTGCTGAGCGCCCCCGGGCGTCCCTTCTTTTATTTCCTTTTGTGTGATAGGGCTAGGATTTCTAGTACTATGTTGAATAAAAGTGGTGAGAGTAGACATGCTTGTCTTGTTCCTGATCTTAGGGAGAAAGCTCTTAATTTCTCACCTTTGAGTATGATGTTGGCTGTGGGTCTGTCGGGTCTGTCTTTGGCAATTTCAACGAGCCTGTGGAGTGTTTTGAACTGGGAGAAGCCACTTCGCTGGAGGTGACAGATTTTGGACTTTATCTCTCGGTAAAAGCACGATAGTTGTGCACTGTAGCCATTTAGTGAACTTAGGAAAGCTGTAAAAATCTGCCCCCCCCCATGATGATGATTATGTTAGGAGTCGAAGTGCTACATGGAGGCTCATAAAGTGATGCCAGGCCTTGGTGTTGCTCACTCCAACTTCAGAACTCCCTTGCTTTAAGAGCAAATAAGGTCAGTCCTTACCCAGAAGTCCTCCTGCAGACCCAAGGTCATCCAGGTCACATATTGAAGCCTGTTTTCCAAACATCTATTCCTGGGGTGCTGTATCAGCTAGCTTTTGCTGTGTAACAAATCACCCCAAAACATCATGGCTTAAAACAACAGCCATTTGTTTGCCTCATCCTTCTGTTGGTTGGAAATGTGGGCTGGGTCCAGCCAAGTGGCTTTTCTGTTCTCTGCTGGATTCACTCAATTATCTTAATCAACTTCCAGACTGTTCTGTGGCTGGTTGATTAGCTTGGCCTCAGTGGGGGTTGCTTATCTCTACTCCCCTGGACTGTCATCCTACAGCCAGCTAGCCCAGGCTTGTTCACGTGGCCAGGAGGCAAGATTTTGAGGCAGTGTGGAAGCTGCAAGGCTTCTTATAGTTTAGGCTCTGGAACTTGTATATGATCTCTTCCACCACATTCTTTTGCTCAAAGCAAGTCACGAGGGCAGTCCTGATTGGAGCAATGAGGAAACAAATTCCGTCTTTTGATGAGAGGCTCTACAAAGTCATGTTGCAAGAACTGTAAATATGGGGAAGGGAATAATTGAGGCCATATTTTAAAAGCAATATTCTACAGCCTGAGGAAGGCTTGTGTTTTCCTCGGGATAGATTCTTTTTTGGACAATGGAGCCTTAGTTTTTAAGCCTGAGAAAAACACTAGACTGCATTTTTTAAGATTTAAAATCAATGAATTAATATATGACATTTTAGTTTCAGAGGTAGAATTTAGTGATTCATCAGTTGCATGTAACATCCAGTGCTCGGTAAAGCATGTGCCCTCCTTCATGCCGTCACCCAGTTATCCCACCCACCTCCCCTCCAGCAACTCTCAGTTTAGACTGCATTTTTTTAGGAATTTCAAAATAAAGGCCTAGAAGTTAGGGATCTCCATGGGACTGACAAAAATGCCCTGTTTATCTCTGGGTATCAACGCAAGTACTTTATGGAGCTGTGTTCCCATGGATGTTCTCTTTGGCTCTTAGACCGTACTCCTAGCATTTCTGTTGCTAGGCCTTCTGTCATCGTCAAACTAATACTATGAATTATCACCAAAGGACAACATACCCAAATCTTCACTACTTATGAATTAATTACTTACGTTTTGATTTATCTGAGGTGATCCGATCAGTTGCTCTGTTGATATTTCCATATTCACTTCATTTATACCTTTTGTGCATGCAGATTTTACTCAAGGCATGAAGCTATCTCTGCTGTTGGGAGAGTTTGAATGTGTGAAGCTGGGCTTATGCGGCTCTTTCTGAATCAGCCTCATTGACAGTCTGCTTAGTCTTTGTGGGAAGTGGTGTAGGAAAGGGCCATAGGTTGATTGTCCAGAGTCCAATTTTTATATGGAAGATACATTAAAAAAATCTCTTTCCCTGGTTATCGTACAAACGGACTTCAATGCAAATGTCAACAAATCTGAGTTTTTTAGATTACTCACTCTTTTGGATTGATCCCATCTGTTTCCTTTTTTACATGAAAAACTGGGAACTGACTGCACAATACAAGCATGGTGGCTTATTTATGGTTTTTGATATAGTCTCTTGCATGCTTCATTGTGCTTTATGAAACTCTAATCTATTCAGATTATAAATCTTCTCTTCTGCTTTTAGGAGGCAGCTTCCTGAAGGATCCAAAATGTACTAAATATTAAGGTGGTGGGGATCCCGGGGTGGCGCAGCGGTTTGGCGCCTGCCTTTGGCCCAGGGTGCGATCCTGGAGACCCGGGATTGAATCCCGCGTCGGGCTCCCAGTGCATGGAGCCTGCTTCTCCCTCTGCCTGTGTCTCTCTCTCTCTCTCTCTCTCTCTCTCTCTGTGACTATCATAAATAAATAAAAAAATTTAAAAAAATATTAAGGTGGTAAAGCCTTAGAAGTATACTGTGGGATTTAAAAGTTAATCTTCTACTAAGAAGAACCTATTATAAGACGGGCACTGCGTAGGCACTTTAAATACACGAACACATAAGTAAATAATTTTCACCGTACTCCCTCCATGTAGGTTTTGTCATCCTTATTTCACATATGAGGAAACTAAGGCTAATAGCAATTAAGTAACTTACTTGAAAGAGCACAGAATCAGTTTGTCACTAAGCTGGTATGGGACCACGGTCAGCCTGATTCCAGAACCAGTTATTTCTGTATTATGTCGGAATTCTTAATATGATAATGGCCTTTGACTGCTGAGGCATTGCTATCATCATTTTGTGCAAATGTTCTTACTCTTTTCCCGGTGGAAGTAGGGGAATTGATTCTCTTACCTCCCATCTTTGTGATTTCATGGCATAGCTACAAGATAGAAGTAATTTTTAAAAAAACTCACATGAGATCAAAATAGTAGACATTGCACAAGCCTAGGGACAAGGCATATCTTCAACCTGAATTTCAAATGGAACAATGCATATTACTATAAGATTTCTCACCTACTAGCGTCTTCTAAAAAACTCTAAGCATAGAGTGGTGGCAAGACTGCTAGCTTCTCTCTTGGCCCAGAATTAGATCTTGATGATCTTCCAAATCCTTGATGATGTTCACAAATGAAGGCACCAACTTCCTCTTCCTAACACATCTCATTATTATTATTATTATTATTATTATTATTATAATTTGAAGTTGGGTTACATCAAAGCTGTTCCTGTAAATGACATTATCAGCCCCATGGAGGTACTTCAGCTTCCTTCTGCTTCATGGATTATTTTCACTCCAAGGCTGTGTATTTGGCTTCTGCGTTCTAGTTGAAAACCAGAGGTTTTGCTTCAAAGCTGTTTGGTTCTAGCACAGCATCTTCTGAGGGTGTTGTATAGAACAGCATTTCTCAACTGTGCTCCCAAGTCTGGGAGACCCTCAGACCTTAACAACACACTGCAGTTCATGAAAGTTTCAGAAAAAAGGCTGCACTTAACATGTCTGCTTAACTGTTTAATGCCAGGCAGGAATCAAGAGCTCCGTTTTCCACCTGTGACATTTAAGTTGCCTGTTATATATCTGGGCGGAGATGTCCAGGGACAAGCAGATATGAGTCAGACACTCGGGGGTGGGGGGGAGATCAGATTGAGAGATAAATGTTAGGGAATTCATCAGCATAGGGATAATCTTCTTTTACAAAATTTTTATTTTGATAAGAGCACTTAACAGGGGACCTATCCTCTTAACAAACATTAAGTGTGCAATACATTGTTGACTGTAGATGCATCATTGCACAGATTTCTAAACCTTACTCATCTTGCTCAACTGAAATTTTATGCCTGTTGATTAATAACTCCCTCTTTTTCCTTCCCCCATAGTCCCTGAGAGTCACCATTCCAGTCTTAGATCCTAGCATATGGATGTTTTCTAATGCTATGGGATTCTCTCAAGTGTAAATAAAGAGAAGAGGGCTGAGCCTGGACCTGGAACACTCATGGGAAACACACGACTCTAAGGGGTAATAAATCACATTACATCACATGGAAGGTTTTAGAACATACACATGAGGGGAATATATTAATTATTATTTTATTTTTTTAAAAGATTTTATTTATTCATGAGAGACACAGAGAGAGAGAGGGGGGCAGAGACATAGGTAGAGGGAGAAGCTGGCTCCATGCAGGGAGCCTGACGTGGGACTCGATCCCGGGACTCCGGATCACACCCTGGGCCAAAGGCAGGTGCTAAACCGCTGAGCCACCCAGGGATCTCCTAATTATTATTTTAAAAGTTGAAAATTGACCTAAGTAATATTAACTTACATTAAAAAAAATACTAAGTATTCAGTGCATTTAAATTTAATTTGGGACCTAAACATTTCAAAACAGTGACCGCTTTGCTAAAAATAATGGATTAAAAAGTTCTTATGCTCCGAACCAGACCCTCTTCTCAAAAGTCTGTGAATAGAATACACAGACTTGTTTCATTTACGGGCTCTTCTCTTCGTGCTTTCTGTAGAAACTCCTTGATTTTAGGTCTGGATAGTTGGATTTGGCTGGAGAGGTTGAAGGGAAGATAGAGGAAAGTTGAGGAAAGAAATAAAAATGCGAACCCAAATGAGCAAGGGGACATATTCATAGTCACACATACACACAGAGAGGAAGTAGGGGGGAGGTAAAATGATTAATACACGTGTCACTGAAGGAAACAATGTTAAAACACATTCATTGGGGCCCACACTTGATGGGAGACAATTCAGTTATAACGGTCATGCCTTTTGAAGATAGTCCTATGGTTTCCCTGACTTATAGAAACTGTGATTTTTTTTTTGGGTGGTCTTATAAAATGTTGCGGGGGGGAACCTCATGGAAGATGAGAGTAGGGCTTTTTAGTTCTCTGTTCTATTTTTCAAGTTCTTTCTCAGATCTCCCAGGTTTGCAGACTCCTATCCTGCCTGGTTTTCTCTATTAAAAAAAAACCCAAAGCACCAAATACTTCATTCACTTATTTATTCACTGATAGATGATTGAGGTGTTCATTCAGCAAAAACTCATTAAACATTTACTGTGTCATAGGAACTCCTAGTGTTGGAGACACAGGCATAAACGAGAAATATAAAAAATTCTTCTTCCACAGAATTTATGTTCAGGTGGGGAGGGGGGGAAGGGTTAGAAAATAAATGAATATAAAAATTAAGTACCCGTGTCGGATGGTGGCACATGCTACAGAAGAAAATAAAGCAAGAAAGAGGCGGAGTGGTGTTGGAGTTGAATTTTAAATAGAGTCATCAGGGAAGGTGTCACTGACATTTGAACAACGGGCTGGAGGTAAGGAGGGGAACTGGGTGAGTATCTGGGGGAATGTATCCTATTTGTTAGAGAACTGGGGAGAGGGGGGTGCTCACTGCATAGAAGTATAAAATTACTCACATTTCTGATGACAGGGAGAGGGGTGTGGGGCAAAGACCTTCTTGGAGTCCTGCCTGCATGCCCGTGGGAAAAGCCAACCTGGGCCAGGGGTTTTGAGTAATTCCATACAGAGCTGAAGGCTTGGGGCGCCTGAGTGACTCTGGCAGTTGAGCATCTGGCTCTTGATTTTGGCTCAGGTCGTGATCTTGGGGTTGTGAGATCGAGCCCCATGTCGGACTCCATGCTAGGTGTGGAGCCTGCTTAAGAGTCTCTCTCTCTCTCCCCCCCCCCCCCTCTGTTCCTCACCCTTCCTCCCTAAGAAAACAAAAAACAAACAAACAAAAAAAACCCAAACGTGAAGGCTCTGCTGCTATCTGGCTGGTGGCAGCCAATGAATTGATCTATTGTAAAAAAAAAAGTTGAAGGCTCCCAGGACATGCTATGATGCCAGAGGCATATGAATATCATTAAGAAGAGAGAAAAAAAATAAACACCATAAGGATTCGTTTTTTCTTTTTTTGTGCAAGATCTTTCTTCTAAGTCTTACCTTGGCCTCCACCAGCAATGCCTCCCTACACCGTCCAATCTGTGTTGGGTCTGGGCATTGGTTGGTCCTCTGGCAGGTCTGATAATGCTCCCAGGTCCCTATGAATTAACCTTCATGATAAATGTTAGGAGCACAACCAAGGAGGTCTGTCTAGGTTGGTTGGAGGAAGTCAGAGAGGACCAGGAGCTTCCAGTATTCCTCCTGGGATACCCCGACTCCTGAATCTCTAGTCTTTTCTTCATGAGCTCTAGATAATCGTGTCTCTGGCACCAAGGTAAGGTGCTCAAGGCTGGCAAAATTCTTTGTCCTTTGTCGTGCTTATATCTCTTATGGTCTGTTTGTCGGCCCTCATCTGTCTGAATGTCCCCGTTGGTTCCCTAAGGAGTCGGGTCATTGGCTTAGTGAGTTAACTCTTTCTTGCCCTGGTCTCCAGGATTAGACGTCCCCAGTTGGGAACATCACGTGTGCTGTATAGACTGTGTCGAGTGCAAGGGCAGGGCATCTAGCCAAGGGTGCAAATAGGAGCTCAACTCCACTGGTTTGCTGGCCAAGCTGCGTGCCCTGCCGTGGAGCAGAGTCCACCTGGAGAGAGAGGTCCCCTTCCTAAGTCCCCCAGAGGCATTAGTCAAACCATGTCCCCTTGTGGCTGCAATCACCCCAAGGTGGTGCCTTTTTAAATTCGCACAGTGGAAATCCCGGGGGTGCGGGCCAGCAGCGACCCAGTTCCACTTTTCAACGGCGTATCTTCACAACCGTCTCCCCCTCTATCTTTTTACGTGCACAAGCAGACACACCCAGCGGACCTTGTGTGTTTGTGTGGTTACACGTGCACACATCTCCCGCATTCTGTGGTTACGAAACACTTCTTGAGCTTCTCACATTCGGTGTCATCGGAGCTGTGAGCTATAATTATGCCGGGAACAAGCCAAGGTCATTTTCCACCTAATCACTTCCGAGCGAGTGACTGTCACCGAAGCAAAACCAGGCCTGGGTTATGTGCCCATTTTAATGTTTGACTAAAGCTTAGGATTATAGTGATAAAAAGGGCCTTGCCGGGCCATCCTACCTCTAGGAGGTGGGTTACCTGGATCATTTCAGAAAGACTTGATCACTTTGTAGGATGTGATCAAGTGACTTTGGTCACAGAAAAGTGACTTTGTAGGTCACTTTTCTGGATCAGAAAAAAAAAAAAAAGAGAGAAATTGTGGTTGAGGCTGAAGGGCAAGTTCTGAGCGGTAGGCGGGGGACAGGTTTGTGATAGAAACATTCGGACCCGCTCCCAAAACGGTGAAGTGGCTGCTCCTCCACTTTTGTGTGAGCCAGGAACTGTATTTACTGCATTGTTTGGGGCATCAGAGCAAGAGCTTTGGAGCCAGATTTCTAAGATCGGAATTTAAGTTCTACTCCGTACCTGCTGTGTGAACTAGACTATTCCCTTAACTGTTCTGTGATCCCGTTTGCTCATCCCCACCTCCACGACCATCGTCACCGTCGTCCCCTAACTCAGTGGCTTTCCCCTACAGCTGGGTACTACGCTCCTTTTGTCCGTAGTTCTTTTCCTCCCTGTATACTATTGCCTGCCAAGTTATTCTTTTCCTCCCTCTAGACGTTGCCTGCCAAATTATTCCCAAGCACCAGATTGGGCTTTCCTCGGTGTCTGGGTTCCTCCTGAGTAGATATCCTGGATACAGGCTGTTTCAATTCAGTTGGATCCAAAATTAACAGACTGTGTTCCCTACAGGAGGAGAGAGTTAGGGGTTTAATGTGTCCAGAAAAATAAACTCATAAATTGGATAAAAAGAAAATACTACTTTTAACGATCTTTGTGAACTTATTTGGATTAGGGTTTAAAGAAAATAAATAGGCATTATGTGCATCATAAAAATGATAGCTATCTTTTTTTTTTTGATAGCTATCATTTTTTGAGCATATACTATGCCCTAGGTACAAGGCTGGGTTTTTGAATCTTAGTGATGCAGCTAGACGGGTACGCTGACCCGGAAATGCAAGGACGCCGAAATGCGCACAAAGGATAGCTTGGGTAAGGGGAGCGTAATTCATGCTCTTTCTGTGACAATTTTCTCCTATATATTGGTTTGATCATTTTGCCTGACTTTTGGATGCCCTAGGTATAGGTATAAAGCATAATTTAGCCTCAGATGGTAAAGGCACCTTTGTCCCCCCCCCCCCCCCAGTTAGCATATTATTTTGTCACTGGGAAAGTAACACATAATCAATATGAAAAATTTTGAAACAATAGAAAAGCAAATTGTCTAAGTTCATGCTGATCTGATAAGTGAAGAGTCAAGGCTCAGTCGTCTTTGGGAGTCTCAACCGGTTTTGTATGACACCGTTACCCTATGTTGGTGACTCACACACAGGGTCAACTTCATTATTGTTTGACGTACTGATGCCTCTCAGCTCAGGTCCATCTGTCTTTAACAGGTTAACAGTATGAGACTTTTCTTGGCCAAATAGGTAGTCAATTTTGGGGACAGTAACAACCTCACGATAGTAAATGTAACTGGAAAGACCAGTGATGCAAAAGGAACTGATGTCTGTATGTGATAAATTGGCTGCTTTTAGGGAATATCTTGCAATCTTTAAAGTCATGTTTAGCTTTATGGAAATGCTGTCAAATTATACTCATATTGGTAAAATTTTTGTATACTGTTTGGCCGAGGAGGAATTACTTGTAGTTTCCCAAACTCTACTCCTGCTGAGGATCTTTTCTTTTCTTTTCTTTTCTTTTCTTTTCTTTTCTTTTCTTTTCTTTTCTTTTCTTTTCTTTTCTTTTTTTTTCTTTTCTTTTTTCTTTTCTTTCCTTCTTTCTTTTTCTTTCTTTCTTTCGAGAACTATGCTTTCAGATGATGCTAGATAAATACATCATCACATTTAGTTTCCTTGGTAAATATTGGTTTACTTCTCTTTTTAGTCATAATTAAATTCAATGTAAGCCCCGTGAAGGCTTCCTTTGATTCTTGGTTATACTTGTCTTACTAATGTGTGAGCTTAGTCATGTTATTTAATTTCTTTGAGCCCGCACTTTCTCACCTATAAAATGGAAATAATAAAATATTCCTTAGAGGTTCATTGTAAATACTAAATTTTAATGCATCGGTGATGCCCAGTGTTCAACAAATCTAGGTCCACAGTCTCATATTCAAAATTTTGAGATCCAAAAGTTGTGAAAATTGTTTTCTTGAAACCCTCTTGGTAGCAAAACCTCAACTGTCTGTTCTGATTTTCCTTAGCAGAGAAACTTTATTTAATGTGAAGTTATTTATGGTCTTTATCCTACTCCATGTGAATATTTGTAGGTTTTTGCATAAATATAAGTGTTTGATTACTTGTGCTGTTTCAGATCCTTGTAGGAGTGTTACGTAATATCCAATTTACTAACTTTCTGAAATATAAAAATTCCTGAATTCTGAAATATGACACAGCCCCTAGGATTTCTGATAAGGGATTTTAAGCCTATATTTGTTTCCTGGTTTCAGAATGAATGAATATGATTTTTTTTGTTATTGGCTTATTCTAGTTAATATTGCATGTGGTCATTTTGATAAAACAATCTTTAGGATTTTTTTCCATTTTTTGAAGGGATATTTTCACATTGTCTGAACTAAGGTTTATGATTATGACTTCGTAGCTTCCCTAGAATTTAGTCTTGACTAAGACAGACTTGACTAAATCCTAGAACCCAGTGGGACTTATAGTAAGATAAAAGAAAAATTCCAAATTCTGCGTTAGTTTGAGTGATTGAAAAGAGGTCCTTTCTCATTAGCTTTAGTAGTTACTTAATAGATACTCACTGAGAAGAGTTGAAATCCCAAGAAATATGCATGAATGTTAATGATTGTACGGCAGTAGATGGAAGAATGAAATTTAATAGATTCTCAGCTTCTCTGAAGATTCTTCAATTGGACATCTTTTCAAGAAAGTACAATCTCTGCAGGGCTTTTGGTCTCTCTCTACAAAAGTTACATTTATAAAAAGACAAGTCAACTACTGTCTTGATTCTTGTTATACTTAAACATTATTATTCTTACATTTAGCATTGAATTTCTGTATTTATTGCTAGGAATTGTGGAGGCCTGCGGAAATTATAAATACAGATATACAGCCAAAGGTGGTAGCCAGGCTCTATCCATGATCCCGAAGCAGTCTTGTTCTGCTGCCAAGAGCAGAAGCCACTTGCTGAACTGTAACAAAACCGAATGATCAATTGCCTGAAGTGCCTGTAGCTCATTTAAAACAAATTCCAGGTTTAATTGAGCCTGTATTAAATAGATCATCCTGTATTGAGAGGATGTTTTTATACTTTAAGACTTGCAAGAGAGACTATCAGTAGTATTCCATATATGTGCTGAACAGACCAGTATAATTCACAAGCTACTAAAGAGAAATTATTTTGTAGGCTGTGTAGTCACCGGGTAAAAACTAAAGTAATTTATTTAATTATCCTTTGGAGGGCTCTCTACATTATTTTTATGAATGCAATAGAAACATTGAAAAGCCAAAGGAAATAAGAAATTAACTTACATGAAATTTGGCTTATTAATTTTCCTTTCATGTAGAGATGTATTTTATTGTGTTTAGAACAATGTAATTTCAGAAGCAGTGAAAGTGTCTTAACTCATAAAAGGAAGCAAATGGAAATGGGATCGGAGAAAACATATTCTGAGCCTTTGAAGAGATGAGGGATTTTGACATGTCAAGGTGCTTGACTTTGGTTCTGAGACCACTGTTGGTGCAATTCTGTTCTAAGACAGAGACATGTAAAAGCGTCGGCGTGGGTCTTAGTAAAAAAAATGAGAAGTAGTAGAAGTGTGTTTTAATTCCTCCCCTTTATTCACCTTTTCTTCCCCTCCCCATCCACGGAGCACTGTCACCTTCCCCAATTCCCTTCCTTCTCCTTTATCAAACCAGCCCTCCCAGGAATGTTTGAATTTGAAAGTTTTCCTTAAATTATAGAATGAAAGTCCCTTTTATGTTTAATATGATTACAAGAGCTACAGGTTTAGGAGATTTACTGTGCAAGAGGATTATCTTGGTGCTCATGAGATCATCCAGTGGGCATGCTAAAAGAATGTCCGATTATGGCATAGAACTTTCTGAGCTCACCTTCTGTAGGAACATCTAGTAATGACTGGAATCTTGCATCCTCTCTTGCCTTCCACCAATCCATTTTTCACCATGAGTCAGATGGACTTTCTAAAACTACAAATCCTATCTAATTCTCCCACCTATGTAAAACTGTTCAATGGATTTCCTTTTTATTCTCAGGAAAGAGGCGGAGGGTTGCAACATGAACTTGGAGGCTCTGTAATAATATGGCTTCTGTGTACTTCCCTCTAATCTCTGCAGTCCAGACACCCTGGCCTTGTTTTAATTCTTTGAAAACTCCAGGGTGGTAGAGAGTAGGTTTTATTTACTGTGTTCTTTTTAGTGTTTAGCCCAGTGCCATAATTAACAAATATTTCTTAAATGAGTAAATGAAAGAGGGAATGAAATGTTAGTGTCAGTGTAGTCAGTTTTGGTAAAACTATCCCCATTCATGATATTGTTCCTCATTCCAACAAATATATATTGACTCCTTACCACGTGCCAGGCACTGTGCGAGGTTCTGCTAAACAGTAATTACAATGTGTAATAACTGTTGAGAATTTCGGGTGGCCTCTCAGGGTGGTCATAATTACGGGTAGAGTTAGAGATGCAGGTGCGCAGGAAACTCTACCTTTTTGCTGCTTTCAGAATAGACAAAAGGTTTAATCTCCAGGGAGGCAGAAATGCTTTTAAAGCAGAAGCAAATTCTTTCAGAAGTGTTCTGTAGTTTTTAGGGTATAGATCCTTTACCTCTCTGGTTAGGTTTATTCCTAGGCATTTTATGCTTTTGGGTGCAATTGTAAATGGGATTGACTCCTTAATTTCTTTCTTCAGTCTCACTGTTAGTGTATAGAAATGCCACTGATTTCTGGGCATTGATTTTGTATCCTGCCACACTGCCAAATGGCTGTATGAGTTCTAGCAATCTTGGGGTGGAGGCTTTTGGGTTTTCTAGGTACAGTATCATGTCATCTGCAAAGAGGAAAAGTTTAACTTCTTCTTTGCCAACTTGAATGCCTTTTATTTCTTTTTGTTGCCTGATTGATGAGGCTAGGACTTGTAGTACTATATTGAATATCAGTGGTGAGAGTGGACATCCCTGTCGTGTTCCTGATCTTAGGGGAAAGGCTCCCAGTGTTTCCCCATTGAGAATGATATTTGCTGTGGGCTTAAAGACAGCCTATAGATGGGAGAAGAGATTTGCAAATGTAGATAAAGGGCTAGTATCCAAGATCTATAAAGAACTTTTTAAACTCAACAGCAAAGAAACAAACAATCCAATCAGGAAATGGGCAAAAGACATGAACAGAAATCTCACAGAGAAAGACATAGACATGGCCAACAAGCACATGAGAAAATGTTCCGCGTCACTGGCCATCAGGGAAATACAAATCAGAACCACAATGAGATCCCACCTCACCCCAGTGAGAATGGGGAAAATTAACAAGGCAGGAAACCACAAATGATGGAGACAATGCGGAGAAAGGGGAGCCCTCCTGCACTGTTGGTGGGAATGTAAACTGTGCAGCCACTCTGGAAAACTGTGTGGAGGTTCCTCAAAGAGTTAAAAATAGATCTCCCCTATGACCCAGCAATTGCACTGCTGGGGATTTACCCCAAAGATACGATGCAGTGAAACACCGGGACACCTGCACCCCGATGTTTCTAGCAGCAATGTCCACAATAGCCAAACTGTGGAAGGAGCCTCGTTGTCCATCAACAGATGATGGATAAAGAAGCTGTGGTCTCTGTATACAGTGGAATATTCCTCAGCCATCAGAAAGGATGGATACCTACCATTTGCTTCAACGTGGATGGATGGACCTGGAGGGTATGATGCTGAGTGACGTAAATCAATTGGAGAAGGACAATCATCATATGGTCTCATTCATTTGGAGAATATAAAAAATAGTGAAAGGGAATAAAGGGGAAAGGAGAGAAAATGAGTGGGAAATATCAGGGAGGGAGACAGGACATGAGAGACTCCTAACTCTGGGAAACGAACAAGGGGCAGTGGAAGGGGAGGAGGGCGGGGGGTGGGGGTGACTGGGTGACGGGCACTGAGGGGGGCACTGGACGGGATGAGCACTGGGTGTTATGCTATATGTTGGCAAATCAAACTCCAATAAAAAATATACAAAAAAATAAAACAGAAGCAAAACACTAATGTTTCTTTCCAAGATGAAGAAATTAATGTTAGCCAATAGTTATGTTTAAAGAGTAACATGTGAAGAAATACCTATGTCATTCCTACTTTGGATGTCATCGGTGAAGAGACCTGGGGCTGCACTGACTCATTTCCTTCTGCCTGTTTCATCCCGGGCCTAACAGGAAGGAGATCACGGGCTGCTCTGAAAGCCCATTCCAAGTCCGAAGCATTAGGTGCGTTATTGTGTCATTTTATAAATGATGTGCTCAAGCGTTCACAAGTGCTTTGGCACAAAGTAGCAGAATTACTATCTTTTCTAGAGGGAGTTGGGTGTAGTGGAGATGGAGTGTGTTAGGCAGAAGCTAAATTGGAACAGATCTATTTCTACAGAGGGATTCTCATGGAAGGAAATGTAATGTTTCTTTTGGATTCATAGTAGGTTTATGGCTGTTGCATGACTTGATCCACATTGGCTTTTGGGGAAAGGTTTTTATCCCTCTTTTGTACTAATAGTGTGTCTGTGCAACAGATAAATACTGGAGGGGTGGTATGGATATATATATATATGTGTGTGTGTGGTAGGATTTGCTTCCTTTTTTCTAAAAGTCAACTAATTTGACTGTGACTATCTTGAATACTTGGCTATTTTCTGCTAATGGTACTAAATTGGCACAGGGTTGGTCATGCACATGTGTCAAGCCAGACTTATAACTTTATAACCCCAGTGTAGAAGTAGAATTTTGAAATTTTAGAAAAGAAAAGTAAGACTCAGGGTATGTTTTTTTTTTTTTTTTGCCAAAAAGAATAATTTGTATAAAAGTAACTTTATGGTAAATCATCTCTTTTGTCTAATTTGTGAGCTACATGCAGTAGTATCTCCCAAAAGGGGTCTTCAGTCTAGTGAGTTTTACAAAAAGAAACTCATGTTCCTCATTTGTAGTAAGGGTTGTAATTGTCTGCATCTGTTAACCAATCTCCTATAATTTCACATTATAGCCACAGTCTTCTGTTTAAACATTATAATACTCCACTTGACACAACAATCACCATTGTCAGAGTCATAGAAAACCCAGGTATAGAAGGCCTCTTAGCTCCCTTGTCTTGGTTTGTTTTCTCAGTGAAGGTACCTTTTATCATCTGGTTATTACATGTATGGTTAAACGCAAGCTTCAAGACAATAATATTCTCTCTGGATCATGTATGGTCATTTCCAGTGTAGGATATAGCCTAGAAAGTGGCTCTATTTTAATAGAGTTTCCAATCAGAGACCTTTTATTTTTATAGTTCTGCACCCATCTGGGAAATATATACTACCCATCTGGGAAACTTACAATGTGGATGAACAGGTTAGAGTCCTGAGAAGTGCTTTGGTAAAAAATTGTTTTTTATTTCTCTTAACTCAGCATTTCCTAAACTTAGTTGACTTTTGAACCCCTTTCAGTAATACCAGCTAGTATCCCACTATGGAAAAGTTGCTCTTTTGGTTCAAACTGTTGAATATAGGTTCTTCTAACACTTATAAGTCAATTTGGGATTTAATTCTGGGAGTGAGGGTGTATGTCAGCTCAAGACGTCTCTCACCCTGTGGGGAACTACCAGGGTGGTCAGTTGGGTTGGGTTGGTTGATCTGATAGCATCGGTAGAGAGCCTGTTCTGTCTACTGTGCTTCCCGTGCAACTTTCTACTCTACTGAGGAGGACAACTTTCTCAGACAGAAGATGAAGTGTCTTTGGAAAAGAGTATAAAAGTAGTTATCTTTTCCTCCTAAAACCCAAACATGAAATTAGGCTCATTTGGGGGGAAACTTTGATTCAGACTTTGTTAATAAGCTTGTTAGGGATGTGAAAGTCGTGGTACCCTTACACAGCCAAGATCAAGGAATAGTATAATATTATATATATTATAATAGTGTGTGTGTGTGTGTGTGTGTGTGTGTGTAGTATAACTATGGTATAATCATAGTATAATTATCAGAAAACAGTATAAACATGGGGCAGGAGGGTCCACTCAAGGTCACAGAGTAGGGCTGGTCATGGTAGAGTTAGAGTGTTTACATCCATTAGCATGTAAACACTAGAGAAACTCTAAGACTGGTGTGTGTATATTCATATAAATTTGCAGCAGCTTGGTTTAACAGTAGGTTGAATGTGTTGGATGAATTCATATAATGCACTATTCCATTCCAGAAATTTCATCTTTGTCTTTAATGTGTATTCCTAGGCAACCTCTATCACTGCCTATATTGACAACATACTCCTATTTCACTTCATTTTGTTCCCAACATCCCTTCCTGCAGCCGGATGACCACTCCAGGGAAGTTTCTGTAGTCTAGGGAAGAATGTAGAGTCACAATCAGCTTCTTACCAGAGTCTCCTCCTTAGGTTTAAAGTGTTCCCTGTGGTATTAGTAAAATGGAAATAATTCCTGCTTGCACAACTAATACAGAGGAGTCTGGTGCCACATCCTTCCTGGTCCTAGGTGTTGCTTGAGCTCTGCCAGAAGAGGAAGTGGTCAGCCCCCGCCTCATGCTCCTCAAAATGCTTCCTGGAAGGATGGTTGATACCCGTGTCAGTGAAGCCACTATAGAACCAGTTAAACAAACTGGTTTGGGCCCCTTGGAGGAAGTAATTTGCACTGTCAGGTGTGAGGGAGAATGGCTTTTCTGCAGGAAGGAGCTTGGATGGCATAAGGGAGATAAATGGCCCCGAATGAAAAGGTGAATAAAACCCTCGACAGTTTGAAATTCCTTTGGAGGAACCAGGGAGTTAAGCATTTTCTTTCTTCTCCCTTTATCTCTTGTCTGTCTCATATTTCAGTTTTATTGTCCCTCTTTTGCTGCCTATGGTGCTGAATTATTATGAGCCCCAGACTTAGTTTAACCTTAGCTGTTTCCTGACCCACACTTTCTTTTAAGGTGAATATGACGCAGATTACTTCTTTCTCCGCTGTCGTGACTATTATTAAACCTTTTACAATCATCATATCTAATTTCTTATTATGCTTCCCCCTCCCCAACGCACGGGGCCCTGGGTCTGACAGGAAGAGCTCAGGCACCATGTCTGGCTGAACTAGAACATCAGAGTCTAGAGCAGGGACTCAGCAAGTGTACTTCTTTAATCGGAGAAGGATGCTGCAGTGGTTCAGAGTACTCAGGGGTGGCCTTCTCTGAAGAGATCAGCCTCAGCTGGACATGGGTTCCGATTCTCACTCTAAACTGAATACTTGTATTGCCTGCAGGCAGCTATTTAATATTACTTTCATTTCCTCATCTAGCACTATTAGGCCTAGCAATATCTATCTTATAGGATTATTGTGAGTATAATATGAGATAATATGAAAAATTTAACACAGAGCATGGCACAGATGCTCAGCTAATGCTCCTTTCCTTATCTGAACAGCAGTGAGTGCTGCCTTAATGCTTCAGAGGGACATGGGTAATTTTTGATGATAAATTTATGAGCCTAGGTCCTTTTTGTCTATTATTTCTTCCTGATATTTTTTCAAGCGACAGCAGTTCTAAGATTTGATAGTTGGGCTTTCTAAAGAAAGCACATAGTACAGCAAAAGAAACAGTCAACAAAACTAAAAGACAACCTACAAAATGGGAGATTTGCAAATGACGTATCAGATAAAGGGCTAGTATCCAAGATCTATAAAGAACTTATGAAACTCAACAGCAAAGAAACAGAAAATCCAATCATGAAATGGGCAAAAGACATGAACCGGAATCTCACAGAGAGAGACATAGACATGGCCAACAAGCACATGAGAAAATACTCCGCATCACTGGCCATCAGGGAAATACAAATCAAAACCACCATGAAATCCCACCTCACCTCAGTGAGAATGGGGAAAATTAACAAGGCAGGAAACCACAAATGTTGGAGAGGATGTGGAGAAAAGGGAACCCTCTGCACTGTTGGTGGGAATATGAACTGGTGCAGCCACTCTGGAAAACTGTGTGGAGGTTCCTCAAAGAGGTAAAAATAGATCTGCCCTATGACCCAGCAATTGCACTGCTGGGGATTTACCCCAAAGATACAGATGCAGTGAAACGCCGGGACCTCTGCACCCCGATGTTTCTAGCAGCAATGTCCACAATAGCCAAACTGTGGAAGGAGCCTCAGTGTCCATCGACAGATGATGGATAGAGAAGCTGTGGTCTGTGTACACAGTGGGACATTCCTCAGCCATTAGAAACGACAAATACCCACCATTTGCTTCGACGTGGATGGAACTGGAGGGTATTGTGCTGAGTGAAATAAGTCAATCGGAGAAGGACAAACATTATATGGTCTCATTCATTTGGGGAATATAAATAATAGTGAAAGGGAATAAAGAGGAAAGGAGGAAAAAATGAGTGGGAAATATCAGAAAGGGAGACAGAACACGAGAGACTCCTAACTCTGGGAAACAAACTAGGGGTGGTGGAAGGGAAGGAGGGCGGGGGGTGGGGATTACTGGGTGATGGGCACTGAGGGGGGCACTTGATGGGATGAGCACTGGGTGTTATTCTGTATGTTGTCAAATTGAACACCAATAAAAAATAAATTTATATATATAAAAAAGAAGGCATGTAGTAGCGGAACTAAATATTTTATTTGGAAAAAGCTCTGGACTATCCAAGTTGAGAGACAGTGTGGGAACTAGCAGGTCATTCAAACAATGGTGGCAGATACAGGCTGAACGACACCGGCATGCGTATGCTAAAGAATGTACGTCTGAGATGGTGAGGATCAGTCCTTGGTGGTAGTGTTGGTGGTGGTGTTGGTGGAGCCATTCTAGTGCCTGAGAGGGTCGAGTCCGGGCGTGTGCTTTAACCTGGGCCTGGTTCTGAAGAGCTACATCAGTTTCTGGCTCTACAAAATAGGCTGATTTCTGGATGAGCTCAAGTTGGGAATAGGAGGCTTGGTGGGGAGGAAGAAGACAAACCAAAGGCTGAGTTTCACAGACTTGGGCAAAAGTGTGTGTATGTGTGTGGTTAATTGGGAGAGATGTGAGGAAATGCTATGCCTGTGCCTTGGACGCACAGGAGATCTAGTGTCATGGTTAAGGCTTCCGCATTGGACATGGATTTTAGGGTAAGACTGTTTATTTTCTAACATATCAAGACATATGGAAGCAAGAAGGGCTTGCAGGCCGACTCTTTGCTCCATTTCCTGTGATTCTCTTGGTTTTGCCTTTCCCAGGCAGTTGGCTTAATTTCAAGTGGGTGGAAAGATAGCAGCAGGAGTTCTGGGTGCTATAGCTAGGCCTGGGTGGCTCCAGAGCCGTAAGGGAGAATAATTTATTTCTGTGTCTCTTCTGCAGGAGTGAAAACTCTTTCTGGAAAGCTCCACAGCACACTTCTCATTTTTTCATTGGACAGAATAGGTTTGCATACTTACGTGCCCATCTTTAGACCAATCATGACGGGTGAGCAAGATGATAATGATTCACTCCAACTAAAAAAGATTTCTCTGGGACCTTGAGATATGGAACCCCCGGAATACTTTGAGGGAAGAGTGGACAGATATCTGAGCAAACTGGAGCTCTGCTAGAAAAGAGCCAACAGCATTGGCTGCACCTTGCTAGCTCCTTTGAGCCTCAAATTTCCTATCTGTATCATGTGCATTTGTCACTTGCCTAGAGAATGTTAAATGAAATAATGTGTGGTAAGCACTCAGCACAATACCTGTTACAAAATAAATATCTAGTAAAGTGGCAACTGCACTTGGCCGTTGAGATACCGCATTTATTGGCTGCAGACCTGGTTCAAAGCCCTTAACTGCTTTGTGTGACTCTATGTTCCTGAGAAACGTTCTGAACTTGTCCCGACTGGCTAAGGAACCAGAAGAATATGGAGATTCTAGTAAAGTCTTTTCATGACTCCTCTCTGGAGGGTTGAATCCAGATGGCAATGTCACTGAAGATGGCCTTTGGTTCACTTCTGGCCCACGCGCGACCGTGCACACGCACATTGTGCAGAGTGTGTTTAGCTTTTATTTTGCTCTCGCAGTACTTGGCTGAGCACTTCAATTATTTTTAAAGTACCAGTAAAGTATGAGGAATATGGTGAGAGAGCAAGACTGAGCCACGGGAATGTCGGCAGGGTTGCAACACTAGCTCCAGGCAGTGCCATCACTGTGCCCCAGTGCATGCGGTGTCCCCCGGGGCTGTGCGGCTCTGTGGTGGCCCTGCCTGCCCATGGCCTTCAGAACAGGATATGAACTTTGCACAGGTAGCATGCGAGAGCAGGGCACGTGATTTATATGCCTTTGATTAGTTCTCTTATACTTACACCTTCCTGAAACGTGTGCATGTGGATTCTTCGTGGCTTAATAAAAGGCAAGACAGGGCAGCCTGGGTGGCTCAACGGTTTGGTGTCTGCCTTCAGCCCAGGGCCTGATCCTGGAGTCCCGGGATCGAGTCCTGCATCGGGCTCCCTGCATGGAGCCTGCTTCTCCCTCTGCCTGTCTCTCTTTCTCTCTGTCTCTCATGAATCAATAAATAAAATCTTAAAAAAAAAAGGCAGGACAATTCGCACTTTACCATTTTATCCAAGGCAACACTATCAGCACGTAATGGGGACTACAACGCTCTGATAGCAACTGTGTCTGCAAGGAGTGGGCTGTTGTTAGAGTTAGAAGTGAATTCTTGTTGGCTCTTTAGAAAAGGAGAGGACAAGTAGTTTTCTTAGGAACAGCTCTGCAGGGTGGAAGTGCAACGTGAAGGCCGCGTCTGCTAATTCTGGCATGAGGCTGCTTGGGTTCAAATACCAGCTACTGCCGTCTGTGCAGTTTTGCTGCCCGGGTATCCCCGTCCTCCGCTGTAAAACGGGCACAATCATAGACCCGGTCTCACGGGGTTGTTTGGAGAAGAGCTGAAGTGATACACGTAGAGACCTTAGATGGGGGCCTGCGAAGGTGAGCTGAGACCAAGCCGCGGGAAGCCTAGGCGCTGGGGGTCTGGTGCGCTGCGGGCGGGAAGGTGAAGCGGTGCAGCCATGGTGGACAATGGTGTGGAGCTTCCTCGCAAGGCCACCTGACCCGCCAGCCGGCTTCTCTGGGCATCCAGAGGACGGAGCTCGGACGTGCAGGTGCAGCGCTGCTCGGGGGAGCCGTCGTGGGGGCCAGTCGCGCTCCCCAGCAGACCCGTGGGCTGGGGGCTGGGTGACACCAGGCATGGCCCTTCAGCCTGGAGGAGGAAGTGAATTCTGCAATATTCCACAACGTGCGTGGCCTTGGAGGACGTGGTAAGCGAAATAAGCCAGGAAGACCAGAAGTAGGTGATTCCACCTGCGGGAGGTCTCTAACATTGTAGGGCCTGTAAGGTTAAGGACTAGAATGGCAGCTACCTGGGGCTGAGCGCGATGGGGAGGCATGAGAGTTCAGTTAGGGCAGGCGGATGCGCTCCAGGGGTTGCTGTCCACTGTTGTACCTGTGGCCAACAATAACGTGTAATAATGTATTATGTATTTAACTGTTAAGAGGATAGGTCCCATGTTAAGTGTCCTTTTTTTTTTTTTTAAGATTTATTTGAGAGAGAGGGAGCGTGCATGCATGAGCCAGGGGAGGGTCAAGGGGAAAGGGAGGGGCAGAGAATCTTCAACAGCCTCCCTAGTGAGCGTAGATGCCGACACAGGGCTCCATCCCATGACCCTGAGATCACAGCCTGAGCTGAATTCAGGAGTTGGGCGCTTAACCGACCACGCCCCCCAGGATCCCCCCAGGTGCCCCCCATGTCAAGTGTCCTTAACACACACACCGAGTAAACCTTACCCCAAACCCTACATGTCAGATATAGTGACGATGAAGTATTCAGAGGAAGGGACAGATATCCATGAAATGTACTTATTTTTAAGAAATGACTCTATTGGAAAAAGCAATGTTAGTATCCTCCACCACAGAGGGAAAATAATTTCTCTGAAGCTTTTTCAAAAATTCTTATCATTTAACTTCAACTCATTATTATTTTTGTTGTGACAAATGTGTACAGATATTCTTTTTTTTTAAACATTTTATTTTATTTGTTCATGAGAGACACACACACACACAGAGAGAGAGAGAGAGAGAGAGAGGCAGAGACACAGGCAGAGGGAGAAGCAGGCTCCATGCAGGGAGCCCAACGTGGGACTCCATCCCGGGTCTCCAGGATCACGCCTTGGGCTGAAGGCGCTAAACCGCTGAGCCACCCGGGCTGCCCTGTACAGATATTCTTTAAATAAAAAAAGTTAGGGGCGCCTGGGGGGCTCAGTTGGTTAAATACCTACCTTCAGCTTAGGTCGTGATCTCAGGGTCCTGGATGGAACCTGCTTCTCCCCCTCTCTCTGCTGCTCCCCTTGCTTGCGTTCTCTCTCTCTCTCTTTCTGTCAAATTAATTTACAAAATTAAAAAAATTAAAAAGTTAGCTGTGATCATCATTATTATTATACCTCTCTCATAGGATTTTGACATTTCTAGATATTTGATGCAATTTGTATTTTAATTCCAATTGATCTTTTTGCATTGAACTGCATACTTTTTTCCCCATGGCATTTTCATGCCTATTCTCTGTCCTTGCAGCAACCTGTCAGCTAGCTAATCAGAAATAATTATCTGTACCTACATTAGAGCAATTCTTTAACTCTACAGCACTTTTCTAATGATTCGTGTGCCTCCTCTACCAGGAGAGTACTCGCACGAAGGCGGTGCGTGGAGCAGGGATGCAAGCAGCCGCAGGTACGAGATACCACAGGTGACAGCAGCTTATATCATAATGACGTATATTATTTATTTAACAAAAGTTGTGAAGGAATATTCAGCGGCTCATTCATAGCATTAAAGACCCAAGGTTTCCCCATCACCCTAAAGGAATTGATGCATTTTCCTTGTGTTTACATCCTCATGGTCACGAGATGATTGCAGCAGTTCCAGGCGCTGTACCCCCAGCATCCCGGGCAGGCGGGGAGAATGTGGGAAAGGGGTCTCCTCTTATTGGTGAAAAGTTATTCCGGAAGTTCGCTCCACATCCCCTGTGCCAAAATTACCAGAACTGTGTGGCACAGTCAGACCTGGATGCAAAGGAGGTTGGAAAGGAGGATATTTGGTGGGGTGTCTGGATGGCTCAATGGGTTAATTGTCTTGACTTCCCCTCGGGTCAGGGTCTGGGGGTCCTGGGATTGAGCCCTGAGCTGAGCCCTTCATTGGGTTCTGTGCTCAGTGGGGAGTCTGCTTCTCTTTCTCTCTCTGCCTCTCACCCCTGCTTGCTTGTGCACATGCACACGTACATTCTCTCTCAAATACATATCTTTTTTAAAAAAAGAATATTTAGCAAAGGGAATGATTGTCATGATTCATTCAGAAAAATCATGATTTGTCTCATGGAGGTGGGCACAATGAAGCTTGAGCAAAATAGGGTTTTCTCCACGCCCCCTTCCCTCTCTTCCCTCCCCTCCCCTCCTTTCCTTTCCTCTTCTCTCTCTCCTTGTCTCTCTCTTTCTCTTTTATTTCTTTCTTTTTCTTTTCTTTTCTTTCCTTTCCTTTCCTTTTCTTTTCTCTTCTTTTCTTTCTTTTCTCTTCTTTTCTTTTCTTATCTGGGAAGATTGTGGGGCAGAAGAGCCAATGGTTATAGGAAAGGAAGCTAATAGTGTCAGCCACAGGCAAGGATCGTCCCTGATTTATTTATTTATTTATTTTTAAATGCCTGAGCCTGACACACAAAAATCCCATAAATATTAGAATAAGTGAAATTCTCTTTGAGATAAATGGAAGCCCTGAGAATAGGAAGTATATGATTTTCCCAAGACCACACAGCTAATTAGAAGAATAAGTGGAACTGTAACTCACTTGTGCTCATTTCTGGCCTGGAGTTCTTTCTTTCTTTTTTTTTTTTTCCTGGAGTTCTTTCTATTAGCAAAGCCACATACTGGTTTTTGTCTTGTTACTTATGGAAAAGATAATGCAACATATTTTTTAAATTATTTATTTATTGGTTTATTTATTTATTTTTTATTTATGATGTTTGATAGAATGGCTTAACTTCTATAACGCATGTGTTTCTCCTGGAACTTAAGCAAGCGACAGCACATTAATCCTTTTTCCCTGTAAGAGTCCATCAATCACGCCCCTCTTTCAATGACCTACAATTTTATGAAGGCAGATTACTGGCATCTAACAAACTGTAGTTGAAAGCCACACTGGCCTGTATTCTTTTGTCTACTCATTAGGATCTTAAAATACGAAGTAAAAAGACTTCAGAACTGAAAGAGCTAATATCGAAAAGTATTACGTGCCAGACACAGGGCTGGCCACCTTGAATATAATTTAGATATTATTATATTCATCTTGCAGGTGACAAAACTGAAGCTCTAGGAGTTGTGGCTGCTTAAGGGGCATAAAGCTGTAGTGGCAGAGCCGGAATTCAAACCCGGCAAAGTTAAGATTCAAGACTTAGGCTTTTCCCGCCACCTTGCACTCTGATCCTATGCTCGGACACCACAATAATCATGGTTTAATGAGCACCCGCTATGGACTAAGAAGCCCTTGGTAGTTAGACAGGTGCACACAGTATATGTCTTAATATATATATATATATATTTTTTTTTGCTTCTAAGTTCTAAGTTTGAGAGTTTGCATGTTTTTACATGCAAAATATTTTACTGTTTTGCATGTAAAAATGCTTTATGTCTTTTATAGACTGAAATGTTTTATATGACTACACATTATCATTTTTCTTATGTCAAAATTCAGGTTGACCTTCTTGGAATGTCAATGGAGGCCTTTAAGAAACTTTGCATGGTATTTTGAATATTTTTGTATTAACATAAAGAAGTAAAACATACATTATGAGTTGTTTAAAGATTCCAGTAGCTATTATGCATCATAATGTGTACTGAAGTTAATTCTAAAGCATATCTGTAGCTCATTTTATTTTATGCCATGGCACCTTGTTTATGGTACAGCATATTTATGGGCTAGAACACCTTTAAATATTCTGGTCTTATGTTTGTTTTTTTCTTTCCTGATAAAACTTTAAAGTGACATTTAATGTTTTAAGAAACATTGTATTTGAGGTACAAAGCTGTTTTATTATTTTGTTATAGGATAGCTTTATTCATAACCATTAGTATCATACTGACCTGGCTTGTGTTAAAGGTTTATTCTTCTGATTTTATGGTTTTCAGCTTGCAGAGGTTTGTAGTTAGAATAAGCAAACTACTGTATTATATTTTAAAACTTTAAGTCTAGGTCTTTAACACATATAATAATTAGTCTTATGATACAGCGATTACAGTGGAGTACCTCTTCACATATTGCAGGTGTCCTGTTAAGAGACAATTCTCTATAGGTCACTTGCATTTCTGAAAATTTTATGAGCAGAGTCAGTGGCTGGTCATCCTGGTCTTTGTTTTCAAGGATGCTTGTACAGCGATCAGTCTTGGAAGATAAAGTCTCCGGCTGGAGCAAACGGCAGGTTTACCCACAGCCATGGAGGAGAGAGTGTGGGCCAAGCAATCTTACTGCCCATTAAAAAAATTAGAATTAAAAAAAAATTAGAATTCTATAAGCTCAGTGTCACTTTCCTAAATACAACCCTTTTGGTATTCGGAAATGGGATTTGGAGAACTTGCACAAATGCTGGTGCTCTGCCTGCAGCTATTACCATGAGTAATAAAATCTTTTGTTTCTGACCTAGGAGTCGCCTGTCTTCTGTTAGAGTAGATGAAACTGCAGCACATTGCATTGCTGGCTTATAAGGAAGATCAACACCTCAGACCCTCTGGAGCTTTTGACAGTTTCCAAACCAAACCATTTTGGGCTCCCCACCTGAAGGAGCAATTTTAAGACAAACTGACTCTTATTTATTTATTTATTTATTTATTTATTTATTTATTTATTTTTTTAGTTTTGAAGAGGATTTAAACTTTAGAATATCTCAGACTAATATAAAAAGTCATCAATAAATGTTAAATGTCATCTTCTTTACATCAGGTTTAAAAAGATAAAATAATTCAAACATTACAAATTAAGTTGAATTCTACTTTGTCCTTTTCTTAGAATATTGCTTTTCCCTTCCTTCTTGGAGGTTTTCACTTTCTTGATTTTGGTGTGTGTGTCCTTACAGACCATAATTTAATACTTTCACGATGCATCTACAAGAGAGGATGTAGTTTTAGGTTGTGTTTTTTTAAAAAAACTGCATAATTTGTTTTATAGTGTATGGTTTTTTCAACTTTCTTTCTCACTCCACATTGCTTTTGGATCTATTCTTGTTGATGAATAATGATCCGGTTTATTAATTCTCTTACGCTCCTTCGTATGACTACAACATATTTTTATTACTCTAAATACTACCGACCAGACGTCTGGGTTGTTTCCAGTATTTCCGGGTTACAAACAACGCTGGGATGAACATCTTTATGTCTTGGCACAGCGACGGCAAGTTACTGTAGGATAGCGAACAGAGTGCGGCAGCGCGGCCGCTGTGCGGTCTGGGCTGAAGGCAGCAAGGGAAGCTCCACTGTGCTGCTTTGGAGGAAGCCAGCCCTGCGTGAGCCCCAGCTCCTCCGAGACTGCCATGCTGGGAGGAAGTCCAAGCTAGCCACGTGGGGGAGCCCCGAGGAGAGAGTGCGACAGAGACGTCCCTCCAGCCCCCACGCTGTGCTTGCTACCCTAGCTGAAGTGCCAGACATCGGAGTGAAAAAGTCACCTTGCACATTCCAGCCGTAGCAAATGTCACATGAAGCATAAGCAAGCTGTCCCCACTGGGGCCCTGCCAAAACTGCAGAATCAAAAGCGAAGAAATGGTTATTGTTGGCTTGAGCCATTATGTTTAGATAATCAAGACATCTACTTTTTTCTCATAGGTATTTCTTCTTTTTTGTATTAATTAAGAAATATTTTTTATATATTATTATTGATATACTGGTGTTTTAGCGAGGACTCTCAACTCCTCAAGGTATAGACCCAAATGCTTTTTCTGTTAACTGCAACCATTTATACTACGGGGAAGCCTCCTTTCCTACCAAGACAATATCTCAGCATCTTCATTACTTTTCAGCCACAGTCTGTTTTTAGAACAGGCGTGTAGCATTGCCTAAGATTTACCCCTGTATTTTCAAACCTAAATCTCTTATTTGATTTAAAACAAGCCTCTAGCTCTCCCTTCTGAATAGGTGAGTCGTGCGGCAGTCGGAGTTTAGTGTGTGGGAAGGTGTGAGACATCTCTGCCTCGCACACTGTGGGATACCGGGCAGGCAGAGGTGATGGGCAAGGTGGATGCTGCTCTGCCTCTGAGGTATTGAGGTTTAGTTCTTTTCTGAGTGATGCTTGGGCTTGATGCCCTGTGGGCTCCACAGGACAAGATCATGGCTCCAACAGATCAAGCAGATGATGGTCTCCTTCTCAAGCTGCTTTGGAAAGCACTGGGGGTTCCTTACACCACGGGTTGCATCTTCCACTGATCTTTAATTGGTAGCTTTGCAGAGCGGGTCTTTGAGTTGAGCGCCTCTTCGCCTCTTGAAAGAACTACCACCAGCAAGACTGTAGCCCCAAATCTGAGTCTTTTCATTTTGTTTATTGTGGCTTTGGTCTTGTAAAAGTTTTATCTTTGAGGTCACTTGCATGTGTTATCTAAGAATTCCTTTCCCACTCTAAAGTCACAAAGACATTCCATATATATTTTCTCTAACAATCATACAATTTTGGTTTTTACGTTTAGGTCTCTCATCCATGTGGAACTCACAAAAATTTGTATATGATTTGATATAATTTATTTCATATGGAAAGCCAATGGTTCCAACATAATTTATTGATTGCCCTATCTCTTCCCCAGGAATCAAAAATACCAGTTTTGTTTTTAATCACATTTCCATATGTGCACAGCTCTGTTTCTGGCATCCTTATTCTGTTTCCTTAATATATTGGTCCTCTTTGAAGCATAAGGATACTATTTTAAGTATTATAGCTTTTTATATCTTAACATCTAGTAAAGTAAGTCTCCCTTCTTTCTCCGGAATAATTTTGATTATTTTGGCCATTTACTCCTGCATATGAATTTTAGGATTGACATACCAGTTCTGTAAAAAAAAACATGTTGATTTTGATTAACAATGCATTGGATTTATAGATTAAGTTGGGTAAGAACTAACTCTTTAATGTAAAAAAAAAAATTAGGTAATTTCCTAGCAGTCTAAATGCAGAAAAGTTGCCATTTAGTATAAACTATTTTATCTTTCTTATTTTGTGATAGTCATAGATAAAACTTTATGTGTTGTCACGGTCAGTGCCTAACACAAAACTTCTCTTAATAAATATTTGTAGAATTAATGAATGGACCATCTGTAGACATTTGCGCTCGACATTTTGTAACTTAGGATGTGTTTTGGGAACTCTGTCATTAGGTACAAATTTTCCAAATTACAAATATGTTCTTCATGATTTAGTGTAAGATTCTAGTCACTCAACAAGAATGCCTAATTCGTAATTATTAAAGCTGCACCGAGTCAACGTTTTACACTTTTTTTTAAAAGATTTTATTTATTTATTCCTGAGAGAGCGAGAGAGAGGCAGAGACAGGAGAAGCAGGCTCCATGCACAAGGAGCCTGATGTGGGACTCGATCCGGAGACTCCGGGATCATGCCCTGAGCCAAAGGTAGACGCTCAACCGCTGAGCCACCCAGGCGTCCCCGTTTTACACTTTATATGGATCCATATTAGTGGTCATAGAATCACTTCTGTATATTTGTTGGGGATGATGGAGTGAGTTGTATCTTCAGATTTTATGTTTTTAGGCTACTTTATTGAAGTGTGATTGACATGCAAAATCTGATGCTTGAGAATAAGTTCACTGTGAGCTTTGGATATGAGATTGTAGCACACATGTGTCCCTCCTTTATGGTTGCCCATTACCTGAATCCTTTCTTCCTGTGTTTGGGGAATCTCCTCTGTCCCCGCCTCATTAGGAGCTGAGCTGCATCCTGCTGCAGGAGCTGAAAGTGCCCAGACCTTACTTTCCCGGCCTTCTCTGCAGCTCAGGACTCCTGAGCAACTCTGCTTGCAGTGCTGCAGCAAGGCTGGCAGCCAGTGCTTGCTGGGAGCTGTTGATGATGTGAGGCTGTGCTTGGGGCCTGCGAGGTGGGGCCCGCGCTGTCCTCCCCGGACCGACGGGGGCATATTTAGGACGTTGCTCCCGGCTGCAGGGCTTCAGCGGGGTTTGCACACTGCGGTGCACAACATACATGGCTGGCCTTGAACCTGGTGCTTCAGTCATCGGGGTGCAGTCCTTAACACGTCCAGGAATGTTCAGCACCTAACCGATCCACCTATGATGAAGTATTAGCTGGAGGGACCAAACTAAATTGCTCGGAGCTGTGTGCGTCGCGGAGACTAGTTCTGTGCCAGCTTGGACTTAGACTTGTGGTGCCATTTTCTAAGTCCCATTTATTCATTCAACAAATATTTCTTGACCGCCTGTGTATTAGTTTCCCACGGCTGCTGTAACAAATGCCACAACTTGGTGGCTGAAAGGAACACAGATGTCTTCTTCTTCTTCTTCTTCTTCTTCTTCTTCTTCTTCTTCTTCTTCTTCTTCTTCTTCTTCTTCTTCTTCTTTCTTCTTCTTCTTCTTTTTTTTTTAACACAGATGTCTTCTACTGCGTTTCTGAAAGCTGGAAGTTCCAGATCAGTTTCCGGGGCTAATGTCAAGGCGTTGGCAGGGCTGGTCAGTTCTGGGGTCTCTAGGGGAGAATGTGTTTCCTCGTCTTGTAGCTTCTAGAAGCTGCATCATTCTAACCCTTCGCTCGTGATGTCGCATTGCTTTCTCCTCTTCTGTGGTCAGATCGCCCTCTGCCTTCACTCTTACGTGGACATCGCGATTACGCTAGGGCCACCCAGACCATCCGGGATGATCTTCCCATCTCGAGATCCTGAACTCAATCACATGCTCCAAGTGGCTTTTGCCGATAACATCCACAGCCTCCAGAGAGTGGGACCTAGATGTCCCTGGGGGGCTAGGAACTGTGCTCTGGGAATGCAGGGTGAGCAAGGTGAAGATGTGACCTGCGCTTATGGTGTAGACGCAGCACACACATTTAGGTAAAAATTACAGAAATAATTCTGCAAGTTCACTTACGATAAGCGCTCAGGAGAGAACGACAAGAAGGGAAGGGAGAATGTAATGGACTGGCTCCCAAAGTCTAGGGAGGCCATGGGAAATTTTGCTAAAAAATAATATTAGCTAACCCTGTGTGCAGGCCCTGTGTTCAGTGGGCTGCGTATGTCCATTAATCTAATCGCTGACCTATGAGGCTGGTATTTTACTATCGCTACACGAATAGACTGAAACACAGAGACTGTGAGTAACCTGCCCAAGGGCCTGTGGCTACCAACTGGCAGGGCAAGCGACATTTAAAGCAGTTCTTAGGGACACCTGCATGGCTCAACAGTTGAGCGTCTGCGTTTGGCTCAGGGCCTGATCCTGATTCCCGGGATCGAGTCCCACATCGGACTCCTTGCATGGAGCCTGCCTCTCTGTGTGAATGGATGAATGAATAATGAATAAATAAATATTTTAAAAAAATAAAAAAAATAAAGCAGTTCTTAAATGGAGTGGATTTGGGTGGCTTTGCCTGCCTAGCATTCTTGTGTTAGTTGTGTCCTAATTTTCTCTGGAGCAATTTCTGTTCCCTCCTTTTTTTTTTCTTTCTCTGTACTCCCTCCTCATACTCCGCCCTCCCCTCGTTAGGGTTGGGCACCTGCTGCAGATAAAAAAAGACAAAATAAATAGCTGAGGATGATCCACCTTCCAGAACACTCTGCCTATCAGTTCCTGCCATCTTAATCTCATAGGCTTCATGGGCTTCTGTTCTTTTCCAGTCGTTTTTTTTGTTTGTTTTGTTTTTTTGTAGTCCTTGATTATGTGAACCACTTCCTATCTTCCCATGAAATTAATTTCCTGCTTAGGTTTCTGCTGGTTTCTGATGATAGAGAACACACTCAGGGTTGCTGGTGGGAGGTGAGTGGGGAATGAGCTAGATGGGTGACGGGGATTAAGGAGGGCACTTGTGATGAGCACTGGGTGTTATAGGTACCTGATGAATCACTGAATCCTACTCCTGAGATCAATATTACATTACATATTAACTAGCTGGAGTTAAATAAAATTTTGAAAAAAAAAGTTTCTGCTAGTTTCTGTTGCTTATAACCAAAGCAATCCTAGGACAGAAGGCATTAGCCAGGTGAGAATGAGGGGAGGCAAGCAACTGCAAGTCAGAGGAAGACTGTATACCTGAGATGACAAGTTGCTTATAAAATTGCTCAGGAGCTGTGAGAAAGCCATGTGGCTGGAGGTAATGAGTGAGTGGCATGAAATGCAATTCAAAATCTTGGTGGGAGCCAGATGTCTAAACACATGCCACGTGAAGGTGTGAGGCTTTATCTTTTATTTTTTAAACTTTTATTTGTTTGTTTATGAGAAAGAAAGAAAGAGAGCACGCATGTCGTAGGTGGAGGGTGGACAGAGGGAGAGAGAATCTCAAGCAGACTCTTGGCTGAGCATGGAGCCCAGCCTGGGGCTTGATCTCACAACCCAGATATCAAGACCTGAGCCAAAACCAAGAGTGGAATGCTTAACTGGCTGAGCCACCCAGGCACCCCTGGGGCTTTATCTCTAGAGCAATACTTTATTTTATTATTTTCTTTCTTTTCCTTTTTTTTTCTTTTAAAGGAAGACACTGGTAACTAATGTCTTTAGCCAGCTGGACTCAGTGGGGTACAAATGGAAAGCAGCTATCGTCTTTCTTACCACTTTCTGTTAAACTTGCTCCACTGAGTCCTCTTCCTCTAGATTCTGGATGGGCTACTGGGGACTGAGCATTCCTTTTCTGGTCCATCTGAGATATGAATACATTGTCGCTTTTCTTTGAGGTCACAAAATGTCTCATTCAGTCTAATGCCAAAGTCCACATTTTCATCCCATGATAAAGTTTTCTCTTTCTCTTAGCCAAGGCCTAAGGCAGGCTTTGAGGCTGCTTTTGGGAAGGTGTGGTCATCTGCTTGGCCGTGTTGCTTTTCCTCCCTTCTTGCCTACTGATTGGGCCGCTCTGGCTTCTCCAGGGTTCGAGGTAGGAGAGGGACGAGGCCCTCCTTTTCCGGAGAGATTTTCTTAATGCTCCTGCACTTTGCTCATTGTCGACAGCACTTCTTCCGCCAGGCCCTAATGATCTCCCTCACCCCTACTTGCAAACCCTAACTTTGCAGGTTCACATGTAGCCTCTTTCTGCTGGGCTCACCCTCCACCCCAAGTGGTCATTTTGGATAAAACCCTGTGCAGGGCAACACGGGGCTGTGCAGCCTGCAGGAGGCAGGCTCATGGTCTTGCTAAGCAAGAGTACAGCTGTTTGCCAACAGCCTCACCTACTCTCCATCCTGCCTTTAGGCTGCCGGAGTCTTGTTTTCAGAGTGTTTCAGGCACGCTTTCAGTTAACTGCCTTTGTGTCCCTCAGATTCCGGGGGCCAGTGCCAAGCTCTTTAGATGTTTCTCCTGAAGCTACCTTACACATAGGAATACCCTGGGATCCATCAAGCCTTCCTTATTAATCCTTGATTGGCTGATTGAGCCTGTTGGGCTGAGACTTGGAAGCCTCACTCTGGACAATCTTCGCAAACTGAGGCCTTGCTCTATAATATGGGTGTGATTGGCATCTATTGTTCTGAAACCTGGGGCTTCAGTCCAACCTGAGACAATAGAAAAATGCCATATTAATATTCTCTCAAAAAGTGATATGATCAGATGGCCTGGTATTTGCATAATTTTAATGAATACAGTCTCTAGTCACATTACTTCTCCAGCGCCCATATAAAACAAACAAAACACCAATTGTTTTCATATTAAAAAATCAGAATATTTTGTAAATCTGACCAGATCTGGGTGCCTTTGCCCTAGACAGTATTAAATTAGTCAAACAATTCTGTGCTTAATATTCTACAGGAAGTGTGGGCCCCTTTCTTTTGGTAAAAAACAAAAACAAACAACAACAACAACAACAAAAAACAACACACAACTCAACCAGCTGTCAAACAGTTGAATGTGGACCAAACATTTAAATATTCAGTGGAAATTTGGATGTATCGTCTAAAGTGCTCAGCAAAGTGGAAAGCCCTCTGACCACTTTCAAAATAATCCAAGCAAACAGCAATTAGGGATATATTCTACTTTCTTTCCCATTTGTTCATAGCTCACCAGGACATAACGTGAGCTCCCGTGCATATTGGGAGGGAAATGGACAGCCCTTTGATTGTTCCTTACTTTGATATGTGACTGTCAGGGCTGCAAATAATGTGCCTGCAAAAGAAAATTGCCTCCTGGTGCACCTGAAGATGGAATTTTAAAAAATGTTTCTTCCTCCTTCCTTTTCTCTTTCCATTTACTCAGCATTACGTGACTCTGTTGTTAAGCACCTGAGGAGAAAAAGGAATTGTTTATGGCGGCTCCAATGGGATAAGTTTGACCAGAGAAAGTAGGCAACGTAGCAAAGAAGTGTTTCCAACATTTATTTCGTATGTATTTGTTAAACACCTATTGGGCACAAAGAACGTAAAACATGGTGACTGCCTGCTAGGAGATTTTAGTCCGGTTGTGAGAATAGGATGTACACGCACCATTAAGGTAAATTCAAGGTCTGTAATGTTGAAGACACAGTCATCCCATCCTGTGAACCTGCCAAAGGCAAAGCTGCAGCCAAGAAAGCGGTAGAAGCTAGAGACGGAGAGGTCTGGGGGAACTGCATGTCTCTAACAGGGCTGACCAAGGATGGGTTGGGCTTCCTGATGTGAAGGTGAGTTTCTTGTCATCCAAGGTATTTTAGCCAAACTGGATGAGCACCTGGCGGAAGTGTCTGTAGAGGACGTTATGGCATCTGACGAGTGGTCATTCTAGGTGACCTTAAATACTCATACGCTTCTATGATGCCTTGATTCTGTGAGTCCTGAGGACAGCTAGCATGCATGGGCTCATCAACGCTTAGGAAAGAGCTTCTTGAGGTTGAGGCACGAAGAAGGAACAGATGTGGGACAGAAGAAGGGAGGAGAGGTCAGAGGAAATACCATGAGATTAATGAAAGGTCTGGGGCTTTTTCTTGCCCATATTTTGTGAGCGGAAACTACATTGTCCCTAACCACATGTAAGGGACGTTTACACGGGAGTTTAAGAAACGCAATCTTAACCACTGTCTCTTTGCTTTGGGAAATTTGGAATAACCGACTCATAAAGTTAAGTTTGAGGGATGAGCTAGGGAGTTTGTCCAGGTCACTTAAAATTTTGCTGAGTGTGTAGTGTGTGTTGTAGGCATCGGGCTCTGGGAGTGCTGAGATGAAGAGAGACCCGGTTTCTTCTCTTGAATTGCTTACTGTTCAACAGAAGCTTTCAAGAAGCTCATCCTAAATGTCTCCCAATGAAGACCTACGTTTAATTTCTCCAAAGTTTTATGATCCCTTTAATAATCGCTGTTTATTGAGCACCTTCCGAGTGCTAGATGGGGTGTCAGTCTTTTTCTAGTTCTCACGACAACACTTCAATGTAGATATTAGGTCTGTTTTCCAAAGAGAAAATTGAAGCTCAGACAGGCTAAGAATCTTGCCCGGCCATTAGCAAGTGCTTAATGGAAAATTCAAACAGTCACTAAACATGATTGTGTGTCATGCTCTAGGAGCTGCACCACATGCTAGACATACAGCATCTTATGGAGTCCTCACACCACCAGACAGAGAGGTACTGCTGTCACTCCAATTTTAAGGTCAAGGAAACAAAGGCCAATACAATTAAATCGCCCCGAGTCACATACTCAGTGATGGATCGAATATTGGTATCCCTCTCAGATTTACATGTTGAGATCCTACCTCCTAATGTGATGGTATTAATGATGGGGGGGTCTTGGGGGCGATTAAAACCATGAGGGTAGAGGCTTCGTGAGTGGGATTAGTGACCTTAAAAAAGCTACCCCAGGGAGCTCCTTGCCTTTCCTGCCACGTGAGAACGCAGCGTGAAGACAGACGCCTAATGAACCGGGACCTCACCAGACAGGGCTCCGCTGGTGCGCCTCCGTCCTAGACTTCCCAGGCTCCAGGACTGGGAGACCTAGATTTCGGCTGCTGATTAGCCCCCCCTCCCCAAGTCCACGGTGCTGTGGTAGCGGCCACAAAGGACTGAGCTAGTCCATGAGTACAGCGCGGAGCCCACGCGTGGCCCGGCCTGCTTGGTTCCAGAGCCGCGTCTTTAACCACCCTGCTGCTACCACCCTTCCCCTCCTCTCCGGGCTACAGAGGCGACAGCTTCCCTCTGGCTCTGCTTTCCTCCTCCCTTTACCAAAAAGCAGAGTGAATGACAAAACCATTTTGAGCATTTTCTTGAAAGGCCAGGAGTGAACTTGACTGGAGGGGAAATTCCCATTAGAATTCTGAGGCTCGGGTGCAGCGGTGGCACCAGGGAGGTAAAGATGCCATGCTAATTAGGCAATTACTGCAACTCATGATTAAAACATGAGGTTGCCTTTCTAGGAGTATCCCTGGGATAAGTGGTATTCGTCTTGCCTTGGAGCCTGGTCGATCACCGTCTAAGGAATTCACCTTCTTCTGCTGGAGAAATGATGGGGGAAGCAGGGGCTGTTTGACCTATTATCTCCTGGGATCCTTGCAAAACCCTTCGGAGACCTATGGAGGAGAGTTTAGCTTGGGATTTTAGTGGCCGGGCTAATCAGATCCCCCGTTCTTTTGAATCCTATGTGGCATGCACGATGCGTAGGCTAGTTGGGGGATTGCAGTTTCAGGTGGACTGCGTGGGTTGGACCTCAGTTCCTCGATCTGTGATCACTGCCCTTCCTTCTGCCCCCCCCACACTCCTGCTGCTGAGGGACTTGGGGTCTGCAGGTTGGAAGGGTTGGGCTTAAAGCCAGCGGAACAGAGAAATGGAGTTACTTCACTCCAGATGAATGCAGGGGACCTGGGAGACACACAGGGAGGGGGTGTTTGGCTGACAAGCTTGCCGGGAGGAGGAGCATCACGGGTTCTTGTCTTCTCCAGGGTTCGAGGTAGGAGAGGGACAAGGCCCTCCTTTTCCGGAGAGATTTTCTTAATGCTCCTGCACTTTGCTCATTGTCGACAGCACTTCTCCCGCCAGGCCCTAATGATCTCCCTCACCCCTACTTGCAAACCCTAACTTTGCAGGTTCACATGTAGCCTCTTTCTGCTGGGCTCACCCTCCACCCCAAGTGGTCATTTTGGATAAAACCCTGTGCAGGGCCCTGGGTTGAAGCCGGTGCTAAACCACTGAGCCACTCGGGCTGCCCATGCTCTGTTTTCTAAATAAGAAACTTTACATGGTGGACAAATTTCTTTTTTAAATTAGTATGGAGGCTGGGGTGATGGTATATATTAAAATATCTTAGGTTTCATGGGAAAACTCATAGATAGGAACACAGCTAGACTATTTATTCAATTATATCCTCTTTGAAAATATAATCTCTGCTCAGAGAAAACCAATATAAACCAATTAAAAAACCCAATATTTTTACTCATGGAATATAGGCAGTAAAGAGTATGAATGTTGGAGTCAGGCCTGAATTCACACAGGCTTCTCCTTACTGATGCCTTTGTGATTTGAAGCAAGTTGTGGGGCATCCTTTAGCCTTAGTTTTGTCATCTGTAAAATGGGTTGATTAGACTTATGTCACAGGATAATAAATTTAAAGCATAGAACACCTAGAAATTCCTCACAGTTGTTAGTTTACATCCTTCTAGCATTAAGAATCTATTAGTCTCGGGGGATCCCTGGGTGGCTTAGCGGTTTGGTGCCTGCCTTTGGTCCGGGGCACAGTCCTGGAGTCCTGGGATCGAGTCCCGTGTCAGGCTCCCTGCATGGAGCCTACTGCTCCCTCTGCCTGCGTCTGCCTCTCTCTCTCTCTCTGTGTCTATCATGAATAAATAAATAAATAAATAAATAAATAAATCTTAAATTTTTTTTTAAAAAAGAATCTATTAGTCTCATTATTATGCAGTTAGTTTCACTATTATAATAATTTTTAAAAAGATTTTATTTATTTATTCATGAGAGACACAGAGAGAGGCAGAGACACGGACAGAGGAAAAAGCAGGCTCCATGCAGGGAGCCCGATGCAGGACTCGATCCCGGGACCCTGGGGTCACGCCCTGAGCCAAAGGCAGATGCTCCACCGCTGAGCCACCCAGGTGGCTGTTTCACTTTTACAATTAGATTGCAGGAAAGAAAAGCCTGGGTAGATGGACTTTGCAATGCTCATAATTCAGTCGCAGAGAGCGATCTTTCTAAAACACAGACCGTATTTCTGTCTCTTCTACGTAAAGCTCATCAAAGACTCCCCGTGACCTACCAAATAAAGCCAAGATCCCTTAGGCTGGTTTTCCAGACCTTGCAACTCTCTGGTCTTCTCTCCTCCTCCCTCCTCCCCACCTGTGCTCCCCTGAATGACATGCTTCTGTGGAATCGGTGCACTATTTCATGCTTCCGTGCTCCCTTTGTCTGTAAGCTCCTCTCACGGCTTCTCACTTGCCAGACAGTGTAGCCCTTCTGTCCTCAAGGCTCTGCTCTTCCGAGAAGCTTCTTCTGATCTTTACCAAGCACATCACTGCCTCCTTTGTCCTGTCCCTGAACTTAGCACATCCGTTGGCTCTGGCCGGTTCTGCAACCTCTTCTAGACCATCAGCTCCTGGAGGGGGGGCCCAGCCCAGTACCTGGCACAGGGCAGCCGTGGAGCGACTCTAACCGGCTGTAACAAAGCAATGTGCTCAGCGTTTTACTAGAGGTGCCCACGAAAGGCTCCGGTAGTTCAGGGGAGAAAAGCTTCCCGTTCCTTGCAGCTCCTGAGTGTAACCAGCTATGTGATCTGGGGAAGTTCTTTGACTTCTAGGAGCCTCAGTTCCTTGTCTATATAGATCACAAAATGATAAATAGTACTTACTTAATAGGGCTGTTGTGCAGATTCAATGTAAATCTTTAATGCATGTGAAACACTTAGAATAGTGTCTTGACATGAAGTGTCTAGAAAACTGTTGGCTGGTATTATTAAAAAAATAAATAAAAAAAATAAAAATTATCATACAAATTTAAGGTAACTTCATTGTTTTACCGTACTGCGGCAAAAGCATTTGCATAGGCGCTGGCCTCGTTTGCGCTACACAATTCTATGTTATTTATGTTCTTCCTATTTTCCAAATGAGGCCATGGAGCTTAAGAGAAGTGAGCTGATTTTTTTTAAGGGTTTCACTTATTTATTAATTTTTAAAAAGATTTTATTTACTTATTTGAGAGAGCGAGTGAGTGAGAGTGAGCACGAGTGGGCGAGGTGCAGGGGGTGGGAGAAGCGGGCTCCCTGAGGTCCCAGTGTGGGGCCTCCACCCCGGGACCCCGGGATCCTGACCTGAGCTGAAGGCTCAACCACCCGGGCCTCCCAGGTGGCCCACCTTGTTTATTTATTTGAGAGAGAGAAAGAGAGAGCCCAGAGAGCCCGGCAAGGGAGTCCTCGGGCCGACGACTCGGGCTGTTAGCCCATCTTACAGGGGAGGGGACCCGGGGCGAGAGGCCCGCCGTGGGGTGGCCGGGTCAGGGTCCACAGGCAGGGCGTCTGCTCTGGCCGGTCCCGCAGCTGTTTCCTGAAAGGGGGGCACCTGCCGGCTGTCGGGCTGCTGCTCTCCCGGCCGGGCCCTGGAAGCCCAGGGGGACGGACACTGCAGGGGTGGCAGGGACATGCACCCCCCTCCGGCGGACCCCTCTTCATGCCGCTGTGCCTCCCCCAAGGGGCTCGGCCAAAGCGGGGAAGGCCTCGTCGGCTTTCATGGACTCCCTGAAGCTTAATTTGTGGCCAGTGAGTGGAGCCAAAGCTTCAGGAGACGCCGCCGTCGGGGCTTCCTGTGGGGCTCCCCACCTGCCTCCGTCCCTCTGAGGGGCTCGCTGGCCCGGTGCTGGCCCAGCCCGGCCGATGCCCCCTCCTCCCCCACCCGTCCTGCCTGTCGTGGCCCTTGGTACCCTTGGGGCTAAGTCCGGGCGGTGCCAGCGGGGGTTTGTTAGACTCCTCAGACCGGAGAGAAATGGAGCAGAAGAGGTTCCTTCTCCCATTCTGGGGCCAGAGTGACGCCCGCGGGCATCTCCAGTTCTGCAAACCAGGCGGGGTGTTTAACCCCAGGGCCGCAGGCTCACAGGGTGTCTAACCCCAGGGCCGTACCTCACAGGGTGTTTAACTCCAGGGCCCCACCTACAGGGTGTTTAACCCCAGGGCCGCAGGCTCACAGGGTGTCTAACCCCAGGGCCGCAGGCTCACACGGTGTTTAACCCCAGGGCCGTACCTCACAGGGTGTTTAACTCCAGGGCCCCACCTACAGGGTGTTTAACCCCAGGGCCACAGGCTTACATGGTGTTTAACCCCAGGGCCGCACCTACAGGGTGTTTAACCCCAGGGCTGCACCTACAAGGTGTTTAGCCCCAGGGCTGCACCTCACGGGCTGCTGGGCCAGGCGGGCGGCAGGACCTTCCCGGAGGCGGCCCGTGGCCCTCCAGTGCCAGCCATTGCAGCCCACTGGGGATGCAGGTAGTTCAGGAGCAAGTATAGAGCTGGATTTTGTGTGAACTTTCCTGATTTTTAAAGACATTTTCTGCAGGCTCTGCTAGCGTGTGGGCTGCGTTTTGGGGAGGCTGGTCTGGGTGCTGCGAAGCCTCGGCTCCGGCCCGCCTGTCACCTCCCCCTGCCTTTGGCCCTATGGGATTTCCGTGCGGGTGGCTGTTAGGATGCTGTTGTGGGTCAGGAGGACGCCCTTTGGGAAACCTGAACACAGCATTTGCCTGGGGGGCCTGGCGTGGAGCTGGGCGGGGAAGCAGGCCGACCGGCGGGGCGGGGGTTCTCAGCCCTGCCTCAGCCCCTACAGCTAAACCTAGGCCCTGCGAGGTATGTCAGAATTTCTGGGTCCAGGTCCCAGCCTCGGGATTAAAAGCTCTCTCGGTGGTTGGGCACCCCTGAACAGGGGGACCACTGGATGGTGGGGGGACCATTTCGGCCAGCGGGCTGGACTTGCTGGGTAACCCCTTGCCTTGGGGCTGGGAGACCGGGGTCCCCATGCTGTCCCAGTCTCCATGCCACAGATGTACACCCTGGGGAGCATTTGCTGCTGCATCAGACAAGGAACCAACCATTGGGAAATCGATGACCTTGGGTAAGAAGGAGTCTGGGATTTGAAGTTCAATGACCCTGGTTTTTATTTTATATTTTATTTTATTTTATTTTATTTTATTATTTTATATTTTATTTTTATATTTTATTTTATTTTATTTTATTTTATTTTCATTTATTTATTTATTTATTTATTTATTTATTTATTTATTTATTTATTTATTTTTGACCCTGGTTTAAATCCCCCCTGGGTTGCTCATTGGCTGGGGGCTCATTGTCGGGGGGTCATTTCAGCTCTCCCCACAGGCATTTCCTCATCTTTTATTTATTTATTTATTTATTTTTATTTTTTCCTCATCTTTTAAATGGAAGTAATAGCAGTTGCCTTTGGAAACTGGGCGCGGGGGGGGGGGGGGGGCGGCGGCGATTGGTATTTGGAAAGCGCCTAGCGGTGGCTGGGTGAACCATCAGCAGGTGCTCCTATGGCCCTGATGATTATAGTTACTAGGGCCCAACGCCTGGTCAGCTGCAGTTTCTGGACTGTTCTGCGAAGAAGCCTCAGTAATACAACGGTCAGCCTCAAGGGGAGGGGGCGGTTGTCAGGAAGGGGTCTGATGGGAGTTTTATTAGGTGCAGAGAGGAAATGGAAAAAGCAGATTAGACTGAAGATCCCTTCCCTAACGGATCCCCTGCGCTTCATTTTTCAAAGCGTGTGCTATCAGCTATTACTCTACGCCGCCTCCTCATGCAGAACTGTTTCTATTTTTCAAAGTATGATCTTTATTTTGAAACAGTTTGAGAGTCACCGAAGGTACAGAAATGGTACAGAGGTTTTCTGTGTGACTGTCACCAAGCTTCACCCAGTGATGAGAACATCTTACGTAACCACAGTTCTGTTATTTTATTTTATTTTATTTTATTTTATTTTTATTTTATTTTATTTTATTTTATTTATTTATTCATGAGAGACAGAGTGATAGAGAATTAGAGACACAGGTGGAGAGGGAGAAGCAGGCTCCCTGCGGGGAGGCCGATGCGGGACTCCATCCCAGGACCCCGGGGTCACGCCCTGGGCTGAAGGAGACTCCTGACCGCTGAGCCACCCAGGGGCCCCTGTTATTTTTATTTTTCACAGCGCTGTTCTCGCTCCGCTCCGGGCCCCTCCCCTCACCAGCCTGGTGGCCCGTGTGCTTTCCTCTAGCTCTAGGCGCGGTACCGCCACCAGTCACACAGGTGGTTCCAGGGGTTTGCTCCCGTGGTCCTGCGGGTGAGCATCTTTGGGTAGAGAGCCGCGTGGCCACGTTCAGGATTTCATTAGGGGAGGTCGGTGAAGGCGGGATGGCCGGGTTGGAGACTCGGAGCAGGTGAAAGATTTTTGACACCTGTTTATGGCATTTGCTGAAAGAGCTGCCTGACCCGAGCTGCAGAGGGAGGTGCCCCGGAGTCCAGAGTGGGGCTCCACGGACGACCGGGATGGAGAGGCCCTTGGAGCCCAGGGTGCGGGAGGCTGAGCGGGCGCCCGGGCCGAGGCCCTGCCGAGGCTCGACCCGCGCACCTTCTGCTCCGGGCTGAGCAGCCCCCTCCCCGGGGTGCGTCGCCTGGTCAGTGCCACCGCTGAGACTCGCCTCTGATCGACTGGGCCCAAGCTCTGGGCTCTTTTCTCCTTCCCTGTTTCAGGCCATTTCACTGAAATCTGAGTCAATGATTGATCACTTTGAAACAAGGAACAAATGGACTTGCTGGGCAATCAGGCCTCCTTCCAGCCAGCGCGCCTTTGTGCACGGGGGTGGGTGCGCTGTCAGCAGCACATGCCGGCTGGCACCTTCTGTGCTGCGACAGGCAGAGCGGCCCGGTTCGTCGGCTGCAGTGACAGGCCGGGCGGGAGCGCTCTGGGGTGGGACGGGCGGCTGGCCTCTGACCGAGGGCCGAGAGCTCCCATGCCGGGACGGGCCAGGGGCCAGGTCTGGGGGGCAGGAGCGGGCAAGCTGGCTTGGTGGCCACTTCCTCCGCAGGAACTAGAGCCCAGCACTTACCCATTTTCCATCTTGAAAATAGTGACAATCTTTTACTGGGGAATAGACATCAAGGGCAAATTGTTCCCAGCGCCTCCTCTGCGCCCAGCATTGTGATGGGGGTTCCACACACATCAGCTCGGCGATGCTACTCCGCTGCCCGTCTCTGTTTTGGGGATGAGAACCTGAGGGCCAGGAGGGTTACAGCCAGCAGAGGCCGGGGCCTGGATTCAGACCTTCTTCTTCTTGCCCTTGGCGTCCCCTGTTTGCTACGGCCTGCGACAGGCTGATGATTGCGTGCGTGCTCTCCAAGACATCCATCCAGTTGTTTCCCATTAACAGCTGCTTCCTACCAACAGCCCGTGCTCCCCCCTTCTCCTCGAGAACATTGCTCCATGACATTTCCCAGCCCTCCTTGCAAATAGGCGTGGTCATGTGATTAAGTTCTGTTCAGTGGGTGGGCGTCGCTTGCAGGGACCCTCCTCCTCTGGAATGGAGATTCTCCTTGGGGCCACGGAACCCACATGTATGCAGGTTCTGCTAGAGGGGTTCCTCGGTGACCGTGTTGAGCAGGGCCTTAGTCCCCCTCCCGACTGATAACCCATTCGCTTGCCCAGTCGGTTACGTAAGTAGCACGTGAACCTTTTGTGGTTAGCCACCAGCCATTTCTTGGGTCTATTTTGACAGATAGTAGGATACCCAAATAACACAAAACACCAAGTTCTAAAAAATTTTAGGGGATCCCTGTGGCTCAGCAGTTGAGCATCTGCCTTTGGCCCAGGTCGTGACCCTGGGTCCCAGGATCGAGTCCCACATCGGGCTCCCTGCATGGGCCTGCTTCTCCCTCTGCCTGTGTCTCTGCCTCTCTCTCTCTCTGTGTCTCTCATGAGTAAATAAATAAAATCTTTAAAAAAAAATCCTAGAGGACCCAGCAGGGCTCTTCCAAGTAAGGGTTGGGGATCGGTCCGAGGGATTTACAGATGTAGCAAGGACCACATACGTGGCAAGGGGTGGATATTCTTCGGGTTTGCTTAATGAAGGTTCTGGGGCACTGCAGGCCTAGTGAACTCAAAGTTACAGAGAGAGCAGTTGAAAGTCCTCTTTGTTCAGACATCAGCCTATTTTTTTTTCTTATATAAGAAAGTATTCCTAGGAACAGTAGCAGATTTCTATTCCCATTTAGTGAATCACCAACTTTTTGTGTTGGTAGTTGGCACTAAGATTATGTCAGATTATGATAATCACAGGATTCTTCTTAATTTCAGTGTAGAGAATCCCAGAACTTTCTTTGACCTCATGTCTCTTGAGGAACTATCTGGGGTATTGAAATGGACTCAGGAGGCCGTTTGGTATCTCTGCGAATTCTGTTGTTGGTCTAGATTCTGGTAGATTAAGAGGTCTACACAGAGATGGGAAGGGTGTTAATGAGCCGATGGGTTGGAGCCATCGGGTTGGGCGTGATGAAGTCTTCCCTGTGAGGCAACTCAGGCTCCCTCCAGGCGCCTGGCCGGAGTTCTTTCTGTGTACCTTAGCAGAACAGCTCAGCTAGGGGGCTCCCACCCAGCCTACAGTAGGTAGGAGGAAATGGAAGAAAGATGATTTTTTTTTCCCTTTGTTTCTGCTTGTCCTTCAGTGTTCAAGATGGTGAAGGTGGGCGTAGCGATGGATGGTGCAATAAACAGAGGACCCATGCAATGCTAATTATCTGGGAAAATATTTGATGTAGCTTGTTGAGGGCATAACAATAATTAAATAATTTCAGTTTTTACTGTCCATTACTATAACATATCTAGTTTTTCCAGGAGTTTGCTCAAATGTCATATCACTACCAATATTTCCTGATAGCGTCCCTCTTCCGCATCCCCCTCAGGAAGTTGGTTGTGTCCTCGTGTACGTAAGTGAATAGATCTATTATATCACATAGAAAATTAATTGATTACTCAATTAATTTATTGAATCACCAGAAGCTTATTGAACACCTAGTCTGTATCAGGGACCGCAGAGGAGATCGGGGATACAACAATGATCTTGATGCGGTAACTCACAGGTTGGTAGGTGAGGGTAGAAGTAATCAGGACTTGCGGGGCAGTGGTGACTTCTGTATGCAGGTGGATTGAGGGTTAGCAGGACAGAAGTCCTCTCTGTCCTGGTGGTGGTGCCCAGGAATCCTCCTGGCGGTGAAGACACCAGCATCATCAGTTGAAAGAAGCCCATAAGGAGAATTGGGAGATGGCTGAGCAGGGGGGTGCTGGTCCAGGCAGTGGGGACAGCTAAGACGTGGAGGTGAGAAAGAGCACGATGCACTTCAAAAATTTTCAAGTAACTTTGTTGGAGATGAATGGGGGAGGGGGATGTAAGCAACTCTTTCCAATTATTCGCTTTCTGTGTCTGTCTTTTCCTGCTGGCTTTTGGTTCAGGGACGATGCTCTGTATGTCCTCATAACCCCGTATGTGCACCTCCAAGGGTGTCAGCAAGTTCTCGCTGGATGAATGAGAGCTGGCCGATGTTCAGTCACTGACATCTGCTAGTCTCAACTCTCAGAACTGCTGGTCTGCTGTTCAGCCCTATCGGCTCTCAAAACAGGATGGGCATGGATCCCTCTAGCTATGAAACAGCTGGAAGCTTCTTTGCAAATGACAAAAAAGGGGTACTAAATATTTCATGCTTAAAAGTTAAATATTATTATAAAAGTAATTTAATATAAATGGCTTTCAGCAAATCCTTATCCATATTTCATGACTACAATGGGCGTCTGGGTTCTAATGTTTGTGAGTAATTAATTTTAATGGTTACGTACTCTCAACTTCCCTCTATTTTTCTCCTTAGCAGACCCCCAGGTCCATCAGGAAAGTGAAGCGCTACGCACATTGGTTGTCACTGTGGACAGAAAGAGATTCAGAGCTACGAGTCGAGGTCTCCAAATGACAAGTTAATAGGCATTTGGGAGTTGCTAAGTGGTACCAAAGCTGTGATGCTGTAAAACCCCAAAGTATGATGCTACCTTGTGACACAATGCCTTTATTTTCCTACTGAAGAGTTCCACAGTTAGACGTGTCCTCCTCTGTGATCCCATGGTAACTTCATCATATTCCCTGAGAGCAATAAGAATTGTGATGATGACTCTCATTTACCGAATACCTACTATGTGCCAGAAGCCACACTCAGGCTATTTACATCCTGTTATGCTAACCATGGAAAATTGGCATTTTATTCTTATTTCTCCTATAGAAAAAAACAACTGGGGCTAAAAGAATGAAGTTGCTCAGGTTTATGCACTATATTGCTTTTTGTCTCTCTGGATTGTGAGTTCTGCATCAATAGGGGTCTCATGATATTTCCCCCTGTAGCCAAGGGGGTAAGAGTCCTCAATTAATGTTTGTTGAATGAATAAATGGATGATGAGAAAAAACAATATTATAAAATCATCATTATATTGGACACCTGCCATCTCACAAAGATTTTAATGAAGGATCTCTTCTGAGGTGGAAGAAATGGTTGATTTTTCTCTAATGCAAAGGTTCCCAAACTGCAAATATTCTCTTGGTACTTTGCAGGAGTTTGGAGTGCAAAAGGGAGCCCTGCCTCTTCCTTTCCTGCAGCCTTAAATATGGAAGCTTCAGTTTTGACCGCAAGGTGGAGGAGGGCTGTGGAATCGCATGATTTCCTAACACTTGCATTACATGTTGTGGGAACAAACTCTTCTTTGGTGTTCTACATCTGCAGCTCCTTTGCCTTGGATAAATATATCATGGACTGATGCATAGCATATGCAAAGTTATGCAAATGTAGTCAATCCTTCTAAATTAGCCACTGGGGTCACACAGACAACATGCCCTTTGCAGTTGTCCACTGAGTGCCCCTGGTCTCTTGATAGGAGAGATCAGTGGGGGTCGATGTGGCTCTTGTTGGGGGGGAAGGGATTGGTTGAAAGCCAGAACACAACTCAAATTTCCAAATTATGTGTCATATCCCAGTGGGAGGCCATACTGTTCAATTTAATGGACATCGACTGCTTGTTTTGAGCCAAGCTCTGGACTCTAGGTACTGGGGATTCTTGGCCAAGATTTGAAATGAAATGGCCGTGGCAGATAGAGACCAAGGCGGGTAGCAGGGAGATGCAGTACTTTTGCAAACTAATAACTCTTAGCAGAGACAGAACAGGGGGAGGAGAGGAGAGGGCTGGGGTGGGCACAAAACTCTTTATAGAGTGGGACCGGGTGTTCAGAGAGGTTAAATCACTGCCCCTAAGTCACACAGATAGTAATGGGCAGGGCTGGGATTGAAATCTTGGGTTTTGCAAAGGACAGTGTCACGCTCGCTTAGTGATGAAGAGCATAGGCTATGGAATCATAAGACCCGAGCGCGGACCCTGGCCTCCTTCTTATGAGCTGTGTGGCCTTGGGCACATCACATAACTTTTCTTTGAGCCAGAGTTTTCTCACCTTCTCTTGGTGTTGCTACTTTGGAAGATGGTAATGAGGTTGAAATAAAGAAACATTGGTAACACTCTGATCACCTCACTGGGTGTCCCATGAACCACATCAATGGTGGCCGTTGGAGTCTGTGGGGACGTGTTCCTTTATCAAAGCCCAATATAGGAGCAAAGATTGAGAGGGAGGAGCTCCAACAGGGTCCTAAACAAGGTAGTCCGTGGAGATCAAACAGTTCTGGCCCATGTCACAATTCCCAACTCATTAGCATTTACTTGGGGAGGTTTGGAAGCATCATGATCTTTGAACCCAGAGGTTCTTATCTCTGTACTATTATTTTTTTTAAAGCTACTGTGAATCTAACGGTGCAATTAGGTTGAGAATCACCAGATTGGGCAATCCTGGGATGCAGATGGTTTTGATGATGAGACACTGTCCTCCTCCACCTGTCCCAGTGTGACTGGGTTCCAGCCGGGGGGGCGGGGGTGAGTGGCTTCTTTAGGTAATATTGATCACTTGAGAGAGCTGATAGTGGAGTCAGCATTCTAACTAAGGAGCGTGAACTCTGCCCTAAAGGGACATGATCAGAGTGGCATTGCTGAGGTCAGTCCCCCGGGGATGCAGGGCAGTGAGAGATGACAAATCCAGGAACGGGCCAGAGGGAAGCCAGAGGAATCATACCCACAGGACCTGACGTGCGTGCACACAAACCCAGCTGCTCAGAACTCTCCTCAGCCTGCCCGTCAGGCTAACTTTCCCCAGGACTGCAGGCCCCGTCATTGCACCATGGCCTGCTAGCGTGGCCTACTCAGTAGGATTTGTATTTTGTTACCATGATGAGGAACACAGATTTGCAAACGATTTATTAACACTTTTAATAAAAATAAACGTCAGGATGAGATGAGGCCACCTCCACTTCTCTCCTTCGCCTGTGCCCCCAGGGCTCCCCTTGCTGCTCCTTCTCTTCTACTGGGGCTCTCCTTTCTTTCCCCTTTGCCGACCCTCAAGACCCTCCATTGAATGAGTGCACCTGTCCACAGACGTCTCTTTCCCTCCCCCCGGACCTCCACTCTTGAGCTCCAGAAAGTGCTGAGCTCTTTCCCATCTCAGAGACCTAGTGTTTTCCGTTCCCACTGCCTAGAGTTCCTTTATCCTGGCTCGTCACATGGAGGGGTGCCTAGGGGAGAGGCCTTGCCCTCCACCTCAGCTGGCATGGCCTCCTGCACTTACTGTCCCCACTTGTTGCCTCCAGAGCAACCATCGCCATTGTTAATGATTAAATTTTACTTTTTCTTTGTCTATGGACGTGGGGCAGCCATTCTCACTAACCCAGTGGAACTGCCCCGGGCTGGGGCCTTGTCTGACTTAGCATGTCACTGCCACCGTACCTGACATGTCGTAAACATCCAGGAAATACTCGATGAAGGAAAGAATGAAGAGTTCGATGCCTCCTACACATTCTGGAATACTTGTAGAGAGGGAAGGAAAGGGTGGGATGGTAACTGGCTTGAGGTAAGTGCACAGCCAGCGCGTCGGCCTGTGGGAAGGTACAGTTGCAGCCAGCCAACATGCGTGCTGAGTATTTACTCTGTCTGGACACTGTTCTAGGCACCAAGTGAGGCACCAACTTCTCGGCTCCTATGAAGCTTATAGCAAACATTAGCAAGACAAAAAAACCCAAGAAACAGAAAACCCCCAAACCCAAGACTAGTCCAGCAAGTAATGAGTTCTATGGAGAATTTATTCCTAACAGGATGAGGCGGCCCAGGATGATGGGGGTGGCCGGAGAAGGCTTCCTTGAGTAGGGGGCGCCGATGGAGGACCCCAGGGAAATGCTTTGTAAGCTGATGCCACGTACCTTATGTGTACGAAAGAAAAAACTTTCAAAGTCACTGCTCTAGGAGATACTACTCAAGTTTTAATTAGAATCCACTTAAGTCCGACGCTACCCTGTTCCCTAATAGTGATTAGGACTGTCTTGGGTAATTAACAGCTCTTAGATTCGGAGGGGAAAATAACTTCATTATCCGCCTGACCTTGGGTTTGGGAGTGCTGAGTCACAGGGAGCCAAAGGGGCCAGGAGCTGGCGGGTGGTGGGGACGGATGGAGACCGAGCCCGGCAGGCTATTGGGATCCACTGGGCAGATTGTCTGAAGGGAGGGGGCTGCAGGGGCTGGCATTGGTGGCTGCTGGCTCCAGAGCTGGTTCCTGCTATTGCTGGTAAGGCTGGGATTAATGGGTCTGCCCCCCACCCACCGATTTCGCAGGACCTCGTCCACACCCACTCTTCCAGAGACTAAAACAGGAGGCTCACCCTAGCTGACCCCCCACCCTTACGTTTCTAGGGGAGACCTGGGTCACAATCTGAAGCTGAGAAATCCCCTCCTGAAAGGACAAACTTTTCACACCCCCTCTTTTCCTCTTTCTTATCCTACCAGTGTCTCCCAGTGGCAGGTGGTCAGACTCTGGAAAGTTGTGGATAAAAGAGACTGGCCTTTCTTTCTTTTTTTTTTTTTCCCAAGCGAAGTGTGTTCTTTCATTTTATTTCCCAGTTCCACATCGTCCTCGCCTCCCCGCACCACCCTCCCCCCCCCCCCACCGCTTCCCTTTCTCTTCCATTCAAGTCAGCTTCGGATTAGAGTTTCAGATCAACTTTCAATTCTCTTTTAGCAGATTTTTAATTATCCCAAAGCCGCACCGCGAGGAGGCTGGTTCAGAGGCTCCAGGCGGCTCTGGTCACATCTGCAGATCACGTAGGTATAATCTCTATGGCAACTGACCCATGTTGGGTAGAAGCAAATAAAGCTCAGAACCAAAGGTTAATTGCTATTTCATTTCTGCTCCCCCCCTCCCCCTTGCAATTCCAGCATTGTGGATGGAGGTTCTAATTAGAATCAAATTATCAGCAGATTGAACATCTTCTTTATGACTTTGGTGGCTGAAAAATTACTCCGGCTGGCTAGAAAAGGGAAAGTGATAGATGGTTTCTGTTGGCCTCAAGGTCTGCTTTCCCACCTCTGGGGAGGACAGACAGCTTAGGTGGCCTGGCCAAATGGTCTAGATTGTTTTTTTTTTTTTTTTTTTTTTTTTTAGAGAGAGAGGGAGAGAGGGAGAGAGAGACAGAGCAAATGGTCTAGATCTTTGCAGCACCAAGGAGCATGTCCTTCTTCATTCTCGCTCTATATTGATGTCGATAATCTTACAGACAGTGCTGAGCACTTGCTGGACTTTGCTTGTGCCGGGCACTCTGCTAAGCACGCGTGCACAGGATCTCATTTAAACTGTAAAGTGACGCCGTCAGGTAGAGATCCTTAACCCCATTTTACAGATGAAGAAACCAACCTCGGGGATAGTGAATACTATGTCCACAGTCCACTAGAAAGTTGCAGAGCTGCATTTCCAACCCAACTTGCCTGATTCTAACGTTCTTAACCATTAGATCCGAAAATATGCTCTGTGAGCCTCCAACGTGGTTAGAGAGACTAGGAGACTGACAGCGGAGGCTGGCTGCCCCCAAATCAAACGTAGCTCAGGGACTTGGCTAAACTCATTCTCTTCCCCTTAGTGTTCCTGAAGTAGTAATTATAGAAGAGGGGTATCTATCCTGGGACACGTTCACTCTTCTACACGGTTATTCGGGTTCCCTGGCTTGGAAAACATCAATACGAGGTCTTTACGCGCCCTCCTCCAATACAGTGTTGTTGTGCTCATTTCTCTCCTTTGCTCAAGTTTTCCTTTTTCCTGCAATTCCTTCTCCTTTTCTTACAGTCTAGTATTTATGCTTTTCATCCTTGCAAGCCCGTCGGACAACACAATGCCCGTTACGACGTGTATTTTCTTCGATGATCGTGGTTCACATTGTTTTTCCCTTTTGTCGTGAATTCCTATAACCATTCATATTCTCAATTGTTGCTGTAGTGGTTGACAATTTGGATCTCAACCCAGATTTCTTGGATTTAACCACAGATCCATTCTTCAACACCCCAGTGTTCCTGAGCCGGTTACTTAGAATCTCTACCTTGGGGGTGGGGGCGGGTAGGTGAGGCTTAAATGAGTCTCTACACATAAAATACTCAGAAGAATGCAGGCTTTATAGGAAGTACTACATATGTGGCTTGCTGTTATGTCTTGCCTTGCTCTTTAATTGTTGTTTTTTGTGTTATCCAGGACAGGAATTCAACTTAAACACATTTAAGCATAACAAGCAAATTTATTGGCCCGTTAACTGGATAGTCCAATGAGATATACCTAACATGGGCATCGCTCGACCCAGGGACTCAGTGGTGACGCTCGGCAAGGCTTTTTCTCTGTACTGGCTTGATTCCCAGGCAGGTAGCCCCTCCAGCATTAGACGGACCACCTCCCACGCCAGCAGTCAGGCAACACCTCTTTCCTACGAGCTCCAGAAAATACCCTGGAGTAGCTTTACTTGGTTCAACTCAGACCACATGCCCACTAGCGAACCAGAGTAAGTATCCAGGGGATTCTCATTGTCCAGACCCTCGAAGCGGAGGGTGGAGTTAACCCTGGTCCCATCATGTGGCCAGCGGGTTCCCCTAAGAGAAATTAAGGCATATGTCTACCTCACTGTCTGCTATCTCATTTTTTATAGTAGGCTCTTTTTTGGAGGATAACACTGGACCCCTCTTTCATGCTTAACACGAGTGCAGAGGCTCAAAAAAAAAAAAACCAGCTTCCTGGTTGGTGGGCTTACATGTGGTACCTGCCCTTAAGACTAGGAAGTGAACTTCGGGGTGATAGCCTGGAATCCTGGACGCATTCAAAGCTGCCTTGGAAAACCGGCGTTTGGGGAGGGAAGATGGGGGAAGGCAGGGAAGAAGAATAGGGTGGATGGGATGGGAGGAGCCCTTCCCTGCATGTGTGATATCTGTAGTGTTTTATTTCTTAACAAAAGGATACGAAGCAAACATGTGGAAAGATGTTCATACTGGTTCCATCTGGGAGATGGAAACGAGGGTGTTCTGATGGTCTTTGCCTTTTCTGCGTGTGTGATGTATTTTATTTAAAAACAACAAAACAGAGCAGAAAGTAGAGGCTACTTAGCCAGGCAGCATTTTCCCCTCCAAATCCCCTGGATGCCGAAGAGAGCTGAGCAATCACAGCATCCCTGCTGGTTTTCTGACTAATGTCATTTATGAAAGTCAACCCTTCCTCCTCTCTCAGCTGATATAAAACATAAAATTCAGAGTCATCTTAAAGGAAAATTCAGCAGAATCTGGATGTGGCTGAGAGAAAGAGCTTTACCTGAAACCTATTATGAGAAACAACAAAGTCAAAATATTTAATAATCATGATAATAACGCCCACCCCTTTGAGAGCTGACTATTTCTTAGACACTGTGCCAAGCACTTAATACATATGATCTCATTTAATTCTACCAACACCCCTCTGAGGTGGGTAGTTCTCCGTCTTGCGCCTACATTATAGATAGGACGCAGAGGCTCAGATCGGCTGAGTCGCCCGTCCAAGGTGCAATAAGTGCAATTTGTAGAACGAGTCTCGAGTCCAGATCTGTCTGATTCCAAGGCCCATCTTGCCCCCATCGCCAGGTTCTCTCCCTCTACTTACCAGGAGTATGTATGGGCACCAGAGACCCTGGCTGCTGGTATTTCCTGCCCCAAAGAGGATCATTAAGGACATGGACCTAAAGTCTGAATGCCTGGCTGGACTGTATTCCTTACTAGTTACGTGACCTTGTGACGATCCCTCCAATTCTTGGAGCCTCAGCTGTGCCGAGTGAAATGGAGAGAAAAATAGCACGTATGTCCTAGATTGTCCCGAGGATTACGTGAGAATGTGCATGTACAGCGAGTGTTCAATAAATGTTAATAGTGGCTTTCTCCTCCACTAAAAACGGTGAGGCTTCACAAGTCTGAGTCACTTTAACCTCTTTCATCACATTAGTATCTCAGCCCTCTTAAAACTTTAATTTTTATCACATATTCAACACATTTAGATGGTTCTATAAGAGTTTTAATGAGAATGAGAAACCCCTCTCCCCATTCTTCTCCCCCTTCGATATAGCTACTTCTAAGAGGCAAGCACTTTTGAGTCTATCAGCTAGTTTTCCGGGGCTTCACCTCCTTATTTTTTTTTTTAAGTTAAACTTCTAATTTTGAGATAACTATAGGTTCACAGGCAGTTGCAGTCAGTATCACGGAGAGATCCTGTGCCCCTCGCCAGCTGACTTCCACAGCCGCAGGAACTTCTCCTCGAGCTGTTGCAGGTCCACCCGCAGGACAATGACGTTGGTACAGCTGAGAGGCAGAGACCCTGCCTGCCGCCCTTTCGTGGCCACACCTACTTCTGTCCTGTCCCCACCCTCCCCTTGACATCTGGCACCCACTAATCTATTGTCCATTCCTATAATTTTGTAATTTCAAGCAGTTTATATAAATGGGATTATATTATTATATTATATATTATTATATATAATATATAATAATTATAATTATATATTATATTATATACATTATTATATATTATTATGTAGCCTTTGGTGGCTGGCTCTTTTGAAATCAGCATCATTACCTGAAGATGGTTGCATAGACCCTTTTATTGTTTTGTTTTTAGCAGTTCTTCATGGCTAGGTGTACCACCCATTCTCAGCATTCTTATCTTACCACTCGGTTATCTAACTACCTGTGGCCCCCACATTTATTTTTTGGAATTAATCCCACTTTCTTTTATTCTCTTCCTTTTCTCTGTTACTCATCTTCAGGATGATGTAGTATTCCATGTTTGCCTCCTGTTTTTTTTTTTTTTTTTAATCTCTTTATTGGTCATGGCCCCAACAATTCAAATTACACTCTAAAAAACAGAGAAAAAACGTATACCTTTTCCTTCTATGCAATTAATCCCACTTTCTTTTATTCTCTTCCTTTTCTCTGTTACTCATCTTCAGGATGATGTAGTATTCCATGTTTGCCTCCTGTTTTTTTTTTTTTAATCTCTTTATTGGTCATGGCCCCAACAATTCAAATTACACTCTAAAAAACAGAGAAAAAACGTATACCTTTTCCTTCTATGCAATTTCTCTCTGGTGGTGTTTTCATTGTTGGGTTCTGATGTTCTTTTGTATATTTGCACAGACATTTGAAGAATCCTAAAATGACCTGAGTTAGTAAAAACAGAAAAATAAAGACTTGGTGAGGTGAAAGCTCTGACCCAGCCATTGGAAGCTACTTCTGGGCAGCCAGGGATTGCAGGGCTGCAGTACAAGGAGGATCTTCCAGTAATTAGTTTGTCTCTCTCCTTTTCCATTTGGGTTCTTATTGCCTGTTTCTTTGGAAACCCCTCCTACTTGGCCCTACACAGTTTCTCAAGGCCAATGGTAGCATGGTAGCAGTATGAATCAATAAAAGAGCATGGTATTCCCTATGGAAGACTTCAAATGCTTTATGGGAAAGGACTACTCTTTCCTATTTTTTAAAAATCCAGGTATAGGTGACACACAGTGTCACATCAGTTTTATTTGTACACGATAGTGATTTGACGAGTCTGTACATTATGTTACGCTCACGGGTGTGGCTGCCATCTGTCTGTCATCCTACAGTGCTATTACAATACCATTGATTGTATTCCCTATGCTGAACCTTTAATCCCCGTCTTATTCATTCCATAACTGGAAGCCTATACCTCCCACTCCCCTTCACTCATTTTGCCCATTTCCCCAACCCCCCACCTCTGGCAACCACCTGTTTGTTCTTTGTATTTATGGGTCTATTTCTGTTCTTTTGTTTGTTTTGATTTTTATATTCCACATGTAAGTGAAATCACATGGCATTTGTCTTTCTCTGAGTTATTTCACTTCGCATAATACCCTGTAGGTCCATCCATTTTGTAAATGGCAAGATCTCATTCTTTTTATGGCTGAGTAATATTCCATTCTATATATATCACATCTTCTGTTGTCCATTCCTATAATTTTGTAATTTCAAGCAGTTTATATAAATGGAATTATACAGCATGTAGCCTTTGGTGACTGGTTCTTTTGAAATCAGCATAATTACCTGAAGATGGTTGCATGGATCCTTTTATTGTTTTGTTTTTAGCAGTTCTTCATGGTTAGATGTACCACCCAGTAATTTATATATCCATTTATCCATTTATATATGGACTGACACTTGAGTTGCTTGTATATCTTGCCTATTATAAATAGCTGCTATAAATACAGGGATGCATTTACCTTTTCGAATTAATGTTTTCATTTTCCTTGGGTAGATACCCAATACTGGAATTGCTGGATCATATGGTATTTCTTCTTTTAATTTTTGAGGAACCTACGTACTGTTTTCCACAGTGGCTGCACTGATTTACATTTCCACCAACAGTACACAAGGGTTCCTTTATCTCCAGATCCTCGCCAGCACCGACATAGTGTCTTTTACATAGTAGGAACTCAATAAATACTTTTTTGTTTGATGTAGTATTGATTCATGAAAGTGTAAATTAAAACAATTCTGTGTTTTTCAGTTTACCTGTTTTGGGGGCTTTGAGAAGATATTTTCCTGATTTGCTTGTTTGTTTCTTTCTTTTCTTTTTTTCTTTTCTTTTCTTTTCTTCTTTTCTTTTCTTTTCTTTCTTTTCTTTTTTCTTTTCTTCTTTTCTTTTCTTTTTTTCTTTTCTTCTTTTATCTTCTCTTCTCTTCTCTTCTCTTCTCTTCTTTTTCTTTTCTTCTCTTTCGCCTTTGACATTTTGCCAAAGGGCTTGGTTTGTTCCATCCTTTCCGTTCTTATAGAAGAGTGGACTGGGAATCAGAAAGCCTGTTTTGAGTCTTGGATTCATTCTTTACTAACTGAAAAGTGTTAAACAAGTCAATTAATCTGTGTAAAATGGTACTAGTGACTCTCAGGCTGTTAGGGCAACCTTGAGGTCAGTCTCTCAGAATTTTTCCCATATAAAGTAAAATATTGTCATTGGCTATTGTGAGGAGGTACAGGGAATAAAATAGAGAGCTCTTCCTGGGTGTTTATATAGAGGTGGATATTCAAAAAATGTGGACACTGATGTTACTCTTCATTGCATGGGTTCTAGGGTCCTCATGAACAGATCTTTGATATTTTTCACTTTAATTATCCCCCCAGAAGTTTCCCATATATTTTCCTCTATCATGTAATTTGTTGCAATTAAAAATTCTTTTGGCTTTTCTCTGGAGCTCTGGGGATGTCCCTTTTTCTTGGAGATTTCAATGGAGTAAATTAATCTATATTCAAGCAAAATTAGAGACTCAATTACACGATAACCTTTAAAAGGATAATTATGTTCTTAATGCCTTTAGATTTTTTGTCAGAGCTGATTTCTGAACGTTCTTTTTCAGTTTGGCCTCTGACTGTACACCTGAGGTAAGTGTTGTTTCCTCCCTTGTAATATGTGGTTTTCATAATACACAAGGCACAGTTGATACCTGCAGGAAGGCACTGGGCCACCAAGATGCCTAAAACGTTGACCATTAGTATAGATTCTTCAAGATAATTGACTGAGTAAGAATAAATATAAGGGGGGATCCTGGGAGTTTAGCGCCTGCTTTTGGCCCAGGGCCTGATCCTGGAGTCCCAGGATCAAGTCCCACATCAGGCTCCCTGCGTGGAGCCTGCTTCTCCCTCTGCCTGTGTCTCTGCCCCCCTCTCTCTCTCTCTGTGCCTCTCATGAATAAATAAATAAAATATTTTTTTAAAAAGAATAAGTTTAAGGAATGGTGATGAAGAACAGTTGTTGCTGAAATATCAAACCAAGGGAGAGGTTCACTAGGTAACTCTATCACTTCTTGAATATCACAAGGGAGGAACACCTGGGTGGCTCAGTGGTTGAGCGTCTGCCTTTGGCTCAGGTTGTGACCCCGAGGTCCTGGGATTGAGTCCCACATCATGCTCCCCACAGGGAGTCTGCTTCTCCCTCTGCCTGTGTCGCTGCATCTCTCTGTGTGTCTTTCATGAATAAATAAATAAAGTATTTTAGAAAGAGAGAAAATCACAAGGGAAAGGGACCAACATTTCTGCAAAACCTACGTGCTATACCCTGGGAAAAGTGCTTTAAGTATATTGCTTCACTTACTCTTCACATTAGGACTATTTATTAGCAAGAAATTGAAGGTCAGAGATACTGATGACGTAGCCTGTCTAAGATTGCATTTGGAGGGGGCAGATTTGAACACACATCTCTGAATCCAAAGCTGATGATCTTTCAGTAGAGGAAACAGGTTCACTAGAACGTAGGGGTGGATGAAGATGCTGATTCTAGAGGAGGTTCTGGAAAGATAGCAACATGAACCCAACTCTTCTTTTTGTTCAGTATCAATCAAATCCAGTCTATTTTCCTCTTCTGAGTCACCTAGTTGGGAACTGCAGGCTTGCTAAGTGGAATGAGGCCACAAGCTCCATGGGAGTCCTATTGGAGTGAACTGGCATAGGGTTTCTGCTCTGCAGGCTAAGCAGATGTCTAGCTGCTGGTGACAGCCCTGAAGCAGGGATTATAACGTGGGGACACTGAGAAGACCTTGGCCCAAAGAGATGTGTGGACTTCAGGAAGAAATTTGATGGTCCTCCACGTACATGCATCAGTTCTCCATGAGACCTGAGATGCCACGGAGCGGCCAAAAATGTGGGCTTAGTTATCCTTGCCCTTGAGGAACAGGGAGGCTTCTGTAGAAGACCATTTTGACTTCCTCCCGTTGGGGACTGTTGCCTACTTGTATATTCCAACAGCAACATCTGAGCCCCAGTTATCCAGAAAAATCACAACATGTTCAAACCAGAGATAGCAAGATCCAGCAGAGCACATAGAACACGGCCACAAATACAGCTGCTGAAGGAGACCTGACAATTTGGACAGAAAAATAAGTGCACTTAGAAAGATTCAAGTGCAGTTTGAAAGGACTTTTTTGGAGCTAAAAAATACTTTCTTTATCCACAGATGAGTTAAGGCAAAATGACTACTATTAAAACAGAAATAGCTGGCCTGGAAGAGCAAATGGAAGAAATTTCTCTCCAGGCGCTGAACAAAAATGTAAAGAAATGGAAAATAGAGGAAAACTATGAAAGGTATAGAGGATAGAGCCAGGAAACCTAACATGAGAATAATAGATGCTCTAGATTAGTAGAAAAAGGGAAGTCACAGGGCAGACAAATAATAAAATAAATATTTTCTTGATCAGGAAGGCTTATAGAGTTGCAAAAGCATTGCTCAGAATTTAGGGGTGTGTATGTGTGTGTGTGTGTCTTAGTCATTGGGGCTGTTACAATAAAATATCATAGACTGAGTGGCTTATAACAACAGAAATGTACTTCTCCCAGTGTTGGTGGCTGGGAGTCACCAGGTCAAAGCCCTGGCAGATTGGATGTCATGCTAGCACCTGTTTCCTGGGTCAGAGATACCTGCCTCCTCACTGTCCCTTCACGCGGTGGAAGGGGAGAATTGTGGTCTGTTTAGTCTCTTACAGATGTTCCATCCTCATGACTTAATCACCTCCCAGAGGCTGTACCTCCTAAAACCATCATGTCTCTCTCTCTATGTGTATGCATGTTATAATATGTTTATTAAGCAGGAACTGCAAGGGTCAAGATATCGGTTTCCTCATGTAAGTGACGGGGTGGACAGGATGGAGAAGGAACAGGTGGTAGATCTCCAAGTTATTTTGAGTTTTTCATTTTGGGATAAAGGTGAACCAAGGAAAATAAGGGCAAGGATTATAATTAATCCATTTATATCTGTACCTGATAGTAAGAAAGAGAGAGAGAGAGGAAGAAAGAAAGGAAGAAAGAAAGACAAAGAAAATGAAGATGACGAGGGCAAAGAGAACCAGGGAAATAGAATCAGTAGTAGCAGTATCATCACGAAAGATGAAATTGTAGATTAAAAACACTAAACAGAATGAAGGGGGTGTTATATAATGACGAAAGCTGTGATTTATTAAAAAATATAGAAGTTATATATTTGAATAAATCAAACCAGAGCCAATAACTTTGTAAAGATGAAATGCTAAGAAAAGTCAGGAAAATTTGCTGAATATGCAATGACAGTGGAAGACTTCAGTACTTCCTTTTTAGAATTATACAGGTGTGTTACACAAAAGCCACGTAAGAACAAAAAAATTTATTAGCACAAATTATACATGCACATAATTATGTATATATGCATATTTGTGCTATATTTACAAAACCCATCATAAATCTGCATACAAAGGAAACATTTACAAGTAAAAAAAAGATTTTACAGGCCCCTTTCTCTAATCATGCCTCAATATATTGAAAAAGAATAAAAAGATGACCGACGAAGGTCTTGATTACTTAGAATATTAAGCAGCATAGTCCTACAAACCAAGAAACAGACCTCCAACTATAGAGAACACACTGGTGGTGACCATGGGGAGGTGCGTGGGGGGATGGGTTAGATAGGTGATGGGTATTAAGGAGGGCACTTGGGATGAGCACTGGGCAATGCATGGAATTGTTGAATCGCAATATTGTTCAGCTGAAAATAATATAACACTGGGTGTTATCACTATCTAGGATGAAAGTAAAAATGAAAAAAAAACGCATAGTCTTGGGTAACCATTAGAACAAAAAATATCAAAAGAGAAATTGTAGCCCATTTAGAAGACAATGTGAAAGAGGTCACTTAATACCCTATTTCTAAGGGGATACTGTCCAAGTTTGCTAGAGCTACCATAACAAGATACCACACATTGAGTGGCTTAAGCAACAGAGATTTGTTTTCTTACGGTTCTGGAAGCTGAACGGCTAATAGTTGTTGGAAGGGTCATGCTCCTTCCTCAGCCTCTAGGAGAGGATCCCTCCTTATTGCAGATTCCAGTTTTTGGTCGCCCCAGGCATTCCTTGGCTTGTGACAGCGCAACTTCAATTCCTGCCTCCATCTTTACAAGGTTGACTTCTGCCTAAATTTGTGTCTGTCTTTTCACTTCTTTTTATAACAATACCAATGATACTGCAATTAAAATAAAAAACAATAAAAAAAGAGAAAAGAGAATTAAGTATATCACTGAGCTCACTTCCTGCATACTGGGAACACTCAATGAGTAATTGTAAGCTCTGGCCATTGTTGGGGGCTGATGGTGGTCTATGGATTTCAGTAATTAAAAATCGTAGATTTGATAGAATAAGGACTTAGAAAATTATTTTAAATGCAGGGAAATTGTGGGACGCCTGGGTGGCTCAGCAGTTGAGCATCTGCCTTCCTTCGGCTCAGGTCCCTCAGGTCGTGATCCCAGGGTCCTGGGATAGAGTCCCACATCAGACTCCCTCCGCACCCCTTCCTCTCCCCCTGCAGGGAGCCTGCTTCTCCCTCTGCCTGTGTCTCTGCCTCTCTCTGTGTCTCTCATGAATAAATAAATGAAATCTTTAAAAAAATGTAGGGAGATTGTATGCTGAGAAACAGAACTCAGTCTAAAGTCTAGGATGTTAAGAATTCATATTGTGGCTAGCAGAGTTCTACTTTACATTAAAAAATGGACGTGCCTCTAAAAGGAAATTCATGTTATTTTTGGCCTCCCTACAAATGAAGCTGGAGGTTGATGATTTTTCAATGAAACTGGTGAGGTGACACTTTACAAGGCCTAGTGGGATCAATGTATGAATGTTTTTTTCTTCTGAAAGTTTTATTAGGAAATTCAATGAAACTTAACCAAGCATAGCATACCCAGTAAATTAAAGTCAGATAGTGGGCTTGAAGAAAAAAAGAAATAAAAATATAAAACAAAGTATAAATTCAAAAAACTGGTTCTTAGAGAAGAACCAGATAAATTGCTAGTAAGTCTGATTAAGGAGATTAGAGCAAGAAAAAAATAGAAATTAATAAAACATAATGGTCACAAATAAGAGATTAGAATGATAGTATATTTTAAATTATAAGTTTAGAAATTACAAGCATATACATTACACATCTAAATGGAAACATTTTGAAAATCTAGAGCAGAACTTGGTAAACAAGTCTCACTTGTGACATCTGGCCCACAGCATGTTATTGTATGACTCTCAAGCTAAGAATGGTTTTTATATTTTCAAACAGTTGGGAAAAAAAAGAATAATGGTTTGTGATATAAAAATTATATAAAATTCAAAAATCAGTATCCATAAATAAAGTTTTATTGAAATGCAGCCCCATCCATTCATTTGCACATTGCCTAGGGCTGCTTCTGCACTACAATAGGAGAATTGAGTAGGAATGGATTGAATAGCCCACAAGCATAAAATATCTGTCCCTTTGTCAGAAACCTTTGTCAACCCAGACCAATAGGAAGTAGATAATTTTCTAGCAAAGCAAAGTATAATGTATTCTGGAAAAAGTAGAAAAATTTGAATAGACCAATTACTATAGACAAAAATGAAAAATGATTATAACAATCGCTTTTGTAAGCTTCCAGAATGGTAGATTTCATTGATGAGTTTTATTTAAAGTTTTATTTAAAAACCAGTTATTTTTTAATGTTATGTAAATTATTCCAGGCCATTGGGAAAAAAAAAACAAAACAATTTTTCTTTCTTTTTTTTTTTTAAGATTTTATTTATTTATTCATGAGAGACACAGAGAGAAAGAGAGAGAGGCAGAGACACAGGCAGAGGGAGAAGCAGGCTCCATGGGGGGGCTGCGGGACTCCATCCTAGCGATGAAGTTTTGGAGCATAGGTGAGGTTTGGTGGGATGGAGTCTGGAGCCGACAACAAAGAAAGAATTCTTGAGACATCTTTGGTGCAAAATGGTGATTTTATTTAAAGCACAGGGATAGGACCCATGGGCAGGAAGAGCTGCTGCCCTTGGTTTGTGAGGGGTGGCTGATTATATACCTGGGAGTTGGGGGAGGTAGGGAAATGGGAGATTTCAAAAGGATTTTCATGTGTTAGGGAGGATCTACAAGATACTGGAGGCCTTGCCTTTGTCAAGTTAAAGATTGCTTTTCCCCCTAGTAAGGCATTAACATTAAGACAACTGGAAACTTCCTGAAGAATGTCACACATTTCCCACCCTGGTGGGGGGGGGGTTGTTTGTGGGACATCAGCTGTGCTTTGTCCTCAGCTAGCCCTGTTCCTCCATCACTAGGACTCCCGAATCAGGACCTAAGCCAAAGGCAGACGCTCAACCACTGAGCTACCCAGGTGCCCAAGACAGAGTTTTTAGATTCATTTTATGATTACTAGAATTTCCATACCCAAATCTGATATAAATAGTATGAATAAGTATGAATAGTATGAAAAAGAAACTGTACACCAATAACTATAAACACAGAATTTTTATTTTTATAATTAATTAATTAATTAAAGATTTTATTTATTTATTCATGAGAGACACAGAGAGAGAGAGAGAGGCAGAGATACAGGCAGAGGGAGAAGCAGGCTCCATGCAGGGAGCCCAATGTGGGACTCGATCCTGGGACCCCGGGGTCATGCCTTGGGCTGAAGGCAGTGCTAAACCGCTGAGCCACCCAGGCTGCCCCTAAATGTAGAATTTTTAAATGAAATTATAGTGACATGTCTATGATCATGCATTCTGTTATCAAGGACGGTTTTCTTCCCAGGAATGCAAAGGTGATCAACAGCAGAAAATTTACTGACAAATTACAGGAGAAAAATTATATTCTTTCATCAACAGATTTTTTTTTTCAAAGATTTATTTATTTATTTATTCATGAGAAATACACACAGAGAGAGATAGGCAGAGACACAGGCAGAAGCAGGCTCCATGCACCGGGAGCCCGACATGGGACTCGATCCCAGGTCTCCAGGATCGCGCCCTGGGCCAAAGGCAGGCGCCAAACCGCTGCACCACCCAGGGATCCCCTCATCAACAGATTTTAAAAGAATTTGATAAGCACCTATTGAAATTTTTCTGTTAAAATTAAAAGTAGGTATCTGTCCAGCATCATTATTGTTCACTGTTGTCTCGGAATGTTGAATAATTTAAATGCAATTAGTGAATACAATAAGAAAATATCAAATAACTTAAGAAATATTGGAAAATAAGGAGATAGTATTATCACGTTTTCTGACTCTATGAATGTGTACCTCAATAACCCAAGAGACTTTGTTACAAACCTATTAAAATTGATAAGGGAATTTGATAAGTAGTTGGGTGAACATATATATATCAATAACTATTTTCTGTTTTATCAGTAACCACTGAAGAAAGAAAGAAAAAGATCCATTCACAAAAGTACAAAAAAAATCTATAAAATAAACACAAAAATAATACAAATTCTGTAAGGAATTTAGATGGTTACACATATACTCTAGAGAATGAGATCTTAAGGTTTTTGACTACGTACAAATATCTGTAAGAAATGGCATAAACAAAATTAATAGAGAAATGATGGTTTTCCAAAAATCATTGTAATGCTAATGAAAGACAAAGGGTTAATATTCTAACATACTAAAAGCTCTTAAAAATGGGCAAGAGTAGAATAAAAGACCCAACAGAAAAGAGGAGAAAAAGCACAGCAGTACATTGAGGGACAGACTAGAAGTGCAAATACCCAACAAACACGAAAAGGTCAAATCCAAATGCAAATTAATTAGGAAAATGTAAATTGAAATAGCAATGAGATATCACTTCCCAGTGTTCAAACAAGAAAAAAATGGAAAAGATAACATTTATTGCTGGTTGGGATGTAAGAAATGGGCACTCCCATACATTGTGCTGGAAATGTAAATTGTTATGGCCTTTTTGAAGAGCCCTGTAACAACATCTATTAAATTAAAAATACATAGAGCCTTGGAGCCTGATACTTCATCCTTGGAAATGTATTCTATACAAATAAAATCACCACTACACAAGCACATATGTGCAAGTTTATTTATTACCACAACACTTGAGGCGGTGAAAAATTGGAAAACTAGTGAATTCTCATTATTCAGGACTACATAAATTATTGTATATAAAGTATTGTAGGCTCACATCACGGGGCTATTACGTAGACTTTGTGACCCATGAGTGAGAGCTGTACTAGATCTCTTGGAGGAGAATTTCCATGAAGTGTGAGTAAAACAAGTAGGTGTGGGAAAATGTGTGTATTTGTATTTGGTTATATGACTATGGAGAAAAATATACTAGGTTATTAACATGCATTATTTGAGAGTAGGGAAGAAAAGAGGTAAGGATTAAAAAAAGGCAAAGGAGAAAGAAAATATGGAACTGCAAATACCTATAGCACGCATGAATTTATCTTGTTTATGCATTTTTGAACACTTGTATACACACACACAAAAAAAACCTAAAAAAAAGCAGATGCTGAGTTTGAATAGTTCATGGTGTGTTATGCTTGTCTACAAGTTGTAGACTTCTTGGTTCTTGGTTGTTTTAGCTCGGTAGAAGTTTCCAGAGAAAAGTGCTTATGTGTCAGAGAGAGCACAAAGGTCAGGTTTAGCTTAGTCTAGTGCCAGGGATCAAAGGTTCTCACTTGTAGAACCTGGAGATTTTTTAGCATAATTATCCAGGATTTAGTTCTCTCCTTTTGTTTGTGTTTTTGGACTTATCTTGTTTTCTTTCTTTTTATTTTGTTTTGTTTTATTTTATTTTATTTTATTTTATTTTGAGAGAGAGCAAGTGCACGGGTTGGGGGTGGGGCAGAGGGAGAAGGAGGAGCAGACTCCCCACTGAGGGGAGAGCCCATGAGGCTCCATCCCAAGGCCTCAGGATCATGACCAGAGCTGAAGGCAAACACTCAACCAACAGAGCCACCCAGGTGCCCCCTGGATCTGTCTTGTTTTCAAATGCATTTGTTCTTACAAGGCCCTTCTCTCCGGAAGCATAGGACAACTAGAAAGGAGTTACAGACCTGGGTTCAAGTTCTGACTAATTAACTTTTACTCTGCCGTGATTTGATTAGGCCAGGGGTCCACAAACTCGAGCATGCACTGGAATCACTTGGAGGGCTCTTTAAAACAGATCTCTGGGTCTCAACTCCAGAGTTTCTGATTCTGTGGGTCTGCAGTGAGATCTGATAATCTCAGCTGCTGCTGCTATTGGTCTAGGGACCACACTTTGGGAAACACTGAATTGAGCTGTTGAATCTCTCGCAACTTCCTTCTTTTCCCCCATCGGCAAAATGAAAATAATATAGACTGGGGGTCTGCTGGGGTTTGAAAGATCTCGTGCATTCAATCCTGTCCCTTTGTAGATGAGGAAACGGAGAATCATAAAAGCGAGGACCTAACACTTGTTGGCAAAGTCAAACGAAAACCCAGGACCTGTGGGTTCTGGTGCAGTGTCTGGTGCACCCTGGTATTTAATGCTCTCTGCATCATAGTCTTCCTGGTGGATAGGGCAGTTGAGATAATGATGATAAAAGGGTCCTGACTGAACCTCAACAGAGCAAAGGGTTAACATCATCACATATTGAGTTGTAACTGTTGGAGCCTGGGGCACAGGGGGGCATCTTTGAAGGGGTCTAATATCAGCATTCTTCTTTCATGGCTCTGTTCTAAACCAGCTGATAAATAACGAGGATGGAGGTGGAACTATGGTTTCATTATTGACAAAATTGAAGGATGAAGCATTTATTTATGAGTGAGGGATTTCTAATTGCTAAACCCAAGAATTAGGATGGGAAATAAAGGATTTCTTCCTAATACTTTTAACGCCAGGCAGCATGCTTGCATGTTCACTGAACCATTTCCACAGGTCATTATTTTCTAGCTGAGGACACTGAGTCTCAGAAGGACTGAGTGATTTGTCCAAGGTAGAGTTGGGACCAGTACTCTCAACAATTGTCTACACCTGCATTATGCCAGTATTTCCTTTTGTGAGCATTCACCGTGCGCCAGGTATGGTTTAGCAGCTAAACAGGACCTCTGTGAGTAGGAAGGGGTCAGGGTTTGTTACTGGGGTTAGGTTTCACAGGCTTGCAGAGTTGGAGAAGTTCACGGGAGGCTGTTGTGGTGGGCCTGCCTATTTATTTATTTATTTATTATTAATTAATTAATTAATTTGAAAGCAGGAGAGCATGCACGTGCCAGTGAACAGGAAAGGTGGGGAGAGAATCCTAAGCAGGCTCCATGCCCAGTGCTGAGCCTGATGCAGGACTCAATCTCAGGATCCTGAGATCATGACCTGAGCTGAAATCAAGAGTTGGACACTCAACTGACTGAGCCACACACGTCCTCTTCAAAGCACCCTTCTGAGACAGGAGATCCCATGGATGGATGGATGGCTTCTCTCAGGTACAGCTTGCTTGAGGCACAACTCCCTTAAGTGGAGATATGACTCCCATAAGTGGTTTCAAACCCAGATCCGTGTGACTTTAAACCTGTGCTTTTACCCTGTGTGACACCGTACACTGATTTTCCCCTAAGCGTCCCTCTCTGTTGCTCTTATGGAAACTGATGTCACTGACTTTTTTTTTTTTTTTTTTTTTTTTTTGATGTCACTGACTTAAAGTAAGAGGCTTCACACAGGATGTTCCAGGCATGTTAGGGACCCAAATGCTTTTCTCACCTCCCATTCCCTCGACTAGAGCTTCCTCATCGGGGAGCTGTGATTGGATTATAGGCCAACTTGGGATGGGCTTGGGGCAGCAGAAGCCCCTGGGAAGGTCACCGCCAGCTCTTAGCAGCCTTATCTGTTTCCCCCGCATGTGTTATGACTTAAAGACTGGGGAGCACTACTGTGGGCTCCTAGGACATGACTCACCTCACAGGGCTGGAATTTGTTGGCGTCTGGGAAAGGACCCTGTGGGAGGAATGGGGAGAGCTGATGTACAGCCTGCTAGCATGAGAGAAACTAGAGGAGGAAGCCTTCATGTGACACCATCAGGCTCCCGGGTGGCAGCCAGGTGTCTTGGTGTTGATTTTTGTTTTATAAACATTTTTCCTGCCTGTCAGTTCTCCAAATGGAGGCAAGTTCATCTCCATGGTAGCTGAGGCGTAAGAGCCCCAGTGAATATGTCAGAGCTGAAGACAAAGCTCCACTCCCAAACAGCCCTAAAAAGAAGAAATAATTTTGCTCTTATCACAGAGTCTGGACAATACTGTGGGGGGGGGGGAGTGGAATCACTTAGCAGGATGTTAAATAGAAAGTGTCCTGCTCATTCTGGAACTTCAGCTGAGTTCCTGAAGCTGAGGACACTGGTTGATAAATGCTCACACCCTCTACAAAGAAAGTTGCCAATCACATCTATGTAAGACTTGCTAAGAAGAGGCCACCAGCTTTGTCACTCTTAACAAGGGTGTTGAAGAAGAGCCTAGAAATTTATCAGAACAACACAAAAATTCTCTTAGGTTGGATTCTCCCATCGGCAGACCCTGAGTCGAAGTTTCGTATACAAGTAATTTATTAAGGAAATGCACCCTGGAGAAAGCAGCCAGGGAAAAGGGGGTGGGGATGGGGACTTGGGTTGGAGCTGAGCTCTGTGGAACTCTAGAATGTAAATCACACCCCAGCATTTGTTCCCTCTTGAAGGAAAGGAGCGGGGTTTCTGTACTCCCACACAGGCCTGATCTTAGTTCTTGGTGCCCATGGGTGACCCTCTGAAGGTCACAGGTGCCAGAATTAGTAACAAAGCATTGCAGAAACTGGGGGATGAGCTGATAAGAGGGATCCCAAGGGACTTAGGTGCAGCAGCAGCAGCAGCAGCAGGATCAATGCCTTCTTCAGAAGGAAATTTATGAAGTAGAAGGAGCTTTCTCTTTCCTTTCTAGCACTTCAAGCTAAAAGGATGGGCCCTAAGAAAAATACTTGCAGGATAGGACCACGGCTATCTGCATGTAAAGAGCCTGGCTTCTCTTGAATCTCTGCTTCAGTCTAATGGGAAGCTTACTGAGTTGAAGAAGCTCCTAAGCCCACCTGATGCTGCCAGTGGGCCGGAGGGGAGGGTGGCGAGAACTCTGGGGACAACTTGATTTATGCCTCCTACACTTTGGTTGGCAGCAAGGCTGGGGAAGCCAAAAGGCAGCAGCAGCCCACAAGGGGATTGCAAGGAGCCGGGTCAGAAGTGGACTGCTCCCCTGGCAGAGGCTGTATGGTGTGATGGTTAAGGCCGTATGCTCTGGAAGTAGAGGGGCCGAGCTTGAATCTTGGCTCTGCCGAACTAGCTAGTTTGGGGGGTTTCCTAACTTCTTGTATTTCACTTCCCCGTTAGTAAAGTGGGGATAATACTATTACCTTCCTCATGCAGTGTGAATATTAAGAATAGATCTGGCGTGGATCAACCAGGAAATAGAAGAAGAAATAAAAAGATACATAGAGACAAATGAAAATGAAAATACAATGTCCAAAAACCTCTGGGATGCAGCAAAAGTGGTTCCAAGAGGGAAGTTTATAGCAAGATAGGCCTACCTCAAGAAGCAAGAAAAATTCCAAAGTAAACAACCTAAACTTACACCTAGAAGAGCTGGAAAAGGAACAACAAACAAAACCTAAAACCAGCAGAAGGCAGGAAATAATAAAGATTAGAGCAGCAATATATGACATAAAAACTAACAAAAAAACCCCGGAAAACAATAGAACAGATCAATGAAGCCAGGAGTTGGTTCTTTGAAAAAATTAATAACATTAATAACCTTCTAGCCAGACTTATCAAGAAAAAGATAGAAAGGACTCAAGTAAAATCACAAATGAGAAGGGAGAACTAACAACCAATTCCACAGAAATACAAATAATCATTAGAGAATATTATGAAAAACTATATGCCAACAAATTGGACAACTAGAAGAAATGGATAAATTCCTAGAAATATGAATTCAGTTTTGGCAAACAAAAACTGAAACAGGAAGAAATAGAAAACTTGAACAGACTGATAACCAGCAAGGAAATTGAATCAGTAATAAAAAATCTCTTAACAAATAAAAGTCCAGGACTAGATGGCTTCACCGGCAAATCCAAACGTTTAAAGAAAAATTAATACCTATTTTTCTTAAACTATTCCAAAAACTAGAACAGGAAGAAAAACTTCCAAGTTCATTCTATGAGGCCAGCATTACCATAAAGCCAAAACCAGATAAAGACTCTGCTATAAAGGAGAACTCTGGGCCGATATCCCTGATGAATATAGATGCAAAAATTCTAAACAAGATATTAGCAAACTGTATCAAACAATACATTAAAAGAAATTGTTCACCATGATCAAGTGGGATTTATTTCAGGTTATTCAGGTTAAATGTGGTTCAACATTTACAAATCAATCAGAGTGATACATCACATCACTAAGAGAAAGAATAAGAACCGTATGATCATTTCAAATGACACAAAAAGGATTTGACAAAGTACAACATCCATTCATGGTAAAAACCTTCAACAAAGTAGGCTTAGAGGGAACATATTTCAACATAATAAAGGGAACATATAAAAAAACCCACAGTTAATATCATCTTTAATAAGGAAAAACTGAGAGCTTTCCCTGTAAGGTCAGGAACAAGACAAGAATGTCTAGTCTTGCCACTTTTATTGGAAATCCTAGCTACAGAAATCAGACAAGAAAGAGATATAAAAGGAATCCAAATCAGTTAGGATGAAGTCAAACTTTCAGTATTTGCAGATGACATGATTCTTTATATAGAAAACCCAAAAGACTCCACCAAAAAACTGCTAGGACTGATACACAAATTCAGTAAGGTCACAGGATACAAAATCAACATACAAAAATCTGTTGCATTTCTATACACCAGTAATGAAGTAGCAGAAAGGCAAATTAAGGAAACAAACCCATTTACAATTGCACCAAAAATAATGAGATGCCTGGGAATAAACCTAACTAAAGAAGTGAAAGACCTGTACTCTGAAAACTGTAAAACACTGATAAAAGAGATTGAACATGCCATAAATGAAAAGGCATTCCATGCTTATGGATTGGAAGAACGAATATTGTTAAAATGTCTATACTTCCCAGAGGAATCTACACATTGAATGCAATCTCGATCAAAGTACCATCAGCATTTTTCACAGAACTAGAAAAGCAATCCTAAAATTTGTATGAAACCACACAAGACCCTGAATGGCCAAAGCCATCATGAAAAGGAAAAATGAAGCTGGAGGCATCACAATTCTGGACTTCAAGTTACATTACAAAGCTGTAATAATCAGAACAGTGTGGCACTGGCACAAAAATAGACATATAGATCAATGGAACAGAGTAGAAAACCCAAAAATAAACTCACAATTATATGATCAATAAATCTTTGACAAAGTAGGAAGGAGTATCCAATGGAGAAAAGATAGTTTCTTCTACAAATGGTTTGGGGAAAACTGGACAGTAATATGGATAAGAATAAAATTGGACCACTTTCTTACATCATACACAAAAATAAATTCAAAGTGGATTAAATATGTAAATATGAGACCTGAAACCATAAAAATTCTAGAATAGATCACAGGCAGTACTTTGACATGAACCTAGCAACTTTTTTCTGAATATGTCTCCTGAGGTAAGGGAAATAAAAGCAAAAATAAACTATTGAGACTATATCAAAATAAAAAAGCTTCTGTGCAATGAAGGAAACAATCAACAAAACTAAAGTCAACCTTCAGAATGGGAGGAGATGTTTGCAAATGATACATCCTATAAAGGGTTAGTATCCAAAATATAGAAAGAACTTATGCAACTCATACCCAAAGCCCAAATAATCCAATTATAAATAGGCAGAAGGCATGAACAGACATTTCTCCAAAGAAGGCATCCAGATGGCCAACAGACGCATGAAGAGATGCTCATCATCACTTATCATCAGGGAAACAAATCAAAACCACAGTGAGATATCACTTCATCCCTGTTAAAATGGCTAAAATCACCAACACAATAAATGAGACATTGGTGAGGATGTGGAGAGAAAGGAGCTCTTGGGCACTGTTGGTGGGAATGCACACTGGTACAGTCGTTGCAGAAAAGAGTATGGAGGTTCCTCAAGAAGTTAAAAATAGAATGACTTTATTATGATACAGTGATCACACTCCGGGATATTTACCCAAAGAATACAAGAACATTATTTCAGAGGGATACATATACCCTTAAGTTTTATGCAGTATTATTTACAATAATCAAGATATGGAAGCATCAACTGATGACTGGATAAAGGAGATGTGATACACATACACACACACACACACAGCCATATAAGAGAATGAAATCTTGCTATTTGCAACAGCATGGATGGATCTAGAGAGTATGATGCTAAGCAAAATAAGCGAGAGAGGCAAATATCATATGATTTCACTCATATGAGGAATTTAAGAAACAAACAAGCAAAGGGAAAACAAGAGAGAGAGACAAATCAAGAAACAGACTCTTAACTGCAGAGAACAAACTGATGGTTGTAGAGGGGACGGGTGGGGGGATGGGTGAACAGGTGATGGGGATTGAGGAGCGCACTTGTGATGAGCACAGGGTGATACGTGGAAGTGTTGAATTACTATACTGTACGTCTGAAATGAATATAACACTGTGTGTTAACTGGAATTAAATACTTCTTGAAAAGAACAGATCTTGCACCCTGTCATCTGTCATATATACTATATGTATTACATTATTAAAATATATGTCATACATCATATATTACATATAATCCTTATTTTATACATATAACCCATGATATATATGGTGCGTATTAGGTATTACTGAGCAATTGCTTATAGTCATTCTGTAATGGCAGAGCTAGGATTCAGACCAGGTATCTGACTCCAGAATTTATGGTCTCAACCACGATGCCCTACTGATTGTGCATACATGTTGTACCCTAAAGGATAGTGTGAGATTTGAGACCAGCCATTTTGGTTAAATCCTGACTCTGCTATTATTATTCACCACGAGACCTGGGTGAATTGTTGGATCTTTCCAAGACTGAAGCAGCACCTCCTTCACTGCATTGTTGGGATAGACGAGATGACGCAGGTAAAGTCAACTGCAATTATGCCATTCCCCTCGGCCTCAGTCTAGCTCCACTTCTTGCCTGCATATTCGTCCCCCGGTTCTGTTTTCCGTCCAAGTTGAGAAGATGCAGGCTTGGGGTGGACAATGAAAAACAGAGAGACCTACCGACAGACAGACAGGCAGCAAAAACCAGTCTAAGGAGGGCATCTCTCTGTGAGAGGGTCTAGGATAACGAAAAGAGAGGAAAGGAATTGGCAGTGGTGGAACCGTCACTGACTATGCATTAATACCTCGGGACTTTAAATATTAGTCATTTGACTTTCCTTTTATGTTTTATTTATTTTCTACACAGCGTCATCAAGCCCTGAGTTAGGTTTTAGAATGGAATGAATCCTCCCATTATCCTTGAGAACAGCATCAGGGATAGAAAGTATTAGCGTTTCACTAGTGAGGAGCCGATAGACAGAAAGGCTGAGCATGTGGTGCAAGGTCACAGAGCCAGACAGTATCTGTGGTGTGCGTGCAGGCTTCCCTGTACTGCTGCACCCTCCGGTTACAGGATGGCAGGAGATGAGCAACAAAGGTGCTTTATGAACATGGGAGAAACGCAGGAAGAGACTGTGTTGATCAGCTCCCATGTGCTAGGTACCATGCGAGGCATTTATATCGGTATTTTGCCCAATTCTTACACCTGCCAAATGAACCAACATGTGGATCTTTGGGACTGTCGTCCCCATGAGCAAACTGAGACCTGTACTGGGGTTTGAACTAGTCTTTCTGATTCCAGAATTTGTGTTGCTCTCATTATGTCTGGCTGCTCCTGGATATTTGTTCTTGTTTCTATTTCCTGAAGGCCAGTGGAGCTTCCTCTTGGGCAGCTCTCTCTTTTAAAGCCAATGCCTTCTCCTACCCCCTAAATCTAGTCAGTGGCAATAGGATGCCCCATTTCCATTTGATTGCTACTGCTTCCCATCCTTCTCATCCCCTTAAAACCTGAGAACTGGAGGGGATTTTGGTGATGTTGTCTGGGAGTGACAAACCCTGTGCAACCACAGAAGTCCTCAGATAGGGGGTATTGGCTACACGACAAAATTCATGTCTGTAGATATTTATTGGCTCTTCTTTGATCAGGCCAGAAACTTGTTAGATTCATTTCTGGAAACTGGCAAGCCCAATAGGTCTGTTATAGCACATAGTTCAAAGCAACAAATGTAATAAATAACAACTACCGTACAGCAAACACAGTGACTCATGCATAGCTCATCGACTTTTCAGAAAAACCTAGCAGACTGCTCTATTTATTTTCTGAATATTACAGATGAAGAAGCTGAGAGTCACAGAACTTCAATAGGTGTCCAGACTCACATACCTAGTAAGAGGGAAAAGCTGGTATTTGAATATAGGAATTATCTATTTCAGAGCCTCTCCTTTTAATAATTTATTTATTATATTTATATAAATATTTACTATTTATTAATAATTCTTGTATCCGTTAGCATTTGCTGGGTAACAAGCCATTCCAAAATTTAGAGGTTTATTTATTTATTTATTTATTTATTTATTTATTTAAATTTAGAGGTTTAAAACAGTAACTGATTTATTTGGCTTATAATTTGTATACTCGCTGGCATGTTTTTCTGGTCTTGGCCATATCAACAGGTCTCTATTACACCTTCTCACGTGTCTGTGGTCAGCTGGCCAATTATTGGAACCTGAATGGTCTAGAATGACCTCTGCTACCTATCTGAAGGTCGACGGACCCTGGTTGTCCCCTGCCCTGTCTCTGGTCCTTCAGCAGCTGCTCTGGGTCTGTTCCCATGATAGTCTAGGGTTCCAAGCGCAGGAGTAGAGCGAGCCCAGTGCACTGTCACTTTTCAGGTGTCTTCCCTTCCTCCCTCTCTCTTAGCCAGTGTCCTGTTGGCCCAAGCAAGTCACATGGGCAGCTCAGATTCAGGGATGGAGGATTAGGCTCCAGCTCTTGGTGATAAGGGAGATACTTATAGGCAATTTCTTATTTTCTGCTAGGGTACTCAATCTGATGAGGTCGAGAGATATGCAAACAGATAAGTGACAGGACATTTTGAGAACTACTTATAAATATGGAAGCTGCCTATTTCACTGGCTTCTAAAGTGCTCTGGGCAGCCCAGAGCTTTGGAGTTCCCTTAAACGAACAAGATTTCCTTAAGAAAAGAGCCAGTGCAGGTCTTGAACTACCCGAGCACTGGACTGATTCAGTCGGGAGATGCGGTCATGGTCACAGTGACCTAGCCCTTGAATCTCTTCATCTTTTTCTGAGCAGGACTTTGTATCACCCCTACATCATTGCCTCACACCCTCCTGCCGAGGAACCTGGCACAGCTGGCAGCTAAGCTGGGCCTCTGTTTCCAGAAATTGAAAATTATCTTTATGGCCAGGAAGTGCCCAACATGGCTCCATGTGGTTTCTATCTACTCTGGGTATTTGACAATCCCAGATTCAGTTCAGCTGTCTTGTGTCATGTTTGGAAAAATATCTCTTACCTAGTGATGCTCTTCAAGAGGTAGTTTATTTCAGCTTTTATGAAGCGTCTTAGATGTTTCGGGAAGTGAGCAGGGTGGGTGGGATACCCAGTGAGAGCATCCTGAGTTTCAGGCTGCGACAGAGCCCTGACTGTTCCCAAGTTGGCTCCTGTTCCACTTGGCACTTTCCTTCCACTGTAAATGGGGGCAGCACAGCGTGGTTAAGTGTGTGGACTCTGGGTAAGACTGGATCCAAAGCCTGACTCAAGTACTTACTTTGTGATGGGAATAAACTACTTAAGCTTTTTGTGTGTCAATTTCTCAGCTGGTAAGGTGAAGATAATAAAAATAACAACTCATAGGGTTGCTATGAAACTTAAATGAGTTAATATTTACAAAGTGCTTATACCCACGCCAGCCACATTGTGAGGCTAAATAAATGTAGCTGCATTAATAACAACAAAAACTCTTATTATTAGTGGTATTGTTACTCAGCCATGGTTCTAAAGCCTAGTGGTGTCCCAGCTTTATCTCCCACTGCCATATGCCTGGAGGTTCTGATTATGGGATGCCCAGGAACCCATAAATTTTATCCAGAGTCAGATGATTTGAAAGCAGCCAGTGCCGAGAGCAGCATGTGGGAATCATTGCTTGCCCTATAAAGCTTGGCATATTTCCTTCAACACTCAACACCTGGAGAATACTGACATCACTCAAAGGGACTATTTAGAAAGACATATATGGAAAAACACCTTTTTCTGCTCTTCTAGATGCTGCATGCCAAATGTACTCACCCTTTCTCCATGAGATAATCCAAGACACAGTCCTTGTCCTTAAGGTTCTATCTTTCCTAGAAAAATGCCCTAATGAAGAACTGATGTTCCTAATTTCTTTTACATTATTGAGTGCCTACTGAGTGCCAAGAATTAGGCTGAAAAATTTAGCGCTTTTAATGCTTTCAGTGATCTAGTGAGATAGATACTATGTCATGAGGAAAGTGCGGTCAGTGAGAGGAAGTTCACCCAGTGAATCGCTAGTTAACCCAACTGCTTGACTGTTATTTCATGACTCAAATCCAGAATCTTAGTCTCAAAGGCCTGTGTCCTTAACTATCAACCTAAACTGCCTTTTTGGTAGAGGCTGCTCATTTTTTCTTATCTGTTCTCAATTAATTTCCACAGTAACAGAACCCCAAGATGTAGCTCGGCACATTGCCATCCAAAATAAAGGGACTTTCCCAGCCTCCTTTGCAGGTAGGCGTACATATTGCTAAGTTATGGCTAATGGGATATGAGTGGGAGGAAGGTTTATAAATTCTGGGTCATGCCTTAGAAAGTGAGTGGCGTATCCTTCTCCTTGAACTCTTTTGTTGGAGTGAAGCCATCATAGTGGGCCCTCTTGGAACTTGAGATGACAGTAATATTCTTGGGACTGCAGAACAAAAACACAGAAATAAAATAACTTGGGTCCCTGGCGCTGACAGCTCCTCTGGACTGCTTATAGAGACTCAGATGATTAAACGAGTGATGAATAAATTTTAGGTATCAACAGCAGCTCAACACACATCCTGAGTAAAACAACCCTCTATCAGCTCATTGTCTTAAAAGGCTGCAGTTGTTCGTGACCTGTGTCTCTTCTGGATCTCAAGTAAAGTTTTAGAAAGGGTCATTTTGTCCTCAGTGAACTGACCTGATGGGTTCCAAGGGATCCCACCTCCAGGATCCCCATAATAGTAAATCCATTTGTGTGTACAGCAGTTTCCACTGGCCATTTCAAGGGGGGTCAATAAAGTATCGATGTTGTAAGAAGTTGCAACTCTACTATTGAGTCTATTAACCAGGCTGCTGGACCCTCAGTCTCCCCAAATCTCCCCTTTTGTCATTCTCCAAGGTGAAAAGAAAAGTTCTGATGGTATCACATAAATTATAGTTTGGGCTCTTAGGTGCTGGTTATTAACTTTCCACCAATAATATCTTATTTATATGGATAATAGAGTCTGAGATGTCAAGGGATACATTTGAAGGTAAGAGATCCTTTCAATATTGCATATAGTCTGTTGGTTATGTTGTTAAAGCCCATTTTGGGGTTTATTTACTGTTCGCTTTAGTTCTCGAGATACAAGGTACTGAGAACTGTTAATTCATAGTGAGTGTTTAAATGAAATTATTACTTGATTTACATTTAATCAGAATAAAAAAAAATAATGGCTAAATATGAGTGCCCAGCATGTGCCAGTCACAATGTCAGATGTTTACATACATTATGTCTTTTAATTCTCAGTATAGCCCCACAAGGGAGGTAATACTATTACTTCATTTTCCAGATAAGAAAATTGGCACAAACTTTCTAGCTGTCATACTACTGGGCTTCTGTCCAATTCCCTATGGACAGAGGGATCTGGCTTAACATTTATGACAATAGCTACTATTTTTATTTTCGTTTAAAGACTTATTTGTTTTAGAGAAAGAGACACCCAGAGAGCACACGTGCATGTGCCTGCAAGTGGGAAGCGGAGCAGAGAGAGGGGGAGAGGGAATCTCAAGCAGACTCTGTGCTAAGCTGGGAGTGGAATGTGGGACTTGATCACACAACCCTGAGACCATGACCTGAGCCAAACTAAGAGTTGGGCACCTAACCAGCTGAGCCACCGAGGTGTCCCCAATAGCTACTATTTTTAAAGTGCTCCCCACGCAGGTATGTATTAAGTGCTTTGTACATTTTTAAATTCAATCCTTACAACAACCTTATGAAATAAATCTTAGTATCATAGAGATGAGGGAAATTAGGGCTCATAAAACTCAAATAAGTTGGCCTTGGTCACATAGCTTAGAAGAATCATGGCTGATCTTCACCTTCAAGTCTGTTCGACGTCAAGTCCTAGACTCATTAAGTTCGCCATGCTGCATTGTACTTCTACCGTGACAATGCTTCCAATTACCAGTATGCAATTCCTAATTTCATGGGATATTTTTTTTCAAGGATTTCAAGGATTATTTTTTAATATAAAATGAAATTTGGTAAAGATATTTCTTATATATCATTGTATCTTTTGATTGTTCTATATAAAAGGTCATACTTAGCTAAACATGGGGCGATGTTCAGTATGATCTCATTTGTTTAATAAATCCATTCAGAGCTCAGAAGATGCAAATCCAGCAAGAAAGAGGCAAGAATCCTCGAAAGGGATACATTAGGAGAATCATGTGGAATTCTACAAATGTGATAAACACTTATCAGAAAAATGAAACTGAGACAGATGTGCCCTTAGACTAATTGAGCAAAAGTCCTTGAAAAGCTCAGTGGTAGGCATAACTGGAATAAACAGCTGAAAGAATGAAAAAAAAATACACGAAAGGGACTACTCCAAATGTTTTGTATACAAAATGCTTTGCATCCGTTAAACATTTAGGAGCCATATGATCTAAATGTGAAAATGCCCTCAGCTACATTGATAAAAGGTCCTTGAACAATGCAGAATAAGAAGAAATTTAAAAGAATACAAAAATGGGCTCAAACTGTTAACATCAGTCTTGAAATGCTAGTTGTTATTAAGAATTTAGGCCAATGTGTCATTAAGAAAATTGGCTTCAGGTGACTGAGTCTTCACCCCTCCTGCTTCTCAGTCTCTCAAATTTGTCCCCTTTCCTCAATCCATGTGCCACTATCTGTGTTAAAAATGTTTATTGGTCTTAGAGCAATAGTTGACGTGGCTTCCTTACTGTTTACCTATCTTCCTCATTATAAAAGAACAATTTTTTTTTAAAAGAACAATTTTTAAAGAAGATTTATTTATCTATTTGAGAGAGAGTGATGCACCTGAGTGTGACTACTTTTTCAGTTATCCTTTTTTTTTTTTTAAAAAAAAGATTTATTTTATTTATTTGTGAGAGAGAACATGCATGCATGCACCAGGGAGGGGGCAGAGGGAGAGGATCTCAAGCAGACTTGTGCTGAGCACAGAGTCTGACATGGGACTGACCCCATGACCCTGAGATCATGACCTGAGCCAAAACCAAGAGTCAGACACTCAACTAACTGACTGAGCCACCCAGGTGCTTCGAAGAACATTTTTTTTTTTTTTAAAGAGTGAGATTGGTAAACTGCTACTCTTCTTAAGCTCTTGTAGTGGTTTCCTATCACATTCACAATAAAATCTGCCTCCTTATCTAAGAAATAGTGAGAGGGACCATAAGGGAAGGAGGGAAACTGAGTGGGAAAAATTAGAGAAGACGACAAGCAATGAGAGACTCCTAACTGTGAAACAAAGGGTTGCAGAAGGGGAGGTGGGTGGGCAGACGGGATAACTGGGTGATGGACACTGAGGAGGGCACATGATGAGATGAGCACTGGGTATTATACTATGCTGGCAAATTGAATTAAAATAAAATAAAATGATTACCAATCACATGTAAAAAAAAAAATCTGCCTCCTTAGCAAAAAAAAAAAAAAAAAAAAAAAAGCTGGTGATTTGGCTGTTGCCTATTTTCTCTTCTCCTGGCTTGCCTCTTTCCCACATGCAACTTCAACCATAATGAACTTCTATTTCCATTATATGGAAATGGACTTCTATCCATTATAAAGAGATACTGCATACTCCAAGGGGGACCTTAAAATACAACACATCCTGGATAAATTACCATAAATATATATTGTAAAGACATTGCTGGGCTCCAAGGGTTACGAATAAAAAACATGGTTGAAACCTGAACAGTGAATGATTATCCTGACATTATTAGTGGCATCTCTGTTTCATTCTCAAATGTGTTCTAGTTTGGACAATAAACTATATGATTATTTTATTAATAGGCTATAGTACGACCAGCCATTTCATAATCAGAAAAAAAGATCACCAAATTCTCAATTCAAGATCAATGGGTTCTCAGTGCTCTTCACTTTCTGTCTCCAGGCAATCCCACCTTTATATGTTTATTAGAAATGTATTACTAATAAACTTATTACTTCCATTGCTCCACTTCTAGAAACAAATTCTGTATCAGGAAACAATGTCAAAACTCACACTGCCTAAGTGATAATGAGGATTTACTGACTCACACAATAGGAAAATCCAAAAAAACCCAAGTTTGGCTGATGTAGCAATTTAATGCTGTTATGAAAACCCAGGAGCTAGTTGGAGGCATAATCAGAAAGGGAAGGGGGAATGGATACTGGATGAACAAGCACATTTGCAGCACGTAATACAAGTCTTGGTGTGCCTAGCAAGAAAACCCAGTCAAGTTATTATTAGAACCTTAAACCTGAGACTTACGGTGGAGGTTACACTAAAGAACTTCTGATTTACACCATTTGGGCCAAGAGAGGAGTTTGGGATACAGGTTGGTGAGTGTAAGTATAGTGTTTGTTTTGTTTCTGGAATCGAACAGGTCTGATTCTTGAACCTGGTTATGAACTTCTTAATTGGTTTTGAAGCGTGGCCAAGATTATTACTTTGTGATCCCCATTTTTCCTTATCTACAACTTGGGGATAATTTCCCTATCTTATTCAGCTTTGTGAGAAATAAATGAGATTATGCATAGAAAGTGCCCAGTATAGTGCGTGGCACAGAGTAGATAAGTTCCCTTTTAGTTTATAGTCACTAAATTGACTCTGAAGTCATCAGCATAATGACTTTTCCTTGGGTCATTTAATCCACCTGCCAAGCTGTGGTTGCTCCTTTGTACCTTGTTATAAAGTAGGAGCAGGTACATTGTGAAATAACTGGGTCTGTTATTCTCAATATCTTTTCTTTGAATATTGGGAAAAAATCTGATTTCTTGACATTTCTAATAAATATAAATATATTCTAATCTCAATGATAAACTCTGAGCAGTCCCCAAATCTTGTTAACCTGGAGCAATTTTCCTCTTACTCTGGGATGCTTCAGCCATTGTATTTGGCCCAAGAGTCAGTCAATCCTTTCCTTATGTCTCTGGAAACTATAACTGTTTCTCCAAAAACTATGTGCTCCAGGGGAGCCCATTAGCTCATTTGAATTAAGTTTTCAGACTCTAGGCCAAAAAAAACAAAAACAAAAACAAAAACAAAACTCAAGGTCATAAGGCCGTGGAGCATCAGCAAAATATCTGACTCATTCTTGATTCTTGCTTTCAACACCTGACCCTCACAGTGTTTATGTTCACTTTTATCCCTTTTCCTCAACCTAACATCAGCTGATTGGTCACCTTAGACTTGCAGGACCTAGCAGCATGAAAGATGCTTCAATGAATCCCTTCCAGCGGTCAAGACCATGAATAATTCATTAGCTTGCAGCTCCTCTGTTTGCCCCTGGTGGTCCCACCATGAGTTACAAGTGACTAAGCTCAGGGGAAGCCCTCTCCCCAGGATAATTAGTCTTCCTTCAGCTCCAGTGAATTAGCACTCCTATTTTATTGTACCCTTGGGTTACAGGGGTTATTGAGTTATAACACAAGCAAATTATTGCGGAAGGCCTACAGCAGATTATTCTCAAGTCCCTGCCACTATATGAATGGGGCTTAATCATCAGGGAAACTTAAGTCTGGCTTTATGATGTTGAGGGATATTTATTATATTTTGATTTTCAAAGATGAAAGTAGATTTATATTTCTTTCTGATCATAAAGATTATAAAGATCAGTGTTTGCATCTCAAACAATATAGAAAATCATCGTGAAGAAAGCAGCCGTAATTTTAAATCCCAAACCTAGAGACAATCATTGGTAGCATTTTGCTACCGATGTGATCCAGACCTCTTTTTCCCTTTCTCTCTTTCGTTTTACATAAACGGAATGAAATTATAAATGCAATTTAACAATCACTGAGTGTATCTTTTATACATAAATATAGATGTTTCTTATCATTTTTATGTCTAAGTGGCATTGGGTTGCATTTGTTTTTTTTTTTTAATTTTTTTTTATTTATTTATGATAATCAGAGAGAGAGAGAGAGAGGCAGAGAGAGGCAGAGACACAGGCAGAGGGAGAAGCAGGCTCCATGCACCGGGAGCCTGACGTGGGATTCGATCCCGGGTCTCCAGGATCGCGCCCTGGGCTAAAGGCAGGCGCCAAACCGCTGCGCCACCCAGGGATCCCCTGGGTTGCATTTGAATACCAGACTTTATCCAATCCCTTGTTGATGAGCACTCAGTTGTTTCCAAATTGTTCCTATTAGCGATAATACTGCAGTGAATGACCTTAAACACTTTCGCATACATATCAGCTTATCTCCTTAAGAAACATTTCTAAAAGTGGCGTTGCTAGGCGCATCGGAAGGCTTTGATTCATCAGGATAAACTGCTTCTCAAATGGTATCACAATTTACATGTTGACTAATGATACCTGGATGCAGGCCAAAAAATGTGTTTAAAGAAACCCATTGAGGAGATGGGCTTCCAGGTCCTAAACACAAGCAAGCTAGCCTGGGCTCCTGGCAACCTACTCCAAAATCAGCCTTGGAGAATCTATAGAAAGAAGGATCCAAGATAGTAGAATCTAGGAACAAATAAAACAAAACATAAGAAGCCGTGGCAGACTGAGAGCTATCTCGAATGGTCAGTGTAGGAGGTGGGTGGCCTTGCAAATGGGCTCTGGGAAGACAGAGATGGAAAGAAGTCTTTAGGGGTTCAGTTCTCACTGCTTTCCCCTATTGCCTTAGGGCAAACCAATGCTTAATTCTTCTATTGCTAGGCTGCTAGTGCTGGTGACTGCCCCGTTGGAATGAGGGGTTGCTGGAAGGGTGGACTGGCTATTCTTGGGCATTAACTCTTTCACTCTCCCCAGATCCTAGGGGCATCTATATTACAAACTCTGGATATGCTTTCTCCTTATGTGTTTCTCCCTAAATAAGGGTTTAGGGGTGAAATCTTGGCCAGAGGAGATGTCTGCTGTAGTGGCAGCAAACAGGAGTGGTGGATCCTGTGCCAGGGTTCTCTGTCCTGGGACTTATCATCCCTCTTTCTCCTTAATCTGTGGTAATGACAAAGACAGGGCCTGGTATTTGGACCTTTCTCAATGCACATGAGAACACAAGGCGGCTGGTATCTCTAGGGTAATATGAGCCCACAAGCCAAAATAAGCAGACACCAGAGGAATATAATTTCCCTAAAAGAGAGCACTGGGGAGGAGATTTTTCTCCTCTCTTCCCTTCTAGGTTCTTGGCTAGCCTAATAATCTAAATTGTCATAAAACAGATTAACAGTGAGAAAACAAATTTAATTTATGTATGGAAGCCCCACATGGGCAGGAGAGGGTCAAAGATGGTCCAGCAATCGAGGCTAACACGCCATCCTGAGCTAAGAAGAAGGGGTAGGGGTTTGGGTCTTCATCTGAGAGGATGACAGGTCCCAGGAAGATGGAGAGAGCAAATATTTGGTAAATGAGTGTTTGCTATGCTAGGCGGAGAACTCTTTCTTATACAAAAAGTTGTCTCTGGTAATAGCTCTCTTCCTGGCATAAGCTCCCTATCTAAATTCTTCTAGGCAGTTAAGGGGGAGGTACAAAGCTCTTCTTGAGTCTTTTAGGTCTCCATTGTCTTCAGCTCAAAATAATCCCCATGCCAAAGTGGTGCAATTCGGGGGTGGCCTGCGCTGAACACAATCGACAAAAAAAAAAATGGGTTAGCATTTGCCATCTGAAGCAAAAGTATTGGAACAGATGGAAAGAGAATTTAACATAAGTAGGATAAATATACTTAAGGAAGTAAGGGAAGGTACTAACAATCTTCTAAAACAGAACCCAGTGAAAATATTAGATTTGAAAAACAGAATAGTTGAAAAAAGGGAAGTAATCCCTTCCTTTCACAGCAGAACGTGAGTGAGGATATATTCTAAAGAAATTAAGGAGCAAGGACTCGGAACCAGCATAGAGAAGCCAGGCAACACAGAACCAGTAATCCTTTTGTAGCCTCCTTATGCACCTCCAACTAGAGGTATTCTTTTCTCTTTTTTAAAAGATTTTATTTATTTATTCACGAGAGAGAGAGAGAGAGAGAGAGAGAGAGAAAGGCAGAGACACAGGCAGAGGGAGAAGCAGGCATCCCATGGGGAGCCTGATGTGGGACTTGATCCTAGGACCCCAGGACCACCACCGGAGCCAAAGGCAGATGCTCCACCACTGAGCCACCCAGGCATCCCAACTAGAGGTACTCTTAAACAAGTCAAATACAGTCTTCACTAAATTTAGTGAGGACATCTCGCTTTTCTTATTCTCTCACCTCCAGTGAATTTATTATTAATACTGTATAATTTCACCTTAGTTAGATATGCCTTTCAACTTATAATTATTTCATATATATGTTTATTTTCAGTTAACTCATCGGTAAAGAGGGTAACACCTATCTTATCCATCATAGGCATTGTTTGTCTATTCCATCCAGCTGTCCAACGTTTATTTGATGAGTCCTGTCACAAGAGAAGCTGGCAAAGATTTAAAAGATAATGAAACATGATCTCTGCCCTTAAAGAATTATAATCGAGTGATGGAGATAAACACACACATAAATATATCATGATGATGTAGTCAAGGTCACATAGCTGGCTACTGGCAAGGTCAGAACTCAAATAGGGATATTTTGATCATTAAAGTCTCTTTCACTAGGGAGTGGTAGATTTTAATGTGTGTTTCATGAAAGATGTATACATTTATGTACTTGCAGTAACGTGTAACTTAGGAGCAAAGCTTAAACATATTTATTGCTTATCTTACCAATGGCAGCTCTTCATGAAGACTCAGAGCCCTGTGTTAGCAGTCTTTCAAAGGTATTCCACTGTAGGAGTTTCAGAACCAATGGAGTGACTTTTGAATTTGAGGAATGGATTCAATGCTCTAAAAAAAAAAAGTGCATGTAGAGTAACAATAAATTAAGCCCAAGGCCATACACAATTTAGCTCAAAATCATAATAAACTCTTCTCATCTTGGCAGCTGAATCTCTACGGATGGATGATTGTTACTCTTTGCAAACTGGGAGGGCTTAGTTTTTTTAAAAAATAATTTTTTTGAGAGAGAGAGAGTGAGCAGGGGGAGGGGCAGAGGGAGAGGGAAAGAGAGAATCTTGAGCAGGCTCCACACTCAGCATGGAGCCCGATGTGGGGCTTGATCTCAAGACCCTGGGATCATGACTTGAGCTGAAATCAAGAGATGGATGCTTAACTGACTGAGCCACCCAGGTGCCCCTGTGGGGGGCTTACTTCTGATTGAGGAAGATAATTTTCTAGTTTGAAATTGGGGAAAAATGAGGGATTATTGGTCTCTGGTATTTTCTTGTTGGTTTATTTTTGCTTGAATTCCCTAAAGAAATTAGCTTCATGAAATATTGCTAGTCCTTTCTTCCAAAACGTCTTCAGCATATCCAAGAACATCTGGAACACATGCCAGGCTCACCTCAATGCCATAGTGAGTTTACCTAGCGTGAGGCACTATATAATACACATATTTCATAGTAGGTCCAGTTCTTGTTTTTTTCAAGTCTTTCACACATGCTCTTCTCAGGCTGGAGTTGTCTTTCTTCCATTAATGACCTCTTTGGCTAGCTCCTCATGTCATCCTTTAGGGCCCACTTGAGATGCTACCTCCCACCCCAACATTGCTTTCAGGCTCGATGCTCATTCATTTATTCATGCCTCCTTTTATTTAACATATTTATGGACGTCTCACTTGCTAGATGCCAGGCACTGTTAAGCGCTAAGTGTGAGGCAAAAGTAGAATTGCCTTCTTGGAGCTATTGTGGGGAGTGGGGAGGACAGTCTTAAGCAAATGGTCACACAAGGAAATGTAAAATTGCAACTGTAAATTAGGCACCGTGAGGAGGAGGTGCCTCGTGCTTTGACAATAAATTAGGTCTAACTTAGTCAGACTGGATAGGCAGGACTTCCTTGTGAAGGTGAGACCAGCATCCTGTTTTTCAATTTCAGGGCTGTAGTGTTCCCTCCACCCCACAATTCATGTGTTGAAGTCCCAACCCTTAATACCTTATGATGTGACTGTATTTCAGATAAGGTCTTTAAAGGGGTAATTAAGGGAAATTGAGGTCAGATGGGTGGGCTCTAATCCTGTATTATGGGTGTTTTTACAAGAAGAGGAGATTAGGGCACAGACGATGCGCAGAAAGATGACCATGTTGAGGACACAGTGAGAATGCCATCTGTAAGCCAAGGACAGAAGCTTCAGAAGAAGCCAGTCCTGTGGATACCTCGATCTTGAACTTTTATCCTCCAGATTTGTGACAAAATGAATTTCTGTTCTATATCTACTCAGTCTGTGATACTTTGTTCTGGCCATCCATACAATGAATTCAGTGTCACTTAGAAGTTTTAATTTTATTTATTTGTTGTTTGACTCGTTTTGCCTGTGCCACCACCCTCCCCCTGCCCCCCCCCCCCGCCTCCACCCCCACTGGGCCTTGGGAGGATTGCAAATGTTTTCTTCACTGTTGTATTATAGCATACAGCATGGTGCCAAACAATACTTGCTCAATAAATATTTGTTGCACGTTGACAAAAAAACACCGAGTGTATTTAATATTGTTATGGAGAATTCCAGGTTAACATGGGGCTTTGAGAGCCAACTTCTTTCCTCCACCCACATGGAGACTCTGTTTTGCCCGTGAAATCTTGTGATAAGGACTTCCGTTGGTTACGTTGCCTGAATTTCTTGAAACGCAAAAGTTCTCACTTCACACTTTTTCTTGGAAGAGAAACATCTGGATGAATTTCCATGGTGGCATGATTCATTCTTCCTCCAGTGTTTGCACACAGCGCATTCTGAATTTTCTGATTCAACAAATTCTCTGATTCATCTCCCTTTCTGATGGATCCCAGTGGAAGTGCTGTTTCCTCACTTTTGCCAGCTTCATCCCAGTTAGTGCTGTGGTCTGCTCTACTTGTTTCACTCCCGGGGCGTCCACAAGCCACCTAAGTGTCTCCAGCTGTCACGTTTGCTTTCAGCTCTGTGTTCTCTACTTGAGGGCTCTTTTCATAGAGAAGAAGGAAGAGCATTTCTTTTCCCTGGAGAATACCATGTCTCCTCTCTCTGTCTCATTATTTTTTGTATATTTTTTTTATTGGAGTTCAATTTGCCAACATGTAGTATAACACCCAGTGCTCATCCTGTCAAGTGCCCCTCTCAGTGCCCATCACCTGATCACCCCGTCCCCCCGCCCACCTCCCTTTCTACTACCCCTTGTTAGTTTCCCAGAGTTAGGAGTCTCTCATGTTTTGTCACCCTCACTGATATTTCCCACTCATTTTCTCTCCTTTCCCCTTTATTCCCTTTCACTATTTCTTATATTCCCCAAATGAATGAGACCATATGATGATTGTCCTTCTCCGATTGACTTATTTCACTCAGCATAATACCCTCCAGGTCCATCCACATTGAAGCAAATGGTGGGTATTTGTCATTTCTAATGGCTGAGGAATATCCCACCGTATACACAGACCACAGCTTCTTTATCCATCATCTGTAGATGGGCACCAAGGCTCCTTCCACAGTGTGGCTATTGTGGACATTGCTGCTATAAACATTGGGGTGCAGGTGTCCTGGCATTTCCCTGCATCTGTATCTTTGGGGTAAATCCCCAGCAGGGCAATTGCTGGGTCGTAGGGCAGATCTATTTTTAACTCTTTGAGGAACCTCCACACAGTTTTCCAGAGTGGCTGCACCAGTTCACATTCCCACCAACAGTGCAGGAAGGTTTCCCTTTCTCCACATCCTCTCCAACATGTATTGCTTCCTGTCTTGTTAATTTTCCCCATTCTCACTGGTGTGAGGTGGGATCTCACTGTGGTTTTGATTTGTATTTCCCTGATGGCCAGTGATGCGGAGCATTTTCTCACGTGCGTGTTGGCCATGTCTATGTCTTCCTCTGTGAGATTCCTGTTCATGTCTTTTGCCCATTTCCTGATTGGATTGTTTGTTTCTTTGGTGTTGAGTTTAATAAGTTCTTTATAGATCTTGGATACTAGCCCTTGATCTGATAGGTCACTTGCAAATCTCTTCTCCCATCTTTAGGTTGTCTTTTAGTTTTGTTGAGTGTTTCTTTTGCTGTGCAGAAGCCTTTTATCTTGATGAAGTAGATAGTTCATTTTTACTTTGGTTCTCTGGCCTTCATGGATGGATCTTGCAAGAAGTTACAGTGGCCAAGTTCAAAAAGGGTGTTGCCTGTGTTTTCCTCTAGGATTCTGATGGATTCTTGTCTCACATTTAGATCTTTCATCCATTTTGAGTTTATCTTTGTGTCTGGTGTAAGAGAATGGTCCAGTTTCGTTCTTCTGGATGTGGATGTCCAATGTTCCCAACACCATTTATTAAAGAGACTTTCCTTTTTCCAGTGGATAGTCTTTCCTGCTTTGTCGAATATTAGTTGACTGTAGAGTTGAGGGTCCACTTTTGGATTCTCTATTCTGTTCCATTGATCTCTGTGTCTGTTTTTGTGCCAGTACCACACTGTCTTGATGATCACAGCTTTGTAGTGCAACCTGAAATCTGAAATCTGGCATTGTGATGCCCTTGGCTCTGGTTTTCTTTTTCAATATTCCCCTGGCTATTCGGGGTCTTTTCTGATTCCACACAAAACTTAAGATTATTTGTTCCAACTCTCTGAAGAAAGTCCATGGTATTTTGATAGGGATCGCACTGAATGTGTACATTGCCCTGGGGAACAGGGACATTTTCACAATATTAATTCTTCCAATCCGTGAGCATGGAATATTTTTCCATCTCTTTGTGTCTTCCTCAATTTCTTTCAGAAGTGTTCTGTAGTTTTTAGGGTATAGATCCTTTACCTCTCTGGTTAGGTTTATTCCTAGGTATCTTACCTTTTGGGTGCAATTGTAAATGAGATTGACTCCTTCATTTCTCTTTCTTCAGTCTCACTGTTAGTGTATAGAAATGCCACTGATTTCTGGGCATTGATTTTGTATCCTGCCACACTGCCGAATTGCTGTATGAGTTCTAGCAATCTTGGGGTGGAGTCTTTTGGGTTTTCTAGGTACAGTGTCATGTCATCTGCAAAGAGGGAGAGTTTAACTTCTTCTTTTTTTAAAGATTTTATTTATTTATTCATGAGAGACAGAGAGAGAGAGAGAGAGGCAGAGACACTCGCCGAGGGAGAAGCAGGCTCCGTGCAGGGAGCCCGATGTGGGACTTGATCCCGGGTCTCCAGGATCAGGCCCTGGGCTGAGGGCAGTGCTAAAACGCTGAGCCACCTGGGCTTCCCGAGTTGAACTTCTTCTTTGCCAATTTGAATGCCTTTTATTTCTTTGTGTTGGCCAATTGCTGAGGCTAGGACTTCTAGGACTATGTTGACTAACAGTGTTGAGAGTGGACATCCCTGTCGTGTTCCTGATCTTAGGGGAAAGGCTCCCAGTGTTTCCCCATTGAGAATGATATTAGCTGTGGGCTTTTCTAGATGGCTTTTATGATGCTGAGGAATGTTCCCTCTATCCCTACACTCTAAAGAGTTTTGATCAGGAATGGATGCCGTATTTTGTCAAATGCTTTCTCTGCATCTATTGAGAGGATCATATGGTTCTTCTTTTTTCTCTTGGTAATATGATCAATCACATTGATTGTTTTACGAGTGTTGAATCAGCCTTGCATCCCAGGGATAAATCCCACTCAGTCAGGGTGGATAATTTTCTTAATGTTCTGTTGGATCCTATTGGCTAGTATCTTGTTGAGAATTTTTGCATCCATGTTCATCAGGGATATTGGTCTAGAATTCTCCTTTTTGTTGGGGTCTTTGTCTGGCTTTGGAATTAAGGTGATGCTGGTCTCATAGAACAAGTTTGGAAGTATTCCATCCCTTTCTATCTTTTGGAACACCGTTAGTAGAATAGCTATTGTTTCTTCTTTAAACGTTGAATAGAATTCCCCTGAAAGCCATCTGGCCCTGGCCTTTTGGGTCTTGGGAGGTTTTTAGATGACTGCTTCAATTTCCTCCATGGTTATTGGCCTGTTCAGCATTTCTATTTCTTCCTTTTCCAGTTTTGGTAGTTTGTGGTTTTTCAGAAATGCGTCCATTTCTTCTAGATTGCCTAATGTATTGGCGTATAGCTGCTCATAATATGTTTTTAAAATCGTTTGTATTTCCTTGTTATTGGTTGTGATCTCTCCTTTTTCATTCGTGATTTTATTAATTTGAGTCTTTTTCCTTTTTAATAAGGCTGGCTAATGGTTTATCTATCTTATTAATTCAAAGAACCGACTCCTGGTTTTGTTGATTTGTTCTATAGTTCTTCTGGTCTCTATCTCATTGAGTTCTGCTCGAATTTTTATTAACTCTCTTCTTCTGCTGGGTGTAGGTTTTATTTGCTGTTCTTTGTCCAGTTCCTTTAGGTGTGAGGTTAGATTGTGTATTTGATTTTTTTTCCAATTTTTTGAGGGATGGTTGTATTGCGATGTACTTCCCTCTCTCTCTCTCTCTCTCTCTTTAAAAGATTTTATTTATTTATTCATGAGAGACACACACACACAGAGAGAGAGAGAGAGAGAGACAGAGAGACAGAGACACAGGCAGGGGGAGAAGCAGGCTCCATGCAGGAAGCCTGATGTGGGACTCAATCCTGGGTCTCCGGGATCCTGCCCTGAGCTGAAGGCAGTGCTAAACTGCTGAGCCACTGGGGCTGCCCACGATGTATTTCTCTCTTAGGGAAATATTGCTTTAGCTGTATCCCAAAGATTTTGAATAGTTGTATCTTCATTTTCATTAGGTTCCGTGAATCATTTTAATTCTTCTCCAATTTCCTGGTTGACCCATTCATTTTTTAGCAGGATGCTCTTTAACCTCCATGTGTTTGAGTTTCTTCCAAGTTTCTTCTTGTGATTGAGTTCAAGTTTCAAAGCACTATGGTCTGAAAATACACAAGGGACAATCCCAATCTTTTAGTATCGGTTGAGACCTGATTTGTGACCCAGTATGTGTTCTATTCTGGAGAAAGTTCCATGTGCACTTGAGAAGAATGCGTATTCGGCTGCGTTTGGATGTAAAGTTCTGTAAATATCTGTGGAATCCATCTGGTCCAGTGTATCATTTAAAGCTCTTGTTTCTTTGGAGATGTTGTCCTTAGAAAATCTGTCATTTACAGAAAGTGCTGTGTTGAAGTCTCCCAGTATTAGTGTATTATTATCTAAGTATGTCTTAACTTTGGTTATTAATTGATTGGTATACTTGGCAGGTCCCACATTCAGGGCATAAATATTCATGACTGTTAGGTCCTCTTGTTGGATAGACCCTTTAAGTATGATATAGTGTCCCTCTTCATCTCTTACCACAATCTTTGGGATAAACTTTAATTTATCTGATATGAGGATGGCTACCCCAGCTTTCTTTTGAGGACCATTTGAATGGTAACTGGTTCTTTAACCTTTCATTTTCAGGCTGGAGGTGTCCTTAGTTCTAAAATGAGTCTCTTGTAGACAGCAAATAGATGGGTCTTGCTTTTTTATCCAGTCTGAAACCCTGCATCTTTTGATGGGATCATTTAGCCCATTCACATTCAGAGTTACTATTGAAAGATATGAATTTAGGGTCATTGTAATACCCATTCAGTCCCTGTTTTTCAGGATTGTTTCCTTGGACTTCCTCTTTCTTTTACAGAGTGCCCCTTAATATTTCTTGCAGAGCTGGCCTGGTGGTCACATATTCTTTCAGTGTCTGCCTATCTTGGAAGCTCTTGATCTCTCCTTCTAGTCTGAATGAGAGCCTTGCTGGAGAGAGTATTCCTGGCTGCATGTTTTTCTCACTTAGGATCCTGAGTATATCCCGCTAGCCCTTTCTGACCTGCCAGGTCTCTGTGGAGACCTCTGCTGTTAATCTAATATTTCTCCCCATGTAAGTTGGGGATCTCTTGTCTCTTGCTGTCTAAGGATTTTTTCTTTATTTTTAGAATTTGCAAGTTTCAGTATTAAATGTCGAGGTGTTGAATGGTTTTTATTGATTATGGGGGTGGGGACCTTTCTATCTCCTGTATCTGAATGCCTGTTTCCCTCTCCAAATTAGGGAAATTCTCAGCTATGATTTGTTTAAATATGCTTTCTGTTCCTCTGTCCCTCTCAGCACAGTCTGGACCCCAATTATACGTAGATTTTTCCTTCTGAGGCTATCATTTATTTTCCTTAACCTTTCCTCATGGTCTTTTGTTTTTCTCTTTTATCCTCAGCTTCCTTCCTTGCCATCAACTTGTCTTCTATGTCACTCACTCTTTCTTCTACCTCATTAACCCTTGTCGTTAGGACCTCCAGTTTGGATTGCATCTCATTTAATTGACTTTTAATTTTGACCTGATTAGATCTAAATTCTGCAGTCATGAAGTCTCTTGAATCCTTTATGCTTTTTTCCAGAATCACCAGTAGCTTTATAATTGTGCTTCTGAATTGGCTTTCTGACTTTGAATTGTAATCCAAATTCTGTAACTCTGTGGGAGAGAGGACTGTTTCTGATTCTTTCAGAATAAGAAATAAGGTGAGTTCTTATTTCTAGTCATTTTGCTCAGTGCAGAGTGGCTGTATGAGCAAGCTGAGTCAAGAATATCAACCACAACTGAAGTAAATTTCACCCTAGATGATTCTTGTTAGAAGCAAAAACCCTTCACTCTGTAGTGTTTCAGCTGTTCTCTCTTTAAATCTCAGGTCGAATTTGTAGGTTTTCAGGATGGTTTGAAAGTAATCTAGGTAAGTTGGTGGGACCAAGTGAGTTGAGGACCCCTACTGCTCTGCCATCTTGCCCTGCCCCCCCTCATTCTCTCTCTCTCTCTCTCTCTCTCTCCTCCCTTCCCTGACCACATTCTGGATATCTTGAGCAGGTTAAATTTTTGGATGCTGGAATCTGCCACTAATTAGGAATGTGAATTTGAGAAATGTATGTAATGTCTTTAAGCTTAATTCAAAAGAACTAATAATTTTATGAGTTAAGAGACATATTGTACCTACCAAACTCTTCATACATTTAACAAATGATGATGATATGATGATGATGATGATGATGATGATGATGATGATGATGAAATTTCTGGTTTTTTAAAAAAAGTTTTATTATGAAAATTTTCTAAATATCTTTACTGTACAGAGAGAGCATAATGAAGCTCCATGTACCCACCACTCCCAAGGCTATTTTTGCTCTACATATGCCCTCAGATGAATTTACTGTAGAGAATTGTTTCCAGCCTCCTTTAGAAACCCTTTTATGCTACCATTAAACTGAAAGAACTTTGGGGGATGGTTCTTCAACAACATTTGGATTTGAGATTTCTGGGTCTTATTTACTTTGCTCTTGCCATTGAAATGTAAATACAGTAAAACTTCATTCATTAAGATAAATTGGAGAAGAGAGGTTGGGATTTAATTTAGTAAGAATTTGACAGCCATTTAAAGACAATTATAGTTTTATTATTTATAAAGTCTTCTAGTCACTCACATTAAACTAACTATTGGGAGGCCGAGGTCTTTTGGGATCTATTTTGATGAAGATATTTAAAAGAATACCTTGTTATTTATAAATATGTGCTCATAAAACTTATTTTTCTTAAATGAAGAGGCTAAATATTTTCCTAAGAACTTATGTTGTAAGAAAACGTTGCCATCTCACGTCAACGGCTGATGGTGGGTCAAGATAAAACTGCCTTTCATTCACCTAACACTTATTCAAACAGTCATAACAATTTCTTCCACTTAGTGTGCATCTGTTGTATGTCAGGACTTCATATCATCTTATTGCATTTAAGTTTTCACAACACTTCCTCTGATGAATTATCCTGATTTTATCCAAGAAGTAAATCAAATTCATAGAGATTAAGTTGCCCACATTTCTATGGCTTAGAAGAGGAAGAAATGGAATATGAACAAGTTTTCACTAACTCCAAAGCCCATGGCCTTTCTGTTATGCCTTGCTACAAGCCGACAGCAGAGGCAGGCTCACAGGCGTCTATCATCAAATGTCGTGGGAGATCTGAGAGGTGGGTAGGGAGTGTTATGGGACCCTGGGGGAAGGCAGGGAAGGGTACCACTAACTGAGCCCAGGATGCTTAGAAAGGCGTCCCAGAGAGAAGGTTGATGGGCCTTGAAAGAGGAGGAGGGAAAATCACACACGCACGCACACACACACACACACACACACACACCAGAGTCTGTTCAATGAGAAGTGGGCAAATGTTTTGGTGAGGCCAAGGGTGCTTTTGAAAAAAGTGTATAAACTAGATGGAATAGAAGCATTGGCCCTGGGACCTAACATGTCTTGGTTCAAATCCCAGCTGGGTCACATATAGGTTTTGTCAATAGGTTTGGTATTACAAGGATTAAGTTAAAGGAGATGCTGGAAAGAATGCTTTTAGGATATTGCCTGGTGAATTTTCATTATTTCATGCCATAGAAAAAAATGTATGCCCTCCCCTCCCTGCTTAAATCAATGGTTGGGCAAATGATTTCTTTAAGGATTAGTCACATTCCTAGAACAGAGCTTGTGCTTCTGTCTGTTTCATCTCAGCACTTTAAACATTCCTTGGCCTTCCCATACAGACTTCTCTTGGGGGCAGTGAAAGTCACAATGAGCATGTTGTTCCTTTTTATTCTAGAATTACTCCAGACCACTGCATCTCTGGTAGTTCAGAGAAGATACTTCGTATTCTTGACTTCACTTGTCTCTTGATTTTTCCGGCCCTCACCATTCTTAGCATGTTTCTGTGATTCAGCCTTGGTGTCCCTAAGGCACAGTGTTTGGGGTTCCTCTTCTGTGGCTGTGCACTCCTGTTTCCATCCAAGGTGGTCAGACCACCTCAAGGCAATGCTAGGAGGGAGTACTGGCCACACATTTCCTCTGAGGACTTGCTCAATATGTTATTCCCTTTCTTGTGTATTTTTTTCAACTTCTCTATATCCTTATTCATAGCCCATAAACGTGGGCTATGGGCTATGTTAAGTTTTAAAAACTTGTTTCTTGATCTTGCATGCACTTGTAGGCACCTCCAATAATCTCTTTTTTTCTCTTTCCAATAGAAGATCCATGAAGGCATCATCCTCAATTGCTGGTTCCACTTACCATTCTCTTCTTAATCCTAATGAATTTCATCTCTTCTCATCCCCATTTCCTCCCTTCTCCCCTCAGCTCCTGGATATCTTAGAAGTGTCTCTCGAGATCTTGTCAAGCACCAGCCCCTCTATAAATTATTTCCTAAACCTATTGTCTTAGTCCATTTGGGCTGCGTTAACAAAATGCCATCGACTGGGTGGCTTATCAAAAACAAATGTTTATTTCTTAGAGTTCCAGAGGCTGGGAATTCCACGATCAAGGCACTGGCTAATTCACTTTCTCGTGAGACCAGCTTCCTGGTTTGCTGTGCCCTCACATGGCTGAAAGAGTGAGGACCTTTCTGGAGCCTCTTACATAGGGCACTAATGCTATTCATGAGGGCTCCCCCTTTATGACCTAACAAGGGTTCCATCCTCAAGACCTAATCACCTCCCAGAGGCCTCACCAAAATACCATCTCATTAGGTTTCAACATGTGAATTTGGCGGGTGGGACACGATCAATCTCCAGCACATAAGTAGGACTGTGAGAATATTCCCACTAGAACTTGAATGGGCGATAGCCCTAAGATTCCAGCTTGACTGCTAACTTCAGTCAACAGCTTGTGGCTCCGTAATACAGTAATACGTTGAGAAAAATTTGAATTCAAATCTAGGACCTACTAGGAAGAGTACTCTGAGTTCTTTTCTGGGATGGGAGGTGAGAAGATGGTAGGTGAAGCACATGTGAACTATGTTTTCTATAGAGACCCCTGTCATTGCAACTACGTAACATGAGTTATTTTATCTCATTTGTTTTGCACGTTTATCCTGTTCTAGTAGATGGGAGTCCCCCTGAGCAGGTGTCTGGCTTGTCTTCTTCTCTGCCTTTATTTTGCATGATCCCTACAACTGCTTTGGTTTGCCTGGAGAGGTGGTTTTCCAACCATTTTTAGTGCAGATACCTCAACCCGAATGAGATCTCATCACGAAGCCCCATCTGTGAGACAGAGAGGTCCTGCTTCGGTGGAGGAGCTCGGGGGTGGTCCCAAGCTCACCATCACGGGCTCCCCAGCTCGGTTTCTTCCCAGGGGCAGGAGCGGTTCTCCAAGTGTAATCAGTTAAACCAGCAGCATCAGCATCACCTGGGACCCTGTTAGAAATGCAGGCTCCGCTTTCCCTCCGATTGTGGCTCCGAATCTCTGGGGCTGGAGACAAGCAGCCTGTCTTACAATAAGCCCTCGGATAATTCCCAGGCCACCAGCGTTGGAGAAGCTCCGCAGGAGAGAGCCCGACGGAGGCTTAGCTGAGGCATAGGAGAATGATTACTCAGAAGGAGGCCACTGGCTTCCTGTGAGGTGTTGTTTTGCATTAGCCTAAGGGTAAAAGCTTCCTCAGAACAGGAGGCTCATCCCGCCCTCTCGGGCCACAGGAACAGCCCTCGCTGCACCACTGCGGGCCAGCGGCCGCTAAATTGGCGGGAAGTTTAAAGTTTTTTTTTTTTTAAATTTTTATTTATTTATGATAGTCACAGAGAGAGAGAGAGAGAGGCAGAGACATAGGCAGAGGGAGAAGCAGGCTCCATGCACCAGGAGCCCGACGTGGGATTCGATCCCGGGTCTCCAGGATCGCGCCCTGGGCCAAAGGCAGGCGCCAAACCGCTGCGCCACCCAGGGATCCCGGAAGTTTAAATATTGGCCAGAGGCGCAGGTGCTGGTGCGGGTGCTGGTGCAGGTGCGGGTGTAGGTACAGGCACGGATGCAGGTGCAGGTGCAGGTGCGGGTGCAGGTGCAGGAGCCGGTACAGGTGCGGATGCAGGTGGAGGCGCGGGTGCAGGTGTGGGTGCTGGTGCAGGTGCAGGTGCAGTGCGGGTACAGGTGTAGGTGTGGGTGCGGGTGCAGGTGCAGGAGTTGGTACAGGTGCGGATGCAGGTGGAGGCGCTGATGCAGGTGCAGGTGCGGTGCAGGTGCAGGTGCAGGCGAGGATGCAGGTGCAGGCACGGGTGCAGGTATAGGTGCGGGTGCAGGTGCAGGTGTGGGTGCGGGTGTAGGTGTAGGTGCAGGTGCAGGTGCCGGTACAGGTGCGGATGCAGGTGGAGGCATGGATGCAGGTGCAGGTGCGGTGCAGGTGCAGGTGCAGGTGCAGGTGCAGGCGAGGATGCAGGTGCAGGCACGGGTCCAGGTACAGGTGTGGGTGCAGGTGCAGGTGCAGGTGCCGGTACAGGTGTGGATGCAGGTGGAGGCGTGGATGCAGGTGCAGGTGCAGGTGCAGGTGCGGGTGCAGGCGGGGGTGCAGGTGCAGCAGGTGCCGGCGCCGGGCGGGGGGTCGGGAGACCGACTTCACTAGCGCTGTGGAGCCGGAGCACGGCTGCAGCCCCAGGTCAGGGCGACGGAAAGAAACCCACTTGCTGCAAGATCATGGTGAAGCCTTAGAAGAGGGAAGAAAACCACGTGTGTCAGCAGTCTGAGCCCCGCAGGCCGAGTTTCCTGGGGGAAGTTGTGGATGGAAAACTCAGAGCCAAGATGCATCATTTAGTGCGTGTGGTTTTTTTTTGCTTGTAACCCTGGCTCTGGATCCTCACCATGGTCTGAGTGACGAACGCATGGAACTAGCTGAAGCTTTTATGGAGACCTGTGACCGGATGTGTCATCAGTGTAGGGCTGGGCTGACCCCAGAACATGTATACTCCAGCCTTAACCCCAAAGCTGGCCATAAGGGCCTGGAAATCTGGCCTGAAGACCATACCAGGTTGCTATGGCTAGAGATTGTAGCCTTTTCTGTACCTCCTGGTTCAGTAGGGACAAGAAATTCCAGGATCTGGGGGTGCGGGGTTGGGGCAGGGGAGATCCTGCAGTGCAGGTAGGCTCGCCTCCTTTTAGGTGGCTTTTCTTCAGTGGGTAATGTTCAGCATCCGATCCCAAGAGACAAGGTGGAGAGTTACCTTTTGGGAGAAACTCTGAGGACATGTATTTTCTCTTTTCCGGTGATAGGATTTCCTCGGCCCTGATAAGTAGGTGTTAAACGTAGAGGGTCATCCTCTGCCCACCTGGACTTCAGCTTGAAGGGCTTGGAGCAGCTGCCAAACGTGAGACTTCTCTGGATTGTGCATACTAGAATTTTTCTGTTTTGAAGAGTGTAGATTGGCAAGCCAATTGCTTATGCGTTCATATTAGTCGTCCTTTGACTTGTAGCCCAGCTGGTTACTGTGAACCACACAAGGTCCAGCTCTGGGCTGAAGACAAGTCCAGGGGGACAACTGGGGAGTCCAGGACACCTTGGAAGGCCAGGGACCTATGGGTTTTCCAGGGCAGGTGCTGGTGTTTTTTTTTTTTAATTTTTAGTTTATTTTTTTAAATATATATATATATATATATATTTCTTTATTTATTTAGTGGTTTGGTTTTGAATCCATTCTCAGGCATTTCTTTCTTTGGGGTAGTGATTCAGGTTGGCTTTATGGGTTTGTTTCTGTGTCCATGCTTTCTAAGTCAGGACCACTGTGAGTAAGAAGAAAAGAATAAGGTCAGCCGAATTTTGATTTATAGGAAACAAAACAAAAACTACCAGTAACACAGAATCCTGCCAAACGGCCTGATTTGTGTTTGCAGTTAGCTCCTTGCGGGGCGGGGGGTGGGGGTGGCGGGGAGCTGCACTGCTGTCGGGAGAAGAGGGAAGCTTGTAGCTGGGTGAGGGAGTTGTGGGGCCCTGGCCACGGGAGAAAATGGGAAAGCAGGTTAAAACTGACTATACCCTGTGGAAGAGCATGGCTTTTGTTGAGTTTGGTCAGCTTGTGATGTAAAAAAAAGATATTAAGGAAAAAATAATTGGTTGCGATGGCAGTGACACTTGCCAATGTCATTCTCACTAATAATTGAGTTACCATACTGTGCCCAATAAAGTTTTAACAGAGTGAAGCATGGTAAATTTGCAGACCCAGCAGGTTGCTTACTGGGGCTGCACAGCCTGGCTTTGCGATGAGCATGGGATGATGGACTATCAACTTTCCACTTACCCTCCAGCTGGGCTTTTCAGCTGTTTTAAAGAGCCCAGCCAGGTGACACAGGCGCTAAGCCCCGGTGGGTCAGTGGTTTGGCGTTGCCTTCAGCCCAGGGCGTGATCCTGGGGACCCGGGAGCAAGTTCCGCGTTGGGCTCCCTGCGTGGAGCCTGCTTCTCCCTCTGCCTGTGTCTCTGCCTCTTTCTCTCTCTCTCTCTGTGTCTCTCATGAGTAAATAAATAAAGTCTTAAAAAAAGAAACAAAAGGAATCTAAGATCCCACACAGGTTAATGGTGAAAAAGAGGTTTAATAATGATTTTTTTTGGTTAGAGAAGTACCATCTCGGAACAGGAGAGAGGCCTTGTGGGACAGCGAATAGGAACTCAGACTCTGCAGTTGCTGAGGTCTGGTGTGATGGGCGGAACTACCGCTCAAGGCCTCTTGCCCTGCTGCCTCTGTGGACCCCCTAGACTTCCCTTCTGCCCGACGCGGGCTCCGCTGTGAGAGCTGCTTTGTTCGGCGTCTCAGCAGATGCGCAGGGAGTGGGGCCTGGAATGCACTTGCGTGGTTGGGCCTCCTCCTTGTGCTTTGGTTACTTGTCACAGGACGTGGCCCTGGTGGCCACTCTCTTTTCAGCCTGGGATCCAGAGTAAGACGACGGAGCTGACCTAAAACCTGCAGCCTGAAGCGAAGCCACTCGACTGAGGTGGCTTATTAGCAGAATCACAGTTGACCTGCAGAACGGAAATGCTAATTTTAGGACGCTGTCGAGTTGTGGGGGTGGTTGGTTACGGGGCTGGCCTAGTCACTTGGGTCCAAATACTCTTCCTGCTGCCTTCCCGTAGTGTGAGCGCACCCCTCTCTTAGGCCTTAATGGCCTCATGTGCCAAAGGGCAGTAATGACCATATGCAGGTAAGCGTTAAATGAACAATACCCGTGTGTGTTTCATCATACCCGACATCAACGCACATTTGCTCTAGTTAGAGCTACAAGTAAAAATAATGCGAGCCACCATTTATGGAGCCCTTACCTACTCTGCGCCTGGAGCTGAGGTAGACGTTGTGCCTGTTTGATTGGTGTTCAGTAGTCAACTCCTTACAACTCCAAGAGGTAATTGTCGTATTAATACACCTTATTAATAATACAAATATTGGAATAATACGGTCTTCTCGTTTTACAAATGAATGCTCAGAGAGGGTACATAACTTGCACGGAATTGCACAGACAGTAAGTTGCAGAACTGATTCTTTTTCTAATCTGTGTTACCTTGTGACGTTGTTCTTCCTGCTATGCTAGAGCACTTCACACCTCTTTAAGACGACCCCCGGCGTCCGCGTAGTGCACCACGCTTAAGGGAGCACTTTCACAGTATCACATATGGTCCTTCCAGCAACAAAGTTGGACCTACAGCAGTGTGGCCTCCAAGAGATTATTTTTTTCTTTTCCCCTTGGAGTCATCACCGGCAGATCCCCCTCATTCAGTGAGAATAGTGTGGTCACCTTAACACCGCATCCTCGTACAAGGGGGAATGTGTTTAGAGTCGCTGAGGCTAGCTTTTCTTAGAATGGCAGACTATGTCCTTCTCAAGTCCCTGGGTAGAGCAGTAGCCCCACACTCAGGGGCTGTATTTAGACCTTTTTAGTTTTGACGTCATCAAAGAAAAGCAGCCTGTTTTCCTAGTCTGTAAAGAAGGTGGATAGATGGTTTGGGATCTGAGAGGCAGGATCAAAAGCCAAGCGCAATCTGGTGTGCTGGGGCCAAATGGCTTCCCTGGAAAGTGGCTGTATGTGAGAACTTACAAGTGTTGGTTATTAGATTCATAACTAAGAGAAGTCCAACTTGGGGGCTTTGTTGGCTGGCATAGCTCTAAAGGGACGGAGATTCACCTGTGCCAGAAAGCGGAGCAGTGAAATATCACAGTAATGGGTCCGTAGCAATCTCGGTAAAGAACCAACTCCAGCAAAGAAATTCCAGCAGAGCACATTTGTTGACTGATCAGACTCTTATTTTTCATACCCTTGAATAAGAAAAGTCCTTTTTATGGGTCTTTAAATCCCTTGAGTTTCTTGGATAATTCACGGTAATGAAAAACTTCAAGAGGGTGATACTGGCTTTATTGCTAATAAAGCTGATGTGACTCTATCTGCATCACCAGTGTGTGTAGCTATTTGTTATGTACAGTTTGGGGAAACCAAAGCTTGGAGGCGTGCCCAGGGATTTATAGTTAAAAAGTGATGACACCAGAACTCAGATTCTGGTCTTTTGATTGCGCTGGTTGCAGCCCCTGCCTGGTTCCCTCAGTCTGCCGGGGTGGAAGGCTCTAAGTGTAGTCCTTAGGGTTGTTGCCCTACACACATAGGACGTATATAAGGCAGTGTGTAGGTTTGACAAAATTTATGCATTGAGGAAATATGAGAAGTTGAACAACTTCAAAAAGAATATTAGATACTTCTGTTTATAATTGTTTTTCACCTTGTAGCATTTCATCTCACTGACCGACCACTTTACCTCATTTGGTCCTTCTATTCACACTATTTGCATAACCCTTCCCTACCTGTATCTGTCTCTTCTTCCTTTACATCTCTGTTTTTTAAAAATTTTTTATTTATTTTTTTATTTTTATTTTTTATTTTTTGAGAACAAAACACAAATTCCTTTTATTATCTCATGGTTTTCATTTTTGTTCCTTTAGCTCTTACTTATATTTGTATACTCAAGGCCATATAAGATGGTGAAAATATGACAAAAGAAAAAAATAAAGCATGGTAAGGGAGTGAGGGGTCCTGAGGGGCAGTAGCTATTTCCTATAGGAGGTCCTCCATAAACTGACCTGTCGGAAGGAAGTGAGGAAGTGAGCTGTATTTCCAGGAAGAGGAGAGATCAAGTGCAAAGGTCCTGAGTGGAAGTCTGGTTAGCTGTTTGAGGGAAGACCACAGAGACCAATGTGGTTGTAACAAAGTGAAGGGATGGGAGTGAGTGGGATGTAAGTGGATGTAATTCCTACCATGAAGAACCTTATGGGTCATTGGGAGGAATTTTGGTCTTCTGCTGAGTGAAATAGGAAGCCCCTGGATGGTTTGGAATGGAGGATGAACTGATCTGGTCTGTGTTGCTAATGCATCTCTCTGGTTGCTGTCTTGAGAGCAGATGCTAAAGAGCCAGGGGCAGAAGCAGGGAGATGCGTTGGAGGACAGTCCAGTAAACCAGGTGAGAGCTGAAGATGCCTTGGTCCAGGGCCGTGGTGGTGACCGTGGTAAGAAGTAGTTGGGTTCTCTGTATATTTGGAATGAATGAAGGGGATGCTGGTGGAATTTGCTGGCGGGTTATCCGTGGTTATTTGAGAGAGAAGCAGTGACGATGTCTCAGGCTCTTGGGATGAGCACCTTGAAGGCGGGACTACCGTCTGTTCAATAGGAGAGGCTGTGCAAAGCTTGGTGGGGCAAGTCCAGAAGCTTAGTTAGCTTTGGGCGTGTGTAGCCTGTAGACGGAAGCATGTAGATGCTAGTCAGGTGGTGGAGGCTCAAGTTTAGTAAGGAGGTCTGCACTACAGGTGGAAATTTGGCCGTGGTTTTGAAAACCATTAATTTAGGTGACATTTTTAAAATCATTAAATTAGGTGACATATACCCAGGGAACAGGCGTATTTAGGGAACACAGATGAGATTTAGAGTGCTGCAAATTAGAAGGTCTGGGAAGTAAGCAAGCGGCGAAGGGTTATCTCTTTTCTCCAGTCTATACCTACTTTCCAAAAAGTAGTCGTTCATGCATGTGCAAGACGAATATAGTGGCAGTCTGCACATGAGTTTTGGTGCATACGTAAATAGAACTTTTATGATAACTGTAGGCACACAGCAGACGTGTGATAGACATTGAATGAAGAGCAACTAAAAGAATGATTGAATCACTTCGTCTTTCCCACACTTTCTGAGGCCCACAGTTGGTCTTTTTAACGTATGATTTTGTGGTGCTTATTGCCCGCTTGTGCGCTGGGGTGTTCCCCAAACTACTGGAGGAGGCTGTTGGTCTTGTATGTGCGCACTTACTCCGCCTCCCTGTGGAGGTCGGGTGGTCTGTTGGAGCAGAGCCCTCTGTGCGTCCCAAAGCCCTACTGAGAACTAGTAGTGGCACCACTTCGGGAAAATGCTGAGATGTATCATTCAAGCAGTCAAGTAGAGAAGGAGTTTTCTTTCTAGGCGGGTCTTTAGGGAATTGAGCTCTTTTGCGGAGAGCCCTGCAGCCCGCCCGAGGCGGGGCACTTAGGTGAAAGATCAGATTCTCTCCTGACCCTGCCAAGAAATGGCTTTCCGTCTGCCCGTCCAGCAGGGGAGGCAGCAGCTCCGAGCACCTCCCCAGTGTCTTTCCACCGGGGTTGCACAGCCGGCCAAGCTCATTGCCCGCCTCTCTTTTGATTAATACCCTCTTGCTGTTATTCATTTGGATTCCAGCTGCCTCATCTCACAGATTTCAATTCAGAAGCGCAAGGAAAACACAACAGGATTCTTTTAAATACCAATGAGCAGCTTCCCTCCTGCTCTGTGCCTGGCCTTGCTCTTTCTTTGGAGAGCAGGACTTTTATTTCTTTGTTGGTTCTGGAAGCTCATGGGGACCAAAGCCCAGGGAGCTCCCATCTGCAGTCCTTGGTGCATCGGTAGAGGGGATCCCTTCTCTTTTCTCAACAAGCCCCCCCCACCCCCAAATCAGACTTCTCGTAGGAGAGGGAACATATGCCAACGTGTCTACTCCTCCTGAAGGACTGCGGAGGAATCATCTTTTTCCATTTTCTTTACTTCTTGACTCGGACCTCTCTTTGGAAGGACGAATGGCTAATAAGATTGTCCCAAGTTACTGGTGGGTCTTCCCAGAATCAGACTCTGTCCTTTTGTTCTCTCTTGGAGAGCTTCCCTTTCTGGTCTACATTTGGTATCTGACTGGTAGGAGTCTTGTTTACTTAGGTCTCTGTGTTCTCTCTTCTAGGCTCTCTGTCTGTAATTGGGTGGATGAGTTCAGAGCAAAGGTGGGAGTGGGGAGGCCCAGCCATGATTTCTATCTTAGGTATATCATAATTAAGTGGGCCCTCTAATTTGATGCTGACTTTATTTTTTCTGCTCAGTTGGTTAGAACTTGGAAAGGGCTGTGCTTTGGTTCTTTGGAGCCCCAGATAATGGGCATTTAAGCTTTAGGGCCTCACCCAGAGGCCATACAACCAGGACTGGGAAACTCTTGGGGGGCAAGTGGCCAATGACTCATAGTATTTGTGGAATGGCTTTAAAAAAACACAAAAATTTCCTCTCTGGAAATGAGGACCTGGGGGAGACATACTAGCAGCATTTCTTGAAGGTCACATGATAGTTGGGTTGGGATAGTCATTATGGGGACACATATATACCGAACACCGAGAGAATGGAAGTCAGGGGAATGTAGTTGGGACAGAAATGAAGAGCAAGAAGATGTCAGGAGAGAAAGAGGGAAGCAGGAAACTGAGGGAATGACGGGGAGAGAGAAAAGTAGCTGCCCTTGGAGCTGCTTCCACTTCTGCTGTTGAGGTTTGTTTGCTCAGCTTTTCTTGAGCACCCACAGGATGCGAATATTTACTGCAAGCTACTCTTTAACTTGAGCTAGTTCGAGTCCTTTTTAAATTCTTAGTAACTTGAACTTTTCTATGAAGAACCCTTACAAGTAAAATGGACTGGATGTTGTAGCAAAGGTAGGACAGTTGGATTCACGCCCAAGCAGAAACATCAGGGAGGAGCCATCTGAGCTTTGAGAGATATGAGATAAACAGTCCTCTGGTACCTCTACAGGGGCCTATAGATGCATCCAAAGATAGAGTATTTTCCTGGCTCGGACTCTTGTTCACTCAGCATTTCCCATCATTGCTTTCTCCATGCAGCTAAGAGCTCCAGGAATATTTACCCATAGTAAGCTAAATTCTGATTAACTGTTACTACTAGGTTTACAGAACATCGTTACCTGGAAGGACCCATTCTGGCCTGTTGGTCTCCTGAGGAATCCTGTGTCAAACACCACGTCAGATCCTCTTGGCCTCGATGCTGCAGCAACCGGCGAGGTGGCCCCCAAGCGACTATGCAGGCCCAATTGGTGGCACCCATCCTCATGCTTGTATCACCCACCTCTTGCCTTCCGCCCCAGGACTTCTCTGTGGACGTTGAGGTGTATGTGATAACTGGTGCCATGACTCTAATCAGTTCACATGAGTGTGTCACCAGAACATGGGCTGGGAGTTAATACCTAATAAGGCGGATCTTTTCCAATGAGAGAAGGAAGCCAGTGGGCAACCTCCACTGTCTTTCCCCCCATGGACAGGGAATCTTGAGACTCAGTTCATAATAGAATTTTCAAGTGATGGTTGTGTAAGGCAGAGCAATTAGTTGTATTCCGCAGTGGCCAGCTTGCTAGTGTATTTTCAGGTGGCTTTTACCTTCCTTCCTTGCTTTAACTTCCCTTGTCCCTCACTCCTGTTGCAGCTGTTTGAGCTCCAGGTTTAGCAGGACCACATAAGCCTTTGTCTTGGGCTCTGCTCTCCAGGCTAAGGTTCCAAAAGAACATGAGCTTCTCACCACTCTTGATGGCATTTGTAGTCAAAATTAATAAACGTGGCCTTATTATCTTAAAGGGAGAAGAGATTTAACAGGTTGGCCAGAAAGGATATGATATGATTTGTGCAGCAGAATTCAAGGCGATTTCCTGTGGGAATGGATTTTCTTTCTCAGCAACTGGTGTGAGGCTCCTCATCCTTCCGGAGCTTCCTCCCAGACTATATGGCTAGAGAGGGAATCAGAGATCAGTGTGTTCTGGTTGGTCAGCATAGGATGCTTACCTGGGCAACTCAAAGTCTTCTGTTTTTCTTAATAGTTCTGCTGACTTGGGACCTGGATGGTGGAGGTGCTGCCTTTGCCTCTTTACTGCCAGGCAGTAAAATCCATTTTGGGCGACTTTGGCCAGCATCGGGATTGTAAAAGTACTGTCAGCACCGAAAGTCACAGAAATGTAGCACACATCAGGAGTGAGTGGTGAAAAAGTAGGGAGATACGTGTAGCTTATGTCAGACACTGACTAATTGTGACACCGTTTTCTTTCCCTGGAGCACAGAGAGATGCCATTTCCAGCCTTCTAGGCAGTTCTAGGCATTGCCCACCTCCTGTAATGATTCTCCATTCCCTGTCACCAGTTTATGGCTAAAGGATTTCCTCGGACAGATTCTGAGGACTTAGAAGACTGTAGAGCCCCAAGATGGGAAGAGCTTGAGTCACTGAATGACTTATTCCCCCACAGTTAAACCATCCTGGATGTGCTATGAGGAATGGCCTGTTCCTCTGTTAAGTCACTTACGGTTTGGAGTTGCTTGTGGTATCATTTAACTTCCTTTGACTGGTATTGAAGTGCTACAGGGGTGGTTATTGTAAACAAAATGTTTCCCTACTGATTGTCTTTCCAGTAAACACACACGGGAATGTCATCTGCGGTCGGTGCTGGCGGACAAGATTATGTTTAATGGTCCTTTTTATTTTCTATAATAACCCCCTCTCATCCATCCCTGATGAGGAAGGTTGCTGAAGGCAGTTGATGGGGAAGGGAAGGTTGCTGAAGGCAGTTTCCTTGGGCACGAGGGAATGTTCATGATTATTGCAAAGGGCCAGTGGGTGTCTGTGTGCAGGGTGTCTGTTTTTCTATCTGTGAGCGTCTGTGTGGTGAGCACTGAAACAACCTCTCCAGCTATTATAAAACCTCAAACCTTCCTTTCTCCCCTTCTCCCCTTCTTCTCTCTTACCTCTACCCCTTCCTTCCCCCTCCTCCTTCCATTTTACTCCTTCCTTCCATCCCTTCTGGTCCCCGTTCCTCCTTCCTTCCTTGAGCATTTATTGATGTTAATGCTAGGTGTCCCCTGGCGTAGATTCTGGGTGTTTCAAGCACCAGGAGCCCTTCTTCTTACTGGTAATTAGAATTAATTCGAGTCATGAGATCAATAAGAGACTTTTTGGCAGGTAACATCTTAGGAGGTTTTTACCGGTTCAGTTTCCTAATCTAAGCTTGACGCAGAGAACAAGGCTTTCGTAAGATTATATAAGCTTTAAAATTACAATGAATTCTCACTCTCTCATCAAAACACCATACCCATCCACATCCATATGTCAAGATGTGGGTGTAGGGAACATTATTTCTATCTTGTGAGAACAGCATCCTCTCTGTTTTTGATACTCACATAGTCTGGGATCAGACTCCCACAGCTTCTTCAGAAATCCCTTGATCCCACTGTGTCATAGGTGCATCTCCTTATCTATATTTTGGAGAGGTAAATTGATTTTTATAAGGGACACCTTATGTAGTGTGTATACACTGTTTAGATATTTAAAGAGTAAAGACTTGGGAGCAGGGGAGTGACCGGGCCTGATGCACATGAAGTGGTGTCTTTCAGATGAGATGTGAAGAGGTATCGCAGGTCATGTCGGAGCAAGTTGCTGTTCTGGGTCTAGAGCTCCGATCCTTTGAACAAGAGAGTAGTGGACTTACGTTGTACCTTTATGTCCCTTTCCTTGTTTGTAAAACAAAGACATTGACTGTGTCACTTCATTTCCTTACACAGAAATCTTTTCTGCTTTCCCAGGATGTATGAAGTACGTACACGGACCCTGAATGCGGGGAGCCGAGCTCCCCTCTGCCAGTTAGGAGCATCCACTTAAACCATGTTTGATCAAGAAGTAAACTTCTTTCTGAGATTTCAGGGTTGGTGTAATACCCGGTTACCAGGATATTACCTTTAATAATAAAGCTGGATTCTTCTGCCCGACCGTGGTGATTAGTCAAGGAGTGTGGTCAACATTTTTTAAGCATGCTCGATCACAGCACTCCAGGAAACTTGACACGATGCCTTCATTTTACAAAGGAGGGTGGGGACACTCCGACAGGATGGGAGATATGATATTTTAATTTTTGGGCGGGATCATAAGTAATAAAAGTAATGCAAGTTGGGGTTGTGTGGTAACTCTTATCTCCTTATGGAAAGAATGAAGCCAACTCAGAGGAAAGCAAAGCTGAGGGATGGTCAAAGTGGGTCATGACACCATTTCAGCCCCTGGAACTGTCCCTGTTTACATTCCTAGGCTTTTTGGCTATGTGAGTTAATTATGTGTGTGTGTAAGTGTAAGCCATTTGAGTTGAGTTTCTGTCATTGGTGGGTGAAAGAGGCCTGGTTAATACAACCAGAAGCCAAAGTGAGAGTCATATGTAATTGTAGTGCTTATGAAGCCTTACAGTTCTTTGATTTTTACCCTATGAGGATTTCTACTTAATTAGCCTCAATGTGAAAAAATGAGTAACTACTTATGGGGGAACCTGGATTTGGTGACCTCGGGGTTGATTTTCATGAATCCCTTTCAATTTCTAAATCTTTAAAGGGGGGTTTTCTTCAGTAGTAACTCGATTTTGTGTCTTGGTAGTTTGAGAGAACAAAACATTTCTGTATTTACTTTAAAATGATCTGAGCCACGTTACCACCCTTGCAATTTTCTTCAGAGCTTGCCTTCTCTTTTTGTCAAGCCTTGAAACAGCAATAAATTAAACCAAGCATCAATAAACACATTTTCCCTCAACTTACATTTCTAGGTGCCAGAAATCATTTCTCTTTGGTCTGTTGACAGGGAGCAGGCATGATTCCAGCATTGAATACACTGTAGGATTATTGATTTTTCTGTGATAATAGTAATAGAAATTTATTAAACTATCACCCTGTGCTGGGACCTATGCCTTACTCACAAAGATTACTTTTCCATAAGAAGCACTCCTGGGCTTCTTGTGAATGTCCATGCTAATTAAAGTCTAAATCCCTTAGCCTGTTTGGAGTTTAAAATTTTGTGATCTGACCTGCACCTTTCTTTCCAGCCTTATTTCTGTCTCTGTCCTTTAGTCGGATTGAATGACTTGTGTTTCCAGAGCATACATTTGCATTGCTGTTACACTGCTTTTATTCACGATGTTTCTTTTGTCGACAGTGTCCTTTTTCTAGTCTTCCTCCATATGTTCAAATTATTCATCCTTCCAGGCCAAGCTGGTGCACCACATTCTCCACAAGGCCTTTCTTGATAACCTCATTGGAATGAATCCCTCTCTGCTTGGAACTTGTCAGCATGGCGTACGTCCTCCTCTCTTCCCAACCACTACACAGCACAGCACTCAGACGCCCCTAACCTTCACAACCTCTACAATCACCCATCCAGTCTAACATTTCCCAGTACTCTCTGTCCCAGTAATGAATCTATGAAGTGCCAGAGCCAGAATTCAGCTTTAAGCTGCCTGAATCCAAAGTGGGAACTTTTAACCACTGTCACTTTACTACTTGTTCCTATGGCACATAATTTGGTATGTCTCATTTTTATCAACTACCCCCAAAAGAGGGTCTTCATTTAATTCATCTATATATGACCTTGTAAATTCTGAGTGGAGGGTCAGGGAAGTGTAGATGCTTATTAAATATTTGGATAGGGGCGTCTAGGAGGCTCAGTTAAGAGTTCGAATCTTGATTTCAGCTAAGGTCACAATCTCAGAGTCATGAGATCAAGCCTCGAATTGGGCTCTGCACTGGGTGTGTGTCCTGCTTATGGTTCTCTCTCTCTTGCCTCTATCCAAAATTTGTATAAATGAATGGGTGAGTGGAGGTGTGCATTTAAGCAATGATATATTTTATAGGAACTGACAATTATTTATCATTGGTTTTAGGATTTTGGAAGCAGTAGAAGAGTTTTTTCCCTAATTATACGTGATGTGGATATTAATAAATAATCTTGGAGAAGAAAACTCAGAAATACAGTGGGTATAAAAGGAAAGATGATGTGAGAATAATATTTGAAACAGAGAATCCATAGCCTGGATATGTAGTCAATTGAGTTATTATGTGATAATTTAAGCTAATGTATTAAGAAGAGCACATGATGACATATTAGACTTATATCAATCTATTTTTCTGTCTATCTTTCTTGATGTTCTGGTTCGGGGTAAATATCCCTTGCCTTTCACTTTTATTCCCCCCAAAGCTGCTGACCCAACAGATCAGTAATTCTCAATCTAATTTTCTGGCATGACATTTACATCGGATGACCCTTATGTAAACATTTCTAGTGTGCAGATCGTAGATCAGAGTTTCGTCCTTCTCTCACTCAGCAAAGTGTATCAGAAGTCTAGCAGTAAGAATAATAATATTTTAATTGTTATAATTATGTTCAAATTCATGGAAGAAAGCATTTGATTATTTTGACATTTCAACCATAACGAATGGGTTGTGATTCTCTCTTCCCAAGAATGGGGAAACACTGCCTTTCAGAACTTCTACTATAAGCATTTTAAAGCCCAAGCAAGATCTGATTTGTTCCAGGAAGACGCCTGGCAAAGTTGATGATGGTGCCAGAAAGTTGGGTGCATTGCCATTGATTGAGGCTAAATCTCTGGGCAAGATTTTGGAAGCTCTTTTCCTTCAGAGGTAAGGAACTCATCAAAGAAGGGTTTTGAATAAGCTAAAGACCTAAAGACAAATGAAATGTTAAGTCAACACATCATCTAGTCCAGAATTTTGTCCTGATGTGGATATCAAGGCATGGCTAGTAAGGTTAAACTCTTTACTTCCTGTTACGGATAACAATAAACTTGATTGTAGACATTTTAAGGACATGGGCTAGGCTCTGTAATTCTTGAGTTTCCTGTTACCATATGGTATAATTCTATGCTATGGGAACCAACACTTATTAAAAACCCTTCCATGAGATAAACCCTGCATTGAACGATGATTTCAGATAATTCTCTCAACAACCCGATGAGGCAAGTACTTTGATCTACACTGAAGATGAATAAATTGAGGCTCTGCAGCAATTCCCTGAATTCTCACATCTAGTAAGCCATTAAAGAGAAGGAGGGGAAGGGCAGAGAAGAGGGAATCCAGCTTCTCTGGAAGTGCCAGGAGATCTCAGTCTTCTGTAACAAGAAATTTTTGGTGTGAAGATTAGATTTTAAACTCAGATAGACCTGGATTAGGGTCACTTACTACCTATGTGACCTTTCTGAGAACAAAATCAAATAGTTATCACAGTGCGTGGTACACATGAAACTAAGTGCTAGCCCTAGTAACAATTGTAACTATTATTACTACCTGGAAGGGCTAGTACCCTGTTTGGTACTGATGTCTGAGTTGTTTTTTGTTATAACCATGTGGACTCCCATGTATTTGTTAAATGAATGGATTCTCCCTAATTTATTTTTAATAATTTCTTTTAATTGCTTGCCATGGTTCTCTTCTCTATGTACCTACCTGCTGCTGTAGCCCTGGTAGTAGCTGAGCCTCAGCTGAGCCCTAGGCTCAAAGTTTGATTTCTGCCACTGCAGATGGGCTCTATTCAGTTTTGCAATGGGTATATTTTATTGATTCCTGCAAATGCTATATTTTAGATAATGGATCCTTGGCTGTCAGGAACTTGAAAAGAGTCTCCTTGCTCACCTTTTGCCTCCATAGATGCAGAGACTTGCCATTCACCATTAAGACATCTTAATGAGTGAGTTTGGAGGATCCATTATATATACTTTGCCACTGATTTTTACTTGTCAGTTTGCTTTTTTGTTCTATGTCAGGAAATTCTGTAGTTATTTATCTCTGTGAGTAGTAAAACTTTGGTGCTCTCCCATATAATCTATTGGGCTTTTAAAACAAACACCAATTGGATTTATAGGCTATAAAGACCCCTACTTCGATTCTTCCATAAAGCAAAGCTAAATTGATATTGGCTGGTCTAGACCTAGTTTGGTAGATTGGAGGATAATACTTTTGAGTTATATTCTGTATTTGAATCTGTCAAAAACATTTCTGAAACTCAGGATATTTAATAGATTCTTAATTATTGAAAATTGGAATATCTGCTTGATAGAGTAAGCATGAGACAATATAGCGTTGAAGAGGAAAGGTTTTGGAGGAAGGCAGACCTAATTTCTAATCGAGGCTGGGCCACTTTGGGAAAGTAACTTAACCCATGGAAATTTAAGTTTTCTCATCAGTAAATGGAAATAAAAATTATATTTATCTTTCATAAAGATTTGATGAGAAATTCTTATAAAGTGCTTATATGATGCCTAGCAGAGGGTAGGTTCTCAATCAGTAGCTATTGTTATTATGGATCAGAAGAGACTACTGTCTACTAGTTATGATTCAAACCTGTATTCCTTTTTTTTTTTTAGATTTTATTTATTTACTAATTAGAAGCACACAGAGAGAGGCAGAGACAGAAGCATTTTCCCTGTGGGGAGCCTGATGTGGGACTCGATCTCAGGACCCTGGGATCACAATCTGAGCCGAAGGCAGATGCTCAACCACTGGGCCACCCCCCCAAACCAGTATTCCTTTTAAAATGAACAAAATTATATCTTCAAGGATAGAAGCTAAGCCTTCAGGCCAGTGCTAGATTAGTTTTGTTACAGCCCATCTTCTGTTCTTGTGTGAGCTTTTCACCTTGAGAATGTTTCCATTGTTAGTACAACCAGTTATCCTGGTTGGCTGGGACTGTGTATTCATGTATTAACTATTGGTTATTGGAAGTAATAAGTACTCAATACCCTTAAATTTTTTTTTTTTGTATAAAAACTACCCCATTTCTTAGTATAGGAAATGAGCAGTGTATACTAGAGGGCCAGGAATGGTGCTATTAGGAGAGAGCATGGCACAGTGGAATTATACCCACGGGGAGCTGATTAACACTGTGACTTTGGGTAAATGCCATTCTCCTTTTAGCCCTTGGCCTCATTTATAGAATGAAGAGATTGGATTATATTATTTGTAACAGTTATCTTGAAATTATTCTGTAGAACTCTGGGGTTGTGGAATGTGTCTTAGTGGCCTAATAGGGAATTGGAACAGAAAAAACTGTCTTCTGTTCCCCTAGTCTACTTTTAGTACTCAAGACAGTTCCACTTTTAGTAAATTTATAAATTAAGATTATATTTAGGATTCTGTATGACTAAAGGATTCTGTTGCTAACATAAGTTTAAAAACCATTAAACTCAGGTAGGGGGATGGGTGAAATGGGTAAAAGGAATTAATAGCACTGAAAAAGGATGTACGGAAGTGTTGAATCACTATATTGTACACTTAAAACTAATAGAACATTGTGAACTAGACTGGAATCAAAATATTAAAAAATGGCTCTAAACTAATAATTTAGTTATTTTAGTTCTAAAATGTTACGGATTTATGTTACCCACAGTGTGGTTGAGGAGACTCACATGGGCTTCCAACTGCACTTTCTGCTACAAATATATCTTCTGACTTTCCTTTGTCTGTTGGGTGTGGTTCATTTTTACCGTTGGTTGGAAAGGTAAAGTCAATATAGTCACAAAAGAATAAGGATCCTTGTAAATCCATCAGTTAGCATTTTTGCTTCCTTATTCCATTTGTACCTCCCTACACATTGATGAGGGAGCTTGACCAAATATTTCATAATTATTGTTACCTCTATTTTTATTTATTTATTTATTTATTTATTTATTTATTTATCCATTAATTAATTAATTAATTAATTTTTGTTACCTCTATTTTTAGATGAAGGCACTGCTAAAAATAGAGAAAACTACTTTCCCCACGTTTATATTTTTAATGAACTGTGAAGCTTGGACGGCAGCACCATGCGGCGGTTACTTACAGTGGGCCTGAAATACCTGTGGTGTTTGGTCCAGAAGCCCCGTGTTTCTGTTTTGTTGCTGGGATTTAAGCGCCTGCCCAATAGTGATAAACGTGGCTTTTTTTTTTTTTTTACTTCATTTCTTATCACTTCCATCCTTTAATTTCATGAGCCTGAGCCAGCAAACTTCTTGACGTTTTTCTGAAATCTGTCATGCTGTTTCACTTCTCTGTATTATCACACATACTATGTTTTCTGCTCTGAATTCCCTCTCTCTCTGCAGCTTCATCTCCTGGAAAGCTCCTCTTCATCCTTCAAATACCTGTGCTATCATCTTGTCCTTGATGAGACCACTCCTGAGCTTGCGTGCAACACAATGCGTTATACTGAATTGGTTGTCTTCCCTGCTATGCTGTGGCTGTTCAAATGGTTTGAACCATTACCTATGTTCCTAATACAGGAATTCCTTGGCATTCAGTATGTGCTGAACAAAATTCCATTGGTAAATATTTCTTACTGAATATAAAATCCCATGGTGATATACCATCTCATTGTCTTAAATACCATGTACACCATTTGTGTCTCCTCACTCTTCAATTCCAGGTTCATATATTCATCTGTTTACTTGATGTCTATACTTGGGATGGCAAATAGAAATTCCAAACTTAACATCTCCTAAACTTAACATCCTCTCTTAGGATGACCAACTATCCTAGTTTACCTGAGACTAGGGAGTTTTAGCGGCCACAGGACGTTCAGTGAGAAAGTCTCATGTAAACCAGGATGGTTGGTCACTGTAACTGCCCATGGCGATAACTTTTGTGGTGCCAGATTATCTCCCTGCAGTACATTCATGGTTCTCTGTGACAGTCTGCTAATTTCTTAGTGTTATATGGTCATTTTTTTTATCAAAAAAAGTATATTGGGTGCTTATTACTCTCAATAACCAGTTAGTAGCACATGCACACCTATACATAGCTGGGGATGTTCAACTCTTTTTAATGCATATTGCATACCCTGCCATTTTACCTTCCTCTGTTATGAAATAGAGGAAGGAAGGTTTGCCAAACCAGAACCTCTACTGGAGTAATACAGCAAAACATCATCAAGCCAAATAAAAAAAGATCTGGATGTTTCTCTAACGTTTTATTGAGGCAGTTGCCATCTCTAGATGCTATGGTGGATGGGAGGTGGTCTAGCACAAACAGACACTTAACACCCAGTTGGCAGCAACTCTGTCCTCGCAGGTGCTCTGGCCAAGAGCTTTGGAGTCATCCTTAACTCCTTCCTTTCTCTCACATCCCACATCCATACACACACAGACACTCACCACACTATTGGCATCACTTCCAGTCTTTTCCGTCTCAATTGGCAGTAACTCCATCCTTGCAGTTGCTCAGGCCAGAAGCTTTGCAGTCATGCTGAAGTCCTCCTTTCTCTCACATCCCACATATGCGATCCTTCAATAAATCTTTTTGGTTCTACCTTCAAAATGTAGAATTCAATTTGGTTACCCTGCTTGCAATTGCAGCCAGCAAACCGTCTCCACCGATCTGTTTTCAATCTCCCTCCCTCTTTGGGGGGCACTTACCACACAACTGTTTATGATGTTTATTATTTGTTGTTTCTCCGGGGATTTTTTTTCTTGGGTGGTCTGTTTTCTTCTCTGACTTATCTTGCATTTAGGACAGTGTCTGGTATATGCTGAGTGCTCAATGCAATATTTATTGAATGAATAATGATTTATCTCCAAGTTTTATTTTTAAAATTTTGTTTATTCACTCATGGGAGATACAGAGAGAGGCAGAGACACAGGCAGAGGGAGAAGCAGGCTCCCTGCAGGGAGCCCGACATGAGACTCGATCCCAGGACCCCAGGATCATGCCCTGAGCCAAAGGCAGGTGCTCAACTACTGAGCCACCCAGGCGTCCCCATCTCCAAATTTTAAGTCAGAATTGAAGTCACTCTTCTTTCTACTGTTTATTGAACACTTGTTATCTTTCAGTCATTGTTCTAGGTGCCTTATATTATTCTATCATTTAATCTTCGCTGACTCTCAGAGGTTGCCTTCTCCTCGCTTCGCAGAGATTAATTGACAGAGGTGGTGAGTGGCAAAGCCAGGCTTTGAACCTGGGTCTCTGTGACTTCTGAACATACTGTTCAACCACCATTGTGTTGCTTAATGCCTCAGCTAGCTTGATCTGGCTGGACATCTCTAGGGTTCTACTTCAGTAAATCACAGTTTCTTTTTTTTTTTTTTTAATTAATTTTTTTTTTATTTATTATGATAGTCACAGAGAGAGAGAGAGAGGCGCAGAGACACAGGCAGAGGGAGAAGCAGGCTCCATGCACGGGGAGCCCGACGTGGGATTCGATCCCGGGTCTCCAGGATCGCGCCCTGGGCCAAAGGCAGGCGCCAAACCGCTGCGCCACCCAGGGATCCCTAAATCACAGTTTCTTGTGTGGTTGCTCAAGTCGTCGTGTTCTAATTAGAGAGAAGCTGGTATCACCTGTAACATCTGTCTTCGTGAGGAGCTGTGGTGGATGGGAACCAATTAAAATGCCATAAAGCAAATAGAATGTTTATTTGGAATAAGTTTTGAACTTACTAAAGAGTACCGCTAATGAAAAAAATCCCATTTAACAATTCCACAATAGTTTAAAACCCATTGAGCACAACAAGACAAGCCTTGAGCTGTCTAGAGAGAGAGCTTGAGCAGTGTAGTGGAATGAGAAACTATTTAAAAATATGACCATTTAAAAAATTTAGTTTGTCTCTCCTCCTTTTTTCCCCATCCAAATAATTAAAGTTCTTGACTTGTTTGAAAATGGCTCAGATTTAATTTCATTTTGTTAAGCACCTCAATTTTTCAGCTCAGGAAAAAAAAAAAAGGCCATTAGCAAGTTGCATTATCCATTACAACCTCCTTTATAATATGAAATTTATATGGGAAATGCTAATTGGACGTTCATCATCGTAAAGATAATGATTTCTGTACTTTTGGTGGTGATAATTAAGATGAAAGATGAAAATGATATGGGGTGAAAGTCAGATTTTTTTTCATTTTCCACTAGTTGGAGACTGGGGAAGGCATTCTGTTCTTTGCCACAGATGGGTGACAGTGGAGGGCAGAGCCAGGGGGTCAAGGAAGGGTATGTAAATTGGAACTGCCTTGATGCCTAGCAGTTCCTCAATTACCTAATCCCAGGTGATCAATCCAGTTCTGGGTGAGAAAGGCAGGAAATGCTGTATCTCTCAAAGATAGATGCATTTGAAAGATCTCTTCCATTCTAGCCTGTTGTTTTATGGACAAGAGCTCCACTGGAGTGCTCTCTCATCAATTCTTGTTCTTTTCTATGTGATAGAAATAGAAGGCTGAAATTAAGAGTAATAGGTATGACTCCTGTAGGCTCTTCCATTGAGCATTGTTGCATCACTTAGCTTGCTGATGTACTCAAGATTAACCTTTTGGAATTGATTCCTGACGGACAAGGTGTGGTCATGGTGGATAAGAAACCTTGTTTTATTTTTCCATCATGTTCCTAAATTTTTTTTTTAAGATTTTATTTATTTGGGCGAGAGAGGAGAGAGAGAGAGAGAGAGAGAGAGAGAGAGAGAAGTGGTGCTCGATCCCAGAACCCTGAGCTGAAGGGAGATGCTTAACTGACTGAGCCACCCAAGTGTCCTTTAAAATGGTTTTAAGTAAAGCAGAAGTCACTGACTTTTCCATAAGAAGGAAATTGGAATGGAGTTTAATTTATTGGAACTTGAGGAAAAGGATACAAACATATTTTAATTTATTATTTTTTTATTGAATAACAAAATTTGGCTCTTTAATTATGTTATGAGGCCAGTGTTTCAAAGAGGAAATCATAGAATCAGAGGGCAAGAAGAGCTCTGGAAGCGTCATGAAAATATTGGGGTGGAGGGATGGAGCAACTGGGCAACGGGCATCAAGGCATCCTTTTTCTAAAAAAAATTCATTCATTTATTCATTCATTCATTCATTCATTCGAGACACACAGAGAGAGAGGCAGAGACACAGGCAGAGGGAGAAGTAGGTTCCCTGCATGGAGCCCGATGCACAACTTGATCCCAGAACCCTGAAATCATGACCTAAGCCAAAGGCAAATGCTTAACCACTGAGACACCCAGGTGCCCCTCAAGGCATCCTTTTAAACAGGGTTCTGTTCATATGCTCTTTAACTAAATTGGAAAATATTTATTGGACATCTCCTATAGTCTAGACATTGACCTTTTGTAGGCATTACTGTACCTATAGTAGGTATTATTCCCCTACTGGATAACTGTATCCACCTACAAAGCTATGATTGATCAAAATTCTTTCTAAAGATGTATAGCCAAGTATTGGACTTACTCCCACTAGTGTCACTTGGATTTCCTCAATTCTAGAAATAAGCCATCATGGAGAGATTATATGCTTATACTGATTTTAAGATAAATAGTCCCAAAGGGGCAAATTAATAATCTTTCTTTAGACTCCTTGTCTCCACAGTATAGTTTGCTTTGAGATTTGTTTTAATCTTTAAAGATTTTATTTATTTATTAGAGAGACACAGAGAGGCAGAGACACAGGCAGAGGGAGAAGCAGGCCTCCCATGGGGAGCCTGATGCGAGACTTGATCCCAGGATTCTGGGATCATGACCTGAGCCAAAGCAGATGCTCAACCACTGAGCCACCCAGGCGTCTCTGGATTTTTTTAAAATATTTTATTTATTTATTTATTCATGAGAGACACACAGAGAGAGACAGAGGCAGAGGGAGAAGCAGGCTCCATGCAGGGAGCCCGACGTGGGACTCGATCCCAGGTCCCCAGGATCGTGCCCTGAGCCGAAGGCAGACGCTAAACTGCTGAGCCACCGGGGCTGCCCAATTTTTTTTTTTTTAAATTCATTCTTCAACAGATATTTGCTGATTACCTACCATGTATTCCGGCACTGGAATATGAATCTGGCTTATGCTTAAACTTTGGTAACAGGCACAACTTTCAAAACTCTCTCAAGTATTTTCTGGCCAATATTTAAACTTCCGGGATCCCTGGGTGGCGCAGCGGTTTGGCACCTGCCTTTGGCCCAGGGCGCGATCCTGGAGACCCGGGTGGAATCCCACGTCAGGCTCCCGGTGCATGGAGCCTGCTTCTCCCTCTGCCTGTGTCTCTGCCTCTCTCTCTCTCTGTATGTGACTAATAAAAATAAATAAAAAAAATTAAAAAAAATTTTTAAAAGATTTTTTATGTATTCATTTGAGGGAGAGATAGGGAGTGCCCAAGCGGGAGGAGAGGCAGAGGGAGAGGGAGAAGCAGACCCTCCCTGAGCAGGGAGCCTGACGTGGGGCTCGAGCCCAGGACCCTGAGATCATGAGATGCTGAAGCTGAAGGCAGGTGCTTAACTGACTGAGCCGCCCAGGCGCCTATAGCAATGTTTTTTTTTTTTCTTCTTTGTAAAGATATGATGGACCACCAGGATGCAAGAAACTGGGGGCACAGGCTTAGAAAAGTCTTGCCTTAAAAAAGGGAATTTGGGAAACTGGAGACGGGTAGAGTTTTAGAACTTTCAGCAGCCTCATTGGACGAGAGCAGAGTTTGATGGAAAATCTTTGTGTTGTTTGCCTCCCAGTGGATTTTTTTTTTTAAGGTCATGTTGATTGAATATTTATCGTGTTGGTCGTAGCGTTAAGTGCTTTACCTACATCAGTAGCCTCTTAACTACTTGCTCTGCTCTCCTTCCTGCCCCTACGTCCACAACAGCTAGAGGATCCCCCTAAAACATAAATCAGATCCTGCTGTTTCCCTGTTCTTATCCCCGGTCGTCCTTAAAATCCTGGTCCTTGGTCCACTTTCTGACGTCCTGGCCCTCATGCTCTCCTTTGTTCCCTGTGCTCCAGCAAGGCCAGCCTCAGGAGCACCTAACGTGTTCCTATCTCAGAATATTTGTATGTAGTGCTTTCTTCTCCCAGAACACCATTTCCCCAGATAATTTGCTGGGTTTATTCTTTCACTTCGTTCAGGTCTATGCTCAAGTGTCACCTCCCCAGGGACGCTTTCCTAGAGAATCTGGTCGCATGCACTCTTTACTCTGGAACCTTAGTCGCTTTATCTTTCTTTTTGATGCTTCTCACTCCCTGGCGTTCTGTGACATAATTGCTAGTTTATGTGTTTATCGTCCATCTATTCACACTTCACATAATGGGAGCTCCAGAAGGAGTGAGACTATTCCATTCACACTTCCATCCCCAGCGCGTCCCCTCTGACCCATACTGGGCACTCGGTCTATATTGTAGGTGTTACCTGTTACCCTTCCCACTTTGCAGAAGCGAACCTAGGGTTGGGTGAAGCTAAATGACTTGCTGGCAGGTGGGGAGGCTCTCTGCAAGCTGAAGCTTCTATCTTCCGTGCTAGGCCACTTCCTTAACGCCCCTTAAGGACCAGGGCCAGGTCTTACATCTTCTTGGACTGGCACATACACATTATTTATTGAATGGATCAGTGACAATAGCATACATTTGTTTAATCAGGCCTTTATTATGTGTCAGATACTCTTTTGGGGCTCTCGGTACGTATCGCCTCGGTTAACCACAGTACGTCAGGATGGTACTGTCATTATTGGAGCTGGCAGGTGATGCAGCCGGGGTACAGGAGGGCGAGTGACCTGAATGAAAAGTCACACGCAGGTAGGAAGCGAGTCTGTCTGTCCCCGGAGCTCAGAGGTTCTCAGCCTCTCTGTCACTCTCACCTCCTTCACGAAGCCTTTTCAGATGTTTTCTTTCTTAATCGTCTTACTTCCTAGGAGACTTTAGTCCCACTGGCCTGTGTACCCGTTTATGTACTATATGTCTATCTGAGCATTTTACCTAAAAAGAGTAAGATATTTGTCTCCTCCCATTCCCCCTCCAAGAAAAAAATTTTACCCCTATGATCTAGGCTGATCTGCCCTTTGCTGCCTTCCCCCATCCACTGCAGAGGACCCAGCTTGGAGTTTTATTTTTTTAAATATTTTATTTAAATGCAATTTGCCAACATATAGTATAACACCCAGTGCTCATCCCGTCAAGAGGTGGCTTCCTTAGGGGCCTAGGTGAGTGCTCCTCACTCTGCTCCAACCACGAGCATAGGCCCCAGCCCATGGCTTCCTCCTTGGTCATCTGGAGACAGCAGGCACATGGGTGCTCAGGCCCTGGGGTCTGCAGCAGGTTTCCTGGCCACAGAGGTGAGTGAAGTCAGCATCTCTTGGAACACAACAGGCTTTTAAAAGTCCGGAGCGCTTGGAGGGAGGTATTCAAGAAGGTTCCTGTCCGGAGGAGATGAATGAAGTCAGACCTGTCTCCCCAAGGTGTTCCACATCTTTCCTGAGATGAAGGGAGAGGCCAGGGGTTGGCATGAAGGGAGAAATTCCTTCTTTCATCTTTGGTTGCTCTATCTCTAGGCAACCTTCAACCCGGGTTTAACATTTTTTTTTAATTTTTGATTTTTAAAAATTTTAAATTATTATTATTATTTTTTAAGCAGTCCATTTGCAGGCTCTCCATCAAGCGGAAGCAGCCCCGGGTCTCTCCAGGGTGGTGCCTGCGCTGATGTGGGTGTGTTCTTCTGTGTGTCGTCTGCCCTTTCCCTCCCTTCTCCATCCTGCACTCTGCCTGCATAGACAGACCCGTGTGAACCACATGGATGGCTCCCCCTGCCCTCTGGCTTTCAGCTGGGTTCTGCTGATGGGGAGCCCTGATGGGAAACTGAAGGACAGGAGGTGAGAGGTTGAGTGTCCATTTCCCTTGCTGGGGACTCTCCGCACTGGGTCCCTGTGCGCTGAGCATCCTTTGGCTGGGCTGCAACTCCTTTCAAGGTGCTCCCGTCCATGCAGTTCTGCTTTTGGGTTCTGGTAACTAACTACTTCCTTTCTTGTCCCCTCAGGCCTGCAGGTGTGTGTATTAATCATGTTTTTTTGCCTTTTGTATATGTGATGCTTCGACATCCTGGGGCCTTGTGGATCGAGGAGAGGGAGGGATTTCCCCTCTTAGAATTAGCTCATTCTTAGAGATCATGAAAGACATGCCTAGGGCATGCCTTTGATCAGCAAACCTACATACTGAGGCTTTACCCTCAGCCCCTTCTTTTATGAGACTCCCCTAGTCAGAGACACTGTGCACTGGCCCTAAATATTCCAGGACCAGGTACCAGGCAACTAGAACCAACTTCTGTAGTCCAGGGCCCACCAAGATTATTTAAACTATCCAATCCCAAACATGCTGAGCCTGCGTACCCTGCCTCACCTATTCCTTCCTGAAGACACCGAACAAGCCTCTTGCCCATGCTTTCCTCCTGCCCCCTCTGCATCCTTACTGACCCTGGTGCTTCCCGTGAGACTCCCCCGTGATGCGGCCTGTCCCTTCCTCTTGTGAACTATGAGTAATAAACTATCTTTCCAGTGGCAACCATTGGGCCTGTTGGTCCCACCACAACTGAATAAAAACAAAGTCCTGGGTGTATTTTACTTTATTTTTTATTTTTTATTTTTTATTTTTTTTTAAATTAGTCTTTTTTTTTAATTTTTTTATTTATTTATGATAGTCACACAGAGAGAGAGAGGCAGAGACACAGGCAGAGGGAGAAGCAGGCCCCATGCACCGGGAGCCCGACATGGGATTCGATCCTGGGTCTCCAGGATCACGCCCTGGGCCAAAGGCAGGCGCCAAACCGCTGCGCCACCCAGGGATCCCTATTTTTTATTTTTTAAAAGATTTTTTTTATTCATGAGAGACAGAGAGAGAGAGAGAGGCAGAGACACAGGCAGAGGGAGAAGCAGGCTCCATGCAGCAGGAGCCCGATGTGGGATTCGATCCCGGGTCTCCAGGATCGCACCCTGGGCCAAAGGCAGGCGCTAAACCGCTGCGCCACCCGGGGTTTCCCATTTATAGCCTTTTAATTTGGCCTCTCTCTCTCTGTGTCATGGAAGGACTAGACCCCAGTGTCCTTTTTTCCTGCTCAGGAGACTTCTCACACGGTAGACACTAGGTGGGCCGTCATTACTGACCAGCTGCTTGCACAACATCCCCTGAGCTTCTCTGTTGAATTCTTGGACCCAGTCAGCAATTGTTCAGTGTTTCCTGTTTGTTTTTCTGTGTTCTCCACCAGCCCCAAGTACGCTTCGCTGATGGAGAGGAAGAGACCTCCCCGCAGTAGAGGGAAATCCAGCCAGCTGATGCGGGCGTGCGCCTTCCCCCCGCGCTGAGGTCTGCCTTGGAGTCAGACGCGAGCAGACCTGGAGAGGTGGTTTCCCCTTGCCAAAAAGGGAGACTGGCATTTTTACGTGCCTTGTATTACAAAATTTGTTGCAATAAGGCAATTTAATTAGCACAGCAGTTTGAGGTTTTAATAGTTACTGTATTTAAGCTATTTCCCTGGCACTCCTGCTGTTTTATGAGGCTATAATTCGGTTCCCAAATGGAGAAACAACAAGGCCAAATAAAGCAAAAAGATGGCAGTGTTATTTTGGAGGTTAAGCTCCTGTTCAGCCCAAAGCAAGGCACCCGTGAGGCAGGGCAGCCTTCTGTGCTGGCTTCCGCCAAGGACACTCTCAGTGTTCATTGTGTTTCACTGGGTCATTTGCTAAGAATGACATTGTGCAGCTATCGCAGCCAAAGCTCAGAGAGGGTAAAGGACTTGCCAGGACTTGAATTCGGGTGGGTTTGTTTCTGTATAACCTAACAAGAAACCAATGTCAGCAATGATGCAATTGTGGGAACCATATGGCATCCATGTAGGAAAAGATGGTGTCGGTTTTTCATAGAGCAGAGGGTATGGGAACCATGTGGTGTCCACACAGGAAGGATGGGACCCAGTTTTTTTTTTTTTTTTAATGTAGGGAATGTGGAACTGTATACCATCCATGTGGGAAGAGGTGGGGTCCGGCATCCTGGAGCAGAGAATGTGGACCCTGTGATACCCATGCAGGAAAAGGTAGAGACCAGTTTTCCTAGTACAGAGGCTGTGAGATCCGTGTGTTACTTATGTGGGAAGGGGTGGAGGCCAGTTGTTCTGGTGCAGAAGTTCCCATAGTGCCTATTTGGGAACGGATGGGGTCCGGTGTTCCTGGAGCACAGGATGTGAGGTCTGTGCAGAATGAGCAGGAGAATAGTTTTCCTGGAGCGGATGATGTCTGTTTTAATGACCTCAGAATTAGGAATTAGGTCTTGGCATGAGGGTTTCACCAGGGAGAGACGGGATAAGGCAGGTGCTGGGAAGCTGAGGTTTATAGTGTATCGGTGACATTGTATTCTGGGGTTACGATCAGAATCAGGGACAGCAGCTGAATAGAAGCTGTCACCCTTTGAGCCCCCAGCAGGAGCCAGGCACGTGCTGTTTGGATATTCATATAACCTTGCAATAACCTTTGAGGTAGGTGCCATCATTAAGCCCATTTTACAGGTAAAACTGAGGTCGATGAGTTAATTCATTGAAACACCAAGCGCCTGCTGGGAGTCAGGATGCAGCAGGGAACAATACAAAGAAGCTACTCTCAGAGTCACATGGCACCTAAACGGTGGGGACTAGTTAAGGCACATTTTGCCTGATTCTAATGTCTGTGAATTGAGAGCGTTATTCGCTAGCAGCGTGACTTCAGAACGGGACTTTAGCCTCATTGCTCATCACTTCCCTTATCTATAAACTAGGGATAAGAATATCCAGCTTGTGATGGGGAACCGAGGATTAAAGGAAGACCAAAGTATCGGCCGAGTAATAGATGGTGAAGGGGTTCTGCTTCCCTCCCTCCTCCGTCGGTCTCAGGTTCTGGCTTTGCTCCCGTATCCTAGATGATACTGGATGTGACAAAACGCAGCTCCCATGCCCCCAGTACTTTTCCACTTCATCCTCATTTTCCAACCAAGACACCCAGTGGCCCCAAACTCCACTTCTCTGCAAACCCCATAGATTCCACTGAAGCCGTGAAAAGGGCTTTTTCTCTATTAGTGATTTGTGTGGCGGTAGGCAGATTTGTAAGATGACCTCCAGCGACCCCTGCCTGATCCTCACCTCCTTCCGTAATACCCCTCCCTGAGTGTAGGGACTGATATGATGACTTAGCTAACCAGTAGTGTATGGCAAAGGTGATGAGACGTCATTTCCACGGTCAGGTTACGAGGACAGGGGCTTTCGTCTGGTTAGCAGACCTTGTGGCCTGTTCGTCTTGCTTGCTTCCAGAAAGCCAGCTGCCGTGTAGGGGAATCCACAGGGCAAGGAACTGAGGCTCTGGCCAATAGCTCTCAAGGAACTGAACCCTGCCCGCTGCCGCGTGCGTGGTTCTGATCCTTCCCCAGTTGAACCTCGAGATGACTATAGTCCATTGGGCACCTTAACCGCAGCATAGACGAGACTAAGTCGAGGGCTGCTATGTTGTGCCCATTCCTGACTCCTGTAAACTGGGTCATAATCCATGTGTGTCATCTTAGCTACTAAGATTCAGGCGTAACTTTTTGTGCAGCCGTAGGTAACAAGTACATGCCTGTGACATGTGTTTACCTGCAGGTGATAATACCTACTGTGACAGTCACTTATTTTTGTCTCTTCTAGGGCAGAGGTCTTTTGTGAACCCTTGATTATCCTCAGTGAATGGAAATTATACATAGTATGCATCTGTTGAATGAGTGGCTGGAGGCACAGGGGAGCCCGTTTCAGAAGTGGGGAGAATGATGACGGCCACTTATCTCCCCTTTTCCTCAACGTGTGTGACTTGTCACCATTTTGCTCATCCAGCTTCTGGTCCTCTCTTGCTGTTAGTTACTCCGTCTCCCTTCTGGGGAACTCCCTGTTGGTGTGGCTATTCTTGTGTCACCTGTCTCCTGGTCTTTGGAAGAAGCAAAGGAGGGAGGTCAGATTTTTCCTTTATGCATGTCCTGGGACAGCTGGGGTGGGCATGTGCTCCAGGTGCTGTGGGGTCTACGGACACTGAGCACTGAGTGACGGACCTTTGGGTGGAGGGAGATTAGAAGGTTCAGCGTGGTGGCAGGAGTGTCCTGTGCATCAGCTTGTGATTGTTGTGTGACTCTTGCCAGGAAGTGCTGTTGCCAAACTGTGTAGCATTTCTGACTCCCAGTTGATTTTTTTTTAAAGGCTTGGACCTCAGAGCTTCCACTTGACCCTTCTAATAGATTTCTCAAGTGTTTAAAAGTCAATGTCTGCCACTCACAACAAGAACCCTTCCTAGTACGTGTTGGGAAAAACTGGAGGATGCATGGAGTATAGGAGGGGTATTTGAAGACATAATTTCCATGTGATGGTAAGGGTCACATGACTGATCTGATTTCCTTCCACAGATTCTGGAAAGATTTATTGCTTATGTGGGACTGAAAAGGAGAGTTAGAGAGTTGGGTGTCCTGCGTGTATCAGGTGCCGCATAAAGGCTCCGTGGTGTGACGTCAGCCAATCCAACTCAGTAGGGGGTTGGCTCCATTTGACTGATGGGAAAATAAGCTCAAAGGCAAATGTGTTATCGGAGTTCTCACGGGTGACCAGTGTTGGAACAGTGGGTTTCAAGCCAGGAAACCTGTGCATGCTCCTCCTCTTGGTGTCACTCGTGGGTGAACAGCCAGCTGTGCTTCCCAGAGTCCTGTGTCCAGCAAGGCCTGGGCAGGAGGGACCCCGCGGCTTCTTGCGTATCTTCACATGCCCTGCCCCATGTGATGGAGCCGACTTAGTAGTAGAGCAGGCTCCGCAGTAGCCCACTTCACTAGCCTCCTTTCCCTCGTTCTAGCACGTAGCTGTTTCAAAATCCTCTGTCTGTGATAGGGCCGTAGCTCTGCTGTGTGTTTTTTCACTGTTGCCAGAGGTTACTGAAACCCACACACATAGGTCGTTAGGATGAAAGGGGTGTCTAAGCCCCAGTTATCAAAGATGCTCCATGGTGGCAGTAATATTTCCTGGTTGAAATTTGCTCTCAGAGGAATGGAGTGTAACTGGAGAAAGCAGGATATTTTGATGCAGTATTTTGACCCTTTATAACTGTTAGCCTCGTGCAGTTTGTGGCCCTGTGAAAACAGAGATTTCTGACCTTTGTCAGTAATGTTTGGTGAAGGCTAATGGTACCAATATCTACTTTTAGTACAGAGTAATAATTGGGATTTTTTTTTTTTTTTTGCAGGGGGTGAGGGATAGAAGATAATACCTACTTTTTTTTTTTTTAAATTTAAATTCAATTTGCCAACATATAGTAAGACACCCGGTGCACATCCCATCAAGTGCCCCCCTCAGTGCCCATCACCCGGTTACCCCAACCCCCCACCCACTTCCCCTTCCTCAACCCTTTGTTTCTTTCCCAGAGTCAGGAATCTCTCATGGTTTGTCTCCCTCTCTAATTTTCCCCACTTAGTTCCCCTCTTTTCCCTTATAGTCCCTTTCACTATTTCTTATATTCTATGTATGAATGAAACCATAGGATTGTCCTTCTCTGATTGACTTACGTCACTCAGCATAATACCCTCCAGCTCTATCCACATCGAAGCAAATGGTCGATACTCATCCTTTCTGATGGCTGATATTCCATGTATCCATAGACCACATCTTCTCTATCCATCATCTGTCGATGGACACCGAGGCTCCTTCCACAGTGTGGCTATTGTGGACATTGTTGCTGTGAACATCGGGGTGCAGGGGGCCCGGCGTCTCACTGCATCATATCTTTGGGGTAAATCCACAGCAGTGCAATTGCTGGATCATAGGGCAGCTCTACTTTTAACTTCTTGAGGACCCTGCACACTGTTTTCCAGAGTGGCTGCACCTGCTTGCATTCCCACCTACAGTGCAAGAGGGTTACTACCTACTTTGTTATCCTAAAAAAAGAAATTTCTGAAATTTCAGCATTTGACAGCTGCCATGGGGCATTTGCTGCCATCAGCAATATAACCACGTAATGTCTCATTTGTTTTGCCTGATAAACATTTGAATAGTGTTTATTATGTGCCAGGTGCTATTCTCCTATGTGTTTACAGTTACTGATTCTCTTAATCCTCTCAACATCCTGTTGAGTTGGGGCCTGTTATTAAATCTGTTTTAGAAGGGAGGAAACTGAGGCACAAAGACAAGCCTAGATCACACACCTCCTAAGTGGCAGAGCCAGGACTCACACTCAGGCAGTTTGTCTCTCTTACCCTATTAAAATTGTCCTACATTGCCTCTCTGAAGTGGCAAGAAATGGAGATAACACATGCCCCCTAGAGCCAGAGGGTTCTTTCCTTAGAGTACCACAATTAACCAACCAGACCATACTTTTTATCTTGACCAGGATTCTCAGCTCATGCTTAGCTCTTGGTGGGTGTGCTGTTTTCAAACTGAGCTGACGTATAAAGACAATTTGAATGAATGATCTTAGGCACTGCAAGCATTCTCACATGTAGAACTCGATGTCTGGTAAAGTTAATTAATAAGCCCCTGGAGATGTCAGAATCGATGAGAAATTGGTTATGACCTAGAGCAGGGCATGGAAGACTCGGTCACCATAAAGATCTTTTTCTGGTTGGGTTGTTGACTTGTCAATGGCTGAAAGGTCAGCAGAAAATATAATCATCACCGGGTCTGTCAAATCGCAGGCATTAAATGGCTGGCATTAAAATGATGGACTCAAAATGGCGATGGGTAAAATATCTAAAATATCTCAAATCTAAGAGGGGTATGATGAGTTGACAGTGAGCTTTGGTGGGATTGGAGTGTAGGTTGTGAATGTAGGGGAAGAATGGTAAGAGACGAGGCTGACGAGATGGAAGGTAAGTAAGGGTGGATTTTAGCTTATGGGAAATGGGGAGTCCCTGAAGTATCTTGGGGGAAAGAGACATGATTGAATAGGGATTTTAAGGCATCCCTTCAGAACCAGAGTTGGGGATGACTGGAGGCAGAAAATCAGTTGCTCTTTTCTACTCTCTGGTTTATTTTCTGACTGTGCCAGGCAGGCTTTGCCCTTAAGGATCCTCTGGGTAAAGATGGTAGATCCTAATCGGCCCTGCTGTCTCCATTCCAGAATGCCCCAGGTAATGTTCTTTGGAGGAATTCAGTATCTGAACAATGGTCAATTTTTATCGATGTGATAATTTTCTGCCATTATGAAGCAATGTCTGTAGGCCTTTGGGATTCACAGATGTGGTAAGTCAGGTTTGTTTGGAACCCCAAAATGCCAGGAGCCTGACAGAGAAATAATGAAGGGTCATTTATCCTGCTGAGAGTCTCCTTAAAGGGAATCAATAGCCTCATTGGAAAGAAAAATTGCATCATTTCTGTGAGGCCCCTTTCCAGGTGAGTAATGCTCTGTGGGTATTTTAGCTGCCATTTGTAGAGTGCTCCCTCATGACGGGCCCGGACACATGTGGATAGATAGGAGCTCATTTCATTTAAGACAGGCTTTATTGCTCCCAATTTTTGGATGAGGATGCTGAGGTCTGGACATTTAACTAATTTGCCTATCATCGTAGAGTTGGTAAACGGTAAGGGATCTGAACCCGAGTTTGTCAGATACACGGTTGTGTGTGTGTGTGTATGTGTGTGTGTATTTGCACATAGGGAAGTTTTCAGGTAGCAAATTGTGAGTCAATACCAGAGACTACTCCAAAAAGCTGTCATGCCCACTAGGAAGCTGTCATGTTCAGGCTTTCGTAGGCTTGAAGAATGTAAATGAGTTGCTTTCATCCCTTGAATTGTGATTTAGAAGTAATCATCTGAAGAGTCAAATGTAATAACCTCAGCTGGTCATATGACACGCCTTTGAAGCAGGTGATCGAGTCTCAGCAGTGACATACAGAAGTACCTAATACTTAAATGGCACTTCTTATGGCAATGTTCTAAGAATTTGGCATTCGTTAGTGAGCACTTTCAATGCCTACAGCATTCTGTGAGGTCAAGTGCTATTGTTCAATCATTCCCATTTTACTGATGAGAAAACTGCGTCAAGAGAGATTAAATAACTTGTCCAAGGTCACACAAGTAAGTGGCAGAGCTAGGGTTCCAACCAATGCAGTTTGTCCCTCAACTCTATGCTCTGTACTGCCTCTGTTTATCATTCCCTCCAAAAAACCAGTTCATCTAAAGGGACTCCCTTGTCCTCCCCAGAACAAGGTCATAACCTTGACCAGATCCATAAAGACTGGTTGCAGGTGACTATCTCTGAGAGAACTCTTTTGCTTTTTTTCTTTAACCAATAAGAGACGGGCCTGCAACCCTTGGAGCCCAGGACCACCTGGGCACATAGTTCTTGCAGACGATACCTGACACCCAGGGGTGGGCCCATCTTTCTGTTCTCTTTGTTCCTTTCCTTGCAGGTTGGTGGCTTTGAGAGCTAGGCTGATGGTGATAGATTTAGAGTTGTTGCCTACAGAGAATGCTGGGGTTGGGTTTGAGAGCTGGCCGGTGGTGGTAAACTTGGAGTGACCCATTGGGTATTCCTTGGCTGTGACAAGTGTTTTTAACGGGGCATCCCTGGATGGAGAAGAATCTGCTGTCACTGCGGTGGAGGCATATGGTGCCTGCTGGAAGTCTGAGCTGTGCTTTACCTCCAGGTCACATTTCATAGAATTGAAATGACCCTTGTATACCTTATCAACTAGGATATAAGTCACTTGAGGCCAGGGATGGCATATGCCTTGCATTTGTGTTTCCCAATCTCGAGTACAGTGCTCAGCTTATAGGAGACGTTTTATAAATTGGTCATTGATCCATCAGACAGTTGGTGGTCCTTCAAAACCCAGAACCTCATCATTCTCTGTAGGCCTTCCTGATTTCTCACACCCCCTCTCTAGCTTAGCAGAACTAATTACCCCTTCATCCGGGTTATTAGCTAGACTTTTCACAAATTGTTTTACTTATTTTTGCCTTAGTATCCTTACTTGTAAATCGGGGATAAGGGTAATCCCCATCTCTCATAGTTGTGAACATTTTAATGAAATAATGTGTATGAAAAGTGTTTTGTTAACTTTAGCATGATATAGAAATGATAATAATGTCATCTATTAAATACAGGTTTCCCCTAAAGGATAGGGAACATTATTTTATGTTTCTGTGTCTACATAGTCTTGCCCCGAATTATTCTAAAAGAGGCTTACCGTTGAAGGTACACGTAACTTGATTATTTAGAAGAAATAATGGCACAAAGATGATGTGGTTCTAGGGATGTTTTAATGATTTCTCCGCAATCTTTCCATCAGCTGAGAAGTAGGAGTAGCCTAAGAAGACTCTGAAAAGGTTAATCATAAAGGAAAAGTGCTCCTATTCTCACATGGCCAAGTGAGATCAATATAAACTTTTTCTTGGCCAATTCTGAGGGCCCGGTAATTTAGTGACACTAATGGTTTCTATGACAATCCTGAAGTTGAGGTTCCCAGACTCCCTATTGAGGAAGGGGGAGACCTAGGAAGTCATTTACCACTCCAGGGGAGACCTGTAAAATTATTGGCCACGTAATTAGAGAATTTGCATATTATTTCTCAAAGTAGTGGAGTATTATGGGCTGCAGAGACGACGTCTGAGCTGGAGGAAAGGGCAGAGGCAGGATGAAGCGGCAAGAGCCTGTTTCCTTTGTTCGTAGAACCTCTTAGAAATTGCCCTCGGGTTATCCCAAGAAAGAAATACAGTCTCACCCTTCATGTCTTGACCTCTTTGCCTCCCATTGAAGCGGCACACACACCAGTTGGGTGGAATAGCCTTTGTTAATGATACCGACCAAGGCTAGCGTTATTTAGAACAACAACTGGGATCACTTAAAGAGGCTCCTGTTAACCCTTGGCCTTGCTCTCTGCATGGATGGCTGACCTTCTAGAATTTTGGTCTTGGCTCTTCCCATCAGGGGAAATAGCAGGAGAAAGACTGAGGAGGGGAAATCAGCATCGGCACCAGCGTTTCCGCGCCCTTTCAGCTTGGAGAGGTTTCGTAAGCGCTTCTTGACGATCCTTTCAGCAGATCAGCCCCAGTTTAGCAAAGTAATCAACTGGATGGGAGAAAATATTAATGTTTTCGAGGGCACCTGGGGTCGTAGGCCTTTGGGGTTCTCTTATCCTGGCATGACAATAAACACGGAAGGAGGTATTAATTTTTGTTGACAGACCCAGAACTGTGGCTCTGGGAGGTTAGGACCCTTGTCCAAGGTCACACAGCTGGTAGACCGGACTTGAAACACAGGTGCACCTCTGGTCTTTCCCGTGTAGGCTCTGTTGGGCGGCGGGGCGGGGGGGGGGGGGTGTTGGAGTTCTGGGAGCTACTTCAGACCCTCCCTACTTCTCCTTCCAACCTAGTGGATGTGAAAAGATGGATGGGAAGGGCTCAGAGCAGAGAATTAGCAGAGCCGTCCTACAGCATCCGTGTCCTTATGGCCACTAAGGCTGTATCAACTGTGGGTTCATCCGCCAGCGACAGTTCAGATGACACTGAAATAATAGATGAGTCAGGAGAGTTTTGCTCCCTGCCCCTGTGCACATGCAAGCCCAGGGGTTGGGTTTGTTACCTTTCTTTCGTCGCCATCCCCCACCCGATCAGGCGAGCTCGAGTGTGTCCACACGGCAGGCATTAGCTGTTTGTTTGGAGAATTAATTGATGTTCCTCTAAAGAAGCATTGATTTGAGTTAGGTGATTAAAGGCACTCGATAAAGAACCTGCTTAATCTATTCACCTGTGTTCCACTGATTATGGAAAGGGATATATCAATCATTTCTCACCCAACAGCCCTTCCTTTGCCTCAACCCCTCCACTGTTCTGATGCCCTAGGACTTTCAATTAGGCTAAGAGTCAGGGTTCCTTGTCTCTGGGGGAGACGTGGAAAAGGGGGAGCAGGAGCACAGAGTGCCTTGGAGAGCGGAAAGAAGAGTGGCTGAACCTTTTACCTAGCTGTGTAAGCTTGGGAAACCGCAGCTCCAGGCCCCCTCCTCTCCTCCCTTCTCATCGGATCCCTCTGGTCCCGCATCCTCGGTGTTTACGTTCCAACTCTCTTTCCTTCCCTGGTCCTGGTGCTGTCCCGGCTCAAGTTCTGATCCGCCCGCCTCAGCAACTGCCACGGCCCCTTACCTGACCTCTGTGCCTCCACAGTGTCCCTCGCCTGCCTGTGTCCCCTCCACCCTGCCCCTGAATGCCTTGAAAATCAAGCTCTGGTGCCCTCACTGATTCCTCATGCTCTTCTCTTCCCTAGCTGCCTACAGGATGAATTCTGTACTTGTCCATATGGTCCATAAGACTTTTCAGAACCTGAACTTAGATTATAAGGCTGATTTTACCCCAGGCACCTTACATACACTGGGTTCTAGTCACACCGTGTGACCCATGATTTCCTGAAGAGTCCATTTGCTTCTGCATCCTTGCCTTATCTTTTTCCTTGGACACCCCTGTTTGTCTTCAGGTTTCACTTCAGAGACAGCTGTACAGCCTTTGCCTATTCCCTCAGCTCAGAAAGCATTAGATACCCTCATTTGTCCCTCCTTCCCCCCAGTATTTTGGATGTACCTTTCCTTAGCGGTTTTAACATTATCCTTTTAGTACTTTTTTCCCCTGAAAAGTGAGTTCCTTGAGGACAGGAATCATGACTTATTCATCCTCGCATTTCCAGAGCCTGCTGGAGAGTCTAATACATATTAAATGATGGATTGGAGTGTTTTTCAGTAAAAATTTTACCTTCATTTTTTTCCTTCTTGGGCGAAGTGTACTTTTTTTTTGCCCCAGTGACTTTGAGCTTGGCAATATTTCTTCCCTAGCCAGTGGAATGTGAACAGACATGATGTGAACAGAGGTTTTAAATGTGCATGGATGGCTTGGCTTGTCTCTTTGTGCTCCTATAATCCACCAGAGCCACTGGTCCAAGGTGAGTGGGGACACACATGGAGCAAAGTTGAGCCAAAATCAAAGGTTTAACCCAAGTTCAGCCAACTTGAAGATCTATGAGCAAGAAACAAATGCTTGTTGCTTTAAGTCACTGGGCTTCAAGGTAGTTTGTTATGCAGTATTATTATAGGAACAGCTCATAAATACAGGTACCACAGTGTTCGAACCAACACATGGATGAGTAATAAGAGGATGAATCTCTGGTCTGAGTGTTTGTGTATTTGTTATGTTGAAACGAACCCCTGAAGATGATATATTAGAAGGTGGGGCCTTTGGGAAATGCTTAGTTATTAGGGTGGAGCCCTTATGAGTGGGATCAATGCTTTATATGAGAGACCCTGCAGAGATCACTAACCTCTTCCATATGCAAGGGCACAGTGAGAAGGTTTTGACTATGAACCTGGAAGAGAGCTCTCATCAAAATGTGACCATGCTGGTGCTTTGGTCTTGGGCTTGACACCTCCCAGAACCGTGAGAAATAAATGTTTGTTGTGAGCCAGTCTGTGTTATTTTGTGATAGCAGCCCAAACAGACTGAGGCAGATGAGAGAGGAAGAGTCAGAAATTATGAGCTAAATCCCCCTGCATCTATTTCTTGGGAAAGAGTGACATTGGGACCTAGTGATAACTCATCACCCAAGGGAAGTTCAGGATGGGATTATATGAAGTTATGGCAGTATCATCATAAACTTTAAGGGAAGACTTTACATTTTAGTTCTGCAAGCCTGGGATGGAGGCTGAGGCTTATAAATTTTAAAACTCTAAGACAGAAATGAAAGATTCTCACTTGAATATTCATCATGGAAAATATAATCAGAAGGTAAATCTTCTGGGAAGAGTCACATAATGAATTCCAAATCCTAATAGAAATTATTATTGGATTGTAAACTATTTTGGATTAACCATGCCACTGTTCCCCTTCATTAGTGTGGATAATTAAAAGTTAACTGTGTATCATTTTCTTGATATTTATGGATATTGCTGTACCAGTGATGGTGTGATTGGTGTGGTCTGAGACTAGTTATTTTCTTTAGTTAAGGAGCTCAGCTAATGAGTTCAGTGTTATAAGAGTGAGACTTGAATGGGTTTATGAACTTTGTCTTCATAATCTCAGCCACACGCCAGGAAGACCCAGGGCGAATGCGTGACTGAACAAACATGACATTCACTTTTGTTTTGTAGGAATCGGGGAGCATTCAATACATGGTAGGAATTCAGTGTTTGTATGAATGAGAGGTTCAAATTATATAGAATAAGGGAAATGAGAGACGGAGAACTGAATCGACCTTTGCAAGTGGGGCAGCTCCTGAGTTGGTGGGTCTTTGTTTCTGGGTGTGGGTCTGGCTGGAGAATTCGGTTTGATCAGCCACCGTGGAGAATTCATGATGTAGCGAGGCGACTCACCAGTCACCAACCAGCCTGCATTGTGTTTCCTGCCTCCAAAGACCCAGAGTTCTTGAACCCTCGGGGGCGAGTTCTTGGATTTTTGAAGTCAGGGTTGGACATTAAGTCGCTTGCCTGAATATTAATTTTCCAAACGAAAAAATTTTACAAGTTGTCGGTTCAGTCTGGATTAATAGGGTCATGTTTGTGTCTTGAATAGAGAAAATTACAGGCGTGGGGTTCCTAGCTTGTTGGGATATTGTGACATTCAGGGATTTGTGCTGGTGTATCATTTGACCTGTTGATCTCCTATTCTCAAGATGAGGCTGTTGTGTCTCCCCTAGAGCTGACCCTCTTAATTTAGGTTACAAAAAGATGTCCCATGCTGCGACGGCGACAATGTTTCCTCCATTGCAATTACTCTAGCTCTGTCCTTTGTCCACCTTGCACTTCTTTTCAGTAACCCTGAGTAGTAATTTTGTCCCTGAAAATACCATTAGAAACATCAAGAAAGCTTTGTTGAAGTGTAGGGGAAGGTGGTGCTTGTGAAAATAGGATTTCTTCTACTTGAGAGCCTGATACTTATCCTGTTCCATCAGTACTCTCCCAAAGCATAATCCCCCACAGAGAATTTAAATTTCCTCTCCTTAGCCGCTTTAGAACATGAACTCTATTCACTCAAGTGTTGGACAGAACTGAATTCACATATGACTTAGTAATTATCTAAAGCTTTGGCCGTAAGGCAGAGAAGATAATTATGTGGCAGCACAACCAGATTTTGTAATGTGTCTGTAATAAAAACTCTGCTCTTCAACTGCTTTCCTGGGTTGTTATAAATCAGGATAGACGTGGTGCATGATATAGGTTATAGATCCCAATAAGGCATCACACACCAAGCATGTTCAAATGCTGAATTATAGAGGATGAGACTGGAGTTAACAAAAGTTAACTTTCATCCTTGGGAAATTAGCCAGGGGAAGAATATAAATAAACCTGTGTTGGTAGAGGGAAGTGTTGACCTTAAGCAAAAGAGCCAGTTATTTTACAGCAAAATGAGTTTACAGTGGCCGCCCCTTATCTGCTGGGGATATGTTCGCAGCCCCCCACCCCTCCCGCGGAGGCCCGAAGCTGCAGATATGGTACGGGCTATACTGCGTATGTTGTCTGCTCTCCGTATATGCATATGCGATGCAGGATCTGTTAGACTCTACAGTACATGGTATGGTTTTCCTATAAATACCTAGCTATGATAAACTTTAATTTATAAATTAGGCACCGTAAGAGAGTAACAGCAGTAACTAATAATGAAATGGAACAATTATAACAACACCATAATGCACGTTACTGTAGATCTTAGTAACTTCAGCATATGATTCCCCCTTCCCCCCCTTTCTTATTAAGTTGAGAACGTTCACCTTCTCACTTAAGTGCAGCACTTTGCAGCTTCTCTTTGCAGGATCACTGCCCTTGGCACTCTGGGGTCATTATTAAGTAAAATAAGAGTTACACGAACTCCAGCATTGTGATACTGCAAGTCAGACTGGTGACTGAGACACCTGCTAAGTGGCTAACGGGCCCGTGGCATACAGAGCATGGATACACTGGACCGAGGGATGATTCACCTCCAGGGAAGGACGGCCCATGATTTCATCATGCTGCACAGCACGATGTGCAATTTAAAACTTATGAATTGCTTAGTCCTGGGATTTTTCCAATTAATATTTTGGACTGCGGTTGATCATGGGTAACTGTGAAACTATAGAAAGCCAAACTGTAGAAAAGTGGGGGACTGTTGTATCAGGAATTACAATTTGGGGCACGAATTGCAATTTGGGGCAAGCCAACTATGGCAAACCACGGGTAAGTCCGGACAACAGAGCACAGGGGCTCGCTTTTATAGGGGAAAGGAAGGAGCAGCGAGAAGCTGTTGTGCTGAGTTTTCATTGGCTGGACTGTTTCTGGGCAAGAAGAGTCTTCCTCCTGCTGGGCTTGGGAAGGTAGGCTTCTTCCTGTTGGGGAGGGGGAGGAACTTGCTTGTTGTTAGCAAGTGGGAGTGTACGAGAGCTCCCCCAATGGGGTTTCTTGATTTCACTTAAAATGAAGTTTCCTTTATTTTCACAGAGTTAGCTAGCCTCTTGGATCTAGCTGCAGAATTTCTTCGATTTATTTCTTCTTTTTGGGGCATTGTTAGGGGCTGGATACTGTTCTAGCACATGCAGAACATGAAAAGGGAATACACAGCTTTTTTTTTTTTCCTTAAACAAAACAAAACAAAACAAACTAGGGACGGCTGGCTGGCTCAGCAGTTGAGTGTCTGTCTTCAGCCCAGGGCGTGATCTCTGGGGTCCTGGGATCCAGTCCCACATCGGGCTCCCTGCGAGGAGCCCTCTGCCTGTGTCTCTGCCCACCCCTCTCTCTGTGTCTCTCATGAATAAATAAAATAAATAAAATCTTTAAAAACAAAGTAGTTCAGGGTTGATATAAGAGAGCTAGAGAAATGAACTAATATAAATACCTGTGCACTTGTTATTAGTGCATTAAGACCGTATTAAAAAAAAAAAGCTGGGTTCTATTATCATTCCTTTATTACAGATGCAGCAGCTACTGCACGGTCATCCACACCATAGCATGTAATAGGAATTCCTTCCTTTTTAGGGCTGAATATTGCATTGTGCATATATACCATATTTTCTTTATCCCTTCACTTGTCATTGGACATTTGGGTTGCTTCCACTTTTGGCTATTGTAAATACTGCTGCCATAAATATGGGTGTGCAAATAGAGACGATTCTTTTTTTTAAATTTATTAATGTGTTATTTATTCATGAGAGAGAGAGGGAGTCAGAGACACAGGCAGAGGGAGAAGCAGGCTCCCTGCAGGGAGCCCGATGTGGGGCTGGATCCCAGGACGGGGTTACGCCCTGAGCTGGATCAGATGCTCCACCGCTGAGCCACCCAGGGGCCTCGTTAAGATGATAAATTTAATGTTATATATATTTTTTACCATTAAAAATATTAAAGGCTCTAAAAAATGAAACCAAGCCAAGAGCTTCTCCCTGATGATACTTGAAATCCCTCTCCCTCCCTGGATTTCCCAGCTGCAGTGGCTGGGTGGGGAGAGTCCTTGCTCATCCTCTGCTCCTGGCCCATCACCCTGCCTCCCTCGTGAATCTCACATCAGTTAATTCCTTCCCGCCCTGCTGATGTCAGCTCTTCACTCCCAGGACATTCTTTGTTTTTTTCCCATGACTTCACTGGCTGCCTCAGTCTTCTCTTCCTGCACCTTCAGCCAGTTTCAAGGTTTTCGCAAGCTTATTGCAAGATAGCCATGTTCACCACAAGTGTAACCACAGGATTGCAAAATTAATCATTTTAGGGGCACCTGGGTGGCTCAGTGGGTTAAATGTCTGCCTTTGGGTCTGCCTGAGGTCATGACCCCAGGGTCCTGGGATGGAGCCCCGGGTGGGGCTCTCTGCTCAGTGAGGACCCTGCTTCTCCTCCTCCTCCTCCCTCTGCCTGCCACTCTGCCTACTTATGTGCGCTCTCAATCTCTCTGTCAAATAAGTAAATAAAATTTTTAAAAAACATACCAAAAAAATGCATTAGTCATTTTAGAGAAAGAAAAAACAAAAAGAAGAAAACTTAAAAAATACATTGCCAGTTCAGAGGTAACCCACTGTTAGCATATATATGTGTCTGACAAAAATGGGATCACGGTCATCTTCTCCCTTGTAATTGCATATTTTTATTAAGCAACTTATCAGGACCATTCTGGTGTGGCTTTTCTGCTGTCTCAGATTTGGCCTTTTCTAGTGGGATCTCTCCACCTCAGTTTGACCACACCTTTATCACAGTTGATAAGACATGGAGGACATGTTCGTCTCCTTGCCCCTGATGACAGCTTTCTGATATTTCCTGGGCATTGTCGTCCCAGTCCTGCGTGTTTCACTTTATTTGACTCAAAAGAAAGAGAGCTCGGCCTCCTGACTGATCAGGGCTTCATTGGGTACGAGGTCTCTGTGGCTGCGTCAGGATACAAGTGTGGTTTCCCCTCTGGGTTTCCAGACACATTATTATTATTATTATTATTATTATTATTATTATTAAATTATTATTTTATTTATTTTAATTTTTTGAAACTGTTACCAGTTTATTAAGGAGTCTTCAAACTTCGGTGTATAAACATAAGATGGTTCAGTATCTTCTAATCATTGCCTCTCCCACTTGGCTCTGTTGAATTGTCTGTTGTTTTAACACCCTCAACAGTATTGTAGGCAGATTCCATACTTTCCCAGTCACTTAAAGCTTAAAAATAACAAGACAAGGAATGATGGTGCTTTCCAAATTGCTAGTCTCGATCTTTTTTTCTTTTTTTAAAGATTTTATTTATTCATTCATGAGAGACAGAGAGGCAGAGATACAGGCAGAGGGAGAAGCAGGCTCCATGCAGAGAGCCCCATGCAGACTCGATTCCGGGACCCTGGGACCACGACCCAGAGCAGAAGGCAGACGCTCAATGGGATGCTCAACTGCTGAGCCCCCAGGCGTCCCTGCTAGTCTCGATCTTGATTTAAATTCCATGCCCTCCTCCTCTGTGCGCAGAACTGAGAAGGGACCCTAAATGCTGAAGGGTGGGGTGAGGCTGCTGCTGCAGTCCCCACCCCCTTTCCTGGCTTAGCTCCCCCATTAGACGAGGCAGCGGGGAGGCACTAGAGGAGGACACATGCCCACTCATTTCAGCGTCCATGTCTAGCATCCTCTCCTGGGTGGTTCTTGTGGCTCTAGTCCTGGCTACGTTATCATCCCTCTGAGAAGCAGCATCCAAACACTGGATCTCAAAAAAAACAAAAAAACAAAAAAAACAAAAAAAACCACACTGGATCTCTTGTGATTCACAAGTCTGAGTTCTTAGAGAGCTCTGAGGGCGCTGTCATCCCTTGTCTCTACTTCCCCCTTCTGCACAGTTCTCTGACATGGAGTACCTGGCTCTGGCTTGGCCCGTTTACCCCTTCTCCATGCTCCTCATACCAGGGGGCAAATCTCACGGCCTGTTTTAAACATTTTTTTTTTTTTATTTTAAAAGCTTGAGTGCAGTTAACAAACAGTGTAACATCAATTTAGGTGTACAGCTTAGTGATCTGATAGCTTTATACATTATGCCATGTGGACCACAAGTGTAGCTACCATCTGTCCTGTTACATTGCTGTTGCAATATCCAGACACTGGACACACTTTTAGTTCAAATCCTGACAGTGTGGGGTAGTGGTCATGGATGCAGACTCTAGATCAAATACTCAGACTGAGTTCCAGGTTTTCCATTCCACGTGCACCTCCGTGCACTCATCTCCTCTTCATGTGGCTGCTCTGAGTGACAAACACATGAATACTCAGAAAGCACTCAAAACAAGGCCCAGCACATAGCAACCACTCAGTAAAAAGTATTAGCTCTTAATTTTTATTTAAATAGATATTTAGAGTTGATGATTTCTTTTTCTTAAGATTTTATTTATTTAGACACATCCATGAAGGCAAGAGAAACAAAAGCAAAAATGAACTATTGGGACTTCATCAAGATAAAAAGCTTCTGCAGCAAAGGAAACAGTCAACAAAACTACAAGACGACCTACAGATGGGAGAAGAGATTTGCAAGTGACCTATCAGATCAAGGGCTAGTATCCAAGATCTATAAAGAACTTATTAAACTCAACAGCAAAGAAACAAATAATCCAATCAGGAAATGGGCAAAAGACATGAACAGGAATCTCACAGAGGAAGACATAGACATGGCCAACAAGCACGTGAGAAAATGCTCCGCATCACTGGCCATCCGGGAAATACAAATCAAAACCACCATGAAATCCCACCTCACCCCAGTGAGAATGGGGAAAATTAACAAGACAGGAAACCACAAATGTTGGAGAGGATGTGGAGAAAGGGGAGCCCTCTTGCACTGTTGGTGGGAATGTCAACTGGTGCAGCTGCTCTGGAAAACTGTGTGGAGGTTCTTCAAAGAGTTAAAAATAGACCTGCCCTACAACCCAGCAATTGCACTGCTGGGGATTTACCCCAAAGATACAGATGCAGTGAAACGCCGGGACCCCTGCACCCCGATGTTCATAGCAGCAATGTCCACAACAGCCACACTGTGGAAGGAGCCTCGGTGTCCATTGACAGATGATGGATAGAGAAGCTGTGGTCTGTGTATACAATGGGATATGCCTCAGCCATTAGAAATGACAAACACCCACCATTTGCTTTGACGTGGATGGAACTGGAGGGGATTATGCTGAGTGACGTAAGTCAATCAGAGAAGGACAATCATCATATGGTCTCATTCATTCGGGGAATATAAGAAATAGTGAAAGGGAATAAAGGGGAAAGGAGAAAAAATGAGTGGGAAATATCAGAAAGGGAGACAGAACATGAGAGACTCCTCACTCTGGGAAACAAACTAGGGGTGGTGGAAGGGGAGGTGGGGGTGACTGGATGATGGGCACTGAGGGGGCACTGTATGAGATAAGCACTGGGTGATATGCTATATGTTGGCAAATCGAACTCCAATAAAAAAAAAATTATGTATTTGAGAGTGCTCACATGAGTTGGGGGAGAGGCAGAGGGGGAGAGAGAAGCACACTCCCCACTGAGCAGGGAGCCCAACATGGGAGCCTGAGATTATGACCTGAGCCAAAGGCAGACACTCAGCTGACCGAGCCACCTGGGTGCCTCATCGATTATGATGTCTCAACACCACTCAAATATGCATGTTTTATCCTCACTGATTTTCTGTTAGTTCAGATGCCTTGTCCCGTTAGTTCAGATACCTCAATAGTCCCGTCACTTGCTCCTGCCTGTTTTATGCCTCTGATTGGTTCTTCATCCCATAGCCAGAGTGAGCTCTAAAATGCAGGTCTAATTAGGAGGCTCCTCTGGCTGAAATCCTTCAGGGTTCACCCCGACTACAACGCCCTTCTGCTCAGGCCTTGTGATTGGCCAACTTTACGCATCCTTTAAGAGGCGGAGGAAGCGGTCACTCCTCCAGGAGGCCCCCCAGAGCCTCTCCCTGACCCCCCAGGCTGGGACAAAGTGCCTGCCCAAGTGCTGCATAGCATCCTGTGCTGGCCTCTACTATGGCATATTCTGCATTGTATTGTGATGTCCTCATCTGTTTCCCCCCCCTCTTTTGAAAACTTCTTGAGGGCAAAAGACAGTTGTTCTCTGTCTTTAGTATCTGGTATAGCAGCTGGACCATGATCATTTCTCAGAATTGTTTTTTCCAGATGGCCAGTCTCAGTTATTACATGTTGACTTTTGATAGTTTCTGTTTCAAAGGGTAGATTTTTGTTGATTTTGTCCGCATTTTCTCACCTCATTGTACCTCTTTTCTGCTACCAGTCTCTCATCTCCATCACCTCTATATTCAGAACCTTCCATATTTTTACTTTTTTCTCTTAAAGTACTTTATCTACTTCCCTATAATTATACTTTTCACCCTTGGCTGAAATGAGTGAATTTTCTCAGTCTTTGCTTTCCTTGGCATTGTGAACAATTTGTGGGTGGGGCATTGCCCTTTCAGCCTCCTGCCTTCTAAAGATCTTGCTAAGCAGTGGTAAGAATTCAAAGCTTTGAGGAGAGAAGTCAAAGAAACACATTTTTAGGACACCCCTCTCTGAAAGCCTGTTTTTAAAAAAGATTTAATTAATTAATTGATGAATTTTTAGAGAGAGAAAGAGTACGCAGTTGAGGGAGGAGCAGAGAAGGAGGTAGAGGGCTAAGCAGACTCCATGCTGAGTGCAGAGCCTGTGGTGGGGCTCAGTCTTATGACCTTGAGATCATGACCCAAGCAGAAACCAAGAGTTGGATGCCTAACTGACTGAGCTACCCAGGTAGGCACCCAAGGTAGCCTATGACTGTAATAGTGACATTGACAATTGTAGGATAAATCTTATGTATAAATCTCACATAGAAGTCGTCCCTTTGGGTAGAGCTAAGAGAAGAAATGTACTTTCCGCTTCGACATCTGTTTGAATTTTGAAAGCTGGTACGTGTTCCATAGGACTTTTTTGTAGAAGGGAAGGTAGGAGCTGAGCTGCGTCTGTGGTCTAGGTAGAGTTCAAATATGTAATATAAATGCTTAATATATATATATATATATTTATAAATTTATTTATTTATTTATTTTTTATTTTTTATTTTTTTTTATAAATTTATTTTTTATTGGTGTTCAATTTGCCACCATATAGAATAACACCCAGTGCTCATCCTGTCAAGTGCCCACCTCAGTGCCTGTCACCCAGTCACCCCCACCCCCCCATCCACCTCTCCTTCCACCACCCCTTCCACCACCCCTAGTTCGTTTCCCAGAGTTAGGAATCTCTCATGTTCCGTCTCCCTTTCTGATATTTCCCACTCATTTTTTCTCCTTTCCCCTTTATTCCCTTTCACTATTTTTTATATTCCCCAAATGAATGAGACCATATAACGTTTGTCCTTCTCCGATTGACCTATTTCACTCAACATCATACCCTCCAGGTCCATCCATGTCGAAGCACATGGTGGGTATTTGTCATTTCTAATGGCTGAGGAATATTCTATTGTATACATAGACCACATCTTCTTTATCCATTCATCTTTCGATGGACACCGAGGCTCCTTCCACAGTGTGGCTATTGTGGACATTGCTGCTAGAAACATCGGGGTGCAGGTGTCCCGGCGTTTCATTGCATCTGTATCTTTGGGGTAAATATATTTATTTTTATGTGTTATGTGAGGACTGGTTCTAGAGGGCAGCTCCAGTTCTAGATTATTCTGTAAAATGGGTTTAAGAGTATCTACCACATAAGGTTGTTGTGAGAGTTCGGTAAGTTAATTCTTATAAAGAATTTATAAGAATGCCTGGGGCATAGTTAGCATTAAAAAAAGATAGCTATTATTATTCTGTGGCCGTTGTTGTGCATATAGTATCTTATTTTATCCACATGTTAGCTCAAGGCATTTCCCTTCAACTCCGTGAGGCTCATTGATGTGGGGTAACATCTTCGAGATCATAGAGCTATGAAGTGACAGGGTCGGGATTTGAACTCAGTTCTGTTGGACTCCAAAATCTCTGTTCTTTTCACTGTGCTGCCCCTTTAGAAGTATGACCTGGCTGAAGCTGTCGTCGATTAGAACTTGAATCTCTGGGGAAAATTGTTCAGGTTTTTCCGTGGTTCTTCCCTAGGTATATTTGACTTTATGAATTGCAAACCCATGTATCAGAGCCTGTGGTTGTGTCAGGGATCTGATGCTTAACCATCCAGAGCAGAGTTTTGCGACCTCAACGCCGCTGATACTCCGGGCTGGATACTCTTGGTTGTTGGGTCTGTCCTGTGCATTGCAGGACGCTTAGCATCATTGGTGTCCACTTCACAAGTTGCCTGTAGCATCTTTTCTCTTCTACAAAAGATGTTTTCTTTGTCTGGACAAAAATGTTTTCAACTTTTTTGCCCCCCTGCAGGATCAAAATTGCCCGTGGTTGAGAACCATGAACCTGGAGTATGAATCTCATATTCACTCTGTCTTCTGTCCCCAGTGCATTTCTGTTTGAGAGAGGACATACCCCAAGTCAAACAATCCTAAACAGCCACCTTTTCCAACGTTTACCAGTATTTTTCGAGCTTAGCCAGCTGCCACTGCTGCCTCCCTTAGCTTGTAGGTTACATTATTTTCTAAGTCACTAAGGAGCCTTGCCATACCCACCCTGTAATCGCTTGCCAGAGCTGCCATGACAAAGCACTACCGACTGGCCAGCATGAACAACAGAAATGATGAACTTCATTACAGTTTTGGAGGCTGGAAGTCCAAGATCAGGGTGCCTAGCAGAGTTGCTTTTCTTTGAGTCCTCTCTCCTTGGCTTGCAGAAGTCTGCCCTCTGGCCTCTTCACAGGGCTGTCCCTCTGGACGTCTCCCCGGTGTCCTTTTATATGTCCAAATTTCCTTTTCTTCTAAGGACTACAGCTAGTTTGAATCAGGACTCACCCTAACGGGCTAGTTGAAACATAATTAACTCTTTGAAGACCCTATCTCCAAATCTAGTCACATTCTTCAGTCCTGGGGGCTAGGGCTTCAGCATTCAAATTTTGGGGACACAGTTCATCCCATAGCACACCCCAGCCCGCCCAACCCATTTATGCACCTTCTGTATCCACCCTTTTCTCTAGTCTCAGAGGATGAACCATATGTCCTACTTATGGCCAAGACTGGATGGATCCTCTCCTAAACTTATGGTCTCCATTCTCCTTTGATGCCTCGCTCCAGCAATTACCTCCCACAACTCCCAAATGCCACATTCCCCCAGCATCTTCATACTCTCATCACTGGATCTTTTTCTTCTTTTTTCACTGATTCTTTTTTTTGTCTGTGAATATGATCTAGGGTCTTTCATTCTTGACTCCGTGTTGTCCTGTAACTTTTGCTCTTCTCGGCATACCTGTACTTCTTTTTTGAGAAATAATTTTTTTTATTGAGAAAGAGAGAGCGAGCGAGCATACGAGTGGGTGGAAGGGGCTGAGGGGGAGAGAGAGAGAGAAAGAGAATCTTAAGCAGGCTCCGCACTCAGCATAAAACCCAACATGGGGCTCCTTCTCAGGACCCTCAGATTATGACCTGAGCCAAAATCAAATCAGACGCTTAACCAACTGAGCCACCCAGGTACCCCAAGAAATACAATTTCCTTCCCTCTCTCCCTTTCTTTCTTTTTATTTTATTTAAATTCAATTCGTTAACATATAGTATAGCATTAGTTTCGGGTGTAGAGTTCAATAATTTATTAGTTGCATATAACACCCAGGGCTCATCACATCACATGCCCTCCTTAATGCCCATCGCCCAGTTTCCCAATCCGCCCACCCACGTACCCTCCAGTGACCCTCAGTTTGTTCAGGGCCTCTTATGGTTTGTCTCCCTATCTGATGTTGTCTTATTTTATTTTCCCCTCTCTTCCCCATGCTCCTCTGTTGTGTTTCTTAAATTCCACATATGAGTGAAACCATATGGTAATTGTCTCTATCTGATTGGCTTATTTCAGTCAGCATAAATCCATAAAGAAATCTTTTTTTTTTAAACAGAAAAGAAAAGAAAAAGAACGGATCAAACTTAACTCCCAAAAAACCAAATAATCGAGTCAAGAAATGGGCAGAAGGCAGGCGCAGACATTTCCCCGAAGAGGATGGCCAACAGACCCAGGCCAACAAATGGCCAACAGACCCAGGAAAAGATGCTCCTCCTCCCTCGACCTCAGGGGAACACGGGTCAGATCGACACCGGGTCAGCACGTCACACCTCCAGGCTGGGCTGACATGAACGGGACAGGAGGCAGCGGGTGTAGGAGAGGATGAGGAGGAAGGGGAGCCCTACACTGCGGGCGGGAACGCGGGCTGGCGGGCGCCCCAGAGAGCGCTGCGGAGGGTCCTCAAGGAGTGACAGACAGCTGCCCCCCCGAGCGGCAGTGGCACTGCTGGGCATTTACCCCAAAGACACGGATGCCTCCGAAGGGGCACCTGCCCCCCAGTGTTTAGAGAAATACAATTTCTTCAGTAATTTTTAACAGATTTGTTGTTACTGTCTCCTGACTTTCTATTCCTTCCTCACTTTCAATGTTTGTTTCTAATCTACTGTGCTTCTGAAATGTTCTTGTTATCACCAAGTAAATTCCTTTTGGATGAATTCAGTGAAAACATTTGGCTTTTATTTTATTTGACTTCTTTGCTACGTTAATAAAGTAAAAAGCTCTGACTCATTTGATAGCCATCTGCATCTATCTGTCTCTACCATCTATCATCTATTTATATCAAAACTGTACAAACTTTAAAATCAGATGATTCAGAGGTGCTTGGGTGGCTTGGTTGGTTAAGCGTCTGCCTTTGGCTCAGGTTGTGACCCCAGGGTCCTGGATGGAGCCTCGCATCAGGCTCCCAGCTCATCGGGAGTCTGCGTCTCCCTTGCCCTCTCCCGCTCTCCCTGCTTGTGCTCTTTCATTTTCTTTCTCTGTCAAATAAATACATTAAATATTAAAAAAAAAGATTAAAATCAAACGATTCAATCACTGTTGAAAACAAGCAATCAGTTTGTTTATCTGCAAGCTCTTTCAATTGAAATGAATACTTTTACTTTTAGCTATTTTATCAGTTTCTACATGTATATTTTAAAACAACAAACTTGTACAAGTATTTCTTGATCTCCCCATTTCGAATATTATTTAATACCTTTTACTATGGAAGATGGAGATTTAGTCTCCTCCACCCTATTCTGTTCCACATACTTATCCTTCCCAACCCTCTATTGTCATAATACCACAACGTTCAACTAAGTGTGTATTCATTTTTTTAAATTATTATATCTCCATTCTAGGATAATTTCTTGTTTTTATCAGAGATAACAGTTTCCTTCATTTGCCTGGTTTTCTGTGTACCTATCGTTAATTTTTTTTTTTACCAAACTATGAATCAGAACTATAAAATTCTTATCCATGTGCTCAAACATCAGTCTCAATCTTACTTGGAAGCAGCCTTCCTAGAACCTCCGTTCTTCTGCTGCAGTAGATTCATCCCTAGGCCTAGTACCCAGATGTCATCCTAGTCTTTCTCCAGTATTATTCTAGGAATTATCTTTTCTCCCGTTTTCTATCTCTTTTTTTCCTGGATCTTGTCTTTTTCTCTTTTTCTTGGATTCTTCATTTTGCTGGAGCATATATTCTAGAAAGTTCCCGAGAAGCAGTGCATAGGAGATATTTTCCTTGTTCAGGCTGGATTTATGATTTGGCTGGATGCAAAATTTTAGGTAGTAAATTTTTTTTCCCAAAGAATTCTGAGAGTTCCAGTCCGTGGCTGGGACACGGATGCTGTCTGGATTCTGGGTTGTTTATGTGTGACAGATACTACCTGTGTCTCTCTCTTTCTCTCTACTTCCACCCTTTTCTCCTCTACTTTCTCCACACACCTCTAAACCTCCTTTCCTGCCTCCCCACCCCCGGGGATGACCTTGCTTCCTAGTTCCCTGAAAAAAAGGGAAGAAATTAAAAGAATGTTTTAATTCTCTAACACTTTGAATAAACTTTCAGCATCTGTTTCTTTCTTCTCCTTCTGGTATTTCCATTATGCGTTACACCTTTCGCAGTTGCCCCACAGTTCCAGAATATTCTTTTTTTTTTTTTTTTCAGTTCCAGAATATTCTGTTCCATCTTTTTCATTCTTTTTTTCTCTCTGTATTTCAGTTCTAGGAGTTTCTGTTAACCTTTTCACGCTCACTGATCCTTTCCTTAACCATGTCTGGTCTCTTGATAAGCCTGCCAAAGGCTTACTTCATTTCTGTTACAGTGTTTTTGATTCCTGGCATTTTCTTTTGATTCTTTCCTTAGAATTTCCATCTCTCTGCTTACCTTATCTGTCTGTTCTTGTATGTTTTCTGCTTTTTTCCCCATTAAAGCCTGTAGCATATTAACCATTGTTGTTTCATATTCCGTCAGGTAATTTCAAAATCTCCGCAGTGTCTGAGTTTGGTTCTGTTGCTTGCTCTGTCTTTTCCAATCATATTTTTGTCTTTAAGTAGGCTTTGTAGTGTTTTGTTGAAAGCAGGGCATGTGTAGTGGGTAAAAGGAACTGAGGCCAATAGGCCCTTCAAGTGAGGTTTTATGTTTATGGGCTAGGAGTTAGGCCATGTTCACTGTGTGCTGTAATTAAATGTGTCACAGGTACGGTGTCCTTTCATGTCCTTGTTTTTGTCTCTCTGATTGTGTGTTTCCCTAGAAACATTTATTTATTTATTTATTTATAATTTTTATTTATTTATGATAGTCACACAGAGAGAGGCAGAGACATAGGCAGAGGGAGAAGCAGACTCCATGCACCGGGAACCCGACGTGGGACTCGATCCCGGGTCTCCAGGATCACGCCCTGGGCCAAAGGCAGGCGCCAAACCGCTGCGCCACCCAGGATCCTCCCTAGAAACTTTAAAAAAGCTTTTATTTATTTATTTGAGAGACAGAGAGCATGAGCAGGGGCTGGGGACCAGCAGGCTCCCTGTTGGGCGGGAAGCCTGATGGGGGCTCAGTCCCAGGACCCTGAGATTATGACAGGTGCTGAAGGCAGATGCTTAACCGTCTGAGCCACCCAGGCGCCCCTCCCTAGAAACTTCTTAAATAACAGCTGAGACGTGCCATTCTTTCCTTTGTATTTCTGTATTATCCAGGAGCCCTGTAGATGTAGGAATGAGTTAGGGGCAAATGGGACTAGGCAGGGAAAGATAAGGGAAAGGCTCAGAGTCGGGCTCCCGTAAATCTGTGGGTTCTCATAAATCCCAGGGACACTGAATGGTCCAGAGTTAGGCTCCTACTCATCCCAGGGAAACAGATAAGACAGTAAAAACAGAAAAAAAAAAAAAAAAAAAAAAAAAAAAAAAGGTCAAGCTCCCTGGTTCCAAAGTGTTAGGGAGTATCCCCCTTTGATGGTTACCCGACAAACCCGGAGATTCACCAGACCCCAAAATAGCCGTATGTGTCACTTGAGACAGCACAGAGAAATCTCAAGGCCTTGGGCTCCCTGGTTAGGTTCCCAGTAAAAGGTCAGCCGAAAAGCCCTCAGGGGCAACCCTGTCAGGGCCCCTCTCACTTCTGAGAGCTTTCTCTCTATCTCTGCTTAATAAGCTCCTGTCACTTTACTCACTGTCCTGTGTCTGCGAGACTCCTTCTTGGACTCCATGGGCCAAGAACCCAGCTCTCCCGTATCACTGTTGGCAGGACGGTCAGGTGTAGGGGAGCAGAAGCATTCTCTAGTTCTATAACTAGCTCCCAGTCTGTTTTATTTTTTAGATTTTGCTTATTTATGCATGAGAGACACACAGAGAGGCAGAGACACAGGCAGAGGGAGCTGCAGGCTCCATGCAGGGAGCCTGACGCAGGACTCGATCCCAGGACTCCGGGGTCACGTCTGGAGCCAAAGGCCGTGCTAAGCCTCTGAGCCCCCCTGGGCTGCCCAGGAGTGATAACTTCTAGGCCCCTCACATGCTAGCCTGGACACGGGAAGTCCCTGCATGTGTATCACACATACTCTTCCTTCCCTTTTGCTTCTGGAAACTCTCTCTGTAGCTACGTAAGCACGCCTTCCTCTGTGCCTCAGATCTTATCCCCTTTCAGCCACCCCAGGATCTTCTGCAAGCAAACGTCCCCTACTATCTGCTGCATCCTAACGTTCCCCCCGTTTCCCCCGTCACTCCCACTCGTATTCAGAAATGGGGTCACAGTTCGCAGCTTGAGGAAGTAACTACCAAAACAAGCCCCGTAACCTCACTTGATCACACATCCTAATTCAGTGGGTCCGTTTATGTGCTCTCTTCTGCCATAGACTCCTCTCAAAGACGTACCTGTGCTCACGATCTCCAACCCGTCCTCATCCAGGCTTTCACCTTCCCCACTTAGTACAAAAGCTTCCGTCACGTGCGGTGATGACTTTCATGGTGTTACAGGCCACGCTCGGTTTTCATTCTTCATCTCACAAACTTGACCGGTCAAAGGCGTTTTGCAACTGTTGATCTCGGTTTGCCTTGGAGCATGTCTTCCCTTTGCACGGGGGAGCCCGTGCTTGCCTGTCTTCCTCCTAACTCACCTTTGATTTGTTTGTTTGTTGGTTTATTTGTTTATTTATTTATTTATTTATTTATTTATATTTTTACCTTTGGTTTTTTTTTAGGTGTCATTTTCAGATTTCTCCTTACCTTTCTGACCTTTAAATCCTGGACTGCCTTACGGTTCCATCCTTAGAGGTCTTCTTCATCTATGCTTATTCCCCTATGGTCTCATGGGGTCTTCTGGTTTTAAATATCCATTTATATGCTGATTATTTCTGTGTCAGAGACTACATGGCTGCTCTTGGAACCCGCTCCTTTCCATCCAAGGGGCACAGTTGGGTTGCCTTTCCTAGCCTTCTTTACATTCAGCAATAGCCATTTGAGAAGCGTGAGGAGTGACATGTAGCACCTCCAGGCCTGACCCACAAAGGTGTCCCACACGTGGTCTTCAGTCCTCCCTCTGCCATCAGCTGGAGGGGTGCGCAGGGCTCCAAGGACAGAGCCGCAACTGTGAGGAGCATGAATCTCCGAGTAATCAGGTGAAGGCTGCCCAGCAATCAAGAACAAACTTCAGACTTTGTATGAGGCCACTGAGGCTTGGGGGCTTAGCTATTACACTAGCTTGCATCACCTTACCTGAGACTGGAGTCAGTATCTGGAATGGGATCTGCTGCAATAGAAACCCAAGACATGGGGATCCCTGGGTGGCTCAGTGGTTTGGCGCCTGTCTTTGGCCCAGGGCATGATCCTGGAGTTCCGGGATCGAGTCCCACATCGGGCTCCCTGCATGGAGCCTGCTTCTCCCTCTGCCTATGTCTTTGCCTCTTTCTCTCTCTCTCTCTGTCTCTCATGAATAAATAAATAAATAAATAAATAAATAAATAAATAAATAAATCTTTAAAAAAAAAAAACCCAAGACATGTGACGCCCCGTAACGGTTGGGCAGCACGCAGCAAGGAGGCTGACGTCCCAGGTGGGAATGATGGTTTCTGCGCAATTAAGAGGAAAACATCTGTCTAAAGCACGTTCTGGGATGACTTGGAAAGCAGACTTGTTTGGTAAAGAACTTGTAGCTTTGGGGAAAGACAAAGTAGAACCAACAAAGTCTGTTGGTTGTTATTGGCTGTGTTGGACAAGGAACCAGCAGACAAAGGTGAGCTCCAGAAAGAGCCACGTGGTCTACAAGGAGAGTAAAAGACATTGAACGAATCTAGCAATTCGGGTGGAGGAGCCAACTATTTGTAGATCCCGAATGCCCACGGATAAAGTTAAACAGGGTTTTGGGGGACATAGGCCCAGTATGATTGAGCCTTGTAGCTACGATCTGATCAAGAAAGTAACTTCTCTCCCCAAACCTATTCTCCCAGCTGTTGTTTACTAGAGATGGAGCAGAAAGAGGCCAGGAAGTCGGGTCATAGGTCAGCAACATCCTGAGAATGAAATTTAGGGAAGAGCTTTTGGTGTCGTAACTGACAGGCGTACAGACAGGTGGCAAGTGGAATTTGGCCTCCTGAATTATGAGGAAATTGTGCTGGCGTGGAAATGCATGCCCAGAGTAAAGCACCTGCGATTATTCAGGCTTTTTTTTTTTTTTTTTTTTAAAGATTTTTTCATTCATTAATGAGAAAGAGGGGGGGGGGGGCAGAGACACAGGCAGAGGGAGAAGTAGGCTCCATGCAGGGAGCCCAACGTGGGACTCGATCCCTGGTCTCCAGGGTCACGCCCTGGGCTGAAGGCAGCACTAAACTGCTGAGCCCCCCGGGCTGCCCTATTCAGGCTTTTAACACTGTGTGTGGGGACTCAAGATGGTACCGGGAGCAAGTGGGCTGATAATGTGGAATAGCCACCCAAAGCGGTATGTGGCTCAACAGCACCCGGTTCAGATCTTGCCGTGGACAATGATGATGACTGTTCTCCCCAGAGAGCACACTCAGAGAATAATCAGAGACTTTTCTCACTTCCAGGGAAGGGGTCTTCCTCTGCGGGATTTTAGTGACTGTAGTGTCTTTCCTGGTCTTCCCTTATTTGAGTGGGAGGCTTAAGTGTGGTCACCTTATCCCCATTCCTCCAGAATAGGGCACGCAGAAGGGCAGTCAATGCGTTCTCTTGCTCATGGACGGACAGATTGTAAGGTGCCACGTCCAGATTCGGGGTTGAGGACTGTACGGGCTTGGAGTGTCTGGATCTGAGCTAGATGGAGGGAACGGGTGGAACCTGAGGTACCTGTGAGTGCGTAGAAGAAAACGAGATGGCTGTTTGGTCCTCTGGAGGTGAGGGTTGCCCATGGCAGAGACCAGCAAGCCGTTGACTAAGAGCGGGGCCTCCGCTGGAGCACCCAGCCTACCGGCCCGTCACAGCTTTGCCTGCGGTTGGCTGCGGCCTTGTGACCCGGGTGGTCTGCGTCCTTCCCTGCGTGGCCCGTAGACACTGGCCCCACATGATCATCTGGCGCCTTCCCCAGCCCGACCCAGGGCAGAGGACTGTGAGACAGCGAGCCACCGCTGGAGGAGGCCTGGGTCCCCGGGTAACGAGAAGGGCTGTCCACCAAGTCGGGAATATGTATTTGCTTTGGTGTCACTCATGAGACATAAACTATTTTTTTAAAGATTTTATTTATTTATTCATGATAGAGAGAGAGAGAGAGAGAGAGAGAGAGAGGGGCAGAGACACAGGAGGAGGGAGAAGCAGGCTCCATGCCGGGAGCCCAAAGCGGAACTCGATCCCAGGATTCCAGGATCGCGCCCTGGGCCAAAGGCAGGCGCCAAACCACTGAGCCACCCAGGGATCCCCTATAAACTATTTTATTAAACCGCTGAAAGTTTGAGATCTATCTGTGAGAGCAGCCACCATCACTCTAACACTGCTCTCCAAATGCTGCAGGGAGCCCAGTCCTCGCTCCCTGGGGGTTTCCAGGCTTCCTGACATCTCCCCTGGATGTCTCACAGGCATCTCTACGTTAACATTTCTCAAAATGTTATCCAAAATCTGCTCTTTACGGTCTTCCACGTCATCATAAATGGCAATTCTTCCTATAGGCTGTCCCGGCCTGAGAGCACACGTGCGTTGTGGGCCGCCCGTTTCCTCTACACCCTGCATCTAACCCACCCGCAAACGGGGTCCCGTGCTGCTCTGCACGTGCTCGCCCAGTGGACTCCTAGCAGGCCTCTGCTTTGCCAGGTGCTGCAGTACTACAGCAAGAGGAGACCTTTTTTTTAAAGATTTATTATTTATTTATTTATTTATTTATTTATTTATTTATTTATTTATGATAGAGAGAGAGAGAGAGGCAGAGACACAGGCAGAGGGAGAAGCAGGCTCCATGCACGGAGCCCGACGTGGACTCCATCCCAGGTGTCCAGGATCGTGCCCTGGCCAAAGGCTGAGCCACCCGGGCTGCCCTATTTTTTTTTAAGGAGTAAATCAGCTTTACGATTCCTTTGCTCTGATAGCTGCCCAGCCCACTGAGAGTAAAACCCAAAGTCCTCAGTTGCTCCTGCATCTGCCTCTGCTTAGTTCTCTGACCTCACTCTCCCCGCTCTCCTCACTCACCGTGTTCTGACCACACTGGCCTCCATGCTTTATGTCAAGCAACGCTACGTCTCAGGGCCTTTGCACTTGCTATTCTTTCTGCCTTTATATGTCTTCACATCTGTAAGGCTCACTCCCAAATTTCCTTCTGATCTGTAGTTTCAGGCCATTTTAAGAATAAGTTGTGTACGTAGTAGGCTCTCGATAAATGTCTGTTGAATAAATGAATAAGTAGTTGACCTATTTTACCTCACTCTGGGATTTTTGTAGGATATCTTCTGATATTCTAAAATTTCACAATGTTGTATTTTAGTGGGGTTAATCTTTTTTTTTTTTTTTGAGTATAGTTGATGCATTGTTACATCAGTTTCAGGCGTACAACACAGTGATTGGGCAAGTATATACAAGATGCTTGTCCACCGCAAGTGTAGCTGCCATGTGTCCAAATACATCGCTATCGTCGACTATATTCCTTCTGCTGTACCTTTTCTTCCTGTGACCTTTTAATTCCATAACCGGAAGCTCATGTCTCCCACTCCCACTCGCCTTCACGTATTTTGCCCAACCCCCTAACTGCCTCTCCACAGGCAACCATCAGTTTGTTCTCTGTATTTGTAGGTCTGATTCTGCTTTTCGTTTGTTTATTTATTTATTTTTTTTAGATTTCACTTATGACTGAAATCATGCAGTATATGTCTTTCTCAATCTGACTTACTTCCCTTCCTGTATGTAATAGCCTCTAGGTCCATCCGTGTTGTCCCAAATGGCACAATCTCATCCTTTTTTATGGCTGCACAATATTTCATTTTATGAACAAACACACCCTTCCCCCATCTTCCTTATACATCCTTCTTTTGATGGATGCTTGGTCTGCTTCCATATCTTGGCTACCGTAAATAACGCTGCCGTAAACATGGGGAGGGAGGGGCATGTATCTTTTTCAGTTAGTGATTTCATTTTGTTTGGGTAAATACCTAATAGTGGAATTATTGAATCATATGGTATTTATATTTATATTTTTATTTTTAGAAACTTGCAACTGTCTTCCACAATTACTGTACTAATCTACATTCCTAGCAACAGTGCACAAGTGTCCCTTTTTCTCCACATCCTCCCTCACCAACACTTGTTTCTTGTCTTTTTGATTTTAGCCATTCTAACAGGTATAAGATGATACATCACTGTGGTTTTGACTGGCATTTCCCTGGTGATTAATGATGTTGGTCGTCTTTTCATGCGTCATTGGCCACCTATATGTCCTCTTTGGAAAAATGTCTACTCAGATACTCTGCCCGTGTTTAATTGGGTTGTTTTTTTTTGGTTTTGGTGTTGGGTTGTATGAATTCTTTATAAACTGTTGATATTAACCCCTTATTGGATGTATCATTCACAGATATCTTCTCCTATTCAGTAGGTTGTGTTTTTGTTTTGATGATAGCTTCCTTTTCTGCACAAAAGCTATTTATTTTGATGTAGTCTCAAGAGTTTGTCTTGCTTTGTTTCCCTTGCCTAAGGAGACATACCTAGAAAAATTTTCCTATGGCTGATATCAGAGAAATTACTGCCTGTGTTATTTTCTGGGATTTTTTTATGGCTTCAGTTCTGACATTTGGGTTCTTTAATCCATTTTGAATTTATTTTTGTGTGTGGCATAAGTGGTCCTGTTTCATTCTTTTGCATGTAGCTGTCTAGTTTTCCCAACACCACTGAAGAGAATGTCTTTTCCCCATTGTATATTCTTTCTTCTTTGTCACAGATTAATTGATCATATAAATGTGGGTTTATTTCTGGGCTGTTTATTTCTGTACTGTTGATCTATGTGTCTTTTTTTTTTTTGGTGCTAATTCCATACTGTTTTGATTACTGTCGCTTTGTATTATATCTTGAATTGTGATACCTCCAGATTTGTCCTTCTTTGTCAAGATTTCTTTGTTCAGAGTCTTTTGTGGTCCCATAAATATCTTAGTATCATTTGTTCTAGTTTTGTGAAAAGCAGTGTTGGTGTTTTGAAAGGAATTGAATCTGTAGATTGCTTTGAGTAGTATGGTCATTTAAACAATATTAATTATTCCAGCCTGTGAGCATGAAATATTTTTCCAATTGTTTGTGTCATCTTCAATTTCTTCGATCACCCTTTTTTATAGTTTTTAGAGTACAGGTCTCTTACCTCTTTGGTTTATTCCTAGGTATTTAATTTTTTTTGGTGCAACTGAAATGATACTGTTTTCTTAATTTCTCTTTCTGCTAGTTTGTTATTAGTGTATAGAAACACTACTGATTTCTGGGTATTAATTTCATATCCCACAATTTTACTGAATTCATTTGTTATTTCTAATAGTTTTTTTGTGGCATCTTTAGGATTTTTTATGTATAGTATCATGTCATATGCAATTAGTGATAGTTTAACAACAACTTCTTCTTCCTCTTTTCTTCTTTTTAACTTCTTTACTAATGCCGATGCCTCTTATTTCTTTTTCTTGTCTGATTGCTGTGGCTAGGACTTCTGGTAGTGTGGTTATTCCTTATCCTTTGTGCTGAGCACTTTTGGACTCTCTCGTTCTGGAAGCTCATGGTTTTCAGTTCCAGAAGTTTCCTTGCATTATTTCCTTGGTAATTTCTCTTGTGTTTTTCTTAGTTCTCTGTGACTAGAGCTTTTTACATTTTAGTTTGTTTTTCTACTTCAGGGAGATTTTATTTCATCTTATAATCCTATCTGTTGAATATAGCTTAAAATTTCTGATATCATGCATACCATTTCAGTCACCATTTCTGTTTTATTAATTTTCTTTTGAAAAATACATATTGTTCTTTCATCACAGGTGCAATATCTTTTTTTTTTTAATCTTCTGAAGATATTATATCCTTTAAAAGATCCTCCCTTAAAAAACACTTTATTTGGATTCTTTCTCACATTAGATGCTTTCCTCAAATGTATGATAATGATTAACTGCACATTTCTTTTATTTATTTATTTATTTATTTATTTATTTATTTATTTATTTATACTGCACATTTCAATTACAGGGAAGTATTTGGAAATAATTGGAAGCTCTTGTGGATGGAAAAGCCTCAATGAAGGTTAGTTAATAAGTTGATGACTTGGGATTTTCATTGGTGCATCTTCAGTTGTCAGTATGTATAATTCTTTTCTCCTGTAGAGGTTATTTTTCCACAGAGGAAGAGTTTGCTATATCCTGCTTGAGCTGTGAGTGGTATGTACATAGAAGGTAGAGGTGAGGAGGACTGCTGGTATTCTGGGAGCCTGGGAGCGGAGGAAAATAGGAGCCTCCTGGTTCAATACCAAAGTTCTCATTCATCCTCTTTTCAGTGAGATGCCTTGCTCTTACTCTCACCCAGACTTGATGTTCCTCAGACTAGAACATGTCCTATTTTCCTTCTCCAGAGACTTAAAGTCTGTATTGGGTTGGGATGGGGCAGGGCAATCACCAGCTGTGAAGCAACAATTTGACTCTTCTATAAACTTACAAACTACCTTTCAGTTTTCAGCCCAATCATACTAGAGCTGCAAATGTTCTTGCACTCCAGTACCTGAGTATGCTACAAAAATGTTTTTTTTCCTATTTTTTGACTCTCATCCCAAAGCTTTTGTAAACCGTGCTTTAGCTTTCTCCAAAGTTCACGATACTTGCCTATCTCTGTAGCAATTTTCAAAACTTTATCAAAATGTCCAATCTACTGATATCTCATAAGTTTTTGTGTGTTTATAAATGAAAAAAAAACATTCTTTTATGGTCCTTGTTTTTGCTTTTTTTGAGGAAAAGTGGTATATGTATGTGTTGAATTTGCTTTGTTTTTCCACAAATCCATTTTTCTTCCTGAAACTCTCAACCTCCCTGGCTTCTGTTCTGTCACTTTCCCCTGATCATCGTCCTCTAGCTCTGACTGGTCCTCTTCCCTGGTTTTATGAGCTATTCTTAACTTGCTTTCACCTTCAAAAGTGGTGTTTCCCAGCCCTACCTCATTGCTTCCACTTCCATTCTTGTCTTAACACATTTTAATAAAGTGGCCTTGCTATTGTCTCATGATTTTAATAACCCCTTTAGGCAAATAACTCACACACCTGTGTCTCCTGCCCTGGCCATGTCCCCTAGTTCCACACCCAATAGCCATTTATCATCTGGATATGTTCGCTGATTTGTCCCATAAACATCTTTTAAAACTCAATAAGCACAAAGTAGAACATAATTTCTATTCTCCTCCTCACACCAACTCCTTTTTCTATATTTACATTTATAGTTGCAGAAGTCACAAATGTGGGAGTCATCCTAATCTCCTACCTCTTTTTTTTACTCTATAGATCCAGATAATCACCAAATCCTGCCAGTTTTTCCTCCCACATATTTTTTTGAATCCAGCCCTTCCCTTTGTCTCCTTGATGACCGCTCTCGTAACCTCCTTTCTGCTCTGCTGCTGCAGCCTCCCAACTGCCACCTGCTTCTGTCTTTTCCCTCTTAAATTCTTCCTCTGCTCAGGTACCAGAGTGACCTATCCAAAGCATAAATCTCATCCCATCACTCCCATGCTAAGTCCCCTTCAGTTGGTCCTCTGTGTGGAATAAAATCTGTGTTCCTTGGTATGGTATACAAGGCCTTCTATGACCTGGCCCTACCTGTCTCTCTTGCTTCATCTCATTTCACTTCTGGCCTCACCTGTTCAATCTTGTAGTACAGAACTGCCAATTTCTCCCTCCCCTTACATTTCGTACATCTTTGCTCCTATGATTTCCTCTGCCTTATTACTTACTTTCACTTGACTAAAAGGGATCTTACGTATTACTCAAGATATAACTCATGATGTAAATTCTTCCCCAGGAAGCAACTTCTCATTTCTCTGGTTTTGTGAAGTGTCCCTTCTCTGTGCTCCTATGTATTCACATATGCATACCACCATCCTAGCATTTAACATCTGTATCATTAAAACAGAGATATATGTATCTTTGATATGTGTGTGTGTGTGTGTGTGTGTGTGTGTAAGTGTAATTTGTTTCCGTGATTTTGGTAGATTGCAAGTTCTCCCAGAGAGGAGGAATTTTTCCTTATTTTGGCATAGTTGGTATTCAATAATTAGATATGCATCTGCTTATAAATTACCTCATAGTGACTTGGAATCAGCAGGAGTTCAGTACCCAGGAAGAGTGTGGCAGGAAGTGTTAGCATTATGGGGATGAGGGGAGCAGATTGTGATACAAGGGTGATCCTTTGGCTTGGGTTTTTCTTTCTATTTTGAATGTTTCATGTGGTGAATGTCAGTGAAGGGTATTTCCTGATCTGGAGGTGTTGGATGGGAGGAAGGAGAGAAAGCTGGAGACTGTTTTCATTCCAAATTGATGAGTTGAGCAAGGAAGAGCTGGATGTGACTTGGGTCATCACCATAGATTAAAACATAAGATTTTATGCCGTCAAGTGATTTAGAAGAGAGTTGGCAAAAGGTGAACCTACAAGTCCCTGGCAAATGGGAATGGATTGGTGGAGAGGTAAGCAGGGTTGAAATAAATGAAAAGCGACATTTACTTTCACCTTCCTCGCATATCAAAGTTCTCCTGGTCTGTTCCCAAATGTCTCTGGGCCACGTCCAGTTTGCAGATGGCAGTGGACATCCTAATGTTGCATGTAGGCTCTTGAAGACAAGCGCTCATAAATAGCTCCCATGCCCTGGGAGGCGCGCCAAAACACATTTCTGTGATGACTGCTGAGATGCTTGCTAAAAAGCAAACAGCACATTAACGGCCTTCTGAGTTCTTGTGCAAATGGAGTGTGAAATTGTGGCTTGATGCTCCAAAGCTATACCTTTTTGTCTCCCTGATGATGATTAAGGGAAGCCTGGCTTGATTTGATTGGGAGGGTGTGCATGGCTGGAGGTGGGGAGAGTCAGGTGGGCAGGAAAAGAATGACTGGTGTAAGGGAAGGAGAGGAACGGCACACGTCTCCTTCAACTAAGTGCTTCATTTGACCTTCAGGAAATTGGAATAGAAATCACATGACTTAACGTTTGCCTGGAAATTAACTGCCTCTGTTTGTTCCAGACCCTGGGATTGATGAAAGAGCCAAGGGATTCTGACCATAGAATTATAATAAAGGGAAATGTCTCAAGCAATTATTAAATATTTAAAGAACCATCTCTACACTAACTTGTCAGATGGAATGAATGAAATTGAAATGATTTTTAAACATTATTTCCAGTGGCATGGATAGAAATTCAGGGAAAAAATTACTCTGTGCCATAAAGAAAATATTTTCAGTTTGTTTTTGTGACACTGCTGTTTTCTGTATCACCTTTCATTCCAAATGTTAATTAAGGAATGGTATGCCCAGGAGGTGGACCAAATGAGGGATCCAGAAAGAAAGGACATGGTCAAGGTTTTTTTTTTTTTTTTCCTTTTTCTTTTGCAGTATTATTAAACCAAGATGTTCAGAGGACACGGGGACATTAATCCCCAGTGCAGTTTAGATATTTTCTATCGAAACAGAGGGAAACAAGAGCTTTGTGTATAGTTTTTTTTTTCTTGTCTTGACTGGGCAATGTGAGATGAATAGGTGGTAAAATAAAATTATCAGAGATGCCATAGGTTTTTTCTCATGAGATGTTGTAAATAATCTAAGAATTATTGTGGATCACCTGCTCAATCCTCATTCCTCTTTTCTTTTCATCAACACCTTGTTTTTGTTCAAGGATCCACCTCTGTCAGAGACTTTGAGTTGCTATCCAATATCAGGTTTTATCTACTCACAGAAATTTGATATTGAGAAGTAAAAATGCCCAGCTAAACAATTGTATTTTTCAGCCTCCCCTGTTAAAAAATTGAAATGTATTTGACATGTGACATTGTGTATATTTGAGGTATGTAACATGTTGATTTGATATATTTATACGTTGTAATATGATTGCCTAGCATCCATATCAAGTCACATAATTATCATTTCTTTTTTTGCGGTGGGAATAATTAAGATCTAGTCTCTTAGCCTGCTTGAAGGTTATAATACAATATTGTTGTCTGTTCACTATTATGTGCATTATATCTGCAGGGTTTATTTTTCTAGTAGTTTCAAGTTTGGACCCTTAAACAGCATCTCTCCTGTTCCACCTGTCACTCCCCTCCCCAGCCTCTGCTAAACATCATCTGTTGTTACCAGTTGACTTTTAAATTTTTTAAAATATTTATTTATTTATTTTCGGGGATGGGGAGGGACAGAGGAAGAGAGAGCCCTAAGCAGACTTCATGGCTGAGCATGGAGCCCAACATGGATCTCAATCCCATGACCCTGAGATCACAATTCGAGCCAAAACCAAGAGGTGGACACAACTGACTGCCCCACTCAGATGCCCCACCAGCTGACTTTTTAAAATTTCACATATAAGTAATATCATACAGTGTTTGTTTGACTTTTCTTACTTAGAATAATACTCTCAAAGTTCATCCATGTTGTCACGAATGGCAGGATTTCCTTCTTTTTCGTGGCTGAATAATAGTTCTGTGTGTGTGACACCTTTATCCATTCATCTACTGATGGACACTAAGGTAGTTCCCATATTTTGGCTACGGTGAATAAATGCTACAGTAAATGGAGTCCATATATTTCTTCGATGTCTTATTTTCATTTTCTTTGGGTATATACTGAGAGGTGGAATTGCTGGATCATCTGGTAGTTCTATTTTTAATTTTTTGAGCAATCTCCATACAGTGTTCATAGAAGTTGAACCAATTTACCTTCCCACCAGCAGTGTACAAGGGTTGCCTTTTATCTCCATTATCTCTTCTCTCAACTTCTCGATGATAGCCATTCTACTGGGTATGAAACAACGTCTTATTGTGGTTTTGATTTGATTTGAGGATTAGTGATGTTGAGCATCTTTTCATGTCCCTGTTGGCCACTTGGATGTCTTTTTGGAAAAGTGTCTATTTAGTTCCTCTGCCCATTTTTAAATTGGATTGTTTGTTTTTTGTTGTTGAGTTGTAGGAGTTCTTTGTATATTTTGGGTATTAACCCCTTATCTGATAAATGGTTTGGAAACACTTCCTCCCATTCTGGAGATTGCCTTTCCTTTAGTTGTTTATTTTGCCATGTAGAAGTTTAATGTCATCTCATTTGTTGATTTTGCTTTTGTTGTTTGTGATTTTGGTGTCATGCGGAAAATTATTGCCAATGTTGAGGTGCTTCTTTCCCATATTTTCATGTAGGAGTTTTAGAGTATTAGGTCTTATGTTTAACTCTTTTACACAATGAGTTTAAATGATCCATTTTGAGGTCAAATGATCCTCAAATGATCCATTTTGAGGTCATTTTTGTGAGTGCTGTAAGATAGGGATCCAGTTTTGTTCTCCTGCGTGTCTTTATCCAGTTTTCCCAACAATATTTGTTGATGATACAGTTGTTTCTCCATTGAGTGTTCTTGGCTCCCTTGTGGACTATTACTTGACCATATATGTCTAGGTTTAATTTTGGGTTCTCTTTTTGAGGGGTCTTTGTATCCATTTTGTGCCAGTATCCTACTATTTTAATTACTATGACTTTGTAGTATAATTTGAAACCAGGAAATATGATGCCTCTGGCTTTGTTTTTTTCCCCCCTCAGGATTGCTTTGGCTATTCAGATTCTTTCTATTCAGATTCTATACAAATTTTAGAATTTTTTTCCTATGTCTTTATTTTCAGTGAATGCCATTGGAATTTTGATAGTGATTACATTGAATCTATTGAAGACTTTGAATAGTACAGACATTTTAACAGTATTTATCCTTTTGGTACATGAACACAGGATGCCTTTCTATTTATTTGTGTCTTCTTTGATTTCATTCAACAGAGTACTGTAATTTTCATTTCATTGTACAGATCTTTCACTTCCTTGGTTAAAATTATTTCAGTGTTGGGACACCTGGGTGGCTCAGTGGTTTAGCGCCTGCCTTCAGCCCAGAGCGTGATCCTGGAGTTCTGGGATCAAGTCCTGCATTGGGCTCCCCATAGGGAGCCCACTTCTCCCTCTGCCCGTGTCTCTGCCCCTCTCTCTCTGTGTCTCTCATGAATAAAAAAAAAAAAAAAAACTTTAAAAAATTATTTCACTACTTTTGATACTATGGCCAATAGCTTTCTTTATTCTTTTTTCAGATGTTTAATTATTATACAGATGTGCACCTAATTTCTGTATGTTGATTTTATATCCTGCAACTTAATTGGAATCGTTGAGTAGATCCAACAATTTTTTAGTTGAGTCTTTGGGATTTTCTTTATACAAAAATCACATCACCTGCAAATTATAACAGTTTTACTTCTTTCTGATTGGATGCCTTTTATTTTTTTGTCTTACCTAATTGCTCTAGCTAGGATTTCTAGTACTGTATTAAATAAGAGCGAAGAGAGTGGGCATCCTTATTTTATTCCTGATCTTAGAGAAAAAGCTTTCAGGTTTTCACCATTGTGTATGTTAGCTGTGGGTTTATCATGGATGGAGTGATCACATGACTTAATTCTGGCCAACAAGACAAAAGGGGAACTTGATATATGGGATTCTAGAAAAGCTCTTAAAAAGGGAGTAGGGTCATTTGGCCTTTTTTTTTTTTTACCCCACTTTTTCATTCTTCATCCATAAAACATAGACATGATGTCTGGAGTTACTGTAACCGTTTTGAGACAGTTAAGTACAGACTGAGGACAGACAGGTACAGACTGAGAGAAATGCAAAAATGACTGTTGGGTGTTGTATCAGTCCTGCATTTCTTCTGGATTTCCTGTAACATGAAAGAATGATGGGCCCCACTTTAGGTGACTATGATTTGAGTATTATGTTACACAAAGCCAACCCCACTCCCTAGGACATAGTCTATGTATCAGAGCACATCTGCAGCTTTAGCTCATTTGTAAACTGATTAGTCTAAGCCACAGGAAGTCACACTTTTCCTGAGTGACTGGTTTTGGCATAAGCTTATGATGGCAGCCAATGAAATTTGACTAATGAAACATAAGGAAGAATATGCTTTGATCCAATGAGAAAAGCTGCCCCACTCCTAAAATAAAGCCTATCGGAAGGGACGGTATCTTCTTTTGTTGGATACTGTCCAGGTCAGAATGTGCTGATGCCTGGAACCACACTGTAGAGGTGAGCTGGTCTGGGGATAAAGCTGATGCAATGAGGACGGTACAGTGGATGTTTAGAAAGAACCACATCTTTGATAACGTCATTGAACTGTGGAATCAACCAATCCTGGAATTGCCCGTCTTTGGATTTGTTGTTGTTTAAACCAGAAGTTGGCAAACTTTGTCTGTAGAGCTTCACACAGTAAACATTTTAGGCTTTGCAGGCCAGCTCAGTCACTGTCGTGTGAAAGCAGCCAGAGGCGATGCAACACAAACACACATGTCTGTTCCAGTAAAACTTTATTTATGAAAACAAGCAGCTGCTGGTATGTGTCACTCAGGTGGTGATTAGCAGAACCCTGGTTTATACAGTGAGTTGAGGTTTTGTGCTTCTTAACTGATCTACATCTTACCTGATGCCGAGTTGGAGGTTGAAATGCATAAAATCTAAGGCCTCTTCCAATTCAGATACTAGATTATAACACAAGAAAGGGCCAGGAAAGAGAGAAACAAGTTATAAGTAGAAATGATGAAAGGCACTCACAGAAGAGCTACTCGTAAAGCAGTTTGAGTCTGTCTCAGTTGAATAGGGAAGAAGGAAATATCTAGCCCTTAGCAGAAATCCTCTAGAAAAAGAAAATGTAGATGTATATAATTTTTAAAATTTCCATCATTTTTTATAGCACATAAATAAAACATTAGAAATATCTTTAAGAAAAAAATGTGCTTATTATCCTACTACCCAGATATAAATCTCATTACAAAAATGTAAATAAAGACTTTTTTCTTTTTTAAAAAGATTTATTTATTTAAGAGAGAAACAGAGCATGAGCGTGTGTGCAAGTGTAAACAGAGGGAGGGGCGGACAGGGAGGGAGGCAAGCAGACTCCTCGGTGAGGAGGGAGCCTGATACCAGGTGGGGCTCCATCTGCTGACCCTGAGAGCATGACCCGCGCCGAAATCAAGAGTCGGACACATTCAACAGACCGTGTCACCCAGGTGCCCCTGAAGACTTTTTCTTTTTAGAAAAGGGAGAATTGTATTATACGCGTTGATTTGTCATTTGTCTTTTCCATGCTAACCACAGACTCTGAAACACCTTATAAGATTTATAAATTTGTGCAACTTTGATTCTTATGGCTGCTCAGTAGCCAGCCCATTGTTATAAAAGTAGCGGTTTATTGAACTGGTTGCTATTATATTTTCATTTTGGTTGTCTCTCCTTCACCCCCGTTCCTTTTGCTCTTATATAATAATCTTGAAGTATTCTGTTTGCTGTTAGGAAGTTCTGTCCCATTTCCTCCCTAAATCCTTGTTTCAGATGAGGCCTTTTCTTATTCTCTGATAATGCCAGGCAGCTGGTAAAGGACAATTTAAAGATGTTTTAGTTTAGCAATCAGAGACATCATCTTCTATTCCACTCTGAGTGAAATCCTAATGAGGTCATTTGTCCAGATGTGAAACCCCTGAGTGTTTGGGGGATTTCAGCAGTGGTTTCTGCTATTATGTTTAGTCTTTTGGATTTTCTTCTCCATATTATACACAATCCTTAAATTGCAGGGTAGGGCTTGCTATCAATCAGAAGTAGTAACATAATGGGCCCCAGATCTAACTCCCTGCCTTCTCCCCATACCCCACTCCAGCATCTGAAGATGTCAGCATCATGCTCAGGAGCAGTTCAGCTTAGACTGTTCTAGTGTGGTATTTTCTAATCAATCTGTATCTGTCCATTAGTGAGTATCCCTGTTCATTGGGCCAAATGGAACAGGAAAACTATGTCCTTTATAATTGGAAGATACATACTCTGATTTTTCTACATTATTAGGAAGGAGTACTGGTCATAATAATACAAAGAGCATTCATATTTAATTTTAGAATGGGACGTGAGACACAGATAAGGAAAGAAACTTGCCCAGTGATGCGGAGCTAGAGGTGAGACTGAGGAAGGGGATTCTCCAAGGTGCCCCACTGGGTCAGAGCAAAGAGGCAAGTCTCTTTCAGGAGGTGCTCCTCCAGGGTCCTTAGAGAGGTGTGTGTGTGTGTGTGTGTGTGTGTGTGTGTGTGTGTGTGTGTTGGGGGTGGTGGGGAGAAAATGAGCAAATCTCATCTAAAAATATTATTAAGGTAAACATTTATTGACATGGAAAGATATCTGCTAAATATAAAGTGAAAAGTATAGATTATTAGGTAACATGTGACGTGTGCCTCCATTTTTGTTAACAAGCATATTAACCTCCTATCGGTGGGTTTGTCATCTATCAAACTTTCTATATGCCTAAAAGGTGACACGTCCAAGTTTCTTTTAAAAAATTTTATATTTAAATTCTTGTAATTCTTAGATAGAGTGTAATACTTGTTTTGAGAGTAGAATTCAGTGATTCATCACTTATATACAATACCCAGTGCTCATCACCTCAAGTGCCCTCCTTAACCCCCATTACTCACCTAGTCTCACCTCCCCTCCAACCCTCGGTTTGTTCTCTGTCCTTAAGAGTTTCTTATGGTTTGCTCCCCCTCCTTTCTTCTTTTCCCCCCTTCCTCTTTGTTCATTTGTTTTGTTTCTTAAATTCCACGTATGAGTGGAATCACATGGTATTTGTCTTTCTCTGACTTATTTCACTTAGCATAATACACTCTAGCTCCATCCACATAGTTGCAAATGGCAAGATTTCATTCTTTTTGATGGCTGAGTAATATTCCATTTTATATCTATCTATATCTATTATCTTACCTCTTTTTTTTTTTAAAAAGATTTTTTAAAATTTATTCATGATAGACAGAGAGAGAGAGAGAGAGAGAGAGAGAGAGAGAGAGAGAGGCAGAGACACAGGCAGAGGGAGAAGCAGGCTCCATGCAGGGAGCCTGACATGGGACTCGATCCCGGGACTCCAGGATCATGCCCTGGGCTGAAGGCAGGCGCTAAACCGCTGAGCCACCCAGGAATCCTCTATCTTACCTCTTCTTTATTCACTCACCACTAAGTTTCAATAGTGTTATTTTTGGTTATTAGAAACTGAAGTGTTATTATTTTTTCTTATTTCCTAATTCTTTTATAATAAGCATGTGTAGCCTTTCTAATAAAAAGTTATAATTAGAGAAAAAAAGGTCACTGACTCAAGGCTGAGTTAGACATGAAGGGAGAGTGGAGAAATCCGAGAGAAAAGGCTTCCAGTGTCACCGCAGCATATCATGGTTTGGTAAGGAAGACAGATCGCGATTCCACTGTGTAGACTACTGCTGCGAGCCACTGGAGGGAAGGGGGGCTCTTACCTTCCTGTAATCCTTTCTCCGAATAGCAGGGGTTAGTGTTGTCACCAATTGAAGAGCATCTGCTAAACCCTGATGAATCTAACAAAAACCTCCAAACCTCTTCCTTTGACCTACCTACAAAGCTTTGCATAATGTCACCACACCATTGCTTGCTTGCTTGCTCGCTCCCTAGTCCCTTCCTTCCTTCCTCACCAGCTGCAAGGCACTTCTTTCTACTTAGGAACAGGCCAAACTTGTCTGCACTTTGAGGCATTGCACTAGCTGGAAAACAAGCTGAAAAAACTGCTGCCCTGGATCTCTGCATGTTTGCCCTGACTTTTTTTTTTTTTTTTTTTTTTTTTTTAAGTCACAGCTTAATATCACCTACTCAGAGGTGAGAAAAGAGACATGGCATGTCTTATTTATTTATTTATTTATTATTATTTTTAAGATTTTATTTATTTATTTATGAGAGACACAGAGAGGCAGAGACACAGGCAGAAGGAGAAGCAGCCTCCATGCAGGGAGCCTGATGTGGGACTCGATCCCAGCACCCTGGGATCACGCTCTGAGCCAAAGGCAGCCGCTCTACCACTGAGCCCCCCAGGCGCCCCCAGTGTGTCTTACTTATTTAATGTCTGGAGTAGTCCCAGCAAATGGTAAATGCTCTGTAATATTTGTTGAATGAATGAAGAAATTTAGCTTAAGATCTTCATATCCTTATTCTGGGAACACTTCTGTGTCCCCTTGGGCTGAAATAGGTGTCTTGGTGGTACTTCCGGTGCCACTCCAGTCTTTGATCACAGAGAGAAGCTAAATTGTAAACAACGACAGACCAGTGTCTGTGACTTGCCAGGGGGTATTTAGTGAGTGAGTGAGCGGATCCTGTCCGTAAATGCGGTGGATCCTGGGGCAGAGCCTCTGTGGTAGGAAAGTGGATGGTGGTGGGCAGGAAGGGAAACAGCGAGAGACATTCAGTGACATACGGATTTCATTTGAGGTTTGTCTTGTGTCACACTGAAAAAAAAATAAATGACAGAAACAAAAATAAGACCAAAAGTGCTATGGGAAAGTAATTGAGGTCACTTCTAGGATCAGAAACCTAGAATGTCGATTTTAGAAGACTGTCAGCTTAGACTTTCCCCAGTCTCCAACTTCTGTTAAATATGAAGGCCATCATTCCTATTGGAGATGTCTTGGAGATCTGATTAAATATAAAATTTTTGATCAAGAGAGAGAAAAAGGATAAGGAACCTCAAGAGATCTCAAAAACGGGATATATTTGGAGTAGGAGAAGGGAGAAAAATGAGAAAGTATTCACCTTTAGTGAATCAGTCCTCTCCTCTACCTTTGCATTCTAGTCTATTTCTGGAGGTTGATGATTTAGCTGCTACTGAGCATATTAATGGCCCAAGAAAGCCAGGGGTTCACTTTTTTTTTTATGACAGTAACTTGACTTTCACTAGATAGTTTCCACAAAATGAAATTCCTGTTATTGAATTTCTGTGAAAAGTTAAGGGATTTGGGGGCTTACTGGCATGCTAGACAGGAAGATGTCCCTCTTGCTCTGTCCTCTTTCAGGTAACTGCTATTCTTCTCTGAGACCTAAGGCCAGATAATTTCAATTCAACAAGTGTTTGGTAAGATACAGGGTGGTACAGCACACTATTTATTAAAAGTGTCCTATGGAACAGTGGTCCCCTGAGATGCTCCATGAACGAAGGATTCTGTTGAACAGTTTGGGGAAAGCCACTTAATCTCAATATGTTCTTGGAGGTGTACACTTGAATCAGCATGGAAGAGGCTCTGAGAAGACCTGCAGTAAAGAAAACTTAAGTTTCTTGAACCATGTTGACTGTGCAACCTTTGTGCATGTGTAGTGTGTACAAATGCTCCTGACACTTACGGGTCAGGAACTATATGGTGGAGGAAATCACAACCCTGGAGTTAGGCAGACTCAGGTCCCGACTTAACTCTTGCTACCCACTGCCCTGTGACTTAGAGCAACTGGTTTACCAGAGTTCTGTTTTTCTCTCTGTAAGTTGGCTGTAACACTTTTGCCCAAATAAGATTTTTGTGAATATTAAATGAGATAGTGCATAGCCTACCACCTAATTCAGAGCATGGAATATAAACATTTAATAAGATTGGTGACCAGATAGGCAAATGGTTGTTATAAAACACACCATGTTAAGTATGTGTGGGATACAAAACTGAATAAAGTAATGCACCTTATGTCAAAGAGCCTCACTATGTATGTATGTATGTATGTATGTATGTATTTATTTATTTATTTACTTATATTTTGAGGCTCAGTATTTATCAGATGTTTACAAGATCCTTCTAGATCTCTGAGTCACCACTGTACCCGGTGCCTGGGGTACGACACAATATGAGCCAGAGATGGCCCTCGTTCCCATGGAGCTCACTGGCTGGCTCCAGGTGCATTTGTGTTCTCATAGCCTAATTCACATTAGAACTTGTCCCCCAACCTTATGCCTTCAGTTTAATATTAATTTAATATTAATATTAAGAAATAATATTTTTTGGGCTAAAATTAACAACACAAGAAATAACAGATGTCAATAAATGACAGATGTTGGCGAGGATGCAGAGAAAGGGAGATCCTTTTGCACTGTTGGTGGGGATGCAAACTGGTGCAGTCACTCTGGAAAACAGTGTGGAGGGTCCTCAAAAATTTGAAAATAGAGCTACTCTATGATCTAGGAACTGTATTACTAGGTATTTACCCAAAGGATACAAAAATACAGAATCAAAGGGGCACGTGCACACCGATGTTTATAGCAGCATTACCGCAAAGGCCAAAGCGTGGAGAGAGCCCAAGTGTCCATCAACCGATGAATGGATAAAGAAGGTGTGGCACATGTATATGATGGAATATTACTCAGCCACCAAAAAGAATGAGATCTTGCCATTTGCAACAGCCCGGGGGGAGCTGGAGTGTATTATGCCAAGCAAAATAAGTCGGAGAAAGACAAATACCATATAATTTCACTCATGTGGAATTTAAGAAACAGAAGAGATGAACATAGGGAAGAGGGGAAAGAAAAATAGGAGAGAGGGAAACAAGCTGTAAGCGACTTAACAACCTGAGGGTTGATGCAGGGGCGGTGGGGGGGATGGGCTAGATGGGTGATGGATATTAGGGAGGGCACTTGTGATGGGCGCTGGATGTTGTGTGTAAGGGGTGAATCTCTGAATTCTACTCCAGAACCAATATTACAGTGTTTGTTAACTGACAAAATTCAAGTAAAAAAATAGCATTTTCCCCCCATATAATCTCTTCAGGTATAGGTTCTGGAGGGGACTGTTGTGCTGCTGAGGGGTTCTCCAAGTACTCCTTGTAAATTGAATCTATAAAAACTGAGGCAAATTTCACAGCGACAATTAAGTACTTAGAAACTTGGTAGGGTGAGGAATCGAATGACAGTGAGGATGGCACTTAGTGCCATGTAGAGTATGAACTAGGCATTAAACTTTGATTTCCCCTTCCTTCAGGTAAAAAGAGAATCACCCTACCTAAATTTTGGGGAGAGCATTTATAATAGTAATTTTCAAGGATAATTTCTAGGAATGCTTAGTTATTGCTAGAGAAATGATTTCAGGATATAAGGGTTACAAAGATTATGAAAAAAATGGTTAAGCGGCCTTCCTTGTACATTTTTGCTAAATTTGTTTGCATGCTAGCATTTGCTTTTATGTGTAGAATAATGGCAAATGCTCCGAATCCTCGACAAAATATTTGAGCAGATTTTCAAGGTTTTCAAATGGTTTGAAAGAGGGAATATGATTTTTTTATTCCTTATGAAACCTTCTTAGTTCCTTTATGTGTATGTTTAAAAAACAGGGATGTTTTATGAATCATTTGGACTAGAGAGCGTGCTTCCCCGCTCCCCAGGCTTGCGGCAGTCGGTAGCTTCCACCTGCAGCACAGCCTTTGAAGGCACAAAGATGTCACTCCCAAGACTTACAGGGCCTTCCAGGTAAAAGGAAGGAAATGCCAGCTCTGTGGCTGCTGAGGGGACAATTTCCTGTCCCAGGAAGTGACCTTGAAATGCTGTTCAGAGCGCCTGTGAGGGACGTGTGGTGCATTTTGGTTGGAGAACATGTGGGCTTGGAAGTGAACTGCCCTCTTGGGTTGAGCCTGCCTTCTCGAACGGGGCACTGATGCATTTTAATGCTATTGCCCGCACTAGGGTTACTTGATAAGGAACAGCTGTTGCTTAGCTGTTTTCAGTCTTTCTGCCTTGGAAAATTATGTATTTTTTTGGCTTGGGGAAAGGATGTGGTTGAAAAAAACCAAGTGAAACGGAGCTGAGGTGAGGAATCAGATAATCTGTATTTATGTATTTTTATTTTTAAAGGTTTTATGTATTTATTCATGGGAGACAGAGAGAGGGAGGCAGAGACACAGGCAGAGGGAGAAGCAGGCTCCATGCCGGGAGCCTGATGCAGGACTCGATCCTAGGACCCCAGGGTCACGCCCTGAGCCAAAGGCAGACTCTCAGCCACTGAGACCCCCAGGTGGCTCCAGATCATCTGTATTTAAATGTGGCCACTTGTTGGGGCTTCGCTCTGAGCCAGGGACGGTGCTAAATGCTTTCTATTAATTTTTTCATTTAGTGAACACAGCAACCTGATGACAGATACACGATTCTCTCCAGTTTACTGAGGCTTGGAGAGGTAAAGTGATTGCCTAAAGTCGCAGAGCTACTAAAAAATGGAACTGGAGTTTGAATCCAGGTCTTTTTGGATCGAAACACTTTTCCTTTTAATATGTGTCACATACCTGCATAGCATTCACAACTACCATGAATCACCGCTACCACCAAAACCAACAACTGACAGTTATTGAGCTCTTACTGTGTGTCGGACACTGGACTGGATTTACTTATTTAATCCTTAGAACTAGTTTGAGGTATTATTTTGCCTTTTTGCCAGTCTCTTTTTGGAGATACAAAAGCCGAGATTCAAGTCAGACATCTAGTGTGCAGTGGAAGCAAGCTCTGAGCCCTGGCATTTTGACTCTTGGCTCTGACCTCAGTCCCTGTAGTTACCTCCTGTATAAGTGGTGTCCATGTGCCCATGAGCCCTATAGACAGGACCTGAAGAGGGGGAGTTGGGGGCATGTGTGAATTTCCTGGGGCTGCCAACACAAATTTCCATAGACTGGATGCTTAAATAATGTAAGTTTACAGTCTCAGTTCTGGAGATTATCTGTCAAAACCAAGCTGTTGGCAGAGTTGGTTCCTTCTAAGGGCTGTGAGGGAAGAGTCTGTTCTAGACTTCTTTCCTTGGCTTGTAGATGACTGTCTTCATGTTCACATGGTGTTCTTCCTATGTCTGTCTCCAAACACTACTTCTTTATAAGGTTACCAGTCGTAAGGGAGTCGGGACCACCCTAATGACCCCGTTTTAACCGGATTACCTCCATAAAGGCCCATAATAGGGTTGTAAGAAAGTTCTAATATTTCTTAAAGTTCAAGTGATTAAAGAAGGGGAAAAGAGCTGGAGACATCAAGGAAGCCCTGCTGATGGGCGGAGATTGGGCTCAGGGAAAGGCAGTCAGGGTTTTTGTCTAAGAGATAGAGTATCTGGCCAGAATATCTCTCCTGCTCAGGAACCCAAGGGAACATGGCAGAAATGGGTGACTCTCCCCAGTATGTAATGTGTGTGCCATGCCCTGGATGCCTCCCACAGGGGGACAGGCTAAGGTGATATACGATGTGGGAATCCCCGAGAATACTCGCAACACAGGATGTAGGTTTTCTACGAAAAGTCAGTACTAGGTCTGAAGTTTAGTAATGCATAGTTATAAAGGATGTATGAGAAATGCATGGTCTATGATTGTGTTGAGAGCGCAGTAGATGATTAAGATCTGAAACAAGCCTTCACCAAAAATGGGACTGGGCTTAAAAATTATTCTGGGGTCATCTAACTTGGAGTTACTGCAAATGTGATCCATTCATTCATCCATCAAACTTTCTGAGAGTATATATTCTGAGTCCTGTGGTAACAGCTGAGAGAATAGTGAGACTGGTGTCGCTGTTTCTGTCCTCGAGGCAAGCATGTTAAACAACAGCAACCTCCATAGAGAGAATTCATTATTTTGAGACTAGAGTGTTCCCTAATTTACATGACAACAACCCCTCATAGTCATAAGGATCTTCAGGGGGCCTGAATGAATCACACCATTTCTGGGATTTAATTTGTATGAATTACTCTGTACCTATGGAGGCAACACTTGAAGAAAAATGGAAGACCTCGAACTGAGAGTGTTGGGTGTCTTCTTCCCTGAGATGGTCTCTGAACGGTAGACCAATAGGCTGTGTCTATCCTCAATTCTCCCTTGGCTCTGCCTCTGCTCCGTCCCCACTTTCCCACCATGTCTCGGGGTCGACATGGGAATCTCAGAGTTTGACATGCGTGACCCACCGTCTTCTTCGCACATGCAGCTGAAGGCTACCCCAAAATCCTTCAGGGGTTTGCTGTGGGTTAGTCCAGCTGTTAGTGGAGAGCTTGGAGTAGATGCGGATTGCCAAGCGCCCTTCTCGGGATGTGATGTCAAGAGACAAGTGAATGAGTGGCAGAAGGATCTAGAGCTCTTTCATGACATCAAGAGGGCTAAAACATCATACAGAACATCTGGGCGGGGGCACCGGGAAAAGCTGGGGTCAGAGGGAGACTGCGGACATTCTCCTGGAGGGAAGGGCCCTTTGCCCCAATATTGGAGCGTGTTGGGCTCTTCGTAGAACTCCCGGGGGACGAGGGCCAGGGGTCTGTAACGGCCAGTACGTAGAGCTTTTCCTGAGGGTGTGGATCCCACCGTCCCGAGGGGGTCTGGTCCTGTAGCGCGCGCTTCTCGCCTCTCTAGCCCCAGCCACGTTTTACCCACCACCGCTTTGCTCTCATTTATGTTTAAATTACTACCAGCTAGTGGAGCCAAAGATCCACATACGAATCCTGAAGGAACGTGGCATGTTTTTTTTTTTTTTTTTTTTTTTCCTTCCAGAGCTACAGCACATAACGAGAGTTCACAGAGGGTCAAGGAGGATTTCTGCATGTGAACGCACAGATTTTGGTTAAAATCTAGTATCTGTTTAATACAAAGAGTATGGTCCACCTGAAACATTGTGGTCTATTGTCATTTAGTAAATTTATCTATTTCAGTCTTTTGAAAATAAACTTCAATGGCAAGGCTGGGTTTTATTTCTTTTGAAGGCAGCTAGAAGTGACAGAGGGAGGGTTGAATCCTCCTCCTCCTCACGGACTGTGTGACTGACAACTGTTGGGCTTCTAGTGTGTGGTAGGAGCTCCTGGGAAAGACTGACAGCTTTGTCTTGTCTTGGTTCACAGGCTGTTCTCTTAAGAGAAGTGACCGATGCTTTGGTGGCCATGGAGGAGTGACTGCCCACGACGGAGGTTTGTGGGGAAGGGCTCTCACCTGTAGTTCTCACTGTTCTCCCAGCCCCATCCAGCAGGGAGGCTGAGAGTCTCCGCATTTTGTTTGTTGCATGATTGAGCCTGGATGGCATTACACCCAGTGGGGGAGCCGGACTCTTCTTCCGGCGTTTGTCCCGCCGTGGCCTTGTTTGGGGTCTGGGAGGATGGTGTGCAGCCCCTAGGAGCTGTCCTGGTGGGGCGCAGCTTGCACCCAGACACTTCTAAGGCTCCCACTTCAACTGATTGCCTGCTTGCTCAAATGCTGGTTACAGGGGCCTGGTTGTTGGTTTGTGCACTTGTGAGGCCTCAGTGTTCCCCATCTGGGTATCACCGTACGCAGTTCTGATCTGAAATGAGCTTGGATCCTAGTTTCTTGGGATCAGTTCTTGATGCTCTTTTTTTTTTTTTTAGATTTTATTTATTTATCCACGAGAGACACACACACAGAGGGAGAGGCAGGGACACAGTCAGAGGGAGAAGCAGGCTCCATGCAGGGAGCCCGATGCAGGACTCGATCCCGGGACCCTGGGGTCACACCCTGGGCTGAAGGCAGACGCTCAACCACTGAGCCACCCGGGCTGCCCAAAAGTTCTCTTTTAAATCCTCCATCTCTACCTGAGGTCTCCTCTGAAGAAACCTACTTTTAATAATTTGAAGCACGGGTTAGCAAACAGCAATCCGAGGGAGGGCCAAATCTGGCCTGCCACCTACTTTTGTAAATAAAGCTATTGGAACGTAGACATGCTTATTTAAGTGTGAAAGCTCTGTGACTGCCTTCCCTCTGTAGCTACAGTTGAGTAGTTGGTGTGGCAAGTGTCTGGCCCACAAGGCTGAAAATAGTCACAGGCTAACTTCTGCAACAAATGTTTGCTCACCTCTGATCGATACGATACCTTATCAGAGTGTTTCTTGGTGTGTTTTATATGTACATATATGTCGATGTTTCGGTGCGTGTATTTTTTCTGAAAGGAGATTATATTACACGTGTTATTCCTTAGTCTCCCTTTTTCCCTCTAATTGCTTGCATGGTTGTCCTCAGACAGAACAGAGAACTGGGGATCCCTGGGTGGCTGAGTGGTTTGGTGCCTGCCTTTGGCCCAGGGCAGGACCCTGGAGTCCCGGGATTGAGTGCCGCATCGGGCTCCTGGCATGGGGCCTGCTTCTCCCTCTGCCTGTGTCTCTCCCTCTCTCTCTCTCTATCATAAATAAATAAATAAATAAATAAATTAATTAATTAATTAATAAAAGAACAGAGAACTGTTCACCTTCGTTCAGCCCGTCCATGGTTTCAGGTACAAGTGTAATGCTCCATAAATATTTGTTGAATGACTGAATGAAAAGTATATTACTTTATTTTTTTAAAAAAGATTGTATTTATATGAGAGATGAGAGAGAAGGAGAGAGAGAGAGAAAATGAGTGAGGGGAGGGGCAGTGGGAGAGGGAGAAGCAGACTCCACACTGAGCAGGGAGCCCAAAGCAGGGCTCCATCGCAGGACCTGGGATCATGACCTGAGCCAAAGACATATGCTTAACCAACTGAGCCACCCAGGTGTCCCTAAAAAGTGTATATATATATATATATATATATATATATATATATATATATATTTTAAGATTTTACTTATGTATTCATGGGAGACACAGAGAGAGAGAGAGAGGCAGAGACACAGGCAGAGGCAGAAGCAGGCTCCATGAGGGGAGCCCGGAGTGGGACACGATCCCGGGTCCCCAGGATCACGCCCTGGGCTGAAGGCAGGCGCTAAACCGCTGAGCCACCCGGGCTGCCCAAAGTATATTATTTTAAATAATATTTTAAATATTTAAATAATTTTAAATAAAGTTCCAAAGTTGTAAATCGTGTACTTAAAGGTAATTCAGAGCACACTCAAGGTTATCCATATTGTAATATCCTCTTCCCACCGTGATTTCTTGGGTGAGCGAGAAAAAGGAACAACATCCACTTGTCTCTGGAGAAGTTGCGAGGACCCAGGTCCTGTAGGTGTGAGCCCCCTGTGGAACAGGTTCGCATGGACGACTGGCTGACAGCTGGCCGTTCTGGGGAACATAAGGCTTCCCATGGAGCCTCCTGAGCTCTTCGCTGAAGCTGAATGGATCCCGGCAGCCTTCTCCATTTGATAATTTTCTATTCCGTGGTTTGAGAACATGGATCACACTGGTCCACTGCCACGCGTTACAACCGTGTGGATACGCTGCTCATGGGGATCTCTCTTACCAATATTTTGTATCCTGCCCTTTTGTTGAGGGATATTCTCTGCTAGACAGTATGAGTCATGTACTTAGCTATCCACAGGGCTCTTTGTTTTCATGTTTTCACGAAAGGCGAAGAGGGTCTGCTTTCTTATCAAGTACATCCTTTTACATTATTTTGGCAAATCCTTTTCTTGGGTGTCGAGGAAAGGATTTTAGGTGGCTTTCTTCCATTTAGATGGCTTTCTTTTGTTTTTGTGTCCTTCCCCCTCATGACCCCAATCTGCCTCATCTGACCTTGGCAGAGCATGAGGTGTAGGTAGGGCAGGTGTGTTGCCAGGTGAGGTGACGTGTGTGGGCACACAGGAGCCTGGCTGCTGAAGCCTTTCCTGAATTCCTGTCTGGAATGAAAATGTGTGCATTTTCCACCATCTGGCCAACACTTGCTTTTGATCTTTCCTTCTCCCAGGTATTTATTTGGTTTGGGGCACAGAGTGGATGTCTGGAAGGCAAGTGTGATTGCTGTCTGATTCCTCCTTCACAGCAGGGACGTGGAGGGGGTCGTGGCTTGGTGAGGTCAGCCTCTTCCCTCCCCTCCAGTCAGTGAACCTTCTTGGGATGTCACTACACAAGACGACTGATTATAGCCACAGGGATGGAGACCCTTGCAGATCATCTCAAGAAAAATGTTGATTATGAGGATGCTGCTGAACTAGACCCACAACGGGAAGTTGGATCCAACTTGGATCCACCAAGGCAGCTTCAGAGAACAGTCGCTTCTCTCTATCATCCTCTCCTTTTCCATGTCTTCGTCTTGCCATGCCCATCATACTTTCCCCACCGGCCTGTCTCATTTTATGCTTTATAAGCCTGGTTTTCATCTCCTACACTGGCAAATACAACATATTCTCACTGGTAGCAGCGATTCTTCCCTGGGTGGTGTCTGTAAGAATAGGCCGAGAAAATCCCTTAGTTTGGTCTTACGAATTCCCTCTGGTAGAGCACACCTCCCCAGTTGAGAATCATTACTTTCCATTTTGGCTATTTTTAACTTCTTCCATAGAAACTCCTTAAAGCGTTCTCCTGTATTCCTCAAACCTTAATGTGCCTGCCAGTCATTTTGAGATATTGTTAAAAAGCTGATCCTGATTTATGAACTGTAGGTTGGGACAAAATACTGTGTTTCTGGCAAGTTTCTAGGTGATGCCAATGCTGCCGGTTGGTGGATCACACCTTGATCACCCACGGTGTTAGAACTGTGATGCTAAGACTACTGAGCATCAGAATCATCTGGGGGGATTGTTCAAATGAAGATTAGTGGGCACGGCCACCAGAGTTCTGATCCCGTAGGCCCGAAGTGGGACCTGAGAGTCTGGATCTCTATCAAGTTTCCAAGACATGCCGATGCTACTACTTTGGGACCACACTTTGAGAGCCGTTGCACTGCAGCCGTTGTTCATCCTTGGCTTTATATCAGAATCAACAGGAGAGCTTTGCAAAAAACTATATCTATCTAGTTCCTCTCCCCACCATCCCGATTTCACTGGTCTGTGACACAGCCTGGTACACGTATGTTTGAAAAGTCACCAGGTAATTCTGCTTTGTAACCTCTGAAAGCCTAGAGAATCTAACTGGCCAAGTCTATGAATTAGCTGCCATAGATCAAGATCTTGTCTGTGGTCTAGACATCTGTAATCAGGAGGGGTTAATGGATTAATTATAGTCTCTTAGGCTAAAAAAAGCTAGAGTGGGTCAGTTGAAGAAGATTGATGTCTGTAGCTCACTGACAATAACAAAACCTGATTGAGGAGATCCTTGTAGGGGGTTCAGTGTAGGTGGTCTAGGCTTGGTCCGGAGACATTTAAGCACAGGCAATAGTAGAAGCAGCTCTGACTGGGTGTTATTCTATATGTTGGCAAATTGAACATCAATAAAAAAATAAATTTAAAAAATAAAAACAAATAAAAAAAAAAGAAGCAGCTCTGGTCACAGAAGCTGTAGTGGTTGCTCTCTTTTACTTAAGTCTTGGGGTTTCTGAGATATCCTGAAGGGCACCACCATCATTTTTTATGGCACTGGTAGCAAAACAAATATTTGCATTGCCCGGCACCCCTAGTCTTTGCACTCGTGGGTTCCCTGACTTGATTCTGTGACTGACCTGCGAGTCTCTTGGTTCTAGGGCGTTGTATCTCACCCTTCAAAGCATCCTGGCCACCATGGCACCTCAGTTAGTGTTCAATGTGTGGTAGTAACCTTCTTGTCAGACGAAGGAATGGAAAGATGCAAGACAATGCCAGGTAGGATAACGGGAGGCAGTCACTGCTTGTGCAGCTCTACTGGGGCCTCAGCCCCCACCCCAGCCTAAAAGAGAGGGTCGTCGAGGGTTTTGCATCCCTGAAGCATTGCTCAGTGATATCTAGACAGCTCCTAGTGGACCTGAGAAGGCCTATTTATGCAATTTAATACAACCCACTCATTTTATAGATCGAAATGCTGAGTTCCAGGGAGTGAAGAGACAGTTATCTCCAGGTGTTGAATTACATCAATTATCCGGGGACTTAATCTTAAGTGGAACCAGTGGTATAACTACAGGGGACAAAAACTTGCAAGTTTTGTTTCCTCTTTCATTTATTTATTTTAATTTTTTTTTTAAATTTTTATTTATTTATGATAGTCACACACACACACACACACACAGAGGCAGAGACATAGGCAGAGGAAGAAGCAGGCTCCATGCACCGGGAGCCTGACGTGGGACTCGATTCCGGGTCTGCCGGATCGCGCCCTGGGCCAAAGGCAGGCGCCAAACCGCTGCGCCACCCAGGGATCCCTCCTCTTTCACTTATAACTCTGGGGCTCTGCAAGGCAGGATAGTGATAGCTGTTACACGTGCCAGGCATTGTGCTCAGCAGTTTGCACACATTATCTTATTTCATTGTCACAGCAACCTTAGAGGTCGGTGCTTTTATGAACTACGGATCATGAATAAGTAATCAAGCTAAGAGAAGCTACGATTCATCCAAGATCACACTGATAGTAAGTGTCGGAGCCCAGGGAATCTGATGGCAGGGTTGAGGATGACTTAACCAATGCCCCTTCCCCTGTGCCTTGAAGGAGAGGGGAGCAGGCCCTGCAAACGAGGCGAGTTGTGTGCAAAGTGCCGCCTTTAGGTTTCTGGTATAGACCAGCTTCGTTGCAGTGGGATGGGCGAGGATCATAAAATCCTAATAGGACCAAGACAAGGTGGGACTCGTGGCTGCCTAGGCAGAGGGAAAGGAGCATCCTGCACACGCTAGCTCCTTCCACCTCCCTCGTTTGCATGTAGCTGGTCTTGGTGTGGTGCTGGGGGAAGAGGTAGAAGGGGGAAGAGCTGCTTGGTGAGTTATTGTAATTTTAGAGCTCATAAAATATTTGTGAAAGCTTTTCTCAGAGTTAGACTTGAGATATTTCTTCACTCTTGTGGCCTGAATCACGCCACGAGGCCAATAATATTTCTTGGAAGAAATAATATTTCTTCCAACCCAAGTGTCTTTGTCTTAATTTGTCTTAATTGATGCTACCCTAGGATCCTGAGGGGCACGAGTGAAGAGGATCTGGTTGGCTGTTAACGTGACACAGCTTCAATTACTTATCAGAATCCCTGCCGTTTCCTGTGGTCACTTAATAACAAATGAACTTTGTAGCATCTGTCTTCATAATGGTGCAAATTAGACGGGAAAGTTGCTGGTGGAGAAAGATCAGCTAGAGGGAGTCGCTGGGAAGGAACATGAGAAGAGGAGGAAGACTACAAATATTGCAGCCAACCTAAGTAAACCAGTCCTCCCTCTTCTCTGGGTAAATCCAGGAGTTTAAGTAGAATGCAGAGAGATTTAGCCTTCAAATTGGACCTGGAGCCACACAACAGATTTATCATTTCTCTGTTTGATTTAGGAGGAAGGAGGAGAAAATGGAGGCGTTCTCTCTTCTTGGTGATTAGCTGGCCGCCAGGAAAAAGGATTTCTGGTCCCAGGAGCCCCGGGAAGCTGCTTTCAATAGCTTTTATGGTCTCAGTGCTTGAGACTTTAATTTATTTGACATTTGGTTGTTGAAGATGATTTATGTTCTCTGGCTTGTTTTCATTATCTCGGGCACTTGAGAGGGAAAATTTAGAGACTAGGAAATGGGAAAGAAATTCTTTAGGTCCTGGCTATTCCAAGTGTCGTCCCTGGGCCAGAGTGCCACCCAGGAGTTTGTTAGAGATGTGGACTCTCAGGGCCTCCCCCAGACCTACTGAATCAGAACCTGTATTTTAATAGGATCCCCTGGTGATTCACCTGTGCATGATACAGTGTGAGAAGCGCTGCTCCAGGATGTCTCCTGCTGGTCTTGGCGATGCTCAAGGGGGGGTTGTAGGTTGTGCTGGTCTGATGTGTGTTTGTTCAGGTTGGTGCAACTTCTTCACTCTGCACCTAGCACAGCACCTGAACCCTCTCCTCCTCGCTATTACGCCCTCCATGAGCGGCACTGATACCCGGGCGTTGACTGTGTGCCCATGCACGTTTCCGAGTGCTCGACAAATACCATCTCATTTAACCTTTAGAAGAACTCTGAGGAGAAAAAAACAAAAACAAAAACGTTGTTATCCCTATTTTATAGTTGGGGAAATGGAGGCGAGAGCGAGCGAGCGCTGTTTTGTCCTCTGCGGAATTAAAATTGACTTGCTTGGAGGAGGCAGCATGAGGGTAAGGAAGCAGCTTGGTCTTGAGGGTAGACAGATAGACACTAGTTTGATTTTGACTTGTGTGGAATGCTAGCAAAGTAATCCTGCAGATAGGATTATGCTCCTTATAGGTTGTTTCGAGGGTGCAGTGCAGTAGCATGTGGACTGTTCAGCAGAGTTCCTGGAACGTAGAACTCCACAAATGGTCTTCATCTTCTTTCTCATTATTTCCTTCCTGCTCTTGCTTGGCCTTTCCTTCCCTTCCATTCCCCTGTCCTCCTGCTAGCTAACTTTGGTCCATCATGTAAGTCCGAAGCACATCTTCCTGGAAACCCCCAGGTGTGTGGGACTGGGATTTTATAATGCACGTCTCTTCTTAAATGTATAGCTTGGGAAGGACTGAATGTAACACCTTAAATCAGTTGTCAGGTGCTTAATAAGCATCCATGATTTAAATGCATAGATTAGATGATTCCTTGGGTCCAAGTCAATGCTGCGGAAGAGTTTATCTTCTGATCTGAGTTGAAAGCAAGTGCCTTCTGGTAAAATATGTGGAAACATACAGATTTGACGCCTTACCTGGAATCTGGCTGAGTTAGAATCCGTTTTCATGAACTGTTCTCTCCATGACCTCAGGCCATGTGTCAGTGAAGCAGAGCAGTGGTTAAGCGCACAGACTCAGGCCAGGTTGCACTTCTTGGTTCTCGCGCTGACGAGCTGCGTGAAACAGCAACGCTGTGTAACTCGCTCTGCCTCAGTGTGTTCATCTGTAGCATTAAACCCAGCTCGGAGGTGGTTGTGAGGGTCAAACGTGTTGATGAATGTAGTGCTCCGAGAATGGGCCTGGCCCATATTAAAGGCTTATGGAGGTGGTAGTTTCCGTCATACTTCACCACTCTGAGCCCCCATTTCCTCACCTGCGTAACCTAAATAATACAGTCTCCCATAAGGCCGGAGGCCTAAAGTGGTGGCATAATAGGTATAGTGCACTCTCTGGCATCACCAGGAAGGTACTCAGCTCATGAATTAGTGAGACACGTCTGTATCCATTGTTTTGAAGGATGGCCATATACCCACACTCTGCATTTATGTGCGTAAGTTAGAGGTGTCAAGTTGGGATTTTTTTCTGAGGTCCAATTTAAATTAGTCATTGATTTTTATTATGTGAATCTTTATTTAACAAGAAACATAGGCTTCTGATGAGCTGGAAACTACCTGATGAAATAATAATAATAATAATAATAATAATAATAATAATAACTTTGATGTTAATGATGAAACAGCTGGGATGTTTCCAGAGCTCTCCTTGGAGAACTCACACTCCTCTCTCCAGGTTGTTTGACAGGGCAGATGTTGACTGAAACATCATTTAGATAAAGAGATGCATCCATGGCAACTAATGAGACTGGAAATAGTCTGGGACGACTCAACTGGCAGCAGGTCAGGTAACAAAATGACAGAAATGGCATTCTTTAAGTGCTCTCTCCCGCCAATCATTGGCTAAACTTGGCATCCAGAGTGCCCTAGGCGAGAGGTGATCACAGTGGATCAATATGGCTAATTTCTTCATCGTCCTGGGACACATCATGACAACATCAGCTGCAACCTTGCAAGCCTTCTGAGAGGTGGGAAGGCACAGCATGACATTGTTCTTATTTTATGGATGGCAGAGCTGTTCTTTGGAAATATTGTGAGATGGAACTTGGTATCTGTCTTGCTGCTCAGCCCTCCATGGTTGCGTGCCCTTGCCACCTCTCTCCCTCTCCCTCTTTCTCCCTTTCTCTTATCCTGACATTCATTCTTTTAGAGTCCTCCTCTGACCTGGTTATCAAGGTGAGGAGTTTAGATGATACATTATGCAGCTTAAGATGTTATTTCTTATCTCTGAGAATATTGCATTTTATAATTCTTTTTTTTAAAATATTATTTTTAAAGATTTTTATTTATTCATTCATAGAGATGCAGAGAGAGAGGCAGAGACACAGGCAGAGGGAGAAGCAGGCTCCATGCGCATTTTATAATTCTTAAAGACTAAAAAATAAGTGACAAAGCACAATTTGAGGACCACCTGGTATGAGTTGCTTCAGCATCCATAGGAGAAGCCTCTGTTCCAGTGTAGGACAAAGAACTATTTTCCTCAAAGTACCTTTTGTTAATATTCAGAGTCTGCCGGGGCTTCCAGTTGTCCTGGCCTTGAGAAAAGCATGCTTTGCTCCATGTGAACTGCTCTCTGTCCTTGTTCTTGACTTTTAATTCAGTTTCTCCTTTCTGTTCAGTGCAGCCTACCAGTGCTTCGTGCAGGCTGCATGGAGCTGACAGTTGGGTCTCAAGACAAAGAAAGAGCTTACCAAACCCAGCTTTAGGTAAAGTGACCTTGACAAATGCTCGATATCACACTTGGTCTTAGAACATCTAGCTAGACCTATAAAGTCAGTTACTTAGAAATAGACTTCTGTAGAATTCCATTTTTAGTAAAATGTGAGTCTGTACCTTGAGTTTTTCATTGTTCGTTTGGACCTTCACATTTTAGACCTGAAGGTAAATCTAAGCCAATGGTTCCCAAACCTGGTCTCTTGGGAGCTTAAGAAAGTCTATTCCTGGGCTTTACCCCAGCCCCACTGAGTCAAACTCTTTGGTAGTTGGAGCCCAGTAATCCTGGGACTCTGTTGGAACCAAAACCCTGCATGCAATACTCATACAGCCAATTGGCTTCCTGTCCAAGGACCAGCCCTTGGGAACCAGTCTACTACTTTTTAAATTTATAAATGTTGAAACTTAGGCCCAAGAAACTTAGCCAGTCATATTTCAAGACTGTAAGCAAATTGCCTTCAGGACGGGCTTTATGATTATCGTCAGCCTTTCCGTCACGGCGACCATGTAGAAAGTGTTGACGGGCTGGCAGTGCTCTAAGTGAGAAGGTGCCAACGTGTTTCTTCTTCTCCAGCCCAGTGGTACTTTCCCTGCAATTCTGAATCACTATCCTCATCCTGTTCTATCAGTAATGGCTTTTAGTTTTATAATGCCCCACTGGGCCTACTTTCTATTTACAGGGCTTTCTATTATGGTTAAAAAATATTCCATTGTTGCTTAATTTCCAAATCAAGTGTGCATAAATAATTTATTGACGCAATGTTGCACTCAGACAATTTTTTGAAATTGCCCTGTGTAACTTTATTAAGTGCAGAACCGGGAATGCTAATTTTTCTGATTGGGAAGGGGTAGGGGGGGAAGGATCTATATATTATTAAACCATTCAGGTAGTAAACAACATCGTCCCCCCACCCCCAAAGTCCTAATCACTGTTTTTTAGTCATCAGATTTAAATTGTAAATGAAACAGGGTCAGTGCATTAGAAAAGCACATGCCATGTTTTGTTAACATAATCAGAAAAATGGAGTTGCTACAAACCCTTTCCCCATCTGCCAGTCATTGTATTAAATGCTTCTGCGATTTTATTAGAATTCTCTGTCCCTGCAGATGCCAGTCAGCTGTGAAATTGAAATTGCAAACAGAAATATTACATTTTCATCCATAGTGGAAACTGAGAAAGTCCATTTTTTTGACAGGAAAAGAAATAGCATGACCTTTTCAACTGGGTCATTCTCTGTTTGGGTTTGAAGTCAGTTTGGGGCTCCTGTCTTGAAAGGGAGAAAGGAAAGGAAAGTGGCTCTGCATTTCTGTTGGTTTTCTCTGGCAATCTGATCAACAAGTATCCCCAACAGCTCCCAGAGAGCCCTTGAGCTTTTCTGAATGCAACCCATTTTCCTTTCTCTTTCTCTGAGTGAATTGAGGTTGTATGCGAGAGGCATTAGTGTTTGCTAGGTGCAGACATTTCAACACGATACCAGCTCTAACATTTCAAGGTTTTCTAGAGGGTAGGGAAGATTCGTGATAAATAGTTCTCGCTAGGCTGTTGTAACCTGAGTTGGGCCTGAAATGAATGTCAAGAACTATAGTAGGATTGTCTTTGCTTGGAACTCTTTCCTCTCTTCTTTCCCTCGGGTCATCCCTGACCACTCTTTTTATCTTGCTCAAATGCCACTTCCTCTTGGAAGGTTTCCTCCGTCAGCCTTGTCCACTCACTCAAGACCAGGTTATTTGCATCTGCTTTGAGCTACTGTTACTGTGGTTTTACTAATGGGAAGCTCCTGCTTCCCTTTCTAGATTATAGACTTTTTTTTAGGGGCAGAGACCTTTCTATTTTGCTCATTATTATATTCCAGGCTTAAAATGATATAGATCTCTAATTGTTGAATAGGTCAGTATTTGTTAGAAGATTGAATGACTGAATAACCGGCACTTCCAGAAATAGCTTACGTGAGAGGCACTAGGAAAACAGGAAGACTGGAACTATGGTAAGGGAATATAGGATGGAATGCCATAGGGTGGAAAAATAGAAGAGGAACCAGAGAAATCACAGTAATCACACAATGGAAGTCTCCAAAACTGCACTTATAAACTCTGGCCAAGGTTTTGAGGTGGATGGAGAAGGTTGAGTTGGATCTTTTATCTTCAGTTTCAACTGCAAATATTCTGTGGTTTGGAAGGAAATGATGATGAAATACATATGTATTTTTTTGTAAATTTATTTATGATAGTTACACAGAGAGAGAGAGAGAGAGAGAGAGAGAGGCAGAGACACAGGCAGAGGGAGAAGCGGGCTCCATGCACCGGGAGCCCGATGTGGGATTCGATCCTGGGTCTCCAGGATCGCGCCCTGGGCCAAGGCAGGCGCTAAACTGCTGTGCCACCCCAGGGATCCCTACATATGTATTTTTAACATAGGTAATGTTGTAGTGCTGTAAGTATCAAATTGAGTTGAAGAGACCTGGCCTAGCACTCTTTAAACTCCACATAGCTCCCTTTAGTCATCGTGTATTCGTGTGTCATATGTCAGGCCCTGCGTTAAGCACTTCTTGCATGTTACCTCGTTTCTTTTTTTTTTTTTAACGATTTATTTTTTATTTTTTTAATAATAAATTTATTTTTTATTGGTGTTCAATTTGCCAACATACAGAATAACACCCAGTGCTCATCCCGTCCAGTGCCCCCTCAGTGCCCGTCACCCAGTCACCCCCACCCCCCGCCCTCCTCCCCTTCCACCACCCCTAGTTTGTTTCCCAGAGTTAGCAGTCTTCGTGTTCTGTCTCCCTTTCTGATATTTCCCACACATTTCTTCTCCCTTCCCTTATATTCCCTTTCACTATTATTTATATTCCCCCATGAATGAGAACATATAATATTTGTCCTCCGATTGACTTATTTCACTCAGCATAATACCCTCCAGTTCCAACCACGTTTCATCTTCAAAATAATCCTATGGTTCTAGGTACAGTTTTTACCCCCCTTTTACAGACATGGAAGCTGGGGTGCAGAGAGGCCCTCTGACTTGCCCAAGATCACATAGATAATTCACAGCGAAGCTGTGGTTTGAATCTGGGACTGTTGGGTTCCACAGCTCAACGAATTTTCAACTGGGATGATCAGCTGCGTCTCTACATGGAGGAAAATAGGTGTTTGACAAATCCGTGTTTAATTACCTTGAAGAAGGACTGCGGGGACACAGGCAGGATTGTCCACTGGATGGTTCTCACAGGGTTGTCTAGAAATGAGGTGACTGGGAGGGGTGGTGCCCCTTCCACTGGAGGGAGCGGCTGTGCCTCTAAGTCACACAAGCGTTCTGGGTGCCGTCAGCTGGGGTCGCCAGCACTGTTGTGCAGTTTGCCTTAGCAGCAATGTCCAAGCTCACACTGTTTTTCTGCACTTGGAAGGCTGCTTCCTTGAAAACCCTGTAAAGAGAGGAAGCAGCCGGGAAGGGGCTCATTTCCTGGAGCACAGCTGGTGGTACCCAGCTGTGCCTAACGCCATCCTGCACCCGGTGGGGAGCAGGGTGGGCCATGTGCGTTGTCCTGCTGCAGAGTTCCTGCCTGGGAGTCCCAGCCCGCCCGGTGTGGCACTTACATGCTCTCTGTGTACACCCCTTCCTTGCTGGGACCCGATGGAAGGCATAAGCATCCCTCAAATTTGAGGCTACAAAATAAAAGCCATAAAAACATCCCTGAGTGCTGCAGACTCTTCTTCCCTTGTGAGTTTCTATGTATGATGGCCTTCAGTGGTTTTTTTTTTTTTCTTTTTTTTCTAAAGATTTTATTTTATTTATTCATGAGAGACCGAGAGAGGCAGAGACACAGGCAGAGGGAGAAGCAGGCTCCATGCAAGGAGCCCGACACGGAACTCGATCCCAGGATCCCGGGATCACACCCCAGGATGAAGGTGGCACTAAACCACTGAGCCACCGGGGCTGCCCGGCCTTCAGTGTTCGCTCTTGGTAGCCACATACATTATTTCGTCCATTCAGTTATTATTTTAAAGACTCTAACATTTATTGAATACTTTTTTCATGCACCATGAACTAAGTGCAGATACTCATTATACCATTGCCCTGAAACATTATAATCTCCATTCACAGAGAGAAAAAAACCCTCAGAGCTTAGGGAGGCCTAGTAAGTTCCCTAAGATCACGCACTAATACAGACCTGGACAGCCGCTGAGGTCTCTCTGACGCCACGGCCCAGCTCTAGCACCAGTGGGGCGTGCTGCCGTCCTGCACAATGCTGAAGAATTGGCCGGACCATATTACTGGGCATTGTTTCTGAAGTCCTTTCCCTGCTGCAGCTTTGAGATGCCCAACAGCTGGGAGGTATATTGATGTGGGCAGGTGGGCAGTTATTTTTGCTGCCAGGGGCCTGCCTCCTCCTCGCCAAAGTCCGTGCACAGCTGAAGGACCCCAGAGGCAATTAAATTTAGTGAGGAGGCCGTACTTCCCCGGTGGGTATAAGAGCAGCACCAGCTCATTCTGGTCCCCTCTGCTGAGCTAGCTGGGTACTTAGCCTCACCAGCGTTTCCATCCCCTAGGCTACCAGCCCGATGGCTTACAAAAGCCTCTCTGGCACAAATCTCTAGGAGGCACCTGCTATTTTTGAAAGCCATCTTCCTTTGCTGGCGTGCTTCCGGAATTTAATTATGGAACCTGGATTAGTGTAAGGCCATGTTCCATCTGCTACTCCACTTAGCTCCTTTTCCCCTCAAGAGAAGATGCCATTTCCCGTCCCTTTTCCACTTTGTTTGGAGTCGGGCTTGTCAAAGGTCTTAACTGCTGTCTGATGGGTGCCTTTGGGCTGGCGTATCGCTCCTGATATTTCCCCAAACTGGCTGCCACCAGCCTCGGGATTTGCCTTCTGCATTTTGTCAGAGCCTTCCCCTGCACGCACTTTTCATAAAGTCCACAGCAGACTTGATTATAAGAAAGGTCAGGGTAGACTGGCTTTTGAACACAGACAAAAAGCTGCCATTTCTCCTGCTCAAAGGCAACCAGAGATCAGCAGCACATTTGAGAAGCTGCAAATTGGCATCATGTGTAGCTCCCTGCAGCATTCTTGGAGGGCTGCTTACACGGTGCAGCAGCTTGTGCCTCAAAGCCTCAGTCTGTTCAGAAGGATGGCCTCCCTGAAGTGCACCATCTGGGCTTTTGCCAGCAAAGGGCCGGGGTGCTTGCTGTGAGTGTGCAAATCTTTAAACCCATGTAACAGGGCATCTTATTCATGAAGATGGCAAGTTTGGTGAAATCTGGGCCCTGGGAGGGTGGACTATCCCAGTGACAGGAAAAGGCTCTTTATAGGGTCCTGGCACTGAGCGATTTTGTCTAGCAAACTTTGACCTAGAACCATAGGATTATTTTGAAGATGAAATGAGGTAACATGCCAGAAGTGCTTAACACAGGGCCTGACATATGATACACGAATACACGATGACTATTTTATTTTTGTACAGGTGTGATCTGTAGAGCTTCTTCCAGTGGCGTCCATTTGTAACAGCGACAACATCGTTGCGGGGTGGTAGGCCCCCAAAGGCTCCACCCTCCTATTCCTCCTCCCAGAGATCCCCATTTCAGGCCCCTGGAACCTGTGGATTTTACCTTATTTGGGAAGAGGATCTCGGCAAGGGTGACTAAGTTGAGAACTTTAAGGAGACCATCCGGGATTATCAGGTAGGTCCTAACTGCCATCCAGATATTGTTGGAAGAAGCGTGGGGAGGGGGAGGCAGACATCAAAGGAGGAGGCGGCACGGGCACCAGAGGGCCAGAGATGGGAGGGATGTGGCTGCAGGACGGGAAGCACAGACAGATGCTCCTCTGGGGCCTCCAGAGGTGGGGACACCTCGGCTTCAGACCTCCAGCCCATCGGACTCTGTAGTTTTAAGCCACCCAGCTTGTGTGTAGTCATTTGCTGCAGCCACCGCAAGAAGCCGATGGGCTCGGGGAGCTCTCCTCACAGTCCCTCCTCTGCACAGTGTGGTCCTCCCCACGCGTTAGGGCGTCTCCTCCGCACGTGGGTGCCCCTGGCTGCTGTGATTCCCTCTGCAGTTGCAGAAGCTCTTTGAGCAAATCTATGAGGGGGAACAAGGGTTATTTACTTAGTTCGTTCTGGGGGTTAAATGCCTTGCATCTTGGCATGCTTGGCATCTCCCTGGCCCTGGATTGGCAGCCTGGCATAGTATTTAAGAAAGTATTATTTTAAAAAAAATTTTTTTTTTAATTTATTTATTCATGAGAGACAGAGAAAGAGAGAGAGAGCCAGAGACCCAGGCAGAGGGAGAAGCAGGCTCCCTGTGGGGAACCCCACGCGAGACTCGATCCCAGGACCCAGGGTCACGACCTGAGCCAAAGGCAGACGCTCAACCCTTGAGCCCACCAGGCGCCCCTTAATAAAGTATCCTTTGTTCTTCTCTCTCTCTCTCTCTCTCTTTTTTTTTTTTTTTGCTCTTCTCTGATTGTGCCTTCATGGAACTTCATTCTGAGAGGTAGTGAAGGAGGTGAAGCCCTACGGAGTACTTAAGAAGAAGGTTCACAAATCACAATTGTGATTTGTGTTGGGTCTAAACTGTGTCCCCTGCCTTATTAGCTGTGTGACTTTGAGCAAGTTACTTAACCTCTCTGGGCCTCACTTTTCTTATCTGTGGAATGGGGATAGTAATGCCCACCTCATCAGGCTTTTGTGAAATTTAAATGATTAATTCCTTTGACACACCTGTTCCCAAGGAGGAGGAGACCACGGAAGGCCATGTGGAAAGCCCTAAGCAATGTGAAGTCATTATTACTTTCCCAGTGGAGGACACGTAGGTGGTCAGCACTGCTGTGCTACAGGTGCGGCGATGTGGAGCGTGACGCGGCCACTGAACGATGGAGCAGGGGGGCCCCAGGCCACACACAGATCGTGCAAATTCCCAGAGGAGGAAATCTTTCTGGAGAAAATGTTGAACAGGGTGCGATTTTCAAGCTACATGTTTTCTAGCAGCGCAGCTCCGCCAGCGGGGTTGGCATCCCAGGTCTGCCTTTAAATTCTTGTTCCAGATCATTCTCATCTACCCCAGTACATCTAACCTGGCAGGTGTGTGTCCCTTCTTCTGTGGTCCTGTTTTCCCCCCCGGCGGGGGTGGGGGTGCTCTCTTCTCTGAGACTCTCTGGCACTGGGAGGTATGTGCTAATAGTGTGTTCATAGCAGTCCTTCCAAGTAAAATACCTGCATTTTGTCAGAAATGTTTAATTTTTCACGCCTGAACATTGTTGGGGTTTGGTGATAAGCACCATCCCTCCTACCTGTGCTGGCGGGAACTCAGGTGAGCCAGTGACCCCTGGACCCCCCGTGTGTGTCCTGCCCATGCACACTCGGACCTGCAGGCACTGAGCTGCTGACGGCTCACTAAGGAAGACAACAGACGCAGCTTCCCAGTCATCGGCGCTGCAGGAGACTTTTGCAGGGACAGTGGGGTGTTTTCTATCTTTCTTTCTTTCTTTTTTTTTTTTTTAATTTCATGGCAGAGAATGGACTAGAAAACGTGTTTTGGCAAGATGTTGACTTCCCAGAGAGAACCCAGGCAGGGCGAGCCTTGCTTTCTGTGACTGTGAGTGGAGAGGCGGAGCTCGCTGCCCCCCTTGGTGTGGGCACCAGCTAGCAGAGGATGTCCCGTGAGCTGAGGCAGAGCTGAAGCAGAATCCGGGCTCCTGACTCCCTGGTGCGGGTCACTTCTGCTCCGCATGCCCTGAGCTTCCCCCCCAAGCCTGTGTTTTAATGCTCGAGCGAAAGCCCCGTCATTACCCCGGAATGCTGTGTCCAAGGATGCTGTGTAGTATTCACGGTGCTTGTCGGAGATGCGCCGTGCTTTGCCCCGAGATAGCCTCCTGACCATTAGACGGATGTAAACAACCGTCCACTTGGGAGAGGGTTAGTTACCAGCTCCAGATGTCAGGAGAAGCTGGTTCCAGGACTCCGGCATCCTGGCTCCATCTCTCTGCTGGCAGGTGTCTCCCACCCCCCGATCAGACTTCCACACAGGACACCTCACATCTCAGCGGTAAGAACAGATGTTCCAGACACTTAGAGACGAGGAGGAGGTGGCTGGTGATCAAACGTGCAGAGGTTCCTAGGCCACACGGTGCTTTGCAGATTTTCTCCCCCTCTGCCCTGGTTTCTGGGAAGGATCTAAATGACTCTCCTTCTTGAAGTGCTGAAGATCCTGTAATGTCTTGGCAACAGTGCTCTAGACAGCCCTCTCTTCTGGTGACCTCCTTATTTTTCTCATTTTTCTTTCAAAAGGAGTAATTGTGATAAAACCCGGTGAATCTTCCACGCGGTTGCTAGACTCGTTACATAAGTGTAGCTTGGCGTACGGGTTCGCCGCTCTCTAGGGCCGTGGGCAGAAGCAGAATTTGTGATTTAGATTACAGATGCAGCGCAGGTGTCACTCATCACATAAGGTATGTTTCTATGTACGTTTGTGACGACAGAGTTATGTGCTTTCTACCTCTCCTCGCTCCAGGTAATTGAAGCTCCAGGCTTTAGACATCATCTCTATGTTGGCAATTCCCAAATTTATATCTCCAGTCTCAGCAGCTTTCTTGAATCTCAAAATCAGTTCTCAGTTGCCTACAACATTGTACATGATCCATAACCTATTCATTCTAGTGAGGACTCTGCCTCAGCCCCATAAACCTCTCAGCGGACACGTAAGCACCCCCCTCCACCTCGCTGTATCTGCTCAGCTCACACAGCTGCCTGCCACAGTCACTCGGTTTCTTCATGTCTCCATGAAAATGTCACTTTTTAAAAAGTTATTTGCGACTTTTATCATAAAGGATTAATGTCTCTAATATAAAAAGAGCTTCTAAAAATGGAGAAAAACAAGGCCTACAGCCCTATAGAAAGTGGGATAAAGATGTGAACAGAAAGATCATAGGAAAAGAAATGCAAATGGCTTTTCACCATATAAAAGATGCTCAGTTGCACCCACAAGAGACACAGCAGATTAAAACCAGTAGACATAAAGGGGAAAAGAGAAAAAATGAGTGGGAAATATCAGAAACGGAGACAGAACATGAGAGACTCCTAACTCTGGGAAACGAACTAGGGGTGGTGGAAGGGGAGGAGGGCGTGGGGTGGGGGTGACTGGGTGGCGGGCACTGAGGGGGGCACTTGACGGGATGAGCATGAGGGGAGCACACGGGATGACGTGTTATTCTGTATGTTGGCAAATTGAACACCAATAAAAATAAATTTATTAAATGAAAAACAAACAAAAAACAAACAAAAAATAAATAAATAAAACCAGTAGACAGAGAACCAGTATTGACCAGAGACTCTTGCAAAAGCTACAGGGAGGCAGGGGCTTTCATTTCCTACTGCCGGGAACTCAGTGTGGTCCAAGCAGAACAGAGGGGAACTTGACAATAGTTAGCAGAATCATACAGTGATTTCTCCTTTGACTTGGAAATCCCATTGTTGGCAAGTCACCAAGACCTGCTGAGGTGATAGTTGAGGGGGATTCCACGGAGCCTGGAGGAGGGGGAGGTTGAATATTAATTCTGGCCCCAAGAGCACCTGCAGCGAGGGGTTACAGTTCATCCCTGGTGTCCTCCTTCTAAGCTTCTCTTTGGAGGGAGATTATCATGGAACTGTTGAAAACTGCTCCCAAAAGCTGAGTGGATAAATAATTCTGTTCATCACAAGGAATGGACTCTTGTTCTTCTGTCTTTATTTTTCTTTATTTTTTTATCTTCTTTATTTTTCTTATAATTTATCACCACCTGTTCCTTTAGCTAATTATTTATTAGCTTCCCCTCGACTACAATGGAAGCTTCATGAGCACGGGACCCCACACCCCCTCACTCCTGCTTGTTTCCTGTGTCAACACTGTTGAGTCTTGGCCTGGCTCGTAGTAGGGGTCAGTAATATTGTTACTGGATGAATTAAAAAAAATGATGGAATAAATAAACGAGCAAGATTGAGACACTTTGTGTGTTTTTTGTCTATGGGTCTGCATGTTGCATGATACTTACAGGAGTGAAAAAATATTTGTAGAATTGAATAGCGTGCATGGGATTTTTTTTTTTAACCACCTGGAGAAAAGTAATATTAATTACAAGTTTCATAAGTAAGAGATGAATAAAATAGCCATATAACAATGAATTTTACAATTTCATAAGTAAGAGATGAATAACACTGAATACCTTAACAGACAAGGCAGGAATTGTCTGTCCACTGCCCCCGTTTTCTTCATGCGTATTCTTGTGCTCTGATATGTATCATTCCAGGCCCACCTAGCTACATCTGTATTCAAACAACATCTCTATCTCTGTATCATCACAATCAATAATGACCTGTGCACTCTTACTAAATACATAGCACAACGGTGCGTGCGTGCGTGCAATGAACGGTATGAGGAGGCACGCACTCCGCAACTTGCTTTTTTCTTTCAAAATGTATTGTGGCGCTGGTTCTGTGTCACTCCTTGTGGATCGTCTTTATTTTTAAAAACTGCGTACAATTCCGTAATTTAGATGCGGCATAGCTTAATTAACCACTTTCTTATGGATGATTAGATAGTCTCCAATATTTTATATGACTGCAGTGCTGTAATAAATGTTTTTATATACCTCTTTTTCCGATGTGGATATGAGCGTTTGAAATTCTAATCAGCACTGCTGAACTGCTCTCCGAGGGGGCTGTGCAAACTCACACTTGCATGTGCAACGTGTGAGGGTTCCATTTCCCCTCATCCTCATGAGTGCTTAGTGTTGGCACATTTTAATACCTTTTGCCCAACTAATAGGTAAAGGGAAGTATTTCATCATTGTTTGAATTTGCATTTCCCTGATCACCATTAAGATTAAACATCCTTTTGTATTCTTATTAACTGTTCATAGTTTCTCTTCTGTGAGTTATCTGTTCGTATTTTTGCTCATTTTTCTATTGAATTGTTTGTATTGATTTCTAGGACTCATTCGGGTAGCTGAGGCATTAACCTCTTGTCTGTAATGGATGTTGTAAATATTTTCTCCCAGTTTATTTTGTACCTGCAAATGGTGTTTGTGTTTCGTTGTACAGCAGTTTTAAATTTCAATCTAGTCAGATAACCATTTTTTTCCTTCCAAATATTTATTTATTTATTTATTTATTTATTTATTTATTTATTTATTTATTTAAAGTTTTTATTTATTTATTTTTGAGAGACAGAGAGAGAGAGAGGCAGAGACACAGGCAGAGGGAGAAGCAGGCTCCATGCAGGGAACCCAACGTGGGACTCGATCCCGGGACTCCAGGATCACGCCCTGGGTCAAACCTCTGAGCTAAACCTCTGAGGCACAGGCTGCCCCAAATTTTTATTTAAATTTTAGCTAGCTAACATACAGTGTGATATTGGTTTCGGGAGTAGGATTGGGTGATTAGGGGGGCACATTTTACCTCCTCCAGGGTCTTTTGTCCCCTGAGAGGTGGGAGAGATGGTGCCCCCAATCCCAAATGCACAGCTTCTCCCCGTGTGACCCAGGGAATCCTCAGGCCGCGCTGCCCTCCCCTGGGTCTCTGCCCTCCTTCCCTACCAGAGCACCGCACAGCCTGCCCGGTGGGACCCGGGCAATGACGGGGACCTCCAGCGCTTCAGACTTTTGTGCTCCAAGGCTTGGAAGCACAAAAAAAGACCTTGGCAGCAGTCAGGATTTTGTGGACTCTAACTTTGCTGGGCAACGCAAGCACTCTCCTTTTCCCACTCTGCTTTTGGGGAAGAGTTTTCCCTGTGTATTACCCTCTGTGCGCTTTCCACTCTTTCTCCCCATTTCTCCTTCCCTCCCATTCCTCTGTGATTAGGGCTCCCTCTCCTTCGCAGCACCTACAGCCTTTTCTCCCCCAAATCAACTCTTAGAGGCTCCACCTTCCCGGATGTCATTTCGCTACCTGTAGGTGTGCTGGTTGTGCTCTCAGTCTTCAGGTCGATTTCTTGGGTGTTGAGAATGATCTGATATTTATCTGGGTGTGTTCAAGGGACGTGGCAAGCTTAGGGTCCCCCCTACTGTTTTATCATCTTAATTCCTCCAGAAGGCTTTTTTTGTCTTAAAAAAGTTTTCAACTTCAAAGGCATAGTATATCCACCCATGATTTCTCTCATTGTTATCATGGATTATTATTATTTTTTACATTTAGGTCTTGAATCTACCTGAAGATTTTGTACATGGCATTTCCACATGCCATTCACTAAGTGATTTCGTGTAGTCTTCTCTCACTTTTATTGCGTTTTTGTGTCTTCTATTATAGAGTAGGCAGATTTCTGAGCAGATATGCTCAAATCATTCCTGTCAATCAAATAACTTTTAAAATGTTGCACAAAGAATGCAGGTAGTTCATTTTCTGTCATGAGAAGATATTTTATGAAGTAAGTACCCCCACTCCTAATTTCGTGTGCATAAATCTCTGTCTGCACCTATTGTGCTCGACTGCTTTTCCGTTAGGCCTGCCTGCAAGTCTGAGTGCCTTTGAGAACTACTTACTGAGTTGACTTGATTGTGTTCCGTTTCAGGCAGCATTTAAATCATTGACTCTTCTGTGTTTCCCTTTTTTTCTGTTTTCTTCTACCCAGTTCAAATGTCTGGTTTTCAAAAGAAAAAAAAATCAGAAAGCAGACTCTGCAGGATGATTGAAACAAAGGGCTTGCCTTTTAGGGAAGCAAAATCATACACTGTGGGATCTCAGGACCAACTACTCACCATTCCCATTTCCAATATTGTGTGTGCTGATGCCAGGACTTCTGTTAACAGGGGGATAACATGTTGCATCGCCCCGCTCCAGGGGGGCTAAAGTGAACATCAGCCCCGGAGAGCCAGGTCGTCAAATGGAGTTCTTACTGAGGTGTTACCATTCCTTTGCTGAAAATGGACATGATCTAGATGTGGAAGGAGCAATGGCAGCCTAAAAGGAGGGGAGACCTTGCCAGTGGGTCCAGCGTCTTGGTTTCCTCATCTTTAAAACGGAGATAATTAAAGAATCTACTTCACAGGGTGATTATGAGGACTAAGTAGGACAGTACCTGGGACATAATCCCCTATGGAGTAGAGACTGACTACTAATCATTTTTAAGAATTGTAGCAGGTGTCTTTTGTGGTGTATGTATGTGTGTCCCTCCTCTGGGTGGTTCTCATGAGGCTGACCCAGGTGGGCACAAGTGACCTGTGGCTGTTCAGTCAGAGTAGGGACCCAAGTGAGTCACAGGGGCACCAGCTCCAGGACTTTTCCCTGGAGGTTTCAGGAGGGAAGCACTCTCTGTGCCTGACATAGGTAATTGTGGTAGAACAAAAGCCTGGAGTGGCTGGCTTGCCTCTGCTTAGAAGAGCCTACTCGATAATAAACCAACACCGAAGGAAGCCGAGCTGGAAGGTGCATTCCTGCTAGCACTGTGTGAGCCCCGGGCCCAGGCATGCCCGAAGCAAGACGTCTCTTGGTTCCTATCTAACAGGAGACCTGAGATTTCCTCTCTTAAAATAATCTGAGTTGAATTTTTTGTCCTAGTAAATGGTAACGTGGACGTTCTTTGTTCGTGTGAGAGTTCAAGTAACTTGGTTTGAAGCATGCACGGACATTTTAAATGACGTCTGTACGCACACATCCTTCTGTCTTCCATTTCGGTAAGGGTGTCTTCTGTGTTTCTGGAGGGTTGGTTGAAAAAGAAGATGTTAAATGAAACTGGACTTCTGTGGCTTTCTAATATCTGCTTTTTAAAACTTAAAACATAAGGATCCTGTTTGTCAGGGAGATCACAGAGGTAGAAATGGCAGGGGTTTTCTTAAAGCACAGTATTTTGTACAGTTTCCAATTAATTGCCTACCCACCTACGGTCCATTTTGGAAGTGCTTTTATTAACATATAACACCTCAGGACTTCTTGAAGGTGTCACGGCTTTAGGGCTAAAAAGTAATTGGTGAAAAAAGAAATGAGGACAAACCCTTCATCAAAAAAGTTTAATTTAAAGTAGCCACATAGTGGGTTAGCATGGAACACCCAGGTTGCCCTGAGAAAGCAGCTATCTTTAAACTGACGTTAGCTCCTTCCCAGACTCTTAAAATATACCACAGGAAGCTCATACTTTCTTTCTTTTCTTTTCTTTTTTTTTTTTGGAAGCTCATACTTTCAAAGAATATGAATTGACACTTTGATGCTGCTCCCAAGAATAAATTTTGGGTTAAGGGCAGCTAATTCTAATGACTTTTGTGGTAACGGACCCCACATACACTAGAACTCCATTTAGTTGTCCGTCCTTCATCCTCGTCCTTAGGGCTCTACACGGTGATTTCTGTATGTTAGATGAACAGTGTTTTTCCAAGTGGAAGTGAGTGAAACTGAGAAATTTTCTACATTTCCCTCTGTCCATCCCCTTAGATGGGTAGGAATCATGCCCTCTCTGTTCCTTAATGCTTGGTGCCTACCACATCATGTTGTAATTATCTTTGATATTTACCAGATTTGAGTGGCTTTGAGTGGAATTTCCCCTGGACTGTGTGCTCCATGAAGGTAGGGGTTGTATGTGTTCTGTCTGAGGGGGAGTCTCTCGATCTTGATATTATGTCTGAACAAGAACAAGGGTTTGGTAAATATGTGAGATTGTTTATTGATGCTGGGTCTCATCCTCACCCTTCCGGGTTCTCTCCTGTGTTAGAGGGAATAAGCCTGGAGCCGGGACTCCTTTGTCTGCAGGATTCTGGTTAGATTCGAGCCATGAGAGACCCTCATGTGAGATTTGGAAAGTGAAAGAGAAGCTGCTTTTCCTCTGGTGGGCAGGGTTTGGGCATCGGAGGTGGCAGGGTGATGTTTTACCCATGACTTTCCTTCGGTGTTGTAGGTAGTACACAACTGCTAGGGGTCTCTGCACTTCAGAATTTCCTGAAAGCAGCCTTCCTGCCCTTTGTTCCTGAAGCCTCCCAATTGTTCTGCAGGGCTTTGTTTGTAGTAATGCGCTTCCTACTCTAAATACCTATAGTGATTATTCTTTGCCTGATTAAACTCTGATTGATAAAATAAGTTGACTGTTGACTGCCTGACCTTAAACTTTGTGACATGCAATTTAATCTTTTGATTTGAATTATTCATAGTGGAGAATGCATGTATTCCTAGCCAGTGAGCGCACCTCATGGACAGACCAGTATCACATCCTAGACTAGCTTTGTTGTAAACCGACGGTATAGTCTTACACAGAATAGCTCTTACAAGGAGGTGAGACTTAGTTTCTTGGTGCCCAGTGGAAAAGCAATAGTCCCTGCCTAAAAATGGAAGTGAAAGGAATATAAAGTTCCAAGGAAATGAGAGTTATGTATTGTTTAGTTTTGACTGTACAACAATCTCAAAATCTGAGTGGCTTATAAAAATAAACATTTTGTTTTTTTTTAATGTTCACGGGTCTGCAGGGTGGCTGTATCTCTGCTGTGTTCAGCTGGGAATTGTCTGGGCTTGGCTCCAAGTTGTGAGTTGGGTTCAGGTTGGTTCCACATGTTTATTCATTCTTCTTGGACTAGCAGCTCTCCTGGGCAGGTTCTCTTCATGACACATCATAGGAGCACTGTAGGGCGAAGCAAAATAGACAAGACATCTAAGCCGCTGTTCATATCATGTTTGCTAACATTTTGTTTGCTAAAGCAGTCATAGGAGTAGCCACACCATCAGTGAAACAAAATAGTTTACTCTCTCCACAGTTGGAGGCATTACGCAGATTCCCAGCCAAAACAGAGAGCCTTTGGGATAAATTATAGTAGAATGCCCAATCAGATCATGGCTTCACTCTGTGATGTGGACTTGATCATCCAGGGCTTTATCAAGAAAAAAATAACGAGTAACTCATGAAACTGTTTCTGGGTAAAAAATACTTGTCAAGTAAGATGTAACTGCAGCAGAAAGTGGTGTGTGAGGAGAACCACAGAGAAATTCTTAGTAAAAATGTAATCTGGAAGGAATTCAGGAGCCAGTGACCTCTTCATCTCTGTATTCCTAGTGCCTAGACCATAGTAGATATTAGATAACTGTTTGTTGGGAAATGAATCACTGACCTAATGGTCATGGTTGACCAGTAGGCTGTATTGAGAAGAGTTCCGATGCCAGGTAGAGGCTTGGGATTGACTGGTGAGGATTGCGTAGAGAGAGGTGTGGAGGATGGCCCTGTATTTGTCATTTCTCTACAGCTAAATCTCTCTTAGCTTTGAGATTCTATATCTTTATGTTTGAGATTCCCTGAAAGGGAAGATTCAAATGCTCCTATGAGTCCCCTCCCCCCCCCCACCGCTGTGGGACCTAACATAAGAAGAGGAAAGCAGAGTTTCTCAGTGCTATGAGTGCTGCAGCATATGCTTTTTGAAGTCCGTTCCCCGGAAGACCCTTCTGGGCCCCATCTATATACTCTCAGCTCTTTCCATTTCCTTGCACCTTGTAGGATGCTGTATTAAATGAGATAATGCATGCGAAGCTTTTAGCACAGTGCCTGGCATATCAAAATGCTTGCAATTATTATTAATAACTGTCTTATGAATTTAATTGTAGTCATTTATTGCTGAAAGGTTGAAATGGGCTTGCAGATCTACTGACAAACGGAAAGAGTCGAAGAGTACCACCGCACAGTGAAATCTCAAGGGCGGCTACCAGTCCTCAGGCTTTGCCTTGGAGTCTCTGATAACAGTTATTCACAGTGCTAAAGCGGAAAAATAAATAAATAAAACAAAACAAGAACAATATATTCTTTTGAATGCCTGGTTTAGCGTGGGAACTAAGGACAGACTCACTTAATCACTATGGTAACATTTTCTGGCCTTCTCTCTGTTTCTTGTCCCTTTTCTCCCTCTCCTCCCACTTGGAGTTGGCTGGAGAAAACAGAAGTGGAGCAATTTTCTCTCAAGTAATCAAACATGCCAATTAGAAAGGGAAGACTGCCAGACCCCAAGAGCCAGGTGGCAGTTTGTAAGCACCAGTGGTATTAAGGCACATGTGATGTCACTGGAAGCCTGGCATCTCAGAGAGGCCAGTTTGAAGTGTTAAGAAATTCATATGCATGAACGCCTGGCCCCTGAGCCTGGGTATCCTCTGTAGACACTCAGAGAGAGCAGAGCACAGAAAGTGAAGTGCCTACCATGCTGATTTTAGCCAAATGTTTGCAGAGTGTTGCTTCCATTAATGGGAAGCCAATCGTGGCAGGAGGGGAACTACTCAGGGATCCTTTTGGTATAAAGTATGATCCTGGGCAAGAGGAAAGACTGATAGACCGGGGTTCAGAATTCTGGTGCACCAGTTAATAGCTCTGTGGCATTGGTTAATTTTTGGAACCACGCTGAGCCTTTGTTACCCCACTTGCGAAATGGAGACAGTATTTGCTCCTCACAAGGTTATTATAAGAATCATATTACTTTCTTAGCACTCCCAGTTTCTCATAGAGTTCAGGAAAAAAGCTTACCCCCTCACCCTGATAAGTATTTTTCTCTAATCTGCCACTCCCTGCCTTTCTGACATTGTTACCTATCCCTTTTCCGTTGTCCATCATGATCTGAATACCCTACTGTCTCTCTTTTCTTTCTTCTGGCAGCGTGCTGAACTTCTTCCAGTGTATCAAGGACTTTGTAACTGCTTTTCCCTTTGCCTCAATGTTCGTGCTCCCAGTTTTTGCCTGCCGCTGTCTTGTCAGACATGTCCCAACTTTATTCGCCACCACCACCACCATCGTTACATCACCATCATCATTGGTATTAGCATCTACCAAGTATTTATCAAGTACCCAGAGCTACTTTTTGGCATTGGAAGTGTGTTGACTCATTTGGTCCTCATATCAACCTTATGAGGTGGGCTCAATTATTACTCCCCTTTTACAAATGCAGAAACCGAGGCATGGAGGGTTCAGTGACTTGCCAAGGTCACCCACCTGAGACAGAGCTGAAATATGAGCCTCAACAAATGCCAGAAACTAGTATTTGATCATTGTGTCTCTGTGACCACCCAAACTTAAGAAACCATCTAGAAGGTGACTACCTTCTTTCACATCACCTAGTTTAAATTCTTTACATAGCCACCATCTCTGTTTTGTTTTTTTTTCTTATTTCATTAACCTGATGGTTGCTTATTATGTCTCTATGTAGCCATGAAAATGAATGAGACTATTCACTTCTGTATTCCTGGTGACTTGGAAAACACCTGACAACTAACATGTGTTCAATAAATATTGGTTGAATGAATGAAAAAGTGAGAGAATCTTTTATATTGAATACCAGATCTGCACCTGTCAATTGGCAGGCTTTTAATACATCTTACTTTCTCTCATCTCTATGGCCTCCATCATGGTTGAAATGAGTCCCTATTGACTGTCATGGAGCTTCCAATTGTTGATACCCATCTCGTTCCCATTCTCTTTTCTGTGGCTTATTAGGATTATATATGGGGATAGACCATGACCTTTATCCACTGAATGCCTTCTTGGGTCCCCTTTTTCCCACCCTCAAAGTCAGTAGCTTTAATATTTAATCTATCTTCATATTTAGACTCTATAGAAATCTCAAGGAGCTTTCAATCAGTACAAGTTCGGAGATACTCAAGTATTTTGACAAGTTCAAACTCCTCTGCCTGAATTTCAGCATTCTATATAAAGTGATCTGAATCAGAAAATCACATTTTGGTTTCTTTTGTACTTCAACTGCAGAGGGTTGCATTAAGCATGTTCCTTACTTCATGGAACATCATTGTCACTGATCTACATAAGGCCTCTGTCATTTTTATTTAATTTCTTCATTTCCTCTCTTCTCTTTTCACCACTCTCATTTCTTTCCCTCCCCACAGACAACCATGCTTATGTTTTTAATGTATATACATAATTTTGTACATGATCTTATAAAATGTGCTTTCTTCTTTTATATTTTTGTATTATTAATTTATAGAAATGGTGTTGTATGATGTATCATCCTGTTCCTGGCTTATTTTTCCAGTCTGCATTTTGTTGTAATAGCCATCCATGTGGCAATCTGTGCACCTAGTCCATTGCTTCTAACTGCAGCATAGGGCTCTGCAGTGTGTACCAACCAAATGCTAGACTCCAGGGAATAAACATTTGAAGTCCGAGATTTCCTTGTGGTCTACTGGGTCATCAGAGATTCCTTCATCTTGTTCTTGCAAGAGGTATATTTCTCCTTTGTCCTCTGTATCCTTTTCTCTTCATCCCATCCCATCCCAGCTCAGCTTTATCAGTGCCACACTCTGCTTTGTACACCAATTTCTAGTACTTAGGCTACAGGTTGTAACTGAATATTGATCCTATACTCATGTGTTTATTCATTCAACAAATATTTATAAATTGCATCCGATGTGCCAGGACACTATTCTAGGAAGTAGAAATTTAGCTGTAAACAAGACAGTCAAGTTTCTTGTTCTCATGGAGCTTAGATTTTAGAGGGAGAGACAGACATAAAATGTACCAATAAATAAGTGATGAATTGGATTTGAGCTCCAAATGGCAAGAAGTAGTAGTCGGTCATGGAAAGTCTGGGGTCTGAGGGGATCTGGAAGCTAGAAGATCAAGTGTAAATGCCACATGGTGGGTATAAGTACGATCTACTCAAGAAATAGCAAGAAGAATGGTGTATGTAGAGTAGAATGTGTGAAAGAGAGAGAGTGGGAAGAGGTAAGGCTGGGAGGCTAGGCCAGGTAAGATAAGGCATGGTGAGGAAGATGGATTTTACTCTGTTTAATGGGAAACCCATGGACGATTTTAAGCGTGTATGATGGAAATTATAACATGTGAGTGATATCTTTGTTCTCTCTTACCTTGGTTTTGGAGGTAGGAAGTGTTCTAGTTGGGTTTTTGTATGCGTACTGGGGGCCTTCTTATTCTAAGTCATCCTTTCCTTATTGCAGATGACTGGGTAGGTACTGAACCTCATGTGCCCTGTGTCACGACACTGGAGTTGGGAGAACGATACCATGCCATACGTCATTCAAAACTAACGGCCCTGGGCCAAGATTTCTCATACACTTTTGAATCAAGGGCTAGCCTCAAAAGCTGCCTGGAGTACACTGAAAGCAAAAGCTGTTGCTCTAGAACCTGGAGTTTCTCCCGTCATTGGGATGCACCCACCCGCCTGTCATCAGAGGATGATGAAAGCTGCCTGAGCAAGAAGATTGAGGTGGAGATGTATAGAGACCTGGTTGTTCATATTGTAGTTATCTCAGGAAGATTCCATTGTTTAGTCAGTCAAGATTTTCAAATCACTATATGATTCACTAAATATTCTAAATATTTCCTTTTGGGAATGACATGCTACTCCTACACCTAGTTTGAGCCTTAGCATTCATCTTTAATTGGGCCCCACATGCACCTGTTGTATGTCGTGTAGATGTGGTGGGTCCCCCTGCCTCCCCGCTGGTGTCTTCCCTCCAGCCTACTTCCCTGCCATCAACTGTCCCACATCAGCGATTTAGGTCCCACACTTCCCTGTGTTCAGCCTTGGAGTAGCCAATCCTCCAGTTTGTTTCTCTGCACCATCAAGCTCAAGTGGTTAATGGCTCGTAAACAAGGAATGAGCTCTCAGTGTACATTTAAAGGAGTCCATGGTGAGTAATCCTTTGTGTTGTGAATAATCACCCAATAATTTATCTCCTCACAAGTATAGATTTGGAGTTTTTATTAAAGGATGTCCTTGTAGCAGCATTAAGGGGAATTAAAAGAGTGTTTTTAGAAACTATTTGTGCTAGGGGGAGAGAACTAAAACGGGTATTCAAGGTGAGTCAAGTGAGATCATGGGATGAAAAAACTCGGTGGGAGAGTCTTTTGTTAACCAAAGGGAATAAGTGTCTTTGGGCAGTGTTTTTGAAGAAAAATGTATGGTGGAGGGTGTAGAATTTTAACTAGAAAAACCCAAACAATTCACCCACTTTGTCTACATATATAGCAGCCCCCACATTTGTGAAACAGAAACCGAGTTGTGTGACAGCATTAGTGTAGTACATCAAAGTGTTTCACATAGAAGCACAGACAGGACCAGCTACGCAGTTTGTGGGGCCCAGCACAGACAGAAATGCAAGGCCTTAGGTTTTCAAATTATTAAGAATTTAAAAACAGTAACAGTGGAGCAGGAAACCAAATATGAGCCCTCCTAGGAGGGGGGCCCTATATAGGTTGTACCTAAGTCGGCCCTTAGCGCAGAGGTGCTTTATTTCCTGGCAGCCTATGGTAGACGCAGTCAGTGTGAAGATGTGAGCAGATGAGCTTTGCAATGAGACAGACCTGGGGTAGCTGCAGTTTGATAATTTAGTGGCTGGTGGCAAGTCCCATAAGCTCTCTGAGCTTTAATTTTGACATCAATAAAATGGAGATGTTACTCTTCAGTTTGCAGTATTCCTGAAAGGATTAGTAATACTTCACTTACAGAGCCTTGTGAGGAGAAAGCATTCAATAAATAGTAGCTGTGGCGGTGAACGGACAAGTGGCTTTAAAAAGCTGGAACTCCTTAATGAGTCTCCTCTCTATTTTACAAAACCTGTTCCTTCAACAGATCTTCTGACGTTTAGAGACCTCAAGCTTCTCAAAGACCAATTCTGGGAACGCTGTAGAGCCACCCCTCCTTACAGGGAGTGGAAGAGGAGGACTAAAAAGTTGAACGTGAGACTTTTCTCGAGCATCTCGTAATCTAGTTAATGGGATGAGACAAGAGTGTAAGTGGCTGTACTATAATGCAGAGTAGGACGAGTGGTGCAGGAGGGCTGTTGACCAAGCACTGGAGAGATTTGAAGAAAAATGAAGCTGCATATGGTTAGAGAATAACTACAGGATTGAGGTAGTCCGTTTATTGATGTAGAAGATGAACTGATTAAAGTTAAAGGAACAAGGGCTGCAGGAATTGTTCTGCAGGATCATGACCTGAGCTGAAGGCTGAGCCACCTGGGCATCCTGGGAGGGAGCTTTTAGATTTATATTCTAGCAGCTGTTCCGAAGCTTCCGCTCAATGTCTAATAAGTACATCAAGAATATGGCCAAAATAGGAATATTGATTCTTACCTCCTCCATCTACTTTTTTGCATGTAAGACAATGGTGCCACTATCTAGGAAATAAGACACTTGTTGACACATACTTATCCAGACATTTCTCATATTCTCATCCTGAAATGATTCTAATGGGGCTAGTCCGGGTTTTTGATTGTCTAGGCCATATGACCAACGACAGTGACTCGTCACCGACTCTCATCTGGTAAATGTTTTGACTTGCATTGTCATCCACTTGGACTAGTTTAGAGTGGAAAACCTGAATAATTTATATCATTGAAAGGACAAGAATCATCTTTTGAAAGGACAGGATAGTAGTGCCCTTCTGAAATCTGGTCACTAAGTAATCCTTTTATTTATTTTTTTTCATGGTCTTTTTATTTTATTATTTATTTATTTTAATACAAAGCTTTGGCATTAGCAATTTTATGAAAAAATAAAATGCACTAAAAATAAACGTTTGTATGGCATGATTGGTAAATGATGCACAAAAATAGGTTCTTTTTTCCTTCAAGGCAATCAGGAAGAAGAAAGAACTGCTTTTTAAGTAATCCTTTTAGATAGTTACCAGCACCATGTGTGCATTAGGGACCACACTGTGTCAGGACCTTGGTTTCCTCTCTTAGGGGCCTCAAGATGGCCAGGCTCAATCACTGTGGCACAAGTAAGGACTCAGCTGTGGAGAGAAGTCATGATCCACCGCTGTCAGTGTCCAGAGGACAGCAGCTTAGTTCTAATGGTCTTTTCTCATTCCCACAATCTGAGGACTGAAGAGGCTTGAGTGGAAATGACCACATGTTCTCTTTTACAACTAGGTATGTTTGGTAGTTGACCAGTAGTTGTGATCGTTTAGGATTCAGATGCTGTGTTCTGGGGGAAAAGTGGCATACGTGGGCCAATCAGAATGGTGGACTCTTCCTTTTTTTTTTTTATTTTATGTTATTTTTATTTTATTTTTTTTCGTTTTCTTCCTTGGTCATTAAATAGCATTCATGCCGTAGTTTGGGAGAACATCTCACATAAAAGACGTCCCCTAGCCAGGCTAGCCTGGATCATGGATCTGTGGATTGGAATAGAAGGGACCACTGTTTTCCTTGTTCCCAAGTTGTTCATTATACATCCTTCCCTCCTTGGACCCCACTCCCAATCTTCCTGAACTGTGTTGGACAGTCAGTTCTGGAGTAAATGTCTAGCAGTGGGGAATTCGAAAATTATTTTACCGTTTTCATCGCATCTCAAAAATAGTGTTTCCTTCTCAGCCGATCATGTGGCAGTTGGATAAATTCTGTGCCAATCTTGAATTATGGGAGCGGGACCAGAGAATATGTGGCTTTAAGATGGAAGTCTCTAGCAGCCTTTGCTCTTGGGCTTCCTTCTTCTTTCTTCATCTTACCTGATGTTGACTTCTTGTCATTGGCCTAGTCCCTTGGGTCTTTTTGATCTATTATCCATCCAGTGTTGTTAGTAACTGGGCCAACTCCTCAAGGCAGGCTCTGTACCTGCTTTTTCTTTGTGTACCTAGTGCCTGGCACAGAGAAGTGATTAATGAAGTTTGGTTAAATTAATAAAAGAGAGACCAAGAAAGCCAACTTTTTGATGAGGAAGTTAGGGGTTAGGAAATTAGGAAGTTAGGAGTTGTTGAGATTACATAGTTAATAAAGGATGTTGGCAATACTCAAATATTAATCTCTCTCATAGTTTATGTTGTTGTTGTTGTTTTTTAGCCAAACCCCACATGCAACAGGGATAATAGGTTTGTATGAAATGTGCCGTATTAATGTTGCAAGGTGCTTTTGGCCGTCAGGGGGCTCCTGCATACAAATGTGGACATAATGCCACTGAAGGGCACAAAGTGTCAACTTGGCAAGGGGAGAAAACCCATCTAATTACCAGTTTGGAGGCTTCTGATTATTCTGAAGCATTGGTGAGAAATTCTTAAGCCCCTATTTCTAGCTTTACTACACCTCAGCACAGAATGGTTGCTTTTAGCTGTTGGTTAAAAGCTTGTTCGTTATGCCTTTCCATTTTGGGGTTTGCACTAATTAGGATTTGCTTTTGACTATATGTCATTACAACCTTAAACAATGGTAGTTTAATCACATAGGGGTTTATAATAACCCCTTCTTATCAAAAATACCTTAATCAATTCAATAATTCCACTACTCAGCCATCAAAAAAAAATCTTGCCATGTGCAATGATATGGATGGAACTAGAGGGTATTATGTTAAGCGAAATAAGTCAATCAGAGAAAGACAAGTATCATATGATGTCTTTCCTATGTGGAATTTAAGAAACAAAATGGGATCATGGCGGGGTGGGGGGAAGAGAGGAAAAAATAAGACGAAATCAGAGAGGGAGACAAACCTCTCTTTGTCTAAGATACTCTTTTTATAAAAAGATTTTATTTATTTATTTGAGAAAGAGACAGAGATAGTGAGAGAGAGCACAAGCAGGGAGAAGAGGGAGATGCAGACTCTATGCTGAACAGGGAGCCCAATGGGGGGGGCTCCATCCCAGGACCCCAGGGTCATTACCTGAGCTGAAGGCAGATGCTTAACCAACTGAGCCACCCAGGTGCCCCAAGAGACTCTTAACGATAGGAAACACACCGAGGGTTGCTGGAGGTAGAGGGGGTGGGTGATGTGGTCACTGGTTGACGGGGGTGGGTGATGGGCATTGAGGAGGGCATGTAATGCCATGAGCACTGGGTGTTCTATAAGGCTGAAGAATCACTGACCTCTACCTCTGAAACTAGTAATACATTACGTGTTAGTTAATTGAATTCAAATAAAGTAAAATTTAAAAAATTCAGTAATTCCATGAAGTTGTCAAGGATACAGACCGTTTTTTTTCTCTTTACTCTGCTTTGTCCGCGGTGTGGTTTTGATTCTCAAGGTTACAAGATCGCTCTTTGACTTCTATGCATCACATTGACATTCCAGACAAGAAAGAGGGGATAGGGAAAAAGGAACACAAAAAGCAAAAGCAACAGAAACAATTCAAATGACTCTGTCTTCCTTTTAAAAACGTAGTATCCCAGGGGCCAGGAGAGTGGCACAGGTCACCTCAATAGGTCATGGCCGTTGCTACTCCATCCTAAATAGGGTTCTCTAGTTAAGGAAGAACGGGAAGCAAAGAGTGTGTGGGTAACAATTGGCGTTTGCCATAGTCTACCCTTAGTTAAACGACATCCACACAGACCCCCTTCCTTTCAGATATCAATCAACACCCCTGAAGTCTCATTTAATTATAACATTCAACTCACGGACCCAAAGTATTTGCCAGGTCTTTGAGTTCCCACAATGAATAAATTCAATGACAATTTTTGTTTGGCTCCTACGCATGCCTGTATGCCATTGCGGGAAAGGAAGAGGATGGCAAGAATAAAACTACAACTCAGAAAAGAGAATTGGAGACACATCATTCTAGAGCAGTCATCAGATCCTCTGGGTGGTAAGAGTGATGCCTTCTGGCCCTGGTGCACGTAGTGGTTCTAAGTGCCTTGGCGGCCAGTTGGCAACCCTTGGCATTATCCAAGGGATTATAGTCCTTGTCTTTTATTTACCTCCCAAGCCAGATTTGAGGAGGGTGCTGGGAAGGACGTCATGTGTGCTTCCACAGTCCATTTCTTGTTGAAGCCAAGGACCCGGGAATCATTTAGCCATGGACCACTGGTGTCCAAGAATGGAGGTTTGTTTTGTTTTTGTTTTTAATTTTCGTTTTTGTTTTTGTTTTTTTGTTTTGTTTTGTTTTTTGCATGATTTCCCTCTAAATTCCTAGCTGGCATCCAGCTGATTCATTACCTGTGAGAGTAACAAGAGCACACACCTTGTTTAGGTGTTTTTAAGCCTGAGATTATTTTCCCTTTGCCTGTTGCTCTTTGTGTCCTGGCTGCCATCCTTCCTCTTAGCTTAATGGCTTCCGTCTGAGGCAATTCCTAACAGTAGGCTTTCGTAGCAGGACAACCTCTGAATCTCACTGCCAGCAGGTTAGCCTTCTCTCCCTTGCAGAGAACTAAGGAAAGGTGCCTGCAGAAGGCCTGCAGCTTGGTGGCTGCCCCCCCCCCCCGTTTTTAAAATCAATTTTGGGGTTATTGAAGAGCCTGGATATTTCAACTGCAAGATTTTGTGGAGTCCCCACCTAATTTAAATTAAGATCAGCTGCCAGAGAGTCTTTTCCTGAACAAGTTGGTATTTCCTTTCTTCTTTCTCTGTGGTTTTATGACCTTGAGACTCATTGTATCTGTCTTTCAGAATGTTGCGGAATGTGACACACATTCATTTTGTTGGCCGCATCTTGGGTGTTGATGGCCTGTTCCCCCCTCCCACATTCTCAGATGCCAGCTCAACCCCAGCAACTTCCAGGACCAACCAGCCACATGCCAAGAGTCTCTGGCTCCTCCTAACACTCGTGTATTGACTTGAAATGTGGGACATGATTTCTTGGGTGGCAGCTGACAGGGTCATATGATATATCCTGGAAATATGGGGGAATTAGCTTTACAAGGGATGAGTTTTGTCCACTGAGAAACAGGAGGCAGCGGAGATACAGGCACATACGTTCCTTCTCCTTCCCTTTCCAGTGGACTGGGGTAGTGCCCATTGCTGAGACATATAGCAGCCTGGATACCAGCTGTAGGTCTGTGGCTTCACACACAGCAGTCGTCACCATGGTGATCGAGCACCTTGTCCTGCTTCCTGAGCTTCCCTCTTGCTTCTCCTTTCCTTCATTCGGCACTGGGATTCTCTCTCTCAAATAAAGCAGCAGCACCTCCTCCCTGTCCAGCTCTCCACATTCGAGGAAAACTGAACCAATATCCCACATTCTGACTTTTTCGTAGCATTTCCCATAGAACTTATGACTTGGATGACAACTGGTATGCATCCTGAGGTGTAGCCGTCAGACGTCTAAACCACTGGTTTGCCATTGCATGGAAACGGATCATCAGCTTGCTTATTCAGTGAAATCTGGGTCCTTACTTCCCAAAGATGTGTTAAGCGTCTCCTTGGCTGGGAAAAGGTGCTGTCAAACTACTAAACCACAAAGGCTTTTCTTTTCTCCCACAGTTTTTGTCTTATGCAACGGCAGTTTTAAATGCAAGTAGAAGAGCATTTAATTTGTTACCTAGAATTACTGAAATTGCACATTTCTATTTCATTGCCTGTTCACGTACACATATATTTTCTTCTTACCACAGCATTGGAAATGCAGAGCAGTAGTAACTCAGCTGTTTTACTTGCACTTCTCAGTACATCCAAATTATACCAATGCTCTGTTCCTTCTCCTCACTGATAATGATGGAAGGACTAAAAGGAAAAGGAGCTATGGCTTGCCCTATATTTCCTTTTCATTCTATATATTAGTCGGCTTGGGATGCCATAACAAAATACCATAGATTGGTGGCTTGGCAGACATTTATTTGCTCCCATTTGGAGGCTGGGAAATCTGAAATGGTTGGGTTTTGGGCGAAGGCTCTTTCTTTGGCTTTTAGATGGTTGCCTTCCCGCTGTATCCTCACATGGCAGAGAGAGAGAGGTCTCTCTCTTTCTCTCTCTCTTTTTTATAAAGCCACAGTTCTATCAGATTAGGGCTCTACCTTTATGTCCTCATTTAACTGTAATTACCTCCTAAAAACCCTAATTCTGTATACAGTCACATTGAAGGTTAGGGCTTCAGCATATAAATTGGATGAGTGGTGTTGGCTCAGTTTAATCCATAACATTCTATGTCATCACTTTGAGAATAACTGATTAGCTGTTAGAGAGAAGTAACATGTGTGAGGAAGATATGAGAAGGTTCCTTGGTCATTCATTTTTCTCAGAATGCAAATGCCACGTTTCTGTGTTTAAATTCTGATTTAAATATAAAGAGCAGCCTTTGGGCTGTGAGTGCCTCCCTCTCAACCTGCTTGTGCAGTCTTAGCTGTAACACCTTTATCTGCAGCATCTTGTATGTCTCCTTGAACTTCCATGCATTGTGGCTCTGTGGAGTCCTCTGCTCCTGGGGCGTTGTGAGCATTCTATGCAAATAGGTGGCAAAAAACAACAGATCCACGTACTGTGTATCTCCTCTGCTTATATGTGTGCTCCATTGTCCCATCAGACTTCACTTACAAAATGTAAGTTCAAATATCAGTTTATTAAAAATGTCAAGATAAGGATAGTAGAATGTTATGCCAAGTATTGGGCCCTGCTGAGCCCCCCTTGAAGCCAGTCCTTCTCAGCCACATTTAACAAAGCATAATTTTAGGTTCTGTTACTTCCTGTATCATTGTTTTTTTGGTACCTAGTGTATTTGCCTGCATATAACAAAAAAACACTAATTAAAGGTTGCTTTCTCATGGAGGAGTTTATTTCTTATATATAACAAGAGGTTTTAGGTGGGAAGTTCAGTCTGGTGTAATGGCTCTACAAAATCATCATGGAATCAGGATATCATTTTGTACCATCATTTCTAGACTGTGGTTTTCACCCTCCTGGTGGCAAGGTGGTTCCTGTTCTTCCTTCTTCCAGGTATCAAAACTGCATGCTAGGCAGGGAGAATGAGGAAAGTTAAAAAGATAAAAAAGAAAAAAGTAAAATGCCAAAGACACCAGCCATCTCATCTATCTACTAAAAGTATTTTATTATTTTTATTTTTAGAAACTCTAACTAGCAATTTCATCTTATCTTCTCATTGGCCGTAATTGTACTTACTTGGCCATACTTTGGTATAAAGAAAGCTGGGAGAGTTAGTATTTTTAACAGAGCTCTCCAAACAAAATCAGTATTTTATTGCTAAAGAAAAAGGGCAGAATTGTTAATGGACTGGACACAGGTACTATCTATCAAACCATCCCAAAATTTAGTAGCATACTATAATAACCGTTTTATAATGCTTATGGGATCTTTGGGTCAGGAATTCACAGATATAATGGATCTGGCTTGCTTTGGTTCCACAGTACTTGGGGCCTTAACTGGGAAGACTCACATATCTGGGGGTTACTAAATACCTGGAGGCCGGAACTCTTAGGACTTCCTGCTTGGGGTGTACATTGGTTAAGGTGTGCAAAAAAGACAAAACCAATATGGAAGGTAGGTCAGTAGGTAGGTAGATAGAAAGATATTTTATCTTTGTATCTATTTTTTTTAAGAAAAGATTTTATTTATTCATTTGAGAGAGAGAGAGTACACAAGCAGGAGGAAGGGGCAGAGGAAGAGGGAGAAGCAGACCCCCCACTGAGCAGGTTGCCTGACTACATAGGGCTTGATCCCAGGACCCTGATATCACTACCTGAGCTGAAGGCCGATGCTCAACCAAATGAGCCACCCAGGTACCCCTGTCTGTCTATCTACTGAATGAAATTAGATTGGCTCATGTGATTATGGAAACTGTGAAGTCCCATAATCTGTCATCTGCAAGATGGAGACCCAGGAAAGCCAGTGGTGCAGTTTGAAGGTCTGAGAGCTGGGACCCCGTGGTATAGATCCTGGTCTGAGTATCTGAAAGCTTGAAAACCAGGAATGCTAAAGGTAGGAGGTGATCGGTGTCTCAGCTCAAACAGGCAGAGAGTGATTTCAACCATCCTCTACCTTTCTGTTCTGTTCAGTTTTTCAGTGGGTTGGATGACAGCCACCCACCCACATTGGGGAGGACCACTTGCTTTACTCAGTACACAAGTTCAAATGCTAATTTATTCTGGAAATACCCAGAAATAATGTTTAATTGGATATCTGGGCACCTTGTGACCTAGTCAGGTTGACAAACAAAAGTAACCATTACAGGATGGGATGACTCAAGGTTGGCCTCATTTGGGACTATAAACTCGATAGAAAGCCAGTCTGTGTGTCCCGGGCCTTCCTCACTAAAAAGGCTAGATTTTGAGAGAAAATGCCCTAAGAGACGTGGGCAAAGGCTGTATGGCCTTTTCTGACTTAGCCTATAGGTTCATATATGTTATCAGTTATAAGTGAGTCATTAAGGTTAGGCCAGATTCAAGGGCAGAGGAACCCCACCTCTTGATGAGGGGCTTCAAAGGAGCATGTGGATGGAGTGGGCCATGTTGTAGCCATGTGCCACGGTTGGCTGTAGGGCTCAAGGATCAATGACGTGTCTATACAGATATATTATTTCTTTCACTTTCATGTAATGCTGATCTCTGAAGGGAAATACAGAGCAAGGATGGACATGTGGGTTTTTCCAGGATTTTTCACTTGTCAGAAAAAATAAATGCTTAATGTCTAACTTCATACTAGACCCTTTTTGTTGTTTGTTTTCTTAAGCCTTTATAAAGAATTTATATCCAATATATCCATTGTTTTGGTATATACAGATTGATGGGGTTTAACACTTGAGTAGATTCTTGTTACTGCTGCCATAAAACGGGATATAAAACAGTTCCAACGTCCCAAAGAATGTTCCTGTGTTCCCTCCTTGTCCTTAGCCCCTCTCTCACTTCTAACCCCTCAAAACCTCTTATCTCCAGATAAAAATTGCTTTGCTTAGTGATCTTCAAAATACGCCATACATATTGTAGGAGGCACACAAGATGACCCAAACTTGGTGGGGTAGGGGTGGGCGAGAAAGAAAATAGTTTCTGTTTACATTTCGATTTTTATGTTTTAAAATGCACATAATACATTAGCACTGAGGTTATACACATTTAACTTATAAATAATGAAACATAATGGGATTGTTTAAAAATTGATTACTGATAAAGATAAGTGACCAAGAAGTTTTTAGACTACTGATTCAGATTATCACCAAAAGCAGTTTCCTCTGGGGTGAAAGTGGTGTGGTTGTTTACACATGGACTTTTTTCTTAGCCAAATGTAATAGTGAATGAAGGACAAGAAGGCTGCTCAGAGAAATGTATAGCTCTCTGAGCTGGGTCTCAGATTTCCCAAATGAGATGGTAAAATGTCTAATTATTCAGTTTTTGACTTTCTTGTCACTCATTTAAATGTATGCCTGGCATATTTTAAGATTTAAGGGCATAGGAGAGAATAAGACAGTCAACGTCTTGGCTCTTCTGACGTGTGCTTTCTAGAGCAAGAAATAAAGAGTAAATAAACACGCCAGATTTCAGGTTGTACTACAAAGCTGTGGTCATCAAGAAAAAAAAAAGAGTAAATAAACACACAATTAACAAAATTTCAGGTGGTGCCGAGACAAAAGAGGAAGAGACAAAAGAGGGTAATGGGTGGAGGGGTACGACAGAAGGTTAGACATCCGTGGGAGACCTTTCTCTAGAAGGACCTGTTTGAGCTGAAACCTAAAATAATAACAAGAAGTCCCTACCTGAATATTGGATAGATTTGGGAATTTGAAAGCAGATGGGAATAACACATGAATTTTTATTTTATTGATTGTTTTTTTAAAGTATATAAAGCCTAGAGTGGGAGCAAATCTTATAGAAAGTTCCATGCTCAGATATCCGGGGTAAATAGAAGACAATGAGCAGTGACACAGTGCGTCTACACAGAGAGAGGCTGAAACTTACAGTAGCTTTCCTATGGCCCCTGGGTATCATGGGAAAATATCTAACAATTTTTCACACCTTGAAGTAACTGGTGGATCTGGAGAGGCCTCAGCGTCCCTACACATACGAGGTGGTGACCTGGGTGGCTTGTTCACTGGGACCAGATGGGGACCCATGTCTCCGGGAATGCCAGCATGTCCTCTGTTCATTATTCTCCTCTGCAGACTGTGGCCCATGGATGTCCTGTTCATTCTACTGGACACTGAGGGTAAAATGGTAAACGAGTCAGTCCTCTTGCAGTCTTTCTGGCTCCCTCCTCACTGGTGAGGTTCACCGTTTCCTTGTATGTCAGTTTGGGGCCTACAAGAGGCAGATGCAGGAATAAAATTAAAAATGCAAAGGAATTTTTTGGTGGCCCACAAAAGATAAAGGAGGAGAGGGACTAACAGTAGGCAGAGTGAGTCCCGGACCATGATGTGGATCTGACACCTGCGCACGGTGAGGGGAAAAGAAGGGGGATTGTGGGTGAAGAGCCTCAGACTTCAGTGCAAGTCTGAGAAAGTCTCATCTATGAAGTGATTAATTGTTAGAGGAGTCCCATACTGGGCAGAAATTGCCAGGTTCTAGAACCCCGAGGAGATGTGGCCTTGGCCCAGATGCTGTGGTGGATTCCAAAGGCTTGCAGCTGGGACTGTCCAACAGCCAACTGCCCTCCCCACAGCAGGTTCTCACTCGAAGGGAGAACCAAGAGGTTCATCTCCGTGGCCGTGTGCCTGCTCCTGGGCAGGCATTCCTCTTGCCAGCTTCTGTGGGTATTTTTACATCCCCCGGGGCCCCTGCTTCTGCTCCAAATTAATGAGCATCTTAGAAAGGAACCATGAGGCAGTTTTGTTCCTATTGATACTTATCTCAAGAATGTCATTAATTACCAGAACATATTTCTTGGCCATTCAGTTTTATTAATTAGGATTTTTTTTCCAGACTGTATTTTGGAATCGAGGAGGGTAGGATTCTGACTATAAACTCAAATCAGCAATTGCAAATTGTGACTGATGTGAGTGGGTTGGAAACTTCTGTGGTGGGAGCTGAGGGCCCCAGAATGGCAAAGGGACCCAGACATAAGCGTTGTGGAGAACAGGGGAATGAAGGCATTGGGATCCCCTATAGTGTCGCAGCAGCGCTTACAGGACGTTCGCTTTATAGGAGGAGTAAAGCAACCAAATGAGACTTGCAAGCAACCAAATGGGAAGAGGGTTCGGGTTGGGTTATGTTAGAGTCTCCCCGCTGGTCTGAGCCCGTGGCAGGGTGCAGACCAGCAAGACCGTGGGTCAGGAATAATGGCTTTGCCCTCACCTCTCCCTCAAAACTGTCACCTGTCCTGGATACAGTAGAAGTGCCTTTCCTATAGGTCCATATAAACTCTCCCTGGGACACCTGGAGGGCTCAATGGTTGAGCGCCTGCCTTTAGCTCAGGGCGTGATCCTGGGGTCCTTGATCCTGGGGATCAAGTCCCACATCAGACTCCCTGCACGGAGCCTGCTTCTCCCTCTGCCTGGGTCTCTGCCTCTCTCTCTGTGTCTCTCATGAAGTGCCCAGTTACCCTGGTTTGACTTTTTTTTTTTTTTTTTGACTTGTCTTTTCTTTTAAACGAAATCAATGGCCAAGTTATTACGTATTCTTTTCTCTTTTTCCTGATGCCATTAGTGATTCTCTGAAGCAACACGTGCTTGACCCACTGGTGACCAGGAGTCTCCAGCCAGCTACCTGGCCTTGCTTGGGAAATACATGGATTTTTCAAACAGTGTGTGATGAGTCACCAGTGGCATTGGAAAGGGAAAGAGAAGGGTGGAAAATATATTGAATTTGAATGGCGGCAAAAGAAATACCACATTAGCTCAGGCATTCAACATATAGAAGTAGTTGTCTGACTCCTTGGTAATTAAACTTTAATGAGAGGTTCATCCGGCCCCAGGTAAACAGATGTAATGATCTTTTGTCCACGATAAAACCAGTATATGGGATTTCTCACTGAGACTTTCAAGTTTCAGGCTGTCATTAAGCCCTGAGTAGGAAAATTCGGTTTGCTTTTAATCCTTTGTCGTGGGTTGGAAGGGAGTGAGAGTGTGGTGGGAGAAAGGAATGTTCCTGTTTGCAGTGAAAAGGGAAGGGTCTGTGCTAGGCTGAGAAGCTTCTAGAAGGAAAATAAATCACAGAATTTGAAGCGGTAGCGATCTTAGCATCTATTGCAACCTGTCATGCAGCAGACGTGGAAACAGAGATGGAGAGGGGCTAAGACACAGAATGATGGCACGGAAAGAAGGCTGGAGTCTGAAGGGCCGAGTCAAGTACCAGCTGTGCCTGCATCGCTCTCTGTGGCTGAGCTTTGACGCCAGTCCCCTTCCCCCGTGACCTGACCTTCTTGGGCTTTTGGAGACAGTGTGGAACGCTTAGAGGCCAACTATGACTTCCAGAATCTTAGGCAAAATTCCTGGTACTTGTTGGCATTCCGAATGTAAACGATAGGTCAGACCTTCTTTGTGTATTGAGACATTTCTTTGCAGTTCCGTCTGTCTGATCCCCATAACGGCCCTCGTCTCCTAACACAGTTCTAACAAGACCTTGGCAAATTCAGTCTCTGTTCCTGTTCCGAAAGTGTTTCTCTTGATGTTCTCATTTGGTGATTCCTGAAGGTTCATATCCGTGGGTCAATTAACATTTGAAAGCTTCCATCTGGGTTCTTGGCTTTAAAAATCAGTCCTTGCCCCATATCTAGCACCCATACATAGGCCTACATAACAAAGGTAAGGATGGCAAAAAGAAAGAAAAAATAGGATTGGACCATCTAAAATTGTAAAGGTGGAGCTTGATATGAAAGAACGGAAATATATAGTAGTGATTAAAGTACCTTGGGGAGCAAAGAAAAAGGGACACTAGGCTACTACAGGGTGATCACAGACCTCTGCCCCCTAAGGTAGACAATGATTCTTGCTCACCCCAGTGACATTACAAATCCCAGAGTTTTAAGCCTTTCCCCACATACATAATCTCTTGCAGCTGACATTTCTTCATCCCTTAAATGGCAGTTGTAGTCATCCTGGCTCTTAAGGCTATTGGGAGGATCAAATTAAACAATGGCTCCATGAGACTTGAAAGTGATATTTTAAAGGATTTACTAGCTGGTTAGTAGGACTTGACTACAACTGGGGATTTCTGGCAGCTAATTCAAGTCCTGACGGGTCTTCTTTTCACCGCTCTGGGGAGAAAGTTGTGAATAAGGGTACACTGTAGAGAAGACAGTCAGTGTTTGGCAACAAAAGGAAGACAGCACTATAGTATCTTTTTTGGAAAAACACTTAAAAATTTTAGTATATAGCATTACTCAAGTCATAGTTAACTGTTTAAAAACCACATGAGTCTATTCTCTGAAGGAAAAGGACAGTAACCAAACTGAGCTGTTCCTTTTTTGTGGACGTGTTCATGGAGTCCAAGCACAGAGCTAATTTCCTTCTCTTTATTCGCAAGTGAAGGTAGGCAGGGGGCGACCATGGAGTAACTTAAAGCCTGGAGATAGGAAAGCATGAATTCTCATAAATAACTCAAAGATTTCCTGCCACCAAAGAGCAGGATCAACTTGCAAGAGAAAAACAAGGGCCTAGGAAATTGGTCTTTTTACTAATGCTTTTGTCCTAAGTAATATTTCTCCAACTATCATTCAGATAGCATCATATTTCACTTTTCTGCTTCAACCTCAAATTCTTTAGAGAGGACCCTAGAAATCCATTTGCCATTCTGTGGGATGGAATCCAGGACATGATCATCATCATTATTATTATCACTGAAGATGAAGAAATCTATCACTTTCACTATTTCCTGCTGCCTGCATAATAACTCAAGCTCTGTCTCTTGGTCATCCACTTTAAGGGGCGATATAATGACATTGCTGGGAATTACATATATCTACTCATTCCAAAGCCAACAGCTCTTGTTCAGCTTTAATAGATCAAATTCTATTAAAAAAAAAGTCATGAGAACAATTACTTTCTTTTAAGAACTAAAGAGTTTTATCTCTACAAAACTGAGTCTAAAAAGTTCACTGCTCAGTGAGTATCAGTTTGCTTCTGGGAAATGGCATGTGATTTCTCAGTGGTGTTCTGTCCTACCTTATAAAACTTTAGCAAAGTATTTCCAGTTATTCAACAATGACCCAAGGCGTGTCAACAATCAATTTGCTTCAACATCAGCTTTTTGGGGAAGACTATCAGAGCATAGATCAGAGGAACATCATGACCTTTAACTTGATCTCCAAAAGTTCATCCGGTCTATACTCGTTGAACACCTTGAGTATACAAAGTGCCAGGTCTAGTGCTGAGTGTACAAGATGAATGAGGCTTTGTCTTCGTACTTGAACACATTTAACAGATGAACAAATGTCAGTTCTCCTCTTCTCTTTGTGGAATGCACAGTTTCTGTGAATGATGTGAAATTCCCAGAAGTCTTGGATAAGGATTTGGCTGCTTTTTCAATGCCTTTCTGTATGTGGTTTTAAGCCAAACATTCAGATAAAATTATCTTTGATTGTGTCTGTGTGCCATCTGTGTGCCATCTGAATCCAGAGGCCTGCAATCCTATGTAGTGTTGTATGGTGAATGCTAGAAGAGATGTAGGTACAAGGACCGATGAAAGTGCAGAAGAGACTTTTGGGGAGATCCCTGGATGGCTTAGTGGTTGAGCGTCTGCCTTCGGCCCAGGGCTTGGTCCTGGAGTCCCGGGATCAAGTCCCACATCGGGCTCCCTGCATGGAGACTGCTTCTTCCTCTGCCTGTGTCTCTGCCTCTCTCTCTCTCTCTCTCTGTGTCACTCATGAGTAAAAAAATAAAATCTTAAAAAAAATAAGAGACTTTTGGAATAGAGGAATAGTAGTTGAGCCTGGGGTCAAAAGGTGAGTTAGAATTTTCTGGATAAAAATGTGGATAAAGGTATCCAGGGAGATAACAGCCCATGTGAGGAAATGGAGGTGAGAGAGTATGACAGATCGGGGCATTTTTATGGTAACCTGTAACATAGGGTGGTGGTAGTTGCTGACACTAGGTGAGCAGGCTGGGCCAGTCTGGGAAAGGGATGCTATTTCTGTATTAGGTTTATCATCTTAGTCTGTTCGTATCTTCTTGGTTGATGGAGAAACTGAGGAAATACTATCTTGCTCCAACTCCCCCTCTGGTATTATGACTCAAGATAAGCCTGTGGTTCGGTGTATTTGATTCCAGATGGCCTCAGCTTCCCCACTCTCTGCTCCTCCCCCCTGCCACAGAAACTCCTTCTTCCATGCAAATCACGGGCCATTCAGAGTTGTTTTCATTTGCTCACCTGTGCTGCTTTTGTCGGGAATCACATTACCACTTAAAAAATTATCCAATGAACTGAAATGTCAAAGCAGGAAAAAGTTAATAAGTTTACCAAGTTCATCTCTCACAACTCTTTCTAATTAATGATGAAATGTTGAAGAAAGAGCTGTTAAAATGTTGACTAAAAAGAAGTTTGCGGAAGCTGGTTGAAAGCAATACTGATGAGCAAGGTGGAGGAGTTCTCCAAAGGGATGCGCTATTTCCCCGCCAAACTTGGTAAAGCCCAACCCCCTGGTGCTGGCCCAGATGCTAGGAAGTTGTTGTGTCTCTGCCATGACTACAGTGTTTGCAGTTTTATGTGTGTTTGGCTATTTTATTCATGTTTGTTTAGTCTTTCCCCAAACGTCAGTCCTGGGAAGTGGTTGATTAGCACATTTATTGTGTTTGTATCTCTCACTTAAATTAAGCACATTTAAGCCACGTATATAATACGAGTTCACTCAGATTGGCTTATCATACTTATGTGACACCTTTGTTGCTCGGTAATCATGGAAAAGATGAAAGCCTAACTTCCAGTTCTATTTGGTCTGTCTTCTGGCTGAAGACAGAAGGGCCTGAGATAGCCATCTGTGAGCCTTGCATACCACACTCCTTGGCTGAGTTTCCATACTGACATATAATGTGTAATAGTTGGTATGTGCTAGATAATCATATCCTATAGCTCATTTAATCAAATTATGTATTGTATGGCATAATACTATTATATAAATAATATGAGTCTTTTCCTTTGCTCATCTTGTCAGTGCTATTGCTGATCAACATGAGTTGACAGTATGTGGGGTTATGGACATCCTTGGGCATGTCCAGTTTTGGTCTTGATTTCATGACTGCTTAAAAATAGAAGACTTGCTACCCCTTCTTATGCCATGCCCCATTTTACAAAATCTGAGAGTGGTTAGGTGTTGTGGTTCAAAGTCCCCACAACCTGGCTGTGAAATTCTGTTTTGCTACTCACTTAATAATAAATCCTGAGCAAATTACTTGTACAAATCTTATTTTGCTTCTCCAGAAAATGAGGAATAATAACCAATTAAGGGTGGATTATCTAACCTCTGTTTGATTTATATAATCATAATTCCTCTTACAGGATTGTTGAGAAATTTAATTGATACAGTTTTTATAGTGTACTTTTACATGGTTGGCTTTTGATGAGGAGCTGCTTTCAATTTACATATGGCTAGATTCTTGCTAGCCGCCCCCTGCCCCCCAATAGTGGTACATGGGGACTGGTCAATAAATACTAGCTATTATTATTATTTTAATTATGATGTTTAGCGTGTAGCTGTTATCTCATTTGCACCTTGGGGTTAGATCATGTGTTATAAAACATTACAAAACAAAGGGGGATTGAAGATAGGGCATGTAAACCCGTGGGTGTGGTTAATCCCTGGATGTGGTAATTACTCTTATGATTTGATTTAATCCTCTCTAAATTGGTAAACACATTATTTCTAAATCTACTCGTTTAATTCCTGTAGTAGCTATATTATCTTATTGTTGGCTTGTGTTTGGAAAGTGAACCCTTGTCTGCCTCCTAGATACTTTGTAAGAAGTGAACCTGTGATCCAGGTAGATGCTAACAGGTTCATGATGTGGCCTGGTTATGAATTCAGCCCTGAACTTTAAGGAAAGCTAGATGTTCAAGAATTTTCCAGGTTTTTTCAGGGAACAGTATGACTTTCTATGAATGATGCTAAATCCCCTGAAGTCTAATGTTGGGATCTGGCTGCTTCCTCAGTGTTTTTTTTTTTTTCTCCTTATGCTTCCTAAAAGAGCACTAAGCCAGAATTATCCTTGATGGTGTTTATCTGCATGAATGTAGGAGGGAGGGAAGGAAGACAGGAGAAAAGAAGGGGGGGGGGCCTAGGTTGTTTGAATATAGTTGTTGAAGTCAGAAAGACCTACAGAGAGTAGTCAAACTCAACAAGTTCACAACCTTTGGTTCTGATCCATGTGGTGGTAAGCTGTCACTAAAAAACACTGGGATGTATATATTTTATATATATATGGCAAGGCTTTGGCTGGAAAGCTAAAGACCTTGGGTGGATTCAGCATTCTTAGTCCTAGCTAGGTCACAGCTTTGGAAGAGAAGAAAGGCTATAGGATATGTTCCCCTTGTGTCTTAGTACATCTGGGCTGCTGTAACAAAACACCCCAGCCTGGGTGGCTTATAAACAACAGAAATGTATTTTTCACAGAGGCTGAAAGTCTACGATCAATCTTGTCTCCTCCCATGGTGGAAAGTACATAGGGGAAACAAGTTTTCTAGTGGCTTTTATAAGGACAATAATCCCATTCATGAGGGTTCCACCTTCCTGACTTTATCTAATCCTTATTACCTCATAGAGGTCCTGCCTCTAAATACTATCACATTGAGGGGTAGGGTTTCAACATTTGAATTTTGGAGGGACACAAACATTGAGCTCATAACTCCTGGTAACATAGATTATATTGAAGAACAAGATTTGTTTTTCTAGATTGGAGTTTATAATGTCATAATGATGATCCCTTGGGGAAAAGCAGTCACCTTATAGACCCAAAAGAATATATTCATTAGAATATTAGAACTTATTATTGAGTATTTGATGGCTTAAGGAAAGGAGGAAGGCATATACTCAGTAACGTGATACTAATAATGTCTTATATGAAAATATCATTTCCAAAGTGTTTTTATGTGATCTCATGAGATTTTTAACAAAGATACTCTGAATATTTCAGAAATATGAAGGTCTTTCTAGATGAAGAATATGAATTCCACAGAAGTTAAGCAGTTTGTTTGAGGTCACATAGACATTAAACAGCATATCTGAGACTAGAATCTAGATTTCTTGAGAACAGTTCTATATTCCCATTATTATGGAACATATTAGTATTTTTTAATAATTTTTTCCTCAAGTTTGAGCCTTGCTTGTGATTTCAGAAGTGTTCTTTTAGGCCATAAGGAATTTTAGAATTTTCACATTTTTCTTTGTGGTTTCTTTCAACATGTTTGCCATTAACATGGTTTCACTAATATCTGGTGAATCCTTGACTTGTCCTGTTGGGGATTTCATCTCTGGAAATATAAAACAATGAAGGGAATAAGTCTAATTTTAGACTTCTTTCTAGTCAAGAGAATGGAAGTAGAAGTGGAGGACAACGAGGAAAATTAACAACAGTATTTCTAATAGTGATGAAAGCAAAAGGTGATCCAAGTCAAGTATTCATCTTGGGTTGTAGGAGGGGGGATATATTTCAAATAGTCCAGATAAAAGATGGTTAAGAGCAACAGGGGAGTCTAGAAAAGAGAAAAAGCCAGCATTGAGGTTACATATTATTCCTTTGAAAAAGAAAGTACTGGTAGTGTGACTTCATGGGCATCTCTGTGTTTGGATTTAATTTGTCACAAAAGGAATATATATTACTGTATAAATTTCTCTTCAGCTTCTGCACCCCAACATACACTCTATTCATCTACGGAGAGGCAATGCAGCTAACATTTTAGTGTGTATTGTTGCAGACCTGTTCTCCATACATATACATGAACATATAGTTACTTATATAGCAGGGTAATCAATCATTTCAGTTTTCCCAGGACTGCGAAGTTTCTGGATATGTGGGTATGATATTGTGATTTATAATAAGAAATGTGTATTTGGTCTTTGACCAGTTCTTGGCACAGAGCTAAGAAAAACTTTGGAATTTTCTGCCTTAAGAGCGATTGAGTATCTTTTGTTATGGTAATGAGATGACTTTTGGAAAGCCCTTAGGTTACCTGCCAATGGGGGCTGGTTTTCAGGGGAACCAGCCACTTGATTAGAGTGTTGGCATTTTCAATACCTCTGGTGAGAGGAGAGGGACTGGAGGCTGAAACAGTTGCCAGTGGCCAATGATTTAAATCATTTGTGATTCTCCATTAGAGACTCTTTCATTAGAAGCCTCCATAAAAACCCAAAGGACAAAGTTCAGAGAGCTTCCTGGTTGGTGAACATGGGAAATGCTGGAAGTGTGGCGTGTTTCGAGAAGCCAAGCAGAAGCTCTGCACCTTTTCCCCATACCTTGCCTTGTGCATCTCTTTCATCTGGCTGCTCTTAGCTCTGTCTTTTTATAATAAATCAGTAATGTAGTAAGTAAAATATTTCTCTGAGTTCTGTGAGCCACTCCAGCAAAGCGTTGAACCTGAGGAGGGGGTCTTGGGAGCTTCTGATTTATAGTTAGTAGGTCTTAAGTACAGGTGACAGCCTGGACTTGTAATTGGCATCTGAATTGGAGGGTGTTGTTGGACCTTCAGTTTGTAGCCAGTTGGTCAGAAGCACAGGGAACAACTTGGGTTTGCAACCGGTATCTATTTGGGTTGGGTGCCATCTTCTAAGACCGAATCCTTCCCCTATGCAATCTGATGCCATCTTTGGGTAGGTAGTGTCAGAATTGGAGGAACCCACCTCATGCCAGAGCACTGCTTGTTGCTTGTGTGTGAACACCTCACCACTCACATACATCAGGCAAACCGGGAAGGTTGGTCACCCCATCCAGAGACAAATGGGTGAGAAGGTTATCTGTCCTCCCTAAAATGGGATAAGAGGAGGAAAGTGATTTAGTTGACCTCACAGGCAGGAAATGGATAGTCTTTCAAATGCTTTTTCTGGGTTTTGAATGAATGTCACTTGTCCTCCTGGTTTCTAAAATTGGTGGCTCATGTAACTCATGATCTAGTCTTTTCAGGCCAAGCAGTTGCTTTGTCCAGCTCAGTGTCTTCCTGGCTGTGGAACATGCCATTGACACTTCCACATCTCTGCCAAATCCTCTGTCAAGACCCTGAGGCAAGCCTTGGTTGTAGAGTTATGTTACTCTTCATCATAGTAGACCCCATGGCAGGCTCATGAGACCAGCCTCCATTTGGAGTGTCCTTGCATCATGAGAACTATGGGAGACCCAGGAGTTTTTTTTTTTTTAAAGACTTTATTTATTTATGAGAGACACAGAGAGAGAGAGGGAGAGGCAGAGACACAGGCAGAGGGAGAAGCAGGGTCTATGTAGGAAGCCTGACACAGGACTTGATCCTGGGTCTCCAGGATCAGGCCCTGGGCTGAAGCTGACGTTAAACCTCTGAGCCACCCAGGGTGCCCTAAGGAGTTTAAACTAGATCTCCCTCCCACCCTTCTTGGCCCTGCTCCTGTATCTCTCTCCCTCCCCTCCCCTTTCTCCCACTATATTACTCCCTCTTGATTATGTTGACCCTAACAGAGTGACTCAAGGTCCCCCGTATAGTGGTCCTCTCACCGAATCCAAAATGGGGAGCATGGGAGGAATCCCTTAAACCCGGTGTTTCCCTTTGACTTTTAGAAGTCATCTTTTCTTCTTCAAACTCAAGCTTTTGGATGAAAACTTGAACCCAGCTGTCTGAGCTCTCTTTTCTAGCAGTTCAGTTGACCTCTGGCTCTTATAATTCCTTAGTCCAGTATCATTAGAATTGTCCCTTCCTTCATCCTGTCTGGGCCTTCCTTTCATGAAACACTCTCTGGTGAATAATCCATCAAGTCTGGCTTTCAACCCTATTATTTTACTAAAAAATTTAAGTACTCACCTTCTCCTATACTGGCAGGAGGAACCTCACAAATGGCCTCATCTTGACTGTTCAAGGCTGCAAGAGGTCAGTGTTTTAAGGTGGAAATTTGTAATTTAATGGTGTAATGTTTGTAAAATACTATCCCTAATAATACAGGTTTCTCCCACTATCCCAAAGTAGAGTGTTCCTATAAAACCTTCTGCAAACCAAAATGATGTAAAGCAAAGAAGCAATTGCCATTAATTTACATGGAAATATTTTTGAGTGTTCCCCAAAAAATAATCTCTTTGAGGCTTTTCTGATACCTTAGGATTCATCTTGCTAATGAATGCACAAAATAAATCAAGATAAAGCACAGATGCTCATAAACACAGTTCAAAGCTCTGGTGTCTGATACTGAGAGGCTGAGTTGTAGTTCCCTAGGAAGGACCTGAGTGGAGCCATTCTTGCTGCTTGGGGTGTGTGCTGCCTCCACAGTGGTTTGCTGCAAAAACAGTCACTGACTGCTATTGTCACTTTCCACCTTTCTCCATAAAAGTGAAAATCCTCTTCTGATTCCTTTTGGTTAGCAAAAATGGGTACTAATGTAGGTTTATTGTAAAAGCCAAGTGGTATAACTCAAACTTTTGAAAAGTAGAGGTTACTTGTACATCATTTAAAGAACTCAAACAGGATTGAACATGTTTTGTTTTCTGACTTGTTTTCCTCATCAAACAAAATACCATAGATATTTTCCCATGTCAGGACAGAGAGCTATTTCATTTTTTTAAATGGTTGCAAATGACTTTATGTCATGAATGCGCCATAATTAATCAAACCATTTCCTTCTAGTAATGGACATCTAGGTTCAGACTTTGGAAAAGACTTTATTTGTGGAAGTCAGAAATATGCATTTTAAGAATAGATATCAAAGAATAGAATAAACTTGAAAGGGTAATATTGAGAAAAGTATGAAGAATCAGTGCAGCTAGTGAAATGTTTATTACAGAAAACAGACGGTTTCATTTATCCATATTTAAAGCAAAAAGAACAAGGAAGGGATGGGGTCACTGCTTGGTATATGGCTGACTGATGAAAGGAAGGTAGTGATTCAATGTCTATTTTGCTTCTGTTTTCTACATTAAGGAAATGATCTTCAAGTTGGAAAGAGCAGAAAGGCATTATTACCAACCTGGAATTTAATACATGCGAACATTTAGGACTGTGCCTGCAACGTAGTAAGTGCCTAAGGAATGTGTTAAAATTTCCATATTATTATTATTATTATTATTATTTTCTGTAGAGTTTCCAGGAATGAAAAAGGTGCTGGATGATCAAAATGGTTAAATCACCAGTTTTTCAAAAAGGAGAAAAAGATGAGTTCTGAAAAGAACACATCAATGAATGTGACATCAATCTCCGGTCAAATTCAGGAACAAAGTATTTAGAGATGAATTGTGAGTGCTCTGGAAAGGACGATGAAATTATTGAAAACAATGAGTTCCAAATAACAAAGTCTAGCTAGACTAATCTGATTTCCTTTGTTCAGTCTTGTCATTGAATGATTTGATTAGGGAAATGGACTAGATAAAAAAATACCCGCATTTTAGTAAGATATTGCACAAATCGCCCATAAGCTGTGTTTTCTTGTACTTTCTGCATATGCTGTACTCTCTGTTTAGAAGCTCTTTCTCTCCTCATCTGTTGATGATTGCCCACTCATCCAAGGCAGGATAATACTTCTGGAATACTAACCAACATTTCCTTTTTTTCTTCCAATGTTGGCTCTCCTTGAGTCAGCTAGGCTGTCTGCAACATCACTTTAAGTAAGTGATGACACATCAAAAAAGCAGCAGAAAAAATAGTTTGTTGTTGGATTTGGATTTGAAAAGTTTAAGTCTTTAGGGAAACAGAAGGACCGTTGGCTAAAAAAAAGGTTTATAAGAGGGCACCTGGGAAGCTCAGTGGTTGAGTCTGCCTTTGGCTCAGATCATGATCCCAGGGTCCTGGGATTGAGTCCCGCATTGGGCTCCCCTCAGAGAGTCTGCTTCTCCCTCTGCCTCAGCCTGTGTCTCTCATGAATAAGTAAATAAAATCTTAAAAAAAAAAAGGGTTGTAAGAATACTTTGATGTATAAAGGTAAAACCTTCCCCCGTAGAGACTAGATACTAAAGAGTAGAGGCCTGGAATAAAGAGGACAGAGCTAGTGAGCACTCTGTCACACCTGCCACATAGCATTTTGCTGCCACCTGACCTTCCCATAGACCTTTATGATCTTCCTTCAACAGCCACTGATAGCCTGGCATGAATGAAGCCTGATCGTGTCATGTATACATCATCCCATGTAGGCAACTCCTCCTTTGGGACCTAAGACAAGCCTCAGAGCTGGAGGATAGGAAACCGAGAACCTAGAGAGAAGCTTGTTGTGTAGATGGACCTGCACTTGGGTAGACCTAAATACCCTTGCAGTTAGGAAGCTCTACTTTTTCACTTTCTTGAGATTTAATTTAGACAAATTTGGGAGAGGCAAGGAAAAAAGTCTCAATTTTGGTTTAAGCTTTCCTCAGCAGCCTCAGTACGGTATAGTCCCGTACTCTTTTTTTGAGCTCCTCTTGAACTCCAAGTCCACTCTTATGATAGCACCCATCATAGAGAACTGCTGTATTGCCTGTGTGATTATTCCCCAACTAGACTATGAACCTTTTAAGGGTAGAGAACAGACTCTATGATGTTTGTATTTCTTGGCACATAGTAGACATAGACACTAACAAAGTATTTAATGGATTAAAATGAAGATGGCTAAATGTGAATTACCTGGATTCATAAGTAATCAAATATATACTCAAATGTTAGTGTCAGCTTTGAATTATTTCTTTATGAGGTATTTCTAGGTTCAGACTGCTACTTTCTAGGTTTCTATCAATGACTGGAATAACATATAACTCATGGATTACATTTTGGAGTTATATAGGAAGCCAGAAGGGAAAGTCAGTATGCTGGATGAGAGTCAGAATCCACAGAGAGAGGAACAAGTTAAAATGATAAACCAAATATAATTTAATTGGGAGTAAATACAAAATACTATAGTTAGGTTAAAAAAAAATCAACTGAATTACAGATTAGGAGAAGGCATAGCTTAAAATAAAGAATTTGTTAAAGATCTTGCCAAAGCTTTAGTTGATAAGCTTATTGTGAGTTAAATTATGATGGAGCTTTTAGTATATTATATATTTAATGTGATTTTGGGATAGTATTTATTGAAATAAAAGGAAGAGGTACATGAAGGCAAAGATCCCACTGATGTCTCACTAATGAGATCATGGCTGAAATATTGGGTACAGTCTCATATATAATATTTAAAAAGGATAATGCTGGAGAATTTGGAAGAAAATGTTTATGGAAACTATATTTTTATGGGAATTGAGAAGGGATTGGGGCTAGACCACAGGAGAGGTGTCCTCATAAGGGAAGTGATGGCCGTATTCTCTAATGTATGAATGCCTGTTACACAGATGACCCTTGAGCAACAGGGGTTTGAGTTGAGCAGGTCGACTTAAATGTGGATTTTTAAAATAAACAGTACAGTACTGTGAATGTATTTTGTCTTCCTTATGTTCTTAATAACAATTTCTTTTCTCTAGCCTATTTTATTATAAGATTATAGTATTTAATACACATAACATATAAAATGTGTGACTCAGACTGTTATTGGTAAGATTTCTAGTAAGAATAGGCTATTAGTAGTAACTTTTAGGGGAGTAAAAAATTATACATGGATTTTTGACAGCCTGGCTGGTTGGTGCCCTTAATCCCTGCATTGTTGAAAGGCCAGCTTTATTAATGGATAATTCAGCCTATGTTTTACGGCCTAATGGGTGAAAGTTATAAGGAAGCAGATGCTAGGTCACTATTTTTGAAAATCTATAGCAATTAGCAGTTTCCATCAATGAAGTCACAGTTTTGGGATTGTCTTCACCTTACTTCACTGGAAGAGTTCAAAAACAGGATGATTGTCATCACACTGGAGCTCTGATAAGCATAGATGACTGGAGTTGGTTGAGCTCTAAGGTGGTCTTCAATTCAAAGACTAGGTGCTCTTTCAATGTATGGTCTATGGCTAGAGAGGATTTTGTGGATGTGGATATACGGGAAAGACTTTTTGACCAAGTGACAGAAGTGATGGTGACACTGCTTAGCTCAGAATAAAGCTTCCTGGACTTTCTGTACCCTTCACTCTGCATGCAGGCCATATAGAAGGTAAATATCTGGGCTGTTGGACAGTAACTCATGTGTAAGAGAAGGAAATAACTCCTCGGTGGATGTGAACGGTGAGGAAGAATGATGATGCTACTCTATGTTCCATGACTTTGTACCTGGAGAAATAACAGGACTTGATCAATGGAAATGTTTGGTGGGAGGAGGGGTGGGACACTGTTGATGAAGAAGTAAGTGTGGGTCTCATCTGGGAGAATGATGATGTTTTAGCCCCATGGTCCATGGCTCTGAGCCCAGCAGGTGAGTCTGGGACAATTGATGGCTTCTGACACCCAGGCGGTTGCAGTAATTCTGAACTCTGTGCCATGGCCAAGCAGCTCTCAATGCCGCAGACAGCTTCATTACTGCGGGCCCATCCTTCACTTAGCAGCAGACCTTCTTCCATCAGCCAAAGATGAATGAGAGAACCACCCAGGCTCTACATGTTTTCAGTATTGCCCTCTTTCTTTTGTCCACTCTGGGTTTGGTTTATATGCTCTGCTGCCTCCCCTCCGAACTATGGTGCAGGAGGCCCCTGGCATTCCCACCCCTCAAATGAGAAATGAAACTTGGACAAGAGGATGTCTTCAAAGGACATGGCAGGTTGGAGATCTCTGCAGCAATCAAAGAATGACAGAGTGTGCCCTGGCTTGGTCAGGAATAGGCAGAGGTTATTGCAGCTTTAATTCATCAAAAGCAATTCCATTCCCGTTTCTGAGCACAGAGTGAGTAGAACTTCCAAGAATCAGAGTGGGCAACTAGCAAAGCTTAATTTCCTGCCAGAAGAAGGTAAATATATCCTCATGTTATAGGCAGCACAAAATGGTGTACCACTAAGTCAAATTTAGAGCCCTCCATCTTCAAATTGAAGTACGGTTCTGAAAACCTCTAAGTCACAAAATATTTTGATTGTTTTTTTTCCTTAGTGAATTCAAAGGAGGAAATGTAGTAAGTGAATGCATCACGTATAAACCTGTGCGCTTTTTACTGATGCCTCCTTTTTTTTCTGAAGCTGCTGAGTGCCTCCCGGGGTGTGCTGCAGCTCCCATGTCTCCGAGCATTGTGGCCAAGTGCCCTATGCAGATGGGAGACTGACCAAAAGCCCTGAGCCTCCAAGATGTTTCCATACCGAGGCACCCTTCCCCGCTAGACAGATAGCATGCCACACCACGGAGCATAGAACCAGACTTTCTGCACTACCTTCAGAGCATCAGATGACAGATCCCAGAGCTCCCAGGAAGTAGACTTCCATTGGGGGAATGGGAAACCTCTGGAGATAGTTTACCCTTCTTCTCCTCTCTTATGTGACTGTTCCAAGGTAGACTTTATTTTTGCCAAATTCCTGGAGAAGACCTGCCTGCTGAAGAAGCACGCCTGCTGAGAGATGTGCAGGGTCTCCTGGTGGCTCACCATGAAGCAGTGGCTGTCATGGTAGCACACTGCCTCTCGCTGTGCCACATCTTTCTTTGCCTTGCTTCCTCTTATTTCCTGACCTCTACCACTCAGGTCTTGCACCTCCTCTTCAAGTATCAGCCCCTAGTCCTTGCCATGAGGTTTGCTTTCATAGATGACTTGGGCTACCGCAGAGATAAAGAAATCAGAGAGCTCAAAAGAGCTCTCATTCATTCAATCATTCATTCAGGGTTTATTGAGTAGCTACTGAATGTTGAGGATTTGCTAGTTTCTAAGGACATAGTAATGGGTAAAATATGATCCCCTCCTTTACACAGCTCATTGTCTAGTTGAGAGATGACATAAGATCAGATAAAGCTCTTCAAAATTTGGAAAACAGATATTTATGGTAAAATACTTGAGATAAAATGTTCTTTTCTTGGAAATTTGGCTTTAAGAATGCTGCATATGACTTGGTATTGAGGCCCTAAGCTAACGGGATGTTTTGAATCAGTTTTTTGCTTTTGTAGCAGAATCAGACCAAAGTCAAAGCTGAAATCAAAAGGCTTCACGTGCCCCATTTTCTAAGGAGAGCCATAAGAAACTTTCCATTGCTGAGCTAAATACCTCCCTGAAGGTTTTTTTGAGAATTGGAAGAAATGATCGATCTTCCTACACTCCCTCAGGAATCTGAATGAGAAGAGGACTAGAGTGTGGGCTGGAACCATCAAGTGGTTGACTCGGTGGTGTTAGTCATGTTTTTTAGAAAGAAGCTTTTAACCCTATCCTCTGGGACTGCAGAGGAGCCAAGTGAAGGAGCTCCAAGAGAATCACCCATAAGAATCAGGAGTGCTGAAAGAAAGAGCCACCTGGTTCCTTGGCGAAATACCCGTTTGGGTGACCCACTGTGGTGCTGGTTCCAAAACACACGGTGAATCTAATGTACAGACTGTTACCCGATTTCGCTGTGGGAATCTGGAAGTGGGAGACCATTGATACAACATAGATTGACAGGCTTCGAAGACTATGATAAGGTATGTTTGAGAAGAACTTAGGGCTGATGTACTACATTCCATTTGTTTTGCCCTCAGAGGGTTCAGACCTAACGGATCCTATGGGGCTTTCCATAGGAGAATTCAGATGCTAGAGAAGAGCCAGCAGCCGAGGAGGACTGCCCAGGTGGCTAGTAGGCCTTGCCAGAAGACATCTAGCCTAAAGAGGAGAGAGGGGGCTTGTCCAACAGGCCAGATTATGAGAGTGATAGTTGCTGCATTGAACAGGAGAGAGAGGTGGAGGGAAGATAAATACTGTGGTCAAGAAAGTTGTGTGCTGATGTGACGACCAAAACATCAGAGGAGGTTACAAACATCAGACAAAATGTGAAAGAACCAGAGTGAAGCAAGGGACTCACCCTCACAAGTTATAGGTGGACCGTAATTGTAGAAGACCCCACATCCCCACCCTTACCTCCTTGACCCCAACACGAGTGTTTACCTAGAGAAGCTGGGTGGAGGGGGGGCTAGGAGGGGCAGCACTTCCCACCGTCTCTGCAGCTGCTCGTGTTGGGAAAGGGGGCAGGCAAAGTTTTGAACGCTGAAATTTTAATCTGTATTGGACTATGTTTTAATAATTAAAAATAACCAGAAAGTTATAGAATCTGCAAAAAAATATTACTAAGGGAGTGTGGAGAGTTTAACGTAGCAGGATGGAAAATGAGCCGCTGAAAGATGTGAAACCATTTCCAGAAGCGACAGTAAGAGCAGGCCTGGATGTGGCATACCCTCTCTGTCTTGGCCCGAACCCAGTCCCGCGACATCCACCTAGACGTCTGTGAGCTTCAGGAACCTGCCCCTGTGTGTCCAGGAGGAAGAGTGATCTGAAATCTGAACATGTAGTGTGGTCTCTGTCACAGGCAGCCACTTTGAAATCCAGAACGTTGCGCAACTTGGAAGCCAGGAATCCAGGTGGTTTTGTAATGAGGGTAATACTACCGATGAAAAGCTGTCACTGACAGTGACAGACACCGTTCAGGAGTTCTCACGTGTTCTCAAACAGCCAACGATGTCTTACAGGCTGGATCTCCCGGAGAGTGCGCTCCGACTTGTCCAAGATTAGGATTAGGATCTGATATTTCATCCTGGCAACTCTGTGACGCTCATGAGTGCTGTGACTCTCATTTTCTTGAAGAAACAAAAGAACTAAGAATTTAATGCCACACCTAAGAGATAGAAAATTTATTGTTAGTGTCTGGCTCTGTCCCACTTCAGTATTCCTACTGTTTCTATTATACCCGTATCATCTGATCATCTTGACTTCTGAAAATCCAAGGCCTTTCTTCTACTCTTTGCTCAGGATGAATTTCCTGAGACTCATTTTGATGATTCTGTGATGACCCCCTATTGATTTTCCACATGACATATAGTCACTGTGCCAAGGCTCATGCTGCCTACCATCAGAGTTTATTGTTCCATCTGGCTATTATTATTCCATTTGTACAAGAACCTGGTGTGTTTGGTTCTTTTTTGGTATAAAGTTGCTGTTTTAATGGTTTGATGATGTGCTGAGCTGCATTTGGTGTGCTGGGTAATTTCCTTAATTTGACTCTGATGTTTGTGAAGATTGAATATTCACCAGTTCATGCAATTTTGATTTTTTGACTCAGAAATCTGGAGCAGATGGGCCTGGGACTCAATAATTCAGCTACTGCTGATCAGTTTCGTATCTTTGTTCATTTATTAATGGCACTGTTGCTAGTGAGTCTTTATAATTTTCTTTTCGTCACCTCAAACAATTGTTTGATATTAATACACTGTCACTTTAATCTCAGATTATCCTTTCACATTTTGTGGAAGCTCAGTAAAAACACTTTAAAATAATCTGTTTAGTTTTGTTGAATAAGCATCACAATATCATAATTAGATGTTGGGGGCTTTGGAACCCAAAATATAATTTCCTTTTTTAATCAGTTTAAAAAATAGCACATTGATTTATCTTCCTAACATGTTCTGATTTAGCAGTTGGGTGGAGCCAACAAAAGTAGCTTAAATGGGAGAGGACACATAGGCAACATGTGGAGCCAACAAAAGTAGCTTAAATGGGAGAGGACACATAGGCAACATGTGATTCTAGTTAGTGGATTGAAATTGAGAACTAAGTCAAAGCAATTTTGTCTTTACCTTGGTTGTCTTTTAAAGAGTCACCATCGGCAAGGTCCCTTTAAAGTCACGTACCCAACACATACGCATCAGTAACATGCTATTTTTACACCTGTCTCTGTGATCAAAATGATGAATTCTTGGACCTTCTGAAGTGTTCTCAGCCTAATTGGGGTAGAGGATATACATACGTCAAGCCAGAGTGATAAACGTAATAATATATGTCCAAAATACAGCGATTGTGCAAAAAAGGGAGGATTGATTAGACCAGAAATCAGGTTTCCCAATGTTTAATTGATATTTAATCTCTCAGAGAAATGTTTATATAACCATTCCCTCTGCTTAAATAGTGCATTTGGGGAATCAGTCACTAGTTTTTTTCTTTGATCCCCGAGTTCTATATGACATTAGAGGGCTGCATCTTAAGGTTCAGGTCTAGAGAGGTGATCAGTATTTTGAGAAGGTGCACTTCGCCTTGCTCTCCTATCTTCTTGTTTTTTTTTTTTTTTCCTACTGGATGTTAACCATATGTATAGAACAACTTCTCTCCCATAATATGGAAGAGTTCTCTTACTGAGTGTTGCTGCACGTAGATCTCTGAGTGGCCAGGAAATGGGAAATAGAGTTCCCTTCAGGGTAATTTACCACTTCACAGGTAGTTTGTCAAAATTTGCAAGTAGATCAGTCCTTGCAAAGAGTGGAGTGTTTTGACTTTTAATTCACCCCCTCCTTTTTTTTTTTTTTTGTAATTAAGATACATTTTTTATTAAGAGCTGCTAGAAACCAACATTTTTCCACCCATAAATTTAGTATCTTCTGACACAGTGAGAATTACAATGGTAGGAAGAGAGGGGACTATGCAAACAAAACACAGACATAAAATGTAATGAGGGAAAAGCAGCCAGCTTGCTGCAACTGTAAAGAAGAAGAAAACTTCAGGGAGGTCTGATTTATAGGGAATAATTATTATTGGCTGATTTAGAAAACTGGGGCAGAGATAGGAAGCCGCTGAAATGGCTGTTTTTGCAAACTGATTTGAAGAACCCTTCTCTTCTATACTATTATAAAATAATAATTCTTGGTGAATGTGTCCCCTTTCACTTAAGGATTTGCAAGGACTTGAAAAATACCACTTGAATAGAATTACGATTACAGAGAAGCACATTCAGACCACTATTTTATTTTATTTTATTTTTTTTTTCAGACCACTATTTTAAATGTAAAAGCAAAGACCAGGAGCAGGACAAGGATTTGTGAAAAGTCGCCTAAGGGATCAGAACAAGAGAATAGATCCAGTTAACAAATTCTGATTTCCTAAATTCAGAAGCGGTTGGTTCCACAGTTAAACTTTAAATTCTAATTAGGGAATTTCATTCTCACAATAGCTTTTAATCTAAGAGAGATCATTATCCATTCATTCATCATTCAGTTATTCATCAGGCAGTTATCGAGCTCCTCCTATATGCCAGGTACAGACTTCTGTGCTAAGAAAACATGCATGAGGAAGACATCTCTTCTCTTAGAGGGTTCCTATATTTAAAGGGGTGAATTTAAATGAACATGATAGGCTAAGACATATATTTTCCCAACTGGGAAATACCAATTAATAAAATGCTTAGATTCAGAAGCCCAGATGTTATCTTTTTGTGGTTGATAATGCATTTTTTTTCCCTAAAAATGAAGGATGATTTGCATGGTTATTCACACAGTTTTTATAAGGTGCCACTTTAATAAGATATATCTCATCAGACTCGAAGATCAGAATAAGTTGAAGTCAAAGCATCAGAGGTGGCCCTTTATATTTGGAAACAGCATTGAACTGAACTCAGGCATCTGGGTTAGAATTCTGTTTCTTTTATTTACCTATTGTATGAGTTGAGACAAGAGATCACACCTCTTCAGGATTTATATTTCTCATTTCTAAACACTGAGTTGAGGACTAGCTGGGGCGCTTTTTATGATTCTTAAGCAATTAAAAAAATCAAATATGTATTGAGCACCTCCTATAAGCCTAAATTGTCTAAGACCCTGGGGATACAGAGGTGAACAAAACAGACTGTAGAAGGAAAAATATAGACGATAGAAGAAAAATCCAAGTGTGCTGTTCTGGAAGCCATGTGAAGAAACTGCTCACAGGAATAGGGAGGGGTTAATTTTCAAATGTTGCTGAGAGATTAGGTGAAATGAGAGTAAAAACTGACCATTGGCTTTAGCAAAATTAATCACCGGCAGCCCTGACAAGAGCAGTTTCAGGGCAGTAATGGCGATAAAGGTGTGAATTTGGAGTGAGTTCTAGGTGAGGGGCTGGATATATAAATGAATAATGGTCAGAAAATACATAAAAGTAGAATTCTGACCCACATCTTCAGCAAACAGCCCAGGAAGCCAACCCAATGTCTACACTAAGCAGTCCAGGAAGTCAACCTACTATCTCCAACTCAGAATTTTAGAAAGTCAGGCCACTATCTCTATGGCAGTGCCAAATGGCTAGGACTTGGTTAATAACTGACAGCTTCCCTAATTTTTATTTATTTGTTTGTTTTAAACTTCAGGCCAATTAGAGGAAGCCAGACAGACACCTCTAGCTGTCATATAGGAGGACATCCTGCCCCTTCCTCATGCCAGCAGCCTCCACTCATGGCATACTTGAAGCCTTCGCTTTTTTTCCATAAAGCTTTCCCACTCCTCTTCCTGCCATCGAGTCTCTGCCTGAGACCCATGGTGGTGGCTGACTCCTTTGTTATAGCAAGCTCTGGATAAATCGCCTTTCCTCGGTCTCATTTGGATGGTTTTTGTTTATTTCCATATAGAAAAAATATGAGTAGAAAAATTGGAAAGAGAGAACATAGTTTAGAAAGAGGTTTGTGATAAAGCTGAGCAGAAAAATGAGTCAGTAACTGAAGTGAGATGCATTTCTTTTGATGTTGTACTGGCAGAGACATCAAATACAGTGATTAATAGAAGCAGTGATGGTGGACATCCTTGTTTCTTCCTGATGTTGTTTAAAAAAATAAACATTTCAAAGTTTTAGCATTGTGGCATTTTCTGTGTCCTTTATTAGATAGAGGACATTACCTTCTATTTCTAATTTGAAGAAGAGTTTTAGAATTTGATGAGTACATATTTCTATGTGGCTTAGTTATGAATGAATGTTGATTTTTTTGGGGGCAAATTCCCTTGCTGCAGCTATTAAGACTATGACGTGGCGTTTCATCCTTAATGTTTTTAATATCCTGAATTATGCTATTAGATCTACTATTGCTTAGCATTCTTGAATTCCTGGGTTAAATTAAGCTTGGATATGACTTAAAAAAATTGCTAATTTGGTTTGCTAGTAGTGTTTAGTATGAGAGCATAAGTGAATTTTTATTCTCCTCACCTGTGTTGTTCTGTTCATACTGACATCAGAATTTGATATTGATATTTTACATACTAAGCTTATAAAATGAGTGGGGTTTCCCTTTTTCTTCTACTCTCTGGAAAGGTTTGTGTAGATCAATGTTATCTGTTCTTAAATTTTGACAGCATTTACCTCTAAATACTCATAGGCCAAGTATCTCTGTGTATGTCGGTGTCTATTTATGGAAGTACTGATTTCATTTCTTTAACATAATCATTAAATACATGTTTTTAATTTCTTTTAGAGTCAATTTTAGACCATTACTATACACTTTCACATTTGATAGAATAATAGAATATTTTTCATAATTTCTTTGAAAAAATTTTAGTCCAATCATAATTATATCATTTTTATTAATATCTCATTTGTGCCCTTTTCTTTTATATTTTTGTCTTTCAATTAACTAGTTTATACTCATTTTTATTATCTCCTGATGATACTTTCAAAATCTCTCTTATGTTCCTCCCTGTACCTTTTCACATCCCCTGGTAATCACAGATTTGCTTTCTATCACTATGGATCAATTTGCATTTTTTGTAATTTTCTATACATATAATACTATTTGTATTATTTTGTCCAGCTTATTTCACTTAGCACAGTTATTTTCATCCAGTTATTGCATGTATGAATAGTTTATTCCTTTTTGTTGTTGAGTAGTTTTTGATGTATGACATTATTTTTTTATCCATTCACCCATTGATGGAAATTTGGGTTGTTGCCAATTTTTGGTTACTTTATATAAATCTGCTCTGAACATTTGTGTAGAAGTCTTTGTGTGAGGGCATGATTTCAGGTAACAATTTAGGAGTGGAATAGCTGGGTCATAACATAGGTATATGCTTAACATTTTAATAAATTACCAAAGTATTTTTTCAAGTGGTTGTACCATTTTATATCCTTACAAGCAGTGTGTCAGAGTTTAAGTTCCTTCACATAACCACCAAAACTTGGGTTGGAAGAGTTTTTCCAACTGAATCATTATAAGAGTTGTGCAAGGCTGTGTCTTTGTCGTTTTAGTTTGCATTTTCTTAATGTCTAGTAATAGTGTGTAACATCTTGTGCCTATTTGCCTTCTTTGTCATATTCTTTTGCCCCTTTAAAAAACTGGATTGTTTTCTCATCATTGAATTTTGAGTGTTATTTAATATTCTGAATACAAGTCCATCAGGAAATTATTTGCAGATAATTTATCCTTGTTTGTAGCTTGTCTTTTCATTTTCTTAATAGCATCTTTCAAAAAGCAGAAGTTTTTGATTTTGATGAAGCCCAATTTAATAACTTTTTAATAGATTGTTCTTTATCAAAGATAAATTATAACACTTTTATCTCTTAAGTCTTTGCTTAAAGAATTTCTGCCATGTTTTATTCTAGAAGCTTCAGAGCTTTAGGTTTTATGTGTAGATCTAAAATCCATTTTGATTTGAACTTTATATATGGTGTGAGATATGTATTGAAGTTCACTTTTTTGCATATTAATGTGTGGTTATTCGAGCACTATTTATTGAAAGACTATCTTTGTCTCATTGAATAATATATGTATCATTAAAAAATCAGTTGTCAATATATGTGTGGTTTTATTTCTAGACTCTGTCTTGTTCCACAGATATATTTGTCTATATCTGTACATAAATACCATATTGTCTGGATTAGTATGGGTTTATAATAAGTCTTCATATCAGGTAGCACAAATCCTTTAACTTTGTTCTTTCACAAAACTGTTTTGATCATTCTTAGTCCTTAGCATTTCTGTGTGACTTTTAGAATCAGCTTGTCAAATCCTACCAGAAATGCCAGGAGCTTGATTGGGATTGTATTACATCTATAGATCAATTTAGACAGAACCAACATTTTAAAAATAGAGTTTCTAGTCCGTGAACATTTTATATCTTTCCATTTATTTAGGTCTTTTAAAATTTCAGCACTGTTTTTGCCAAAGGTCTTGCATAATATACTTTTCTTGATTTATCTCTAATGTTTTATTTTTTTGATGTTATTAAAGTGTTTTTTTTTCCATTTCAATTTCTGATCATTCATGTCTGTTAGAAAGAAACACCTTTTATTTTTGTATACTGGCCCTGTATCCTGCAACCTTGCTGAACTTAATTACTAGTTTTTTTTTTTTTTTTTTGGTATAAGTTCCAGTGGATTTTCTGTGTAGATGATCGTGCTGTTTGGTAGAATAGACAGTTTTACTTCTTGTTTTACAAACTGGTTATCTTTATTTTTCTGTGTTAATGCAGAGGCTAGTACCTCCAGCTCAATGAGTATAAATGGTGAGAACTGCATTCTTATCTTTTTCCTGATATTAGCAGGAAGACATCCAATCTTTCATATTAAGTGTGAAGTTGGTTGTAGATCGTAATAGATGCCCTTTATCAGATTGAGAAAATTCAATTTCTAGTGTGTGGAGATTTTTCTAAGAATGGATATTAGGTTTTGTCAAATGATTTCTCTGTATATATTGAATCATCTGGTTTTATTTTTTAGATTGTTCATATGGTAAATTATAATGATTAAATTCAAAATGCTATATAATGCTTACATTCTTGGGATAAACCTCAGTTGGTCATAATATATATTCATTTTTATATGTTGCTGGATTCAATTTGCTAAAATTTTGTTCAGAAATTTCATATCTGTGTTCAAGAGAGATACTGGTCTTTAGTTTTCTTTTAATTTTTTGTCAGCTTTAATTATATGGTTATTGCTACAAATATTCCATCTTCTCCAATAGTCTGGAAGAGTTTGTGTGTAAATGGTATTGTTTTCTCCTGAAATGTGTAGTGGAATTGCCCTCAGAGAAGGTGTATGTGCGTGGAATTTTTTTTGTGTGTGGAAGGTTTTTAACTACAAATTTGGCTTATTTAGTTTATATATAGGTATATTCAGGTTACCTATATTTACATTTTCTTTCAAAAGTATCAGAAAGCTTCACAATATAGGGCCCATAGTCCCATCGGTCAGAATTAAGGGGCATTCATTAGAAGCCGCCTCCAGTCTGCCACAGTCTCTATAATTCTCTTGGCTAATATTATTTATATTACCTTCTTGGTTACTCTAAGCTTTTGGTTACCAGCCTTTCATTAAACTGTTTTTAATTTGTATTCATGTGTTACAGATCCCGAAGATGATCTATTTCAACTACTTAATTTAGTAGATGATGAAAACTGTAGTCTGAGTTATAAAGGTCATCCAGTAATTTATATTAGAATTAGAAATAGGGTCTTGGTCGCTTGTCACTTGCTCAAGTGTCTTTTTATTGTCCCCATGAGGCTTTCTCATATCTGCACGTCACCCCTTGCATAGTACTTGCTTTGGGTACAGGAAGTGATGTGCACAAGTAGACCTGTTCTTCATGCATAACATGTTGAGGAGCATGTTCTATAATCATGCTTCTTGGGTAAGAAAAAGGCTGTATTGCTCTGTATGACCTTCTTGTCCTTCCCTTTCTTTTCTTCCAATTCCCCACTCATCATAACGTGGAGAAGGGGATAAATGTAGCCTACCTTGTCTCGTTCTACCTCAGTATTTCTTAATTTCATCTTTATATCTCCACCTTTCCTTCCCTAGTCCAAAAGCTTATCCCTTTTGCTGGATGTATGTAATACTACAGCAATATCATCTTCTTTCACATATCCTGCCTCCAAATATTTTGACACATAGTTAGAATAGTCTTAGTGTAAAATATAACCTTCTGTTTAAAAACTTCATTTCCTATGATCAAATTTTCATGGCATGGGCCTGAAAGAGGTTAGGAGAAGGTATCACATGAGGACTTGTTCAGTAAGTTAGGGATAGTTCTGTTTGGGCATCAGGGTCCTTATTTCTTCATCAGCCCATTTAGCACATCAGTCTAGTGACTGGGGACAGCTCTTGGATCTTCTTAGTTCAGGTTCATGCCTGACAATACATGCTGGAGTTCCTTTTTTTTTTTTTTAAGATTTTATTTATTTATTCATGAGAGAGAGAGAGAGAGAGAGGCAGAGACATAGGCAGAGGGAGAAGCAGGCTCCATGCAGGGAGCCTGATGTGGGACTCAATCCTGGGACTCTAGGATCATGCTCTGGGCCAAAGGCAGGTGCTCAACCACTGAGCCACCCAGGCGTCCCATGCTGGAGTTCTTTTAAAACAGACTTTAATTAAAAATCACAAAAATATCATTGGGAAGGGTGGACTCCTACCTTAGAGGGAGATACGTAAACTTTGTTACAAGTTAGTGTTCCTAATGTACCTTTTTACAAGGTTGTGGTTGACTGCTAGTGCCTCCTAATCAGGTTGTTGTGGGTGGTGAGGTGGTGTTCTTGGGCAGCTTCTGTTCATGATCTTCCAGCCATGCCTTCTCCACTTTTGAGCTTCATCCTTGTCCAGAGTTACTCTTATTATTCATCTTTCGGCTAATAACAGAGATCTGTGTTTCTTTTAATGTATCTTCCAAATTCAGTTCTTCATGAACAGATGTTCTACTTCAATTAGAATTTAGCAATATGGCTTGTATTGCTTCTGTGTTTTTAAACTGTTAATTGCCAATGTATGGATTTTTGGTGCCTGAGAACTTGGAAGCCAGGATCTTCCTGTTCTGCTTCAGGATGTCTTTTTTGATATTGGGAAGAATGTCTTCTATGATCAAGACAAGAACCAAATAATGGTTAATGCCACATCCCTGGGGTCCCAAGACCCTGAGATGAGTGTCTCCTTGATGTTGACAGGATTTAGGAAACTAACTACAGAGCTATATGAAGATCCTTATGATGTTTGTGGCATGAAATTGAACATTGCAGAATTTCTGGATATTTCCCTATGCTGTTTTGATAATAGCTATGACAGTCACTATTTATTTTGGTTTATGGGGCTATTTTTAATTCTTACTTCTTTCTAGACCACTGGGCTTTCCACTTGGATATCCATTTGGATAGATCTCTTTGGAAAGAAACGTGTTCCTGGATCACATCCCTGTAATCTTGCCAGTGGTTCCCAAATGCTGATCTGTGAGCCACTATCAGCTCTACAGCATCAAAATTCTCGGAGAGAATTTATTTAAAAGTATAATCCCAGGATACTTCCCTAGAATTTCTGATAAATTATATATGGGGTAAGACCTGTGTTCCTAAGGAAGCTCCTAGGATATCCCTATATTAAGCCGGGTTGAGAGACGCTGGTCGAAATGGTAGATATCCTGTTTAGGCTTGACGGAGTTTTAGATTTCAACACAATACTAATAACTAATATAATAATACTTGTTGGACACTTATTATATACCAGCTACTTTAAGTATCTGTGTAGAACATATATCTCACTTTTATGAAGATTACTGTGATGTTATGAGGCAAATAGTTATCACCTTTTTTTTCAGGAAACTGAGGCTTACTCAAAATCACATATCTAATGATTGGGGCCTAAGCCTGTACACAACACCATTCAATGCTAAATAGTGTGCTACTAAAACGTAAGAGGCATACATTGGTTCCAACCCTGTCTCCAACTGGGTGACGTTGGATAAGACATTTAAATATTCAGGAAATCTATTTTTTTTTTATCATTTGTAGAATAAGAGGATTAGATTAGGTAATTTTCTAGTTATTCTTAGCTCAGAAATTACACTTTTTGTATGAAAATATAACAGTGAACTCATCTCTAACATATGAAACATTTATACACAATTTTTAGTAATATTCATCAAAGTATAAGAACTTAAGTACAATTTGGCACTTTTTACACTAATCTTCCATGTTATGAACACTTAATATGTACAATTTCTGCTTTAAATATTGAACTGTGATTCTTTCTTTCTTTCTTTTTTTTTTTTTGTGATTCTTTCTTTATCTAACCATTGGGTCTATCTATACCAAAGCTCTGCCGTTCCTGGAATTAAAGTACCCTTTGACTTTTCTTTTGCCATTTGTGACTGTCCTAGAGAAGGGACTTTGCCAAAAGTATAGTTATCTTTTAAAATTTGAATCTTGAGAGTTGTCCTAACTAGTTTTGTCTTCTACTGTAATCACTGTTTTGTGGGTCAGAAATGGAGTGGAACAATTTTTTTTAAATTTAAATTTTACTTGGTTAACATACAGTAGAATATTGGTTTCTGGAATAGAGTTCAGTAACTCATCACTTACATACAGCACCCAGTGCTCATCAAAAACGTGCCCTCCTTAATCCCCATCACCCATCTAGCCCATCCCCACCCACCTCCCTCCATCAGCCCTCAGTTTGTTCTCTATTGTTAAGAGTCTCTTATGGCTCATTTCCCTCTCTCCTTTTTTTCCTTCCACCCTTCCCATATGTTCATCTGTTTCCTTTCTTAAATTCCACATATGAGTGAGGTCATATGGTTGGAGTGGAATGACTATAATTTCTCATGCACTACACTTCCTAGCATGGCAGCTTTACTGTGGTGGTGGTACTGGTGGTGGTGGTTTTACTCAATAGAATCTTTTTTTGTATTTGACCTGTGGTTTCTGCTCAGCTTCTTACCCATGAAAGGTAGGACCTAAAAAAATAAAAGTACTTACCAACACTTCTTTATCTGTGAAGGCTCTGTAGAAACATAGTTCCAACTTCTTAAAGGTGACTACCCCTTTTCTCAGGATTCACTTTTTAAAGCATTTCTTCAAGAAAACGTCTAGTAGTTTATAGGCTTTGCTTACGTAATTCTTTGTTGAATTTTATGATATGAATTATGTAATAATAAATGTAGAGAATGTTATACAGCAGTGTAGGCGAGCATACTGAAGTCAGACATGCACACACAGATTACATATGTGTGTATATATAAATTACACACATTTACTGCTTATATTGACTGCTAAGGATTCTTCTGATTAGCTCATGGCACACACATTGTTCAGCAGTTGTTAAGCTATTACACAAATATTTATAGCTGCTCTTTTTTCCTGTTCCAAGAGACATGCTTGTTCTATGATTCCAGCTTCCAAAAAGTGAAATGTTACAAGATACATCTATCTGCAGCAGAACATTCTGAGCATTGCTTTCTATTCAGTGCTCATGAAAAGGAAGTACAATGAGTAAAGAGAGCCAAGGTAACGTTTAAAATTCTGTTATGGCTTTTGACTAATTTTCTGTTTTTAAAGATTTAATTTATTTATTTATGAGAGACACAGAGAGAGGCAGAGACACAGGCAGAGAGAAAAGTAGGCTCCATGCAGGGAGCCCGATGTGGGACTCGATCCCGGGACCCCAGGATCATGCCCTGGGCTGAAGGCAGACACTCAACCACTGAGCCACCCAGGCATACCTGACTAATTGTCTTAAAAAAAGAAAGAAACAAACCTGGGTGTACTAATGTGTTGCTTGGTCAAATAAAGAAAGTCTGGTTATTTGAGAAGGCTTAAGATGGAAGGTTTTACCAAATCATTCCTTTAAAATGCTGTTCCCCATAGTTAGGGGTTTTGATGCTCTATTTAGAATCATCATTAATATAAAGAGCCACTGAGATAAAGTCTTTCAAAAAAAAAAAAAAACAAAGGTGGGAGGGCACTTGGGTGGCTCAGTGGTTGAGTATCTGCCTTTGGCTCAGGTCATGATCCCTGGGTCCTAGGACCCAGTCCTGCATCGGGCTCCCCACAGGGAGCCTGCTTCTCCCTCTGCCTGTGTCTCTGTCTCTCTCTGTGTCTCTCATGAATAAATAAATCTTTTTAAAAAAGAGAGAGTCATTGAGATCACCAAAATTATCATTTATGTCACCAGAGAAGCTTTGTAAAAATTAATTTCTCCTCCAATCCAGGCAGATAAACCTTTCCATCTGGCTAATTTGTGAACATTATCTAATGTAATGTTATTTTCTGATTAAGTAGAGGACTTGAAGAGACACAATTAGCATTGGAAAGAATATTTTATTTAAGGTGTTTTGTTGTTTATTTCATTCTTTTACTACAAACAGGGCTTCATTCATATGAATTTTGTGAATGTTGTGTTGAGAGGTGTAGATGAGCTCAAAAAGAAAACCAGTCCCTATCACTAAGGAAGTTGGAATTCATATGTACACAATGGCCTCATGTTCTGAGTTTTTAAAATATACCTCTGATTTCAAATAGTCTGTACCGTATTCCCTGTAATAGATCAAAATATTTTAGAAACATCTATTTCCTATATCTAAACTACTTCTCTGAAACTTTCTTATACTGCTGTCATAGACACAAAAATTCTTTGGAAAACCCATTGCAGTTTTGGGTTAAAAAATTTGTAATCAAAGTAAGTGTAAACTATACAGTAAAGTATAAAGTTTTAAATATCTTAAAAGGAGTGCAAATGAAATACTGTTGCTTTTCAGAAGTATCTTGCAGGATCAGGGAGGAACTTATGGAAGCAATAGTGTTTGAAGTGGAGCTGAAATAATATGCATAGTGACAACTGATGATTGCCTGGCAGGTATTGTTTGCTTAATTGTTATCTACATTTATCTTAATTCTGTGAAGTAGCTTCAATTATTATCTCTGTTTAATAAGTGAAAAAGAGAGACATTAATTAAAAAGATATGTCATATACCTAATTGGGGTTGGACCTGAGGATTCGAAGATTTGAACTGAGGTATGTTTGGCTTTAAACTTTTTAAATTCACTCTATCTATAGTATTTTGTCTTAATGGAATAAAATATAGGAGGGTATGAGTATTTGAGATAGTGGGAGCAGCATGAGGAAAGATACAAAGAGTGGAAAGCACAGGAAACAACAGAAAGAGGTGGAGATAGTGGTATATGGGAAAGAAGATACAGATTTGGAAACACCACATGGGGCCAGTTGGTGAAAAACCCTGATTTCCAGGCTCAGGATGCTGACTCTTATCCTGGGTGATAGAGTTATTGGTAATTAGGGCTAACGAAGATTTGGAGTAAGTATGTAAGATGTTGGAGACTGAGAGATTCATCATAGGGTTAGGACTTTGATCCAGGAAAGCAACAGTGAAGATCTGAACTGCAGAGATGGATAGAGGAGGCCAGCATGTGGAAAGAGTTACCAAGGTGCAAAGAGGAGACCATGTGACTCAGTAGATGTGTTTTTTTTAGGAAGGGAAGCCTGTTGAAGATGGATCATGATTTTGGACACACTGGTCGGGACACCTCAGTGGACATTTTCAGGAGGCATTTGCAAGATACTGCTCCTAGACCCCCACCCACCTGCCTGAATAGGAGAGGAATGCAGTGTGTAACAAGCATTACAAGTGAATGGCGATGAGGCAGAAATAAAGTCAACAAGCTTTTATTCTAGGGCAGACACTGTTCCGGGTGCTTTACTACAATAATCCTGTGATATAAATCTACTCACTCCATTTTAAAGGTAAAGAAATAGCTTTAAAGAAGTTAAAATTTGCCCAAAGTATGAATAAAAAGTAAAGCTAAGATCTACACTTAGATCTCCTTCACTGAGGGGCCTAAAATCATTAGTCTTTGAAATTATCATGCATCTATTCATTATTTATTTTACTGGGTATTTATTTTGCATAAAGCATTGCTCAATCTCCAAGAAATTGTATCAGAAAAATGGCAGTCCAAAATGATGTTATTCGTGTGTGGGTGTGTGTATGCATACACACACATATATTTTAAAGATTTATTTGTTTATCATTTGAGAGAAAGAGGAAGGGCAGAGGGAGAGAGGGAGAGACAATCCACACAGACTCCCCACTGAGCATGGCGCTGGATGCCATGGGGCTCCAGCCCAGACCCCGAGATCATGGCATGAACTGAAACCAAGAGCCAGACGCTTAACTGACAGAACCGCACAGGTGCCCCTATTCATGTATATTTTTAAGAGAAACACCCACAAAATAATGGTGCATATTTTCTGTGGATACATATAAGAAGAGTCTGGAAAAACACCCAGCAATTTGGTTAACAGTGGTTACATCTGAGGAAAGAATTAAGATAGGAAAAGAGGTTAAAGAAAATTTATGTCTAATGTTTTAATTATATAGAAAACGTTTTCATGTATTCTTTGTGTAATTAAAAATTAATTTTAAAATGACTATTTCTGCCTGTAGAATGGCTTCCCATATGGACATGATTATGATATTAGGAGTTTAAATCAAGTAAATGCAGAAATAGGATGAGTTTACAGAAATTATTTTGAACAACTCTGTGTTAAGTGGGATTATTTTTTTCCCTTCATGACGTTGCTGGAATCTTCTGGGGAAAGGCAGGCGAGCTTTCACTAGGGCCAGGAGGCACAGAGTGTTAGTTGGGCCGACCTCATTTTTCTGAGGAACGTCTGAGGCTATAGGTAGTAGCCTGAGGGGGAAATTCCCCAGCATGCGTCTGGTATAACTTGCTCACTCTTAGGTCAGAATCACGGAAAGGCAGCGGAGTTCTTTTGTAAGTGGGCTGAGGCATGAGTGTGCAACGCTCTTCTGTTGAGCTTGCCCACTAGGGGCCTCCTTTGGCCACCTCCAGCCTCACTCATGCCCTTGGATCAAAGCACCAGTTGTAATTAGCTTCTGCTGGGTATTCTTATTTCAGCCCTAAGGGCTCTCAAATGTGCTGTTTTCTTTACCCTGTTTCCTCTTGGCTCCTTAACCTTTCTCATCTTTCCAGTCTAAGCTTGAATTCTCCTACCAAAGAGTCATCTGCATCCCACCTCCCTCACTAGACTGAGAATTTTTCTGCGCTTCTCTCCCTTGCCCCCAATACTTCCTACACTGTTGAACTTCCCTTTCTCCCCTAAGACCTTTCTCCACTCAGGCAGGATGTCAAATGACAGAAAAGCTTTAAAAAAGATAATTGTCAGGGTTTCACCTCAGACTGATTGCATCTGAATCTTGAAGATTGTGTGTAGATATTTACTTTGTAGATAGTGTCCATCATATAATTACCACTAGTAATATTTGATATTTAAGTACATTAGGAAGAGAGGCTCTGGTCATATGCATCTGTTTACTTTATTGATACTGAAGACCATTTTTTAATAAAATATTTTATTTGTTTATTCATGAGAGACACACAGAGAGAGGCAGAGACACAGACAGAGGGAGAAGCAAGCTCCTTGCGGGGAGCCCGATGCAGGATTCCATCCCAGGACCCCAGGATCATGCCCTGAGCTGAAGGCAGACCTTCAATCACTGAGCCCCCCAGGCATCCCTGAAGACTGTTTCTTATACTTATCAGTTGTCCTGGCCTTACTGGAGTCACTAGGATAATGTCATAAAGACAGAGATCTATTTAGTTTGCTTAAAGAAAAATTTTTGACATCGTATACAGATCCTGGAAGGAGATATCATTCTGGGTCCCGGTAGTAGACAAAAGGACATCTCAAGTGAAGCTCAAAAAGGTAAATATTCACAATAGCTTATGCAAAGCAATTTCTCATTACATCTTTCACTGTCCATTCTAGTTCATCCTTTTCCCATCACCATACCAACTTATATCTGATAATAAGAGTAGGGCGAGGTATTACCTGGTTAGAGAAAGGTGTAATATACTCAGATTTGTCCTCTGGAGTCTCATTATTGATCCCATGGGCTCTTTTTTTTTTTTAAGTTTTTTTTTTAATTTTTATTTATTTATGATAGTCACACAGAGAGAGAGAGAGAGGCAGAGACACAGGCAGAGGGAGAAGCAGGCTCCATGCATTGGAGCCCGACGTGGGATTTGATCCCGGGTCTCCAGGATCGTGCCCTGGGCCAAAGGCAGGCGCTAAACCGCTGCGCCACCCAGGGATCCCGATCCCATGGGCTCTTAATGTGCAGCATGTACTAATCAGCATTTGACTAGGTGTTCTTGGGTTCAGACATTCCTGATACCTTGGGGCCTAGTATACTGCTCAAAATCTTATGTGTCTTTTCAACACTCCACACCCACAAATCAAAGGGAAGAGCATAATGTTTAACAGCCCAGGTTCTGGAGCCTGGATCTGGGTTTGGAGGCCAGCTTTGCCATTTCAGTGAGCTGTGTGCTTCCCTATACTTCAATGTTCCTATCTATAAGATGTGGAAAATATAGTATGGTATCTACTTCATAAAGTGTTAACAGTATTAAATGAGTTAATATACAGGAATAAGTTAGAAGATTATCCAGCACATTGTAAATGCTTTAAAAATATTGGCTATTTTACTCTCAAAGATTAAGCATTCATCTGGATTACATAAATGTTACAGAAGAGTATGGGAAGTATGAAGGATAAACTAATCATAGATAATATAGAACCACTAAAGGTATAATGGAGTACAAATGTCATTGTAGACATTGAAAAAGTTTGAAAATAAATGCAGTTTGTTAAAGAAGATCTGAATAAGAGTAGGTTTATCATTTCACCGGCCCCTTACTGGGTCCTGGGAAGGTCCTACCAATTATGTATTTATAATTCTGTGTTCTTTTTCTTAAAAAGTCTACCTTGAATTATATAGACTTTAAGATTTAATAAGTGAAAAACAGTAGTAAGGAAAATAAAACAGTAGAGAAATTCAGGCCAAATTGGTGAGGTGGATATATAAAATATCCATTGTTTATTGACTTCTGCCTTTTATTTTTATTTATTTATTTTTTATTTTTTTTTTAATTTTATTTATTTATGATAGTCACAGAGAGAGAGAGAGAGGCAGAGACACAGGCAGAGGGAGAAGCAGGCTCCATGCACCGGGAGCCTGATGTGGGATTCAATCCCGGGTCTCCAGGATCGCGCCCTGGGCCAAAGGCAGGCGCCAAACCACTGCGCCACCCAGGGATCCCCAACTTCTGCCTTTTAAACTGGAGCTCAGAGTAATCACAATTCTGTTTTCATATGTCTTTTTTTGAAGCTTTTCTAGAAACAACTTCCTAAAGGAATCAGTTTGCCCTATGTATGGACATGTTAACTCTTATTTTTTTTCTCCTTAATTGCTTTCATCTTAAAATATGAGGAAGAATTAATTAACTATCCTGATGGGGGAAGAAAAGTTAATAGCAATTTTAATGAGTGTAACCTTAGCAGGATTTGTAATAACCCTACAAAGATGGTGAAGTCACTTCTTTCTCCACTTGACTCTCTCACCTTCTGTGAATGTCTATAAGTGCTGATTACAAGTGATTAATTACCTACTGGAAGGCTTGTCTCCAGCTCATCTTCTTATCCCCAAACCAACTGCTATCTGAAGAGTATAGTGAGAACTCTAAATGCAAAAAAGATAAAATGGCCTTTTCTACATTATAAAGTGCTTACAAGACAGTATTTGATGAAGAACATCTGGCTAGAGCTTTTACAACAGCACAGAAAAAGCAAATGAGTTGTGTGAGGCTGGTCTAGGAAATTTCATCTAAATGACAAAATATGGTAGCCATGCCATAAATGAGACATTTGTGTTACCACAAGACAGTGAATTTTTGCCTAGAACCCTTCTCCAGACTGTAGTGCAGGAAGGAAGAGCCCAGATAGAGCCTAGTGTTATCACTAAGTGGAGTATTCAAGGTTCAGAGTTTGGGGCTAAGGAAGAAATTGGAATTTGTGGGGTTGAAGAGGTATAGGGGGACAAGAATTATATAGGGAAGGAAGTTCAGAAATCTGCATAAAGGTACACTTAATTCTTTGGTGAAATACTAATCTGTGCATGTACAGAGTGAAATTCCATATAGCTCAGCAAGGAATAACCGCTGGAGAAAGAAATACTGGAGAGTTGTGAGTTGACCTAAGCTTGTACAATTCGTGTTCCGTCCAGTCAGAGCAGAAGGACCTTGTTGAATGCCCTCCATGTCCAGTAGAGAACCTAAAAAGGTCATGCTCCAGAAGCCAGACTGACTTAGTCCTGGACTAAATGATATTCTGGAATCACTCTGATATATCACAAAAGCAAGCCTTAAAAGGATTAAACGCTACAAGTAAATGTACTGCCTTCAGAACAAAAAAACAATATCCTATTAAAGAAAACAAGAAAAGCCAGTCACATAACAGTGTAACATCCATTATGTCTATAATACAGCTAAAATATATGAGAGATGTGAAAAAGCAGAAAAATGTGTCCTATAACTAAAAGAATAATCATTTAGCAGAAACCTGTCCCTAAATTATAGATATGATAGAATGATCAGATAAGGACTTTAAAATACTTATTATAAATATGTTCAAGGATATAGGAGTGCCTGGGTGGCTCAGGTAGGCCTCTGACTCTTGCTTTCTACTTTGTTATGATCTCAGGGTCGTGAGATCCAGTACTGCATGCCCCACATCGGGCTCCATGCTTAGTGGTGAGGCTTTGTGGGATTCTCCAGGTCCCTCTGCCCTTCCCACCATGTGCATGCTCTCTCTCTCTAAAATAAATAAATCTTGAAAAAAATATGTTCAAGGATATAAAGGAAAATATATATACATATATATATAAAATATATATATTAGGGAAAATAATTACATTAGAGAAATGGAAGATGTGAAGGGATCCTAATGGGATGTCTAGATGAAAAACATAATATCTGAAAAAAATACCAGATAACATTAATAGCAGATTATTCACTGCCAAACAAAATATTATTAAATTAGTAGAAAAGGGAAAATAAACTATATAAACTGAAGCCAAAATAAGAATAGCTGAAAACAAATGAGTAGAGCTTCAGTGACTTGTCAGACTATACCAGACCATATGTAAGTGGTCCTATGTTTAATTTGGAGTTAAAACAGAAGTGGAAGAAGAGATTTGGGGGCAGAAAGAAAACCTTTGAAGATATTAGGGCTGAAAAAAATTCCAAATTTGATAAAAAAATATAGAGCATATGTTTATGAATATAAAAAAAGACCAGAAAGATGCACTCAGGTGAAACCATATCCAAGCACATTAAGTTCAAACTGCTTAAAAAATTTGATAAAGAGAAAATATTAAAAGCAGCCAGATAAAACTAGCAAATTATATATAGGGAAATAATAATAAGAATGATTCTATCCATTAGAAAAAAATACAAGCCAGAAGATAATGAAATGGCAACATTAAAGTACTGAAAGAAGAAACTGAAAGGAGAAACAATGTAGGATTTTATATAGAGTGAAAATATTCTTCAGAAATTATGGCTAATGAGAGCTATTAATGACCATTTTTTGAAAAACAAAAGTCAAAGGAATTTATCCCCACAGAGCTACACTACATGAGATGTTAAAGTTCTTCATGTTGAAGGTAAATGATAGTAGATGGAAATTGGATGTATATCAAGGAAAAAAGAGTAATGAAAGTAGTAAGTAAGTGGATAAATGTTTTCCCCTTATTTTAAAATTTATTTAAATGATACTTGACTGTAAAAGAAAAAATGGGGCAGCCTGGGTGGTTCAATGGTTTAGCGCCGCCTTCAGCTCAGGGTGTGATCCTGGAGACCCGGAATCGAGTCCTACGTTGGGTTTCCTGCGTGGAGCCTGATTCTCCCTCTGCCTGTGTCTCTGCCTCTCTCTCTCTCTCTGTGTCTCTTATGAAGAAATAAATAAAACCATAAAAAAAGAAAAGAAAAATGATAAAAAAAGGTACTTACAAGCTTATAATATGTGAAGAAGTAAAACATCAGAATAACAGAAGAATGAGAGGGTTGAAAGCAGAACTTTGTAAAGTAGTAAGAGAAGTGGTATAATGTTAACTAAAGCGGTGTGATGTTATCTGAAGGTGGAATGTGATATAACAAAGGCATATATTTTAAACCCTAGAGAAACCACTACAAAACAATGTTATAGCTAATAAAACATTCCAAGATGGTAGGTTGCTAAATATTTCTTAATTAATAAAGAGAAAACCAGAGAAGCAAAGATAAGAGGAATTAGGAACAAAGGAATTAGGAACATCAGGACAAAAAAATCCCCATGATATTAGACTTAAAATCAATGATGTAAATAACCATTTTAAATATCAAGGAAACATTTCAACTAAAAAACAGAGATTCTCACACTAGATAAAAAAAAGCAAAACCGAAATATGTGTTATACAGAAGAAGTACACATTAAATATAAAGATTACAGATAGGTTAAATTTAAAGAATGAAAGAAAGTTATACTGTGCAAGTACTAATAATAGGAAACCTGTAGTGTCTGTGTTAATATTATATAAAATATTTCTCAAGATAAGAAGTATAAAAGATCAAGAGGAATATTTTATAATGATAAAGTGGTTAATTTATTAAGATAGAGCATTCTGAAATGTATACAGAGCTAATAACAGTGTTTCAAAATACATGAAAGCCAAACTGATAGAAAGGAAAGGATAAGCAATTCCACAATTATAGATGTAGATTTAAATATTCTTCTCTCAGTAAGTGATATAGTAAGGATATAGAGGATTTGAACAGTCCTATAGACCCATTCAACCTAATTGGTATTTATAGAACATTATACCTGACAGTTGCAGAATAAACAGTATATTCAAGCTCCTATGGAGCATTAATCAAGAAAGATAATATACTGAGGCATAATACAAGTTTAAATAAATTTAAAATTATTAAAAATGCAGGGTATGTTAGCTAATCACAACCAAACGAATTTGAAAATTAATGAGAGAAAGTATCTGGAAAGCCTCCAGATATTTGGAAGCCAAAAAACCCCACACTTTTAAATAACTCATGGATCAAGGAAACAATCACAAGGAAAATTAGAAAATGTTTTTAATGGAATGAAAATTAAAACACAGTGTATCAAAGTTTGAGGCCATCTAATACAATTCCTAAAGGGTTTTATAGCTCCCAATGTTTATAGTAGGAAGGGGAAAAGGTTTAAATCAATTGTATAAACTTTCTCCTTAAAAAACTAAAAATCAAATAAAAGTATTATAAGGAGCTAAGTAATAAGGATAAGAGTAAATATTGATGAAATAGAAAACAATTAATGGAGAAAATTGAAGATACAAATTGATGCTTTGAAAAGTTGACAAACCTGTGGCTAGACTGATAAAGGAAACTGGAGCAAAATCATACATTACAAATATTGTGAATAATAAGAGATCGTCACTAAGTAGCATACAAATAATTAAGAATATTAGAAGATTATCATGAATGACTTTATGCTAATACATTAAACATTGTGAGGAAGTACACAATTTCTTGAAATTGTAAATAACCAAAATTAACAGAAAGAGTAGAAAATCTGAGTAGCCCAATTTATTAAAATTTAGAATTAAAAATCTTTCTACGAAGAAAATTTCCAGTCTATACAGCTCTACAAATATTTAAAGAACAAATAGTATCCATTTTGTATAAACTCATTATATGAGAGTAGTGTAGCACTGATACCCAAGCCAAACAACAATATTGCAAGAAAATAGTGTTGTAGTCCAATATCCTTCATACATTATAGATGCAAAAACTCTTAGCCATACATTAACAAATCAAATCCTGCAACACATAAAAAGCATAATACGTAATACTTGGATTTATCCCCGCCATTCAAGATTGGCTTAACATTTGAAAATCAATCGGTGCAATTCACCACATTAATAGAATAATGGGGATAAATCATGTCATCGTTTTAATAAATGTAGAGAAATCGTTTGACAACATTTAAATCCATTCATAATAAAGACTTTCAGCAAATTAGGAATTAAAGGGAAGTTTCTCAACCTCACAGAAGCCATTTACCAAAATTACCTACAGATAACATCACACTTAGAGTTGAAAGTCTCAACTCCCATCCTCATTATAAAGAACAAATAAGTGTGTCTTCTCTCTCATAAATTCTGTAAGTGAATCGAACAAGTTGTCAGGATTCCATTTGTATATACACTAATCATATTTCTGTATACTATCATGAACAATTGGAAAATGAAAAAAATACCATTGAAAATTATCTAAAAACCATAAAATTTATTTAAAGAAAAATTTAATAATGTTAAAGATCTTTACGTTGAAAACTATAACAGTGCTGAAAGAAATGAGTTTAATAAATGGTGACACTATATTCATAGATTGAAAACCTCACTATTGTTATGATGTAAACCCTCCCCAATTTGATATAAATTACAGCGGGCTTTTTTTTGGTTAGACATTGGCAAACTAATTATTAAAAATAAGGTGTTCACTTTCTAGTTTAGAGACTTTACTATAAAGTTGCACTAATCAAGAGCATATGGGTTACTGAAATGAAAATAGACTAGAGAAGTAAAAATAGATCCATGCTATATATATAATCAATTGATTTTTCAATCAAGTTGCCAAAACAATTGAACTAAGAAAGATCTTTACAACGAGTGGTGCCAGAATAACTGGCTATAAGAAGTAGGTGTTCTTTATCCCATACCACCCTCCACACACAGTATTTAATCCTAGATGGATCATCGACTTAAGTGTAAGAGGTAAAATTACAAATCTTGTAGAAGAAAATACAGGAGAATATTTTATGACCTTGGGGTTGGCACAGATTTCTTAAATAGGAAGAATCATTAAAGGAAAAAGAGAATGACAAAATGATTTTAGCAAAATTTAAGACTCTGCTCATCAAAATGAATAAGCAATTTATGGATTGGATAATTTATTTACAATACATATATCTGACAGACTGTGCTCATCATATGTAAACACTGTAGAAATTAATAATAAAAAAGGCAGATAATGACATTAAATGTGGGCAGAAAATGAGCAGGTAATGCACAAAGATTTACAAATGGTTGTTAAGTACACGAAAAAGTAGCATCATCTGGAAAATGCAAATGAGTTATTAGGGAAATTCAACTTAAAAATGAGATACTACTACTCTTGAATACTCATTGAATGGCTAAAATAAAAAAGAATAAAATAAATGTTGTTAAGATTTTGGAGCAATGAACTGTCACACATTCCTAAATGGGACTGTAAAATGGTACAATCAGCTTTGTGAATCAATCTGGATATTTCTTGTGAAGTCAAACAAACATGTACCCTATGATCCATCAATTCCATTTTTAGATACCTAGAAGTGTGTAAAATGAAATAAAAGCATATGTCTATATACACAAAGACTGTTCAATCATGTTAATGGTAGCTTTATGCCTTAAAGCCCCAAACTGGAAGCAACCAAAATGTGTCCCCTAACAGAAAAAAGGATAAACACATTTATGGTATATCTATATCTGTATAATAAAATACTTCTAATTGATAAAAGGGGACAAACTACTGATGTATGGAACAGCATGGATGCACCTCAGAAATACTATGCTGGGTGAAAGAAGGAAGACTCAAGAGTACAAACTATGTTATTCAATTTATATGAAGTTATAGAATGGGCAAAACTGAAAAAAACATCTTCCAGGCACAGACTATTTTCCAACATCTTTCTTTCCCCGCTTTTCATCCTACTGGATCACATATGTAAGGAGCTAAGGGGAACGTTATTACTCAGTGTTTATAGCTCACTCTTATTATCCATCTGTGCCAGCTTCTTCTCTCATTTGACATTTAATACTTTTCCCCTTTGCAGATGATAGTCATTCCAGTTCTCTTCCCCAAGAGGTCCTTACACTGTGGTCTTTTTATCTGTACAATAATTATGTGACATGTTTTTTAAGCATATTTTTCAAATTTACATAATGTTGTACCAGAGATTTTATTTTAAAAAGTGAATATTACTTTTCTCCCTGCTGCACAGTATTTCTTAATCTACTTCCAACATTTTTTATTCATTTCTCTAGTAATGGAGGTGCCCAGATTGCCTTCATGTCTCTGCTTTTATAAACACTGCTGTAATGCATATTCTGGTATGTCCCCCATGTTAATCTATGCTAGAATTTATGGGACTACATACCCAGGAATAGGTCATAGGATTTATGCATATTTATTTTCATCAGGCATTGTGAGACTGCTTTCCAGAATGACTGTAGCAGTTTATATTTCCACCAGCAATATGTGACTGTCCTTTTCCTCCTCAGCCATACTAACATTTAGTATTATTAACCCTTTTAATTTTTTATATTTTAATGGTTATAAAATAGACAAGGCTTGTTTTAGGTTGCATTTTTTTCCTCATTACTAGTAGGTAGGAGAATCTCTTTGTACATGTGTTAGTAATTTGGAAATTTCCTCATATGAATGACCTATTAATACATTTTATTTATTTTAAAACCTGGTTTTATTGTCTTTTATTCTTGTTGGTTTGCAGTAATTCCTTATATATATCAGTTACTAAGCTTTGTTAGTTTTTGTCATTAGTAGAAAAAAAATCCATCGTCTTGATTTTCATTTTTGAAAATGACTGTAAATGACTTCATTTGTGGTCAAAGCCATCAGTTTGGGTTGTCTTCAGAGGTCTTTTTAAACCCTTAAGTTACAAAGGAATTTACATTTTTTTCCCTGAGCTTTTTAGTTTTGTTTTCATATTTAGGAAATTGCTCCATTTGGATTCCATCTTCTTATACAGTGTAAGATAAAGAGTGATTTCATTTTTCTTTTTTAAAAGTTTTATGTAGTTAAGACTACATTCTTAATTCTATTAAAAGTCATCATTTCTACCTACAGTGACACCTTTATCATATATAAAGTCTCTGTGTGTGTTGTTCCAATGCTGTTTGTTGGTTCCTACATAAATGCCATACTTAAAAATCTTTGAATCTATAAATGCTCTTTTAAATAAAATAATTTTTTGTCAAATTGAACACCAATAAAAGATAAATTTATAAAAAAAATAATTTTTAATCAAAGAGATAGTTATAAGTCCAATAGCCTTATGCATAGATAATACAAGATAGCTTTCTGGTAAACTTCCAATTTACATTGTCCAGAAACAAACTTTTTTCTCTTTTAGCTGTTTCCTTTGTTATTTATCTCTTCTCATAAATGTGTTTGCTAGTGTTTCTCACTTTCTGTGTGTCAGGTACTTTTCCCATCATCCCTTCAACGGTTACAAGGTACATATTTTTATTTCTGTCTTTCCCACCTACCCTCTTTAAAGAAGATGAATAAACTGAGCTCAGAGACACAGGTAACAAGATAAAGATTAGAATCCAGGTTTGTTTAACTTTAAAGCTATACTCCACTGAACCAAGGGTGGATAAACTTCCCTTAGGGATAAGTGTAAAGAAACAAATGGTAAATATTTTAGGCCTTATGGACCATATAGTCTCTATTGCAGCTACGTAACTCTGCCATTGTAGTGCAAAAGCATTTATTGATAAAACATAAATGAATGGATGTAGCTGTGTTCCGCTAAAACTTTACAAAAAGAGGTAGTGGGTTGAATTTGCCGATTCCTGCAGTAAACCATATTGCTTCTCTTGAAGAATATGGTTTTTAAAATGAAGACATATTTAAATATTACTATTATTCTTTTTAAAAGTAATCTCTATGTGTAGGTATAGGTTGTATGTGAAAATAAGTTGATGACCAATAGTTGATGGTGTTGGTCAGCTGTATCATTGGAGAATGACTTCTTTGTACTTTATGTTTTGACTCGGACTCAAGATACTGGAATAGACTAGTACAAGATACTAGAGTAGACTTGATTACCCAGTTTTTGTTTGAATGCTTTCATTTCTGTCTCCTAGATTTAATATTAATAGTTTCCGTACCCTTCAAAAAATACATACACACACTCCAAAGGAGAATATACCTTGTATCTTTTCTGCAACCTCCCTCCCTTCTAGTCTTCATTTCCTCTTTCCTTCGTTGCTTTCTTTCTTACACTCTCATTTTCTCTGTTTCTCTTGGAATTCCTATATTCAATACTAGTGCAAGTGATTTAAATTTATAAGAAGATGAATGGTATTTTCTTCATGCAAACCATCATTTAACATAAAAAGCTTAGCATCTCAAATATAATTTGATTTTGAAAAAAATACTTTAAGTCGACAATTACAATTTGTATGAAATAGTACACTAGTGAATTAAATTCATTGTGTTAAACATAAAAATGGATCTCATTGTCTATATCACTCAAGCATAACTACAGTATAATTGCATTTAATGCAATTAAATATATTTTTTATTAAAGGTCAACAACAGAGTTCCTTGTTACATTACTTGGGCAGAAGTGCCGTACTATTAGGCCTCTATCATTAAGTGAGTTGTAGAAGGAACCAAACTCATTACTACCTCATAGAAACATTCCATTATATTCCAAGGGTAGATTGGAGACCCTTTCCCCCTTTCCTTTTCTTTGTGTACTTATCTCTTCTGAAAACTGGTGGCTAGTAGAAGGGCCATACCCTATTTTATTAGTGTAAAACTTGATTCTTTCTGAAATATTATTATCTATCTCACAGATGTCAGTCTGGAATTCTCCTTAGTACATTTACTTAATACTTCTACGTATTGGTTCAGGTTGTGAACCCATAAAAACAACAACAACAACAAAAAAAACTTTTTGGCCAGAAAATTTTGGTTTCATTGTCAGGTGGTTCTTGATTATAATGTCTTGCATCTCTTTTCTTGCCTCCCTCTTCCCCTTTGGTCATTGCTTCCCTATCTGCCTGGTTTGTTGTATTTCTCAATACTCTAAAATATCCCAGATTTCATTTGCTGTAAGCATAGTTTCTTGTCCTTCATTCCTTTTTCTTTCTCTGTACACCCATTCTCCTTTCTTCCTGTGTCTTTAATTCTCTGCCAACCATAGTTTTGTGACTATCACTCATAATGAAGAAGAGGTTTAAGAAATACCTAAGTGGAGTGAATTCTAAGGTTACCTTTATATAGATTATTTAGTATATGAATTTTCATCAGTGATCTAGATAGGTAGGTTAATTCATTGTCACCAAAGTAGATGTGCATAGCAGATTGATTGGTTTAATGTTCCTAATTAATGGCTTCCCTGTATTCATACTTTTACCTTTCAGGTTTTAAAATTTTGCAATCCTTTCCCACTTTGAGATTGGCCATGTGACTTGTTTTAGACAATGAGATATTAGTAAATTTAACATAAAGAGAGGCTGAAAAGTGTACATTTCTCTTGCCTTTTTGCACGATTGGGATAACTCAGTCTTAACCTCTGCATTATCATGAGAATAAGCCAAGGTTGGTCTGCTGGAGGGACCTCATAGAGCAAAACTAAGTCATCTGTTCTGAGGCAATCCTAGGTTATCCAGTTGTAAACTGACTAACCAGATGCATGAGTGAGCTCACCAAGATCAGCAAACATGGCTTAGAACAGTAGTATGATCTAAATGACACACACACAATAGAAATCACTAATTATTCCAAACCATTCAGTTTTAGAGTGATTTATTAATCAGCAATTAACTAATACAATGTGGATCATCTATCCACATTTCAATTAATTTTACAAAATAAGAAAAAAAAGCCATATATTTTTCCACATATTTAGTATTTCTGGTTTTGTTCATTCTTGGTATAGATTCAGATTTCTATTTAGTATCGGTATCCAGAGGGTTTCCTTTAATGCTTCTTATAGTGATGGTCTGCAATGAATTCTTTCAGCATTGTATGTCTAAAGGAAATCTTCATTTTGTCTTAATTTTTGGAAAATATGCTAGTTTTTTTTTTCATTCAGTACTTTGAAGATGTTTCTCCATTGTCTTCTGGTTTGCATTGTTTCTGATAAGAAGTCTTCTGTAACTCTAGGCTTTGTTCCTCTGTTCCTCTTTATTCTCTGTTTTTAAGATCTTCTCTTTAAATGGATTTTAAATTTGATTATGATAGGTATTGGTGTAATTTTCTTCATACTTCTTGTGCTTGAGGTTCATTGAACTTCTTAGATCTGTGAGTTTATAATTTTGCTATATTGTGATTACTTTCGGCTATTATTTTAATTTTTTTCCCTTCTGTTTTACCTGTTTCTTTATTCCTTCTGAAGGGCAATTATGTGGATTTTAGTGCATTATTTAGTAAATAAACATAAATACGTATATATTTATCTACTTTTAGTCTTTCCCTCCTGTGTGTCATTTCATATAGTCTTAATTGCTATGTCTTCATGATTGCTAATCATTCTTCATTGTAAAAATGCTCTTATTCCTATGAGGTGAATTTGTCATTTAAGTTGCTGAATCTTTCATTTCTAAAAGTTTTGATTTTTAAAAAAATACGTCCTGTATCTTGCTTTTTCCTGCTCATTTTGCTCCAGCTTCTCAAACATATGAAGTGTATTTATAATAGCTGCTTTGTTGTTGTTTACTAATTCTGTCATTGATGCTATTTCTGAGTCTATTTGTATTGATTGATTTTACTCCTTATGGATTTATGTATTTCCTGCTTTGTTGCATGCCTGATAATTTTTGATTGGATGCCAGACATTGTGAATTTATTTTTGTAGGGTGATGGAGCTTTTTTGTAAGTATTTTGGGAGTTTTGTTACAGTATGCAACAGTGACGTTACTTGGAAACAGTTGATCCATTTGAGACTTCCTTTTAGGTTGGTAGGCAGTTCCTCTATATCTAATTTGGCCAGATTTTGAGGTAATGCTCTCCTGAGGATCCTACCTGATACTCCATGTGTGTTAAATTTGGAACATAAACTATTCTTGGCCCTTTATAAACTCCAAAAACTATCTCTCTGATCGTTGGGCTGATTCTTCCCAAGCACTGCATAGTTTCTTTACATGCAGTTACTTATTATTACTTAGATAACAGTTATTAGGTACCCTTTGCAGATCTCTGGAGTTCCGTATATGTAGCATATTTTTTTCCTAATTGTCTTCCCTGTAAACTTTAGCTATAGTATAACTTTTGAACTCTGTATCTTCAAGTAGGAAAGTGTTCCAGACTTTACTAATGCCATTCAGCAAACTTGGGCAACGGTTGATCCCATGGACTGAATGTTTGTGTCCCCCCAAAGACTGTATGTTGAAGCTCTAACCTCTAATATGACAGTATTTGAAGATAGGGCCATTGTTAGGTAATTAGGTTTAGATGTGGTTATGAAGGTGGGGCTCTCATGATGGGATTATTCTTCTTGTAACAGTAGAGAAAGAGACCAGACCACTCTCATGCTCTGACTCACATGTTCCCTCCCTCCTTCCTTCCCCCTCCCTCCCTCTTTTTTCTCTGCTTGTGCCAGGTGAGAACATAGCAAGAAGATGGCTGGCTGAGAGCCACAAAATGGCCCCAGCCAGTACTCAACTATGCTGGCACCTTGATCTTTGACTTATAGCTCCAGAGCTTGAGAAATAAATTTCTTTTTTTATACTACTTAATCTATGGTATTTTGTTATGGCAGCCCAAACTGACTAATACAGTTGGCCTCACTTTACTTATTTTATCTTTTGAAGGGATCACTGGCCATCCTGCCTGTTGTTCAATGTGTGAAAACCTTTGTTTCATATATTTCTTCTGTGTTTTTAAATTGTTTAATGCAGGAATATAAATCTGCTCCCTGTTACTCCTTCAAGGATGGAAGCGGAAATCTCTTCCAATTAGATATTGTTGAGTGAATACAAATTCATTGAATAAAAACTCATATTGAACTCTGATATAAAGAAAGCTGATATTAATTAAGTCCAAGAATTTAGAAACTTTTAGGTCTGACATCTTTCTCTTTATTCCTTCCTCAACTTTTATTGATTTGAATGGCACAAAGGTTTTTCTTTCTTTTCTCATATAAGCCAATTGAATTAAAATATTATTCGGGAACAAAATTCATTCTTCCTCCTATTTAGTATGCAAATTGAAAAATTTTGAAGGTTCTTAGGATCCCAGGTGATCTTGTTATGACCTACTGAGAAATTAGAAAGTAGTAACACAGCTTTCCAGGATAAAGAGTAAAGATTGCTATCTAGTTCAGTAAGAGTTTTCTCAGATTATGTCTCCCTCCTCCTTTGTAGATACAGGTAGAGTGGTGCTCTTGAGGGTAAAATTGGTGATGAGGCACACTGGAAGTTATGTCACTTATGAAAACTTTTTGAAAGCCTTTTTCTAAGTCACTCTTGGTTCAGCAGATTGCTTAACTCCCATGGCATGAAGAATGCTACAAAGTCTATTAACATTTGACAAAGATTTATTTTTTATTTTGTTTCTCATTGAATCCTATGGACCAGAGTTATCATCCTAAAATAAGTCTTAGCTGCAATTTTAATGAAAAATAATAAATTTCCATGCCAAACAATAATGAGTTCACCATTTTATGCAATTTAAATTTATTCCTTCCTCTTTTTCTGTTCCCTGATGGTGGAAAAACAAGAATTGTATTTATCAAGTCTTCTTTAAGCAGAGGTTCAGCAGTAAAAAATAAGGCCTTCAGTTTAATTCTTCCCTGACAGATTGGAGAAGAAAGAAAAAAAATGAGAAGTTTCTCCTGAAATTGCATTTTCATTTTTCACCTAGAGAGAAGACATCTTTTAGACATTCTTTAGATCTATGTGAATGATTTTGTATTAGGTCTTCAAATGTGTTTTTTTTTAAAGACTCCCCTAAAGGGGTTTGGGGAGAGTAAGCAATCTGATAGAATTCTCATGCATTCACATCCCAGACTTTGCCTAACTTTAGAAGCAGGCTGTCTTTCTGACACCTTTCACAGCCCTTAAACAACTTATGATCTGAGAGATGATGAAAAGAAGCAACTGTGCAGACAAAGACTTTGGGCTTCAGGCATTGACTGACTTCTTTCAGTGTCCCCCTTTCAATTTTGCCATCTTTCAGGGTTTTGTTTGGTATTTGATACAGCTCTTCAGAGACTTAAGAGCCTTTCAATAACAAGTGTAAGAAAAGGAACATGACCAGGATTGACTGTGTGTGTGCTGGCTGGACTCAAAGGCACATGAAACCTCCTGCCTTACTTAACACTTAACCCATTATAGTAAAAATACCATGATCTTCTGTTACAAATCAAACTAACCTTTATAACCAGTTCCCCACCCTGTTAAAGATAAAGGGGGAGAAATTTTTTTGTAGCCCGTTGTGACCATTGTCATGTTTCTCGGTGACTTTGATATTTAGAGAAAGCTGAGAGAATCCAGAGGAATTGGAAATCAATGTGTATGTGGTAAATTGAGAAGGAGCTACCATTACAGGGTTTTAATTTCATTCCACCCTGAGTTCCAGGGTTCTTGATCCAGGCCTCATTTACCCACAGTAATTCTTTGCCCTTGCCTCTAGCCCTCATGGATGTGACAGCCTTGCTTTCTTAACAGCTCTGCTAGTACATTTTATATTATATTTGGAACACTAGATGATAAATTGAGAGAGGTTAGAAATTTTTTCTCTTCCTTTTCTTCCTCAAGAAATGAAATACCAGCCATTTAGGATATATTTTGGTAGTAGTCTTTCATATGCCTTTATTGAGTCTAGGTAATAAGATTTGGTAGTTTGTTCTAATGTACCTGATTGGAGAAATCTATGTAGCTGTAATATATATTGAGTAAATATCCCTTTGATGGTGATGATTACATATGGTACCCAGTAACATCCAGCTTATATACATGAAACAGGGGTCTGTGGTCTCTGATTTCAACAAAAAACTACAAGAATGTCTTAAAGGGAAGCCTTCATTGAGGTTTGGGAAGAGATGCAGAGCATAAGGGAAGAAGATACTGTGTGGAGAGGGGGGGTGGAATTCTGAAATTTATCAATTATTGATGGTATTTCAGTCTCTTCCAGTTTCGACTGTCCCTTTTGGATTTCTGATTTTGTTGAATACAATTACTCTTTTAGATTTCCTTTCTCAGCTTCTCTCTGAGTTGGTGTCTAGGAACTAAAAGGAGGTTTATGTTACTCTTTGGTGCTAGAGGAAAGGGTATTCTGATATCTATTAGTCATCCATGGATGTGTTGGTTGTCTTGGTCTCCCACTGATATTGTCTGGCCTTTGAAACATGACGGTGGTACATGCAAATGGAGTCTATGGTTGTGGCCATCCGCCTCCAATTATAATAACCCTGCGCACTATGGATTGTCTTCCAACCCCAGGCCTTTGAATTTCCCTGCCTGTTTAGCACCACTGTGTTTCCTCAGTGGGACACCTGGCTATTTCTGGATCATATGTGCATGTTATACTTAGGCATGAAACCCAAGGGTATTTCCTTAAACTCATATACCTAGCATATCTGTCTTTCAAGAACTATATCTTGCAGCATGTTTGATGTGGTTGGGGTTTCTCCTAGAGACTTAGTCTTCCCCTGGGCTGAACTGGTGAATCCTTCCATCATCCCTCTAGTGCTAAGGATTTCCCACAAGAACTGTGATGCTTCTACCCTCTTTCTATGGTTATAGTCTAATGAGGACAATATGAAGACCTGTGCATATGACCTTTTCACTTTCCCTCTAGATGTCTTTCCATATTCCATAGGGCCAATAGAGCTGCTTTTTTCTTCTTCTTCTGGCAAGGACTTCTTTATATTTTCTACTTCTGCTTCTTTGCCTAGGTCCTTAATGGCAAAAAGATTCTGGAAGAGATGCTGGCTTACTTATAAAGCAAGATTCAAAACTAATAGCTTTGTTATGCATAGAACGTATTTCTTAGGAGCAAGAAAAATCTGGATTGTAAGTCCTTTCTGAAACAAAGCAGAGAATAAATAAATAAATACCCAATACAGGAATTTTTTCTATAATATATCTGACAGGTGGTTATTCAGGTTCTACCTGTATCACTCTATTGACCACCTGTTCCCTGCTCCATGGGTCAGTCCATTTCAGAGTTGGATAGTTGTATTTATTTCGTGCATTATGTGACCATAATAGGTTGTAAAGGACTCAAGAACAGGGACTTTAATTAATTCTGCTTTGCATCCTCACAGGTCCAAAATAGTGCTTTATACATAGAAAGCTCTTAGCAACTGTTTGCCGAAATAATGAATGAATTCTGACAAGGCACATGCTGCCACTATAATTTTTATCTTTTGGTTTTGTTTCTGCTCCTTAATGCTACATTTTGACAATCCTTCATATATCTGCAGGCGGATATTATGTCTTTATTTAAACATTTTTCAGGCAGGCCAAGTGTTTCTATTTTCTTCAGATGCCCTCAAGAATATTTCCACACCATTCTGGTCACTTTCATTTGAATTCTTTAAATAGAAAAACAGAGCATAACTCCGTGGTTATACCAAGTGACATAATCTATTACCAGCAGAAAACATAGCAGGGAGGTTAAAAGAGAAGAGGAAAAATTTTACATATATATTAAAAAGACTGACTTGGAAAAAATAAGTTTGCTAGTAAATAAAGAAGGGCATGAAATTAATGATGAGTTTAGAATGTATATTTTTAAGATTAATAAAGCATTTGATACAGCCTCTCATGAAATTTTACTTGCAGATTTGAATAGAATTGTCTTGGCTAAAAACAGAATCCCACTGTCTTAAAAATCACTTAGAAGGTTGTAAACAAAAGATAATGAGAAATAGTAGGGATTCTGGATTAGGGCAATATCCAGAAGACGCTGGATAGATGGTAGAGAAAGGATACAGCAAGTCCTATGCACAGTTCTGTGAATACTTGGAAGGATGAAGTAAAGAGTGAGAAAGTGCGTGGGTTATTTGTCCTTGCAGCTTCAGTGCTGCAAGCATGAGCGGAGACTGAGGTGTAACAGAAAGGATGCTAATAAGACAATAAAAATAGATAACCATAAATTCAAATGCGCAAAAAAGACAATTCAAACAGCCTCAAGATTTAACCGAATGTCAGGATTCAGCACTTCCCACTCTGGTTTGCATGTGGGTTAATGGAATATCTGTTCAATGAGGGGTGTAAGTATGAGTGTTAGACTGTGGTTTAGGCAGATCAGAACCTACAAAGTGGTTAAAGCCAGACACATTTGTTTCAACTCATTTATGGTATCTGATCTGGCGCCTCTGGTAATCGCAGGACTTCTAAAAAATTAAAATCAATAGTAATAATTAAAAAAAACACTAGGGTTTTCCTCATGACCTTGATGTGTTCTTCAGAGTCTCATAAAATCTTTGCAGCCTTGATTTACTTTGACAGTGTGGACCTAAAGCTCTGAATACTTCTTTCAGCCTTATTTATATTGCTTCCAGTCTTAGCATCAAATGATAGTTGACTTCTTTATGCTTGTTTGTCCGTGATGCACTATTGTACTTGAAATTTTCACATTTCTTTCTGAAAGGTGCCTGCTTCCATTACTCATGTATTGGACAACGGTTTCTGTGCAACAATAGTTACATAATTTTAAAGCTGGCTAAACGTTGGAAAAAACTTTAGGCGTTTAGCTGGTTGGAAGATTTGTGATGTTCTTTGTGATCACCAAATCATTCACTGTTCAGAGTTAGGACATGTTTAAGAATGACAGGGGATGCTGTCATTGGAACACTGAGATGCTTGGACAATAGGCATAAACTGACATTGTCCTGGGAAAACTAAGATGTACAGTCAGCCGTCTTTGACTAATTAAATGGATTCCTCTAGATGCTTTAGTGGTTGTACCTATAGCTGTACATCCCATTATTTTTGAGGGAAGATAAATTTTCTGAGTCATTTATCTCTGCCTTTCAACCAAAATACATACAATGAACTATCTTTTGTGTTTTGGAAAAATTCTTCCCTAGCTTTGAATTCTTAAATATTCTTTGCTTGCAGCAGAGTTTAGCTGACTATTGAACCTGTGCATCATGGCAGACTGGCGTTTGAGCAGACTTCTGCAAGTGAACCATTAATTGAAGAAATATATGGTACAATGATATCTGAGAGATGGATTATTGAGATGAAGGGTTATAGAGTAGAGTACATTTTGGCAAGTAAGATAGAGGAAGTATAGCTTAATGTCTGGCCAGAGCTGAGCTGGCTAGGTACTGTTATGAGAAGACCTTACCTGAGGAGTGTATGTACATGAAATCAATTAATGTAAACAACTATTTAATTCAAATCACAATGGAAAGCCTAAGGATAGCCAACCAAATAGAGTAGTGGTAATACATTTTTATTTCATTTTTGAAAAGATATATCTTAAAAGCTGGCATTTACATTTTAATCCCTCTGAGTGTGCTATTAAAAATCTTAGTATCTTTGATCATGAAAGTCATGGAGACAGTAAGACCAAGAACCATGAATTTGATGGTTTAACTCCTTAGAGTTAAACCTGTCAACAAATGAGAGGTTGAAGAGTAAAGGATGTTTGGAGATAGGGCTTACCATGATTTTGTGGTAAAGTTAAGAGTGTGTGATTTGCACCTTTTGACTATAAGAGAAACAAGTAGGATCTTGAGGGAGATACAAGTCTACCAGAGGCCTTAGAGTTCCAAAGGGGACATAGTGGCATTTACTAATATGTGAAGCGTATTGAGCATTAATTAAAGGGCCCGTTGTATGTACTTAGGCGAATGCAGATATCCTCACACTGCAGAAGAGAACATCTGCTGTGTAGGGACTATGGGGAGAGCACCTGGACCCATCGTTCCTGAAGACACAAAAGGACAGTCATCTGCTCAGGCAGCTGCTTCCATCATAGTCAGCATAGATATAACTCATGCTATTATTTGGATTTTGAGAAGCCCAGGAATTGATGAGAGAATAATTGAATCTCAAATTTGGAATTCCCTCCATCTCCATGTGATGCTTGAAGTCTTTCCAAAACATTGACCCTGCATCCTCTCTCTTTTTATCTTGTATCTCTTATTGAGAGAGTTTACTTTGTCTTCATTTTCTTTTAGGCCTTTAAATCAGGTTTCTAATTCCTTGAAAGGTCTCTCAGTGGACTTAACTTCTGTATATATTTAAATTATTTCCTGGGTAGTAAGCTCTATGCAGGTAGAGTCTGGGTTGTCTTGTTCATCACCGTTCCCCACCTAGCATAATATAAAGCACAGTACAAGCACAATATAAATATTAGTTGAATGAGTGAATGAATGGATTATCTAATGACCCCGGCCAATGAGTACGGAGCAGTCCTTAATCCTTTCATAGAAACATTTTCCTTCTGTCTTTTTCAATGGACCTTCAATGTTAGCATTTAGTGTTTGATTTTCTGTCTTTTTGTCTAACTCTGTGTACTTATCTGGGTGGCCTATCCTTGGATAGATATTTGTAGATGGCTCCAAAATGCAAGCTAAGGCGTTTGTCTTCTGCATGTTGGAAGAGTTTATCCAACTCTCTGCTGGATATTTCCACCTGAATAAGTGGTCCTCCCGCATATGTTTGGAAATATCCTGTGGCAGATGATTCTTCTGGTTCTTCAGGCTTCTATATATTTCAGTGAACTGAATACATCTTCCAGAACCATCTATTTTTCACCCTGGTTTTCCTTAGGACTATTCTAGATAAGTTTAATCTTTTGTCACTTTTTGCCAGCACAGTTGTCACATGTTCTAGTTATTAGATAAAGATTTAACATTTATATTTATGAAAAATGCAGAAGAGAAAGTTGGAGCATCTTATGAAACTTGAAAGCTGCAAGCTTAGTACTTTGGCTAAATAAGACTTCTAACTGAGCTTCTATTATGTGTCAAGTCATGTGCTAAGCACTTCTAGACAAATCATCTTTAATCCTCATAAAATAAATATTAGTATCTATATGACAAACGAGGAGACAAAAGCTCAGGAAAATTAAATATCTCATGCTAGGTCATACCACTAGAATGTACCAGTGCTATACTAGGTCAGATTGGCTTAAGCCAAAACTCTTAATCCGCCGTATTCACATTTACTGGACCTTTCTGTGTTTAATGAAGTCAGTGGTAGTGGCATGTTTTTTAGCAATATATATATATATATATATATATATATATATATATATATATTTTTGCTGAAGATTCCTGTGCCTCTCTGACTCTGCCATTCCTGCTTGATATTAGCTCTGAATCTCTAGTTTTTTTTCTGACCCTTTCTCTTGAGATCTTGAAATGACTAATAGAACAACCCTGATTCAGATCCAGAAAACTTTTCCATTTCAGGGGCTTTTGGGTTCATCGTCACGGTCGTAAATGGGAATCCTTGGGCAAGAATAGGAGCTCTCATTCTGAAATAATCAGGTTGTACTTTTCTGTTATGCTGGGCTGAAGGCAATGAAGAGGACAGGGAAATGAGAGGTATGAGAGATGACATCCCAGAAGGACACAAATATGGGGAGAAAAGAGGATGTTCTTGAATTCATGGAAAGGACACATCACTGTCCCAGTTTTTCGTTCATGGTCTGGACCACTGTCATCTAGCAAGGGGTGAAAGGAGACAAGCAGAGGAAGAGAAAGTTAGACCTGAGTGTGAGGGGGAAGGGTCACAGGAAGTGATTCATGTGCTTCTGAATTATGGTTCCTTTGAAGTTTCAATCTTAAAATTGAATCAGGCCATATAGGAAGCAGGGAGTCAGAAAAATACAACTTCTGACGACAGCCAGTACGATTATCACTGTTGTTATTTTTGTTGCTACCGAGAGCCTTTGACTGTGACAGCCACTGTGCCAAGACCATGATATCCATGCCTCATCGATCCTCACAGCTCCCACACAAAGTACACAGCTTCGCCTATTTTGAGGTTGAAGATACGGAAGCTTGGAGAGGTACAAAGCCTCACACCAAGAACAGCGAGGGAGCGCAGAGCTGCGGGGAACTTCCCCCACGCCAGCACCCCGGAAAATTCCCTTGGAATAGTCACCGACTTGGTTGCTCGGATGCTTCGTGAAACCTGAAAGGATCATGTGGCTGGTGTCTACCTTCCTGGCTTCTGTGCTAGAATGTCAGCAGCACTGAAGGCCGCGTGCGCCCGCCTTCACACACACAGCTACCTGGCTCTCCCGGCCTGCTAATAGTAGGGGTACAGTATCCCAGCTAATAGGGCTCACATGGAGGGAGCTGGCCAGGTGAAACCTCGTAAATTGGTTTCTGTGCTTCCCCTGTCTCTCTTAATAGCTGATGCCCGGGATTTCCATCCTTGTCCAGGCTGGCTACGAGGGAGAGGATTAGCATAAATAACTCCCACGGTGGCAGCAAGGAGAGGGCAGCCACCTGCTTCGATGGCCTGTTTATTATTAGCATGACAGGAATTCAAACCTGGGACAGGGGGATCTTTCCTCTGAAAACACCACTGTGCTTCAGAAAGATGACCAGCCCCGTATCCCCTCCCCCACCATGTCTTGTTCTCTTCATTTTGTCTTTTTGTCACTATGACTTTGCCACTCCCTGCCCAGGGTGAAACAGGCCTCGTGTGACATTCAAGGGCCAGACGTTGGAATGCATGTTGCTTTAAGCAGCAGCAGCCCCCTGGTGTGGTGGGAACCACAAGGCCTGGGTTCTTAGTCTGGCTTCTCCACTTACTACACACAAGGTCTTGGCTATGTTACTTAACTTCTCTGTGCCGAATTCCTCTCACCCCCCGGTAGATGGGGGTTATAAAACCACACACCTTGTAGGGTAAATATGAAAGGCTGAGAGCAATGCCTGGTACAGAGTTAAGTGGTCAATGCACGTGAACTGTTACTCTTATTGCAGAGAGGGAATGAGCTTATAGAAAGGAAGGGTGGGATGGGCCACCTCTCCGTTCCATTCGTCAATTCTGTGCTTTTGTTTCCCACCAGATGCTGTAGCAGCTCCACTCTGGGGGCAAGACCTGATTTTGTATTTGAGCTGTCCCAGCTGCAGGGTCAGTGAGTGACCTCAGTCCTTGTCTTACCTTCAGGCTGTTGGTGTGTGGGGAGGCCCCACGGACAAGCCCAGGATCGTCTGTGTCTGATGCATATATAGCCCATGTGGAAAAGAAGCCCTCCATTGGAAAGCTGAAGGGGCACTGAAGCTCAAAGGGCAGCTTTATGAAAGGTATATTTTCTCTGTTTCTGGAGTTTCTAAAATAATACACATATGGGAGTGGAGCAGGGCTCAAATGTCTTGGACACCTGAATCTTGTCCTGTCTTAGTCTTGCTCTAGAGCAGTCCCCATCAAAGGATAAAGCTGAGTAAATGCACATTCCTTACAGTCATCTTTGAAGCTTTTGCTTCACCCTCCATGTGGTGTTCTCCTGATGCTGGAGTAGAAGGAGGTTTCCTTTGTCTTGGCTAGGGGTACACTTTCCTGGGCCCTCCCTGGCCTTAATAGTGGGAGTGGGGAGTGATCCTGGGAATGATCTTTAAAGGAAGATCATATTGAAGACGGAAGAATTTTACCTCACTATCCAGAGCAGAAGAGGGGTGGGCCACCCAACTAAGGCCTTCTTAAAGGGTGGTGGTGACCTAGGTAAGACTAGAGAGCAGTCTTTAGCCCAGCTAACTTCCTAAATGTTGTGAATGAAAATAAGAAAATTTACACACACACACCAAACAAATTCTAAGAGGGACAGACCCTAGATACAAGTGAGGAGTCTATCAAATGTCCTTAACCTTGACAGATCACATCATCAACCCTTCTTGGGTTTGAGTAGGTGGGAGAAGATCTAGGGCAGAGAGGCAGAGTGAGCAGGGCTTTGTGGGAAGAGAGACAAACTACATACAAACCAAGAAAGGGGTGTAGCAGGCAGACTCTGGGGTAGAACAGTGTTTCTCAAACTGAGGGATAAAGATGCATTCTCAGAGGTGCATGGATTCTTTTACAGAATTATTTAATTGTATGCAATAATCCAAAAAGAACAGACAGGCAAATTCTAGACCATCTGTTTAACCCTTTCAGGATTCTCATTTGCATTTGTGAGGCATCAAGTAAGTATTTTAAAAACATTTCAAGTTAAAATGATCAAGCACAGAGGTGGACATCATACATGTGATGCGTTTGCTCCAAAGGAAGGCCAAATGATATGGCAGTTTGTGCAGTGATTTTTGAATAAGGAAAAACATTGGAAAAAGGAATGACCTTATGTTATATATCATGTTAAAAAAAATAACAAAAAACAAAGCAACCAGATTCAAAAGAATCAGCTGTGGAGCAGTTTGATCAGCTATCGTGAACATTGGTGTCATGTGTTAAAAAATACATTATCCGACACACAAAATTGATACCATTTAAATTAGGTGATTTGTAGTTGAAATATAATGTATTAACTTATTTTGATTCTGAAGATTTATAGGAAATATAAGTACGAAGATATTTTACCTAGTTTTTTTGTACGTACTCAAATAACATTGTTTTATTTAGCTAACATTTACATAGTCCTTATACTGAGCCGAATGCTGTTCCAAGGATTTTACATATTGTAACTCATTGAGCCTTCATAAAATTACCCCATGAGGTTGGTATAATTATTATCTTCAAATGGAAAAATGGAGAGAGAGAGAGAGAGAGAGAGGGAGAAAGAGAGAGAGAGAGAGAGAGAGAGGAGCCCATGGACACTTGGGGTTTGAACCCAGGTTTTCAGAAAGCATCTAGAGCCTGTACCTTTAATCACTATTTTATATGGCTCTTTTTAGGACTCATGTGATTAGATTGGACTAACCTGGATATTCCAGGATAATCTCCTGATTGCAAAATTCTTTTGCAATGTAAGATGACATATTCATAGGCTCTGAGAATGACGGCCTAGACATCTTAAGATGGGGAGGGGGTTGCGTTATTCTGCATACTGTATGGTGTGACAGAAATAACCCCCAACAGGTTTGGCCCTATAGCAGCAGACCAACACATATGGATGACTCTATACATAAAAAATAATGGCTTACCCTAATAAATCATTACTGCCAGTTAACATTATCTGAGCAGGTACTGTATAGCAGACACTCTACTAAATGCTTTATATTTATTAACTCCATTTAATCCTCATGACACTTCCATGAGCTAGATGTGTTATTCGATCGATACTCTAGTAATTAGAAATGAAGACCCAGATAGGTGACATAACTTCTCAACTAGTTAGTGGTGGATCTGGGATTTCAACCCAAGCAGTTTCATTCCACATTCTTAGCTATTACACCGCAGTCTCTCTCAAAATATTGGTCAATGGAAGTTGTATTAAAATGGTAGCTTAGGGGTGCTTGGTGTTTCAGTCGGTTAAGTGTCTACCTTTAGCTCAGGTCATGATCCCAGGGTCCTGAGATCAAGCCCCACATCGGGCTCCCTGCTCAGCAGGGAGTCTACTTGTCCCTCTTCCCCTGCTCCTGCTCCTGCTCTCTCTCTCTCTCAAATAAATAAATAAAACATTTAAAAAATGTAGCTTATTGGTATGAATTATTTCCTACCAGTTAAAGCTCCTCTTATGTTGTTGGAATAAGACATTAAGGCAATGTCTTCCTTGGGATGAGCAACAATGAGCACTTTTCTCCTGAGATCTATCGAGAGAGTCATATTGCTTGGGAAGGGATAACACTTTTCCCACATGGCCACAAGCCTGGGCTCAGGGCTGACTCCCCAGTGCTGGCTAGCACTACTCCTCTTTTTCAGCATGGCCAGATGTTCTCCAGAAAAATCTCCCTAATTTCTAAAACTCAGGTGTTTGGAGGATTTTTTGGCAATTAACTTTGGGTTGGATCTATATGTCTCTAAATAACTGATTATTTTGGTTCAATCGGAGATAGGACTTTTAGAAGAAAATTAAGGTTAAATGAGATTATAAGACCACTCCAATATGATCGGTGATGTTGTAAGAAGAGTTTGAACGAGAGATCTCTTTCTCTACGTACACACCCTGAGGGGAGGCCATGTGAGGACATGGGGAGAAGGCAGCCATCTGCAAGCAAGGAAGAGAAACCTCAACAGAAATAGAACTAGCTGACACCCTGATCCTGGACTTTCAGGCCTCTAGGACTCTGAGAAATAAATGTCTGTCGTTGAAGCCACTCAGTTTATGGCATTTTGTTACGGCAGCCTGAGCAGACTAAGATAGAGCCAATCATTTGGTATGACAGAGACAGTCTATAGTCAGTGGAGATAAATGGAAGTGGGGAAATTGTCATAAAAGCATTTTTCTGTTTTCATATTCACTTCATATCCTCATGGTCTAGGAAGGGTTGGTTTGAAATTTAAATCCACTAGACTAGCTTCTGAGAGTGGATAAATTGTTAAAAGCTAATTGTTAAAATCTCTGCTGCAGCCATATTGTGTTCCTTGATGTTTTTAGAACCCACCAGGGAAGCTCTTGCTTCGGGTCTTTGCACTAGCTTTTCGCTTTGCCTAAAACGCCTTCATCCCGGGGATTCACATGACTCCCTTATCTACTTCAGCTCTTAGTAAGGATGCCTCCTTATAAAGGTGACGTAAAGGTGAGGCTTTCCTCATCCATTCTATGTAACCTTACGACAGTCCACACTCAACTCCTCCCCATTTCATCTCCCTAACTTATTTTTAATAGCTTTTAACCTCTAACATGTTGTGCATTTGCCTTATGTTGTTCATTATCTATTTTCCCTCAAGAAGATGCACACTCCACAGGAAGGGGGCTTTTTGTCTGTTTTGTCCACTGTTAGGTCTTAGTACCTCGAACAGGGTTTGATACCTGGTGATATGTTCAATTTCTTGGGGCACCTGGGTGGCTCAGTGGTTGAATGTCGACCTTCAGCCCAGGGCCTGATCCTGGAGTCCTGGGATCGAGTCCCACATCAGGCTCCCCACAGGGAGCCTACTTCTCCCCCTGCCTGTATCTCTGCCTCTCTCTCTGTGTCTCTCATGAATAAATAAATAAAATATTTTAAAAAAATTATTGAATGAAGTAATATGTTGAGTTCTAGGCTTTTTTTTTCACATGCATCATCTTACAAAATTCTCATAATAATCCTTTGGGGTAAATTTATTTTTATTATTTTCCTAGTTTTACCAATGAGGAAACCAAGGCCTAGAGAACTTAAATAACTTGTCTAAAATCCTACTGCTTACAAAAGGCAGAGCCAGCTTTGAAACCCAGGTAGTCTATTTCTAGAGCCTACACATTTATCCACTCACTCATACTTCTCCCAATGTTTATTATTTGCTGACAAATAACTATCTTTTTTTTTTTAAATTGTGGTTGCATTATAAAGGAAACTTAACTATAGGGGCTTATTCAGATAAGGGTTTCTTTTCTTCCTTTGTCAAGAAAGTCTGGAGAGAAGTCTTTTAGGAAGAGCAGAGCTGGTCAAGGAAGGCATCAAGAATGCACAGTCCTTCTGATTTCCTGCTCTATCACCCTTAGCATGTTGATTCCTCAACCTATGAGCACGTAATCCACATACCAGGCAGTAAGAAGCAGAAAAAAGCAAAAGAAAAAGGGCACCAAGAACCATCTTTCCTTTTCAAATTTATTTTTATAAGACGAATAATAGCTTCCTTGTAAGCCCCAAGAGTAGACATCCATATAGATTGCCTGCACATGGCTGTGTATCTGCAGCTGGGCTACATCACATAGATTGGAGAATAATGTTAGCATGATGTTAGCAGGGTGCACAGGGACAGTGGGCAGTAGGTGTTCACAGTAGCGTCCACCAAGCTTTTGTTATTCTCTTTAAGGCCTTTGTATTAGGATGCTTTGTCCCACGGTAATCAGGACGTGCAACTCAAATTGGCATAAACATTTAGGAAACATTAATGCCACATCAGGTATCTGGAAGTAGGTCAGATTTCAGAGTTGGTTGATTCAGTTTTTCAAGGACATCTCAAGGAATTAGACTCTTTTCATCTCTCTTCTCTTCCATCCTTAGTGTCCTCATTCAGATGCTGGAGGTAAGGTGACTGCAGCAGGTCCACGTGTTAGATCTACACATGGCAACATCAGTGAGAAGAAGAGGGACCGACCTTTCCTTCCTTTCTTCCTTTTTTTCCTCCCTCAATGAGATTGCCTCATCTAGAAAACCTTTAATGGACATCTCATGTCTTGGCCAGAATTTTGTCACATGCTCACTCCTACACCCAGTATGGTGAAGCAGGTTAAGCAGACTACAGAGGATTATCTACAACTCGGAGCTGGGGATGGGGAGTCAGCTACCTTTGAAGCTTATGGGCTGGGTAGAAGCTGGAAAATATTTTGTTAGAAGGAGAGAGAGGAGGGTAGACGTTGGACAGAGAACCTATAGTATCTTCTAAAATATGTGGAAAACCTACAGTTAAGTTTATTATTTTTCAGCTGATTTTTGAGTTATGACTTCCGTGAAGATGAATTTGACAGGTAAATTTCTAAAAATGCTTATTAGATTAGTAAGAATCTGAGCTTGAATCAAGTGTAATTTTTAATCTTTGATCACATTAGCAATTCTTACTTGCCTGACCTATTAGCCTTGGGGATAATGACTATGGAAGGTGGAAGAATTTTGGGAACCTTTCCTAAGAGGAACAAGTCAATTTCTGTGTATCTGCCCATCCTCCTTGTAACTCAGGATTGCAGCAGTGTTTTCTGCTTGTGAGTGATGTCATAAAAATAATTCATCATTGCGGCCATCAAGGTCTCCACGACAACTGCATATAACCTGAAATATTTTGCAGGGAAATTGATTTCTCAATTTAAACTTCATGGTTGACTGGTTGTGCTGTTTATAAACAAATAGGGTGAATAATTTAGTAGAAGGTTCCCTGTGAGTTACATATATCATTTTTTTTTAAAGTTGTCTAAATATGCTGTTATCAAGAAAAGGAGATCTTTGGAATCAGAGAAGGTGTCATCGGAGTTTTGCGCAGATTTTGTTCAGGACTTTGCCACATTGGTGGAAGTTTATGTTGACCAGGTCAATTTAAAAGGAAGTGTGAAATAAGTCAATTGGAGAAGGACAAACATTATATGGTCTCATTCATTTGGGACATATAAATAATAGTGAAAGAGAATAGAGGGGAAGGGAGAAGAAATGGGTAAGAAATATCAGAAAGGGAGACAGAACATGGAAAACTCCTAACTCTGGGAAATGAACTAGGGGTGGTGGAAGGGGAGGAGGTCTGGGGGTGAGGGTGACTGGGTGGCGGGCACTGAGGGGGGCACTTGACGGGATGAGCACTGGGTGTTATTCTGTATGTTGGCAAATTGAACAACAATAAAAAATAAATTTAGTATTAAAAAAATAAAATAAAAGGAAGTGAAATTAGCATTAGCAAGCATGTTCTGCAAACAGGGGATTGTCCTAGGGTTTTTGATGTACATTATGGTATAAGCCACAATACCTCATTTTATATAGACGAATAAACTGAGGTCCAGAGAGGCGTAAGTCATTTGACCAAGGAAAAGATCACGAAACAGACCCAGTAGGTCTTGCTGTACCTATTTTAGTTGCCGAACTGCAGCCTGAGCTGGTCCTGCCCTTCCATGTGAGCTCACTCCTGTGGTGTACTGCCTTTGCACAGTTATTTTTAGAGTGGACCTCTTTGTAGATATCCTGATGATTCTGCTGACTGAATGCAAAATCTCGATTCTTCCAGTCTGTTGACCATTTCAAGGCAATCATTGAATACTCATGATGTGCGTACCTGGGCGAGCTCTGGATCATAAGCGCTACCGTGCTTGTGGTGGGCAGTAACGCTTCTCAGCACACATTTGTGTTTCTTCTCCTTCAGGACACCAGGGAGGATTGCACTTCCTGGCCCCCCTGAGGCAGTGTGATCATTCCTGGTCATGCAGCTGTGAGCTGAAGCGTCATGTGTCACTTCCAGGCCAGATATTTAACTGCCAGCCTGAGACCCTCTGGAAAACTGGCAACATTTGAGTTGGCGTCTCTTCTCTCAGTCTAAGAGGTCCAGGCTGACATTGGTGAGCAAAACTCCCCTGCTTGCATAATACAGACACGTAGTGGGATAAAGAACTAAATTGTAATTGTTTCCAGTCACTGCAGCTTTGAGGGTTGATTATTAAAGTAGCTGAACAGAGCTGGCCTTGGGATAGCATTACCGAGTGTTTATTATATACCAGGCTCAGGAAGGAAGCGCTTCATGTTCAGTATGTTGACAACAACCATCTGAATTGGTGTAATTACCCTCGTTTCATACACCAGAAATCCAAGGCTTCAGCAGGTTTTCTTAACTTGCACAAAGACATCAGGTCATCCAAACCGGACTCGGAGTCCAACTCCTGAACTTGGACTTACCATGTTATGCTAGACTCAGATGCTCTTCTTTACTAGTTCATCCTTTTTGAATTCATCCAAAGGTATTTGGCTTTTTTTCTCCTCTAACCTTCATCTGAACCTGTGCTCCTGGACTCTTCTGGTAAGACTTTAATTAATACCAAGAAGCAGAGGCACGTGCTTATTGCAGGATTACCATCCCTTGCTACAGTAGGTAGAGGTGTATATCTGGCCTAGGACAATTCCAAACCAAATGGAACTTGCAGCCACTAGTGTGGTCTGTGAGCTGGGTGTCATCCTAGATCCTTTGACAAGTCGTATCACCTCACTTTATATAGACACTGAGGTCAGAGAGGTGTAAGTCATTTGATCTAGAAAAAAAGGTAGCAAATTGATATTCAGAGACGGTGCTGATGTGAAAATCTATGCTGTTTTCATAACACCGGGTAGTAGGTTTCAAGTGAAGAGAAAACTGGTCACCTTCATCTCACTGTGGAGGGGAGGGCTCTAGTCCGCCTTCCATAGAACCAGGCCTATTAGGAATCTTGGGTTCCACGGCTGAGTTAATTTGGGAGTGAAAGATACTAAATCATTACTTCTTCTTTTTTTTTTTTTTTTTTTTTAAATATGCTCCACACCCAACATGGGGCTTGAACTCAAGAGCCTGAGATCAGGAGCCTGTAGCTCTATCCCTTGAGCCAGCCAGGGGCCCCTAGGTCACTACTCTTGATACACATTAGCCTAGTTCTATCTCCGAGGTATTCTTCAGTTAAAAATATATTTAACTTTGTATAACCCAAAGTTTCCTGAACTTAATTGACCCCTGAACACCCCCACCACTCTAAAAAGTAAGATTTTCCCCCTTTTAAAAAAATAATCCTTGAGATTCTAAGGTAGAAACTAAATGTAAAACCTGATACTATATTGGAATCAGACATAATCGTTACATCCAAGAAAAAAAATGAATATATTTTCCTTCTTGAATATATTTCCTTTCTGCCGACTTAACACAGAGTATTTTGACTTGACCGAAAAGTTCCTGGTCCAGATTCATTTCCTCAAGATAGAAAGACAATATCATGCTGCTCTGATGGCTGCTGCTTTATTATTAACTTGGGGGGCTTATGCAGTTTTTGTGTTTCACTTTCCTTCTCCCCTGTGAGTCTTGTTCATGGATGAATCATGTGGCCAGTCTAGGTCACCGAGGCTCCTCCCTGGGGGCTTCCAGCAGTGGGGCTGGATAAAGGTGGCCCCGGTCCCCCAATACTGCTCAGGTGCACAGTGTGGGTCTTGTGCGGCCAGTGATGCTAATGTTTGTATTCAGAGCTGGAGCCTAAGAATTGACGCCCTTGACAGTGCTCGAGTCCGTGGGTCCTGCTGTACCTGAAGTCACAAGTCTGATCCCCAGAGTTTTTGGTTTTATGAGTAAATCAGTCCTCTCCTCCCCTCCCCTCACCTTCCGTTTTTCCTTCCTTCCTTCCTTCCTTCCTTCCTTCCTTCCTTCCTTCCTTCCTTCCTTCCTTCCTTCCTTCCTTCCTTCCTTCCTTCCTTCCTTCTTTCCTTCCTTCCTTCCCTCCTTCCTTCCCTCTTTTCTTCTTTCCTCCCTCCCTCCCTCCCTCCCTCCCTCCCTCCTTCTTCCTTCCTTCCCTCCTTCCTTCTCCTCCCTTTCTTGCTTGTAGATATAGTAGGATTCCAGTTGCTACTGTGAACTGAAAGAGTGTTGACCAATATCTCTACTTTCAGTCAACTCGGGTACAGCAGAGTTTTGTCCCCCAGAGCTGCGGATGATCCCGAATGCTGAACGATAGTGTACAAGTAAGTGCTGTAAAGACTGGGGAGCCTCTCCTGGCGCCAGTAGACCTGGGTGTTTCAGAGTATGTCAGAGTTTTCACTGCTGTGGTTCCAGCAGCTAACACATTTCCTGGCTTTCATGAAAGGCGCCCAAGGAATACTTGCCGACTGGTTTAATGAACATGTATGGCTTCATCTTTCAGGAAAGATCAACCCCTTTCCTTTAAGTACTGATCACTGGACTAGATTTGGAGTTATGAAAGAACTCAGTTTTCCAGAAGCGTCTACTCTAGGGTGGACATTTAGAAACAAATGCAATCTTGGGAAAAGTGTCTGAGAGGGCTTTTAGCAGGTGTGAGAGCTCAGAATACATTGACCCCAGTTCGAAAGCTGGAAACCTATGAGGCATGTTTAGCTTGATAATATATTTGAAAAATTGGAAACATTCACACAAATTGCATGTTTACAACGTGTCTTTGGATGCTAGTGAAACTGGCGACAAGGGCTTCTGTGTCCCTGTGGGAACAGTGGACGAGAACTCAGTAACAGCTCACCCTTCCGGGTGCCAGTCAGGCACAGCTTGTACCACCCCTTCCTATCTCGCACCTGGTCCCCATCACTCATTTGTGTCACATGCCTCAGGCATTTGTGTTTGTGACCCTGGTGTCCAACTAAGTGGCTAGCGGGGACAGCACAGGGGTTCAGGGCTCTCCAAATCCCTCCGTTGATCCGAGTCCTTTTGGAAGGAGACCGGGATGGAGGATGTTCTGGAGGTAGTGCTACCCCCAGTCGGCTCAGAGGAGGCGTGTTACGTCTGCGTTTCCTTTCCTTGGCTCTACTGGAGGGAAGCAGCCGGGATTGTTCAATGCTGCGCGAGCCTTGGGCCTTGGTAGGGCGGGGATCCCGGAGTGGGGGACCAGCGTCAGGGTGTCTCCTCCTCAGCACACAGGCTGCACAGACCTGTTCGATGCGCTTCCTTCAGGAGAGACTCGGGTCATGGCCTGGGACCAGGGTCACCCTGTCGGGGGCGCTGCCTGGAAGGCCCGAAGCCCAGATTTGGGTCCTGGTTTTGCTATTAAAGAATTGGGCGGGGGGAGGTAGTAAGCGTGCTGGCTTGCGTCCTTGGCCTGTTGCCTCCTTATACAACGAGGAGTTGGATTAGATGACACCTAAATTGTCGCCAACTCGGAAGCTGGGGAGGCGGCGCAGCATCCTGCTGGGCCCAGGCTGACCGGCCCTCTGCAGCCCGGGCCTAAGTCACTCCAGCACGTGTCCCCGGTGGGTCCCGGGGCATGTTCCCGGGCTCCCCGGCTCTTGCCCCACCTTCTCGGCCGCGGGGATCCTGGGGTGTCCCTGGGGGTCGCTGCCCTCAGGTTCAGGGGAGGCTTCAGGGCAGGGCACTCACCGCAGGCCCGGCGCTGGGAGGTCCTCAGGTAAGTAATAACTCCCTTAGGGTCATAAGGTCCTGCTTCCTGCAGACAACTGCATGATCCCCCCCCCCCTTTATTTTCAGTTGTTCTCTGATTTCCCAACTTCCCTGCACCTGCCTTACTCGCTGGCAGGCTGGTATCACGGTGCACAGGCCGAGCGTCCTTCCTGGGAAGCCGCATTTGAGGTTCCCAGTTCTGAGCCGGGGCTGCAAACAGCCAACGGGGTGCCCGCCCTACAGGGGAGGCTGGCCTCGGTGTCCCCCCAAAGGAAACGTGTTCTCTCCTGTATTGGCTAAGCCATGCAGGGAGCAGCCTCCCTCTCTCTCTCTCTGTTCTCACTTTATTGTGTCATCTCTGCAGCTTAAGACAGCTAGTGACTCATCCAGGGATGAACAAACATGTGATTTTGGAAAATGGAGAGGGAGCAAAGACTCCTCTCATGCCATGATCTAACCTTTTCTATAAAAAAATATCTGGCTGGGACATGACACGGTTTTCCCCCATTTGCACTGGTCAGGGCTGCAGAGATTCCCAGGATGCCGGGCCTGATTAAGGGTGCCCATTAGCTTCAGAGATCACTACCTTGTCCCTCTCTTCGACTATATTTAATGAACAACTATATCTTGTTTGTGTGACATTTAATTTTATACAGTGTTAATTTAAGAAATGGATTAGTACAGTGGGTGTATTAATGGCCGTGTGTCTTCAATCCATTACCGAGCTGTCGCTTTATCCCTGGGAAAATATGACGGGGCCGGGACCATTGCTCAATAAGAGTAATTTTGCATTGCCGACAGCGGTGCCCTTGTTTTTGTCAAGACTGCACCACGGACGTCCTTTATTCTCCAGAAGTCCAGATTGTATTGTTTTGGGGATGCAGCTGATTCCGACTAGATCAACCCCTACTCTTCCCACACGGTCTCTTTATCAGGATCATTTTTGTTGTTTGGCTCTTCTTTGGATGGAAGGCATTTGTTCTGCTTTATTTTTTTTTCCTTCTTCTGCTTTCTTAGACCTCAGTTTCCACGGATTGAATAATGACACGTCTCAGTTAATGGTACATGATCTGTATTACTCTTTGCAAGACCCCTGCTATTTACTTTCTTTCCTCGCGTCTCCCCTGATGTGATAGCTGCCTCCTCTACCCTCCTGTCCGTCCTTCCTCTCCCTTCACTATAGCAACTGTTCTGATTGTTTAATTTGTCCTTCTTTTGTGTGTGTGTGTGTGTGTGTGTACGTCTTCCAAAATGTGCATTGCTGTCTCACATGCATGTACTTTTAGATTATGTAAATCACATGATGTCACGTATTTTCCCGCCTACGTTTTTTTTAAATTTTTAAAATTTTTTTAATTTTTTCCCCCCGCCTCCTTTTTAAAATCCATGTTATGCTCTTAAGATCTGCCTGCGTCGGTGGGTGGACGGACCTCCAGTCCTTTGCCCCTAGCTGCTTGTTTGCTTCTTCCTGAGACCTTGAAGTGGACCGTCCGCGTCTGGCACGCCGCCCCACTCAGCTCATTCAGCTTGTTCACACGAGGTTGACATCAGAGTCCAGCGATGATTGATGATCCCAGAGGAGCGCCTGTGCAGTTTATGTAGGTCTTGATCTCATGACAGGAGGCCTGGGTATTTTAAAAATTGTTTGTCAGCTCCTGAAGGTACACTGAACCTGTGTGTGCGTGTGTGTGGTGACAGCAAGACCCTTTACTGTCACAAAGGCAGCAGAAAAATAACCTATTCCGAGGGCAAGCCTCATTTTCTTCATGAGGCCTGCACACGCAATAATAGGACTTACGTCGTGAACTCGCCGAGGTTAACGTGAGATAATCTATGCAATCTGCGTAGTACTGTGCCTGACACGCTGACAAATGGCTCGCAATTAGTATTGAAGGCCCGGGTTCCGTTCACGGGGACAATATGCTTCCTTACAGCAAGATTTGTTCTTTTATTAGTACAGACGTTATATGGATTACCTGAAAAATGTGAGCGAAAACTAGGGACGGGGACGGGCACTCTGTACCACAAGATTTAATTGTGAACAGACGTGCTCATGCCTCATGGGCAACAAACTGTGGAGGCCCAGACGTGACACAGCTCATTGTTGTAATCAGATACAACGGACCACAAAGCTCCTACCTCCCGATCAATATTCGTAATTGTGAGCATGTTGCGTGGTTATCAGGCGTAAATGGCAAACGGTGTGTGCACACACATGCGGTGGCTGCTCCCCCCAGCAGAGCAGGTGCTTTCCGGCTCTCCCCACCCTGCTCTCTCTTCTCGCGCCTCCAGCTTCCATGCACGCGAGGGGCTGAGGGGAGCCTGACCCGGCACCTTCTAGGGCCCCGGACCTGCTTCCCTCCTTCTCTGCCAGGAAGTTCCCGGGCTCACCCCTGCAGTGCTTGCAGAGGGGAAGCAGGGGCCTGCACAGACGCCCCAACACGGAGGCGGGTCCCCCCAGGCCGGCCTGGCAGCCCCTCTGGGTTTGGCCTCACCTTCCTCTGCCTCGGAGGTTCCCGCCGGGGTGGGCTAAGTGTGCCCCGGCCTGTTTCTGGAAATGCAGTGTTAGGGGGTGCAGACCTCACACCCCTGGGTTCCCTGGGCCTGGGGCGCTTCCACCCTGTGCCGCGGAGCTCAGTCCCAGGCCAGGGCTTTTGGGGACCCAGGGCTGGGACACCCCTCTCTGGACCTTACAGGAAGAGTTCCCAGCAACTGCCCTCACTCAGTGTTGTACTTGCTTTTTCCCAGATAAAGATTAGGAGGTGCAGTGGGGGTGGTGGGGGCTTGGGCTCCAGGTAGAGATTAGGAGGTGCACCGGGGTGGTTGGGGGTCAGGCTCCAGAGAGAGATTAGGAGGTGCAGCAGGGTGGTGAGGGGCTTGGGCTCCAGGTAGAGATTAGAAGGTGCAGCAGGGTGGTGGGGGGCTTGGGCTCCAGATAGAGATTAGGAGGTGCAGCAGGGTGGTGGGGGGCTCGGGCTCCAGGTAGAGATTAGGGGGTGTAGCGGGGTGGTGGGGGGCTCGGGCTCCAGGTAGAGATTAGGGGGTGCAGAGGGGTGGTGGGGGGCTTGGGCTCCAGGTAGAGATTAGGGGGTGCAGTGGGGGTGGTGGGGGGCTCGGGCTCCGGATAGAGATTAGGAGGTGCAGAGGGTGGTGGAGGGCTCGGGCTCCAGGTAGAGATTAGGGGGTATAGTGGGGTGGTGGGGGGCTCGGACTCCAGGTAGATATTAGGGGGTGCAGCGGGGTGGTGGGGGGCTCGGGCTCCAGGTAGAGATTAGGGGGTGCAGTGGAGTGGTGGGGCTTGGGCCCCGGGCTCAGAGCCAGGGCTGCAGCTGCCGGGCACCTGGCTCAGCTCCCGGGTCCTCCGTGGAGGGGGTTGAGGACTGTGCCGGGTCCTAAGGGTGCCACCAAGAGTCGCTCTCATCCTGCGTGCTGGGTGCTGTGTGGTGCCTGTCTCTTAGCAAGCCCTGGCTGCTATTAGCTGTTTGTAAACGTGAAAAGGTTGCTCTGTGAGTGACATGAAAAGCCGAGCCCTTGGGTGGGGGGAAAGCACGTGGCAGGTGCCCACCTCAGAGGCCTCGTGCGGGTGACGAGTGATGCCCCATGTCCCCCAGCGTCTGGCCTGGTCACTTGCGGTGTGGGAAGATGCAAGTGCAGGCTCCTTGGCACCAGTGGTGGCGTGTGCTCACCCACGCAGGCCGCTGGATGCCGTCAGCGTTCCCTTCAGTGCACGGGGTGACTTCTGCCTTCGTGCATCGTGGGCTGTAGGTCCGACTGGGCGCCAGGAGTGCAGCAGCCATTCGGTGGCAAGCACAAGGGTTGTGAACTGCTGCTTCCTTCCAGATTCATGGGGGTGCGGGACGTACCCGCCAGGTCCTGGAAGCCTGATCGAGGAAGCATTCCACAAGATAGAGAATGAGAAATTAAACCTCCAAATTAGAAAACCTCCCTCCCAGTGAGTGGCAGCGATCGTTTTCTGTTGGTCTTGTCCCAAGAGCCGAGCTGCTGTACGGCTGCTGTTGAGCCTATAGGTTAGCCTAAGTGTAAGGACTACTTCCTTCCCATCACTTTTGTCCTATTGATATAATAAACTGCTGCTATTTATATGAAATATTATTTTATCACATTGTTTGCCCTTTACAAGTTGCTAATGTACCTGCCATTTACAATAGGTTTTTAAAAGTGAGTCACTGATCTTAGCTGATGATGCTGTTGAGCAAAATGCTGTAAGCGTGGCCTGTTCTCCACATTGGGTCAGGCCCTGGATCCTCAGTTGGAGCTGGTGCACAGCCTGACATATCTTAAATGCTCAATAATTATTTATTGAACAAAGGCCGAATGTTGATAAAGCAATAAGTGTATTAGATATAATTCCCGTTTTTATGGATTTCACGATGTAGGTGGGAAAGATAGACGTAGCCGGTCCTGTTATGTGGGTGATGATCAACTCCACGAGGCGGCTGTTCACAGATTGCGCTGAAGCTCACATAAGTGGAGTGACCTGACTAATGTCATATACCAACCAATGGAGAGTCAGGATTTGATCCCAGGTCTGACCCTGCCCCCTTCATCTTTAGATTCTATTGCACCTCATAGATGAGGTGCTCAGACATAACATGTTTTTGGTGAGTAAAAAACTTTAAGAATATGATGAGGACACTTCCAGATAGGAATAAACTTTGTTTTGGCCACTGGGTTGCAGAGGGTGCTGATTTGGGCATCGGAATATTCTCCAATAAAAGAGGTTGAGTCTATAGGGCTCACGGGTCCTCACCTATATATAAAGCAGTACTTCCTAGTGAGGACCTGGGCCACCTGCATCAGAGTCCTCTGGAATACTTGCTAAAAATACAGCTTTCCAGGCTCAATCCAGCACTGCGGAATCTGAATTTTTACACTGTCCTACAAGTCATTTTTGTGTCTGTTAAAGTTTGAGAACCGCCCCTTAAAAAGAGGTATCAATCAGGATTCAGTCAAGACAATAGAAGCCACCTTAGGTATTTGAATAGGAAAGCATGGAATACAGAGGATTAAAGGATTACTGGCCACTGAAAGGCCATTCAGCATGGCCACTCCAAGCTTCCAGAAATCCCCAACGTGCAAAAATGGCAGGTCAGCTGCTGTTAGTTATCTCAGCTGGCTGGGTGACCCTCAGGAAGATTTCGGAAGCCTCCAGCACATCCCGTGTCTGCCATCCATCAACTCCTGCAGAGCTGCCTGCACCTGCTGTGGCGGTACTGGCTCACCCTTCTCTTCTCCCTCTGGATCTCACATGAGGGTCTCTTCCGGGCCGAATCCTAGTGGAATTGTGCCAGCAAAAAATTCAGAGCAAGATAGTTTCCATGCTCTCCCGCCTGTTTCATACAGGTGAGGCGATGGTATAGAGAGTCACCAAATAATATCTGGTATCGGGGTTGTTTAAACTCATTTCAAGCCAAACCCAAAGAATTAGTTGAGAACTGAGTCTGTGAAAAAAATCCAGTTGTGGTCTGTTAAGAGCTACTAACAGTCTCCCAAAAAACAAAACCAACCAAACAAACAAACCCCCCTAAAATAATAATAATACCAAGGAAAAGAAGAGGCTGGTTCTGGTATGTTCTCTCTCCACCACTTTGGGATAGAGACGTGTGCCTCATTTGCTTCTGGTCCAGACCCACTTCTTTCCCCTTTTTTGGGGCGTCCTGTGTCTCCATGATATTCTCCTAAGTTTTCCTCCACCGAATCTATGCTCCTTCTATTCCTCTTCCTTCCAGTTGATTCATTTGGGCTGGAAGCTGGGGCAAGTGTGCTTGCTCTCCTGGGAATCTGAAAGCAAATCACAGAGGTTGGCACTGCCAGACGGAATTAGGCCCGTGCTTCTACATCCTTTAGAGCTGTGGCTTGAAGACCTGGCAACCCCAAACCTTCCAACCAGGAGTCAAAGGGAAGCAGCGCATCATTAAATGAAAGTCACTTGTAAGCCTGCCGCTCAGAAAGACAAAAACCTGCCACTTATACTACGGCATCATGCCTTTTCATCATTTACCAATCTTATTTTCTGCGTATTGAAAGAACTTCTTTAGGTTTTTTTAGTTATAGTGTCTTCTCATAGGTTATACTTTTGAATTTTCTTATTTGTAGCACACAGGAAAGCATAAGTAAAATCAACCATTAGGATGTTCTTAAAATGTTATGTTCAGAGTCCACCTGTTTGGAATCACTTTTCCTGTACCGTTCCATCTGCTGTGCCCCACTGTGGTGTCCAGAACTTCTCTCTAGCATAGTGATAGCATTCTTATTAAGTCTGGGTGCTGTGCTTTTCCCCCCCCCCATGTATCACATGTCACACTGGAAGTGAAACATTTTATGAGGTTTAGGGATAGTAAAGCTGGGAAAACTTGAATTCTGGGGAGCCCAAGAATATGGTTCGCTTCGGAGGTGGAGATGAGCTCCTGAGGGGTCAGAGGGCTGAAGGTCCAGGGGCAGGCGGATAGGACAACACAGGGGAGGCTGAAGACTTCCCACTTGTGGTGACCACTGTCTGTCCTCCCCAAGTCATGGCCCAGCAGATAGAACTGCAGCTGAATATAAGTTGCTCTTAAGCTTTGCTTTTTTATTCTTTTATTTATTTATTTATTTATTTATTTATTTATTTATTTATTTATTTATTTTAAAGAATTTATTTATTTATTCATGAGAGACAGAGAGAGTGAGAGAGAAAGAGACAGTCACAGAGACAGGCAGAGGGAGAAGCAGGCTCCATGCAGGGAGCCCGATGGGGGACTCCATCCTGGGTCTTCAGGATCATGCCCTGGGCCGAAGGCAGGTGTTAAACTGCTGAGCCACCCAGGCTGTCCAAGCTTTGTTTTTTTTTTTTAAAACAAATTTTTAGAGTGTTTTTTTTTTCTCCTTATAATTAAACAATCCGTGACTAAGGTATCCTGGCGAAGTTCGTGCCTAGCAAGGAATATGAACACGTAAACAGAAACAACTGCAGCAGGATATGGTTTACACCAGGAAGATTATGTCCCGAGTCCTACGGGAGACCACCGGGCGAGCGATTCGTATTTACCTTCCCATCGTTTCTAAGCTGGGGGCCGGGCTCGTTCAGATGTCTTACAAACGATGCTCATTAAGACATAGTGTTGCAGAAGGGAACTGATGATGTTCCTCTGTAGAATCATAAACAAGTTATCAACTAAGGCACATACAGGTTGGTCATCGCTGTTTTGGGAACTGAGCTCAGGCTCCTGCTTAGTGATTATACAGTTGCTTTTCAGGGTCCTACATTTTCTGGCCATATGCAGTCTCTCTTTACTGCTTTCCTCTCTCGATTGAACTTACGCTGTACCCTGTAGAGATCTTTCTCCACTGTTAGACAAAGCTGTACGCTTCCCTTCCTCCTGTCTTTATTCTTGCCTTCCACCTGTTTTTTCTCTCCGCAGTTCAAAATCACCCTTTAAGGCTCAATTCATTCTTGCCTCTTTGAAGAAGCCCTCCCTGATTATACCAGCGCAAACCACAGCTACTTCTCTGGACAATTCTTGTATCAAAACTATTCTTTTTTTTTTTTAAGATTTTATTTATTTTATTGTTGAGAGAGAGAGGGTGTGAGTGGGGAAAGGAGCAGAGGGGGAGGGAGAGGGAGAGAATTTCCAGTGTCCAACTCTTCGTCAGGCTCAATCTCACACCCCTGAGATCATGACCTGAGCCGAAACCAAGAGTTGGATGAAACCAAGAGTTGGATGCTTAACTAACTGAGCCACCCAGGTGCCCTCAAACCGTTCTTAGTAGTTTTCATGTGGTTGGTGGTATTTCCCCCAATGAGGCTGTGCATGCTTGAAGGATGGGGACCATCTCTTAAAACTTCTGTTCAGCAAACGTACACTGAATTATATGTTCGGTTGCTAGACACTGAGCTCAGCGATGTGGAAATATAGTCTAATAGATGAGAAAATATACTTTATAAAAATACACATGTATACAAATGGTAGGAAATGGAGAAGATATTAGGAGAAATAGGGATCAATATCTGTGGGGCTGTTGAAGAGGAAGAGCTGACTTCCACTGGGTAGTAGAGGCAGCAGCTTCCCCGAAGCTATAACAGTTGTGTTGGGGCTTGAGGGATGGTTAGGATGTGGGCACGCGGAAAATGGGGTGGGGCTAGGAACCCACTGCACCTTGCGGTAAGCACCTTCAGTGACCGTTCATCTAGGGCTGCGGTTAATACACTTGTTTTGCAAAGATTCGAGAGTAAATATTTAAGGCGTTCCAGACCATCCGGTCTCTGTTTTGACTACTCAGCTTTTGTCATTGTACTGCAGGAGCAGACGTAGACACTGGGAAATGGGTAGGCATGGCCGTATCGTAGTGAAGTTCTATTTAGGAGAACAGGCAGTGGGTTCAGGCTGTAGTTTTCCCACTCCTGTTTTAGGGTAAAACGTGATGGGATAAATAATGGCATCTATAATCACAGCTTCACTAATACAATTAATAAAAACTGAAAAGAATTCACTGAAATGTTGATAATAGTTGTCTTTGATTACCGGGACTACAAATATTTTTTCTTCTGTCTACTTTTTAATTTTTTCCAGACTTTTTTAATAAGGACTATGAATTTATTGTATAGTGAGAAAAACAAACAAACTCAATTTGCAGAATTACAGAAAGACAGAAGGCCATCTGCCTAGCTCAGGGCTCGGCTCATGGATGTGCAGGGCATGGCAGGGCTGGGCTGATTGGCACCATTTCCCCCAGGATGGCCCCTAGTGCAAAGGAAACTGCTGTCCTTGGAATGCCGGCTACCATGCGACAGACAGGCTTGCATCAAAACGGGGCTGTTCCTTGCATTGCCCTCTGTCATCAGCTCCACAGAGCCATTATGTTGTTCAAGGAACGTTCTAGCAAAAGGCTGCCTAGACGGGATCTAAATTGATTTTCTGATTCCACCCTTAACCTTCTTTTTGTGTGGTCTCTAAAGGGGGCCTAGGGTTTTTAAAGCATTCTGCGTGACACGCTGCCAAGTCAGATAGGAGATGGAATAATTGTAGACTTAGCCTTCACCCCAGATCGCAGCGATGTCAGTGAAATATGGCCAAACAACAACAGTTGTCTGATTATAAGTGAGCTTCAGAAACAGACATTAGGCTTTTAAATTCTACGGTGGAAGTACTCCCAGTACAAGGGCTGTGGCTTCTTAAATACCTTCTCTGTACTTTTGTCTTGTGTATTCCTTGGCTTTTAAAACACTGCTTAAAAAAAAAAAATAAAAATAAAAATAAAAATAAAAATAAAAATAAAAATAAAAATAAAACACTGCTTGGGGACAGGTATAGCTGTCCCCGTTTTGCAGGGAGGAGAAGTGAGGTTCAAGGTTGTAAAGTGAGGAAAGGTAGGAAATGAGCTCACATCTGCCTGATTTCAGAAGCTGCTGTGTCTACTTTGCTAGTCTACTTTCTATTAGCTCTACTCCTCTCGTGGCGGGAGACATGTGCCCACAAGGGAATCCCATAGTGGCCTTGAAACGCTAGAGCAGTCTTCCCTCCCGTCTCCCTGCGTGAGGAAGAGGGTATATGACATGCTAAACAGCTCTAGACAGTAAATTGAACACTGATTGACAACAAGTCACATAGGTTGGGGGGAAGGATCCAAAGACACCTGGTTGAGCTTAATTAGATTTAGACTATGGGCAAAAGAAATCCCTTACAAGAAAGTAACAGAACACCTCTCGTTTTTTATTTTTTATTTTTATTTTTTATTTATTTTTATTTATTTTTATTTATTTTTATTTATTTTTTTTCATTTTTTATTTTTTATTTTTTATTTATTGATTTATTTTTTAAGCCAGTGGTGCTGCCAGTTTTCAGAGACCCTACGGTCATGGCCCCATCAAGTATGAGAATGACTCAAGGAAATCTTGTGAGTTAAAGAAAGCTTGGTGCGGGCTCTATAGCAAGGCTGTTTCAGTCGAACTCCAAACTCTTTCAGTTGCTGTGCCTATCTGTGTATTAGTTGGGGTTTTCCAGAGAAACAGGACCGGGAGGATGTTCATGTGTATACATACGCGTGAGAGACTAAGACCCGGAGAGAGATTTTAAGGAACTAGCCTACGTGAATGTGGAGCCTGGCAAGTCTGGATTCCACTGGGCAGGCCCAGAGGCTGGAGACCCCGGAAGAGTCGGTATTGCAGCTTGGGTCTCGGGACGGTCTGGAGGCAACCTCAGGGGATCTTAGTGTCTCTCTCGGGATTTTTAACTAATTAGAAGAGGCCTCCCACAGTATGGCGGGTCATTTGGGTCATTGACTCAAAGTCTATTGATTGAAACGTTACCTTCATCTAGATAATAGTTTCATAGCAACCTCTAGACTACTGTTTGACTAAACATTTGGGCACCATAGCCAAGCCATGCTGACACATAAAATAAATCACCACACTACGTAAATCTCCACAAATAATTTGACCCCTCCAAGTCTTGTGTAAGGCTGTCATGAGGCTTGAATGAGCTAATGCATACACATTGTGGAGTGATGACACGTGGTAAACCCTTGGAAGATTTTAGCTCATTATTATGGCAGTGAGGTTACAAAATTCCCTTAGATTCAGGTCTAGCTCATATCTTGTAAGAGACTTGGAGAATATTATGCATTGCCATAATTTGCCTTAAAAATGCCCTCCTCTTGTTCTGCAGGGACCATGAAATGACCACTTATTAAATGAGAAGTAAACAGAGCCCAGAGAGGTCACGGGTGGAGTGACTGGCTCTAGGTCAAACCACAAGTCAAGCAGAAACAGTTCAGGGTTTTCAGCCTTTGTAGGGCGCTTCCCATTAGACTGTCAGCATTTATCATGTTCCGTTTACTTACAGACGGAGCTGTTTCCTCAGGGTGTTTTCCAAGAAATATTTATCACATGTAAATCTCAGTAGTGGAAGTGGGGCTCCTTTCACTAAGATCTGAAATGTCAAAGCAATTGGAATGTTCTAAAGGTCAAACATTCTCAAAGTTGAGGTAATTTTGGTCTCGGCTTTAGTTTAGAGGATGTGTTGTTAACAACCCAGTTAACAGACGAGTCCCGGTGTGCAAAAATGCTGTGGTGGTTTAGAGTGTGGGCTCCGAAGCCAGGGTGCTTGGCTCAGATCCTGACTCTGTGACCTTCTAGGTCGGCCGTCCTGGGTAAAAAGTATAAAACATTATACTGCTTGCCTGGCATATGGTCAGTGGTCACGGGACCGAGTCTGTTTATTATTGTCATTATCCTCACCATTGTCACTATGACCGCCACCATCCAGACAGTATGTTCTATCTATGGTGTCTCTGACGCCTGGCTTTGACCCTCCCAGAGTTTACAGTTTAAAACAATAGGAATTGGCAAGACCTTCTCGCATGGAAGTAGCAAAATTCCAACTCAACCCAATTCAAAACTATTTAAGGGGAAAAGGGGGGAATTTGTAGGCTTGCCTATAATCAGAAACCCAAATCCCCCCAGAATTCTTTCTTATCTTCCTCAATCTCCAATTTTCTCTGTGCACCAGCTTTATTTTCTTAACCTGGCTTACCCCTAGATTGCAGGATGTGCCCTCTGGAAGCTTTGTTTTCATATAGTTACTTCCATGACCAAAGTGAAAAGGGCACTTACATGCCAGCTTCACGTTGAAGAAAATCCCAGGGAAGTGCTTCAGTTGGTGAGTCTCGTGCCTGCCCGCCAGGCCAGAGGGGTGATCGGTCTAACCAGGGTCATGTGCCAATTCCCACAGAATGGGACAGTCACTAATTCCACTAAAGAATTCTACAAATTGTCAAAGGGAAATGGGCCTTAGAAGTCATGTTTCCTCAGTGTTGTCCAAAACTCAAATTTTATAGAATTGTTCAGTTCATCGGGTATCTGTATGGTGCAGTGAAATAGTTCTTACCTTATTTTATGTTCTGAGCCACTGACATGTCCATGACATTCTTTAAGGTAGTGTGGTGATTTTTCTACTAGGAGATAGTTGAAGGATCTACAGAGGTTTTGGAGGCAGGGTTCTATATGTATAATTTAAAAAGACCTGTTTGAGTTTTTTTTTTTAATATTTTATTTATTCATGAGAGATGCAGAGAGACAGGCAGAGGGAGAAGCAGGGAGCCCAATGCAGGACTCGAGCCTGGGACCCTGGGATCATGACCTGAGCCAAAGGCAGACACTTAACCACTGAACCCCCCAGGTGTCCCCACCTGTTTGGGTTTCTGATTCACATGTTGGTTGGCGATTGGGGAGACAGTTGGCATATTGATGGGCTGGGTCCTTCCTCACCATTCCTTGATTGAGAACCACTGAGGTAGGTGTCCCAAATACAATTACTTTAATGCAAACACACTGGAAAAGGAAAAATGAGGCTCAGTGCAAAGTGTAAACTGTGGACTGTATTCTAGGATAAGCCATTTTGCAGCTTAAGTGTAGAATTTTGAAAAAATTAATATCTAATATTTCCAGATAGGCCTTCTGAAGAATCAGCAGTAAGTAACAAAGCTATAAACCTTTACTAATACTGCAAGAGTTGTTTGTAAAGAGTGCTGTTAAATGATTAAAACACTTATTTTCTTTAGCAGGTTGAACGTTCCCTCTGAGATCTTGTTTAAACCTGAAATTTGTCGAGCAAAAGAAATTCAGAGAAACTAAAGCTGAGTGAAGCCATAGATGAGGCTGGAAAGAACTTGAGAGTTTAGCATTTTTAGAAGTGAGTGGGAAAGGGGGCCGGGGCCTTCACGATTCAGTATCCAGGTTTCACTTAATCTACATTTTCAGGATGGTACTCTAACCTCACTTGTGTCAATTGACCCCAAGTCCAGAGGCTTTTTTTTTTTTTTTTTCCAGAGGCTTTTTGAATCAGTCTCTCCAGAAAGTAAATCCCTAGTTTTTCTACAGGAATGATAGTGGGTTTTGAGAGCTATCCTGGATTTAAATGCTTTGTCGTAAGGATATTCAAACAATTTTGCTTTCTGAACTACAGGCACCTCCTCTTTCAGAGTTAAGCGATGGTTCTTATTCTTGAGCAATCCTGGGGTTTTGTACCAGGCGTCATCTACTTCTAGGGCTTCCCAGGGCCAGCTTAAATTTAGATTCATTTGGGGTACCAGGAAGGTACCATATGTTCATGTACTTTTCATCTTCTACAATTCTTTGTCTTATCCTATTGTCTTTGCCTCACTGGGTATTTGATTTAAAAATCAGTTTATTGGGCAGCCTGGGTGGCTCAGTGGTTTAGCGCCTCCTTCGGCCCAGGGTGTGATCCTGGAGACCTGGGATCGAGTCCCACGTCGGGCTCCCTGCGTGGAGCCTGCTTCTCCCTCTGCCTGTGCCTCTGCCCCTCTCTCTCTCTCTCTGTGTCTTTCATGATTAAATAAATAAAATCTTTTAAAAAAATCAGTTTATTATCATTTTAGTGAAAATAACTAGAAATTGTAAGTTGTAACCACCTTCTTGCATTTAACAGTATATTTTGAAAATATTTTCATGTATCTTGGTATTTTAAGATAATACAGTTTTTAATTACTATATAGAATGTTGTAATTAGGATAAACTAATTTGGTTACTTATATATTTATGTATATTTAGATCACCCTCATTTTTTGATTATGAAAAATAATGTGATGAAAATAATGTGGCATCTGATTATATCCTTGGGATAAAATATGACACTTAAAGACATATGGTATGTGTGTAGGAGAGAGTATATTTATGTGTGCTCTTGGATCACCCAGGGACACTCAGTCATTCTCTATTAGACCATCATGAAATCACTTTACACTTGTGTGTACTTATATTTTAAAAATAAACCTTTTGGGGGGGGGATGAGAGAATTCACAAGTTTTCAGAAAGTAAATCATGCTGTTTAAATTTAGAGATGTAACCCCAAAGTCTTATTTTTTACAGACTTTTTGAGGTAAAATTGACCTACAAAAAATGCATGTTTAATGTATATAATTTGATGAGTTTGGACACGTGCCTACACATGTGCCTGTCTCCACATTAAAGTTAATGAGCATATCTATCACATCTAGAAAGTTCCCTTGGGGTCTTGCCTTTTTTAAGGTAAAGCTTTACATGAGATCTACAGAAATTTCAAGTGCACAATACCATGTTGTTAACTATAAGTACTGTGTTGCCTGAAATCTTTTTGTGCTGAATTATGATGTAATTTAGAAAATTGAAAAGCCCAAATTAAGGAGTCTTGTGATGGCGTCGCTACTAGAGTAGGTTGGAGCCATTGATCCTCAGTGTTACTGAGTTACTGAATATTGAGGTATTCAGACTTTGTTGGCACGAACTCAGAGGTATACATTCATCCCTTCATCCATTATTTAATCAGTAATTTCTTATTGTTTCCTATGTGACAGGCACTGTTCTAGGAGCGGGATCTATAGCATTGAATTAAACAGGCCTGGTCCATATCTGCATGAAGTGTACTATTTAATCAGAGAGAAGTTGGGAAGTGGAAGGAACTTGAGCAGATACATCCGAATTCATCCCACACGGGTAAGATTCCAACAAGAGTTACCTCACCATGTTACAGCATCCATTTGTTGACTGCTGCAGTGAGCAAAATCTAGTCTAAACCTTAAAAGAAAGCTACGGGCCAGGTATTATTATCATCTTTTTTGGAAGGAAAAGCAGACTTTGAGAGTTTAAGAAAATTTTCTGAGGCCCTTGATTAACAAGTGACATAGTCAGGCTACCCCGATTGACTCTAGGACCATGCTTGAACCAACTGTGCTTCCCCCTACCAAACTCCAGGGTATAAGAAATTAGAAAGGGTCTATATGTATGAAATCCACTGGAATAGTCATGCTTCACATGCATTTATTATGCAATTACGGAAGTTACCTTGATTATGGTGAGATTTTATAATACAGACACAACCTTTCAAATGGGACAAAGAAGGAAGAAGGCCAGCTTTTAATTGAACTTCTACTCTAACCAAGGCATGTTGCTAGTCCTTGAAGCAAAGTTAAGATTTAAGAGTCATGTCCATTTTACAGATGAGAAAACTGGCTCAGGGGCAAAAAAAGAAAAAAGTTTTCTTTTCCCTTTTTCCCCCACTTCTTTTCTTTTTTTCCCAAAGTCCCACGGAGTGGCAGAGGTGGGATTTAGTCCCGGGTATGTTTGGCCCCAAACTCATACTACCTCCAACAGATTGGGAGTTTTGATTCAGGAAACACCTAAATATTCAAGGACCTTAGAAATCATAGAAAAAATCTGAAAGATTAGGTTTACTACCTGTTAGGGTTGCTATTCTTTATTTTGTCAGGTAAGGACAAATGGATGTGTTTCAACCCTTTATTATGCCTCAAGAGGCTTTTAAAAGCCTGTTCCAAATGTCATTTTCATCAAGAACCTACAAAAATAGAGTTTAGCTCATTTCACTGTTAAGTACACAAGTGGCTCAAGTTGAAAGTATTTGTCAACAGGTCATTGTGAGTTGAAAGTAGGAAGAGAAGACATACTTGAGAGGAGTTGTCCTGTGGTACTAAGAAATTTCATTAATGTTTTGGATAGTGGAACGAGCGTGCTTATTAAATATCCCATTGACGGCAAGTTGGATGTGTTGGCTAATGCCTTGGAAACAGGATTGAAATAGAAAATGACCTTAATAATTGGGAGAAATGGGAAAATAGGCAAAGGATGAAATTCAATAGCTAGAAAAATTGATGTTGGGCAGAAACATCAATATGCTCCACTGTTTCATTCAGTTTATCAAACGGAAGAATATCAAGGCTCTTGAACCATGGTGGTGTAGCCAGTGATGATAATTATTATTAAAAGTTAAATCCTGAGTTTTCCAGTAGATAACAAGAGAAATCAATGGAGGAATAACTGATTTTCAAGCTTATGTGAAAGCCTCAGTGATTTAAATACTGGTGTAGGTTTGCCTTGAACAGCAACATGTGACTGAGTCATGTTTAACCGAGTCCTACTTGTTGTGATACTTAAGTTGAATTCTCTGTGCTTTCTTCCCTAGAGAGCCATGTTTCTAGAAACCTAGTAGTGGGCGAATCCATTTTAAGGCTGAACTTCATGGGAAAGTTGGGTGGCACATAGTCTCGGCATATGGTAATCAGACCAAAAAATGGCAGTTTTAAGACTGAACTTCATGGGAAAGTTGGGTGGCACATAGTCTTGGCGCATGGTAATCAGACCAAAAAATGGTAGTTCATACAGTAGAAAGATGAGCAAGGCTGGGTCCCGGGGCACTTCTAAGAGGCTAAATAATAGTCTCCATTCATGGCCATCTTTCTCCGGTGTCTCTTTCTATCCATTGAGATGTGTAACAAGTTCTGTTTTGTAACTGGTCTGGAGGGAAGAATGTTTGCTTTGTGGAGGGGGTCAGGTTGGTAACAGAAGAGGACAGAATGATATTTTATAGTGTGGTTTGGGTCCGGACAACTGGGTTGACTTTGAAATTCTGTAGTTAGGACAAGTAGGACCAGAATGGTCCTAATCAAAAATGATCAGATTTTTGGAAGTCCCTAAATATTCACAGAGCTTTATCAAGGCCTCATGACTAACCTGGGCATAGAGTTTAGAAGGAAGCCCCTCTTTATCCCGTCTGCATGACGTCCAGAAAGTCTCTGGCATTCCAAAGATAAGAGGCAGTATTATTTGCAATGCTTTCAGTGTGAACACAGTAAAACTCAACCTAAACCAATTAAAGCGAAAAGGACATCTACTAACTCTCTTACTAGAAATATTCTGAGCTAGCTCTTGTAGGTTCAGCCATGGCTGGATCCAGAGGCTCAAATTAGATCATTCCCACTTGGTATTTGTACCCAACCTGGCTTTCCTCTGTATTGGCTTTCTACTCAAAGGCCTTAGTTTGACTCCTTTGTAATGGAAAGGTGGCTGCCAGCAATCCTAGGTTTTTATTTTATTTTATTTTATTTTATTTTATTTTATTTTATTTTATTATTTTATTTCATTTCATTTCATTTTTTTATTTTATTTTATTTTATTTTATTTTATTTTATTTTATTTTATTTTATTTTATTATTCATGAGAGACATAGAGAGAGAGAGAGGCAGAGACACAGGCAGAGGGAGAAGCAGGCTCCATGCAGGGAGCCCAACATGGGACTCTATCCCGGGTCTCTAGGATCATGCCTTGGGCCGAAGGTGGCACTAAACCACTGGGCCACTGAGGCTGCCCTCTAGGTTTTCATTTTAACCCCTTATTTTCATCAGCAGTTGTTACAAAAGCCTTGGGCCTGGTACTGGTCTGAATGGGGTCACATACTGGTGTTCTCCAACAAGGCCACCCCACCTGCCCAGAGTGGCAGTCATCGAGGCATGGTTCACCAAGAGAACTCTGAGGCACTATAGCTGGGGGCAGAAAACAACAAAATCAACAAATAAATGTTTACCAAAGAAGTTAGGGGGCTGGCACTTCAAGAAATTGGTCATTAAAAGAAAATGAGGCCTTAGTTTGCAGGTACAGACCGAAGAGATGCATGGAATTCGGATTTTTATAGTTCATTTTGTGGGATTTAGTGTGGAATAAATTGGTCATATAAAGATTAGCCATTTGAAGAAGGAAAGTAGTAATAAGAGACCCAGAAAGCCATTTCCTCTTAAAAATTGTTGGTGAGACAAGTTGATGGCTATATGAAATGATGCTAATTTTGACACTCGGTCCTGCGATGATTTGCAATTTCTTCATATTCAATCTGAAATTATTGCAATAATAATAGCTCAAAATTTATTGCTATGTGTTAGGCACTGTTCTAAGCGCTTGCCATGAATTATCTCAGTCTGATTCTCTGGGTAACTTTAGGAGTAGGTAATATTGCTATTCCCATTTTATGATGGAGAAACTGGCATAGAGACAGATTAAGTCCTATCTAGGACCAAGAGCTCCATGCCTGGTAAGTGACAGACCCAAGATGTAAACCCCGGGCAGTCTGACTCTAGCCCCATGCTCTTGACCAACCATGTATTCTCTTCAGGAGAACAAATGCAGTTTCAGATATAATTCTGCTTATGCTAGAATGGGACAGCATCCCTCCTTCTCTCCTTCCCTTCTTTCCTTTCGTTCTCTCTCCCTTATCATTGGCATAAAAACTCTGGACGGTTTCCAAAACTGTAGGCATAACCCATCCCCTTACCCCCCACCCACATTTATGAAATAGATTTACTTGCTTGGATACCTACATATTTCAGAATTCTGGATGGGAAGTATGAAGGCTCATTCCTATATAAAATTAGAGTGACGTATTAATGTAGCATGAAATGGGATCATCTTGTTCAACTCCTGCCTTTTGAACTCTTGATGTATTTTGCTATTTTTCACTTGAAGTAGTAGGTGTTTTTCACTGTAACTCATTTTGGGGGGCATTTCAGGTTTGAAGACTAATGGGCACTTATAACAGCCTGTCTCTGTGTGTTCCAAACACAGATGCCTTGGGGAAATTGCTTGTGGAAAAAGGGGTCAGTGTACTTAAAGGTTTTAAACTAGCACAGTGTGACAAGTTGAATGGAAACTCTAACCTCTTCAAAGTGTCAAAGTTTCTTGTAAGGCATGAGCGGAAGTCCCTTTACAACTGCCTGGACTCCAGATTTTTAGAGATACATCCCATCAAGCTTCAGAATCACACAAAATCTGTGTTTGCGTTTGAGAGCAGAGGGGGTTAGGAGAAGAGTGTGGAGAGCAGACTAGGGGTTTTCTTCGTGTGTTTGAAAGCCTAAGTGGTACAGTGGTAAGAACAAAACTGTGGACACAAAATCTGTAAGAACAGTACGTTCCTATACCCTTGACCTAGACTCACCAAGACTCACTTGTAATTGTTCTCTGCTTTGCCTTCCTCCTTCTCTTCCTCTCCTACCCTTCCCTTCCTTCCTTCCTCCTTCCTCCCCCCTCCATCTCTCTCTCTCCTTCTCTCCATAGACAGTGTGTACATATACTACACACACTTGGGATGTGTGTGTGTGTGTGTGTGCATGCTGAACCATTTGAGAGTAAGTTCTAGACATCATGACACTTTGTCAATAAATGCTTCAGCAATGGTATCCTAAGGACAGACACGTTCTCCTACATAATCACAACCCAGTGATCACACTCAGAAATGTACCGAGATGCAGTATTATTCTAAAGCACAACCCATGTTCAGATTTCTCTACTTGTCTCGATTTACTCATTTATATTTTTCCTCTAATCCTCCGTTCGGTCAAGAGTCACCTATAGCATTTACTCATCGTGGCTATTTAATTTTTTTTTCATTGAGAACCATTCTCTGGTCTTTTATTATCTTTCATAATTAGGACTTCTTGAGGAGCCAAGCCAAAGCTGGTTGTCGGCCCAATGTGTCCAATTGTTTTCTTATAAGCTAACTGTGGCTAAACAGTTTTGACTGGAGCATTCCACGGGTGACCTTAGCTTCTCTGTGTCTAACATCTGAAGGCTTACGGGGTCTGTTTGCCCTGCTGTTGGTTATATTGAGTTTGACACCTTGGTGAAGGTGGCATCTGTCATATTTCTCCATTAAAAGGTACCTTTTCCTAGGAGCTCGGGCTTTGATGCACGAGATGCCCGATTCTGCGTTTTAGCTCGCCATTCACTGGTCATAGAGAATAGGTCAAATTATGCTACATCTTATCTCTCTGCTCATTATTTATATGCTGGGGATAATCACAGCCTCTTCCAGGGCTGTCGTAAGGATTAGGATCATGACACGGGTATATACTCAGCAAACGGCGGTTATTGTCGTCGTGCTGAGAGTACAGTGGGAGTTTGGGAGTTATGCAGAGCTGCGTTTAAACCCTATCTCTGAGTTACTTTGGTTTTTAAAACTTTGGCTTCCCAATGATTATCAAGGAGATGGTACTAGTGTCTACTTCAGAGGTCAGCAAATCTTCTGTAAAGGGAGAGATAGTACAAATTTTAGACTTTGCAGGTCTGTGTTGAAAACTATTCAGTTCTCCTGTAGTATGCAAGCGGGCATAGGTGACAGTAAATAGGTGGGCATGACTGTGTTCCATATAAGCTTTATTTATGGACATTAGAATTTGCATGTTATATAATTTTCATGTGTTACGAAGTCTTATTTTTCTTTTGAATTCCCTCTGCCCAACCATTTAAAAATGTAAAAAAACATTCTTAGCTTGTGGGCTATAATAAAAACAGGTGGAAGCAATAGGCTGGGTTTGGTCCATAGGCCATAATTTGCCAACCCTTTACCTATTTCACTGGGTAAGAATGAAATATGATGTATTATGTAAAGTGTTTAAGAAATTGTAATAATTATTTGCTAAAATTGCTACTTTTAGCTGTGTTTAAAGCTTGTGGGACTTTTAAAAATTAAAATGTATAATAAATCATACATAATGCATAATAAATGCATAATAAAATTAGCTACCAATTATTTGCATTTCCTTCTACCAGGAGGTGAGTCTATTCTTTCTACCTCTTGAATCTGGGCTGTCCTGGTGACTTCTTTGAAACAATAAAATGGCAGAAGGAATGTTGGGCAATTTTCAAGCCTAGGCCTTGGAGGTTTTGCTGTGCTTGTATTTATCAGAAATCCTGTGACCCTAAATGTGAGCTTGGGCTACCCTGATGGACATGAGACTATGTGGAGGGATTCCCCAAATGTCGCAGCCATCCCAGCATTCCCACCTGAGGTTCTTAGATATTTGAGTGAGCCCAACTGACATCATAAGAAGCAGAGAAGAGTTGTACCAGCTGAGTCTTACTCAGATTTTCAACCCATAAAATCATAAGCAGTTAAATAATCATTGTTTTAAACCACGAAATTTTGGAGTGTTTTGTTACGTAGCAAAAGTTAACTGATACAAGATGCTAAAATAAATGTATCATAAAGGGAGGTTTTGAAAGTTTGAAAGTAAAGTCAGACACTTGAGCTAAGTCTTTCCCTAGTTGATTTAGTTCAGACAAAGTGTCCTGAAAAGCACAATAGGAGTAAGAGAAAGGTGTACGGTGGAGGAAAAATACTATCCAGGCATGACATCCAGACAGAGGTACATATCGGTTAAAGTGAACCAGAGAAAGAATTTGTCGCAAGTGTTGGTAAACTATAGGACTAATTGCATTGTCAACTAGTAAGAAAAGTATGGGTAAGCATTGGCCATACATCTCAAATTTGGGTTATCAATTGATAACCCAAAAGCCATATCTGACTTAATAAACTATGAGTATTGCGTGCATATGGATATTTTTTCCATTGTATTATATATATTTTTTAAAAATCAAAGTCTACCTATATGGGGACTGTGGCTGATGGTGAAGAGATGAGGGTATGGTGAAAGTAGAGGGATCGGAGGTACAGTATCAGACTTAGAGTTCACCCTTTTTGGAGGATAAGAAGACAAATCAAAGAACCGAAGCTCCAGGAAGCACGATCAGTAATAAGGTCATGGTCCAACATTGCTAACTCACATTTACATGCACGGGATGGCTGCCAGGCTGGACGTTGGGGTCCTTGACTTTTCTCCTGAAGTTGAAGCCAACCCCACATGGCCATCTCACTCTTAACTTTGCCTGCTGCTATCTTGTTTATTTACATTGTTGAATCCTAGGGTTCTGTTTCTCTCTTTTTTACTGATTTGTTATTTACTGATACATATAATCATATATAAATTATAAAGATTTATAACTTTTAGTGCTTATAAATCAATTCACTTATTTTTACCTTGATCTCTTGGGAAATGTCAATAAAATATTATTTGTCACCTTTAATTTTTTTATTTTTTATTTTTTTTAAGATTTTATTTATTCATGAGAAAGAAAGAGAGAGAGAGACAGACAGACAGACAGACACACACAGGCAGAGGGAGAAGCAGGCTCTATGCAGGGAGCCCGACATGGGACTCAAACCCGGGTCTCCAGAATCATACTCTGGGCTGAAGGCGGTGTTAAACCGCCGAGCCACCTGGGCTGCCCATATTTGTCACCTTTTAGAATCAGATTCAGGGCTGATTGGAGTCTGCATAAGACTAGTGAACAGTAAGACATATTGCAGTTTATATCATCCATTTATGAAATAAATAATTCTCACATACTTGCCAGGTACTAGGCCCTGTTCTGGTTGCAAGAGAGAGTAGTGATCACAGACTTCAGGGGGGTTACAGGTTTGTTACTCATTCATACAACAGATATTTATTAAGCAACTTAGTACCAGGCTTCAGTTCATGAACTGGAATCTCGAAATAGGTTAGATAAAGAGTTGGCCAAAGGGCATAACGTGTTGGCTTTCACCAGAGATTTTTTTTTCTTTTTTCATTAAGTTGCAAGTAGTGATTTCTACAACCAAGGCCTAATTTAGAATCCGCCACGTTGGCATAACTGCCAAGATTTCCTCAAAGTCTTTGTGTTTCATTATTTTATCTTTTTTCTTTCTCGTTCCTTTTCAAGTGCCTTTGGACAGCTCCCCTCCCGCAAAGAGAAAACCGCTCTGGCTGTAGCTCCAGCGCCGTCTCCCCGCATCCCCCCCAGACTTTATGCAGCAGCATAAATCTCACATAATGTGTCCAGGTTAGCAGAGGCACTTAAGAGAGCGGGCAGTCGGGGTGGCACATTTATTAACACCATATATAACGAGGCTCTAACTGTACAGTAACTTCTATTTAGTCAAAAAGGTGGGGAAAAAGCATGCTGAGGTTTATGGGGTTGGCTCTGGCCCGGCAAGGTGAGTTATGCACCCAAATAGCTCTCGTGTATCATAAGCTGGAAGCTAATAAACCATCGTTAACTATACACGGTCTCTCCATTAGAGGGAATGGGTCTGCTGTTTCCTGTCTTTGGAATGGCATAGCGATGACTCTCCTGGACGCCCCCCCCCCCCCCCCCACTCCTGGGCTGCTTCCTGGCAGCTTCCAACCAAAGCTCTTCTTTCTGTCCACACGGGACGCCAGGCGGGCACTTAGGGAAGAGAAAATGCTTTTTCGATGGACAGGAAGGAGCTGGTGAGTCGTCTGCAATCCGTTGCGCATCATGAGTTGTGATTTCCATCCTACGATAGAGCCGTTCCCAGGAGCTGAGGGTTTCCACGAGGCAGGTGCGCATACTCCAGGGCCCACCGCGCGTACTGACCTGCTTGTGGGTCTGCCTCCCTCCCTGGACGGTGAAGCTTCGGAGGGCATACGCCTAACTCCTCCCTGTGTTCTCGAAGCATTTACATAGTTGAAAAAAAAAAAAGTCATGGTAACGCATCCTAGCTCTGCTTTTAATTTTTTTTTTCTTTTTTCTCTTTTTCCCGGGTGGTGACAGCTACTATTTCTAAGGCACTGCAAAATCCTAATTCTGATGTGGAAGATCTTGCTTGTAGGAGGGGAAATATAATTTATGTTTTTACTAAAATGAAATGAATATATATAGTGTGTGTATATGTGTGTATATATATACATACTCATATGTGTATATAGACACACACACATATACACACACATTTAAAATATAAATTTTTTACAAGGAGAAGGGCCAGTGTCCTTTCCTTTGGGGGACACTAGAAAGCACGGGGGAAGCTGATTTCTTTTCCTAAGAACAGCATTAAATACTAGTAGTAAAAGCATCCCCTACAAGCTGACTTCTAAATGCCTTTGGTAGTTGACCTTAGAGGAGGAAACTCATGGATCCTCTGAATTTTAAGCTTTCAGACACATAGACTTGTTCCTTGACTCCTCCTCTTCCCCCTGGTTATGAGTGTTAGACGCCCTGTTTCCTTCACTCCATTCAGTTGTGCCAGTGAGCACCATGTCGTGCACTTCCGATAGAAGAAACAGCAAAGCCTACAATATGATGCAATGGGATTATTCATACCAAACATGGATTCTTTGTACTATAAAAAATGTTTCCAGGAAATCTCTGTAAGTAATTCTCATAGCATGTTTATAATGTCACTTAATTTAACACGGTTAAATTGACTTACAATTACCCCCAGCGTATCAAGCAACTTTTAATATTTTCCACAGTAGAAGACTAAAATAAGTTACAACCGTAATTATAAAGCTGTAATTTAGAATCTGCTCCACCGGCCCCATTGGGACAGTTCTGTGGCCCCTGACCTCTAGTTGAAGAATGGACGTGGTGCTGGAACTCAGTGCCCCTCAGGGAATGGTTCCTTCTCTATTTTTTGATTGTGCTCATACACATCTAGGGTAGTTTATACATAGCGTGATATCATCCGTTCTCTGACGTGCCCCCCGAATCATGAAAATGTGACCGCTGCTTCTACTAAAATATACCAAGGCAGAGAGACATCTTTGGATATAATTTCTGAGACCTTAGAAGAGCGATGGAGAGCAAGCCTGTGAGCCAGCACCAGCCAGTGGGAGCATCTGCTTTCATTCTCATTTGGCGGATTTACTAAGAAGAATGTGCCTGTTATAAAGAAAAAAAACGATGAGTCCTTTTGACTCAGAATTTTTTTGTGCTCTTTTCAGGGACTGTGACGCTGGGCCAGCCAGGTTCCGGCTGGGCCGAGGACGTCCAAGCTTCCTGCCCTCCTCCCCTCCCACCTTTACCCTGAAGCCCCACAATAAAATGGTTTGATCAAAAAAAAAAAAAAAAAAAAGAATTTTTTTTGTGCTGAAGTCTTCTTTCCACTTGACCTTCCTTTACCTAAATGCCCTATTTTTTTTTTTTTTGCTTTTCCTTTTTAAAATTTGTTAACAAGTCACTAAACAGCCGATAGGCAGGCATGTCACTTTCTAGGAATATGACAAAGACACACAGCGAGGTTCTCATGTCCAAGAATTAGAGCTAAATTTTCTACATTCTGAGTGCAGGAAGGGGGCTCCCATAAAACTGACTTATTATTGAGCCTTATTTAAAAATCTCCTTCTAGAGGAGGCCGAGGATATTTTGGGTCAGGCATGTTATAAAATTGTTCATGCTTTGAGGAGAAGGCTGTGCTAGATGAAGTCTCAAGCCCTGTGAAGCGTGGACTTAGGGCTTCACTCAGAGTTTGATGCTGGACAAGTTAGGCCAACAACAAACATCTGGGTGGTTTTTCCTTGTGGACCTACAAATGCAGCCAGAGCTGACTCTTCAGTGTGTTATGGGAGATGCTGTCTCCTCCATCAGAAGTCAAGAGTCAGCGGTAACAGCAGATACGAAAGGGAGAAACACAAATTAGGGTTGGTTTGGGGAACTTCTTCTGAGATTTGGGAAAGGACACAGAGACAGATCCAGTGGGAGGGATGGGTGGGAAGTGACACTGTGCATCCTTGCAGGACCCAGGGGCAATAGGTGTGTGCATCCAAGGAGCCTTGTGATGGACTTAAGGAGGTTGGCATCATGGCTCTCAGCTTCTTGGCTTTGGCAATGACTTCTGTGTTCAAGTTTGAAGCAAGAGCACAAACATCACCCGCTTACAGGAGCAGTACAGGCTTGGATAGCATGCTGGCCGCGGCTACGATGGGTTGAACACCACAGGCCCTTTTCATAGTCTGTCCAGTGTAAGAACTTCAGATTCTTACGTGATGCTAGGAAGATAAAGGATTCCTGCAGCACTCTGTCTTCCCCAATGGAAATTGAATTTTCCTCCAGCGAACCATATTTAATTAAATTAAGAGACATAAAGAGGGCATTTCTCACCCTACTATTATGAAGTACAATTTATGCCTACTACAAATACTTCGTAAAACATACAGTACAGTGCCTAAAAGATGAGTACTAAATAGACTGGTTTTATTGTTCTTTTTTTATATAAAGAATTTATTTATTTATTTATTTATTTGACAGAGAGAGGACAGGCAAGAGGGGGTGGGAGAGGGAGAAGAGGACTCCCCGCTGAGCAGGGAGCCTGACCCGGGGCTCGATCCCAGGACCCTGGGATCATGACTTGAACTGAAGGCAGTCACTTAACTGACTGAGCCACCCTGGTGCCCTGGTTTTCTCATTCTCAGTTAATAACTAGGCTCTAATGAGTTCAAACCCTTGGTAAAATTAAGATAAAAATACTACTTTACAAAGTTGTACGAATTTGAAGAAGATTGAGTCACTATATTGTACACCTGAGGCTAATCTAACACTGCATGTTAACAAACTGGAATTGAAATAAAAAGGTTAAAATTCAAAGAAAAAACAAGAATAGCAACACCTTTAAAGATGATTAATACAATACTGACATGCAAATAGTGAACTGGAGCTACCTTACATCTTTATGTGTATTTTTTATTATATTTTTTCTTTACAAGTTGATATATAAAGTTCTGAAAGAAAACCCTGCAACAGAGCTGTGTTGAAAAAAGACCCTACAGTAAGCTGTGTCCTGCAGCTTATTTTGCTTAAAAAATAATCAGTGTGAAAATCCAGTTGAACATAGGAATGTGAGTTTTCTCTTTCAGCTGGGCGACTCAGAGGTGCTCTCTTTACAGTTGTCCTCACTTTCTCTTAGTCAGGCTTTTTTGTATTTGTGGCAAAATAGGGTCTTGGCTCTTCACTTTTTTTTATTTTTATTTTATTTTTTTTTCTTCATCTTTTTTTTTAAGTGCCTCATGAATATGTCATGAATATTATAATAATGCCTCAAGACAACACAAGATCCTTTTTCTTAGTCTGAAAGCTCTGGGCTTCTGTTTCTGTAAGGCTGAGCTGATCAGACTTGTATTTGGGTCCTGCCAAGGTGAGAGGTTGGGAGTGGGAGCTTCTGATCCTATCTCTTTAGGAGCTGATTGGATACGGTGGTTTTTGTTTTTTGTTTTGTTTGTTTGTTTAAAGATTATATTTATTCATGAGAGACACACACAGAGAGAGAGGCAGAGACACAGGCAGAGGGAGAAGCAGGCTCCATGCAGGGAGCCTGACGCAGGACTCGATCCCAGGACCCCGGGGTCACGATCTGAGCCAAAGACAGATGCTCAACCGCTGAACCACCTAGGGGCCCCTGACTCTTTCTTGAAAGCATCCGGAGCCTCGGATGCTACACTCCTGGACTATGGATGCTACTGAGTCGTGATTCCTGGAACACAGTCATGTGTGGCCGAGGCTGGAGCTGTTTGGAGCGCACGTGAAAGACTGTGTGATTGACTGTATGTGGCCAAGTTCATGAAAGCACTTTTGGTGATATAAGTTTGAATCTGGGTATTTATTAAAGATCTTAGGGGAAATCCTCCAGCCTGTTTGAAGCAAGTCACCCAGATGGACTTACTTGAAACATTTTAAAGTAAACAGATAACTTATGTTTTACTTTTTGGTTAAAAAAAAAAAAAAAAGATGTAAACCATACCAATAAAATGAGTTACTTTTTATATGATTGGAAACCTCAACCCCCCTCCCCCAACTAAGGCAACTATTATTATCATTTTGTTACATGACTTTAAGATATTTTTTCCTATTTTGTTGTGTGTGTTTGAGGAACATATTTTATTTTGTGAAATTCCCCCCCTACAAACGTATCCTACTTTATTATGTTATTTTACAAATTTGCATTTCATTTAACTCATTTAAAATCCTTATACTTCGTGGTTCACACGTTCTGTAGTTTAATTATACCCCGATTGGTGAACGTTTAGACTCTCTCCAATATTTTGCCATTATGGGCCTGTGTGGCTGTTAAGAACAGAGACCGTAGATCCAGCCGAGTTACTGGCTGAGTTACTTCGGGCAAGTTACGTATCACCAGGCTTCAGTTTCTTGATAGGGAAAAACAAGCCCTTTTTTGGGGTGCAAAATAAGTTAATATTTTAGGGTGCTTAGAGTCATACCAGCTACATGAGTCTTAGATGAGTAGTTGCTATTTTTAATGCTGCAGTGACTGTCTTGGTAGGTTCCACCTGTTACGCTGTGTGGCCGTCCTTCCCTCTTCCTTCGCTGCCTCCCCTCACCGCCCACCCCCATCTCCTTCCCTCCCGTCCTGCTTTCCTGACTAGATACCAAGAAATGGCACAGTTGTGTCCAAGTGTATGTTTATTTAATTTTTAAAATAGACGTCGCTAAAATGTACTCCCAAAAATGCCATACCGATTTATGTCACTGCCAGAAGAGTATTATAGTAAATGCTTCCTTTTCTTCCTCTAACACTTGTTACCTTTATAATTTATGCCATCTGTTTGGGTTAAAAATGCTCTCCCGCTATAGTTTTAATTTATGCATCCCTCAGTACAGTGGGATTGTGTGTTGTGTGTTTTAAATTACACTTTAATTTTGAGACTGTTGCAGATTCCCATCAGTTGTAAGAAATAATAGAGTAGCTATTCACATGCCTTCTGTCCAGTGTCCCCCAGCGTTAACCTCTTGCAAGACCACAGTACAGTTTCACAAAAACAAGGATATTGCCATTAATTCAGCCTAAGTACAGAACTGTTCCATCACCTCAAGGGTCCTTTCTGTCACCTTTTTATAATCGCTCTCCATTCTCTCCCGCCTACTCCCAGTTTAGACCCTGGCAACCACTAATCCGTTCTCTATTTCCATAATTTTGTTGTTTTAAGATTGTTATATAAATGGAATCATACGGTATGTAAAATTTGGGGATTTTTTTTTCCATCAGGCCTCATTCTCTGGAGATTTGTGTATCTTTTTAATACTGTTTTCATTTCTTCAAGTAACTTGTTTATAATGCTTGTGTATTTTTTTCTTCCTGATTTGTTTGCATTTTAGTTATTGGTTTTTTTTTAAGATTTTATTTATTTATTTATTCATGAGAGACACACACACAGAGAGAGAGAGAGAGAGAGAGGCAGAGACACAGGCAGAGGGAGAAACAGGCTCCACACAGGGAGCCCAATGTGGGACTCGATCCCGGGTCTCCAGGATCAGGCCCTGGGCCGAAGGCAGCACTAAACCGCTGAGCCACCCGGGAGGCCTTAGTTATTGATTTTTGAAGCTATTTATGTATTATTTTGGATATTGACCCAAGTGATCCTTGGTTTTCTACTCGTACCATAAATATTTCTCATTTGTGTCTTATCATTTGATTTGGTTTATAGTCTTCTGTGTTTAGAAAGTTTAAATGTTTTGAGAGTCAAGCTTGTTAATGCATCCTTTTTTACGTTTTCATTTCTCTTAAGCCTTTCCTACCCTGAGGTTGGATGTGTGTGTGTACACATGGTACACATGCATAAATATGAATAAATACGTGGATATTTAGATGATCTATATGTTATTCTAGTGCCCTTATCCTTCATTTTAGAGATGACGAGACATTTGCTTATGGTGTTTTTGTTGGGACTATGAATTACTTTAAAAGGCATGGTGATGGTGAAAGTAGGCTGTTATTATGCTCAAGTGCAATATAAACATTTTAGCACCTACTTTTTATTTTATATGAGGCTAATATCATAAGTCTATGTGAAAAGTTATACCCCTTACAAACATTTGAGTTTGAACCCCTGTGTTTTTTTTTAAGAGTTAGCTTTCGATCTATCGCTGATGTATTTATTTCCCCAAAAGATAACCCACTTTCCCAACACTATATAAAATATTTAATAGACTCATCTGTGCACTTTAGGAAGTTAAAGCTTAAGCAGCTCCCCCTGTGTTTGCACTGTTTGTTCCTGCTGTGGTGTGGGCACATCCTGGAATACTTGACGTGGTTTGCATTTCTCCTTACAGCCCTTCTCAGGGGTAGGAGCCTGGAGAGCTATGAGCGGGACTAGCTAGACAATGTTAGATTTACATGTATTGTACAGACTTTTGTGGAAGGAACAGCCCCTGCAGTCTGAGGTTTTATGAGAAAACCAGACCTACTCAGAGTCAAGATTGGACCTTAACTCTTCTGGTTTCAAATCCACAGTATTTCTTCCCAAGCTCCTCAGCCTGAGCTGGTTACTGTTGTCACAGAGCACTCTTATGGCTCCTCGCCACTTTTAGAAATGTGCGTATGTTCCAAGTCTAGAGGAACAAGGAATAAAATCGAGCCTGACTCATGGCAAGGTGAGAAAAGATAGCAAAAGATACATTTTCTTTAAATGACTAAAACTGGGCAGCCCGGGTGGCTCAGCTGTTTAGCACTGCCTTCAGCCCAGGGTGTGATCCTGGGGTCCCGGGATCGAGTCCCACGTCGGGCTCCCTGCGTGGAGCCAGCTTCTCCCTCTGCCTGGGTCTCTGCCTTTCTCTCTGTATCTCTCACGAATAAATAAATAAAAATCTTTAAAAAAAAATAGATGACTAAAACTTCTGTGATTTCCAGAAGACTCCTGGAGTCTGGCTACCTTACTGTCAAAATTCATTTTTCATGCATGTTTTAGAGGAACATGGTATAATGGTTAACAAGCATGGACCCTGTGTTTGGATTCTGACACTTATGGACTCTGTGAAATCAGATAATTCACATTATCTGCCTCTGTTTTCTCATCTCTAAAATGGGGACAGTACCATGTCGGGCTCCCTGCATGGGGCCTGCTTCTCCCTCTGCCTGTGTCTCTGCCTCTCTCTCTCTTTCTCTCTCTCTGTGTGCATGTCTCTCATGAATAAATAAATAAAATCTTTTAAAAAAAATCTTAAAATGGGGACAATAGCAGTAGCCCCCTCCAAAGGGGAATGCAGAGACACAAATGAGGTGAGCCCTGTGAAACACTTGGAAGTCCACCTGCAAACACGTGGCGGGCCATAAAGTAGTAGTGTCAGCTGTTTACCTTTTCTGTATAGTGCTTGATACATAGCAGCGCAAAACTCTTTGGGTTCTGAAGGCAACTTCGCACACCCAGGTGTGTCACTGCAGTTCTTGTCATTGGTGACGTGAAGGCCTCGACTTCGGTGCCTGCAGCGGGAAGGGTCCGCAGAGGTCTGGGCTGCAGTGCAGGCAGGCCTGCCCCTTGGACCAGTGTCCCAGCAGACTCCACGGTTTGGGAGGTTCTGGTGAGAAGGGAAGTCAGTGGAGTTTACAGCAAGAACTTCTGGGAGGATCGGGGTGTGGTGCCGGGGGCGGGGGGGCATGCAGGCTGATGGCATCCTCCCTTTCAGGAGCAGTTTCCCAACAGAGGGCCTTGTAAGCCTCGGCCCTGGCACATGGCACATGTGACCAAGTGTCTGGCACGACTTCGATGCTGTTGGATAAGTCAGGTCATCACTGAGAAGCACCAGCAGCGGTCCCTTCAGGGGAGGCATGGGGCCAGGGCCGACTGAAGCAGGGCTGGAGGCCATAAGTAATTCCTTCCAGTGCCACATTCTGCACGCACACCTCTGACCACATGGGGTATCTCATAAAACCCATTGAAGGAGGAAGAAAATCCCTGAGTTTGTCTGCTGAGTGGATAGGATGGCTCAGTATTTGGGCGCAAGCTGAAAATAGTGGCAGGTGCATGGTGGCCATATTCAGGAATAAGGATTAGGAACCTCCGTGCAGACCTCTGGCCCCATTGTTTCCAGCTCTTTGGTTCTGAAAGTGGCCCAAACAGGACGGGGGAGGGGGGACATCCTTGCCTCCTGTGTCTCTTCCTTTCAGTGGTTACAGTACTATTCTGACTGTAGTTCAATTCCTGAAAACTGGTGCCTCCGAGAGTTTCTTTTTTCCTTTTTTTTTTTTAAAGATTTATTTATTTATGATAGACATAGAGAGAGAGAGAGAGAGAGGCAGAGACACAGGAGGAGGGAGAAGCAGGCCCATGCTGGGAGCCTGACGTGGGACTCGATCCCGGGACTCCAGGATCATGCCCTGGGCCAAAGGCAGATGCTAAACCGCTGAGCCACCCAGGGATCCCCCTTTTTTTGGTTTCATAACTCTAATGGTGGAGAGGCAAGTTCCAGACTGGGCGTTCCATCACCAGGGCGGCTGGTGTGTCTTCTGTGTGTCAAACTGAGTTAGTATAGAGACGTAGGTGAATAATCTGCAACAGCTCATGCCGGTCAAGTCTCAAATTCCGATCTAATCCATAATCCGTTGTTCTCTCCAATACATCCAGGTTAGCAAATTTTTATATCTAATGTAATAATTCTGTTCGATTATAAACACGTTTAAGGCTTGTGGGGCATGTCTGTCCTTGGCGAAGAAGTGAGACATACTTAAGTTTTAATATGGTCCTGGGAAGGGAATATTAGGGCCCGCATGGTTTATACTCTGGGCTCCTTATTTTTTATTTATTTTTAAATTAAATTAAAATTTTTTTTGCATTTTTAATTTTTTTTCAGTTTTTAAATTTATTTATTATTATTATTATTTTTAATAATAAATTTATTTTTTATTGGTGTTCAATTTGCCAACATACAGAATAACACCCAGTGCTCATCCCGTCAAGTGCCCCCTTCAGTGCCCGTCACCCAGTCACCCCCACCCCCGCCCTCCTCCCCTTCCACCACCCCTAGTTCGTTTCCCAGAGTTAGGAGTCTTCATGTTCTGTCTCCCTTTCTGATATTTCCTACCCATTTATTCTCCTTTCCCTTCTATTCCCTTTCACTATTATTTATATTTAAATTCAATTTGCCAACATATAACACCCAGTGCTCATCCCGTCAAGTGCCCGTCACCCAGGTACCCCATCCGCCCACCCACCTCCCCTTCCTAACCCCTTTGTTTCCCAGAGTCAGGAGTGTCTCATGGTTTGTCTCCCTCTCTAATTTTTCTCTGGGCTCCTTATTAAACCGGTTTTTAAAGCAACCAGTGGAAAAGTGGTGCGTTGTGGTGCAACCAGAATAAAGTCAGCAAGCGATTTGGGGTTCCCATGGAAGGTTTTATTTCTTACATTTCCAGTTTTGAACAGACAGATGGACATCTCCTGAATGGAGATGGTTTGAGTTGAGGGAGCATGGTTTGGGGTGGATGTGGGTCCGTTTATTACACTGGCTCATTTTTGGTTGCCACATCCCCCTAGTCTCCTCCTTGGCACTCAGCACTGGTTCGGAAGCAAGACAACACGGGCGTTCTAATCCTAGACCCTCTGGGTGACAAATGCCTACAGTTCTCTGTGGATGGATTTTACTGAGGGCTTCTGTCTTTGAAAAGGGGGACTAAAGACCCCAAATGGCCCAATTAGCAGTTGTTTTTAGCATTTGTTTTTGGACCCAAGGATATTTGGCTAATTTTACAGTTGGTTTTATCTGGAGTCATTACCGAATGTCTCCCGCATAAATTATGCCGTATTCAAAATGTGAAAATTCTCATTTCGACAGCAGCAACTCAAGTGGAAAACTGAAAATCCCCAAACAGAAAATTAGCAAACATTTGTTCTGTCACAGCTCAAGCTCGTGGCGTGGTGGTCTTTCTGCTCCTGAACAAAATGATATTGGCCTCGTAGCCAGTCCTTGGAGCTGCTTCACTGCATCCCAAGGGAAAGGCACCCAGGGCTTCCGATGAGCTGATTATTTAATCATAAAAGATACGGGTTTGAATAAGAGAGAAAAACGTCCTCCGAGACTCCCCGGGGACCCCAGGACTTAGCTCTGAGCAGAACTCAGCCCGGTCAAGGCCACCTCCCATCCCAGCCTCACATTTTGTTTAGGGCTCTGCTGTCCTGTGTGTTGAACAGGGGTACGGACCCCCAGAAACTTCCAAATAGCAGACCAGTTTTGTTGTTGTTGTTGTTGTTTTTATGACTTGATTTTTATTGCATAATTGATAACATATTTCAATGTTATATTAACCCCTTCTGCTCACTTTTTTAAAGCAAAGAAGTACCTTGTGATGCCCTGCCCCCCTCCTCTCTCGCCCTCTGGAGAGGGTTCATGCTTAATGTAGGGGGAAGGAAATGGGTTAAGGCTGGTCTTTGATTTTAAAAACTGACTTTTGAAGCCCAGGGCAGAGACAGTATATCTGGGACAGTGTGTGTGTTTCGGTGGTGTGTTGAGGTTGTTCCCCGGAAAATGAGGTTGGGTGGGGTGTTAAGGTAAGTGTAAGGGTGAGTTGTGAGGCGGGGATGGGGAGTGGGGAGGGGAGGGGGAGGGGAGGGGAGGGGGAGGGAGGGGAGGGAGGGGAGGGGAGGGATGGGGAGGGAGGGGAGGGGGGAGGGGAGGAGGGGAGGGGGGGAGGGAGGGGAGGGGAGGGGAGGGGAGGGGAGTGGGGGGCTGGGGCAGGGAGGTGTAGTGAGGTAGTTTTGTGGGATTTGTGTAGGAGGGAGGAGGGGGAGGGAGAGGGAGTGAGGGATGGAGGGTGGTTGAGTGTAGTGAGGGAGGATGGATGTTCATATGTTGGGTTATTCTTACCTTACTCCCTCTCCTTCCCTTCCTTCCCTTCCCTTCTTTCCCTTCCTTCTCTTCCTTCCCTTCCTTCCATAAAAAAACCACCTGAAGTCCACCTTTTAAATAATAGAGTTAGGGGCTAATCCAGGAGAAGTAAGTAAGAAGACTACCTACCTTATCTCTGGAAGGTGGCTAAGGGCTGGGGCTGGGGGGTGGGAGGGCTCACTCAGAAGAAATATGACCACTGCTTTGGCTCCAGTGAGTGAGCCCCTATTTTCTCCCCACTGTTGAGTCTTCAGTTATGGGCAAGGATTGATAGAAATCCCACTGAAGTTTGGAGAGGAGATTTGTGAGCAGAATGGACCTATGCTGGGTCCCTCAATGAGGCCCTGGAAAGTGACCAAAGACCTAGGGTTTCTCATCTGAGATAGCAGCTGTTTGTGGGAAGTACAGTGTGCTGTGTCTAGGAAGCAGAGGGACCAGGGGAGCCCAGTGACCTTTTCACAGGTCCTAATATACCCAATATGGGGACAGGGGCAAGAAGGTAGCCACGAGAGGGCCGGCAGCCCTGAAGGAGCCTGGACCTGGAAGGGGCAGGGTGACCTCCAGCAGGGGCCTGATGCCTGGAGATCACGACAGGCCTGTGGGCATCAGTACTGGTTGCAGCAGAGACTGTAGATCATGGGGACAAGTTACATGTTAACGGAAGGCCATGGAAATCCAAGGGTGGCCATGGGGGCCACTATCTCACCATACCACTGCCTGATGCTACTTAAGCTCCTCCCCCGGCCAAGCCATTCAGGGGCCTGAAAATCCTGACTTACCCCATCTGAAACCTATGCTGGTTGAATTTACGTAGAAAAGACTGAATATACCTGGAAATACTAGATAAAATTTCAATTACCAGGTAGAAGAATAGATATTTGAGATAGAACCGAAGTTCAATGGTAAGAAAAATATAAGAAAATTGAATTTTTTACATTTGCACTTGTGGCTTTTGAAATTCATAATCATTTCAACTGGGTTTAATATCCAGACTTTTCCCATGGAAAACTCCAACCTTATTCAAATAGCTGAAATGATGAAACTCCCCTAAAAGCCTCCCTCTCGTCTCTGCCCCAGGGAGGCACTGTGATCTCTTCTTCACACCAAGGTCCCCCAAGATTCAATTTCTCCTTTTTATGGTGCTTATCACCTTTCACCTTTTACTGTGGTTATTTACACGTACTGTAAATGCATCATGTATACGTTTTACAACAGGACACTTACTAAGTTATTGATAAGTCGTGAATCCTGATTTGTGCCTTCAGGTTTTCTTGGTCTCTGATTCCCCACTTTGGTTGTTTCCTTTCAGTGGTTCAGTCCTGCTCTTGTACCAGAACTGTCTAGATCGTTACAAAAATTACCGAACACACTGGTGCCATCTGGGACCATGGAAGTCAGCAGCCCAGGAAATTAATCCTGCCCTTGTTCCCTCTGGCCTCCCTCACTCCGTCCTCTGTTCTCTGAGCTCCCCTCGCCCCCTCTCCCACGCGGCCAAGGTTTGAGGACAGTGGCTTACACCAGACTGCCCCCCCCCCCCCAGCCCTTTCCCTTCGTCCCTGGGACTGACGTGCAGCAAGCCTCTCCCATCAGCCTTTCAGATACACCACGTGCGATAGATGGCCGGCAAACAATCCACTTGAAGCCACTATCAATATTGGGTTCCACTTGATGCAGGAACTTCTGGGTAATTGATGTCAACTCTTTTGTTCCTTTATTTCACGAGGATTCCAAAGGCAGAGTGGGAACAGTGTTTCTGCATAATGAACACAAATATTGGATGAGGGGGTAATCAGGCTGTAAGCGCATAATGATTGTCACCCTGGAGGCCTCAGGGAAGGGGGGCTGCTGTTTGTTTGTATTGACCACAGTCGATGTGCCAGAGAACTGTATTCCCCCAACATCCTGTCTGGCAGTCGATAATTAATAAAACTAATCATAACAAGCATGACTCCTGCAGCGCTTGCTCTGTTATCTGACCATATTTCTGGTGAAAAGGTCAAGATCTGTATGTATGGCTGGGCGGCTACATCAGCAAGGCCGTTGGTTCTGAGTAGGCGGGGGCGGGCCCTGGACCAGCTGGGGCCCTCTGCACGCTGAGCATTCCTTGAGTCTCTTGTGTTCTGCTCCTAACTTCCAGAGTTGACATTCAAGTGTGTGGGAAGGCAGCACCTGTGGGATGAGGAGGGGGATGCCAAGCAGCAAGGGCAGGAGCGAATGACTATGCCGGCAGACAGGTGGTTACTGTGTGATGATGAGCTTAATCCCCTTGTCCCTCTCTGGTGTCAGCCATGCCCTTCCCCTACTGTCCTGGAACTCTGCAGCTCGGGAACATAAAGCTAATTTGTTAGCCCTAAGTTGTTAGTCTCTGTCCCGGATCCGAGAGCCTACGTTTGCATTTCCAGGAGTAGTGGGTCAAGGTGTCGTTCCTTGATTTCGGTTCAGCTTTGTGCCTAGGACTGATTGGTTGCTGGGAAGGAATACATGGGCGGACACTGTTCCTACCTTCAGGGAGTTTAGAGCCTGCTTTATTTATTAAATGGCTTTAGACCCCTTTTTGGTTCCATGCCTGCCTGTAGGGAGACAGTCTCTTTATTGCTTGGAGCAGAGCAGGGTGGCAAGGAACCTGACCTGAGGTTGAATTAGACCCTGTCTTGTCTTTCTGTCCTCTAAGCCACGTCCCTCCTGTCCTAGCAAACTGATGCCCCAGACTGTTACAGGACTTCTCAGCCACAACAGCAGCATGCCTCAAAAACTAGGTTCTAAAGCAATCTCTTTTACTCTGACATTTCCCAATTAAAATTCATATACTGAAATGAGTAGTTTTAAGTAGTGAGAAAATAATCTTACTGAACAAATTCATCTTAAGAATATTATTAAAAAGGCAGATTACCCAATTTCTGTATTTACTTCTTTCTTCATTAGGTTATTCAACAATCATTTATTGATCCTGTCAATAAGGATACAGAATAAGGGAGCTATAGTAGTTCTTAGTTTCAAGGAATTTATATGCACACATACATATGTTTGTTTATTTATTTATTTATTAAGATTTATTTATTTTAGAGACAGTGTGAGCAGGGGGAGGGGCAGAGGGAAAGGGAGAGGGAGAAAGAATCCCAAGCAGACTCTCCCTGAGTGTGGAGCCCGATGGGGGCCTGATCCCACAGTGCTGAGATTGTGACCTGAGCCAAAATCAAGAGTTGGATGACCAACTCACTGAGCTGCCCAGCATCCCGTCAAGGAATTTACACTTACAAACTTGGAAAACCTTTTGGGCTGAATCAGAGAACAATAAAATTATTACTTTCTCCTCAACTTAAGGCGAGTCCTTGGGGGGTATTCCACATACGGCAATTTTATGAATAAATCAAGCTATGTATTTCATGTGTATATCCTAGCAAAATGACATTAAATCCATAAAGGATGTAAATATAAGTACTACATATATTTAAATTTACCTTCAACATCCATATAAAAGACTTACTTCTTTTCTGTGCCTAAAATAATCCTTGGAAATTCTTTAAAGTGTGGCCCTTTCAGCTCTATGTGCAATTAAAAATAATCCATTTTAACTGAAAACACCAGCATTTCAGGTAGAGTGAGGAAGGGACACTTGAGTCCTCAGATGGGAGAATGATGGAAATAGAAAAAGTTTTGGAGGAAAATCATGGTTAGCAGCACAAGCTTTAGAGACACAGGCAAGGATTATGTCCTGCCTAAATCACTGTGTGATCTCAGATGATTGGCCTGACCTCTTTGAACTTCGAACTTGTAAAAAGAGGCTATAAACCCAACTCAAAGTGTTATCATAAGTATTAAATGTGGAATGTTTAAAACATTTAGTACAATGTTCAGTGTGTGGAAAGTGCCCAATAAAGGTTTACTATCCCATTTTATGGATGAGGATACCAAGAATAAGAGGCCACTTAGCCACCTGAGATGGTGCAGCAAGCCAGTGGTGTGACAACATCCAGAGTCGTCCGTTCCGTGCAGATGCACAGTGAGGCAGCTTCGCTCTGTCTCTGAAGTGAATCACTACCCTGGGGCTCTTGATCCTTCACAAGGATCCCTTGGACCTTTAAGCCTGCCTTGTTCCTTGGCGGAGTTCCCTTCATGTTTGTGTATTTGAGTGTTTATGTGTGCACCTGAGTGTGTTATTGCCTGTGTTCACAGAAACCCATGACTCCAGTTTCAGCTCTTTAAGCCCTCCAATGGGAACACAAGGGGTCCTTCATTCTGCACGGGCCTTTAGATGGAAAGAGAATCCTTATGTATATTTGAGTGTTTATGTGTGCACCTGAGTGTGTTATTGCCTGTGTTCACAGAAACCCATGACTCCAGTTTCAGCTCTTTAAGCCCTCCAATGGGAACACAAGGGGTCCTTCATTCTGCACGGGCCTTTAGATGGAAAGAGAATCCTTATGTTTAAGGAAAAGAACCGTCAAACACACTTAGACTTGGCACTTTCTTAGTTATTTGAATTCAAAGGCTTAATTAATATTTCTGTGTAGATCTTAGAGAAGCATGTTTCAGGGTCCAGGGGACTTATGGGAAGACCTATGGGGATTGTTCCTGTAGATCAGTGATTCTCAAACTTACAGTGGCATAGAATCACGCAGAGGGCTTCTTGAATCCCAGATCCCAGATCCTGGGCCCCCACCTTCAGAATTTCAGATCTGGCAGATCTGCAGCAGGTGCTGCTGATGCTGCTTGACGGAGATCACACTTTCAGAACCATCGCTTAGACCAAGGCTTCTTCAAGAATGATGATGCTGGGCAAAGAAAGCCCAGCAGATTGAGTGTTTTCAGAAGACTTCAACTGTCCAGAAGATGCCAACAAAATCAGAAATACTTCCTTGTAGATGGTCCATGCACTAGCACAAGTCATAGATGATGGCTATGACTGCTACTGACACTTTCATTGAAAAGAGAAGAGGTAGGGGTATGTATCAGTTGTAGGAAATTCCCATCCTGTTCTCAAAAGATAGAGACTTTTTCTCTTTAGATGGGTGAGAAGATCATGAACTTTGCCTTCCCGGCTCAAATTGTGTGTTCTACTGTTTATTTGCTTCAAAACCTTGAGCAAAGTTAGTTGATTTATCCAAGCTCGACTATAAAATGAAGATATTAATACTTAATCTTGAAAGGCTGTTGTGAGGGCTTAAGATAATGCTTGACTGAAGGTAGGAAATGAATAACAAGCAGATATTTATGTTACTGTTCAAGAAAGTGGTTGCTTTCCTGTTGTTTGACTTTGGAGTGTTGGATCAGAGAATGCGAGTCCACAAATGTCTCCAAACTCCCTATCTTTGCCCATTACTTAACCTTTACAACTAAAATTCATATGATTCAGTTTAAAAATCTTCATTGATTTAAAGTCAAGTTAATTAAGATTAGTGGTTTATGCTTCATTCAGTTCAATGTGTTCACATGGTAGGCAAACAGGTCTGAAAAAGTTAAATGTATAGAAAAAGTTTTCAATTATTTGAAGATAAGAAAACCACTTGACCTATTGTTGACACTTTTCAGGGCTGCAACAATAAACAAATAAAAATTTTACTGAGAGAAAATTTGACAAAAACCACTTATAGGATTATACGCAAATATTTTCTATACTTTATAGATAAAAGAGCGCCTTCGCCTATATAGATCGTAGATTTGTTGCTACCTGTGCCTATGAAAGAGGCAACTCTTCTCAACTTTACTGGCTCCTCAGTTTGCCATTTAAAACTGATTTTCCTGAATTGCTGGAAAATGTGTGTAGATAACTTTCTTGGTTGGGTAAATGCACACATGATTGAAGTGGTCAGTTCTGTCTTTGATTTCTAAGACTTTATTATTCTTGGTGTAGTGTCAGGGTCAGTGCCAAGGGATGGCATTGGACTTAGTTTTGTATTCCTCCTAATTAGTAGTCCCTTGTGGATGGTTATAACTTCATTGGTTAATTGATTCTATTTGACAGCCAGACAATGTGACTCTACTCTCAAGGAAATTATCTGTGGACTGAGTAGGTTGCAGCAACAGTCATGGCATCAGAGCTGGAAAAGATAGTATTAAGTCATCAGTCTGATTGACTTCTAGATGGAGCTCACGACATCACTTTACCCCCTGCATTCATAGATGAGCAAGTCACAGGTGAGGAAAGGAATAAAAAGGCATTTTCAGGGACACGTGATTGAACACGAGGTTTAAGAGAAGGTGGGAAGCAAAAGGATGTTATCTAAATCATAAATGTGGCTCTTTCCTTTCTAAGTTCATTGTAGTTGGGTAGTTCAGCCTTTTTTTTTCAGTAGGACAGGATAGGCAATAGTGTCTCAGTCCCATCTATTTGAAATTTGCCTGACTTTGTTATTTATTTATTTATTTATTTATTTATTTATTTATTTATTTATTTTAATAATAAATGTATTTTTTATTGGTGTTCAATTTGCCAACATACAGAATAACACCCAGTGCTTATCCCGTCAAGTGCCCCCCTCAGTGCCTGTAACCCAGTCACCTCCACCCCCGCCCTCCTCCCCTTCCACCACCCCTAGTTTGTTTCCCAGAGTTAGGAGTCTCTCATGTTCTGTCTCCCTTTCTGATATTTCCTACCCATTTCTTCTCCCTTCCCTTCTATTCCCTTTCACTATTATTTATATTCCCCAAATGAATGAGACCCTATGTTTGTCCTTCTCCGATTGACTTACTTCACTCAGCATCATACCCTCAAGGTCCATCCATGTCAAAACAAATGGTAGGTATTTGTCGTTTCTAATGGCTGAGGAATATTCCATTGTATACTTAGACCACAGCTTCTTTATCCATTCATCTTTCGATGGACACCGAGGCTCCTTCCACAGTTTGGCTATTGTGGACATTGCTGACTTTGTTATTTAGATTTGTTTTATGTACTCCTTTCACTGAGTGCTGAGATTCTAGAACAAACCAGTATGTAATTGTAGAGGAGAGAGGACAAGAAGGCCATACATGACACAGCTTGTGAGAAGCTAAACAGAAGTCCAGCTCGTGATTTGGAGCCTAGGTTCACCTAATAATGATAGGGATCGCTTGGGCATATAGTACTTAAGAAGCTTCTGTGGTTGCTGATAATGTGACAGGGATTCCATACCCAACAATGTCCACCATTTTGTCCAATCAGAAGTTGGCTCATCAATAAAAATAGCATCTCACTGTTGCGCATTTGCCAACTTTAAAAATTTTTTAAAACACATTTAAATGACTCATAAAATATACAAATGTATATATCATATGTATAGCTGCATAGTAAAATTTTGGAAGGCTAAATGAGAAATTATTGATATTTGTTGCCACTCCGTCACTCTGGGTTCTGGTTACTCTAGGATTCTGGGGCAAAAGAAAGGCTTATTGTTCATTGTACTCTGTGTGGTGTGTGTGTGTGTGTGTGTGTGTGTGTGTGTGTGTACTATGTGATTCTTCTATTCATTTTTGGTAAAAATTTTACACTGAAATAGCCATGGTTATTATTTCTAGTTTGTCGGATATAGAAACGATTTTTCTTTCCCTGTTTTTATATTATATTATATATATATTTTATCTTATAATATATTATAAATTCTTATATTATATTATAAATTATAATTATAATATTATAATATATTATTTATATTATATTATACATTAATTATTATTTTATTTTATTTTATTTTATATTTTAAAGATTTTATTTATTTATTCATGAGAGACAGAGAGTGGCAGAGACACAGGCAGAGGGAGAAGCAGGCTCCCTGCGGGGAGCCCGATGTGGGACTGGATCCTGGGGTCCCGGATCATGACCTGAACTGAAGGCAGATGCTCAACCACTGAGCCACCCAGGTGCCCCTATTTTTTGTTTTTCGTTTAACAGTGATCATCTGTTACTTTAAAGCAAAGGAAAAATAATTGGGAGAGAGCTACCATTTAATCCCTAAAACAGCTCTATAATATAAATGATATTAATATCTCAGTGTTTCAGTGTCTAATAGGATTAAATATGTGTCTAAGATCTTATCTGGCAACACCGAGACTCAAATCTGGTCTTCTGACTCTTTCTACCCCACTGAATAAGGACTAATCGTGATAAGGAGAACAAAGGCTTAAGTCTTCTTAACATCCACTTCCCACTTCCTGTGGGGACCCCATCAGTCACAACACCATTCTGTGGTATTTTCTTCTCGTGCCTTATCAAGGTGGGTTCGTCTGGACTTTGTGGATGCCTACGAGTCAAAGACTGGGAAGAAAATGCCTAAAAGAAGGGGCAGCCTTTACCATAGGGACCACCCAAGGACTGACCTCCTCCCTATCTTATCCGGGGGGTTATATCCTTTATCTTTTAAAGTCATATCTCTTTGGTTACATTCACAGGAAAACTTATTAGAATTCAGTCCCCACCGTATGCAGAAAGGCAATTTACATGTGGCACCCGCTCAGACATGCTTTTTCTAATTCATTTGAAGGGCAGTGAAGGAGAGCAGCACAGTTTTTAATATTCGCCTCCGGCCTCACTGGTGCTCGTTAAGGTGGCTTTATGGTCTCATTTTGGGCTGGCTACTCTCCAGAAGGATTTACCAGAGTTCTTAAGGAGCGGCCACCGTGAGGCTGGGGTGAAGGTGAGCCCACGGCCCAGAGTTGAATTTCTGCTGCTTAAAGGTTGTAGCTGAGGAGGGAGGCAGAGCCAGCACCTCGGATAAGTGCCACCACTCCGCCCCCTGGCTGTGGCGGTCACTTCCGATGGATTTCTTGGCTGAGTTTGCATACTTAGCGCCCTCGACACTTCGCTCTAGGAAGTGACAACCAACTGACCAAACTTCTTGTGCAACCAGTCGAAACCCATTTGCCACCCTAGAGAGAAAGTGAGCATGGAATGGGAAAGTGCTTAGCTGAAATGTTCTGTACGTATATGTTGAGAGCACCACGACCACCACCACCACCACCACCACCAGATTTATTTCATCACATGGTTTCAAATATACAACAATCCTAGTCACTTTTCTTTGATTGTGCTCCGGTTTCTCTTGATCCCTTTGGCTTGTCTCGCGAGGAGCTGAACACAGCACATCATTCCAAGAACAATCTGATTAGAGCAGGGGAGGAAGAGCAGATGCTTACCTTCCTCCACCTCAGAAGGTTCTGTATCTCTTGATGCCACAACATGTATCATCTCCTGGAACATGTGTTATTGCTCAGCTGTGTCTGCCCTATAGAAGAGTGCTTACGATTTAAAGACATTTTTTGAACCCACATGTCGGGTTATACATTTATTCCTTTTAAATTGTATTGTAGGGGATCCCTGGGTGGCTCAGCAGCTTAGTGCCGCCTTCAGCTCAGGGCCTGATCCTGGAGACCCGGGATCGAGTCCCACGTCAGGCTCCCTGCATGGAGCCTGCTTCTCCCTCTGCCCGTGTGTCTGCCTCTCTCTCTCTCATGAATAAATAAATAAAATCTTTAAAAAATAAAAATAAATAAATAAATAAATAAATAAATAAATAAATAAATAAATAAATTTTATTGTAAAAAATGACCCATTACTCAACGTCTGGTGGTCATGGGGTGGAGAGTTTTATTGTAGAACATATTTTCTCTTCCTCAGAGCTTTCTTGCCCATGGGTTTGATGAGCAGTGTCTTCTGTCTTCACTTAGGAACAACCCATGATATTTAGTGTCTCCACATCTTTGCACAAGAGGAGACTACAATAGGTCTTTCTCCAATAATTTCCATTTATTTTTCAGTTTTCAGCTGTTATCTTTTTTCCTGGGAGGAAAGACTTTCTTAACCTCTGATTCTGCTACTTTTCCCTTGATAGGTCAAGGCTTAACTGTCTAAAGTCTCGGGAGGCTACCCTGTCGTTTGCAAACAGCTCAGGCACATGTATCATACTCTGTGTTGTAGTTCAAGGTGTCACTTTGGCTTGTCAGAACTTTTCAAATTACTACAAAAAGCATTGAACTGCTCTGATCTTAAAAAGCAAAACAAAGCAAAGCAATCACCGCCGCCCGCCCCCCGCTGCAAACCCCAAAGCACTAGTGTTCTTCACTGCTAAAATCCAAAACAGATTTAATAAACTAAAACGAGGGAGTTTTTTCTTTATGGAAATGATCTGCCACTTATGGAAGATTGAACTCCAATTATTTATCCCACCCTTTTTCTTTGTTGCCTTCATTGACTTTGGTGACTACTAAATAATTACGTATCTGTATATCCATACCTATATCTACGTAATCAGCTCAGCTACTACATCAAGAGAGAGGATCAGTACTTTCCTTCCCAGGGGACGTATCAGCCATCATTAAAGATGCAGACAGTAAAACAGCAATTTGAGCCTCAGAGAGCGTGTTGGAAAAGAATAATTTACAGTTGTGTTTTTGCTGCTGGCATTACACTAAATCACACCAAGTCCCTTCATTTGTTAGGCATGCTTTCAGTCTGGGATCAGAACAGGTCCTTGAGGGTAGATCCCTGCCCCCCACCTTGTTTTTCTTGCACAAAACGTTTATTTTTCAGAAATCTAGGCCAAGAAAAAGAATTGCCTGCTTCCATACAAATACCTTATCTGTACTTGGACCTCAGACAGAGGAATAGGTAAGGTCGGATGTGAGACCATGACTTATGGCCGTTGGGGAGAGAACAAAAGTCTTTTTTCCCTTTTTGTTTCAGAAAGTCTCAATCAATATCCCACTTGTAACTGTACCAAAGAGCACAGGAACAGAGAATCCAATACAAATGCATTGAAACCTTTTAAATTCGACACAGTACAGGGGCAGAAGTATTCTTGACATTGAATTTCTTGCATCAGGACAGTCATTTCAAATCACCTGGGCAGGAGGGTTTTTGGAATAGGAGTTTGTGTTAATTTAGTCTTACCCCTCGTCTTCTTACGATTTTAAAGTGTTTAAAAAATTAGTATCTTAGGATTTGGTTGAAATCACCAACAATAATAAGGTTGCCTTGGAAGTTCTGTGGCTCTTCCACATGGATGCAAAGAACTTGGAAATCAGCTAGACTAATCCACAGTGAGTTGTTTTCAAATGAGGACTTGGAGGTGTAGACAGGAGAGTTAATGGCAGAGCTGGGTCTTGCAAAGTTCGGCTGAGTGTCCATCCAGATTGAGCCTCGGGGTAATTCCTTTTCAGTCTGACCCTGTCCTAAGCAGGAAGTGGTTGCTCTCATGGTTCGGACCTTCTGGATTCACAGGTCCATGCAGAATTGAACACTTTTTAGACAAAAAGCCTCGAGGCTTGAAGAAAGGTAAAAAAGGAGAAAGAAATCAAGAACAAAATGGGCTTGGAAAGAAGAACAGCACGTAGAAACAATGAGTGAGCGTTTTGCTTTGATAATATCAAGGTCACTTTTAAATGTGGAAAGGTCATGTATTGTGAACAATTCCTTTTTCTTTTGACATTTATGCTAGTCCCATGTCTTCTTCTGAATGGTGTTGATGGATTGTTAGTCCGTGATCCAGTGCAAGTACGAGTAAACGAGATCACTTGCCACCCAGAAGATTAACAGACGGTTCTTTTCGAAAGAAGAAAGAGAATTCTCAATGATCAATTCTCTTTAATTCATCTCTCTCTCCACCTAACACAGTTCCCCTCTGCCACATAGATATATATGTAATATGTACATCCTCGTGTGTACACGTAACATACAACGCCGCTTTCTCTGTATGTTAAGATCTTGTTCTTTTCTGACCTAAGATGAGGCTCAAGTCCATAACTTGTGCATCAGCAGCCCTAGCTGCAGACCAGCGAGGCTGTCCTACTTGTTCTCCTCTGCTGTTTTCAATCTCGAGTGGCCATCCCTGGTGTGTGGTTGCCAGTCCGGAGGACCGGCTGGCTTATCAGGGCCGCCAGAGCAGACGGCGAGAGATTCCCAGCCACCCCCTCAGAGTCAGGTGTGGCTTCCAAGATAAAAGTTGAGGCAGTTAAGAGCAGACTGGCTGCTTTGTTGTTGACTGCTCCCTTCATGGCCAGAGCACGCTGCAGATCAGTGAGCTTCTTCCTCTGTTACCACAGTCTTCACATCCCTACCCTGCTCCCCTGTAGACTTGAGTGCTATGAAGCAAAGTTGTCCTAACAACAGGGAACTGCCTTACTCCCTCTGAAGCTAGAATCCAAAGGAAGGGGAGGCTCACACTGAGCCCCACAGAACCCCTCCCAGTGGCATCAGCACCTCCACCTCGGCGCTGTCCTTTTTTGGTATTCAAAGTAAGAGTGCCACTCTGCTGCAGGAAGTACTGAGCGGCTGAGGAGTTAGTTTCCGCCAAACTCTCTTTATAGGGTTTTGTGGATTCCAGGGCAGAGTCTCTGCAGGGATTTGAGAAGAAAAACAGTCACACCCTCTCTACCTGGGTTTGGAAAATCATGTTGCCTTCTTTTGGACTCTTCCATCCTCCATCCACACTTCTGAAATCGTAGTTAGCGATCATCTTATTGATAAGAAAAGCAAATAGAGAGCTCACCCCACTGGGAGTTGTTTTGGGAGCTCCAGGACTGCCAAAACTGTAAAAATACAGCTTCCTTCTCCAAGATCAGGGAATTTTTTTTTTTTTTTTTTTTAGTATGTGAAATTACTTTGTAAATTTTCCCCTGGCAATTTTCATGACAAGAAAGAGTCATTTTGTAGGAAAATGAGTGAAGTTCTTGTGCAAAGTTATCTTTTAAATGTCAGAGTTTAAAAAATATCAAAGATAAGTAGTTTGTGGGAAGGAGGAACTTATGCAATTTCCAAAGCATGCAGAATGTTGAGATGGCTTTATTGCAAGTTAGAATTCTGGTTTTGTAAGCCTTACTGTTGAGAGTCTGGTTTTGGAAATGAGGACTACTGTCGCTGACAGATTGGGACATATGATGTTTACTGAAATTCATTTTATCTGTGCCCTTAGGATCACAAACAGCAGTTCTTTTAGATTGTATTTGGAAATAGATCAACTATTTAATCCCTACTTATTCTCTGTCTCCAAGTGGGCATGGCCACACACACACACACACACACACACACACACACTGCCCATTCCAACCAAACATATGAAGGAAAATATGACCTTGAAAATGAATAAAAAGAGGAATAAACAAATCCCCAGTGTGATACTGAATCTAGAAAAAAACAAGACCAGGCAATAGGTAGTATTCTGCAGTTAATTCTCTTCTGTGATTATTCATTTCACAACTAAAAACAACAACAACAACAAAAAATCCACAAAAGAACCCACAATGTCATTTCAGCATCGAACAAATCTAATGAATTTTTTTTTAACAGAGAAGAGCTGTGATCCACTGTAGCAGCTATTGCCCGTATTCAGCAATTATATTATTTAGTATTTATTATACATCATAATAGCAGAGTGCTATAAAATGAATCCCTTATCTAATTCTTCCTTCCCTTGAAGTTGCTGTTAAAGGGAGGGAACAACATAGGCAGAGAGGAAAGGCAAATCCTTTTGGGAGTATGCTAAAACAATTTTGCAAGGTTCAATAATGCATAATACAATACAGTTGATTCTGGCTATGTTAGAAGTATCTTGAGGATAAAGTATCTTGATGGGAAGGATATATTTCTAGGAAACAGAGTCTTAAGTCTGTCTGATGAAGTAAAAGCAGGTCTCAAAGTCATATACACCAGGGGTTCAAATGGATCAGCTCATAACTCCTAGGGTAACCGGAATTCTCCATATTACAGAAGTTCTGAGCAACTTATATTCACCACTTAGTGTAACATGGGCCTCCAGGGGATGTTTCCCAGTTCCTGCCTCAGTGGGGTGGGCAATACAACCTCACCTCTGCCCATGAATACCTCATACCTAAGCCCAGCACAATATGATAAGGTGACCTAATCTTATACTATCACACCCCCTAAACACAGCTCAGATTCCTCTCCTGTTCCCCCACTGAGAATTACATTTCTCTTTAGAACTTCTTCTCTTCTGAGACTCTGGATGCTACAGTTATCCAGTCCTCATTTGGCATCTTCTCAGTCTCCTTCCATACATTCCAACTCTTAGAGATTCTCCTTGCCTAATAATTTCCTCATAGAATTCTGGCTTTTGTACTTCCTGCATGTATAACCTCAATCCTCTAAAACTCTGTAGTTTCATCATATAGATGAGTAGAGCAATACCTGCTTCATCACAGCTGTGAATATGAAATGTCCATTTCATATTTGTTTGGCAGAGAGTAGATGTTCAATAAATTTTCATCTTTTTTTTTTTTTTTCTCTTTCCATCCTCATCCTAAAGTATGGCCTAGGGAGACTTAGAGGGTTTGTAAGAGCAAAGGACCTAAGACACCTCCTGTTGATCAACCCAGGAATGTCCCTCAGAATACCGCCATAATTCAGAATTATAGCTATTCCTTCAAAATACTGATTTATTCATTTAAATTGTATTATTGCATACAAAAACCAGTAGACCATGGGCTGCAGAGAAAGGTGATTTATGCTGTCAAGTAATTTACCACCAGGAAAGAATAGACACATAAACACAACTATAATATAAGAAAGATAAAAGTGCAGCATTACTCTACAGATTCCACAAAAAAATACCTACTAATAAATGAATTCAGCAGTGTTGCAGAATATAAAACCAGTGCACACAAATCAGTTGCATTTCTATACAACCAACAACGAACAATCCTAAAAAAGTAGTTTAAGAAATTTAAGAAGGCAATCCCAAAAAATAAATTTAAAAGAACTTAACCAAGGAAGCTAAAGACTTGTTGACAAAAACTACAAAATATTACTGAAAGAAATGAAAGATGACACAAACACTTTGAAAGACACTTGAATTCATGAATTGGAAGACTTAATATTGTTAATATGTCAGTTCCACTCAAAGAAATCTACATGTTTAATTCAACCCCTGTCAAAATTCTAACTATATATATATATTTTTTTTTTTTGCAAAAATAGAGAAATCCATTTTAAAATCCATATGGAATCTCAAAAAGCCCCAAATAGCCCAAAGCAATCTTAAAAAAAGGACAAAGTGGGAAGATTTGCATAACCTGATTTCAAAGCTTAATACAAAGCTATGGTGATCAAAACACTATGATACTGGCACCAATACAAGCATATAGTCCAATGGAATAGACCAGAGACCCAGATATAAACCCTCATGTATATATACGGTCAAGGGATTTTCAACAAGTGTCCAAGACCATTCCATGGGGAAAGGAATCTACAACAAACTGTGCTTGGAAGAGTGGATAGTACAGGCAAAAGAATGGAGTGAACCCTTATCTTACACCACGTACAAAAACAAACTGAAAGTGGATCAAAGATCTAAATATAAGACGCTGAGCTAAAACAAAAACAAAAACAAAACAACAACAACAACAACAACAAAAAACTCTTAGAAAAAAATAACATAGGGAAAAAGCTTCATGACATTGGATTTGGCACTGATTTCTTGGATGTGACATCAAAAACCCAGGAAACAAAAGAAAAAAATTATGAATTGAACTTAATCAAAATAAAAGAATTTGTGTATTAAAGGACATCAGCAGAGTGAAAAGGCAATCCAACCCACAGGATGAAAGAAAATATTTGCAAATAATATGCCTGGTCAGAGATTAAGAGGCACCTGGGTGGCTCAGTTGGTTAAGCTTCTGTCTTTGGCTCAGGTCTTGATCTCAGGGTTCTGGGATCAAGCCCCACATTGGATTCGGTGCTCAATGGGAGATTTGCTTCTCCTTTTCCCTCTGCATCCTCCCCCCAGTTGTGCTTACTCTCTCTCTCTCTCTTTCAAATAAATAAATCTTTAGAAAAAGATTAATATCCAGAATATACAGATAATTCTTGCAATTCAACACTAAGAAAACAGTCCAGTTAAAAATGGACAACAGACTTGAGCAGACATTTCTCCAAAGAAGATATGCAGATGGTCAATAAGCACATGAAGGGGTACCTGGGTGGCTCCATCGGTTGAGTGTCTGACTTTTGGTTTTGGCTAAAAGCCTGATCTCAGGGTCATGAGATTGAGCCCTGGATTGGGTTCTGCACTCAGGAATCTGCTTGAGATCCTCTCTCCCTCTTTCTCTGCTCTTCATCCCACTTGTATATGCTTGTTCTCTCTCTCTCTGTCTCTCAAATAAATAAATCTTAAAAAAAATAAGCACATGAAAAATGCTCAACATCACTAATCATTAGAGAAATGCAAATCAAGATGATAATGGAATAGCACTTCACACTCATTAGGGTGGCTGTTTTCAAAACAAACAGAAATAAAACATGCGTTGGTGAGGATGTGGATAGATTGGCACCTTTGTGCATTGCTGGTGGGAATGTAAGATGGTGCAGCTGCTGTGGAAAACAGTATGATGGTGTCTCAAATAATTAAACATAGAATTACCATATGACCCAGGAATTCCACTTCTGGGTATATTCCCAAAAGAAATGAAAGCAGTGGTTTGAATAGATATTTGTATATCCATGCTCATAACAGCATTATTCACAATAACCAAAAGGTAGAAATAACCCAAATGTTCATTGATGGATCAATGGATAAATAAAATGTGGTATAACATACGATGGAATATTATTCTGCCTTAAAAAGGAATTAAATTCTGATACCTGCTACAACATGGATGAACCTGGAAGACATCATGTTAAACTAGACACACAGGACAAATGCTGTGTGATTCCACTCATATGCAGAACCTATAGCAGTCGGATTCATTGGGACAGAAAGAATGGTAGTTGTCAGGGGTGGGGGCACGGGGAAACGTGAATTTATTGTTTAATGGGTATACAATTTCAGTTTGAAGTAACGAAAAGTTCTGGAAATGATAATTATGATGGCTGTTCAACAGTGCGAACATACTGAAGACCACTGTACTATACACTTAAAATGCAAATTTTATGATTTATGGATTTCGCCACAATAAAAGAGTACAATATTAAAAAAATAAGCAATGTTCTATGGGAACAAACGAGGTAATAATAATAAAAAATAACAGTAATTTTGACTAAGAGTATCAGCAATAGTTCTCAGAGGAGGCATTGTTTGAAGAGAGTTTTGAAAGATTGCTGGGATTTTTTTGATTGGTATAATTAGAGTTTAAGACTTTAAAAAGTTAGTGTACTTATGCCGTGGCTTGTTCAGTGTAAGGTGAGAGTAGACCACGGTCATTTTTACATTTGGCAAATATTTACTGAGTATCTTCTATCGTGTTAGGCATTGGAGCTTCTGTAGAAAACAAAATAGCCGCAAATCTCCGTCATACATGTCGCATATCTTGTGTTCTCTGGCATGAGGGATTTAGTGGGAATTAAGCTTGGTTGAAGGGGATAAATTGGAGATGGCTTTGAATGCAAGCCTAAAGAATGTGGACTTGAGGGAAATACTAGAAACTTGTTTGTGGCTGTAATACAAAATATGACTTGGCCAGGTGCGATAGGATGAGGGGAAGACTGGTTAGAAATGCAGGAATTACACTAAGAAGCGACAAAGCCTTGGAGGAGTGAAGAATGGAAAGGGGGGACTTCAAAGTTGGACTCAACCAGGAACATCACAGGAAGAGAGAAGGTAGTTAAAGGGAAGGATGACTCTGATAGATTTTTTTAGCCTGCATGCCTGGGGAGAATCGGGACTCTAACTTAGATGGAGAGCCTCTTCTTTAGAAGGCCAATAAGGTCCTGAAAGAAAGCCGAGTCATCTGTCATTGACAAAGAGGAAGACACCACAAGATCCCGCGTGCAAAGTTCAGTCTAGGCTACGATGAAGATCTTTTCCAGAACTTCGTCCATGGGGTTCTGTCTTTTAACCATTTTATCGTGGTAAGAGGTTATTTATTTCTTTCTTTGACTCGCCCCTTGCATCCTTGCACCTCCCTTATTATATTGTTAAAAGTATCTTGAATGTTTAAATACAAAGGTTTATTTGATGAAGATAATTTAAGGTATTTGATGACTGACTGGACCGGTGTGGTGAGATCATATTCTCGCCAAGATGACAGATCAATCAGGGAATTGTGTCTGACTTTTTATATGATAATTAGGTAATTTCTTTAATCCAACTCTGGGAAAATGTTTTAGATAAGCAAATAGTGAATTCTGATCAGCTGTTTATGATATCACACAGTGCGTTTGCTTAATGATTTAACAGCCATGCTAAACAATTGAGGCTTTTAAAGAAGCTGTGTAAGATGAATGTTAATATAGTCTTATAATTGCCTTTCAGATGTTAGGGAAAATGCTGATTAAAGTTTATATTATGGTTCCTGGTAGAGGTGGGTGGAAATTAAATATATATTTATAAATATTTTAATATCATGAACCACATCCCAGCAATCAATTTGAGCAGCAGAATAAATATGGCCTCTATTACTTTAAAGGCTCATTGTTTATTTAAAAATGTCCTTGGAATGTCACCTGCTCAAATCCATTTCTCCTGTTCTTTTTTTTTTTTTTTTTTTTTTTTTTTTTTCTCCTGTTCTTTCATGGTGAGTTTCGATGGATAATGGCCGGCAGTGGTGCCATAAGGGGGAAGTGTTAATTGCTGGGGGTTGTTGCTTATGTAGGTTCTGATTCAGTAATAATGAGCACGCAAGTGGGAGCCAAGAGACCAGGTTCTAATCTTGATTTCGCCTCCTGCATGACTTGCAGAAGTTATAAAACCCTCTGGGCCTCAGTTTTCCTATTTGCAAAGTGGGAGAGTAGATGAGCTCTCCAACAAGGCTTAGACTGTGAGTGCTGGTGCTGAACGCAGACAGGCAGGGTTGGCTTGGGGCGGGGTGGGGGGTGGGGGGAGATGGCTATGAAAATTAACCTTTTAGGGCCAACTTGGCTTCAAAGTCATACGTTCAGGCCTTTAGGCAGCAGGCTCCCTGATTTCACGGACTGAACTTCTTTGTCATCCTTGTATTCTCAGTGCCTGTCTCATATACTTGTCTGATTTTTGTTCACCAGTAATTTATGGAGTCTCCTCTTTGTGCTCAGTAGTTTAGCCAGTGGTTAAGACCTGAGGTTCAGGAAGAAAACTGCGTAGTTGCCAGATGTTGAATGCTGGCTTGTTACCTACTTGATGTGTGACATTGGGCAACTTCTCTGTGCCCTCGTTTCTTCATGTGTGAAATGAAAGTAATAAAATACCTCTTATTGTGAGGTCATTGTCAGCATCGAATGGCATTATTTGCATAAAGCTTTTGATAAAATATCTGGTACGGAGTCATTGCTTAATTATTTTTGTTGTGATGAGGAGGAGGAGGAGGAGACCACCCAAGGGACACAGTAAACATGTATTGAATAAATACAAGCCTTACCTGTTTAACTGTATTCATATCCCCCATCTGCCCTGGTGTTATCTTGACTTTTGTCACCTGAACCAATGCTCTTCTGAGTTAGTGCTTTCTCAGTTTGTTACGTGTTCCTGGTCTCTTTTGTCTTATTTTCTAATTTCTGTTTCCTTTTCTTAAGTCAAAATTACACTTGCATGTAGTTTAAAAAGGCAAATCGTCCTAGACCTTTTTTGTTTTTTTGTTTTTTTTTAAATGAAAACATCACCTTCAACCCTTCTGCAGCTCCTATTCTGCAGAGGCAACCAATCTCAACTCTTTTCAGCCGTTTTCTTTGGCATTTACCTTTATAGCTTCAAATAGCATGATTTTATTGAAATTTCTTGATATTCAACCCTTGGTCATGACCCATACTGATTTCTTTCAGTGGAAGATGAGGATTTGGCCCCTTCTTACCACTGCCACTCCATGTGACATGCATACCTCTTACCTCTGCACCCTCCTCAGTCGCTACCCTTAGAATGGTACTCAGGTCACTCTTTAGTGTCTACACTGCTACGAATATGTAGATATTCTTCGTAGCCCAGCCAGACTTTGTGCCTTGCTTTCCTCTCCTTTTATATCCAACATTTTATCCTTAGGTGAAGTAATGGTTATTTTTCATGTAGTTTCATGGTTTGTTTATTTTTCTAGGACTCTCTAGTTCACTCATCCCTACACTCTTCCATTGAGTAAATTTCCTCTGAATATGGTCACATACATTAGGAATTACTTTTAGTCTTATTTCTTGGAATAATTTTCTCCAAACCTTCTGACCAGTCTGCTTCCCAGCTTGTTGCACTAGGAATACCCCCTTACTATTAGCCTCTTGCTTCTTGCTTCTTTCCTCCCTCTCTTTTTATTAATTTGGCATGTTCCTTTTTTTTTTTCTTTTTTTGGTTTACTTTCTCATTTTGGCAGAGTGTGACCTTCAGTAGTTTCCTGGAGGGGAGTATGGGAAGCAAATTTTTTGAGACCTTGCATGTCTAGAAGTATCTTCATAATGTCCTCATACCTAATTGATATTTTGGCTAGGTATGCAATCCTAGATTGGAAATTCCCTTTTCCTCAGAATTTGAAGCATGACTCCATTCTTTCCTGTACCTTCCAAAGTTGCCATTGAAAAGTTCAGGGTCGTTCTGATTCTAAAATCTTTGTAGGAAACCATTCTTCTTTTCCCTTTCTCTAGAAGCTTTTAGGATGTCTTCTTTTTTTCTCAGTGTTCTCAAACTTGATGATATGTCTTGAAATGGGTCTATTTATATTCTACTATGTTGGTCTTATGATGGCCTATTTATCTGTAAACTTATTTCCTTCAGTTCTGGAACATTGTCTTTATTCTTTAATTTTAAATATTCTTTAATTATTCCTTTGATTATCCTCCTTTCCTCTCTCTTTCTCACTCTTCTCTTTCTGGGACATCTGTTACTCTGACATGAACCTATTGGATGAGTTCTCCAGTTTTTAAAATTTTTTCCTCCTATTTTCCATTTCCTTGTCCTGTTCCCTTTAAAAAAATCTTCCATTTTTTTATTCTGCTTATTTTTTGCTATGATATTTTTATTTCCAAAGACTGTTTTATTCCTCACTTTTAAAATGTTCTTGTGTTACATACCACATTTTCTTGATTTATCAATGCAGTGTCTGCTTTTATAAACTCATGATTTAAGTGCTAGATTTTGGTTTAGTTTCTTTTGTTTTATTCTCTCATTACCTATTCTTCCTCCAGGTGTTTTTTGTTATGGTTGTTTTGTTCTGTGTGCTTTTTTATCCCCCCTTTTCATGTCTTGTTTTAGTTTCTGTCTGTTATTCTGGAAGCATGCCATTAATAGCTGGTGATCAGTAGCTCATACTTAAGAGTGGGACATTCAGAAGTTGTCTGGGAATACATATATAAAATTGAGGCTTGTCATCTCCAGGTTTCAACAGAGGGCTATCTGGCTGGGGTATTTCCTTGAAAAACTTCCTATGTCCCTATCTCAAGTTCTTTTCTTTTAACCTGGTCAGATTTCTCAGAAAAGAGTCTTCTGGTTTTTTGTTTAGTAGGGAGAGGGGTGGCTTCCAGCATTACAGAAGAGACAGATGCAGGAAAAGACAGCATCCGTCAGTATGGATACTTTTACTAGTAATGGCCCCATTTCACCATGGTGGTCCTGACTTAACCATGCCTTAGCGCTGTAAGCCCAGATGTCCCATGTTTTGGTATTTCCAGAGAATAAACCTCACCTTCATGATGAGATAAGAGAGGAAATGTTGGGATCAAACCACTTTTTAAATATGTTTGAACCAGGGCAGCCCAGATGGCTCAGTGGTTTGGCGCTGCCTTCAGCCCAGAGTGTGATCCTGGAGACCCAAGATCGAGTCCCACATCGGGGCCCCTGCATGGAGCCTGCTTCTCCCTCTGCCTATGTCTCTGCCTCTCTCTCTCTCTCTGTCTCTCATGAATAAATAAATAAAATCTTTAAAAAAATAATAAATATGTTGAACCACATCTTCTCCCTTTTTTTTCTTATCCTATATTCACTTTCATTTCCAAGGATACCTAGTGACTGCTAATTGCTGAGCCTTTTGGAGGATCATGAGATATAAAATAACTTGTCTTTCCCTGTTGCTGACTAAATTACCCCCTGTCCCCCATTCTGTTAAATCAGTTATCTCTTATCCATTTTCCAGTTTGTAAAATTATAAAATTGTGTTGCTATTGTCTCTTCTTCCACAGTATATGTTCTTGTGGGCTATGTCTTTTAAGCATTTCTTTCTTTTTGTTTTCATAGGGTTTAAAGAGTGAGTAGAGACTATTATGTGAGTTCAGTCTTTTGTTGTAAGTGGAAGATCAAGTGTATATTCTTTCCTTATTGTTGGATTTAACCCATGAATCTCTTTAGAGCAGCCTCTCTGTGCATAGTTCTCTCCTAAGACATCAGATCCATCTAATCTCTCCAGACATTAGATCCTTAGAAACTACTCCTTACAGGTCCCTTTCAGTTTTGCTCATCATAACATTGTAATTTTCTTAATATCTAATGTGGGCCTCAGACCAGATATTAACATAGAATCTGTCTTTGTTCATTACATGCAACTGCTTCAGACTTTTCTCCAGCTGGTGAATGTCAGTGACAGGGTCTATATTTCAAAACCATCTAAAAGGAAAACCATGATTGGATTGTGTTTTATTTTAATCAATTTTACACAATTGGAGAGTAACTGCTTGTTTGACTGAATTCAGCTCTATCAATTTGGACTCTTTTTGGGCTCTAAGAGAGAGAACATGCAATTTAAACAGCTGTAACTATTTATTGGCTCATAGCCTTGAAAGGTTTATGGTAGTTCTGGCACGAGTCTTGGTTTGGTTCAGAGGCTCAGATGATATCAGAATATATTTCATTTTAATTAAACTTGTTTGAGTGGGATTTGAAATCATTGGTTCCTAAGACAGAAATCCATGAGAGCAAAAAAATGATAATTTAAATATATATATATGGTGTATAGATGTTATATGTTTACAAAGTATAATACCTAAAGCATAGTATGCACTCAATAAATCATCATTATCATCATTGTGGTAATCATTTTATTACTGCATTCCATCTTCTCAGCAATCCTATGTGGTATTGCTATTACACCGTTTTATAGTTCAGAAAACCAAGGTACAGAGAGTGTGATAAGCTTGTCCCTAATCACAGAGCAATAAAATAAAAAAAATAAAGTCTGAGCTGAGGCAAGGTATTTTCAAGGCTGGATGCTTAGTGTCAATACACCGATGACTTTAAGAATGACAGTCTTTGGATATACTCTAAGTCTGGGAAACAGGCTCGCTTCATCTCATTTCACTGTCCTAATGTGGGCGTGCTGGTCCCTCTCTTGAGATAACAAGACTGATTTTCCCAAGCTATGCAGCTCTCCATGGCCGAACGAGGAGTTGGGCCCAAGTTGCATTTTTTTCTAACCTCCACTGTGCTACCCTTATGCTTGGTTGATATTTTTAACTTTTGGATGGGCATCTAGTTGGTAGACCATTTGCCACATTTTTGATCCTTAGTAATAGATGAACTCTGGGCTGCATACTTTACCGTTACCTGCTTGACAAAATTAAGCACATGGGAAACTGAGAGGAGTTCACAGAACATGAAGTGGCTTTCTAGCCTTCGTGAGACCTTGTACCTGATTGTGGCAGAAGATCCAAGGCAAGAAAAGGCAGGGTGTATGGGGATGGGGTTAGAGAGTTTGCCTGATTTCAGGGGTCTTGGTGTCAGGAACGCAGACACTCGTACCCAGATTAGATCCTAAAGAGACCGAGAGTGGAGAGGTTATGTTATGTGAATGAGCATACACGTTAGATAGATTGAATGGATTTGAATTGGATTTGGATTTGAATCTCAGTTTGCTATTTGTTAGCTATGTGACCTTGAACTTGTTTTTAACAAGCCTGAGCTTCATTTTTCTCATTATGAAATGGAGATAAAAATAAGTACGCTGAGCTCACAGGTTGTTGGATGGATTAAATATGAAATGGACTTAGGCACTCCAGATGATGCCTGGCACTTAAAAGGAGTCAATGAAGTTTAGCTATTAATAATAATATTCAGATGCAGACAATATGGATCTTGTTGAGCCTGAGATCTTTCTAGAAAGCTGATCCCAGTCTGCACACTGGGGAACGGGCCTACTCTTTTCCCTTACTATAAATCTCTTTCGCGTCTCTCTCCCCGCTCACTTCATGCCCATCCTCAGCCATGCTGCATGCATATCTTAGCCCCGAGTTCTCTGCTTTGACATTTTCTTAGTAAGGTAATTTTATTCTTTGACATTAGCCTTGGGTGTCTGCTGACACTTGGTCTGAAATGAAAGTGATTGCAACCATTGTCAATATAACCTAAATCACTTGTGAGCAATTACACACCCAGGAACCCAATTGATTACTTTTTAGCTTTGCTGAAGTTTATCAAAAGGCTAAGGCTGGACAGAAAATGCTTTTGTTTTATAGGCTGGAGATGCCAGGTAGGAGAGAATGAGGGAATCTCAGATTGATGACTATCTTTTAATTCCCATGCTCCAGGTCAAAGTCCATCTTGCCTGCATAAGGCAAGGGTATGTCCCTCTGGGGCTCTGAGGCTTCAGGATAAAATTTTGCCTCATGTTGGATGCCATAGAGTCATGGAATATGAGATCTGGGAAGAGGTACCTTTAGGATCATTGTTCTTGGCATCCTAGAGCTCTGTGGAAGTGCCATGAGGGCAAGGGGTGGCTGGGAGGGTGAGTTCTAAGGCTCTTTGTTTTCACCAGCTACCTTTTCTGTTTCATACATTGTAAATAAGCTTAAGGGTTTTTCAAAAATAAAATGAAGTTTGTTGCTAAATAAAACATTGCAAAACTTTAGCTACTCAACGTTTTTCAGTTAAGAAAATTGAAGTCAGACAGATAAAGTTGGCTGTTTTTTTTAATGCAATAAATATTAATTGAGCATCTGAATGCCAGATAGTGGTCCAGCTTCTGGGAACACAGTGACACGCTAAAAGTAGAACAGATTCTTATTAAGGGTCACCTGTTGGAGGTATCAAAGACCTTGTCTATCCACTCTGGATGGCAAGGTTTTATAAAATCATTTATATTTCATAAAATATAAATCTCGTCTTTCTGATCATCCTTATCATCTTTCCTAAGAATATTCATTGAGACTTGATATGATCCAGGACTGTCCAGATTTTCTTGTTTTTGTTTACTTTTATTTTATTCCTTTAGCTTCTCTGGGAAGGGTATGTGAGGAGAGATGGTGCTAATAGTTGAAAGGGTTTTAGTGGTCAGGGAAACTCGAATTTTTAATTTGTAGGAGGAAGTGATCTAGCAGAGCCTAGAGGCAGTCTTATGGGGGAAGCGATTAAGGTTATGGGTGACCAAATCCTTGGGACGATTTTTATACCTGCCAAAAACTATTCTTAATGATAATACATTATAGAATTAAATACCTAATTTAAGAACACGTAGGAACACCTCCATAATTATTCATAATTACAAATATAATTTTACATTCAACTGGCTTTGCTGGACTCTGATGAAATCCTCCATTAGGTGTTGATAAGAGGAAACTCTTTGTCCTACTTCTAACCTAAATGCTTTTCTTTCACCATCGTGATCCTAAGAGACCTCTTTTGGTGCCTTACTCAGATTAGTGAAAATTTTCATTGGGCTTGATTATTTTATTTTTAACAGAGTAGTTAATATAGTTGAAGAGGGTTATTGGTTTCTGTTTGTAGTTATCCAAAATTTAGATCTTAAAAATATAACATCTTTGTTAAAGGACTCTATTTGTGTTTTGTTCCCATCTTATGTGATGTCAGATTTTTAGGGATACAGCCTACATCCGGTTAAATGAGCATTGTTGCTGTAGCAGGCCAACCAAAAGAAGCCTGAGGCCTGAGGACTGCCACAAAGCTTTTTCTTTTTTATTAAAAACTTCTTTTTCTTTTTTTTAAATAAAAATAAATGTCCTACCCTGAGATGTGACTCCCATGAGAAGCAGCCTGGGCATTTGTAGTTTGGCTACTGTTGCACACACTAACGTGTGGGCTGAAGAAGGAAAACAGGTATTTCTTAAAAACGGATGAAGCTCTAACTGGGTGTCACTTCATTTGCAAGCCTGAAAACTCTCCATTCTCCCTTATTAGATCTCAGATAGAGTCAAGGCAGCTAGAAGGTTCGTCACATTATATGTACAGCTGCACACTATTATACAGTCTCGTCTATTTTGGATATGATTGACCTTCATTTATACAAAGGAAAAAGTCACGATGACAGCCGAACATTAAAGCAGTTTTAAGACACTGTGATGGGGAGAGTCAAAAGGAAAGCTGTGGAATTTGTGGGTGACTGATAATAGCACGGAGATCCCAGGGACTAGCTTTGCAAAGTAATTCCCCAGGTACAGGGACGCTTATACCTGAACAGTCTGATCAGTCAGTTAAAAAGTCTGCAGTAGCCCAGCTGCAGAGGGGCGGGAGATTGGTGCTCATACTCCACTTCTTTGTAAAACGGGACCCGTGTTTCCCACCAATATTCTTCTTTTCCAAGGTATTGACAAATATGTATTTTCTGCTTTTATCCATTATATCAAAGATGAATGACTACATTATGAAATTCAAAAAGCAGAGCTGAAATTATATCCGCTAATATATTGGATGCTCTGTATCTAAATCTATCTGTATTATCTATATTTAAATGTTTTTAAGTCTACATCTATCTGTATCACCTATAACCTCATGTGTATTTATACCTATAGCTGTATCTGTATCTATATTTGTATCTCCTATCTAGAACTATGTATCTCCTATCTATATCATCCTAACTCCGTGGTATATCTATACCCATATCTGTATCTCTATCTCTCCGATCTATTCATCTGTATCTACATCATCTAAAACTGTATGTATCTCCATACCTATTCATATATCTGTATCTATTTTTGTATCTATATCTACAACACAAGGCAAAGGAGAAATGAGATAATCCAGATTTATCATTTCAGTTGGGGCTTTCAGTTTTGCTATTTTAGTAGTTGAACAGATATGAAGTCACGTTTGCCACAAAAAGTCGTGATCGTCGAGTTGAATGCTTCCCACTGATTAAATAAATATTAGCGTTTTCATCTTGATTTGGGAGGCAGTGAGGTAGAGCAAAATAGGGCTTCATCTTTAGGATCATGTATGCGGTTAGTTCAAACCCAGTGTTATTCCCCTCACTGGCTGCACAACCTTCAGAAAGCCACTTTTGTGAGCCTCAGATTTCTGTGAAATGAAGGTTTTGCTGACATTCTAATGTTGCTGTAAGCTTCAAAAGGAAGTCAGAATGTTCCAGAAGAGAGCAAGAAAGCTTACAGAACAGAGTTAAACGGTCCCTAGGGAGCTGATGCCTGAGTCTGGTGTTCGGGTAAAAGGCTCAGGTGTTGCTTTCTTCTATTTTATCCAAATTGGCTTTCCTATTCTTTATTATCGCTGCCTTCCCAGCCACCTGTCCAGCATCTCCACTACATTACTTTTCACTGTGGCTTTGTGTTTTCTAGAACCTGCTGTTCTTTTCTCAGATGGTTGGAGTTAATTTAAGACAAAACAGGTTCAACAGCTCAGCAAATAACAGGTTGCTGAAGAAGACAATGTAGTTAGAAAAGTAAACAGGAAGAGACAAGAAAACAGACCCTAGAAATCTTCAGCTTGGATCAAAGCTTAGGGAAGACGCCTGTGAAAATAAACCAGACGAAGGCCGGATGTAAAGCTGCTGTCGTTGCTGGTCAGAATATTTTAGGTGTTTGTTTACAAGTTTAATTAAATGGAAGGGAAGACTGTCCTTTGTGTCAACATTTGAAAACTTAAAATGTGCTTCCTCCTTGCCTTTTTTTGGAACAGCACCTGTATGTTTTATATTCAATTAATCCAATCATTATTAAAATGCTGTCCCATCTGGAACAAATCCATTGCTCTAATAGGCTGAGAGTGAGAAAGTAGCCACGAAGATGGTCTTCATTAGGAGTAGGGTAGTGACGTGTTCTTACTCTTTGGGACAGGAGGTCTGGTTGCTGTTCACCTGTAGAAGCAAATTAATATTCAGAACAGCTCTGTTAGAGGGCAGGTCAAGTAAAAATCCAACTTTTAAAACTCTATCCGGTGCAAATATACCCAAACTGTGCCTTTATATGTAACATCGTTCACGAAGGACTCTTTGGTGACTTCACTTGTTTCCCTGGGATTCACTGTGGAAGGGAAGGCAACCGTGAGTCTTTAGAAGTAGACTGCCCTCTCCCCAAATGCCTGTGCCTGCTCACGTCTTCAGTGGGAACCACATACTCTATACCTGCTTCTGTGCCTGTCATCATCTCTGTCACAAGAACATTACTGTGGTACCACTGTCTATTTTCATTATAATCCTTGTCCTGTGGACAGAGTCCTTATGAACCACTTTCAGTGCCTCTTTACTGTGTTTGTCAAGAACTGGAGATTGCACAATGAGGGTCTGAAATGGAACTTTCATTAGGAGTCCGTGAAAACTTACTGGTTCCCACGACAGCTGTGATATGACGTATTGTAAGAAGGGATCAGGGCTCAGCCCCGGTGCACAAGTTCATGTGAGCGGGCATGTGGGTGGGTGCCTGGGCAGGGTCATGGGGGAGAAGAGTACAGAGGGTGTCTGCAAGTATTCTCATGGATGGAGCTAGTCAATTATGTTCCAGTTCCTAGAATTAGCACCTCTTCTACTCATGAAAATGAACATTAATTAGTTTTCTTTTAGAGGTAGTGATGTACCGGCAAAAGGATGCAGGCTGTCCTTATTTGGAACACCAGCTCTGACTTCACCACTTTGTGCCTCAGTTTCCTTATATATGAAATCAATAATTATTAGAATCTCCTTCATTGGCTTTTTTTTTCTTAATAAAGATTTTATTTATTGGGATCCCTGAGTGGCTCAGCAGTTTGGTGCCTGCCTTGGGCCCAGGGCGTGATCCTGGAGTCCTGGGGTCGAGTCCCACATCGGGCTCCCTGCAGGGAGCCTGCTTCTCCCTCTGCCTATGTCTCTGCCTCTCTCTCTCTCTGTGTGTGTGTCTCTCATGAATAAATAAATAAAATCTTTTTTAAAAAACATTTTATTTATTAGTGAGAGAGCATGCACACATGAGTGGTGGAGAGGGCTCGAGGGAGAGGGAAAAGCAGATTCTCTGCTGAGCAGGGAGCGAGGTGCAGCACCCAATCCCAGGACACTGGGATCATGAGCGAAGGCAGATATTAACTGATTTAACCACACAGGTACCCTTACCTTCATTGGCTTATTCTGAGAAGGCCTAAGTTAGGAAAGGAAAGCATTTGGAAAAGTCCCAGGAACACAGTATGCATTTATACTGTGTGAGTTGTTTGGGATCATTGATCCTAAGTTTTAGGTAATAATTGCTTTTCAGGGATGCTGTAAAGATGAGCGATAGTGAACGTAGGAGACTGGGTAAGTGTGGGTGTTAGCTTTTCGCCAGGTCCACTGCTCGTGCATCACCTCCACCATCAATTTGCTGACCATCTTCAACCCCGTAGAGATCCCCTATAGGGATAACCGAGGCCTTCCACTGTTAAGATCCTTTGGCCATTTCTCAGTTCTGGGCTGACTTCTGTTCTTTTCTTTATTTTTGTGATGGGTCCTAGATAATCATTTTGACTTACCTACTACTGTCTCCCTGGTATTTCCTTCTGTATGTCTGACTGCAGGTGCACAGTAGTACATAATGCATAGAGTCCCAACTTTTGGTTGAAAGTCTCCAAACCCCTGTTTTATTGCCTGAAGACCCTTGTTGGCCCTCTGCTTCTTCTTCTTCTTCTTTTTTTTTTTTATTTCTGCTACTGCCATGTAGCCTACTGGACTACAGGGGGCCTGTAGTCTCGATGCTAAGCCCTACAGATGCAATCGAGGCACCCATTTAAGTGAATACAGGTCCTCTCAGGGCTGTTTGTACTCAGGAGGCCATTTGCATTTGTGCAACCTGGGTACTTTTTAACAATGATGGTTTTTTAGGTTTCTCCCCCTTCACATCGTACAAATGATGCTTCCTTTGGCTCTTGCTTTTTCCCCTTTTTAGGAACTTCTTTTTCCTTCTCTTCTCACCTCCATCTATTTGGAGGCAAAGCATTTCTCAGTGTTCAACCAAACATACTTGTATGATAATGCTGCTCCTTAACATTTTGGTTTTATCAATAAATATGGTATACATCAGACATTGTACCTACCCTTTTCACTGCTTTTGCCAAATCCCAGCCACATTCCAGCTTCGAAATCCTGTAGGATATAGCATTTGTTCAGAAAGGTTAATTTTATAATAGTACATTATTATATTGTATAGTACTTTTATTTTTCTCAAAACTATCTCCTATCAATGGGTTTATCTTCTGAGCAACTTATCAGATAGGAAAGTTATTTTTTTTAAGATTTTATTTATTTTTCATGAGTGACACACAGAGAGACAGAGACACAGGCAGAGAGAGAAGCAGGCTCCCTGCAGGGAGCCTGATATGGAACTCGATTCCAGTACTCTGGGATCATGACTAGAGCCAAAGGCAGACACTCAACCCCTGGGCCACCCAGGTGCCCCTATTTCTGTTGACGTATAAAGAAACCAAGTCCTAAGGTCTGTGTGTGTGTGTGTGTGTGTGTGTGTGTGTGTATGTAGTGAATAAATCACTTGCATAAGATACCCATAGCTAATCTATGGTCAAGCTGGGACTGAAATGCAAGACTTCTTTTCTTCACACCCGCACTTTACCCATGAGATCATCCTGCCTTCTCATACCCTATTGTGCCCTTTATGTTTTAACTTATGAATATGATTAGTTCCAGCTTCCCCCCTCCCTATGCTTGTACACACCTGCAAGTGAAACCTCTTATCAGAGATCTTGCTGTTCTCTTTATAATTAATATAAAAACTGGTTGTATCCTATTAATGAAAAGCACGTTCAATATTACACTGTAGTGTCAGTAATATGCATGCATAATTATATGCAGTGGCTAAATGTAAGATTTGTCATTAACCTCACAAAATACACACTTTTCTGAAGTAGATGGAACTTGTTGGATCTGCAGCAGCAGCTCTTGTTGTCTTGCCAGTTGATTAGGGACTGCAAATCAGGACAAACTAGCTGAAGCATTCCAAGGGTATAGGAGCTGCATCTGCACAAATTTTCTGAGATAAAACACTGAATTTTTTGCTGAAATACAATATTTAAATGTGAGAGCATGAAGAATTAAGAGCACCAGAACCATGGTCTGAGACTAGGAACATCAGCCGATGGAAAACCTGACATTCCCTTTCTTTGTGAACACTTCACCAGCCTCCTCCTGTTGGTTGCTCAAACAGTAGTACCTATGCAGGGTATATACACTATAAGGGCAAATAAAAAATTCTCCCTTTTGATTGTGATGAATATTTCACAATCTATACAAATATCAAATCGTCAAGTTATATACCTTAAAAATTTAGAATTTTTACATTGTCATTTATATCTCAGAAAAGTTTGAAAAAGAAAATTCTTCCTAATGAAAATCAGGAAGGGACTGACCCCACCTCCCTTTTCTTAGAGCAATTACTTTTGGAAATTTGTGATTGCAAGTTCTTTCTCTGTCTCTTTCAGATATGTGTAAATCTTTTTTAGAAGTTAAATAAACCTCTTGTCAACCTCACAACCCAAGAATGTCTTTCTCAAGGACCTGGGGTCAAAATCTTTGAAATGGAATCATCAAGGAAGATAGTACCCCTACTTCTCAGTTTCTGTGGGAGGGTAGAAACCTAATTTGAGCAGATGCCTGAGTCCAAGTTGCAAAACTACTCTTGTCATAAACATATGAGTTTATATTTCCTTTGGATAAATCCAACTAGCTAACACAGATGGTCACCACAATTACCCAGTGAATTTAGGATAAACTATGTATGACAAATGGTGCTGTCAAGTCTTCTTACTTGAGGACAAGTTATTGTTTATCTTGCAAGCATGTAATGAGTTGTATCTGCTTGGGTATATGAAAGGGTGAGATTTCTTCCTGTTTTTGCAATCTCTGACAGATTGCCTGTGATCGTATTTAGTTTCAGCTTATTCAATAATAAGATTGTTTTCTTTCCTCTACCTTGTGGAGATGTTTTCTGGATTGGGAAGCGATTTTTTAAAAAAAAAACCTATTTTCAATAATGTGTATACTTCACTTGGGCAGAAACTTGTAAGGGAAACACTTCCTGGCCCCTCCCTACATATTAGTTATTTAGGAATTGTTTCTGTGTCTTTGGTCCGTATATTTTTATGCTACAAACCATATCCTGATGTGATGCCCTTAGTCATACCTTGTCTGTTTGAATTGTTGAATTTTGAATTGTATAGCCTTATAAATAAGGCTATAGCTATATCCAGACTTTAGAGTCAAAGCTAATGTCCCTAAGCTTGGGTAGTAAGGACATAGGACCTACACAGCCTAAATTGGGGAAAGGAGTCTTCTGTAGGATGGGAAGTTGTGAAAAAGATTGTCGACAGTGGTTGCTGTAACTGATTTAGTGGAAATAGTAAACTAGGGGCTTGACGTGCCTTGCACATCTACTCTCTACTTTGTTCAGACCATAAAATGTGGGTTTAATTGAATTTCACAAGCAAGGAAAAAATGAAATCATATGTAATAGAACACATGCAGGTCAACACATTGCCTTCAGGACAACTGGGCTAATACGGGGTCAAGCTCATGTGGAGAATTTGCAAATGAGATGACACTGGTGAAATTTGGACACAATAACACTCTGATTAGTGAGCACAGCTGCTCAGCATCCAGAATCATTCTCTGTCGGTCTCCATTTCAAGCATATTGTTGCTTCCTGAAGTTTGGTGTCTCATCGCTGAGCTCCTCAGTCCTGTTCAAAAGGAGCAAGGGGGCAAAGCTAACATCTATATGTTCTCAAGTGATCAGCTCAAATTTGAGATTTTTTTTTTGAAAGGCTTAAATAGCATTTCATCACATCAGTTTTCTGATTTTGCTGATTTCTTGTCTCCCCTTTGCCTCTGCTGCTTTCTCAGTGACATTGTGAATATTGAAATGAGTTCATAACAAGAGTAGCTGTATCCGTGTTTACTTCTCAGAAGCAGAGAAAGCAGGACTACCAGAGTCTGCTGGGCTTAGAATTAGACAGGTGCGGCTCCGACTCCCAGTTCCAGCCCTTAGCAGCTGTGTGAACTTGGGCAAGTCTTTCAAGCTTTCTATCCCATTTCCCTACTAGTAATGCAAAGTTTATATTTTGGCCCCTAGGAGTCTCTGCACAAGTGTTAGGTCATTTGATTCTGAAAAGGAAGTGTAGGGATAACACCAAAAATTTTGTTTGAGATGGATTGGACTTTGTACATTTCAAAGTGGTGGTCCCCCACAGTGGAAATGCTCCCATGGGGAGATATATCTGAATATAGGGAGAAGGGATCTTTGTAACTCTTTAAATATGTTTAAAATCCTGTTGTTCAAAAAAATAAAGCACCAGGGAAAACAGTTATACATCTTCTTAAGTATTGGAAGATACTAAGAAGATAAAAAAGACAAGTTTGGAAAGAAGGGAAGAAGAGAAAGATAACCATAGAAAAGGAAAAAATAGTATAAAACAAGATGATATAAATAGGTCAAAATATAAAGTAAATAACTGTAAATGGACTTGCCAGTTAAAGAGAGTTTGTTGTATTTAAGCAGAGAGAAATAAGGACTACCAAAGAGTCCACTGGGCTTAGAATTAGACATGTGTAGCTCTAATTTACTGTATTTAATTAAAACAGGAATTTAGTAATTTGCTGCTTGTAAGAGACAGACCCAAAATATTAGTCTTAAAATAAAAAAAAAATTGGAAGTGAAAGGTTGGGAAAAGACACATCAAACACTAACTTAAAGAAAACTGATATATATATATATATATATATATATATATAGAGAGAGAGAGAGAGAGAGAGAGAGAGAGAGAGAGAGATTCCAAACATGGGTTTGAAAACGTAACAGAATCATTGTAAACAATTCATGGATAGGACAATCAGAGAATAGAGCAGAGTGGACATCAGAAGAATCCCTAAAATTGTACTATAAATCAAAATAAGTGCACATCAAACACCTAAGTCAATAAAGTAAGTCCTCGATGATTATATTGGGAAAGAAGAAAGACTGGAAATTAATGAGCTGACTTTGCAACTGAAAGTTAGAAAGCAGAGGAAACTCTAAGAATGTGGAAGAGTGTAGTGAATATAATAGCAGGCATTAATGAATAAGAAAACAAGATATAATACAAAAACTCAGGATTAAGATGAAGTTATTTGGAGATTACAATAAAATTGATATAGTTCTACATGAGTGATCAGGAACAAAAGGGAGAAGGCTCACAATAAAAATATTAGAAATTATAAATGGAACATACTGCAATTATAGTAGAAATTTAAAAATAATGTAAACTATTAAGAACTCTATAGCAATACATTTAAAAGTAGGCAAATAGACAATTTCTTAAAAAGCTATATTTTACACTCAAAAACAAATAGGAAAGTGGGATATTTACATTTATATTTAAAGAAAGCAAATGAATGGTTAAAAATTTCTAAAAAATGAAATTATATTGAGTGAGAGCAAAGTAAGGGAAAGAGTCAGAAGGAGAGGGAGAAGCAGACTTCTTACTGAGCAGGGAGCCTGACTCAGGGCTTGATCCCATGACCCGGGAGTTATGACCTGAGCCAAAGGCAACCACTTAGCCAACTGAGCCACCCAGGCTCCCTGCCCAAATGACTGTTTTTTTCCCCAGATGACTTTTTTACAAGAAAGTTCTAGGAAGCGTTTATGCAAACTATTCTAGGGATGAAGAGAAAATGCTTCTCAGGTCAGTTAAGAATCAAGTATAATTTTGATATTGAAATCATATGTGGGAGAGAAAAATTAGAGACCAATCTTACTAATAAATCAAGATTAAATAGTCTTAGGTAAAAAAAAGAGGTAAGATGAATGTAGACATGTTTAAGAGAACAATACGTTATGAAGCATTTGAGTTTATTTAAAGAATTTATTAAAAATTTCTTACTTCAATTTACCTCATTAATAGATGAAAGGAGATAAAATATATTAGGTGTAGAGAAATCAAACAGCAAAAAGTCCAAACTTCTTAGCAGACTAACAATAATAATAGGAATTCTTTTTTTTTTTTTTTTCGGAATTCTTTAACCATGTGAAGGTGTAACAAATCAGGGAACAAATATGATGCCTGAGGGGAAAATATTAGATCTTTTCTTCTAACCACCAGGATCTACCAATCTGCATCTATTATAAAAATGAGGTAAAAAGTATAACAATGAAAAAGGAAGGAACAAAACAATCAGTATTTTCAGATTCTATTATTGTCTACGTAGAAAATCCAAGAGAAGCTTTAGATGAACAATAGAATTAGTGAGCTCCATACAGGAACTGGATACAATACCAAAGACAAAAATCTTGAGTTTCTTTATGTCAGCCACAAACAGAAAATGTAATAAAAATTAAAGATGATGTTTATGATATCCAAATAAAAATGTATAATATTTTTATGGAGAAAATTTTAAATCTCTGCTCAAAGATGTTAAAGACACAAATAAGTGGAGAAATATGGTATGATTGTGAATGGGAAGTCTCAAATCATAAAGTTTCTCATTCTCTACAGATTAATTTATAAATTCATATTATTTCCAACCACCATCCAAATAGGACAAATAGAATGGACTGTGACGAACTCATTCTATAAAGTTTACACAGAAATCCAAGGGATCAAAAATGGTCAGAGCAATTTTGAAGAACAAAATAGGGGGATTCAACCTTAGCAGGTATCGAGAATCCTTATGATGTTTTATTAAAACAATGTGCTGTTAGCTCAGAGATAGGGACATTGAACATAGTAGGAAGATTATACAGAGATGTATACATATAAAAACTTGATGGATGACTGAGGTAATGTAGCAGGTTAGGGGGATGGGAGGATATTTAAGTGATTCTGGGAAATTAGTTTAATCCTTATGAAAAAAGTGAAATTGGATCCATTCCTTATATTTTAAGATCAATTCTATTTGGATTCAAAATCTACACGAAAAACAAAATTTAACAGCTTTTAGAACAGTGTTGAAAAATATTAGTAGGACTTTGGTATAGGAAAGGATTTTTTAGAAAATGAAAGCAAAACTTTAAAGGCAAAGATTGATAAAATGAACTGTGTTAAATATTTAAATATGTTTGTATCAAAAGATATCAAAAACAGAGTAAGAAGGTATTTGTCACAGAATAAGAGATTTTTTAAAGCAAAAATAACAGATATAGGATCATTGTACAGCATATTTAGACGACTCCTAGAAGACAAATACAAACAATTCAGTTTAATAGTAGACCAAGAATATGATCAGATAAATCACCAAATTAAAAACCCAAAAGGCTAACACATTTGAAAAATACATAATATCAATAGTATTCAGGAAAATGCAGGTTAGAAGTACAATGAGTTATCACTTAGTACCAATGAGACTGATAAAATTAAAAGAATTAATGATTTCAGTGGTTGGAAAGGAGTGAACCATGGGCACCTGCATACACCGCTGAAGTTGAGCTGGCAAAGGAGCACCTGCCCTGTGACCTATGTAGTGGGATGTAACGTTCACTGGAGCATTGCTTGTAATGGTGAAACAATTGGAGACAACGTAAATGTCTATTAAAAGGAGAAAGGATAAATCAATTCTACTATATTCATACACAAGAATTCTTTACAGTGGTTAAAATTAATGAACTAAAAATAAATGCATCCTTATGAATAAGTCACAAAAACAGGCAAAATGAAGAAAGCAAACTGCCAAAGAGTGCTGTGTTAGGTCAGGTCCTCTAAAATGCAAGTGCCAAGACAAAATTCGATGTGAAAGTAACTTATTGGGAAGAAGGGAGGGACCTGGAGAAGGTGGGGGGAGCTTTCAGACTATGATGCAAGGTAAAGTCCTGTAAGGGAACCAGTCCTGTAAGGGAACAAGATCTGTGGAGTTCAGGAACCCACTGAACTGTTAAAGTAGTCCTACCTGTTAAAGTAGTCCTACATTTTGTAGGACTGGACCTGCATTAGCAACTCTCTTGTCCCCAGTTAGTGGCTAGGAGTAACCTATGGGGAGCCTGGCGCAGGGCAGGGTGGACACACAGAGAAGCATCTGTGTGGTGGTCAGGCGGGTGCTCTATCCTAGAGCTAGGAGATCTGGGTGGCACATTCTCTACCACAAGGAAGAGCAAGTGTACGATTCTGGCTCTATAATATTAAAATCTGCAATACAGTTCTACTTCTTGTTTGTAGATGCATAGGTGTACAGGAAACATTTTAGAACGTGCCTTGGGATGATGGACAAATTCAAGATAATGATTGACTACCAGGGCTGGGGATAGAGAGAAATGGGAACAGACAGGGCACACAAGGGATTTTATTTCATACATTTTTATTGTTAAAAATCTAAGTGGTGATTACACTGGTATTTACCATATTAAACGATAATGTTTCCATTATCCTAATGTATTTTGTAATGATAATTCATTAAAGTTAATTTCTTAAGAAGTAAGGTAGTGAGTAGTGGATATGGGTTACAAAAAAAAAATAGTTGGAACACCTTGTTTTAATGGAAAAGAGAAGTCAAGGAGATATGTACAATGCTCAGAGTTTTCTTTTAAGATCACTGATGTGAATAAAGGGACATGAAACAAAGTAATCACTGAAGGAAGAACAGCTTCACTACAAGGATTGATTGACATGTATTACACAAATTTTTATAGACTGTATTTTCATTTTAATTCAGTTGAAAATATTTTCTCATTTTCCTTTTGATTTTTCCTTTGACTCATGGGCTATTTAGAAATCTGCTTTTTTTGTTTTTACAAAATGGAGAGTTTCCCCCCAATTTTGTTTTGTTTTGTTTTTGTTTTTGGCCTTTAATTGTATTGCGTTCCAAGAACATACTTTGTATGCTTTGAACCATTTCAAATATACTTATTTGGTGATTCAGAGTATAGTCTGTCATGGTAAGTGTTGTGTGTGCACTTGGAAATGATGTGTATTCAGACGTTTTAGGATGGAGTGTTCTATAAATGTCGATGAGGTCAGTGGACGTTTGTTGGATAGTGTGATCCAAGTCTTTTATATCCTCACTGATGTGCTGCCCACTCGTATCCGTTACAGAGAGAAGGGCGTTAAAATCTCCCACGGTAATCACAGACTTCTTTTTCTTTCTAGTCCTACCCGGTTTTGCTTTGTGCATTTTGAAGCTCTGTTATTAGAGGAGAGGCATAGACATTTAGGATTGTTATATCTTCTTGCTGAATTAACTTCTTTACCTTTATAAAGTGACACTCTTTATACCTGCTCATATTCTTTGTTTCAAAGTCTGCTTTGTCTGAGAGAGATGTAGCCCTTCAGCTTTCCTTTCATTAGTGTCAGCATGGTATATGTTTCTATCTTTCTGCTTGTTTGCTTCTTAGAGGAAGCATATAATTTGTTATTATTCTTTTTGAAATCCACCCTGACAGTCTCTGTCTTTTAGGTGGGATGTTTAGACCATTTACATTCAACATGATTATTGATATGATTGAGCTTAAGTCACCATCTTACTATTTGCTTCTGGTTTTCCCACCAGCTCTTGGTTCTCCTTTTCCTTTTTTTTCCCTTCTTTTGAGTTAATTGAATAACTTTTATTATCCCCTTTTATCCTTAGCTGGTTTGCTTAGTTGTTACTTTAGGGTGTATAGCTTTAACTTATTACACTGCATTTTTGAGTAATATACCACTTCATGTATAGTATAAGAATTTTGTAACAGCACACTCCTGTTTTTCCTCCTCCCGGTCTTTGTGCCATTTGGTCAGACATTTTACTTCTATATATGTTATAAACTCCTTAAAACATTATTATTTTTCTCTAATGAGTTATCTTAGATTAAAAATAAGAGAAAAAAATCTCTATTATTTACCCACATTTTTATGATTTCCAGTGCTCTTTATGCCTTTGTTGTTGTTGTTGTTGTTTTTAAAGATTTTATTTATTTATGAGAGACACAGAGAGAGGCAGAGACAGAGGCAGAGGGAGAAGCAGGATCCCTGTGGGGAGCTCGATGTGGGACTCAATCCCAGGACCCCGGGGTCATGACCTGAGCAGAAGGCAGACCCTCAACCATTGAACCCCCCAGGTGTCCCTTCATGCCTTTGTATTGATACAGATTTTTATCTGTTATCATTTTTTTTCCTCTTCCAAGAACGTCTTGAAAACATTTTTGTAGTCTGCTGGTGATTAAGTCTTCTGGTTTTCATATGTCTAAACATTCTTTATTTTCCTTTGTTTATGGAAGATTTGTTATTGTTGCAATACAATTAACAGTTGACATTTTTTTCTTTCAGTAATTTAAAGATGTTTTACTTTCTCCTGCTGGGTCATATTTTCCTGCTTCTTTTGTATACCTGCTAACTTTATGATTGGATGATAGGCATTGTGAATTTTACCTTGTTAAACGCTGAATATTTTTGTATTCCTCTAAATATTGTTGAGTTTTGTTTTGAGATGTATTTAATTGACTTTCATTTTTTCAAAAAAGATTTTATTTATTTATTCATGAGAGAGACAGAGGCAGAGACACAGGCAGAGGGAGAAGCAGGCTCCATGGTCACACCCTGGGCCGAAGGCAGGTGCTCCACCACTGAGCTACCTGGGTGTCCCTTCAGTTGACTTTCAAATGGTTTGGCCCCTTCAAGACTTTCTGTTAAGTTTTGCTGGGTGGGACCAGAGCAGTCTTTATTCCAGAGCTAGTTTAGTTTTATAATGAGCCAGTACCCTGCTGAATATTCTACTCCAAGCCTGGTTAATAATAAAGTTTTTCCCTTCTGAGCTGTGGGAATAGAAATATCTGGTGGTTGTGTGTGTTCTCTAGGATTGACTCCTTCTGTTTATTTTAGGTCATTCTTTATCTGGTCTGGAGTAGTTTTCCTCCCTGGATGAGACTTGAGTGGGGACTTCTGTAGATCCCAAGGTTCTCTCTCTGTGCAGCTCTGCCCAGTGAATTTCAGCCGTCTTGCCATCTGGAATCTTCAAAATCTCTTCAGTTCAGTAGGATCCCTGATGAGCCCCCTCCTTCCCCTGAGGACTGGAGAGTCTGTGATGGCATAAGCTGGGCAGTCATATGGCCCACCGCATCACCTTCCTCTGCTACCAAACATTCAGTGTCTGAAAATAATTGTCTGGTTTCTTAATTACTTTGACCAGAGGTACAGCTGGTCTTTATTACTCTATCTTTGTCAGAAAAAGTAGTTACTTGGCTAATTCTTGTCACCATTGTAGTCCCTGGTGTAATCTCTCTCCTGTGGGTACACCCCTCCTGATGAACTGAGGTAATAAGGTAGGCTCCCCATCCTCATGGCACTTTCTTACTTTCCTTGAGAATCCTTACACCGTTTGAAGGTGTAGGTTTGTATGTTCATTTGTAGGTTTGTTTTTTCAGAGTCATTTGCAGGTTTGTTTGTTCAGAGTCAATGTCCACTACTCAATAGTAGGCCTCAAGCAGAGAACAAGTCTGTCAGAATCACTTTTGTATCCTTACTGCCTAACACAGTGCAAGGTGTATGGCATAATTTCAAATATTTTTGAACAAATAAATGACTGTAGGGCAAGGACAGTGCACTTCCTGTGTCATGTCTGTGTCAACGTATTCCTATTTGCATTTCCCTTAAAGTTATTTTGTTGGCATATTGCTGGGATGAAAGTAATATCGGAAATACAGTTTGGTTTATCTCAGAGTATTTTCATCTAGTTAACAAAGAACAACATTTATATGAGGCATATGAGGCTGTTAACATTGTGTTCTTCAAATACGTTAAGTTCTAGCTTGTGTGCATTTCTTACGTGTCATCCCAGGTGTGTGTGTGTGTGTGTGTGTGTGTGTGTGTGTGTGTGTGTTGTGGAGATTGGCTTACTTGGAATCAGTATCATCAAACCAGTCCCCTCATCTTTGTCACAGATATCGCCACTATTATGAGTACATTAGATGGATTTCCATATTTTTTCTGATTGTGTGTGTGTGTATATATATATATATATATATGAATATAATTTGGTTTTGTATACTTCAAAATTCTGTTGCTAGGAGAATACACATTTACATTTCTCATGACCTGTATAATTGTTCTTTTAACAATATAAAGTACTCATAATATTAGTATTGTTACAGTATTTGTTCTGAGGGGATTTGCCTGATATTTCTTTTTGCAGTTCATTTGTTTTCAATCTTGTGATGTCTTTAATTTTTCTTCTCCATTTAATAGACGAGTGTAACTCTCTCTTCTATTCATTGTGATTTCAGATATGTTTGGACTTGTTTTTCCATCTAATTTTGTATTTTTATTTTCTCTGCTTTTATGAGTTATCATCTGTTGCTATATATCCAATTACTCCCAAACTTAGTGACTTAGAACAGTGATAATTGTTTTATTGTTTCTCATAGTTTCTGTGGGTAAGGAATTCAGATAGAGCAGAGCAGAGGTGGGATTCCTCTGTTCTTTGATGTTCTCAGATGGAATCATTTGAAAGCTCATTCATTTGTAAGTCTAGTAGTTGCCAGTGTTGGCAAGGAATCTAGCTGGAGCTTTTTGATGGAACTTCCCCATAGTCTCTTCATATGTTAGACTTTCTTACAATATAGTGCCTGGGTTTGAAGGGCAAAGGTACTGAAAGAGCCAGGTAGAAGCCATTTTGGCTTTTATGACCTAGCTTCAGAAGTTATGAAACATCACATCCACTGAGCTCTGTTATTTGAGATGTTCATACATTTCTATGCAGGTTCAGGGGAGGCAACATTAGGCTCCATCCCTCGGTGGAGATGTGTCAACAACACATTTTTAGAAGAGCATATCAGTTGGTATATATAGTGGTGTGACCACCTTTGGAAAATACAGTCTGCTATGTCTGGTTCATATTTTTTATTTTATTTTTCTATATTTTATTAAATTGATATAGTTTGCTTTGTTCTATCTTCCTCTGCTATTGGCTTCAAAGTTATACATTTAACTTTTAGCTTACCAGTGATTGATTAAAAATTCATAATGAAAGTATGTAAACTTATATTTTGCTAATAAACTTCAGAGTTCATTCATATCCGGTTCTATCAAACAAGGCAAACATAGCACACTTTTACTTCTCTCTGCCTGCTAGCACTCTGCCAAAATACATGTTGCAGTTAAATGGAATTTTAGTTTGTTTGTTTGCTATTAAAATCAATTTTTTAAAATAATCAGCATTTAATTTATTTTCTAATTTCCTTTAGCTCGCTGAGAAGATAGAATGAAATGTTTAATTTCACTGAGGGATCAGTCTGATTTGTTAGACTCTTGGCTCCTCCACTTACTAGTTGTGTGACCAGACAAGTAATTTATCTGATTTGGAGATACTTTGTCTTTAAAATGGGAGATGGGTCTAAAATATTACTTACCTTATAGGCAGAACAAATAAGTGTGATGATACAGCATAATTCCTGGCACTCAGTAAGCTTTCAATATTGTTTAAAATATTATCAACAGTTTCTAAATATTTAAATATAAAAACTTCTTTTTTTTCCCCAAAGATTTATTTACTTATTTGAGAGAGGGAAAGAGAGAGAGAAAGAGAGAGAAAGGATTGGAGAGGAGGAGGCAGAGGGAGAGGGAGAGAGAGAATCCCCAGTAAACTCACTGCTGAGCAAGGAGCCCTACTCAGGGCTTGTTCCCACCACCCTGAGATCATGACCTGAGCCAACATCAAGAGTCAGATGCTTAATAAGGCCGGAGCCACCCAGGTGCCCCAAATATAAAACTTTGGTGTATGTTCTTAATAATTGTTAATATTTTCTGCTAAAGATACTCTATTTTTTTTTCTTAGTTACTCTTGCCTTTATCTCCAGCTTTATAGGACAAGTACATTGAGTACATGACTTGCGTTTGTTATGTAAACACTGACATTCTTAAATATCAGTTAATACTTGGATTACTCCTATTCAGTTAAACAAGGACATTCTCAATAAAAGTTGAAGGGAATGTTTTTTCTTAATCACACGGAATTGATTCTGATATCGATAATTTGAACTGGTATCCATCATATATTTTTGCTACAAAATTAGAAGATCTTTTTTTAAGTCTGTTTATATATTTTTATAATTTCTACACCCAGCATGGGAACTCACAACCCTGAGGTCAAGAGTTGCATGCTCTTCTGACTGAGCCACCCAGGTGTAAATAGCATTTAGGCATGTATTCTAAATGAAACAATATATGTTGCATTGAGGGAATAGATTGTGAATTGGTGATGGTTGATCCATGTCACTTACCTGTGTTTCAGGAAACATAATCAGTAGGAAGATGACCTATGTGCAGAAAGCCTTGGTGGTGGTGGGCTAGTACTCTGGAAATATCCTAGCCATTTAAGGGCAAGATTGTTTAAACCCCTAAGACAGCCAGAGAGCATAAATACAATTTCAGTGGAGGATGGGGGTTTGTACAGGGAGACAAGGTAAATGTGCCACTCAGCACTTGTCTCTGGAGGAAGAAACTGTAATTGTCAAATACATATTAGAATTTTCAGAAATACTTGGGAGTCATTATGTGCATGTATTATAAATCATTCCTGACACTATTTGTTCTCTGACAGTGTGATAGAAATCACAACATTTTAATCATTTTAATCAAGATAGAAAATAAAAGCAAGGAAACCTGTAAGTAGTCCAGCATAACTCAACTAGTGATGATGTCCATTTTAGGAAAAATCCTGTTGGGGTTGTTGTTCTCCAGCTGGAATAAGTTTATTTATCTTGACATTTGCAGAGGTTAGCATGGTATGGTACATCAGTTATAAATTGCATTCCACTGTGAGAAATACAACTTCTAGAAATAACAGTTTGAAAAATTAGGAGTTTTATTTTTTAGCATAAGATAGGTTTGGTACCCATGACTGATACGGTAGCCTGTTTAGGTCAGAATATAGCTTCTTAGCTGTCTCCTCAGTCTCAGGATAGGTCATTCATTCTGGTCTCATGTCTGGATTCCATGCAAGAAGGTATGGGGCAAAGAAAAAGGGCATTCACCAAGGCAGTGGGCCATCTTTTAGGACTTTTCCTAAAAACCTCCCCAGCAACTTCTGCTTTTATCTTATTGGCCATAACTGTGTCACATCTCAAATAAATGCTATTATATTCAAAGGAGACTGGGAAATGCAGTTTCCTCTCTCATTTCTTCCTTATCTTTTTTCTCTTTTTCCTCCTATTTCTCTTCTTTCTCTTCTGTGTCCTTGTATCTAGACATATTATGGCTCCCAACAAAATTTGGGTATTGGTCGGCAACCAGCAGTCTCTATTATACCTGGATCAATAAAAAAATTCTTCAATCATTGTACCTTTCAGCCATTGTTAGTTTCAGTTTCTTTCTTGGCAATTGTAATTATCCAAAAGTAATATCAATGTAAAATTCTCTTTTGTTCTCCCTGGAATTATTATTATTATTATTATTTTACTGTCAGTTATTATCCAAGAAACTTGTCCCTTTTATTTCTATTTTAATCTCTAACTCTTTTTCTCTTTCTGGTGTCTTTAATGACCCAGAATCAATTTGGGTATGTCAGCTTCTTACCTGGTTAAGCATGCTTGGACAAAGTTGAGTAGTAGTTATTAGAGGTTCGGAAACCCTGCAAAGTATACAGTAATGATTCATGGCCACCTGTCCTTGGCAGGGATGGAAGTGGGAAGGTAAAGATTTGGAGGGTATAGCAGTAGGTGGCTGGGTGGTGGCACTGTAGTATAGATGTACTGATGCAAAGGGACATCGTGATTCATCATTACATCTCTGAAAATAAATCTGGAGGTTATTATATAGAAATCCTTTGCCATCTGAGTACAAAGTCTTTTGATATTTTTTCCATTTCCAAAATGACATATGGGTCCAATCAAACTGTCCTCTCTAGTCAGTGACTCTGGTCTGATTGGTTATGATGGGGATAGAAGTTTGCAATTAAGGAGATAATTCTCTTAGAAAATCTTGCATGTGGATTTAGGAAGTTTGGAAGTATCTTGAGAAAACCGTGTGGGTCATCTAGAAGATTCACTAGTCCCTTGAGGTATGTGGGAAAGAGGAGCACACTACACAACATATTGCAATATATGCATATCATATATATATACAAGTGTGTTATATATATATATGAACAAATATGTTTATAAATATGTTTACGTACCTACGTATATAAACAAACCTGGTTTGGGGCACAAAACCTATTTCTTGTGACATAGCTTTTTGGAAGAAATTTCTGGGGCAAAAAAACAAGAATAGCATACCAGTGAAATAAGTAAGCCCTCCGATGAAAACGGCCTTTGTATTAAATCTGACTCTAAAACTTATGAAGTATTAAAAAAAAAAAACCTTACTAGTTACATCTATATGGGCTAATTATTTCACCTTTCTTTGCCTCGCTTTCCTTATCTACAAAATGGAATTAGTATCAGCCACCTCATAGAGCTGTGGTGAGGAGTAAATGGGGATAATGCGCTCAATTAATTGTAAAACGCTTAAGACTCTGCTCTTCACATTCTAGGAACTCAGTAAATATTGGCGGGGATTCATAATACTCGGGGGCCTGGGAGTGGGGACAAGGAGGCTAAGGGTAGACTGTTTGGAATGTGTTCTCATACTCGTGATGCCTTCTCACCTGCTCATTCCTCAGGGTGTCCCTAAGGAAAGCCAGTGGCTGCGTGTTGCTAAAGGAGAGGCCTGACGCAGGGGAAAGAGCACAGCTCAAGGCTTTCAGGGTTCTGGTCCTGGGCTTGGACAAGTCACCCTAACCTTTGCAGCCCCGGTGTCCTTTTTTCTCTGACAAGTCTATTTAATCTTTGGTCCTCCTGCTTCACAGGGTTGTCGTAAGATAGAATGCTTTATAAATTATGAAATGCCGTAGCTGTCGCACATTCTTTTTGGGAGTAGCTGTGTATGAATTATAAATAAAAGGAACCATGCAAATATAAGGAATTATTACAGTTGTATATCCTGGCTGGGTCATTCTCATATATACATCCAGGTAGTACGAGCGTGTGGTTGCCCACATAGGAAGGCACCTACTTCCAAATGACTGTGTGTGCCCGTATATGTGTGTGTGTGTGTGTGTTTGGGGGAGAATTAAACGTGTATATGTTTAAAAATGCAATGCCTTCTGATAAGTTACTCATTTCCTAGAAGGAAAGGGGAAAGAAATGTCTTAAGTTGTTCTGAAAACTGAACGATCGCACACTCCCTTTCCCCCAGAAGGCCGCAGCACAGCTGGCTGAGCACCGATTAGTCCTGGGAGGCTGTGACCACTGTGTGTGTGCAGCATGCTGGGAAGTGCCATTCTCTGAACACAGAATGGTTCACAGAATGGATAATTTTCTTCAGGTTTATGTCTATCATTTAAAACGAAAATGCTCCTTTTAGGTCAACTAGGGGTAATGCCCTGGTGGACCAATCTTGACTCTTTTGGGATTACATTCTAGTTGCCTTCAATCTTAGTTTGGGTTTAAGAGGAGAAGAGATGTTGACAGATACTTAGTTTGATTTGATGAGATGATGAGCTTGTGAGGCCTCCATATTTTTATAATGAAGCTTGTATTCTAAGACTTAAAAAAAAAAAAAAAAAAAAAAAAAAAGGAAAGCCTGTCCTTTTTGGTCTTTGCTTATTTCTCCAGGCTCATCTCTTTCTGCTCGACTTGGTGATTTGTACCCCAATCCCATTGTGAACAACTTGTGGTTTCCTGAACAGTCATATTCTCTCCTCCTTTGAACGTGAGTGTTCCTCTTGCCTGCAACGTTCATACCTTAAAACCCATCTCTTCTCTCTCCTCCACCGAGTATGCTCTTAGGCCCCACGGCTGGATCAGTCCTTCCTGTGTGGTCCCTCACGGAAGCTGTCATGGCATCTGCTCTCTGGGTCCTGAGTTCTTCTTTGTCTCTCTCCTGCTAGGCTGTATGCAGTTGGGGACAAGGAATTGGATTAATTAAATTTCAGTTTGACTGTGCTCCAATCTGTATGATCTTGATCAACACTGCCTCTTTAAGGCTTATTTCTTTCATCTGTAAAATTATTAGGTGAATATTTGCCACTTTATCATTAATTTGCAGATATAATGAAGATAAAAAATAAATAAAAATGTGAAAGCAAATTGAAAGCAAAGCCAACATAAATGTAAAAGCTTTTTTTTGGAATAAAAGTGCTGTAGAAATAAGGCATTTATAGTTTTTTATGTCTTTTTGATATAAAAATTATACATTGATGTTCCACCTCTGAAGAAGGTCTAACGAAGAAGTTAGGGAATTGGATCTGGGATTTAGGTAGCTGGAAATCAGTGCTGCTTCCATGATGAATATCCTAACAAACGTAATAGACACTAAGTTACTCTTTTTAAAAAAATCTTATTTATTTATTTATTATTTATTTATTTATTTATTTACTTTTATTGGAGTTCAACTTACTAAGTTACTCTTTTAAAAAAGTTTTGAAGTCTGTTCTGGGCGAATCATTGTAATTAGGAACTTGGAAATGGTTTTGGTGTAGTAAATGGGTGTGGCAATGAAGTTTTGTTTGTGTAAACATATTGTTGATATTTAAGAAGACTCCCTCTTTCTGCTCTAAGTACTGTGTCAGTAGAGAATGAAGACAAAAGAATAGGAACACCTGGAGGGCTCAGTGGTGGGGCATCTACCTATGGCTCCGGGCGTGATCCCAGGGTCCTGGGATCAAATCCCATAGCCTCCTTCTCCCTCTGCCTATGTCTCTGCCTCTCTCTCATTGAATAAATAAATAAAACTAAAAATACCCCCAAAACAAGGGAGATGAGAAACAAAAATACCACTTTCATTTTTCATGAAGCCAGTGGAGATTGTGGCATGTGATCTTAATAGTGAACTCTAGAATTATATAGATTTTTATTTTGCCCAGTTGTGGGTTGTATTGGATTCTTGTGAAACTATCAAAACATAGAAGGGCAGAGCTGTACACATATTCTTTTTGAGAGAGCTGACGCTTAATGGGACAGAGAAAAAAAGAAGAGAATGGTCTATAGATATCCAGTTATATTTTCCCAACTCACTAGTGAGATTAAGCAGCTTTGCTTTTTCTAGAGAAGACGGAGTGTGGGATGATGGCAGGAGTTTTATTCTAGTCAAGCATCCTCTTCACAGGAGAAAAACAAGCAAGCAAACAAAAACAGGAATGGGAAAAAACAACTTTATCTACTTAATATGAATCTCTCAGCCAATTCGTTCCTCCTAGGGAGTGCCGTTTCTAAAGGATTATTTATTCACAAGCCTTAGCTGAGTGAATGGCTTACCAGGGAGCTACATCATGAGGCCATCACCTGTCTCAGCCCTCAAGACCTGATATAATGGAATGAGGAAGCCTCTAGACTTGCTGCTGCCCCTAGACTCACCTTTCTATAATAGAAACTAACCTCACAGTTGTTAAAGCCATCTGATGATTGGTAATACTATATACTGACTTTTTGCCATGAATTTTGCATACCTCACAGCAGAAGTTGGTATCATTCCTATTTTTTGTGGGGGGGATATAGGAACCAAGGCTCAGAGTGGGAAGGTAACTTGCTCAAAATCATAAAGACAGTACACGGGATTTAAAGTTAGAGTTGTCTAAATCTAAAGCTCATTCCATTTCCTCTTTCTTGTGAAAATGAAACAAAATACAGTCAAAGTGGAGGGCTCATTTTCCTCCAACACCTGTTCTATGACCCGGGATAGGTATGGGTAGTGTGATTTTATATTAAAACTGGATCCATATTAAAGCTTTGCTTCTCTGGATGTGTGTTGACTTCTCCACTAGTCTATGTGAGATGAATAGCAGTCTGGATTTGGATGAAGCTGATGGTGGGTTAGAGTGGAAACATGTTGGTAAGCAGGAGAATTGTTTTATAGCTGTAATTATGCCACTCTTGGTTGTTTAAATGATAACAAATGAAATAGAAAAAAAAATCCACCCCCAAAACTGGAAAATAAAAAAATATAAATAAATTAATAAATAACCAAAGAAAATAACAAATGAAATGCATCTTTTAGAAAGGAGCTGAAAGGAACTCCAACCCAATTGGAGAGATCACTTAGTAAATTTGTATTCTGATGCATTCATTTATCTTTCAGCAAGATAAATTTGAGTGACTTTGAAGAAGTATCCAGGGTACATTTGTGAATTAAAGTATAAACAGTTGCTTTGTAGTTCACTCCAGGGCCTCCATATATCCTGACCTAAGTGGCCTTTTCTCCCCATGATGCTGGATATACCCAGCTGTTAAAGAAAAACCTACTGTCCTCCTGTGTGTTTCTCTTTTACTCCTGTACTACCACACTCACAAGTGCTTCACTTCTGAGTCTTCTAAGTGAAGGTTTTTTCCCCAAAACAAGCAATTCTCTGTGACATCAACCAGGTGTCTTATGCTTTAATTCAATTCTGCCACTTTTTCCCTGGAGGTAGTGCCGGGTCCCACAGGTTAAGGGCTCAGTCCCACGAGACTGCTCCCACCTCACTTCAGATTCCAGCTGCAAGTAGTAGGTCCCCAGGTTACCCACCGCTTATTTCTGATGTGGCTACAAACCGAAGGTTTCCATCACTCCCTCCTTAGGTTTGATTAATTTGCTAGAGTGGCTCACAAACCCAGCAAAACACTTACTCCTGTTTATCAGTTTATTGAAGGGTATGATGAAGGATGTGAATGAACACCCAATGAAGAGTTACATCTGGTGAGATCTGGAAGGTCCGGAGCACAGGAGCTATGGAATTGGGATGTGTACCCTCCCAGTGTTGGATGTGTTTGCCAGTTTGGAGGATCTGCAAACCTCATACTACTGGAATTTTTATGGAGGCTTCATCATGTAGGCATGACTGATCATAGAGTCCATTTACAGCCCTTCTTCTTTCTCAGGAGAAGGTGGGCGGGGCTGAAAATTCCAACCTTCTAATCATGGTTTGTTCTTTCCAGTGCCTGGCACTCATCCAGGAGCCCACCCAAAGTCACCTCATTAGGACAAAAGACACCCCTATCACTGAGAAAATACAAGGGTTTCGAGAGCTCTGTGCCAGGAACCAGAGCAGAGATCAATACATATTTTCTATATTACACTCCGGTATCATTACTTAAATACATCATGCTTCAAAATGATGCTTGACTGTTCCTTAGCAATAGAGGCATAAAGATGGCATCTTGGTAAAATAGAAAACTTTAGGGATTTGGTGGCAAATATGGACTTGAATCATGACTTTCTGCTTCCCAACAGAGTAATTTTGAAAGGCTCAGTTTCTTTATTTGTGAAGTGAGAGTTCTAACATGTACTGTTGGCTGTGTCTTTAGAGTATTAATAAGACAGATGTAAGCACAGGGCACTAATATTTATTGACCTACCTTCTCTGTGAGTACTTGAAGGATATCACTCAATATTCACAATAAGGCAGCTAGAGATTGGCCACATACACTGAAATTTAAACTGTGGAACATATTCAGGATTTTTCTCCCGTCTTTCTACCCAAAAAGGTTGGGAAGAGTTCTAATATGGGTCAAGGGTGAAATAGATTTTTAAGATGAACCAGAATTCATGAATGTATAATCTACTTCCCCATCTATAATGATTGGTGCCATCTCTCAGTGCTATTGTCATTCACTTCCTTAAAGGACATGAGCAGGATAGGAATTAGGGGAAATAAATACTAATAATTCTTAGCTAGGAATTTGGCTAAAAATCAATATATAACCTCCCATGCTGTTGAATGTGAATGTAAATAGTTATAGAACACCAAGACTCCTTTTGCCTTTGTGATTCAGGGTCCCCAACCACAGTAGACTTAAGGCACTTGAATCCCCCAATTGAAGAGAGCCTACCCAACATGGAAGCCAGTAATATAAAGCACAGCCTGGGAAGGATGACACAGAGAGGAGAGGAAGAGGACTTAATCTTAATGAAATGATTCACCTTGTGAATCCAACCATGGCTGAAGATATAATTTTTCTGGAGTTTTCAATTGATGAGCCAGCAAGTTTCTTTTATTGCTTCAGCCAGTTTGAGCTTCTCTCTGCTACTCGTAATCAAAGATTCCTGCCTCAGATAGGCATGGACAAAGGCAATAGACCTAGATACCAGGGGATGGGTGTGATGGAAATGGGAGAGAGAAAGTTGACATGATTTCATACCTGAGTTGAAATGGAGCTCTGGAGAGGAAAAGTAGGGCATGGCTTTGGGGCCGATGTCCAGGACATCACAGATTTTCCCCTCTGTGCTGAATTTCTGCCTTTGTCCCGTAAGATACTTTCCTCCTTTTCTACCTTGCATTTTGCTCTAGAATCCTGACCTACGTGAGTCACATATACAAAAGTGCCTGTGTCTCCTGGCTGCTGGAAGGGTATAGTCAATGGGGACGAATCCGATTGGTTCCCTTACTGTGAGGTCACCTAGGGCTGGCTATGTTTGTGGGAGAAGACCTTTGCTCTTTTCAGGGTAACTGGATCTTCATGAGTCTGTCATTCTAGGTTCTTTAGGTCATCTCTCCCACTTTTACATCCTCTGGCTTAGACAAAATCACAGTCATGATACTGCCAGTCTCAAGCTCCTGCACTATTTCTTGCGGTTTCTCTATTCCCACCAACATTGTATAATTAGTCCCTTGGTTAATTGCACCTCCTACCCCCGCCCAATTATCCTAATTTGAATGTTCTGTTTCTGCTTGGAATACCAAACAGATATACCCATAGTTGGTAATTCATAAAAGGACAAATTTATGTTGAAATAGTTTCCTCATCTATATAGAGTGCTTTACAATTTTCAAATTTTCATTCTCAAAATAACCTTGAGATAGGCAGGTCAGGTGGTGTTATTTCAAATTTGTAAAGGAAACCAAAACTTCAATAAGAAATAGGTATCCTGGGTCACACAACCAATAGACTATCCTGAAACCTGTGTCTTTGACTCCGATTGCTATGGATTTATCCTGTCACACCTTGATTTATCTGAAGTGAATTAATTTGGTTAATGAATTAATTATATTTTTCTCTTTTATCTTGAATCAAATATCTGGGTCTTATAGGAATAGGCATAAACAAATGTAGTTCTCCATTAAATAGATGCAGCAGACATTTGGTAACTTCCACATAGAGAAAGAAAAATTGCATGAGGAAATAATGAATCTAGATTCTGCATATGAAGAGCCACCTAAGATATACAGTGAAAATGGGGGGCAAAAATTATTATAGATATGTTTGTACACCTTGAAACAACAAACAGTTCAATGTGATTTATGTAGTTGAGATAGGCTAAAGCCTCACTAGTATAATAGCTGAGTCATTTGTCTTAGCAAGTATCTTGTTATTGGCAATCAATAATGCAGCCGGGATGAATGATGGCTTTGTTTTCTTGTGGTGCCTCAGCTGGTCTAAATTATTTATTTGACATATTGCCTCTTGGCAGATGTAAGGAAACCAATGATAATATGCTTGCATTGCTTGGATGTGTATCTGAGAGGGAAAAATGGGTATTTTCTTCTTGTCCCTGATCTTTGGACATGCTGTACAGGTAGTGATATGTTTTGTAGAACTGTCATGTCACCTGCTCCATATATTGGGAGTGAGGCCATGAGGTTTTTAAAGTGCTATTCTTGGTTGTCCTAAAATGTGATAAGCTTCATTACCATCGAGAGTATGGTTCATTGGCAGACATCTGATTTCTTCCTGGCCACGGTGAATATATGTGGGCCCAGGGCTCTATACACTATACTGTGCTGTGATTTATATGCTAAGATATCTTTCTTTCCTAATAGATAGGCAGGTCCTTGAGGACAGGAACTGTGTCTTATTTATCTTTGTAATCCCAGTATCTGGCATAGAGTCTGACACACAGTAGTCAGTTAATAAATGTGTATTGATGAATGAAAGATAGGAATGAATAATCACACAGGGAATTTATAGCTTTTGCCTTAGGTTTACAAGTTATTAACCTTATTCAATAAAGTACTGCTTTGGAAAGAGGTATAAAGTAGAAGTCAGGTCTATTTTTTCTTCCCCCCAAATCTCTGTGACAATAGGCAGGTTATTTAAGCATGGTAAGCTTCTGTTTTCTTTATACAAAATGGGGAACGGAACATAGTACCTTCTTCCTAGTGTTCTCATGCAAATTTCAGTGTAATAATGGATTTGAAAAAGTTTGTAAACTCTAAATAAGTATAAATAAGAAATTTATGTGAGGTAGCAGTTTACTAGTAAACTGGTTTTACCAGAAAGAACAAAATAAAACAAATTAGCTCTGACTAGTAGCATTTGCCAATTTCTGTGGTATAAATACTCCCACCAAGGCTGATTTCAAACAAACATTTTGTGAAAACCACTTCACAAAACTCCTGAATATTTAACAAGTAGCTCTTGTGAGAGGAAGGGATTTGGCTTAGGGGAGCCAGAAATGGGATGCTGTTAATGTTTGGTTGGCATGTAGAAGAGAGTCCTGTGTTTTGAGAGGGGAGAGACTACTGAAATAATTTTGGCAGGGGTAAACTGACTTCAGATCTCTACTAAGTTGAACAATATAACATCGTTACAGTGATTCTCATAGTGGCAGAGAGGTACCCAGAAACTCTTTTACCTTTAACTGAAAATGTGGAAAAACTAAGACTGAATGATTGATTCAACAAATATTTATTTTGGGTGGGAGAGGGTCATTTCTGGAAAAAGACTAAAAGTGGGGAATATATCCAGTAGATGATTTGTAATTCAAGGATTAGATTCACACTGAGCTTTTTTAGGGGAAAGGGGGTTAATGGGAAGATACCCTACACCTGACCAGGAGATACCAGACTCTTGGATGGCTCTACAGGTGACTTTTCCCCTTGGTCATCATGATCTCTTATGGTGTCTGTTTACCTCTACTAATTTCTTCCCTGTTTTCCACAATTTGTGGAAATTTAGATGTGGTTATGTGTTCTAGTTCACAGTTTTGTCTAAAAATTGTGGACTTCACTTAGAATATCACTTAGGACTTTACTTAGCATAAACTGTATTCATAGGGACGTATCAAAAGCTTAGTGTGAACAAGTTAATATGTCAGAAAGTGATTGTTAATTTTCAGCATGCATTAGAACTACCTGGAGAGTTATTGAAAATTAGATTCTGGGAATGTAGCTAAAGTCACCATAACTCAATATTTTGGGGTGGAGCCCAGGAAAATAAGCAACGTTGATTACTCCATGGTTGGAAAAAAACATTTAGAAAAAAACCCTGCCCATTTTTCAAGTAATTTACCGTTCACACTTGGACTTTATTTTCTAAGTCAGTGGTTCTTAACTTTGGCTGCACATTGGGATCACTTGAGAACTTAAAAAAGAAATACTGGTGCTTGGCACCCCAAGAATTCTGATTCAGTTTATCTGGGATGTAGTCTGGCATTGGGATTTTTAAGAAGCTCCTGAAGTGGCTTTACTATGTAGCCAAGTTTGAAAATCATTGTGCTATGGGGAGCCTGTGAAGGGCTTTGAGCAGGTAAGCTGTTTAGGGAAGAGACAGTTTTGCATTTGAAACACTCTAAGGGGAGCAAGGAACTGAGAGCTACAATAGTAGTAGTCTCAAGCAAGAATGAAAGACAGGAGTTGGGACCAGAAAGTTTGATACTCCAACTTAAGATTTCAAAGGCGGAGCACAGGTTCCAGGTGAGTGTAAGAACTAGAGGGTGGCCATGGATTTGAGTAGTGGGATTAGAAAGTAAGAGAAGGTCATTGGAGATAAGAAGGTCAGTGAACAGAGAATCTGGGCATATATGGGAGAGAAGGGATAGAGTCCTAAGTAAGAACCTCAAAGAACGATGTTTGTTACTCAAGGATGGATGAGTCATGGTCTGGAGGCAGGATATCATGAAATACGAAACAGGATTGTTCTGACCCTGAGTGCTTCCTCTGAGAAGAAAAGTAGGTGTCCTTATGGATAAGAGAGGAAGGAAGGAAGAAGAGGACAGGGAACATTTAGACAGGCGTATGGGATGGGGCTGCTTATCTAAGAGAGAGACAGATCGTGGTTGAGGCAGGAGGTAAAGAGAAGACTCTGGGATCAGCTACATCTTTTAACGACTGAGGAAGAGTTTTACAGGGTATGTTCGGAAGGTTAGAATGGAGGTTGGGGTTGGGGTGGGGCTTGGTAGTCACTAGGACTCTCCACAGGCATTGTCTCTTCTTCGGGGCATGTGGTACGATGGCACTTTCCTTCATCCTGTCATCAGGGCTGGCCCGTGGCTTGCTTGGACCAATGTGACAAGTGAGCAGAAGCGACACAAGTGTAGACGCTTCTACATGGAAGCTTTAAGAGCTAGTTCAGGATTGACAATATCCACTTCCCTGTGTCTTGGCAACCCCTGACATTTAAAATACTAAAGTCTGTATCAGCCTGGGGTGCTGGACCTGGGCCTTCCTGCTGTCCCATGATAGACACGAAGCAGGAATAGGGACTGAAGATTTTGTGTTTTTTTAAGCCACAGAAATGCTTATTTGCTTTGTTACCTCAGCATAACCTAGCTTGCTCTGACCAATATAGAACTAGTGCTTCAAAATGGGGCTGCCGTAAAGCAGAATATTCAATATATTTCATTGTTAAGGACTGAGTGGTGAAAAACAAGGCAACGCTTCGGGAGCTGGAAAATGGTCAATCCATGCTCTTCTGTGCTAAAGCATTTGGTCACGTGAGATGACGGGGTGGGGGGTGGGGAGGCAGACCATGTACGTATGAATGTGTAGATCCAGGGCAAAAGCTCGGGGAACAAACCACTGATATCAATATATGATGATCATATGATTTTTATCCTTTGTTTTGTTCATGTGCTGTGTCACACTGATGCATCTGTGGTTATCAAACCATCTTCGCATTCCGGGAACAGATCCCACTTGATCATAGTGTATGACCTTTTAGAGCAATGTTGAGTGTATAGATCCAGGGCAAAAGCTCAGAGAACAAACTCTTAGTATCAGGTGCTAGTTGCAGGTGGCTAACTAGGTCTGGGGGTGGGAGTGGGGGATAAAGGCAGACTTGCCAGCAGAAATGAGAGGAAATAAAGTGTGTACACAAAAATACTTCACAGTTGGAAGAGGAAACTACTTCCCAATTCCAAAACAGAGAAAGACATAATTCAGAAGACTTTTGGATCATAAGGAACAATTAAAACTTAGCATTGGAGCAAGCATCGGATTAAGAGCTGTCTTGTGGATAGCGTGACCCAGTCTGTGGGGCTTTCAGTGCAAAACCCGTGAAAGTCCAAGGCGAATTGGGGAGAGCTAGTCACCCTACCTGTGGACCCCATGACGGACGTTTTGCCCGAATGGGTAATAAAACCTTTGTGGTTTTAAGCTACTGAATGTCTTGGTGTGGTTACGACACTATAACGTGGCCTACTTGGGCGACTACAGGAGGAGAGGAGTCACGGTGTGAGGACAAGAGTGGGTATGGGGAGGGACTAGAGCTTTCTGTTTTGACTCCCCATGAAGTTAGGGGTGGGGAGGCCACTGGGGTTAGCTGACCTCAGAGTCTAGATGGCATTCTGGGTCAACGTGCTGCCCGCGGATGCTGGATGAACACGAAGGCACAGAACATAGTTTACTTTGACTGTTTTTTGGTTTCTTTTTTCAAGTCAATTCCCTAAGGACCCTTAAAATATCTTAATTCATCCCTCAAATCCTCCCGCAAATGTCTGGATGCACATCTACTGCATGGTGTGTGGTATTCTTTCCCTGTGAATGTTTTTTTAGTCTCTGTACACGGGGCAGATAGTGGTTTCTAGACCAGTTGGAGCTAACTGATGGGGAAAACATTAGTTGTTACATTGCTATCCTCCCTTCAGAGGATAACCTTAGGCTCAGAATTGCAGATTGAATATGAATGAGATCTGGGACTTTTTATTTTTATTTACTTTTCCCGTTCAAATAAAATGAATATGCATTGTAATGGGAAGGCAGACAGGGCTGTTACTAGTGCAGCTGAGAACAATTAGTTCTTATTTGCTTAACACCGTTTCTTAATGTGCAATTGTAAAACTTTTCACAGGATGTTTTAAATGTAATCAATTTTTCATTGCTGTTTCTAATAATTCAAAGAGCCTGACATTTGCAATCAAGCCAACTGTGGTCGATACCCATTTTCTCTTAGTTAAATAGGAATTTAACTGGGTGACACAAGTGGTGGCTTCTGGAACTGATCCTGTGTGTTTACTCTTTTGTGAGGGCTACATCAGATTCACGAGTTTTCAGGAGGGACGGGCAGTGTCATAGGGCCAGTTGGACTTCTTAGGACGGAGCAGGGGCCATCCGCCCCATCAGAGCACAGAACCTGGCCCTGCTGTTCCCCAGCGGCGTGTACGTTGACAACTTCTTCTCTGTACCTCAGTTCCCTCAGTTACGCAATGAGAAAGAATTTCTCTTACAGAGTTGTATGAGGATTAAATGAAATACTGCATTAGTCAGGATGTATCACTACTACTGTTAGCAGCAGGTGACAAAAATCTAACCCCAACTACCAGAAACTAAGAGGGAATTTGGGGACTTGGTATAGGGTTCAGGACGTGCTACCCCAAGCTGTGGTGTCTTGGCACATTGAATATTTTCAGCTGAAGGAATTCGAGAAACAGCAGGTGCAGGAAGGCCTTGCAGACATTTCCTTGGAAGCAGGTCATGAGACCCTCATATGGGAGGCGTCCTCCTTATATATGGAGGAAAGAAGCATCCTATCTCCAAAGATGCAGGGATGCTAAAAGGAATTTGAATGCACAGGTTTTGCTAAGTTAACCACACCCCCCGCCCCCAGTTTACTACTTTTAGTTCATACTCCTTTGTCTTATCACATTTTTTCTGTGACTTCCTTTGCTTCGTCAAATCTAGTATAAGAGCACTCAGGTTGAAATGATTCTTTGGGTCTTCATTTCCTTAGGGAGGCTCTTATGTCACATAAAACTTATATTAAATACATTTCTATTCTTTTCTCTTGTTAATCTGTCTTCTGTTACACAGACCCAGCTGAGAACCTAAGAAAGAATGGGAAAGTATGTCCCTTTGGGTTCATAGAGGTATATCCAGGGGTGGAGATCCCTGACATGATGTCAGGATCCTCTTTATGCCACTTGTATCGATGCGTGTTGGTCTTTTTCTCTTCTTTTCAGATCCAGGTTCTAAGTCAGGGGCAATGGGTCTGGAGCTGTAAGGAAGAAAAGAGTTTTAGGGAGAATAAACACACACACAAAATGGCAGCTCTCATGACTTTTTCAGTAGTTCTCATGAGCTTGCCCCACACTCCCCCAAGCATCTCCTCACCATATTCCAAGCCAAGGACCAGCAAGGACAGTGGCTGGTAAGTAGGTCCCACCTGGCCTGTTGCCTGTCTGAGTGCATGGAGTTTATGAGGCTGCACCATACTCCCTCACCTGGGTGCTGTGTGTGAGGGCTTTCCTGCCACAGAGGCATCCTGGTCAGCCCTGGCAGCCCCCACAGGGCCCAGACGGCTCAAAATGTCACCTCTGGCCTTCACGGAGAGCGCTCCCTGGCCCTTGGCAGAGCAAAGCTGGAACTAGTGGATTCTGAGTGGCTGGTTTGCGGGCCTGTGCGAGAAGGCCCCTTGGGAGGAGGGAGAAATCTATTTCAGCTTGGGCTTTTTTCTCGTCTTCTTTTGTTAAAATTTCGGTTTTGCTGACATATAACTAACATACCAAATTGCAAGCTGTTTAGAGAGCATTGGTCGTGGGGCCTGACGGGCGGGTCCCCTGTGGGCGGACTGGCCTGTCTCCATGTGCCCGCCCGCCGGCTCTCACTTATCCAGTGCGCGTTCTCAGCTCAGCTGCACCTGAGGTTTTTTGTTTTTTTTTTTTTTTTTTTTGCACCTGACATTTTATCATTTTATAGGAGATCCCGGGCTTCTTCTTCTTAGGGCTGAACCCTTGCACCCTTTTGTCAACCTCTTGTCTCCCCCTGCCCCTGGCAACCACTGTTCTATGCTGTTTCTAGGACTTTGCCTTTTTTTTTTTTTTTTTAAGGTTCCCCGTATAAATGATTCCCTGGGGGATTTTTGTCCGTCTGGTACTTTTCATTTAGCACAATGTCCTCAGTGTCTATCCATGTTATTGCAAGTGCTGGGAATTTTCTTTCTTTCTCATGGCCAAATAATATTCCAGAGTGTGTGTGTGTATGTGTGTGTGCGTATATAGCACCTTCTTTATCTCATTTTCTTTCTGAAGTAATTAAAGAATGAACTTCTCTAATATGTACTATACATCCTGATAGTATTTAATGAATGTATATAATTAAAATATATTTAATATAATAGTGTTTATATGTTTAATGTGACACATTAACATATATTAAATATACAGACGTATATCATATTTATATTACATACATTCATATTTATTAAATATACAAATATATTCATATTCATTAAATATATTAAATCTATAAATATATTTGCAAAATATTTTTGTGTTTAATATAAAATGCAAGATAAATATACTTTTTATATATATATATAGAAAGAGACACACACATAGACATAGACACACACATAGAGACCGAACTCAACACTTTGTACTGCTGGTTCATCACTTTAGGACGATGAATCTGTACTTAACTCCATGCTCCTTCCCAGCTGGCTGTGAGTACCCGCTCCCAGTGTTCACACGTGTTTCTTATCCCTGCATGATGAGGGTAGTCTGCTGACTCTAACTGTTCATTTAGAAATAGATGTAAAATAATAAAAATACAGCAGAAGGAAGAGTAAGCGCTGCGGGCTGCACCCGTGATTGTTGAAGCCAGGCACATTGTAGAAGCATCAAAAGAATAAGCAATCAGATGTGTCTTATTTCTGAATTTTAAGGGAGAATGGTATTTCTATTCATCATTTATCTCACCCAGGGTCTGAACAAATACAGGGTTTCTGGCAGCAATTATTGATTTTTCAATATTTATAGAAAATGACACATGTTCTGCCAAATGTGATATTTAGTAAGTGAGGTGAGTTCTATAAATCCAGAAGATTGGTGACTGCGCTAGCAGGACACTTTGTAAAATATGTTAAAGCTGATTAATAAGAAATAGGTACGTCGATGAGTCTTTAAACTGAAACAATAAAGAGGTGTTGGAACCCGGTGGGAATGGCTCAGGCTGGATTCTGTACTCACCGGCTGGGCTCAGAGCTTGGGAGCCTGGGTCCACCTTTCGTAACTCTTGGGAAAATTTGGTTCTGGGACAAAGAAACCTTTTCCAGGAGCAGTAGGTATGTGAGAGGAGGAGGTGTTTCCCGACGGGATGTTCTTTCCATCAGTCTGGGCCTGTTTTTCAAAACTGTGTGGTTTGCTGCTTGGGTCTGTTGGGTTTGTCCCCCACCTCAAACACATATACGTGCGCGAGAGTGCAAAGCTCCTGTTCTATGGACCCATTTCCATGAGCGGTTGGGAGAAAGGCTGGGGACCCTGAATCTTCACTCTCATAAGGAAGGTCTCTGGGGCGAGTAGACTGGGTGAGGCCTGACCAGATTCCCAGGGCATGGCTTCCCGTCAAGAAAGGGGAAGAGTAGGCCAATGTCCTGGCCAGAATGATGGCCCAGGTCCTTTGCATTCCCTGTCCGCCTTCTGAGGGCAAGTCTGTGCCCTGGGCAAAGGAGAGAGAACCCTGTTTCAGAGTCATGGTCCTGGAGCCCTGGGCCCGTGTTGGTGTGTAGTGGGCACAATTACACAGGGAGGAAATTTTCTTTCTCAAGCTTTGGAGGACACTTACATCCGTGGCAAGGAGTTGCCTGAGCATCAGGGAACGGAGGCACGGTTTCCTGCTGTTGTGGGATGTGCGGGACACAGGGGCACCCTGAGCTGGGGGCCCTGCAATGAGGCCACAGAAACCGCCTTTCGAGGTGGAGATTATGGGACAAGGAGGGTGAGGGCCACACAGAGGAAGACTAGACTCCCCGCTTCTGCGGTGGGCGGGGGCATGGGGCTCACTCCAGCCCCATTACCCCGCGCTGTGCCTGGGGGGTCTGGAAGTAGTCAATGGGCCCAAAGAACCCAGGAATCTGTGATCACAGACTGTCGTCAGCAGGTGTCCCTGGAACAGGTTAGACCTGATTCTTAGCAGGAAGTGAGGGGCCTGCGGTTGAGTCTGGAGAGGAATCAGATTTTAGCCATGAGAGGATTTTATAGAGGGTAGCACCCTTGTGTTCTTATCTTGCAAAGTTAATTTCATTATGAGTTGAGGTACTCTGACCATCTCGAGGTGGGGGGACCCTGTGGGTGAGAATTGTAGTAATCAGGACTTCTTACCGAGCCGTCATGCACACCCTCTGTGTGCGATCTGGAATTTGTGCAGCTGATGTGCTTGCATTTGCAGATGAATTTCTGCGTATCAATCTCAGACCAGATAATTTAGATATGAAATCCAGTGTCTTTAGCTTTTTGATGTGTTCAGCCCCAACCGAGAATCCTTTCTCTTCAGCTACCCCTACGTCTGTCCCTTCAAGTGTCCACATCAATACTGCTCATTCACTATATGGTTGGGCTCCAGGGTTCAGGGTAAGTCCCAGTAATAAAAGTGCGGTGAACAATGTTATCTTCTATTCTCCTTTTTTTTTTTTTTTTTTCTATTCTCCTTTGATGCACTATGACCCTGTAGTTGCAAGCCTTATTTCTAACACAGTGTGCCCATTTCTTTCTGGCCAGTTTCTGAAAAGCTGTTTTATGTAGGTCAGGCCGGGAGAATCACAGTACATGCTTAATGCTGAAGGCTCTGAGAAGTCCTGCAGGAAGGAATCTGCCTTTGCTTTTTATTTTTTTATTTTTATTTTTATTTTTTATTTTTTTATGTTTTTATGTTTTTATTATTTATTTATTTATTTATTTATTTATTTATTTATTTATTTTGCCTTTACTTTTTAACTGCGGATTTCTCAAACTTACAGGATCACAGAATGTTTTATGTAAGTGATCAGCTATAGTCTGCAGAACCGGGGCTTCCGATGATGCACTTCGGGACTTTCTGTCTTACATGACCAGCTTTATAACAGAGATATTAACATAAGTGCTAGATACCCAAGGGTCAAGCAGGCAGGCCCTTATTTTTTTTTTTTTCTGCCTTGAACCTCTTAGTTATTCAATGATTCTTCTGGTCTCTTGGATAACATTTAGCTCTCTGACCCCTAGGAAGCAGACAAATGATATTCTGAGTAATTGAGGTGAGCTTCAATTGTACAGAAATCCAAGCGATAATATTAAGCATTCAAGATAAAAGCCTGAGAGCTGATGATGAAACCGAATGCTGGTTTGTTGATGGAGATGAGGAAGAGGCACAGTGCAAAGCTTAGATTTTGCTTTCTGGCCTGACCACTCTGGACCAGGCTTATGCCTTGGCCATATGTTCCCCGGAGAGGGTACCTGCTTTGCAGAAGCCTTGCTGAGAAACACTGCTGAGCTCAAAGGGGTAAATGTGCAACCTATGGACATGTACTGATTTCAAAGGCAGAATAGTACAGGCGTTAATGTAGGAGTTACGAGCCCAGACTCTGGACCCAGGCTGCACAGGGTCCCCACTTAGGAGCTGTGTTAATGAACCCCTGACATGTTCATTGACTTTTGGGAGTCGCAGTTTCCTCCTCCATAAAATGGGACAAATCATAGTGTCAGCATCACAGAGTTGTTGAGGGGACTGGATGAATTCGCTTTCACAAAGTTCTGGAAATAGGGCCTGGCGCAGCCTAAGTGCTCTGCACACATTTGCTGCTATATCGTGCTTGGTGCTGTGTGAGATGGGAGGGATAGCAAGGCACCGGTCTTGCCCTCCGGCATACAGACTTCTATGAATAAATTACGATGGTTTATGGTGAGAAACAGACGTATAAGGGCAAGCAGGGGAGAGTAATACGGCATGGGGTGAGAGAGCGATTTCTAGGGTCAAAGAGATGTGGATTCACATCTGCTACTAGCAAGAGCTTAGACACGTGACAGACTTTCTGGGCCTTATTTAATCATATTTAATCCACGTTTAATCATGTGAAAAGTGACCTAATGCTGCAGTGAAGGTAGAAATGCTCGTCGTTATTATATCCTGATCTGGCCCAGAGGAGGGAAGGAATAGAGCTTTGTGGAGGAGCCGTGGCTGATTTGGGCCACCTACCTACCCCGGGAAGTTCTTTCCGGTGGACTCTCAATCTCTGCCTGCCTTTGTTCTCACACGGTGAAGAAGATGAGTTTGGTATGGAGAGTGTGCCAGAAGGGCCTTCCCAGGCTGTTCAGCCCTCCCCTCCGACACAGGAGAGCACAAGATGCTTCTGGGCCTGCCAAACCATCTCCTCTAGATTCTGCATTTTTCAGGCATTCAGGACTGAATTCAGCCCAGGAATTCACTTACGAGTGAGCTAATAGTCTCTTCTTCATCTCTCCAAGTCCTGCGGCCCTCCCCTTGTCACCAGGTGGGCAGAAGTGGTCATCAGCACTGCCACAAACTCAGGTTGACGATTTTGCATGAGATGTCAAGTTGTCGTTTCTTTGTCTTTGCGATTCTCACTGTGGCTGACCCTCAACATTTGGATTCCTTAGCTTGGAGTTTTGAGGTCTTGCCAGAAGGGTGCTGTCTCATTGAGCTCTTGGATGGGCACATCTGGAAGGGCAGGCTGCAGCTCAGAAGGGGGCCAGGATGTGGTAAGCAATTTTTTTAGCCTTCCCAGTATGGAGCAGAAATAAATGGATCTCTGACTGCTGGGCCCTGGCTCCTCCCTTCTTTCATTGCAGGAGAGGGACCCAGCCTTGCTTTCAGTGCTGGAGATTGGGCTGGGCCTCAGTGGATGATGCTTCGGAAATGAAACGCTACCCCAGGCTGCTTGGCGACCAAAACAGAAATGTCCCCTAAGGGAAGCAAGGACTGGTGTGGGCGGAGCTCTCTTCTGGACTTCCTCAACTCATTCCCTCCTCCTATTCTGCACTTGGGAGCCTAGAGATCTTCTGCTCCTCACGCACGGAGGGAGTAAAGGCAGAGGCTGCAAATGCAGGGATGCAGGAAGGAAGGAGCGTGAACGACATGTCCTTTGTTACAGATGGTCACTGACTCCTTTTGGAGAAATAACGCTTTCATCTAGCCAGTCATTTTCAGCTGTCTCTTCTTTTAATGCTTTTCAAGAAAAATAGTCACTGTACTTGCACTGCTACTGACCCTCAGCTCATGTTGGAATTCATCTCAGGATCGCTCAGGGTTCTCTATGATAATACTCACACCTCTATCACTCCTAGCTTTGGCTTTCAATCTCCATATTGCATTTCTTCTTTATTCTAATACTGTTATTAATTTAATTTTTATTTTGAGCAAATTCTGAGTTAAGGGTTGGGGAGACAAGTGCGATAGACTCTGTATTAGTTTCTCATTGCTTCTGCAAGAAATTACTATCAATTTGGTAGGTTAGAATAGCACACATTTATTATTTTACAGTTTTGGAGGTCAGAAATCCAAAATCAGCTTTCCTGGGCTAAAATCAAGGTGTCAGTAGACTTGTGTTTCTTCTGGAGGCTGTGGAGGAGAATCTGTTTCCTTGCCTTCTACAGCTTCCGAGGTCACCTGCATTCTTTGACTCCTGGCCTCTACCTCCATCTTCAAAGCCAGCAGTTTAGTATCCTCTCTCTTCTTGACCTCTGCTTCCATTATTACATTTCTCTCTGACTCTGATCCTCCCGTCAACCTCTTATAACTACTTCTGTGATTACATCGTGCTCATCTAGCCATTGTAAGATCATCTCCCAATCTTAAGGTCTTTAACTTAATAACATCTACAAAGTCCCTTTTACTGTATAAGATACTATATTGGTAGGTTCCTGGGCTTAGGACATGGGCATCTTTTGGAGGGTAATTATTCAGCCTACTGCAGAATCCTTGCCCTTAAGCCATCCACAGCCAAGCAGGGAACACTGACCAACATGTTGATAGGCAGTTATTATAGAGTGATGAATATCATGACCAGGGAAGTAAAGGATGAAAGAAGGACACTTAGCTTGTCTAGAGTAAGCGGTGGGTCCCCAGAGTTATGTTCAAGAGAAGCATGAGCTACCAGGGTATGGCTCTATGTAGATTGGTGGGCACCATATACAGAGACCTCAAGATGAGAGTGAGGATTAACAGAACTAAAGTCAACCTACTTCTTGCGGTCTCTGTTCACCTCTCTCTTCCATCACGCTGCTTTGTTTATCTTCTCATTCTTGTTTGTAATGCCTCCTTCACCACTTACCCACTTATCCACTCAACTTTCCTTTAGAGTCTATAATCCTACTCCACAGTTAGCATGACCACACCAAAGAATTCCCATAACTTATCTGTAGTCTGCTTACACTTATTTTTAGTTTAGCATATAAGTTATAGGCCCTCAAACACTTGTAAAAAGTGTTTTCTATATCTCTCTCTTTTTTTCCCCTTCTGAACTTTAGACTGGAATCAGTAGGAGACTGTAAATACCTCCTCCTCATACTCCTTCCCCTTCCAAAGTGTTTAGACCAAGAACATAACAAACAGAAATACTAAAGGACCAAATGAACAATAGCACATCTAAATCTAATCGTGTATCAGTTTCTGTGACTCTAGCCAGACTAGGCTTACCATGGGAAACACATGGTTTCTCACATTGACAAGGGTTTGGTTAATTTAAAAAAAAATTTTTTTTAAAAAATTTTTAAAGATGTAGTGAAGACACAATGAGTCAAAATAACCATTTATTCAGTTAAAGTGACCATTATAATAAGTATGTCGATCCAAAATAATATCCTTTGTTGATAATGATTAATTGTACTAAAGGCCGAGTCAATTCTAATCTGAAGAAGTAGTGGTTGAATGTGTATATTCACCATTTGGTGTAGAGGTAAAGTAGGAACAGGTGGTGGAGAATTGGATGGGTGTAAGAGGACAGATGCACGGTTATCATTATTTCTCATTGTGTAGCTATGATCCTGATATCATATTTAAATACCGCATAGCACTCATTGGAAATACCCTGTGTGGGGGCACCTGGGTGGCTCATTGGTTAAGTGTCCGCCTTCGGCTCTGGTTGTGATCCCAGGGTCTTTTGATCGAGCCCTGTGTTGGGGGCGGGTCCCTGCTCAGCAGGGAGTCTGTTTCTCCCTTTCCTTCTGCTCTCTCTCTCACCCTCTCTCAAATAAATGAATAAGTAATCTTTACAAAAAGAAGAAAATATCTTGTGTGAAAAAAAATTCAGAATCTTCATGAGCTACACCACGACTTGACTCCTACCTATGTGAGATCATACTTTCATCCTCTAGAGAGCAAAGGTGTATCTGTTCCAGTCTTCCAAAAATGTCTTTCTTGAGCAAAATATTCCAGTATAGATAAAGTAAATTTAAGATGTATAAATCTGATCATGAAAGTATTTTTCCTAAAAATAATCGGTGACTTTCCACTGCTTTTAGGATTTAACAAAATGCTGCTGTGGCTGTCAGTGACTTGCCTGGTCTGGTCGCTTCCTACCTCACACCATTCAGAATTTTCATTCTGTACATCACCACCATCTTGCTCTAGCCACACACTTTTTAGTTCTTCCTACTTACTGTTCTCTGTACCCTGGTTTTCCACCAAAGTATATTATACCTTCTGTACTCTGTGCAAGCCATACCCTTGCCTCCCCTCTTGACTGGTTTTACTAACTTCTTCCATTTTCTTCACTCAGGGAAATCCCTGAGAATTTGGAATGGGTGAAACCTTCCTATATGGACTAGAAAAGCACAATTTCTTCCTAACACTTGTCAGCTTGAAATTTTACATTTCCCTGTCTAAATATTTCATTCATATCAGTTTTTCCTACTAAATTATAAGTTCCATGGGGGTAAGGCCATGTCTCATTCTTGCTTTCCACAGAGTCTGGTAAAGAGTAGGAGATGAACAAGTATTTGTTAAATGAATCATTTAAAGTCTCTTAAAAAAAATAAATAAAGTCTCTTACTCACAGCCAACTCTGAATGACTGCTGTCTAAAATAAAATAGGATTTACTCATGAAAGTGGCAAAAGTGCTTGCATATTCAAAAAGAACAGAGTGACATATAATTATACAAATGGGTAGAGAAAGAGAAGCTAAAGTGGCTTAATTCAAAATATATTTCTGAGGGTAGCTGTAACAGTCTGGTTTGGTCAGAAAAACAGAACCACTACAAAAAACACAGAAGTAAATGTTTTACTATGGGAATTAGCATGTGTAAATGCAAAAGGAGCTGGGGAATGAAAGCTATAGCAAAAGGACTGGAGAAACCCTCACTGACTACATCAGTCCCAAGCACTAGCATGGGGAGACTCATGGGATCTTGTGAGGAAGCTTAGGAAATGACTGGGTTGGGCTACTACAAAGAGGGAGCTCATGGCAAGTTCAGCCAAACCATTTTAATTAAAGACTGAGGGGCTTCTGGAAAACTGCCAAATAAGTGGAAGCTGCCTTGTCTGACCTGTGTGACCTCTTAAGATTAATGACCTCAGCTTTATTTGTACTTTGCAAATCTCCTGTGAGTTCCTCTCACTGGCAAACTCTGACTTAAAACCATATAATAAAAGGATCCTTGGGCAGCCCGGGTGACTCAGTGGTTTAGTTCCACCTTTGGCCCAGGGCGTGATCCTGGAGACCCGGAATTGAGTCCTACGTTGGGCTCCCTGCATGGGGCCGGCTTCTCCGTCTGCCTGTACCTCTGCCTCTCTCTTTCTCTCTCTCTGTGTGTGTGTGTCTCTAATGACTAAATAAATAAAATCAAAAATAAATAAATAAATAAATAAATAAATAAATAAATAAATCAATCAATCCTAGGAAGCACTTGAAAGTGATGGTGTCACTGACAGTTTGGCAGTAGATCACATTGCCCAGAAAGACTATCACTTGATTTTATTCCAGGGCTTTCTTTGGGCACATCATTTTGAACCAGAACTAGTAAAGGAAAATTCAGTTCTGAGTTTTCCTCTAGAATTTGACTTTTTTTTTTTTTTTTTGAAGTCTCAAGGTTGTATAGATAAAAATAAATTTTAATCTTGTTAAAGATCAAAATCTGATTAATCTTCAGGTAGAATCCAGATTTTCTGGCCTTTGAAATGGTTTTCAAAAGAGCAATTAATAAATATGGAATCTGAGTCTAAAGAGTCATTAGACAGCATATGGGCCTGACTGGTCTTATAACTTATATGCAACCATTTCTTCTCTTTGGTCTGGACTTTCTCATCAAGAGGAGAAATGAAATCCCTGTTCTCCATAATACATAATGGTAAGAATAACTATAGGGTTGGTTTATGGAATGCTTATTATATATCATGTTCAGTGATTTCTGTACATGGCTCCTACCCGTAAAATTGCCAAGAAGCAATAATGCATCTTTGAGTTGTTATGAGGTTCAAATGAGGTATCTGTAATGCACCTAGAATATTGCCCCTAATACAGAATTGGCATTCAAGGGACCTGCTCTACTATTCTACTGCTGATAAATAAGAATGTAAAGATTCAATACTTTATTTATCTACACAGACTTTTTTGAAGTTAGATATCATTATTATATAATCCTCATAAATAAGAATGGTTAAATATAAAAAAGACCACAAATGCTTTATTTAGTCTTTAGTTCTTTTCTATTCTTGGCATGTCATCCATCATTGACATCTCCATACATAAGTCAATAATGAGTAATATGGATAGTATACTGCCCTAATCATCTTCATTAGTTTTCCCTTTTCAAAGTATTTTTACATACATAAGCTCATTTTATCCCCTCCACAACCCTTTATGATAGGTTGGCCAATAATTATGTTCTTCTTATAGATGTGGGAACTAAAATCCTTGGCTGGTTTAATGAAGAAACAAGTTCTATTTATTGGGTTCTTACAATGTCCAAGGAGCTTTTAGTCACAATTACTGTCATTATAGTGAGTTTCCCCTTCTGCAGATACAAAATAAGCTAATAATTTAAATAACTAAACAAGCTTATACAACTGGTGAAGACATTAAACTGTGATAAATTCAAACTCAAGGCTGAGTGGCTTCAAGGCTGTTATTCCTTACATACTGGCACCTGAAGTCTTTTGAGCTGTCAAGGGCATAGCCTGAACTAGGACCTCGGACTCTGGACCCTTTTCCAAACTGGTAAACTAATCAATGATGTCTTTTTCTACCAAAAACTCTAGTTATAGTGCATATTATAAAATTAACCATTAGAAAAAGGGTTGGAACTATACTGGTAATTTATTTAATACAATGTTATAGAAAGGATGTTGCTTAAACATATATATACCTTTGTTTCAGAGAAAATTTTAGATATATAACTTTAATTCTTTAAAATTTCATTTATTTACTTTTTTTGTTCCTTTTGAACAGCATTCTGCTGTGTATATGTTTGTTTGTGTATGTGCACAAATGTATGTACACTACATATATGCACATCTAATTGGGCTCCATCTAAACAAAGAATTTCTATTTCATATGCTAAGAGTTCTAGCTACAGTAGATGGTGAGGGATTAAGATGGTGATTACTTCTGTTTTCCATGTGTGAACTGAGACCACTTAAAAAATCCCAGCCTTTGGAATGGACTCTGCAATTTCTCCTTGTCTTAAAGGTTACTCATTACCACCTTTAAACTTGCTGAACAATTTACTTCAATAATACCCGTTGGTTCAGAGCTCCATAGATTCATTTTACATTTGTAAAGATCACTTCCTTTCATCTAAACACTGTCATAGTCTTGTGTTCTGGCACAAGGTTAATCGGATCACACCATTAGTTTTTTCTAATATATCTATATGTATCATCTTATTTCATGTATCTTTATCTCATCTCTTCTTATTTTTCCCCTTTTCAAAGTCTCTTTAATCATATGGCACAAGCAGAATGTATTTTAAATTCTCTGAGAAGCTAAATTGTTCTGAATATAGAAACTGGCATAAACACTATTAATAACAGTGTCTCCATGCTGTGGGTACACATATGATGAAAAGAGCTAAAAGTCATACCACTATAAGTTACATCGATCTTGGAAGGCTTGCTTTCTATGGGAGTGGGTTCAAAACATGCTTTTGCATTTGGAAATAGAATATCATTGGTGTCCAGCGAGAACAATTTTTGTAGAATAATGGAGCTGGAGGCAGATTTTCATGTACTGAAGAGGGTCAGTTGAAGTAAATGTAAAGCTGGATGCTAGACTATACTTTCAAAGTATAGAGAAGACTGGCAGGTTGAGGAGAATTTGGGTTGACAGAAAGAACTTGAAGGCTTTAGAAGAAACATTTATTAGTTGCTATTCCACTGTAAATAAGTAATTTCTCTCCTCATTCTTTAATTTGCTTATTTACATCAGTTTTGACCCATGCGTTTCTACTTTGATTGGTTGTTTGCTCTTGTTACCAAAAACTTTGGCATCATTTTTGAATTTTTTTTTCTTCTCCTCATACCCCATAATCTAATCTATCATTTATACCTGATGGAGATACTTTCAAATCACATTTAGAATCAAGTGACACTTTTCATTTTTGCTACTACCACGATAGTTTAAGCTGTCTTTCTCTTCTGATTTATTTTAGTGACTTCCTGACTTGGTCCCTTTGCCCCACCCTCCTTGCCCCTCTACAGCCAGTTTTTCATGTAGCACTTGAATGATCTCTCCAAAATGAAAATCGTGTCATGTTACTCACTTTCTTGATTGAAATTGCCCAGTGACTTCCCATGCCTTTGGAATAAATTCCAAATTCTTTACTTTAGACAGTTCCAGAGGAGCTGTCTCTACCTGACTCTTGGACTTTATTTCATTCATGTCTACCCTTTACGTATCATGCTTCAGCTGTTTATGCTATTAGACTGTTTCTGATACATGCCCGGTTTATTACTTCCCTAGACTTTATATTACTTGATCACACATCTTCCTGTGATTTGCTTCTCTTTCCATTCAGGCAGCAGTTTAAACTTCACTCATCAGAAAGGTCTGCCTTGACCGTTTATATTAAAATAGCTCCTCTTGCTCAGTTGTGACTCACTGCAGTTTCTATATCCCCTTTTGCTCTAGTCTCAGAGCCTACTGAAATGTTTGGTACAAAGCGGGTGTGAAATGAATGTTGAATTTTTTTATATTGTTTGTTGCCTTTTATACCACCTTCCTCAAGTAGATGAGTGGTTGTTATATTATTTACATATATATATATATATATATATATATATATATACATAAATGTAAAATAAATGATGAAGATAATTTAGAAGTACTGTCTGTTGTCTTCAGCATTTTTAATAGGCTCATATTTTTGAAAGTTATGTACAAAGATGACAGGATGGTCCTGTTATTAATGGTGTCAAAAAGATTGGCGTAAAGCTATATGTGGAAGACTAAAGCATATTATACACTATAGGTAGGACAATAAAAGGTTGAGGAACATTCTTGAGCTTTGACTTGAACAAGTGACACCTCATGTGATCATCACCAGAATCACTGTCTAGTTCTGAGATTATCAAAGAGTTCCCCATATACCCCAAACTACTGCAGAGCTAGATGTCATTTTATATGTTCTCTCTTCTATTATGAGAAACTTTCCTTTTGAGGGTTTCTGACCCTAGGATCATCTATTTTTCCTTTGAAATTTTAGAAATCTGCCTTCCTAAATTCTAGGAAGTATCTGATAATGCCGTATCTTCCATTTCTTTGTTGGTTGGATAATTTAACTTATGAAATTACATAATGACCTACTGTCTTCCTAAATTTGTGTGATTTATGTGTTGTCAATGGTTTCCCCACAATCCAATCCAGATAGTCTTATCACCTCCTCTAATTTTCAAGAGATGGAATGGCCAACAAAGGAGGGAAACATTTATCAAGGCATTCTTCTGGAAGAATGAGACTTGCAGATGTCAGGAGAATTGATTTTTTTAAATTGTATTTTATACATTTGTAAACTGTGCCTATCGGTAAGACCTCTCTAATCAGAAGTGCATGCAAATATGGTATAAAAACTCTTTTCTAGTTCTTTCTTAGTGAATAAATATTGCAAACTGATGAGAATCCCAAATATGTGCTGTGTCTTTCTAGGTTTGAGTTTTCCCAACTACCGACACATTAGTGGCTTTGCCCAATTAATATTAGGTTGTGCATTCTTTTTATAGATTTTTCTGAAATTCCCTGCATTTATAGTATATTCAAAAAAATTTGCATGTGCACACATGCAGATTCACAAACCATTCCATTCTATAAGATTTCTTACCAAATGTCTTATTTATTTTTATTTTATTTTTTTTTTTATTATTTTTTTTTTAAATGTGGAGTTACAAACATAAGTTATTTTTTTTTTAATTTTTATTTATTTATGATAGTCACAGAGAGAGAGAGAGAGGCAGAGACATAGGCAGAGGGAGAAGCAGGCTCCATGCACCGGGAGCCTGATGTGGGATTCGATCTGGGGTCTCCAGGATCGCGCCCTGGGCCAAAGGCAGGCGCCAAACCGCTGCGCCACTCTGGTTTCTCTTCAGATCGTATAAATCTTTCCCCTTTCTTATTTATTTTTATATGGACTATGCTAGGCACATGAATAAATAGATGAGTTACCTATTTTAAAAGCATTATGCTTTTTTCCTGTGGTGTGTGCTGGGCAAACTGTAACTTCACTTCCTAACTGAAATTTTGAAGTGATTTCTTGACATAAGTGCATAGTGCCCTTTGAATTAGAATAACAAAATATTCCTAGGGAAATTTTTGAAAAGACTTTGGCTGGTGGGTGAAGACTGGATTGTAGGCGGGCAAGAGTGGAGCAAAAAGGTCAGTTCGGAAGCTGTTGCAGTCATTTCAGTGAAAGATAATGGTGGCTTGAACTAGGATGGTAGTCATGAAAGTGGAGAATAGTGGAAAATTTCAAAATATGCTATTGAAGTGCTACCAGTAGGTCTTGTTCAAGGATCGAATGTGGGTGCTGCAGTCAAAAAGAACATTCTTAAAGAAATTGTTAAAAATCATTTGCAAAACAAAACAGATAACATTTTTTTTCCTCCTCTGAATATCATTCTAAGTTGAACTGTCATTTTACTCAGACATTTTATTTAGATATATGATAAAAATTTTTTAGTAACCAGGTCTCTTGGCTGATTTAGGAGGCCAATGAATACTCTGAAATTGCACGCAAAATTTTAAATTTATGCATTTGCTTTTTCTAGGAAGAAGGTCACAGCTTTCATCATATTCTCAAAGAAATCTTTGAACAAAAAAAAGTTAAGTGTCTATTAGTCCATTATTGTACAATATGTAATATAGCAAACTACTCCAAAATTTGGTGGCTTAAACCACCATAATTTGTTCTCATTCACATGCTTGTGTTGCTTGTGTGCCAGCCAGGGTCATTCTGCTGATGTCAGTTGGGGCCACGTAGACTTTGCTCCAGTTGAGGGCTTCAGGTCAGATCTGCTCCTTGTGGCACTAATCCTTCCAGGTCTGCTGACCTACCTGGGACATATTGTTTTCATGGCAGCAGTGGAAGTATGAGAGTGAAAGCACAGCCCTACAAGCACATTTCAAGCATCTACTTGCGTAGCATCTGCTAACTCTCCATTGGTTAAGGCATATTATATGACAGATCCCAAAGAAAAGGGGTGGGGAAGATACCACTGCACCTGTAAATGGGAGGGACTGCAAGATCAAATGGCGAAGTGACGTGCAAGAGTCATAGGGCAAAGGAATACCTTGTTTGTTTATCCCTGTTTTTTTTTTTTTTATTTCCCTTTCCAAACTTGAACTACTAGAAAAGTCAAGATGGTATTTTGTGGAGAATGAATATAAATATACTAGCTTCTCCCACTCTTGAAGCACCTCCTGTCTGGGTTTTGTACTTGAAATCTTTCTTAACTAAAGTCCTGATCTTTGGATGTGGATTGATGGGGACTAATGTGGGATCCTGAATGTTTATCTTTCTAAATGAGTGTGACTCAGTATCCAATCCCAGGACTTGCTGAGATGAAAGGTTTTTTGGCCTGCTTGACTTTATGCTTCATTCTGATAGTGTGTAGTCAAATCTGAAAGAAACAAAAATTCAATGAAACTTATACACACACACATGCACACACACACAATGTGTAAAGAGACATTTTACTCCCTGTGATACCATTTTAGTTTTCCAACAACTAGGTATTCCCTGGAGCTATTAATAAGGGGTCTCAAAACTCAGAATATCTTCTCTTTGCCTCCAACTTCAAATTGTTCCAAAAAAGAAATATCTCATTCTGTATCTTTTAAATGAAAAAGCAAGCAGTGAGACGATCTACATACAAAATCAGCAAATGTATGCTCCCGTCTCCCTTGGCCAACAGGATTAAAACTCATCTATGGAATCAGAAACTCCCTGTAATCACACCCAGCCAGACTTCAGTCAGGGCTCTTGGTTTCAGATGGATTTAAAAAAACATTTCCTTTTATTCTCCAGATTCTTCTTGAAGAATAAACTTTGCATTTTTTTTTGAAAGCACCTCCTCTGGTGTGCCCATGTGGTTTTTAATCTTTTCCTCTCACCAGGGCAAAGATTGAAAAGATCTGTAATTAATGACTTGAAAAATATTAAGCTGGATTTAAAGAAAGAGACCCAAATAGTGAAAAAGCTCCACATAACTACTTGTCTCCTTTAATTGAAGAAATGCTAGAGAATTCTGCAGAAATTGCTAAAGTACTGAGGCAGTGCTCAATTAACCCATATGAGAGATACAGAGGCCTGTGTGTCTGTATTTTACTGGCTCTCCTGACACAGGTTATTGAGTTAAAATAGTCTAAAGATGATCAATAATTAATATTGGATGTTTAAGGTATGTTTTTATTTGGTGGCCGGGGACTCACCTAGATGACCTCCTTGCATCCTTTCCAAATTAGACCAAACCAAGTTGACTTCATTAAATAGGATTCTCTTTCTCTTTCAAAGTTATCTGTGTTTAGGGAGAAAGGATGTAAGTCTATCTCAACCTATTGATTTCTTTCCATGTAGAATGTGTGAAGGAGAAACATCTTGCAAGATCTTTCTTTGGCACAGGAATACATAGACAATCTAATTTTAAAGATGCCAAAACATAAAAGGATACATGTAAGGTTCTGGAGTCACATGGTTTGCTTTTGAATCCTGTGATTCCATGGCCTACTTTCTGGCCTTGAGTTAGTGAGTAAACTGGTTTCAGTTCAGTTTCCCTCAAAGATTTTTTTGGGAAGCATGGAAATAATATATGTGTAGTCCTCAGTCCAATTCCAGGACAAAGTAAACACTTCAAAACATCGGTTGGTAATAAATTTCTGTGTCTACTGCCTTGGTTTAAATATTCAGAAATAAGCGGTGGTATGGGCTATGACAATGAGTGAGATATTAATTTAAATTATTGATTAAATATAACTTTTGAGTGCACCATGCACAAAGGCTCATTCTTCCTTTTGGTACATTCCTAATAAGTGGCTTCCTAATGAAATGACATTCTCATTGCAACTTGTCTAAGTGCTTGTCACCAGGGTCTAACTTTGCAAAGTATGAAAATGGGGGACCACACCCAACTTGGGGTAGGAGCCCTGCCAGCTGCGCCACCAACCTTGCTCAGAATCTTTTAAAGTGAATGTTAGCATTTCATTTTTTTAAAAATTTAAATTTAAAAAAAAATATTTATTTATTTGAGAGAGAGAGCGAGCAAGCATGATTAGGAGGAAGGGCAAAGGGAGGAGAGAGAGAATCCAGAAGCAGTCTCCCCACTGAGCTAAGCAGAGAGCCTGGCTGGGATTTCCATCTCAGGACCTGGAGCTGAAACCAAGAATTGGAAGCTCAACTGTGTTAGCATTTCAAAGAGAAGCCTCAGGAGTTTTGTCTGCTAACTACCACCCCCTCCCCAGCTGGGACCTGTCGGCAAGACTTTAGTGATGTTTGTACAACCAGACTTATTTTGTGGTGTAAGAAGAATAAAACTGACTACATTTTACCTCCAGAAAAAAAAAAAAAAAAAAGAAAGAAAGAAAGAAAGAAAGAAAGAAAGAAAGAAAGAAAGAAAGAAGAGAAACAAACAAAAAAGAAAATGAGGGCCTAACAGTCAAAAGGTAATGAGTTAGATGGACTAGTTGGATTTTAACTAGGTAAAAAGGAACTTGGAGGTTTTCCCTTCTTTTATCACTTACCTTTTATTGACCTTTTGTGTGCTAGGCTCTATGCTAGGTGCAGTGAGGCGATTGATGGAGAAAAGACAGAGTCCCTGAGCAGAGCTCTGGCCTGATGCATACTTGTGCTAGGCTTCGTGCCCTGTAGGGATGTCTGAAAACTGACTCTCCTCTGGTAGGGGGGCTTTGAATGTGGGAATAAGAAGTCATCTGGTGATCTGGGTGGAAGCATTTGGAGAAAGATCTCAGAGGACATCCAGAGAAATTTGAGAAAAATTTAGTAGAAAAAAATGAGAGGGCCCTAGTAGGTTCTTGATTTCTTTTCTTTTCTTTTCTTTTCTTTTCTTTTCTTTTCTTTTCTTTTCTTTTCTTTTCTTTTCTTTCTTTCTTCTTTTCTTCTTTCTTTCTTTCTTTCTTTCTTTCTTTCTTTCTTTCTTTGTCTTTCTTTCTCTTTCTTCTTTCTTTCTTTCTTTCTTTCTTGTAGGAAGAAGTAGAATGATTTAAATATCATTGGAAAATGGTTACTTTAGCAGCAGTAAGTGCAATTGGCTAGTAAGGGAAAGGATGGGGTTAAATATTTATATTTATAAATGAATAGCCATATATGTATACATCTGTCCTCTAAGGAATAAGATTATTCCCCATCCTTGGAGTATAAGAGAGGAAATATAGGGTGAAGGAGACCTAGAGGAACCACCAGGTCACCCAGCAGGTCACCATGGAAGCTAGTTGTGATAGTCTTGTTCATATGTTCCCAACATCTGAGCTTATTACTGAGACTCTCTCCTATCCTTCAAATTTTAGTTTTACAGGGCATTACAAAAGGGAGTGATGAGGACCCTGACTGCAGTAAGAGAAGGCCTGGTCAGCTTACCTTTTTCCTAGAGAGCTTCCAGTCAGAGTTGGTCAGAGAAGCTGACATCCAGGTGTCTCAGAAACCAAAAACGATGCTTACTTTGCAGAAATAGAGATCAGATGTGAACAGAAAATACAGAAAATGCTTTGCTATTTTTCAGAGACAAGCTAGATTTGATCTTTAATTTTGAAGTGGTATTTGGAATATCATATCAAGCAGTATTTCTAATACCTCTCTTGTGGGCTCAGCTGTGACTTACAAATTCATATGTGGAAGCTCTAACCCCAACATAAATTTATTTGGGGGTGGGGCCTTGAAAGAGATGATTAAGGGTAGGTGAGGTCCTAAGGATGGGACCCTAATCCACTAAGACTGAGGAGTCTTACAGGAAGAGGAAGACACCAGGGACGTGTATGCAGGGAGGGAAGGCTGTGAGCACCTGCCAGCCCAGTAGAGGCCTCAGGGGAAACCAAACTCCCGGCAGCTTCATCTTGAATGTCCAGCCTCCAGAACTGTGAGAAACGAGTCTCTGTTAAGTCACTGGTCTGCGGTATTTTGTAGTGGGAGCCCCCGCGGACTAATACAATCTCTAGATGCAACACCTAACCCTGGTAGTTAACCATGTAACACTGTCCATTTCACCGGTTTCTTCAGCCAACAGCCTCTGCTGAGCAGGCACTGGGTGGGCCCGTAGAAGTATTATTCTATCTAATGGCACAGTTTTGCTATGTGATTCTTCTCCTTCTTGCCTAAGGTCAAATATCCGGGAGGCAGTGAAGATGGAATCCAATCCCAAGTTTCAGTTTACCAGTATACTTATTTTTCCATTATTCTATGCTAGATTCCACTGAATGGAATCCAAAACTCACTGCAGTTTCACTCATCAGGAATAGTGTGTGGGCTCTGAAGGTGGACTTAGCACACCACCACTTTCATTCTCTTTTGTGAATTCAGACGTTGAACTATAGCCCTGTAGCAACGCGGATCAGCTGAAAACAGAGAGCATCTGGTTTTGCTGCAGGCAACAAGCACATCACTTCCCACGAATACACATATTATGAACTCATGGTTAGGAAAAGCTTGCATCGTGTTTCAATTTAACGGCTATTACTTCTTGCTCAAAGGTCTTGCTGTGTGTTCCATTTTCCCTCCAAATGTCAGAGGGGAATGGGAAATTGAAGTGCCGTAAAACACTTGGAGCCTTCATTTATTGCAGATTAATTAGAGAATCAAAGAAGAGTAAGGAGCAAGTCTTCTGTTTCCAAACCCTGGGGAACTGGTGTGTAGCAGAGTGAACCAAATAGACACTATTGTGTACTGAGATTTTTTTTTTATGTGCCGAGTTCATAGGAGGAGCAGGACTAAAGTATGTGAAACTTAGAGTATCACTTATAATGTAGATTAGGATACGGTAAAAACAGGGACTTGTTCACTAACTCCTCAGCCTCTAGAAGGAGGATTGTATGAAACTCTCCAAATCATGGGCAGCCAATTTGAGAGTGAAACATTAGGGAAACAGCTCATTATGATGACTAAGAACTTTTGTCTAGGAGATACTCCTCATTTCCAGATGATCAATATTCCAGTTGACCCAAACCCTGACTACAAGGTCATGGCCTTCCCTCTTAATAATTCCATTTAATTCCATTGCTTCTATATTTCTCTTTCTTTATCCAACACAACAATGACAGTGTGTCTGTAACAAGAGGTATACGCAGCCAGTAAGAGGGGAGCTGTTTCTTCATATCGTTCCCTTCCTCAGCCACTGGATCATACCTCAAAAAACCTGTGCGCCCATTTCTAAGAGAAGAGACCAAATGCATTACATGTGGAATTGCTTCTGCACACTGACACTTTCACACAATTACCAATGCACTGATGCCTTCCTAATGAGCTTGGAACTTCGTAGCTTCTTATTTATTTGGAAGGCTTAGCCTGTGCTACATGAAGAATTGGAATCAGAGACTCCCAGACACTGCTTCTTTGGCGGCCTTAAGGAAAACATTTGGAGAGATGGCAGGAGGGGTGTCTGATGTTAAGGAATGTGCCAGAAAAGATGGGCTACAAAATCCTTTAGGTCTATGATCATTCACCTTTGTGCTGTGCCTGTTATGAGATTAGGTGGATATCCTAGTGACTTATTTTCAGGTCACACTTCTTTTCCCCCCTTCTTCTCTATTCTGTGCCCATGGACATGACAGTTGGGAACCTGACAAATGGTTGTCTTTGGAGTCATGAAAGAAAATTCTATCCAAAGAAGGGCCAAAAAGTAGTCTGTAAAGGGTGGTAAGTTATCATCTTAGGATGATTTGTTGGAAGGGTGAATAGCATTTTCATTTCCAGTGAGATGAATCTTCACAGCTCCAGGAAGTGTGTGTGTGTGTGTGTGTGTGTGTGTGAATCCATACTTGTAAAAGTCTTCTGATCAGTCATTACTTGTATAGAAATAGAAAAGGTCTGAAGTTTATGCAGTGCTTTCCATGTAGATTATATAATTTGGCTATCATAACATCCCTACGATATAAATATTACCCTAAGTTAGCAAATGAAGAGGCTGAAGCTGAAAGGTTACGTGTTTGGCTCAGCTAGTAGGTGGCAGAAATATGAATGTATTTTTAGGCAAACATCATGCTCTAACAATAGGGCTACACTGAACATTTATATAGGGTCTGACCTAGGCTGCTACATAAGCCATAGAAGGTAGGAATTTACTTACAAAATAAAAGTAGTTAATTTTCTCCCCTGAAGAGTAGTTAAAACTGGGCCTAGTGCTTTTTGCAACCAATGGTTGCAGTGAAAGTTTTTTTTTCCTTTTCTTTCCTTTAACATGTTTGTGTGTGTGGGTATTTGTTTTCACAAAAGCAATATACGATATCTGACTTCAGCTCTTATATGTAAAGGGCTTGGAAGTCATCACTCTTATCTTTACAACAAAAAAAAGCTTAACAAACAGAAAACTCAATGACACTTATTGGACTTATCAGAGAATCGAGATAGTAGGGCACACCATCCCCCTGTAATCTAGAGAGACATGTAAATGCAGAGAGTAATAGCTGAGATCTGCTTACCTGAAGCAGAAGGCACTAGAGCCTTAGCTGGTAGGAACACTTCAGTGATAATTTTGATAAGCTGCCTCCAGTGAGAGGCACACTTCTGGTGGGCTGTACCTCCAGAAACTCTCTCAAGTTCTCTTAGTTAGATCTGAGAAAGATCCTTCCATGGCTTTGGCAGGAGAAGGGATAAGGTAATACCTGTGAAATGTCTTCACCATAACGAAAGACTGTTTCCAAGGAAAGGACTTTACAGTCATCTTATCCCAGCTGAGGGAAGAGTATTCCTTCTACTTGATGACCCAACTGAGGTGGTGGTGGTGGGGAACAGGAAACTATACCACTAGATCAACACTTGTGATGGTCACAACCCAGAAACACAGGTTTACCAAAGACAAGATTTAATCATAAAATTATAGAATGCTTCTTTTCTGCAGCACCTCCCCACTGTATCAGCAGTCACAAACCAACACCCAATATGTCATATTCAAACTTGAGAAAACCAAAGAGAAAGAGAAAGAGAATATCTTGAAAGAAGCTGGAGGGAAAAAATACCTATAGAAAATAAAGATAAGAATTGTAGTGGACTTCATATCAGAAAACATGCAAGCAAGAAGAGAATTGATTTAAAGTGTTGAAAGTAAACCCCACAAACCTAGAATTCTGTACCCAGTGAATGATCCATTGAAAGTGAAGGAGGAACAAGGAATTTCACAGACAGATGAGAGTGAGAGAGTCATCAGTAGCAGACCTGCCCTGTAAAAAATGTTAATTATTGCTCTTCAGGGGGAAAGAAATTTATATAGGTCAGAATCATGCACCTACATAAAGAAATTAAAAGTATCAGAGAAGTAATAAATAAGGGTAAAATGAAATGTTTTATTTTTCTTAGTCTTAATTGATCTAAAAGATAATTGTTTAATGTAATAGTAACAACTAGGTGATTACAGCCTATGAGTACATGAATAATTGACAGCAGTGTTGTAGAGAGTGAGAAAGAGGAATTAGAAATATTCTATTTTAAAATACTTGTACTATACATGAAGTGGCACAGTGTTATTTTAATGCGGAATCAGATTAGTTTAAAAAGTACATCGGAAACTGTAGTAACCAGTAAAAGCTTTGACAAGTGTAAGTGATATTGTAGAAGAAGAGATAAAATGGGATCACATAAAGTGCTTTATTAAAATCAGAGAGGGTGAAAGAAGAGGGCATGGGGAAAGAGAGAATAAATACAATAAATAGAAAACAGTTAAAAATATGGTGGATATTAAACCAACTATATCAATAATCACTGTAATACGAATGGCCTAAATATTCCAATTAAAAGATAGAGACTGTTAGAGTGGATAAAATGGCTGATTATAAGACTGACACAGAAAATACATGAGATGAATCTGGAGCATCTTTTAGTACCAGAAAGTAGGCCCAGAACTGCTCTAAAAAAACAAAATGAAATGCCCACATTTCTGTAGTATGTCAGGTACACAGGAGCCCCGCAAAGAGCTCCCAGTGCCCAAGCTGGAACCACTTCAAAATTCAGTAGTATTGGATTACATATCCATGAGTGAATCCATGAGCACATACTTATACAAATAAATGATCAAATAAAAGAATGAATAATGGAAAATAGATAAATTTCTCATACAGAATTCCAAATAGTTTATGTAGATACTCTGCCCTGAGGGAAGTGGAACATAACTCCCCACTCAGTAAGTGCAGGCTGCCCAGGGTGACTTCTTTCCAAAGAGACCTGCATGGAAAAGGGAAAGGAAGAATAACTTGAGAATGGAGAAATCTGACAAACACTACCTCAAAATCAGCAGTAATAAGTTACGTTGGTAGTATGTTCCCTTGATAAGATGTGATAAAAATTGTACTTTTCTTCAGGGGTCTTCCTTCCCAAAACACATATCCTTGGTCTCTCATGAGAAAACATCAGACACATCTACATTAGGGGGCATCCTACAAAATACTTGAACAGTGCTCAAAACCATTAAGCTCATCCCAAACCAGAAAAGTCTGAGAAACTGTCACAGCTGAGAGGAGCCTTAGGACGTATGACCACTAAATGTAATATGATAGTCTAGATAGGATGCTGGATAGAAAAAAAAAAATTAGGTTAAAACTGAAGAAATCTGATTAACATATGAACTTCAGTGAATAAAAAGGGATAATACAAAATTATTTAAATTTATAGAAAACAGGGATCCCTGGGTGGCGCAGTGGTTTAGCGCCTGCCTTTGGCCCAGGGCGCGATCCTGGAGACTGGGGTTCGAATCCCATGTCGGGCTCCTGGTGCATGGAGCCTGCTTCTCCCTCTGCCTATGTCTCTGCCTCTCTCTCTCTCTGTGACTATCATAAATAAATAAAAAAAAAAATTAAAAAAAATGTATAGAAAACATTGGAAGTTTGAAGAGGACCAGTTTTTTTTTTCCTACAAAATAAACATTTTGGTATGTTTTTTACATGTATGAATACATGCCTATCTAAACTCATGCCATAAGGATGTGTCTTTTTCTGAGATAATGTCTGATGCATGTCAGACGGATTTAATGGATATACACATGTTTATGTACAACATACATATGTGTGTACACACATACATAATATGTGCATTCTTTTTTTTTTTTTTGAAGAATTAGATTCTTTTTTTTTTTAATTTTTATTTATTTATGATAGTAACAGAGGGAGAGAGAGAGAGAGGCAGAGACACAGGCAGAGGGAGAAGCAGGCTCCATGCACCGAGAGCCCGACATGGGATTCGATCCGGGGTCTCCAGGATCGCGCCCTGGGCCAAAGGCAGGCGCCAAACCGCGGCGCCACCCAGGGATCCCTAATATGTGCATTCTTTTTATATGTTTTATTTTATTCTTTATTTCATTCTTTTTATTTTATTTTATTTATTTTATTTATTTATTTTATTTTATTATTTTATTTTATTTTATTTGATTATTTATTTTGTTTTAATTTTATTTTATTTTAATTTTATTTTTTGGATCATTCTTTTTAAAAGTTGTCTATCCTGCTTTTCACTTACTACTCTTCCTGTGGACGTGGACGAGGTGGCCATTCGTTCTCCATAGTACTGGACGGAGCCTACTTTCCTACTGTGTTCTCGCTGCTAGGCCTGTGTGTGTTACACTAGATGACTCTGCAGTCTGTGACCTTGGAGTTCTCATCTCCACTCCTTCATTGTGCATTCTCAGGCAAACCCCTTAACTCTCCAGAGCAGTAATTGTCTCTTTCACAGAGTTTTTATAAAAATAAGACCATGAGCATGGAGGTTCCTATTACAGTATCTGGTACACAGAGGTGCTCAATGAATGCAGGTCCTTTTTCACACTCCTTAAATTCGACGGTAAAGGCCTCTTCGGTGTTGCAGGGTGGGCCAGCTTTTTTTTATTTTATTTATTTTTATTTATTTTTTGGGGGTGCCCAGCTTTGATAGATTTCTGGTACCTGGTGACTACAGTTTAGGCAGAGATCAGAGCTTGTGCATTCTCAACATAGTCCCTTTCTTTGGAATGTCCCCGAGAAGGTGCTGAGAGATACCAGTTGCTGTGTCCCAGCCACTATGCTCAGCCCCCAACATTCAATACATATTGGATGTGCTCCCAAATTGCCTGAGGTATCGATTGTCGAGCTAGCATTGCTCCCGTATGAGTCCGCTCAGGCTGCCCTAATGAGAAACTACAGATAGGGTGGCTTAGAAAATAGACGTTGATTTTCTTAACCATTCTGGAGGCCGGAAGTCCAAGATCAATGTACCAGAGGGTTGAGTTCTGAAGAGGCTTTTCTTCCTGGGTTGCAGATGGCCATCACCTCTCCATGTCTTCACCTGACCTTTCTTCTGTGTCCACGTAAAGAGAGAAAGATCTCCAGTGCATCTTCCCTTTTCTTATAATGACACCAGTTACATCAGACAAGAGCCCTATTCTTAGGACCTCACTTAACCTTAAATAGCTCTTAAGAGGCCCTGTTTCTAAATATAGTCACATTGGGGGTTAGGTCTTCAACATACCAATTTTGGGGGGAATACAGTTCAGTCAGTAATAGCTCACAAGTGGTAGAGTCAGGGTTGAAACATATTTTCGCGTACAGTTTTACAGCTACATCTGCCCAGTGGCATTGCCCATCATGGGAATGAAAACGTGTCATTGGCCAGCATCATGGATTGTCATTATCATCCTCAACATTGTTATTCAAAACGATAAACTGCTCTGTCTCCACAGCCATCATATTTTTCAAAGTCTCTTCCTTTCTTTGGGCCATGATTAGATCTCTTTCCTGAAATGATGTCAAATGAATGTCAGAAGGAGCTAGTGAATTGTGACAACAGAGAGGAGCTGCCGGATAGTGGGAGGGTTTTGTCAGCCCCAGCTGTGCACATCTCTCCTAATGACACTAAACCTTTGATCCCAGAAACTTCCGTAGAGTCTGTTAGGATCCATGGATCCAATCTTGTGAATGCTCAGGGCTATTTGGGAGCTGTTCTGAAGGCTAAGTTTTGTTTCTTCGGATCCTCATGTGGCCTCTGGCCAGTCTAGGTCTCTGTCTCCTCTTCCCTTGGTTTTACATCATAATCCCCTCCCTGTCTTTTTCAGTATCAGGTGCAATTTGTAGTCTTGTCTGAAGCCACCAGCTCACTTCACAGATGGCGAATTGCAGTTGAGAGTAATGGGCCTATTCGGTTCAGCCCAGAGAGTATATTAGTGTCTGATAGCCTATAACTGCTGAGCATTAGACATCATTCACGCTGCTCCAAGGTCATCTGTAGGGCCGCGTCTCACTCTCCTCCATCCCTCTCTCTTCCTCCATCAGATATGAATTAGACAAAAGTCATGAGGCCATTAGGAACTACTTCTGGGACTGTGGAACAATGCGTCTTTGTTACCAGACCAGCTCCGTTTTGCTTCAACTAACTGAGAAGACGGGATGAGCACTTGAAAGAGAATGCAATGAGGTGGTAAAGCTAAATTTAACTGCTCTGAATATGTGGGTCTTCTCTTAGAGGACGTATCAGCCCCATACTTTAGGAGGCATCATTTCAAATGGAAAATCAGAAATCCAGTAGCTGATGAAGTGTGTTAATGGGCTATTTGAAATATTGGTTATGAAATGTAAATATGATGCTGGAAATTTGAATGCTAAATTCTGGTTTGGATCTTAATTAAATTAAATGAAGCAAAGTGTGTGCATGTGCCTAGCTTAATGCTTGTCCCCTAATGGTATCAAAGTCTTCTGGGACTACAAGCTCAACAGACACCTGGAGATCATCTAGTTCAGAGATTGAGTTAAATTTTACTTCATTTATTCTCATTTATTCTGAGTAGAGGCAAAATTGACAAAGGTAATACTGAGTTTACAACTCAGGTTTTCTAGTTCTTAGAGGGTTTTTTTTGTTGTTGTTGTTTGTTTATTTTTTAAGAAATACCCTATACGGACTCTGTTGAGGTGTCGCTCTTTGGCTATAGTTGCAAACTGTTCCAAACATTATCTTTCATCTTTCCACCTCCCCTAAGCCAGTATCCTCTATTTAATGGTAGAGTTTGAGGGGGCTGGAAAAATAATACTTTTCTGAATTTTAAGCTAAATGAGAGATGAGACTAAAGAAGAGGTAAATGGAAACCACTATCAATTTTATCATCAATAAAAAAACAGAACAAAACAAAATTTTATCATCAATAAATTTGATATTAAAGAATAAGGTGTGTGAGGCAACACTGATCTTTCTAATATTAAATCCCTACTCTCGAAATATGACCAGGTATGTCTCTATCTCTAAAGGAGGAGCAAAGGAATCTGAAAAGAAGCCAAGAGCATTTAAGAAAAATCATGGAAACTGAAAGACTGAGGAGTAATTATCCTTCTGCACACCCTCCTCTCCCTCCCAGGCACATTAGATAACCCCTGAACTCCAGGTCAGGATATATTGTCTGATTGTACAACGTGGTTTTTAAAACCTGGTGGAATCTTAAAAATTCAAAGTAGCTACAATGCTTTCTTTTTGAAAGTTCCCAGCCCTTATCCAAATCCCAGAGCACAGTCTGTTCTTTATAAAATGAAGATAATATGATAAATTTAGTACGTGCTAATGATCAGATTGGAGATGGCCAAGCGAGAAACACATGGTTATCAAGGGCTTACAGTCCCCTTGAGTAGCCTTAACAAAATAACAGCTTTCTGAGCTAACATCTCTGCCCTCGGTGGTCTGTCTGCAGTATAGTACACATCTGAAATGTAGTGCGGCGACTTCAGTCATATATATTAAGTCATGTTAAGTCAGTGAAGTATTACGCGTGGGCTAAGTTACATTAGCCCATCAAAGAGCCGTAGAGAGGGAGTTATAGAGAGGGGAGACTTCACACCAACACCGCAATGGTGGTAGTTTTGGTTCTGGTCTGAAGAACGACAAGGCCTTTGGTAAGGCCTATTGCAGCCAAAGGGGTAACGTGCACAGAGGGCAACCGTATCTTACACCTTTGGGGCGTCTGTCCTCATCAGTGTCGGGGCCTATTGAAGCCTGAGGCCCAGATGCTGCCATGAATTGCTCTGTCCCGGGGCCTCAAGGTCAGCTTGGCCCCTTGTCGGTGAACCTGGCCGGTCGCTGCTGTGGGTTCCGCTTGCACCTGGGAGCCGGCCCCAGCAGGATGGACAGAGGGTCCAGAGCCCCTCGGCCCAGCTTCTCACCATTTCTCTTACTCAGGAAGCTACTTGTTCTTTCCTTTCTCTTCCCTGTTCTGCACCCGAGTCCATGAGTGGCCTTGCTTATGAGTCCAGACCGTCCATTGCTGAGACCATCACTCTCCTCACTTGTCCTAGGGGTGGAACTCTCACTGTCCTTAGTCTCATTCTCTGTTAATCTGCCGGACCTGAGGCCACTCATGAACCTGCCATTTCTCCCTGTTGGGATGCCACTGTCTTCTGAGGAAGTCACCTCTTGACCGTGGACTCACATATCTTGGCTTTGTGTGGCTCTGGAGACGACACAGTCACAGGTGAGGTTTTCCAGAGCAAACTCACACCTGGAGATGTGCATGCAGTCAGTTCCTTGGAGGAGTCCTTCCAGGGGCATGAAGGAAGCAGGGTTAGAGTTGACGCGTGTTCCCTTTGCAACGAAGGCCTCAGCTGAGGCTATGGCAACACTGAGTCTAGGACTGCTTTTTAGAGTCGCATTGAAAGGAGGCAAGAGAACCAGGCCTTTCTGCGGGTTCACTGGACTGCAGCTTTGGCAGGGAGGAGTATGATCTGGGGGTGAGACCTCCTACAGTGAGAGCCTCCTCTGCTTGCTGCCTGTTGGGAGGGGAAATGAGTCCCCAAAGAGAGCTCTAGCTCTAGAAGGGAGTGCACAGGGTCTGCGCCACGCAGTGTAGCGTGCGGTCAGAGATAAAGATGAGGGAGGCCCATCGAGTGCATTCTAAGCACTTTTCTTAGGTTCCCTTACTCAGTACTTATGATGACCCTGTAAAGTAGATGTTACCATCATCATCATAATAATTATTATTTTATTGGGGCAAGAGCACATGAGATCTGTTCTCTTACCACATTTTTAAGTGTGCCATGTTAATACGTGACTTATAGGTACCATGTTTTATATCACGTAAAACTATTCAATTTGCTTAACTAAAACTTTATGCCCATTGGTTAATGACCCCTCAGCCATGCCCCCAAGCCCCAGGCAGCCATCATTCCACTCTTTAATTCTACAAATCTGACTGTTTTACATGCCTCATAGAAGTGGAATCATGCGGCATTTGTCTTTCTGTGACTGACTTATTTAGCACCGGAGATTTCTTCAAGTTTCACTCGTGTTTTACCATTATTGTCTCTATTTTGGTAATGAAAGGACTTAGGGAGGTCACACCGTGAGGGACTCTGTCTGTAGCCCGTGTCCTGTGAGGATGTTTTGGAACTCCGTGATTTCTGTAGACTCTATACAACTTTTGGGAACTCTGCAAAATAATGTGTGTATTGTTCATGATGCCCAAAAGGGTAACCTCATTTACTAGAGAACCTGAACGGTCTTGTCTAGTGGAGAAATACAAAATCTGGTGACCTGTTTTTCTTTCTGTGGCATGATTGCCATCTTTGATATGTACTACACCACACTTTTAATAAAACTGTTCAGATCTAGGTACAAATTAAAAGCATGGGTTCACAGCGTTTGTCACATCTTATCCAGACAGAACAAATGAAATCATCTTAAGTTGATGTCTACATGACTCCGGGCAGTGGTCAAGTTGGGAGGATCTGGAATCTTCTGATGTTTTGACACCCAGCTGATACAAGTCAAAATTTTCTTTTTTGTAGGTTAGGAAATGAATCATTTAGGGATTCCTTCAGGTTTGGTGAGGCCCACCACTCTCTGCCTCCTTGTCCTGCTGCTGCTTCCTCCTTGTTTCTCTCTCCTCCTTCTCTTTCATTTTTTTTTTCCCCTCTCACAAAAGAGACCTCAAGTTGCTCTAGCTGCATACTTCCTAGAATAGATAGAGATTTTAAATAGTAGCAAGGTTTCCACAGAATTTGCCTCTTGATACTGCCTGTCAGCTGAATAGGGCCTAGCAGGAAACCATTAAAACTCCCTATTTCTGCAAAGGAGAGTCGGGGAGGGCCATTCTCTCGCTTATTAAGGTTTTGCGTGATGAGCTTCAATTGTGTTGAGGTTGGAGCAAGTTTATTTCATTTGTCTGTGTAAGTTTTGCTAGTACGGGGAGAGTGGAAACAGGAGGTCAGGGCTCAATCACAGAGTATAGACCTCTGTGAAGAGCTGGCTTTACAGGGCCTGGCCCTATTAGGGGCCTGTGCTTGCTTTAATACTCCGCTACTTGTATCTCGTAATTGTTAATGATACTTGAACAAAGGGCCCACATTTTCAGTTGGCATTAGGCTCTACAAACTGTGTAGCGGGTCCTGTTTCAGTAACCCTGACTCATTCAGTCACCCTGAGTTCAGAACTGTTTGCCTATAGTTTCACATCCTAGGGACATAATTGTCTCATGGGGAATCAGATTGTTATTTATTTCTTCTATCTTTATTGAGATCCAATTGACATGTAGAATGGTGTAAGTTAAGTGCATACAATATGATGATTTGATACACATGCACATTGTGGCATGTTGACAACAATAAGATGACATATCAACATGCTGATAACAATAAGATTAGTTAACACGTCCTTCACGAAGTTATTTTGTCATTGTTATGGTGAGCATACTTAAGGTCTACTTTCACAGCCACTTTCAAGTATATAATACAGTATTGTTAACTGTCACCACCGTGTTGTACATTAGATTAGCACTCACAGAAGCAGAGAGTAAAACCGTGGTTTCAGGGGCCTGGAAAGTGGAGGAAATGAGGAGAAGTTGGACAAAGAATAAAAGCAAGAAGAAGGGAAACGTGAGGTCACATAGCGTAAAGCCTTGGAGATCCATCCACGTTGTCACAGATGGCAGGATTTCCCACTTTCTTACGCCTAAATAGTTTTCCGTTGTACATATATATACACCACATTTTCTTTATCCATTCAGCCATCAGCGGACTCTTCGGTTATTTCCGGATCTTGTCTGTTATGAATAATGCTGCAGTGAATGTGGGAGTGCAGATATTTTGTTGAGATACCGATTTTATTTTCTGTGGGTATATACCCAGAAGTGGTATTTCTGGATCATATGGTAGCTCTATTTTTAATTTTTTGAGGACTGCCCATACTATTTTCATAATGGCTGTGCCAATTTACATTACCACAAGCAGTGCCCAAGGGTTTACTTGTCTTCAAATCCTTGCTAGCGTTTGTTATCTCTTGTGTTTTCAATAATAGTCATTCTAACAGGTGTGAGGTGATATGTGATTGTGGTTTGTTTTATTTCCCAGGTAATTAATGATGTTGAACTCCTTTTCATGTACTTATTGGCCATTTGTATCACTTCTTTGGAAAAATGTCTGTTCAGGTTGTTTGCCCATTTTGTAAATTACATTATTTGTGTTTTTGTTTCTTGTTTTTTGTTTTTGCTATTGAAGGTTGTATGATTTCCTCATATGTTTTGGATATTAATCTCCCATCACATATATGGTTTGCAGGTATTTTTCCCCCATTCCGTAGGTTGCCTTTTCATTTTGTTGACTGTTCTTGTAGAGTGTGGAAGGTTTTTAATTTGATGTAGTCCCACTTGTTTACTTTTGTTTTTGGTGTCACACCCAAAATATCATTGCCAAGACTGATATCAAGGAGCTTTTCCCCCTATGTTTTCTTCTAGGAGTTTTAAAGTTTTGGGTCTTATATTTTTTTAAAAGATTTATTTATTTATTCATGAGAGAGAGAGAGAGAGAGAGAGAGGCAGAGACATAGGCAGAGAGAGAAGCAGGCTCCTCGCAGGGACCCTGATGTGGGACTCCGTCCCCAGACCCGGGATCTGCCCTGAGCCAAAGGCAGACGCTCAACCGCTGAGCCAGCCAGGAGTCCCGGGTCTTATATTTATTCTTTAGTCCATTCATTTAATTTGGAGGAGTTATGTAAGATAGTTTCTTTTTCATGTAAATATCCAATTTTCCTAACTTTATTGAAGGGACAATACTTTTCCCATTGAGTGTCTTTGGCTCCTTTTTAAAAATTAATTGACTATAGGAGCTCCCGGGTGGCTCTGTGAAACCACTGACTCTTGGTCTCTGCTTGGGTCATGGTCTCAGAGTCCTGGGATTAAGCCCCATGGGGAGTCCAGTGTCAGGTTTCATGTTCTGTGGGGAGTTGACTGGGGTCTCTCTCTCCTTCTCCCTCTGCCCCCCCGCCCACTTCTGTACTCTTTTTTTCTCACTAAAATAAATAAATAAATCTTTAAAAAATTAATTGACCATATATGCATGGATTTATTCCTAAGCTCTCAGTTCTGTTCCATTGGTCTATATGTTTTTATGCCAGTACCAGACTGTTTTCACACCTTTAGCTTTGTAATATAGTTTGAAATCAATAAGTGTGATGCCTGCAGCTTCTTTCTAAAGATGGCTTTGGCAAAATCCCAGTTTATCATGGTTAATGATCCTTTTAATATGCAGCTGAATTCCGTTTGCTAATAGTTTGTTGAGGACTTTTGCATGTGTAGTCATCAAAGATATTGGCCTGTAGTTATAATATCCTTATCTGGCTTTGTTGTCAGGGTAATGGGGACCTCGTAAATAAATTTGGGAGTGTTCTCTCCTGTGTAGTTTTTAAAGAAGAGTTTAAAAAGGCTGATTGGCATTAATTCTTCTTTAAATGTTTGGTATAATTCACCAGTAAAGCCATTTGGCCCTAGGGTTTTCTTCCTTGGGAGGTTTTTGATTATTGATTCAATCTCCTTATTTATTATTGATCTCTTCAGATTTTCTGTTTATTCTTGATTCAGTCTTGGTAGATTTTATATTTCTAGGAATTTATCCATTTTTTTTTCTAGATTGTTCCATTTATTTTGGGTATACTTGTTCACAGTAGCCTCTAGTGAACCTTCCTGTTTCTTTGGTATCAGTCACAATGTCTCCTTTTTCATTTTATTTATTTGAGTTCTCTCTCTCTCTCTTTCTCTTTTTCTTGGAAAGTCACTGGGACCTGCAGTTTCTCCCACTGTGTAGCTGATACTGGTTGTCCTTTCCCTTCTTCCTTATTCTTAGCCATCTCTGTGCATCTGTGAGATGGAAACAAGGTGGGTACTTGTGTGGTGCTCCATAGAGCTGAGGAAGCTTGTTGCTCATGCCTCTCACCCTTCTCAGTGAGGGGAACTTTTCCTTGCTGGAGAATTCCCTCTTGGCACTGAGCAGAGCTGATCTGGGGAGTGGGGTAATGCAGGCAAAGTGAAGCTATTTTTCCCCCTTTTTTTGGTAGTTATTCTCAGGTTGTTTTGTTCTACTGTGTCCCTGAAGTTTCTTAAATGGACTCCCGAGCTCTCTCAGAGCTGGTTTGCTCCTAGATAGCTGTCAAGTAGTTGGTCTTTGTGGGGGTGTGGGAACTGAGCTCTCCTGCTTCTGCATGCATCATGATGACATCCTTGTAGAAAATAGTCAATTTCTAATTGCTGTGTGGGAAGATGGGATTTGACTGGATTCTATGAAAAATATTATTATTTTTAAAAGATTTTATTTATTCATTCATGACAGACACAGAGAGAGGCAGAGACACAGGCAGAGGGAGAAACAGGATCCATGTGAGGAGCCTGACGTGGGACTCGATCCCGGGACCCCAGGGTCATGACCTGAGCCAAAGGCAGACACTCAACCAGTGAGCCACCCAGGTGTCCTCTATGTGGCAAAAATCTTAATTAACCTGAAGGAAAAATATGGGTCAAAGCAAGAGACCCTAATATTGTTGAGCCTGGTACCTGGCATTTTATAATTTTTATATTAATCACCTCAGTTATTCTCCAAGGCAGGCATTTCACAAATGAGAGTTAGTGAGGCTAAGTAATGTATTGAAGATCGCACAACCAATAAATGAGAGCAAGAAATTGATCCTAGATCAATAGCTGACTATTTAATAAGTCTGTTTAGGATTGTCCTTAGGAAAGATAAAATAACTGGATGGAAAAGTCCTGTAGAGAACTGGAGAAAGGAGCATGATTTTAGAACATCAACTTTGAAAGATATCTGAAGAAGTCAGATCTGGAGCTAAAAGCCAGATGTGACCATAAAGTGAAGTGCTGCAGGAGTTCTGAGATACAGAGGGCACCATACTCAAAGTGAAGTGCAAGATGCAGATGCATTTTTTTAAAAACGATTTTATTTATTTATTCATGAGAGACACAGAGAGAGAGAGGCAGAGACACACACAGGCAGAGGGAGAAGCAGGCTCCATGCAGGGAGCCCGACGTGGGACTTGATCCCAGGACTCTGGGGTCATGCCTTGGGATGAAGGCAGACACTAAACCACTGAGTCACCCAGGAATCCCTGCAGATGCACTTTTAAAAGATTTAGCCAAGGAGCTGATTATGAAGAACTCGTAGGGTAAAGGGCTACTCACATTAGAGCTTATGAAGTACAGGACAGAAAGAGTGAAAATGGAAAGAAACTTTATAAAGAGGACCTTTGGAGTAAACTTTAGTTGTGCTGTGAGTCCCATCACTCACCCCAAGCAAGATAGAAAGTCCCTGATTTGTATGGCAAACCTAACTACTGGCTTCAGTGGCCAGTACCTGACAGGTGCCCTCTTTGGTTTGGAGGACACAGTGGCCTGTTTCTAAAAACTATTTGAGAAATCTAAAAGGCAAGAGTGTGACCAGCCACCTGCTTTGGGATTGAGTGAAGAAGTATTACTGTAGCATAGGGAACATCCTACATTCTTGGGGTTTTTGGGAAAGAATGGGTGTGTGTTCTCCATGGACCGGAGGCAGGAGAGAGCTGGGATTCCATTCACATTAGGGCTCCATGGATAGCTGAACATTCTCCAGCAAATAGGAACTGACATTGTCACCAGATTCCTAGGGACCAACAAAGGAGTAAGTGACCAGCTGAAATAAGATTTGTCAAGGTCAAGAAAATTTCTTTGGTGAATGTCATGTGTTTTTTTTTTTTTTTTTTAGAAAAAGAAAAAAAATTAAAAGAAAATCCTATGAAAGTACCTCTCAGAAAAGAGGCAGCTTTTATCTACAGTGAGCCCGGAGAGTACAAAGAAACCCACTAGAGTGCCAGCCAAGTAAGAACATTCCTGTCTTACCCTCTTCCCTCTCCTGCCTCCTCAGCACCAACCTATAAAGAGAAACCAACCACATCGCATCCCCAAATTCAGGGAAACAAATGGAGGAGAGGGAGAGTCTCGAACTATACAGCAAGTTTGTAGCTTTGACTGCTGGGTTTGATATTTTAATTTCTAGTCTGCTTACCAAGGGTGAGAAAAATCAGAGTCCACCTGAGTTTGCATTTAGGAGCCATTGAAAAAGGGCTCCCCACTGAGCAAATTTCAAGGGGAGAGGGCTACAAAATAATTTTTTTTTTTTTTTTTTTTTTGTGATGACCTCCCCTGACTCCAACACCAGGCCTGTTGATGAGACATGTTCTCTGATTGTGGCAGGATCTAAATAGTTGATGGCAGGCGGAAGTAAGCAACTGTCAGTGGTGGATGTTTGGGAAGCATGGTGAAGCTGCCGTGTGGCAGCCCAGGCAGGTGGCCAGCAAGGGAGTTGATTACTTGACTGAAGGGTGGTGGAGGCTTAGGGGCCCATCCAGATATCCTTTACTAGGCTGGTGTACTTCCTTTCCCGTTGCTGAAGATGTTGGCTGGTAAAGGCTCCTACCTATATTCACCTCCTGGGAACTTACCTTACCTGACTCGAGCCTCTTCAAACACATTTGGGAGACTATACCCATCCTTCTGAGGTGGGCCACAGCCGATTCCTGACAGGTATGGGGTGCAAGGATCTCAAAAGGGGACAACCTTATAGGTGTATGTATGTTCTAGATCTCACCACTCACCAAGAGATTCGTCTAATGCTCAGAGTTCAGCAAAGCCACATCTTTGCTGAGCTTCTTGCCCTTCTTTGTCCTCCTTTTCTGTCTTTTTTACAGTTTTCTTTTGAGAATATTCTCTCCATATATAGGTTGCACAGAAACCCCATCTCAGACTCTGCTTCTTGGGAATCTGACGTAAGACCAAGAGTGATCCTAGAAAGCTAACTTTAAAGAATGGGCTTCTGGAATTGGGTCATCTGCTGGCTGAATGGCAATGAGGACCCCTCCCAGGTCATAGGTGGATTATTGATGGGCCCTGGCATAGTGAGCAGTAACAGAATTGCTTAGGTTTTCACCTGTGAGGAACTGGCATGGGATACAGAGAGAAGGGAGTACATTAGCTTTTGCAACCCCGCTGGAATTTCCTTGGAACAATAATCACTGGGATTGTGGAATTGGGTGGTGGTGCAAATCACCACTAACACATTGAAGAACGAAAATTGTAAGTGCTTATCAGTGAATCGTCAATTTGAAGCAACGTGTGGAAGTTCAGATGGCCTTTCTGGACACCTTTGAAAGAGATATATTCTCCCAAACCTGGAGGTCAGTCTGAGTGATGAGTTTGGATTTTAGAAAGAGCATGTTCCACGGTTGTGGATACTGCTTTCATCCATTTATCAGGTGATGTTGAAGGCTAATTATTTTGAATGAGGCTCAGAGTAGGAAAATCCTTTGTAGCAGGTCCAGGCTGTTGCTTTGTCAACTTGAGCCATATGGCTCTGGGATCCCATGTTACCAGAGGTATTTGTGCTGAGCAAAGATGCTTTCTAGTATCTCTGCCAAGTGCCCACAGCACAGACCCTCAGGGCTCTGGAGTGAGGCCATATCATCCTTAGAGGAGGAAACAAACTGCTTGGCTTTTTCTAGAAGTTGGCCCTAATATATTAGTGTAAACCCAAAATAGAATGTGGTTGCATGATAGCTCTATGGGTAAGTGGGCGTCTAAAATCATAGTGAGTAGAAATCCTTCCAAAGAGAAGAGTAGAAGAGCTTTAGTTAGTCTGCTTGGTCATCCCCTCTGATGGACAAAGAAATGGCCTGAGTTTCACAGGCGGTGATGAATCGTCTTCCTGGTTGGTTAGGAACCTGAAAGGCGAAGATTGGAAGATCAGTGACACGGAGGCCGGGAGAATGACACGTGGCTGGACTTACGGGAGCAAATACAAATCATGGGGATCTTTGTAGGCCACAGGACATCTGTTGCAGAATTTTTTATTTTAAAAATGAATATATAGAATGACTTCCCATAAGTGTTAGCTGGTCTCTGTCCTCAGTCACCCCCTGTTTGGCACAGTGGACCAGTGAAAGGAAAAGCCATGGTGACAGAGCGGGAGGTTTTGCACAGGTCAGAACCTGGGCTTCCGCTGACCAAGGCAGACCTAGCTCCTGGCATTGCCGAATACCGACTTCCCAGTCACAGAGACTGACACCGAGGGTTTAATACTGTACCTTCCGTGGAGGAGACCAGTTATCCACTTGGTGCACAGTTGATTACATTAGGCTCCTTGCCTTTCTGGAAGAGGTAGACATTCACCCCAGATTTGGACTGGCATCTATTCCAGGGATAGGTTTGCCCTTTCTTGCTACAGTACTCAGTCAGCATCACTGCCTGAGGGCGCGTCCAGCATGGGATTCTCTGTAACTTCTCCTTGAACTAAAGGGCCGTGTTGTGATAATGAAGGTGCATCACTGGGCACATCACCAGGGCTTCAGACCACCTGGACCTGGGATGCCACACCAGTTAGAAACTATCGACCTGACAGAGAGCATTGGTATGGTCCCTTGAAGTTACAGCTGTGGCGCAGCTTGGAGAGAGCACCTTGCAAGAATGAGGCCCTGTCCTTCAACGTGTGATATGTCCCCTGAAACCAACAGCCATTGTATCACTCCCAGTGACTTCCTTGGGGGAATTTGGTCTTCCCATCCTAACAACCTCCGCATCTACAGATATAGAGCATTTATTCCTAGTAGGGAGATGCTTCCAACATGGGGCCCATTGAGAGTCTCCGTAAACTTAAAGTTATGGCTATTGTCTGGTCGCCTTGGGCTTCTCATGCCAATATTCCAGCAGGAACAGATGGAGTTACCAAACTAGAGGAGGAAATTAACTTGATCACCAGGAGGAAGTAAGGCCGCTGCTCTACCATGGGAGCGGGGCAGCATATGGTTGACATACCCTTGGCACTGCCATGCCAAGTTTAAACTGTAAATGGCCAATGTAGCAGCTGCTGTCTCATAAACTCATGATAAACAAATGCTCAGATCCTTCCCAGATGAGAGTCTGGGTCTTCCACCTGCAGAGGTGAGAGGGATCTCTGTGTGGTAGAAGAGATGGGTATAAATTACTGCCTCAGGACCAACTTCTGCTTATAAATTTTTCCAGAAATTAAGACTAACCGGGATCCTAGAGAATCTGTGTCTGGTTGGAATAAACTTAATATAAGGTAAAAGTGGCTCTGAGCAGTCTAGGAGGTGGAATGTAGTGGATACTCCTGACACTCTACCTGGATCCCCTTTCCTGAACTGGTATGTCCATCTCCCAGATGTTGAATATTGGTTGCTAATGGGTGACACGGGGATCCTTCTTTTGAGAACTGCTCCTTGCCAACAGGAATCACCTTGTCTGCAAATACCTAGGAAATTGTACATAGGGGCTGGACTACAGTGACACAGCAGGGCCTCTAGAGACAAAAATTAAAGGGGATACTCATTCTAGGGGTTGTATAAGTTCAGAAGCAGCTTGTGAGAGTTCTCTCTCTCTCTCTTTCTCTCTTTTTTTTTTGCATTCAGTAATTCGTCAGTTGCGTACAACACCCAGCGCTCATCACGTCCCGCGCCCTCCTCAATGTCCATCACCCAATCCACCCATCCTGCCACCTTGTAGTTTGTTTCCTACAGATAAGAGTCTCTATGGTTTTTCTTGATCTCCCATGAGCAAGGACCTTCTTAAATTTTGCACTCTGTGTCCCTTGATTTCTCTTTCTAGTTCTGGTGCCCATTGTGTTCTGCCCCAGGGAACGTCCTGTGTCCGTGGACTTACTAATACAGCAGTACAATAGCCTGGCCCCCTTCCTTCAAAGTGAGACAACTCTAGGGAACATTCACAACTCAGATCTCTCTACAAGATCAGACTAAGGCCAGATTTCACCTGAAACCATGTCTTTCAATGACTGCTTCTGCTGTGTTCTTGTTGACCTCTTTTCCTTACAGGTTTCTTTGAGATGACTCACCCCCCAAAATCACTTACTATGCAGCTAATAATCATGACACAGGACCCTTCAGATATGACAGCATCAACAGCATCAGCAACAACAACAGCATCAACAGTTCTCTGGGACAAGATTAAACCTCCTAACACCATTGGATGATGGCATCGCATAGAAAGCTGTGTGCCCTTGAGTGAAATTCCATCTTGGAGGACATTTCTGAGTGTCAATTTTATGTTCTGGAAAATGGGGTTAGCAATTAGTAATATCTTTCCTGGAAGACTATGCGCATGCATGTGTGCGTGCGTATGAGTGGTGTGCATGCATGTAAAATTCTTAGCACTGGTCTGGCATATAATAAGTGTTCAATAAATGATAGATGCTTTTAATAGTTGTAGTATAGACTGTGCTTAGCATTTTCCCTGAGCTTCTCTGTGTTTCACTCCTTATAGTAATTTATTCAATTTTGGGGAATGAAATCTCAGCTTTATTACTGATTAGAGCTAATTTGGTAAATGTTGCTTAGATATATATCCATAATCAAGCTTTCTATGACTTTTCCATGATTTAAATGTAATCACAATTAATAGGTAATATTGAACAATCACAGGACTTTCTGAGGAGTAGAACTTATGCATGATGAGGAGATGACTTTCCTAAGTCCTTTGTATTATTTTCTCTGTCCCCAACTATGTCATAAAATGATATAATTTCTGCCTCTTTTCTGTGCACTAGTCATGTCTTTTGATTTGGATGCTTGAAAACGAGGGATGTATCTCTTACCCATGTGTATGTGTAGCCTAGTGCCTAGTGCTGAGCGTATACCAATAAAAGCTTGTAGAGTAAGTCGTAAATGTAATAATTTTAAATCAATTCTTGCTGCTACTCATCAGGGAGTAATCTACACAGGGTTGTGTATGTGAGAAGTAACTCAATCACAAGTCACTGCCTGCAACCTAGAGCATTTATCTTTTACTTTGAGCTAATATTTGAAACCAATCCTTATTTTCTCTGACCCTGACAATCTCTCCCTCTTTTTCTTGCTTCTCTCATCTATCTAATCTTTTTTCTCTGCTCTTCATTCACACCGACATTTTTCTGTGCTTTTATGTTAGTTACTATGGACAGAAAATGTCTACCCCATTTGAACCATCCCCGTGTGATTTTATGTGGGCCTATGATATATCAGACTATTCTAAACAGACTCTAACTCCTGTTAAACCCATTGAGCTACTTTCATACGATGTTATAACAGACTGGCTCAAGGTCTCATGGCTGGTAATAGGAAGAGTCAAGGTTCTAGTCCTGGTATGCGTAGCCTCGAAGCCCACATTACATTATTCAGTAGTTGTGGTCTATAATAGACAAATGCGTGGTTTGCTGTGATCACGAACTTTCTTACTCCAAGTTTCTATAATAAGATGATTGATATGCGGAATACTTTTTCCTTATTTCACATTTCTATAAAGGGGCTTCTGTTTCACTTTATAATCAAATGGTTTTTCTTTAAAGATTTTATTTATTTATATGACAGAGAGAGAGAAAGAACGAGAGAGAGCATGGGGCAGAGGGAGAGGGACAAGCAGACTCTCTGCCAAGCAGGAAGCCCGATGCGGGGCTCAATCCCAGGATCCTGAGGTCGTGATCTGAGCCAAAGGCAGACATTTAACTGACTGCACCACCCAGGCGCCCCTCAGATGGTGTTTTAAATGAGTATTTTAATTGGAATATTACTCCATTTACATGCCGTATAATTATTAATGCCTTTGTATTTATAAATATCATTTTACTATTTGTCTTCTACTTATCTCATGCTTTATATGGTCCCTTTGCTCTGTCTTTTCTCCCGTTAAACTTATAGATTATTTTGTTTTAAATATCCTCTTCTGTTGGTTTGTTAATAATCCATTCTTTTGTATTTCTTTTAATGTTTGCCTTAGAGACATTATTACATGCATTCTTGATTCATTATTATTTAACATAAATTAGTACTTTTATTATTTCTTCTGATTGGATCTTACAAATCTTTAATTATATTTATTCTATTTAAGTGCTGCTGTCATCCTGCATTTTACTTCTATGTATAGAATAAATCCAGCATGACATTGTTACTATTATTGTTGTGCATTATAAAGATTACATATGTTTAGCTACCTATTAATACTTAATGCCACGTTAATTTCTTATTATAAAGATTACATATGTTTAGCTACCTATTAATACTTAATGCCATGTTAATTTCTTATTGTATTCCCTTACTTATATCTGAGATAATTTTCCTTCTTCCTGAAAAATTACTGTATTCTTAGTATTGCTGTTAGCAAGGAACTGCTTGTAACTAATTCACTCAATCTTTGTTTTTCTGGAAATGTTTGTACTCTGTTCTTACTTTTCAAAGGTTTTCTGTGGACGTAGAATTCTTTTTTTCTTTAATATTTTAAATATTTTATTTATTTATTCATGAGAGACACAGAGAGAGAGAGAGACAGTGACACAGGCAGAGGGAGAACCAGGCTCCCTGCGAGGCCCGATGTGGGACTCGATCCCAGGACCCCTGGATGATGCCGTGGGCCGAAGGCAGGTGCTCAACCACTGAGCCACCCAGGCATCCCAGTAGATGTAAAACTCTAAGTTGACACTTTTAGTATTTTCATAAAGTCATTCCATTGTCTTAATCTAACCATTTCTCTCCTGGAGTCATCTGTAATTCTTAGTGTTGCTTCTGTATAAGTGATGCATTTTTATCTATGATTGCTTTTAATGTTTTCTTTTTTGTTACTACTTTTCAGCAATTATGATATATCTTAGTGGTGGTTTTATTTACATTTATTCTGTTTGGGTTTCATTATGGTTCTTTTAAACTGTGAGTTGATTTTTTTTAAAAGGTTTATTTATTTATTTGAGAGAGATAGAAGGAGTGGGTGTGTGGTAGGGAGGGTCAAAGAAAGTGGGAGAGAGAGAATCTGAAGCAGACTCTACACTGAGCCTGGAGCCTGACTCAGGGCTCGATCCCAGGACCCTGAGATCATGACCTGAGCTGAAACCAAGAGTCAGATGCTGGACTGACTGTGCCACCCAGGTGCCTCATGAGCTGATGTTTTTAATGGATTTCACAAAATTCTTGACCATTATCTCTTCAAAAATTGTTTCTTGTCCTCTCTTACAGTCTACTGCTTATCAAACTATAATTACATGTGTGTTAAAATTTTTTGCTATATCCATGTCTCTTTTTCCCTTTTATGCTCATTTTTCTCTATGTTTTAATCTGGACATTTTCTGTAGACCTTTAAGAAATGTAATTAATCCATACTTCAACTGTGCCAAACTATTCTGAACTCCTACTTTTAATTATAGTACTTTTTACTTCTGTGAACCCATTTGATTTTTAAAAAGTAATTTTCACTTCTCTGCCAAAATTCTCCACTCTTTTCTTAAATATATTAATAAAAAATGGAAAAGCAATTTTTGATTAGCTCCAATGTGGAATCATCTGAAAGTTTGTATTTCTCTTGATCTTTCTTCTTGATATGAAAGTGTGGATGCCAGAAAACTCCATAGAAAAGTCTCAAAGTAATCATTCTGCGTGAAAGAAGCCAGACTAAAAAGAGTACCTATTGTTTGATTCTATCTGTATAAAATTCTAGAAAATGCAAACTAACCCATAGCAACAGAAATCAAGCCATTGATTGACTGGAAGTGGGGCAGAAATCAGTCTTGACATTTGAAACACCTTAACAAAATCTGATGAGTGCTATGATATGGGAAGGAGAGTTAGGATATTGTCAGGAAAGGATTCTTGGGGAAGTTACATTTAATCTGAAACCTAATGTTAAAGAATGTGTTAAACATATAAAGTAGAGGAAAGGAAATATGTCCCAGATAGTAGGAGAAAGGTGAGTTATAATCTGGCATGGTGGAGTAGAAGGACTAAGCAGGTTAGAATAAAATGGGATCACAGGAGCTGAAGAGGTAATTGTAAGAGATGACGTGGGAAACGTAGTTAAAGGGCAGATCATAGGAATTGGAATTGGAACTAAGGTAATTGGAAATCTACCAAAGAGTTTTAAGTATTTAGGAGTGGGTGACATGATTAATTCTACTTCTCAGAAATTAAGCTACTATGTAGATATAGTTTTAGATGCTGATACAGCTAGAGACATGAAAAGTCATTAAGTTTTCTGCTGTAGTACATATGTGTTCTACTACTGGCTTTGGACAGGACAGTGGGATAGATGGCACAAAGAATTTTGGCTGATTTGGTGACAGATTGAATGTGAGGAGTGAAGAAAACAGAAGTGATACTGAGGTTTCTTTCTTGGGTAATTATCTTGGTGTTGGTGCCATTTCCTGAGGTAACAAAGGAGTGAGATAAAAATATTGGAAGTGTAGAGAAATGTTGGAAGTATTTTCAGACATTTAATGTTTGAGGCATTTATGTTAGGTGACTACTTCCATCGTACAGTTGTGTTTGTCAACTTGGAGACCAGGAGAGAGACTTGGGAGATACATACAAGGCAACGAAAGCCAAGGCAGCATAGAGAAGAGACGAAGGCTGGGGACAGAGCACTTAGGGGCACTGACGGTTAAGCTGAGAGAGAGAGGACCCCAACATGTGCCATAGAAACCAAAGCTAAGGAGGTATCAAGAAGCTAGTGTGTTATTAGAGGTGATGAAATTGGTCAAACTATATGTAGCTTTTCAAATACTTTATCCCATTTGTATAATATTCCCTCTGCCTCCAATGCCTTTCCCTATTTCATTTATTTTTAAGTCCTGTTCATCCTTCAAGTCAAGCTCAAGGGCCACTTCTTTTGAGAAGATCCCCCTGAGTCTCCAGGCAGACATTAGAGCACACTTCTTTGGGTTCCATTTGTTTTGATTCTGCTCATCACACTGCATTTTAATTACCAGTCTGTAAGCCTATCTCCTTGCCAAACCATGACTTTTGATTTTACATTCCCAGCATCATTACATTTCAACCTTGGCTGAATCTCTAGTGCCTAGTGTAGTAATTTTATGGAAGACACTCAAAAGTTATTTGTTGAATGAATAAAAAGCTATTTAAAATGAGGAAATCTGAATTGCTAATAATGAAAAAAGGCAAATGATGTTTCAGGGCGTATCTTCCAGAGGGACTGTGCCACAAACTAGCTTAGGCAAGTTGCTACGATTCCTAGGAAATCAGCTTCCTCATTAGTAAAGTCAAGATGTTGGTTAATGGTGGTATTCCATGTTCTATGACCAGTTCTGTTTCAGTAATTATTTTATTTCTGGATTTAAATGCATATTCTGATTGAAAAGGAATCTCTGCTTATCTTAGTTCTTCCTCTGGTTTTTAAATGGGTGTCGCATGTCTGAGTCTGGAAAGTATTGGATCTCAGTCTCTTGTGTGCCTTTGTTACTTTTATTTTCCATGAGAATTTCTGAACACAGTGTGCTTAAGACTCACAGACCCAGACGTGTCCTAAATACATGTCAGCAGGTGTTGAAAGGCTGTGGATGAGAAAGTGCCATCACTTCCTGGGTAATTGGAACAAGGAAGAGGACACCATGCACAGGGATTTGACAAAGGATTAACCTGTCTCCTCTACTGTAAAGCAGTAATAGGCTCATTTGTTACTCAGGGTACTGCTTGTCATCACATAGGGGTAGCACAGTTTCTAGCATACTTGCCCAGGATCCCTGACCAAGTAGCTGAAAACAGAGGAGTAAAGATGGGACCAAGATACCGGTTTATTCATAGCACATGCTTCAGTGTTCCTGGGGGTAGCCCCTGTGCCTAGTGCTCATTAAACTCTAAGTAGATAAAGGATATTGGATGACAGGCCTGAGAGTCATGCTTCTCTTTTTATATCCCGTTTTTTGGTATAATTTTCATGATAATTCATGATTATGGGAACCCTGAGGACATTTGCTTATAGGGTATTAGTGAAATGGGGCTCTTCCTATAGCCAAATTGAATATATGCTAAGCTCATGGTATAGTATCTGGCACTATGAAAATATAATCAAGACCTTATTATAATAGGTATTTTTTCTTTTTTTTTTTTTTAAAGATTTTATTTATTTATGATAGTCACAGAGAGAGAGAGAGAGAGAGAGAGAGAGAGAGAGGCAGAGACACAGGCAGAGGGAGAAGCAGGCTCCATGCACCAGGAGCCTGACGTGGGATTTGATCCCGCGTCTCCAGGATCGCGCCCTGGGCCAAAGGCAGGCACCAAACCGCTGCGCCACCCAGGGATCCCTATAATAGGTATTAATACACAAGTGCTGACTGATTAAAAAAGAAAGAGTATTTGTGTATATTGGTGAGAAAATGAACACTTTGTAGGTTATAAATTCACGTTTGCATCACAATAAGTTGAAAATGCTTAGTATGCCAAACATATACCTGAAACTATATTTAGAATAAATGCATAATGTTTATGACAATTATTTATAATAGTGAACAGTTGAAATAAAGTACTTTTCATTATGGAGTTAGTTGGCTAAATAACCCCTGGCATGGCAGTTCAAAGCAGTATTATAAAGCCATTAAAAATGGTAATGAGACTACCCAGCAGTTATTACGTGTGTGGTGACAGTGTAACATATGCATATGAAGGAAAGCCCACATAAGTAACTGTGTAAGGATAGCGGTCTTTGGGTGAACATTTTTCTTATCTCAAAATTCCAAACTTTCAGGGGTTAAGTATCTCACACATTTAAAAAAATCGATTTAAAGATTTCCAATTATGTCAGACGTTAACATTTCATAGAGGTTATACCCGTGGCCAAATTTTTCTTGTGAGTGGGATCCAGGAGAACCAGAAGATCCTGAAGAAGAATAGTGTTTTTAATACATTGGAAGATAAAAAATAGTAATGATGGGTTTATGTGGTTTCCATCCCCTGCAGACTCCAGGAGGGTGGGATTTGTGTAGCTTTCTTTGTTTTTGTTTTGTCAATTTTTAAAAATTTTACTTATTTGAGGTAGAGAAAGAGAGAGAGTGAAGGAGCAGCAGGAGCAGGGGAGAGAGACAGAGGGACAGGGAAAAGCAGACTCCCTGTTGAGCCGGGAGCCACCCACTTGGGGCTCAGTCCCAGGACCCAGAGCCAAAGGCAGAAGCTTAACCATCTGGGCCACGTAGTTGTTTTTGGATTCAGAGAGGGGTTGGCTTGAATCCTAGTGCTGGTCTCTGAGGAAATTATATACCCTCTCGGAGCCTTGGTTCTCTTCTCTGTGACCTGGAGATAGTAGTATCTCTTTCACAGGGTTTTGCAAAGAATGAATGAAGTAGGATCATATACATGAAGTATTTAGCACAGTGCTGAATTCCTAACAAATGCTTGGAAAATTGTAGCTATTTATGCTGCTTGATGTAAGGTACTCCTTTCTTTCTTTCAGTGTTCTTGTGAGGCAGAAAGGGACAACCACCCATTCATTATCTGTCCTTTGCAGATGAGGAATTGAAATCCTTAGGGTGGGACGCACTAGTCTAGAGGCAGCACCAAGCCAGGTAACAGCAGTAACAACAACAAAACAGTGAAAAACTAAATCCATAGCTCTAGCCTTTCTACTTATAACAAGTAGGGCAGGGCCTAGGATACATTCAGGAGCCACCTGATTTATTTTTCTCATAACAGGGGTAAGTATATGGAAATAGGATGTTCTGACTTAAAGTTTGCAATTAAAATACTGTCTCAGGGTAGTGTCCCATCATGGAAATCAGCAAATGGTACAAGTCAGTGGTTTTGTTTGCTTGTTTTTACAGGAGAGCCAATTGCTAAATACTTACCAGCATGTCACTGCGGATACTTGTTATTCATGAGCTTTTTATGGGTATTAATAATAAAAACTGCTGAGTTGATTGGTTTCTCATCAGCATTTTTCTCAACTGGCACTGACTAATTGGCCCTTTGTGATCTGCTTGCTCTTCCAACATATTTCCATCATGTAGAAGTTTGTGATTTCTTTATCTTTATTTTTTAGTTAAGATGAGCTTGACCAGAGGGAAGCAAGGGACATATTGTTGAATTCCACTGTGCATTTCTGGAAATCCCACATTTAAATAGAATAAAATTCCCTGAATTCATTGTTGAGGACAGTAAGCCCAGGCGAGAGATGATGTTGGCTTGGGTCAGAGAGGTGGTAGTAGAAGACAGAGAGCAGGAGATTCACTGGTGGGATTTCTAAGAATAAGAATAAAAGAAGTTTCAAGGATGTCTCCCAAATGTATGAATAGATGGGTTCACAACATGCCATTTGTCATTTAATGAGAAGATGAAATCTGAGGGAGAAGCAGAAGAGGAAGGGAAAGCCAAGAATTTGTATTTGGATATGATAAGTTTGAGATGCCTTTGGGATTTACAAGTAAGGATGTCAAGTTGACAGTTGGCTTTATGAGGATGGCGCACAATAGAGATGCCTATTGCATTTCTAACCCTCCAACATGAATTTACGTTTCTTCTAGATAAATTGCTGGTTTAGTATAGATGCAGACACATATTCCCATGACCAGAAGTGGGAAAGGGTCAGCAGATCATGTGTAACTTACTATGCTGCTCTGGGGATCCTGGGTAAATTCCATGGAGATGTCCTTGGGCATCTGGTCCTTGGGCATCCCTATGGCATCTGGTGTTGAGGCCTGCTACTGATGAAGCAGCAGGTCTTTGGTTAGGGCCCATACTTCTCCCCTTGTCCCCATCTCTGGCTGGCATAGCAGATAGTCTAGACTTGGGCAACACCTTCTGTCTTATGCATGGATACAGTTACCACCTTTCAGCTTCCACTATCCGGTGCTTCACGACTTCCTAAGGTAGTTCTGTGGTAGGCTGCTACACTTGACTCAGCCACCTTTGGTTTCCTCCAGTGAGCGTACAGAGGAATTTCTAGATATCATCCATGCCCATGGATGAAGAGGGAGACTCTAGTGTCACTCTCTTTGATTCTTTCTCCTAGAATCTTCCCTCAGCTATCTGTTAGCCTTTTACTTAGATAACAGCTTATTGAACACAGTACTTCTTTAAAGGAAACTGAAACTATCCCAGTCTGTGGCCAGAGAAGTATGGAAACAAGCTAATCTGCTCTGTGCCCAAATTTTATGGCTATTTTAAACAAGATTATTTATCCATGGTATTGACCCAGAATGGAGGGCCGGAACACGTGTGTTTACTATTTCACCTGCTCCCTCACTCTCCCATCATTCTCCTCTCTAGAACCTACCAGATTGGGTTTCATCTTCCACTTCCTGTCAGGTGGGGAGATAAAAACTTGCTCACAGAATATGCTCCATCTCTCTAATCCATGGTTTCTGGTAAGACTTCATTTTCAGACCATAAACTTTATTTTCTGTAGAGGTAGTTTCTAGAATTTGAAAATTCAATTTCTTTCTTGGCCAGTCCTGCCCTTCAAAACTAATTGTATGTTTATATATTCTAAAAATGTCAGCTTTGAAAATTGATAAAAATAGCGGTTTCTTTCTTTTGGGTTTTTTTGCTTTAACTATAGGAATCTTTCCCAAAACAAAGTCTGACTTTAAAAAAGTGAAGGGAATGCCATAATGTAAGAGAGAATTTGTAAAGTACATCTGTCCATCCATCCATCCATCCATCCATCCATCCATCCAACTTTTGTGTGAATGGTAATTGAAGTAGTGGCTAGTATATGTATGTGTGTGCGCACACTCATGTACACAGATATTTTTAAGAATATTAACAGAAGGGCAGCCCAGGTGGCTCAGCAGTTTAGTGCCACCTTCAGCACAGGGCCTGATCCTGGAGACCCGGGATCGAGTCCCACATCAGGCTCCTTGCATGGGGCTTGCTTCTCCCTCTGCCTGTGTCTCTGCATCTGTGTGTGTGTGTGTGTGTGTCTCATGAATAAATAAATAAAATCTTAAAGAAAGAATATTAACATAAATAGAAGTACCTAGTTGGGGGCAATATGGACTGACCCAATGGTTAGGTTTTTAAATAATAAGAAATAGTAAAGCATGTTGATTGATGATGGGAATGATTCAGTAGGGAGACCAGCAAAATCTAAGAAAGAATAATTTAAGAACTGAGATTACTAGAAGAGTCAAGGGAGAAGAGGACCCAAGGGTTCTGATAGGAGGTTTTGGGTACTTCTCTTGTTAAAAAAAAAAAAGAAAGAAAGAAAGAAAGGTGAAGGTGCCGACGTGTTTATAGATTTGATAGTGAGACCTGTGGAAATTCATGGTTAATAATTTCTGTTTTCTCATGAAGTATAAGGTAAAGTCATTCATATGAAAGAGAGGATAGAAGGAGGTAGAAAATGTAAAGAGAAGGAGATGATGTGAGATCATAATTGCAGATAATGAGAGAGTGGGAGAAATACCAATACAAGATCCAGATTTGGTGATCTCCAGGGTCCTGTTGAGTTCTAGGCCTCTGTAATGATTTTACTTTTCCATTGGACATCTGAGTGCTTTTCTGATCAGTAAGAGTGAGAACAAGCCTCTTCAGAATTTCTTATGTGTGTGATGACATCTCATGTGCCTCTGCAAATTCTGTCATTAGAAGTCTTGTCATTAGAAGTCACGAGACACTCTGCCTTCGGTCTTCCCAACTCAGTGAGAAAGGAAATGGATTACTCTCCAAGATTCTCTCGGTGCACAATTCACTATTCTGTTGTTCTATATTCATCCCTCTATCCTTTTCAGATTTGCCTGTTCCCCTTAAAATGTGTGAGCAGAAAATCAGAAAAAATAATACAGTGATTTTTAATTTATCATCAGAAGCTTTAGCTATTACAAAAAAAAATGTGCATGGAACTCAAAACTTAAAATAGAAGAGAGAAAACCTGCTGTGGTTCAATGATGGAATGAGGTTCTGAAGCCACAAAAAAACATGTGTTCACCTTGTCCCTCCAGTTATTTCCATGATATTTAAGGCTTTGACGTATACTACAAAGGCTGTGGATCACTACTTCAGATTTTTCTGGCTTTGGCACAAAAATGAAATTTTGGTTCTTAAATCATTTAAGAAATTCGATCCTACCCTCTTAGAGCTTTAAGACTATCTATGAACCAACCTCCTATTTTACACATGAGAAATTGAGCCCCTAAGAAGTGGTACAATTTGCCCTAGGTCATTTAGATGACATCAGAGCCGGAACTGGAACTCTCATCCATTAATATCTAAACTGATGCATTTTCCACTACACTGAAATACTCTGAAGCTGAGGGGGTTCTTGCAGAAGATCTGTTCTTTGTGATCCTGAACAGGAAGCTATGTTTAGACCCTGGAGGAGGCATATTTGTGCCAGCTTGTCCCTTCACTAGCACTGACACATTGTTCGTTTAATTTGTTCAGTCTACTACTCCATTAGCCTTATCCTATGGTGGGGCTGGCCCATTTATCCGTGCTTAAAATTTAATCAGACATTTCACTGCTCATCAACACTTTAACGGGACCATTTAGAGCTCTGAAACTCGACACATCTCTGCTTAATTACTGCTAGCCGACAGATGTCACTTTCACTGTCCTCTCTTCTCTTCTCCTCCAGTGGCACAGACCTGGGGGAGAAGCTTATTCTTTAAATAAACCTTAAAGCAGAAACACAATCAGAGATTAATGGAAGGACACCAACCCTATGTTTCTGCCTGATTGGAATCTAGTCATTTGGGGAAGTTAAAGGCTGTGTCTGGCACCTCAAACGGACTTGAAGCCCACTTTCATTTTTTTGTTGTTGTTGTACGAAGTAAAAGGGTTATGGGAAGGAGGAAGGATGCAGAATAAATGACTAGGCTCCCCCATCTGCCATGCTTGTCATGCCTTTCTTAGGCTACTCTCTGCTCATGCTTGTTCCTTATTCAACTGTGAAATTGAAATCACAAGAGGAATGTTGCATTTCTATTGCCAAAACTCCTCTCATGATGGAGCACAAGAAAGAGGGCCTGCTTTTGGAGCTGGAGAAAGAAATGTGGCAGGTGACTAACACTCTTGGCATGTAACAATGGCCCAATTTATTTGATATTATCAAATCCTGGTTCTCTCCAGCTATGCTATGTATTCCCTTCTCTGGGCCCTAACACATATACATGCTATTTTCAGGGACACTGTAAATATTATTGCAGGAAGCCTCTGAATATGAAAAATTCATTGAAACTGAGATGTTAATAGCTTATGCCCTTTTCTCTGAAACATTTGCAGAAAGAACAGGGCTATGTTGGATGCTTTGAGACTATGGAAGAATTTCAGATGACTATTGGTATTCCTAGATTAAATCGAATGGGATTGGCACAAGCTGATTCTAATCCACTGTGTCAGTTAACCAGCGGCACAGTAATGCTGCATAACAAACAATTATGAAATTTCAACGGCAGAACAATAAATGTATTTGCAAGCTTTAGTGGCTCTGACATGGCTCAGGTAATCTCAGATGGGCTTGCTCATAAACTTGAAGCCAAATGGAGCTTGACTGGATGGTTTGGCTGTTTTTGGCGGGGCTTGCTCATAGGTCTGAAGGTCACTGGATGATGAGGTGCAGTAGATTTGGCTAGGATGCTCAGGTCAACTTGGTTCTGTTCCACATGTCTTTCATTTCTACGAGGTTAACCGAGACATGTTTTTATTGAAATAAGAGAAAGCGTAAGAGAGTAAGTAGCAATGTATAAATACTTTTTCCAACCTCACTTTAGCCAACAGGATTTAAATAAATATGATTCATGAAAAGTCACATGGTTAGGTCCAGAGTTAGATAGGCTACTATAAGATTATATTGGAAAGGTTGTAGATCGAGGGAAAGGTGAAGAATGGGGCACAGAATGCAATAAGTCTACTCTGCCTAAGGATATAAGACTGAATGCTTCCTATCTAATATCAAGAACAAGAGAAGGAGATTCACTCTCACCTCTTTTATTTAGCATTGACCTGGAAAACATTGCCCGTGAAATAAAGAAAAGGGAAAAAGAGTCACACATATTGGAAAGGAAAAAATAAATATGCCTTTGTTCAAGATGCCAATGTCAAATCTATCGAAAACCTTCAGAAATACATTAAAAATATTAGAGCTGATATATGGATTTAGCAAGGTCACAAGGCACTAAATTAACATGCAGAAATGTATTATTTGTAGATTCTGGCAACTAAAAATTTGAAAATTACATCAAACAAAAAGTACTTAGGAATACATTTTGATGTGTCAGATCCTATCACTTCAAACTAAGAGTTTGCTGAGATAAATTAAAAACCTAAACAGATGGAGAATTACATGATGTTCTTGCACAGAAAAACATCAGTGTTGGAGCGTCTGGGTGGCTCAGTCGGTGAAGCATCTGCCTTCGGCTCTGGTCATGATCCCAGGGTCCCGGGATCCAGCTCTGCATTGGGCTCCCCGCTTCTCCCGCTTCCTCTGCCTGCTGCTCCTCCTGCTTGTTCTCTGTCTCTCTGTCAAATAAATAAATAAACATTCTTTTAAAAAAAGAAAAACATCAGTGTTATTAATAGCAATTTCCCTAAAATTCGTCTCTAGATTTAATATAATCTATATCACAATCCCAGTAATTGTTTTTGTAATTTGACATGTTGATCCTAAAATTTATATGAAATTTCAAAACACCTAGAATATACAGGACAACCTTGAATAAAAAGGAAGTTGGGAGACTTAATGGCTAGGTGATTTTAAGACTAATTATAAAGCTATACTAATAAGGTCATATGGTTTTGACAGAGGAATAGACACACGGATCAGTGAAACAAGAGTTGAGAATTAAGAGATGGACCTATATTCATATAGTCCATTCATTTCTGACAAAGATGTTTTCTGACATGGCAGAGGGTGAGTGGACCACCTCTCAATTAACAGGTGGGATGATGATACCACGCAGGCTAAGAGGACTCGAGGGAAAAGGTGTTAGTCACACAAGGGACTCCTGGGAGAGCAGGTGAGGCACGAACAGGTGCAGGCTGGCTTGAGTGAGGCCTAGACGGTGCTTGGAACTTCACAGCGGCTCAGGGTTGCCCTCCAGAAAAGTGTGCGCGTGCTGGCTGGGGCTTTGTAAGGTTTGAATTTCCTGCTGATACCTGCCCAGCTGTGGGGCAGAATGGAAGAGTCAAGTGGGGCTTGACAGCTGTTGACAGTTAAACCTCAGAAATGAAGTCAAACTTTTAATTACAGGTGCAGAGGTGATTTAGTATTGTAAGAATCATATTTTTTTAAATAAATAGAACCGGAATAACTATATATCCACATGGAAAGAAATGAACCTCCATCCTTTTATTATACCTTACAGAAAAATTAATTAAAAATGGGCCATAGATTAAACACAAAAGTTGAAACCACAAAAATTCTAGAAGAAAACAGGATAAAATCTCTTTTACCCTGAGTTAGGCAAAGGTTTCCTAGTTTGGACACAAAGAGCACGAATCCTAAGAGCAAAAAAAAGATGAAATAGATTCATCAAAATTAAAACTTGCTTGTTGAAAGCTATGGTTAAGAAAATGAAAAGCAAGCCACGCATTTGGAGTAGACATTTGCAGAAAACATATCTGCCAGGAAATTGTATCAAGGGTATATATAGAGAAATCCTATTGCTCAATAATAAGTCCTACAGCCCATTTTAAATATGAGCAGAAGATTTGAACAGGCACTTCACACACATTCCAAAGGAACGCACATAGCAAGAAGCACATGCAAAGATGCTCGACATTATTGGTCCTAGGGAAATGCAGACTAAAGCTGCAGCGCAATCCCACCAGATATCCATTAGAAAAACTGAAATTAAGAGACTGAAAATTATGAGTGTTGTCAAGGATGTGAAACTTTCAGATCCTCACTGCTGGTGGGAATGAAGAACACTGTGGCCACTTTGGAAAGCAGTTTTACAGTTTTTACAAATTAAATGCACACTTACCAAATGAGCCAGCCACTCTCTCTCTCTTCCTCTCTCTCCCTCTCTCTTTTTTTTTTATATCTTCCCATGAAAAATGGAAACATAGGTCTGCATACAGAATTTTACAGTATTGTTCAGAGCAGCATTATTGATAAGAGCTCTAAACTGGAAATAGAGCAAATGTCCGTCTGTTGGCACATAGATAAATAAGTTTTGGCATAGTCATAGTATGAAATTGTGTTGGGATAAAAGGGATAAAAAAATTAATACTCATAACATGGATCAATCTCAAAAACATGCTACGTGAAAGAAGATGGATATAAAATTAAATACTAAATGATGACTCCATTTGTAGGAAGTTCTAGGAAGGACAAAACCATAGTGACAGTGGGTCATAGGTTTTCTGGGGCTGGAGGGTGAAGATTGTCTGCAAAGGGACATAAAGGAATTTTTGAGGTAATGGAAATGTCCCAAAGTTGATTGCGTCGGTAGCTGCCGTATGGTTTACATTTGCTAATATTTGCTGCGTATTGATAATCAGCCAGTTTTGCGGCTTGTCCATTACACTTTAATAAAACTAGATAATATTTTTAAATTGATAAAGTTACTTTCAGCCACGGGGCCAGAGGATCCAAAATCTTTTGTGTGCCTTCATATAGATCTCGGTGTACCAGGAAATATTGCTGCTATGGTATCTTTATTCTTAGACCTATGGAAGGAGGCCTAATGAAGGTAATAGATATCCCTATGGTCATATATGCACCCACATCATCTCTTGTCCAGAAAGAGTGTTTATCAGGACACCCTGGCTCTTCCTCAAGGCTTGCGTTTGGGCCATATACGTCTCACCGCAGGAATATACAATCCAAATGAACTATAATCCTCTGGTGTTCTAAGGTCAAACAAAACCATCTCGTGCTTACAAATAGATCTCTCAGAAAAGGGTAAGGGACAGGGATCCAGGGATCTTGCAGGCCAGAACTGTAATAGTGACAGTGACAATACGTTGAAAAATGAGGTATTTTCTTTTCTTGCCCTTCCTTGTCTTTTCTCTCTGGGTCAAGGATAAGCATATTTATCGATTGATAAGATTGTTTCTGATGATTTTTTTTTTTTTGGCACAAAAATCTAATTGATATTTAAACTACTCTTACCCATGGTTTGGCAGTGCTGACCGCATTAGAATCTGTCCTTTGAGATTCAGGGTGGTGATTACCTCTGAACGCTTACATTGTGGACAGGGAGAAAAATCTGTTTTTGCCGAAGGCCTGGTTATTTTATCTCGCGATTGGAGGATAACCCAGTAGTAACGGTCCACTTGACCGAATTTATATGGCTCTTTGTAAAGTCACATTTTGTCGTAGTTAAAACCTCGTGTTCTCAAATAGATGTTGCTCAGTTGGTTTGTCTTGTTTTGGAAAATGCTCACCAAAGCACATGTGCAGGCAGCACTAAAGTACATTAGTCAGTAGTGGATGTGGTGGCCGGGCGTTTTCATTGGTTGGGAAATACAGACTCAGATAATGTAGGACCTAAATAAAAAGGATCTTTGAGGCTATCTCATCTACAGTCTTATCGTTTACATTAGGAAAATGAGAAGAGAAGTTAAATGACTTGTCCAAGGTAACAGAGTGTGTTAGTGATGAGCCTGGGACTACGTCCTAGTACTTTCTACTAAGCACGCGATATATATCAGGGCTGATAAGACTGCACGTATCCTATTCAGTGGATGGGACTCTCCCTCAATGAGCGATGTGAGGGCCTGTGTTCCGGTGCTATATGTGGATTCTATCTGTGGTGCAAGGAGCTCGTATTTGGAGGCTCATAGTATTATGTTAGTTGGTAAGAGGCAGAAAGCAACTGGGTGGAGATTTTAATAGCTCCTGGTAGTAAAACATAGTGACAGCCTCCTAGAATTTGATTCTGTTTTCAATATTTTATAACAAGCTCACTTTATTCCAAATGAATGGTGGTTCATGTGGTTCCAGGATGAATTTCTTTTATAAAGCTTCTTACTCTTTAAGAAATATAGACACGGACATAAAAACAATTCAGTCTTTTACCTCATTGCCTCCTTTTTCAAGTGGTAATAAATTGTTGGCTGAGTCTAGATAGGCACATAATAGGCAGTGTGAAAACCTTCCATCAATGAAGAGATTTATCTCTGAATAGCCTGAGAAACATTCCTTTATGCAATAAATACTAGAGGTGGGGGATATGGGCCGACAAGGAATGAATAGACTGTAAAGGAGCATTTATCAGGATGATGGTAAATACCAACCTTCAAAAAAAAGGAGAATTCTATAAACCACAGTCAGTTCCTAAATTTTTTCTGTGCTGTTTTTGACAGTATCTGCCTTAAGCACATTGCCTTAAACAAATTTATTCTAAACTTCCATAGAGATTTTGTCCACAACACTTCTCTGTGTCCTATATACTGAAACCTTCTTGCTGTGTAACATGGGCTACATTTTTTGATGATTTCGTTTTATTGGTTCAGTCTGCTCCATTTCTTATACCTGATATCAGTTCAGGTCATTACCCACATGGGCAGAGAATTTCGAAGGTTATTCTTAGATAAGCTTTTGGAAAATGCTGAATGCTTAGGAAGTGCTCAATAATTAGCTATTGATTGTTTGTTGGAACTGGTTATTATTCTTCTTCCTCAAGGCTGTTGGCCTATTTTTTTTCAATTGATGATTTTTAAGATGTTATAATTTTTGCAAACTTTTCAATATAGATTTAGACGATTCTCCTTTCTTCCGGAGTTATTATTTTTATAGTTACTTTTGCCATGGAGGCGACACCTGGTGGACCAGCGCGGTGTACTTTGAATCTAGCACGGAGTCCTGTGCGCCCATTTTATTGTTAAGGACAAGGACCGAAGCTGGACTTAATGGAAGATGCAATTGGATGCACCAAGAAGTATGCTCCAATTCAGCATTCCTGTTATATTTGCTTTAGCCAGAAATTGGAATTGTGGAGTATAAACAGATTTGCAGACTGCTGGTTGACCATCGTCTTGACTTTAAATGAATAGAAATAACCTGAGGCTGGCGTTAACGTGAGAGATTTGGACTGCAGTAAACCTAAGTTGCACACTCATGCTCCCACCCACTTAAGCCCAATACCCGTTTAACTTCCCCAACATAGGGTGGAAATCGTCAATTTAACGTGTGATGTCTCATCATCTGATTGGGCGTAGAATTTTCCGGACTGACTTCAGTCAGTAAGCGTTAATGGGGAACCTTCTGTGTTTAGTCTAGTGGCTAATGGCAGTGAGGTAGGATCCGAGTCCATCTTAGAGTTAAAACTCATTGAGTACGTACTCTGTACTGGACACTCTGATGAGCATTTTACCTGCAGTATCAATTTAACAGTCACAAAAATCTTGAGAGGTCCTGCTGGTACCCATATTTATAGGTCGGGGAAACTCAAATAGGTCACGTAACTTGCCTGAGGTTGCTCACGTAACCAAACCAAGACTTGAACTCCAACTTGTGCGATTCTAGAGTCCCTGGTTGAAACCTCAATGACCTGAACCCTCACAGCTGGAGGCTTTGATGGGCCTCATCCCCTTGTGCAATTTCACCCAGCTTTAGCATCGGGAAACTTGTCTTTTGTTCTCTTTATTCCCAGTAATTGACAACCTCCTTGGCATTTTGTTTGTAAATGTTTGTTGTATCTGCGCGCATAGAAAGGACTGCTCCTCCTCGGGGCTTTTGGGTTGACCTTGGATGGCTACTCATTCCCTTTGTCAAAACACAGAGGATAATGCAGAGGCATTAAGAAGGACGAAGAGGATCAAATAACCAAGTTAAACTGTTTTATTCCAAACACTGGTAACAGGGCATTGGAATCAAAGCGCTGAGCGTTACAGATTTCCCCCCTCCATGATATTCGTGACGTGAAGGACAAAGACATTTTGCAGTGTTTTAATGAAAGAGGAACATCTATAGAAGGCATAATTGAAATTTTTGATAATAGAGTTTTGCCTTTCTTTACCAAGCCTGTCTTGCCACATACATTCTTAATGAAGGCAGAGATCAACAAGCCACAAACACATCTTTCTTGTTAAAGATAAAGCAATTAGGGGGACACAAAGGAAGGAAAGAAAAAAGTTCCCACAAACTGGAACAATTACAAACATTATAAGAAAATCAATAAAATCAAATGTGCTCTGAAGGCAACAAGTCTACGGGAGCACTGTGACCGGCTCTCTGATCATCACCAAGAGATCTCGGTCTGGGAGGTCACAGCAGAATTAAATGAAGCTCAAAACGTTAAGCCCGGGCGGACGTGTGAGGGGGAGAGACCTTCATGCCTCACGGGGAGCACGAACCCTGTCCTCGGCACAGGGGCCTGCAGAGGGCCTCGGGTTAACGGTCGGGTGGGATGGACAGACGGCCGAGCTCCCGGCTGGTCAGGTTGGCCTTGGGGCCAGCGGGGAGCCCCGAGGTCCCGTGGGAAGCTTAGGGCCGGGTGGCTGTAGCAGGGGGAGGCCACCCCGCACGTGCTTGTCCCCGGGGGGTGTCAGAGACCCGCTGACCCCTGAGTCATGTCAGCTGCTACCCTCTCCTTGCCCCCCCCTCCCCGGCCCCAGCGACTGGCTTCCCTTGCTGGGCTGGGTGGCAGTTGGTCTGGGCCTAACCTGTGCCCCCGCCCTGAGCAGGGGCAGGGAGCCGGGCCAGGTGGCTGCCCCTTCCCAGCCTGTGGGGGTCGGTGCCATCCACCCCCTGGGTCCCCGCCCGCGAGGCCCGGGTGTCAGGCCGAGGGACCGGGAGTAAGGCGGCCCCTCTGTCAGGGAGACTCCAGGTGTGGGAGCGGCGGGCTCCTTCCTGATGCTTTGCGGTCCGGTGGCTTGGATGCTACCCATTGTCACCACAAACAAAAGGGAACAAGGTGGGCTGTTCCCCCACCCAGAGGGGCCCGTGGGCGGCCAAGGCCGGGGCCTGTGCCAGGGCCGCGGGGAGAGGCCTAGGCCTGGGCCGCGGCCTAGCATCCTGACCCGCGGCCTGGGCCCCTCGCCCTCCCCGGCCCCGCGGCCCTCAGCAGCTGGGAGCTGCACCCCCAAGGCTCACCCAGCCCCCCCAGGTGGCTGGGGACACACCGACGCCCCCCCATAGTCACCGAGACTTCCTAATGTCAGAGCTTGGATGACCTGGGTGCCAGCGGAGGCAGGAGCAGTTGGCGGGGGTCTTCTCCAGGGAGACCCCAACCTCCAGCCTCGGCCGCCTGGCTCGTGGGCTGCAGCAGGTGCTGGCCCGGGCCCTGGGGACGGGGAAGCCCAAGGGGTCCCCACTTCTTGGGGGCCAGGGCCAGGCGCCCACTTTAACTTTGTTCCAAAGAAGGGCGACATCTGTCGCTCCCAGGAAAAAAAATCGTTTCACCATTATCTATAGAGTAGAGGGTAGGAATGTGGATTCTTCATACTTTAATTTTTAAAAGAAACGTACTTATGTGTGTGTATATGTATGTGTTTGAAAAATGAATATTATAGTGGCACTAAACAGAGGTAGCTGCTTTAACGCTTCAGGGCAGTCTTATCGTTTGTATACAGGTATATGAATTTTGTCTTACTGCTGTCTGGACAGAAGCATGACATGTTTTTATTTTTCCAAATCAAATTAAATGACTCTTTGCATCCTTTTCATCGTCCTCCTTTCTTAGAGTCCTGCAAGGAATCGGAGGATTTACATGGTACCCCCTGCAATGGAGGGCTCTGAGTCTTTAACCCATCGCAGGCCCAGCTGACACTGGTGAGGCTGTCTTGATTCCCCTTTTCTTTTTTTATTTTTTTAAATAGATTTATTCATGATAAACACACAGAGACAGAGGCAGAGACACAGGCAGAGGGAGGAGCAGGCTCCATGCAGGGAGCCCAACATGGGACTTGAACCTGGGACCCCAGGGCCACGCCCTGGGCTGAAGGCAGGTGCTAAACCGCTGAGCCCCCAGGCTGCCCTTGAAACCTTTTTTTCTATCCCGTGGAACCAGGAAGTTTTATCTGAGGCCTCAAAACCCCAGCGCTCACCCCTGTGGCCCTCCGTGTTGATGGTTCCAACACCTGCAAGCCACCTGGTCAAAGGCCTTGTCTCCCTGGCATTCCTGGAAGTCTCCCCCAAAGCCCTAACTGGCTTCATTTGCCTTAGGATGCTCCCTTTCAGCTGTGTCTTCCATTCACATAGCTCAGGGCTGTATCCTGCACCCTATGCGTAGACTTTGGGTCTGTGTCTCTGTAGACCTTGGCTTTTAAAAAAAACGAACTAGGGGTGGTAGAAGGGGAGAAGGGCGGGGGGTGGGAGTGAATGGGTGACGGGCACTGGGGGTTATTCTGTATGTTAGTAAATTGAACACCAATAAAAAATAAATTAAAAAAAATAAAAAATAAAATAAAATAAAAAATAAAAAAATAAAATAAAACAAATCAGCTTAATTCGCTGGAGATCTCTGGATTTTAGGATACAAAGCCTGGAATCTTCTCCCTTTGGATGGTGCGCACACACACACACACACACACACCTTCTGTAGAAAGGAAAATATCTCACAGATGATTAAATTATCCTGCCACACATTTCATAATTTTGTATTTTATGGTATTTCACCCTTAGAACTCAGTTGAATAGATATTTGTTGGGTGTCTACTGTGTGGCTCACAACAGTGAGGAAGGTATTTTCTGTGAAAAACTCATAGTTCGGTGAGGAGGATAGGTCCCCAAATGGTTATTTATTCTCCTACTGTAGAGTTTTGGTCTTTGTGACTTCTGAAAACTGGTCTCTTTCTCCCTTGATGTTCTTGTTTCTTCTGTTTTTTTTTTTTTCCTCTTCTCCTTTTTCACACCTAAGAACAGGTGCAAGTTTCTAGCATCTGTGCTGCTTCATAAGGAAGCAATTCAGCCATTCTTTAGGCTCAGTAATGCCAAGAACTACGGGTGTTTCTGCTACCTTCCTTTTCAGTTGATTTCAACTCTTTACTCCTCTCTCTTATGGTAGGAATGGGAGTCATTGGTGTCCACAGACACCCGCTGGGTGCAGAGATTAGCTCCAGATGCTGCTATAATGTGAAGTTCACCCAGGCAGAAATACCCCTCATTAAGACAAAATCCTGCCAGCAGAGATGCTTACCTGGCTCTTCCTACTGTGTGGTACCTGAGTGTGAACCGTGATTCTTCCATTGGGTCCACCCAGTCCTGACACTGTAGCGTCCTGGGAGCAGTTGTTTAATTGGGTCTTAATGAAGACAACAAAATAATTTGCTTAAAGTGCCAATGTTTGGAATGAGAACTCTATCAATGTAAGAATGAAAATATCATACAAATAGATGACATTTTTGAACTCATTATATATGGGCACTGTGCTGTGTTTTATGTTGAGTTAACCCATTTAATTTTCATCCTTCCATAAAGTAGATGTTATTACCCTTTTTTTAAATGTCTAAGGAAATGCAAGCTTTGAGTGTTTATGCCCAAGGTCAACGGAATGAACAACTGACAGAGCTAAATAGTCTGGTCTCAGCACCCATGCTCTTAACCATGAGGTTTTATGCCTCAGAATATGTGCGAAACCTGTGAATGATCTTCAGTGCAGTTCTGGTTTTATTAGTCACTTTTCACTTCCAGAAAAAGCCCTCATATTCTTGTCTTTACATGGGCTGCATCAAAATTACTGGCATATATTTTAGGGTACTTGTTATGGTTTACAGAACATTTTGCTTGTTGCACGTATATTTATTCCAAGTTACCTGTCAGTGTAATTTTTATCAACTGATTTCTACGAAAATTTGTTCCCACCTCTGCCTGTCGCTAATTAATTACTTATCATGAAATGCATTGGTTTCCTATGGTTGCTGTAACACATTACTACAAACTCAGTGACTTAAACACCATAAGTTTATTTATTTGCAGTTCTAGATGTTGAAAGTCTGAAATGGGTCTCAGTGGGGCTAAAATGAAGATGTCAGCAGGGTTATTTTCCTTTTGGAGGCTCTTGGGAAGAATCTACTTTCTTGCCTTTCCCAGGTTCTAGAGGCTCAAGCATTCCTCGCTCTTTGTATGATACTCTGTGGGCCACACTGAGGGATTGTTAGGGAGCCAGGAGGTCTTCTCACCTTTTTAATTTTCTCGCCTCAAACAGAAATCATAGGTCTTATGTAGTATAATCCCAATATTCCCCCCCTGGCTCCCAATACCATAGGGCAAAAATTTCCCTCGTCTTTAGAGAATGAGTGAGGCAAACATGGCTTCTTAATGGAGGGAAACTTTAAGGGAGGAATTTCTTAGATCACATATTTTTCTGAGTATTGTAGCTATGTAGCATATATTTTAGAAAGAGTTCAGAGACTATAGCATATGTTACATAAAAAAATAACTGCAGTTATTCAACACATCTATTCTTGGAAAAAGGAAAAAAAATCATTATTTTGTATTTCCAGGGCTGTCAGGCCCCCTAAAGGGAAATTTCCCAAGGGTTTCCAATCACACAGCGTTTGAAGGTTTCTGACAGGATAGTCTCACTGATATTTAAGTGAATTATCAAGTGTAAACCCATGCTGGTGGTTCTGTCCTAAACAAAGAGGAGATAGATGTCCAAAAATAACCTCTGTGTTCTGAGCTTATAATTGAAACTGAGATCCTTTTATTACCCTGAAAAGAATTTTGGAAAAGATTCCTGGGCCTGATGGTGGGACATTAAACAGCTTCTGGCTTCACCTCTAAACTTCAGCTCTAGAATGGAATGTTTCTCTGTAATGCTGTTGCTTGTCCAAAATAATTCTTCACGTTGAAGAGTTGAAGAGTTTTCCTGTTCTAGGAGAAGCAGATACTTACTAACAACTAACTTCATCCCTGCTACCATAGTGAGTCCTTTGAACGTAAGGAGGTGCTTTGCCTCCCTCCGTTTCTCAAGTCAAAGTAATTCACGGTGATCCTCATTCTTTGCGAGCATAAAATTCTCTTGGGGATAATTGGAAAAAGGGAGAGAAAGAGGGAGAGAGAGAGAGAGAGAAAGAGGGGATTTCTAAGGTCCACTGCCAGAGATCTGACTTTGGTGTGACTGTATGTCTGGGCTGTTAACAGAAGTCCTGTACACGATTTATTTTGGAGGATATAGTCCTCATTCTGTCTTGGCCATGAACAAGGCTCATGGTTTAGAATGGGGTAGCTTTCTGCATAGTGATGGGCTGGTTTTGAAAAATAGTGGAGATGCACCCTATGAAAAAAAAAGTTACTGGTGAAGAAAAATCACCTAACTCTTAAAAGGTAAGTGTAGGAGCCAAGACAAAGAAGTTGGGGAAGGTTGCTTGAGTTTTAAACATTCAGACTAAACCCAAACTTCGTATATAGTTCAGAGACTTAAAAAGTAGGAGAGGGTGTTTTGTTTTGTTTTGTTTTGTTTAGTTTTGTTTTTTGCCTGTGTAATATTTTATTCCTGAATGTTTTGGCTTAGAGTTTTTTGTTGGTTTCTTTAAATTCAGTTAATTAACATATGGTGTATTATTAGTTTCAGAGGAAGAGGTCAGTGATTCATCAGTCTGATATAACACCTTGTGCTCATCCCATCACCCAGTTACCCCATTCCCTCCCGTCCAGAAACCCTGAGTGTTTCCTATGATTAAGAGTCTCCTGTGGTTTGTCTCCCTCTCTGATTACGTCTTGTTTTATTTTATACTCCTTTGTTTCGTTTCTTAAATTCCACCCGTGAGTGAGATCATATGATAATTGTTTTCCTCTGTTTGACTTATTCTGCTCAGCATAATACCCTGAGAGGGTCATTTTAAATAAGGACAAGGAAGGGAAAAACAGAATCAAGTAAACAGATGGTAAATTGGATTTGATAAAGTTTTATTTATACAGTGACCTTAACAATGATACGGTATTTCATTCATTTGATGTTTGATTCCTCCGTTAATTCAGTGAGTATTTATGAGAATCTGCTGTATATCAAGGTCTGCGCCAGGCACCACGAGGAATTTTGAAAAGCATCACACATAGCACTTTCTTGAGGAGCTTGAAGTGTAAGAGGGGATTGGAGTCACGTTCACACAAAAGGCTACATAATACAAGACTTGCTACAAACAGCATCACCAGGCTCATCATAGCCAGTGCATGATTAAGTGCCACGTAAGTCAAACAGGTGCGTCAGGATGTACTTGTGCCCCCTCCACCTGATGCCTCCTGCTAGCCAGCCAGATAGAACCTGTTCCTCTGTGTGCCCTTTGGTGTTAGGTCCAACCCCAACAAAACCATCTTCAGAGAACATCTTGTTAGCAGAAGCCAGCTTGGGAGCCAAGGCTGCTTTTCTTAGATGCCCACTTTGTGTGACATTTCTGATGCTTGTGCATCAGTGCGTGTTGGCAACATGCTTGGCGCTTTGTCCCCATGGACTTACCTTGAGTATTTCTCAGGGACAGTTTCGTTGTTGGACATGGAAACCTAATCTGACGTAGGTGTGGACGAAGCCAAAGTTTAAATTTGATCAGCATCCATTCTCTCATTTCTCAGCTCTGCTTTCTCTTCATTGACTTGACACATGGATAAGTTCTTGTGACATGGTAGTGGCAGCAGCCAGCTTACATTTCTTCAGAGCCATCATTTCAAAAGGAGAGTGTGTGTTTGCCTCACATTTCCAGCAAATATCATGGGGAGGGAGGTAACAAATACGAATAGCTTTGTTGTGGTATGCTTCAGTCTGCTTGAAAACAAATGCATTTGAATAAATTTGGCTACATGCAACACTCCCCAAATAAAATCTAACAGTGCCCCAAAAATGTGGCAAGAAAGATACAGGAAGCATGACTAATTTTGTCAGGTTAACAAAAGAGAACCTCACTTGCAAACCCTAAATTCCTGTGATTGTCAGGGCCAGTGCCTGCCTTTTTTATTTCTTTTACATGAGTGCAAGCCATATAAACTCTGTTACACAATATGGCCCTGGCACATGTTGTCTTCTTATTGTTATTTACAGCTGACAATGATTACTTGGTACATGGGAAAATAAGATACTGTCAAGGGAATCATGTAATAATTAGTGTCTAAGGTATCTGTGTACATGAGTGGGGAAGGCGGTAATTACAAGTAAATTCTCAGTTTGTCAGCCAATAAATTTGCTTTAGGGAAAATATATTTATTTTTAAAATTCCATTGAAAATATATAAAAGCTATCCTTGCTCTTGTAATTGAGTCTACCAACACATGCCCCTGAGAATACTCAGGGATCTGCTCCAATCCAGTGGCTTTCAGGGTATTATATTATTCGAAACTTAGCTCAAGGCCCAAAATTGAGGTGGTAAATTTGGTAAAGAGAAGAAACCTCTCACAACTTAAGGATTTTGAAAGAGGATTGATGATCCTGTAGCTCAAGAATACTAGAAACATTCTCCATCTATTTTCTTGTCCCCTAATGGGATGTCCTTCAGATTTCTTCTGTGAACGGTCACATGAAATATCCTAAAGGACTGTGGATTTGGATGCAAGCAAACACAGCCAGATCCTGCTTCTACCACCAACCGGCCAAGTGACTGTACCAAGCTCTTAGTTTTCTTATCCACATAATGGAATTCAGATAGCTACCTCATAGTATCCATAAGAGCGGTACTGGAGATAATGTTCTTAAAATGCTTGCTTAAGTACCTGGCAAAACTTAAACCCTCCGTAAATGTTTGTTCCCTCTGCTTAACTTTTAGAAACACCAAGATTTGCACCAGAAAGGATCTGAGACATGCACAAAGATTTAGATTTCTCTAGTACATTATGTAGCTGCTTCTTTGAAATGCTTCCTTTCTTAGATGAAGTACTTAATACCCATTAGGGAACATCTCAGGAAAGGGGTAGGAATTCAAAATGATTTTGACTTTATTCTTTCTTGTTTGTTCTTGCAAATGGTGAGCATAGACATTCTTGACCACCCCTGTTGTGGGAGAAAGCTGTGCCTGTAGGACCCTAATAAAAAGCAAATCTATTTCTTGTAAGTACAAAGGTAATTCAATGCAGAAAGTAAAATATTTTCAACAAATCTGCTGACACCACTGGCTACCCATATAGGAAAGCAAAATAAATCATTAGACTCAATCCTTACTTCATACCAAAAATTAATTTGAAATGAATAATATATCTAAAGGAAAGCATAGAATAATATATTTGCAACCATGGGGCAGACAAAGATATTTTAGAACTGAAAGAGCACTAGCTAAAAAAGAGAAACTATAATATGCTGAATCTCATAAGAATAAAAATTTTAAAAAAAACTGTTTCTTACAAAACACCATTAAAAAATGTCAAGTCAAAAAAAAATGTCAAGCCACTGTCTGTAGCAAATATTTGCAATGCGTATTTCTGACAAATGGTTTGTATTTAGAAGATTAAAAAATCCCCACAATGTCTCAATAAAAAGACAACCCATTAAAAGTAGACCAAAAAACCCTGAATGGACGTTTCACAGAAGATGACACACAAATGACCAAAAAGTAAACATATTCCATATCATGAGATACACCTTTTCATCTAGTATAGTAGCTAAAAGAAAGAAGACTGACAATACCAAATATATGCAGAAATGTAGAGCAACCTGGAATAATTCTACATTTCTAGTGGGAGTACAAAAGTATAACCTCTTCAGAAAACAGCTTGGTGATTTCTTAAAAAGTTCAACATCCATCTGCCCTTATAGCATAGCAGTTTCATTTCTAAGTTATTTGCTGAAAAGAAGTGAAGACATATGTCCACAAAAGGACATGTTCACAATTCTTCATAGCAGTGTTTTTTTTCTTGTAATGGGTCAAACCGGAAAGTATCCAAACAGATGGACAAATTATGGTATGTTCGAGTAATGTAACACTAATTAGCAATAAAAAAGAACAAACTATTATTAATGCATGCAACAACATGGGCACATCCCCAAAATATGCCAAGCAAAAGAATGCAGGCAAGGAAGGACGCGTACTGTGCACTTACATTTATACAAAGGTCTTTAACGAGCAGCATAAACCACGCGATGTTACCTGCAGTGATTTCCCAGCGGAGTGTTGTATTCCCTGCAAGGAACACAAAAGAACTTCCTGGGTGATGGAAATGCTCTATATCCTGACCGCAGTGATGTTTACGCAGGTGTATGCTCTCGTCAAAACTCATCTAAGCATTAACTTTTAAGGGTGCACTTTGTTCATTATTTATTTATTTATTTATTTATTTATTTATTTTTAATAATAAATTTATTTTTTATTGTTGTTCAATTTGCCAACATATAGAATAACACCCAGTGCTCATCCCGTCAAGTGCCCTCCTCAGTGCCCATCACCCAGTCACATCCACCCCCCGCCCTCCTCCCCTTCCACCACCCCTAGTTCGTTTCCCAGAGTTAGGAGTTTCTCATGTTCTGTCTCCCTTTCTGATATTTCCCACTTATTTTTTCTCCTTTCCCCTTTATTCCCTTTCACTATTTTTCATATTCCCCAAATGAATTCATTTGAATTTTTCTTTTAAAAGTTAGAAAAGGGGATACAGAAGAGTATATATAGACCATGAGTAGGGCAGCCCCTTCATAGGAAGTAACACTCAGTTCCTTCAGAATGGCCTGGGATAGTCTTTAAAGCAACTCCAAAGGCACCAGGCGTCTGTCATCCCCGTCCCCGTGGCAAGGAGGTACAGAGTGTTGGGTGCCACTGGGACCAACCAGCCTTCTCCACCTGCTCCTTGAGTCACTGCAGCTCCCATCACCTCCCCCCTCCCTCTGCTCTTCCACCCCCCCCTTTCCTCCTTCCCCTTTCTCTTCTGCTTCTTCCTGTCCCTCCCCCTTCCTTTTGATGTTCATTGTGACAATTTTGGAGAACGTGAATCCACACGTGAAAAGCAGCAGAGGACAAACTCGTGTATAACTCACCACTTACACATCCAGATATTTCCATCCTTCAGTTAACTTTTTTCCTACTTGAGTTCATTTTTATCCTATTTGAGATGATGCTGATTGTATGATTTTGAAGCCTGCTGCTCCGTATTAACCATGAGCATATGTCTGCTAAAACTCTCCTTCTAAAGATTATTTCATTCATAGTACATTCCATTATACAGTATATAGTAATTTATTCATTTTGTGAGTATGGATATTTAGTGTTAATTTTCTTATTTTTATAAGCAACTCTATGATCGGAATCTTTGTATATACTTTTTTACATTAATTTTAAAATTTTAATCAGCTATACGTACGGCATATTAGAAGGCAACACTGTACCATACCCCTCTCCCTCATCACTGTTTTCTCTCCCTGGAGGCAACTGCTTTCTATTATCATAGCTACTCCTTTTGGTATTTACTTCTGTATTTCTAATTAATGTGCGTATGTTGGCACTTGTTAAATTTTGAGCATGGTCTGTTGAATTTACACTATGGAAGATGAGATTGAATTATCTTTTACAACATCTCTTACCATGTACCACACGTATACCCATCTATGCATCATCTCAATAGAGCTGTGAAGGTCCATAATCCATCAATTGTTACTTTGTCTTGCTTAGAAAAGGTGGTGTGTAGGCAAACAGTAGGATTTGAATATTCATTGTTCCTCTGATGAAATATTATCATCATATCATCTTAATGACATCTCAGTCTCATTATGGCTTTTGACATGTATGGACATATTTAAGCTGATTTATCCTATTGGCAGATAAATCAGTTTTTATGGTCTTATATGACCTCAGGCTTTCTCATTGGTTTTCTGGAAAAAAAACAGAAGAGACTGTCATCAGGGTTTCTCATTGTCTAGGCTTCAGTGTTGATAATAACACGTCTCACTTAGGCCTCAATCAGAGAAGCAGAACCATGACCAGAAATATATATACATTGGTCTCCTGGGTCTCTAGCTTGCTGACTGAAGATCTTGGGCTTTCTCAGCCTCCATCATCATGTGAACTTAATCCTTATGATAGAGGCTCATTTACTATTAAAAATAATTATATATTTATTATGAAGAATATGACATAATACCTGTTATTATGAAGAAACAGGTACTTCTGTTTCTCTGAGCACACTGTTCTTCTTTGTGAGACATTTTGACTCTATCACTTGCTCTAAGAGCACCTGCTGGGCTTGGCAGGCACACACACACGCTTAATGTCACACACACACGCACACAGAGAATCATTTTCAGTTTCTCATAATGACATGTGGGTGACTATCCAGGACTTCACTATTTTACTTCTAAGCTTTATATGTACAGATCTGTGAGGTCTACAGGAGTCCATGGAAAGGCTTGCTACCTCTGAAGTGACAAGATTGACAAAATACTTTCAGAAATTCTTTTGAAACTTCTTTAACAAATGATAACATGCCATTGCACTTGGCAAATTAATGCATTTTTTTAGGGACCCTATTTACAAACTAACCTTTATTGAGAAGCTATTATACGTCAGCTACTGTGCAAGGCACTTTTATATATAACATTATTCAGTCTTTAAAGCACATGATAGGTGGCATTAATTCCCTTAAAAATGGACAAATTGAGGCCTATCATGGCTAAAAACCATTCCTAATATCTGTATCTAATATCTAATAAGTATTGGAACCAGGATTTGGACAGTCTACCAGATTTTGCTTCATGGGATGAGCACATGTTTTGTCCATGTGAGATAAATCTTTTAATGAAAGGAGAATTAAATTCATTATGTAATTTTTCAAAATTGCTTTTTAAGATCATTAATTTAGCCAATTCTAGCTGGCAAGAGCTTTTAAAGGATTGCATGTTTCTATTTCTTGTTTATGAGCCAGAAGAGAATGTACATTTGCTTTAACAGTCTCATTAAATCCAAATTTCCCTTCTAATGTTGTAGCTAGTATCGGAAACAGAAATAGAGGGTGCTGTTGAATGTTTCATAACAATTACTTTTGCTATGCTTAGACCCAGATGGATGACCTCAAGTGAATTATGGCAGTCATTTTTGTTCTTGTCATTTATTTTTTTTTAATTTTTTTTTGTTCTTGTCATTTATAGAGAGGAGTCTTGCCCTTACACCCCAAAGGTCTTTGAAACAGGGATCGCCTGCGTGCTTCTAAATGCCTTGTCTTCATGGTGGCCATCATCAGGACTACCAAGGGAGTCTACACCTCTGTATAGGGCCAAGCACAACTTGGCAGAGACCTGAGGGAGGCGAGAGGCCTCTTAAAGGCCAACCCTTAGAGGCCAAGATCTTGGGTTCTGGACTTAGGCAGATCTCAGTTCATAACCAGATTCTTGTCTCTAATTAGCTGTATGAGCTCTTTCACACTGCTTAACCTTGCTAAGTCTTGTGTTCATTTGTAAGAAAGAGTCAATAATACCAGCTATGAGAATTAAATGACATAATGCACAAGAAAATCTTAGTACAATGAGTAATGAATAGTAAACACAATAAACTTAGTGCTATCACATCTTTGTCATCATTATTGACACAAAACAGCAGGAAAGCTGACTTGAAGAAAATGGAAGGGCCCTGTAGCTCTAATGGAACTGGAGACTATGCAACAGTCCATGTAGGCTCATTCATGGACAGCACCCAGGGTGAGAAACAGAGGATATGAGTCTACTTCAGACTTTACCTTGTTATCTGTAGAGGGAGATGCACTGGACTGATGATTTTTTTTTTTTAAAGATTTTATTTATTTATTCATGATAGTCACAGAGAGAGAGAGAGAGAGAGGCAGAGACACAGGCAGAGGGAGAAGCAGGCTCCATGCACCGGGAGCCCGACGTGGGATTCGATCCCGGGCCTCCAGGATCGCGCCCTGGGCCAAAGGCAGGCGTCAAACCGCTGCGCCACCCAGGGATCCCTGGACTGATGATTTTGAAGATCATGGCACCCTATAGTTTTTTGATCCTTAGCCATTAAGTAAATATTTCATGCTATTAAATATGAAGCAGATAACTGTGGATTTACTCATTCATTCATTCATTCATTCAAAATATATATGAGGTGCTTGTTTTGGATCTGACACATACTGTTTGAGGAACTGGGGCACAGCCTTGACTTAAAAAGATAAAAAATCCCTGACTTCATGCAACTTGCATACATGGGAGGATACAGACAATAGATCAACAAGGATAAAATACACGTTATGCCAAATAATGACAAGTGTTAGAAAAATTAAAGAGCAAAGAAGAGGAATAGGTAATTCTGAGAGGACGTTACAATTTAAAATGGGATGGTCAGAGAGGGTCTCACAAAGAAGGGGACATTTTAATCAGAGAACTGAAGGAGGTAAGGGAGACAGGAAAGAACATTTTAGGCAAAGGAAGAACAAGTGCAAAGCTTTGAAGTGGGGCCTGACTGTTGTATTCAGCGAAGAATAAGAAGAAGCCATTGTGCCAGAGTGGAGTGAGTCAGTGAGAGAATCACTGGGGATAAGGTCAAGAGAGGTGGGTTGGGAGGGACACATACTGTTAAAAGCCTTCTAAGCCATTGTAAGGACTTTGGCTTTTACTTTGAGTGAGATAGAAGACCATCAGTATGTGTTGAATAGAAGACTAACATGACTTGCTTTTAAAAGACATCACACTACTTGTGCTGAGAGTAGAATATAAGGGAACAAAGCCAAAAATAGGGAGGTGTGTTAGGCTAATCTAGGTAAGCAGGTTAGTTGCTTGGATCCCGAGGTAGGTGTGGCGAAAAGTGATAAGTTTCTGGATATACTTTAAAGGGGCCGCCCATTGAGATTTGTTGCTGGGTTGGGTTTGGAGTGTAAGAGAAAGTGATGAAACGCATTTATAGATACAGAGAGAGGAATGGATATACAGTTGACCTTTGAACAAGCAGCACCAACCCCCACACAGTTGAAAATCTGTGTGTAACTTCTGAATTCCCCCAGATTTAACTACTAATAACCTGCTGTTGACCAGAAGCCTTACCAATAACATAAATAGTTGATTAATACATATTTTGTAAGTTATATGTATCATACACTGTATTCTTACAATACCTGACTTTTTCTTAGTTTTTGGGTTTTTTTTTTTTTTTTTTTTTTTGTATTTCTAGGCTATGTAGTTCATCTGTGAGTTCTTTCAAATTGCCACAAACTCTCCTAAAATTTTCTAATATATTTATTGAAAAAAATCTGCATTTAAGTGAACCCACACAGTACAAACCCATGTGATTTAAGGGTCAACTGTCTATATATATATTTAACACACATACGTGTGTGTGTTTATAAATTTCACATGCCATACAAATGAAGATGTTGAGTAGGCAGCAGGCTGAGTCTGGAGTTCAGGAAATAGTAGGTCAGAACTAGAGAAATACAATTGTGAATGTATTTAAATGACAGTTAAGACCATGAGATGAGATGAGATCATTAATGCCTATAGAAAAGATCGGAAGCTTAACAGAGAGACTTAAAATATTTCAAAATTTAGAGGGCAGGTTGATGAGGAGGGGTCAGTAAAGAATTCTGAGAGCCAGAGTGGTAGGAGGAAAAGCAAGAGAGTTTGGGACCTTGGATGTCAAGTGCAAAATGTGTTTTAGGGACCAGAAACTGTCCATTGGTTTTAAAACTTGAAAGTCATTGATGATCTTGACACTAAATGAATAAAAAGCTGGTATGATTTGAAATTAAGCTGAGCTTGCCCCTGTTCAGTAATAGAACTCCAGGTGGACACATTGAGCTAAATGCTTGGCCACAGACAGATACAGGACATGACATCAGAAAAAGTGCCTAGCCATATTGGGTAAAGTAATGAGAAATTTGCCCAGGGGAGCTCCCTGATGAACAAGAGCTAAGAGGAGTGCAGCATTCACATTGCATTCCCGATCACATCCTGGAGAGGCAGTGACAGCTGAAAATAAGCTCGCTTCCCACTTGGTTGATACTGAAAGATTTTTTTTTTAACATTAACTATTCATATTCTTTTATTTAAAGGTGTGGTCTATATGTGTAATTCTATATAGGATGCCTTTGAGTCTCATTTAAGGGTTTAAGATATCTCCCTAATGTCTTCTCAAAGCAGTTCCTCTTAGTACTCTCAGCATTAGACTGCTATCTTGGTTATTAGGTTTATTAAGTGAATTAGCAAGTGGAGAAAAAATATAGTTCTTGATTTTTTCCATTGGAGCAGTCTTAAACTTCAGTTTATTCTGCATATCCAAGTTTGTTCAGCCTTGCAATTTGGGATTTCTCACCAAAGCTGGTTTGATCCTAAAATGCTTTCTGTGATACTGTCTAAATAAATTGCTGGGAGGTGCTTGTGGAAAAGAAGGGTCAGCCCTCTTGCTATGCAGTTTATACCTGAGATACAGCTTCTTCCATTTCCTATTATGGCAAATGTCTGTGCTTAGTAATTACCTAAGGCTATTAAAATATCTCCTCTTAGCCTACTCCAGGGTCCTTGGCAATTTGCAGCTGTGATGCATGGCTTTCATTATTAGTGGAACTAGCGATAGAATTTCACCTTGGGTGTTCTCCGGAATTGGGTTATCTGTGGGGGTGTTGCTGGGATCAGACACCAAAGCAGAAGGGTGTAATCATATTATTAGCAAAGGAATGGGGATTCCAAGGTATTAGTGGGGCTGCAAAAGGCTTCTGATTATAGCATGCAGGCGCATCACAAGTTTCTAAACAACTCCGTGTCCTTTTTTCTCCCTTCAGCCAATATGATGACATCTCAATAAAAAAATTAAAAATACATATTTTGCCTCTACAGTAGAGTATTCTTACCTTACTGTCTACATAGGCATCACTATGCACTTAAAAAAACCCAAATAAACAAACCGATGACCCTATTGCTCATTTATTCTTCAGAAGCAATTTATTAGCCAAATAAGAATGATGTCACAATACATTGCACAAGCCCAGTTGGAGATGAAAGTCTGAGATTTTTACCAGCAGTGTGGCCCCGAGTTAGATGTTCGTTCTCTCAGACACTCAGTTTACTTTATGAAACAGGAACAATGACATTTACCTCCCATGATGTAGACTAATAGTGCCTTGCACTCAATAGACGTTTTAATCAATGGTAGGAGTCTCCCATAAAATAATTCATTTATTTTTCACCCTAGTTCAAGTATCTGACTCAACTGTAAATCATAATCAATATTTTCTCTAAAATAAAATCCTTGGGATGCCTGGGTGGCTGGGCAGTTGAGCCTCTGCCTTCCACCCAGGGGGTGATCCTGGAGTCCCGGGATTGAGTCCCACATCGGGCTCCCTGCATGGAGCCTGCTTCTCCCTCTGCCTGTGTCTCTGCCTCTCTCTCTCTCTCTCTCTCCTCTCTGTCTCTCATGAATAAATAAATAAAATCTTTAAAATAAAATAAAATCCTCTTTCAAAGGATTTCCTAAGTGATCAATCATATTACAACATATGTGCCATAAGTACCTAATCCGTAGTAACACTCATTTATGCAGAGAATCCACTTGAAGGACAAGGTTGTTGACTGCAATCCCTTCGAATATGAGTCTTGACGTTTTCCCCATTAACCCCATCTCGCCTCATAGCCCCTCTCTTAGAATCCTGTTTGGTCCTTATAATTGTCCCCGGAGCATGGCAGGGAGGCATCCGTAAGGGACATCCCAATGGTAACAGAGTTACCTTCCATACTGCCCATGGTGATGGCTTGGTGTGGCCCAAAGGATGTGCCCACGTGATGTCTACACACAGGTGCAGTCTTGTTGGGTGGACCTTCTGTGGGCACCCATGGGCTTATCAGATTTTCCCCTCAGGGTCACTTTTCCAGCTCTGATCTCCTGGGATTTTTCTCTCTTGCCTGCCTCCTTCAAACCTTCTCAGCTTCCTACATTTCCATCTTTTTTAACCCTCCACACTGTACCTTCTCTTAATCTCTTATATATTATTTTCCTCTCACAGTAGCTCTTAGCCAATCAGGAAGTTTTTCAATTCAAATCTTCAACAAACTGAAACTATCAGCCACAGCATAAGTGCTTCTTTTTTACCCAGGGTCAGTTTTGAAATAAACACAATGACTACCTCACTACTTTTCTGTTTTGTGAGAAGAGGGAGTATTTTCTTCTCATCCTGGGGAAGGTGGCCTTCTTCAACAGAATGTATGTAATGATTTCCTATAATGTATCATCGACAGGCATGACCTTGGAATTTTCGTGTCAGAAAATAGGTTAAACTTTCATATCCTACTGCGTTTACTATGATTTAGTGACCACAACAGGGAAAAAGAAAAAAAAAAAGAAAACACCAAAAAACTTCTGCAGAGAAAATAACTCTTGGGTATTATCCTTCCTCCCTTTTCTACCGCAAAGTGTTTGATTCAGCATATTCTTTAGCTTCGGTCTTATCTAAAGAATAAGAAAATTAAGGATATTGTTTCAATATTAGGTGAACAATTTCTGGAAGCAATAGGTTTCCCTGTAGGCAAATAGCACTTGTGTCTTCAGATGTCTGAAACAAACATTGTGAAATTCTGTAAGGTGGAAAATGGCTCATTGTCTGTCCTGGAGGTTCATAAATCAGAGTCGTACCTGAATTCTTTTTGTTTCACAGTTTTATTGAAATATAATTCACATACCATAAAGTTCAGTGGCTCTCACTATATACCCAGAATTGTGCAACCATCACTACAATTTTAGAATATTTTCATCACTCTAAAATGAAAATGCTTACTCATTAGAGCCACTTCTCGTTTCTTCCTTCCTGTCTTTATATATTTGACTGTTTTGTACATTTCATATAAGTGGAATCATATGTGATATTTTATGACTGTCTTATTTCACTTTTAATACTGTTTTAAAGGTGTATCCATGTTGTAGTATGTACAAATACTTCTTTTTATTGCTAAATAATGTATTATCCTATGGATATACCATATTTTATTTATCCGTTAATCAGTTTATGAACGCTGGGTCATTTCTAATTTTTGGCTATTGTGAATAGTGCTCCTACGGACAAGTTTTACTGTGGACATGTATTTTCATCTATGTTAGATACTTGGGAGTTGAATTGATGGATCATTCAGAAGCTCTGTGTTTAATCCTTTGAAGAACCGCTAGATCTTTCTACAAAGTGGTTGTGCCATGTTATATATGGTACCATCACCACTATACACAGTTCATGTTTCTTCACCAACATTTGTTACATTTGTCTTTTTGATTATACCCATCCTATCCCCCCAGTGGGACTGCTTATGTCATTATGATTTTTATTTACATTACCTGATAGCTAACAATGCTGAGTTGTCTTTATATGTATTTATTGGCAATTTAGGTATCTTTGGAGAAATGTCCCTTCAGATCCTTTGCTCCTTTTAAAATTAGGTTGTCTTTTGTTGTTGAGTTGTAAGAGTTCCTTATGTATTATAGATATAAATTCCTTTTGTATATATGTGATTTGCAAATATTTTCTCCCATAGTTTGGGTTAGCTTTTTTTTTTTAGCTTCTTATTTTTAGTTTTTTACTCTTGTGTATTTATCGGTGGTGTCTTTTGACATACGAATTTTCTTACTTTTGTAGTCCATTTACATATTTATTTCTTTTGTTGCTTGTGATTTTGATGTCATCGCTACAAAGAAGTTGACTAATCCAAGTTCATGCAGATTTATTCCTGTATGTCTTCTAAGAGCTTTATAGTTTAAGCTCTTACTTACCTAGATATTTGATGCATTTTAAAAATTTATTACTTTTTAAGATTTTAACGCCAGTGTAATTAACACATAGTGTTATAATAGTTTCAGGTGTACAGTATAGTGATATAGTGATTCAACAATTATTTAAAAAACAATTATATACATTATTCAGTTCTCTTTGATGCATTTTTTAATTAATTTGTGTGTATGCTATGAAGTAGAGGTCTAACTCTCTGCTTCTTCATATGGAGATATATAGACAGAGTTGTCCCAGCACCATTTCTTGAAAAGACTGTTCTTGCACCATTGAATTGTCTTGGAACCCTTGTCAAAAATTGGCCATAATTTTAGATCCATATCTGGACTCGACTCTATTCTGTTGATCTATGTCTATCCTTATGCTAGTACCACTTTGTCTTCTTTATCACTATCAACTTCTAGTAAGTTTTGAAATTGGGAAGTACATGGCCCAAACCCCAAACATCTTTTTCCCCCCAAAATTGCTTTGACTATTCTGGATCTCTTGCATCTCCATATGAATTTTAGGATCAGCTTGTCAGTTTCTGAAAAAAAAAAATCAACTGAGATTTGTTAGGGATTATGTTGAATCTATAGATCCATATGGGGGAATCCTGACAATGATATTAAGTCCTTGGATTCATGAAAACCGACATCTTCCTATTTATTTAAATCTTCATTAATGTCTTTCAACAGTGTATTGTAGTTTTCAGAAGGTAAGTTTTTCAGTTCTTTTTTAAAAAATATTTTATTTATGTATTCATGAGAGACACACACACACACAGAGAGAGAGGCAGAGACACAGGCAGAGGGAGAAGCAGGCTCCATGCAGGGAGCTCAACGTGGGACTCGATCCTGGATCTCCAGGATTATGCCCTGGGCTGAAGGTGGCGCTAAACCACTGAGCCACCTGGGCTGCCCAGTTTTTCAATTCTTTTGTTAAGTTTATTTCTAGGTGGAATTTTTTCCTTATTTCATTTTGGGGTTTCTAGTGCATAGATATATAATTGATTTTTTATTTTATCTTATTTTATTTTATTATTTTTTATGACAGAGAGAGAATAGGTGGGCAGGAGCAGAGGGAGAAGGACATGCAGACTTCAGGCTGAGTGGGGCAAGCCTGACTGAGGGCTTAATCTCACGACCTTGAGATATGACCTGAGCTGAAACCAAGAGTCTGATGCCAACTGACTGAGCTACTCAGGTGCCCTGATGTATAATTAATTTTTGATTTTTATATATTGATCTATCCCCTGCTATGTCACAGAATATTTTTTATTAGTTTTAATAGATTTTTAATAGATTTCTTAGGAATCTCTTTCCATTAAATCATGCCATTTGCAAATAAAGATAGTTTTACTTTTTCCTTTCCAATCTGGATGTCTTTTCATTGTCTTTCTTGATTGCCCTGGCTAGAACTTCCAGCACCATGCTGAATAGAAGTGGTGAGATCAGACATTCTTGCCTTAATCCTAATGTTTAGGGGAAAAAATTTTTCAACATTGAATATGATGCTAGTTGTGAGTTTTCCATAGGTGACCTTTATTTAGTTGTAGGAGTGTTCTCTAGTTCTAGCTACCAATGTTTTTCGTCTTTGTTTTTGTTTTTATCATGAAGGGGTGTAGGATTTTTCAAAAGCTTTTCTCTGCATTTATTGAGATTATTATGTGTGTTTTGCCCAATATTCTATTGATACAGTTTATTTTTTTCAGATGTGAAAACAACCTTGCCTTCTAGGTATAAATCTCACTGGGTCATTTATATAATCCTTTTTATTAGTTTCTAGACTTAATTTGCTTATATCTTATTGAGGACTGCTTAAAGTTTAAGATGAGAAAAATAGGAAGAAAAATATTCATTTTTCAATATTTTTTCATCTTTTTGTCAGGAAGGAAGATAAATGAGTGTGGTCATGCCTGTGTACATACACACACATACTGTTAGCAAAACACATTCTTGGTGTTTTTCTTCTATTTGATGAAAATAATTTTTCAATTCCCGTTTGATGATCTTGGCTGCATCATAAATAGAGTATCTTTGTGATATTATCACTTTCTTCTCCCAGAGCATAGTAATGTGGATAAGTGAGCAGAGTTGGTTCCAAGAGTCAGAAATTGATGCAGAGAGAAGAATGCAAATGCTGAACTCATGTCCAAGTAACCCTTTAAAAAGAGACATGCAGTAAAACACATAGGCAAATATCTTAAATGATTCCGACTTCCTTAGGACTTTACAGTTTTTAAGGTCTAGTTCCTATTTGGTTCAGCAATACAGGAACATGGGAAAGAGTGGAATAAGGAGGTGCATTATAAAGTGGCAGCAGCACCAAGAGTAGAGGTTTGGTTTTGTTTCAGATCAGCTTTCCCACTGTTATGTCTTAGACTCCTTGGTGTTGCAGAGGGGCATCAGCAACTCTCTTCTGTGCCTCAGAATGAAATATTAGCCACATTGATAATTTTAGTAAAAGTCTGGTATAATAAATCATTTCTTTCCTATGATAGAGTTACATGCTCAGTCTGTTTCCTCCCATAAGATAAAATTTCTTTTATACCCATCCCAAATGCCCTTGATGCTCTTGTCTTCCATAACTGTAGGTAAGGTTCATGTGTTTTGATTAACATTATCTTATTTAATCCCTCATAACATTATGAGATATCTTGTGAGATATCATTATCCCAATTTTATAAATGATGAAACGGAAGCATAGTAGGTACTTTGCCTAGGATCATCCACCTAATAAGGTGGGACCTGACCCCGGTTGGCTCCAGAGGTCAGATATTTGACTCCCTTGTGCCTGGGAAGCCGATATAACCTGAATTAGTCAAAGAAATCAGTTTTATTGTGGAGAGCTGAGAGGATTGTGATGATCTGTCTTTTCAAACCAGGCCATATTTCATCTTGAACCTGTCAATCAGAGAGGAGAAGATGGTACTTATGTTTCTTCTTTATAATATCCAACATGTAGGGATCCCTGGGTGGTGCAGCGGTTTGGCGCCTGCCTTTGGCCCGGGGCGCGATCCTGGAGACCCGGGATCAAATCCCATGTCGGGTTCCCTGCATGGAGCCTGCTTCTCCCTCTGCCTGTGTCTCTGCCTCTCTGTCTCTCTCTGTGTGACTATCATGAATAAATAAATAAAATCTTAAAAAAAATATCCAACATGTAAATCAGTCTCTTCTTTCTTGGATGGCACTCTTTCATCCTCCAGTGGAGTTTGCTTATATTCCTGTTTTGGTCCATCATGTGTCATGCTTGGGTGGGGGGAGGGAAACAATTCTCATCCGAGCTCTCATAAAATCCATCACTGAAGGCGAACTTCGAGTTGATATATGAACACTGGAGATGGTTTTCTATAATTTGGTTTGGTGTAGACACAATCTAAGAACTTAGGTCCATATGCTCCCACGTTCAAGTTTAATATTTGTCCTCCCACCTGATGGTCCCTTCACTGTAAGGAACTGCAAAGGTTTCAGAATCTGAAACTTTACCATAGATGAGTGTCTTTCTGGCACATGTTCTGAGTCTGATATTGGCTGCTGTGCTTACATTTGCAGTGACTTGGGTTTACATTTCCCGATCTCATCTAACATAAAAAATGACCAAAATGAAGCCACAGAATGTGTTTCTAAGACAACTTGAAATAGGTATTTGAAAACTCTATTGTGGTAATACTTTGCTCTTTAAGACTTAAGTGAAGTTAGGAATGATTGTAAAGAAGGCCACACAGTGTGATGGAAGTTATGCTGGATCTGAAGCCAGGAACTGCAAGATGCAGAGTACCACATTCAGATTTGATTCTGAGAAATGACAAAATGTGGTGGTAGCCCGGGCAGGAAGGGCTGTGATCCTTTGGAGCAGAAGACCTATGCTGATTGTAGGACTTGTCTCCCAAGGGGAAACCTGGAAGTTCAAATAATACTTGAAAATACCCAGTGAGGAAAAAAAAAAAATACCCAGTGAGTTTTCATGGAAATGGACACTCATGTCTTACTGACATAAGTATCAATTCATATTTTCTTGGAGCATACTTTGGCAGTATTGATCAAGAGTTGCTTATTTTCACTGTCTTTTCGTTGGATTATTCATATATCAATTTATTTGCTAAATATTGTTTCTAATAGTTGCATTATTGTCTATTCTTTGGATATATCATAATTTAAAAAAAAATCACACATCCTATTAGGTTGTTTCCAATTTTCTACTACTATAACTAAAGTTTTTAATTTTGTAAAATACATGCATACATTTAAAAAGAATAAAGTAAAAAAAAACACATGGTTAATCTCTCAGTGGTGACTTAGGTGTCATTTTAATTTTTCTGTACTTTTTTTTTTTAGTTTTTCAATTTTCCAAAAATGAACATATAACATTTGCAAATAATTTTTAAATTGTTAAAATGCATTTTGTCTCTTAGCATCTTTCAAATATATAATACAATATTATTAATTATAATCACAATGCCATACCATAGCTTCCTAGAACTTATTCATTGTCTTTTTTTTAAAGATTTATTTATTTATTTATTTGAGAGAGAGACAGAATGAGTGAGAGAGAGAGAAAGAGAGAGAGAATGAAGGGAGGAAGAAGGAGAAACAGATTCTTTGCAGTGAGCAAACAGCAGGGAGCCTGACTTGGGGCTCGAACCCAGGACCCTGGTATCATGACCTGAGCTGAAGGCAGATGCTTAACTAACTGAGCCACCCAGGTGCCCCACTTACTCATTTTCTAACTGCACGTTTACATTATTTCATCAACTTCTCTATTTTTCCCACCCCCAAGTCCCTAGCAATCAGTTTTCTACTCTATGTGTATGAGTTTGACTTTCCCTTTTTTTTTTTTTAAGATTCTACAAATAAGTGATGGTCTACTGTATTTGTACTACTCTGTGTAGTTTATCCATTCATGTTGTCACAGATGGCAAGATTTCCTTCTTTTTCATGGCTAAATGGTATTTGGTTGTACATATAGACCACATTTTCCTCATCTATTCATCCACGGATGGACATTTAGATTATTTTCATATCTTGGCTGCTGTGAATAATACTGCAATAACATGAGATGCGGATATCTTTTGAGTATCTTGTTTTCATTCCCTTTGGATATATATATATACTCAGAAGTAGAGGATTGCTGGACCACAAAGTAGTTCTATTTTTAGAATTTTTGGGGGAAACTTTGTACTTTTCCATAGTGGTGGGACCAATTTACATTCTCACTAACAATGTACAAGGGTTCCCTCTTCTCTACATTTTTGCCAACACTTGTTACTTCTTGTCTTTTTTTAAGTCTTAAATGTTCTCACCATAAAAAAGAAATGGTAATTATGCGATGCAGTGGAGGTGTTAGTTAATACTGTAGTGGTAATCATATTGCAGTATGTAAGTATATCAAATCAACATTTTGTACAATATGTCAATGATTAGACTTACACAATATGTCACAATGTCAATCATATCTCACAATATGTCAATTATATCTCAGTAAAAAAATTCAAAAAATATTAAATTAAGAAATGCATCTTGTCTTATAGAAAAAAGAAAGCTACTGAAGACTTCTAGGACAATATCAAAAGAACTCAAGAATCAACTTGGAGAAGCTCCCACTGGCTAAATTTAGGATAGATTGAACATTAATAACTATTACAGAAATAGACTGTACAAATCAAATATATTTAAATCCATGAATTCATAGTGATACTATAAATGAAAACCTGATTCACCACCCTTGGAGGATTTTAGGGAATCAAATTACTATTTTGAAAACAAATTAGAGAAAAGAATTAAGCATTTATCTTCATTTTTCTTTAAGGACCATACATGAGAGTAACCACATAGTTACTGAATACTTACTTTTATTTATCAAAACATTCTAGCTAATAAATGAAGAGATTGTAGATTTAGGATACTACAATTTTGTAATCTGAGATAAAATAATAGATGTGGCAATGATCATCAGTGCTGCTAACATCATAAAAAGGAAGACAGCCTATGGTGTTTATCTTCTGATAGAAAGACACATGGTCTATAATATATTTTTGACAAAATATCAACTGATTCTGGTTGAGTCTCTAGATCCAGTTGCCAATTTGGAAAGAAAATAGAGGAGAAGAGGAACATGTTAAATGACATCACATTGATTCATTCAGACAATGGAATTTCTAGAGCACCTATAACTTAGCCTCTTCACAAAGGACATAGAAGTTGGGGGGAAACTATAGGTTAAAAGTGACTTAGACATATGAAGTATTTAGACTTCATGTGACTCCTGATTTGAACAAAATAATTGTAGATCTACTCTCTGAAACAGTCAAGTAACTTTGAACATGGACTATTTGATGGTAGTAAGAAATTTAAAATTGTATTAGACATGATAATGACATCATAGTTAATTTTTAAGAAAAAGTCCTTAACAGGTTTATACCATACTGAAATATTTCTTTATGGTAATCACATGTCTGGATTTATTTATTTCACAGCCATCCAGGGAGAGAGGGAGAATGGATGGGGGTGTTGATGGGATAAGATTGGTCAGTAGGGGTAATTGTTAAACCCAGAAGTTAGGTACATGGAGATTTATTATGTGAATCTTCACTGTTTTATTATATTTAAAATTTTGTTACAAAAACTTTAAAATAATCAGGCTTGACTAGTGGTTAGGTTGTACAAACTGGGGAGGGAAGGGATGAATTCTGGTTGTAGGGCTCAGACTCAGAGGTCACCAGGCTGCAGAAACCCTCAGGTGAGGTTGGTGCCATGTGGCAGAGGAACAGCTCTTTGTTTCACTGTAACTGGCTTTGGGAATTAGCTCCTAAGAAGCCCAGAACTTAGAAGAAACTGGCCTCAGACGCATCTCTTTGAGGGACTACTGACCCTGCTACAAAAGATGTTCTGGCATAGAATGTGAGGTTCTTGACTAGGCCAGCCTGGGCCTTGGTGTCTGCCAAGGGGTCTTAGCCCCGAGCCACTTAATTTCCCGACCTCCAGTTCAAACTTCCTGCTCCTCCTCTGTCTCGGAGGTAGAAATTTCAGGAAAAGTGCCGTTAGTCCTCTCCAGGGCTGAGCTCACACCCAGGAAATCAAACCACATTGGGGATTAAACTAATAGAAAACAAGTCCCTGAGGTCTCGGTGAATCAACAACAGCGCCTCGGCCGGCGCAGGTGGCCTCTCCAGCTACCACGAGTGGGCCCGTTGAAATCCTGTGCCAATTGAGCTTATAGAAATCTAATGAAGTATTAATAGTTTTTTGAAAGAAATTTAAAGTTAACCATCTTCTAACACATTTTTTGACACCATGAATCCCATCACCTTCATTTTATTCCTTTGTAAATCCAGCTGTGGGGTAAGGCGTACACATCAGGAATTTGAAGATGGAGATGGCTTTTGGAGAACAATATCTCAGCGATGTCAAGTCACCGTCACCTGGACTTTTCTGGCTATTAGAGAGCGAACTACAAGCATCATCTTGGCTATTAGCTAAAGCCCGAGGAGATAAGTGATATAGTAGATGGTAGTGGGTACTTTGGACCCAGAAAGACCTGGGTCTGAATTCCTTTTCTTCCCCGATCAACTAGGTAAATGTAGAGGCTAATTAACTCCCCTCTAGGGTGAAAACAACTGGATCCCAGTGTTCTTGTCTGTAAAGGTATAAGAATACTTACCTTGGAAAATTGGGGTGATTACTAAGAACATCCTAAATAGTTGGTGCTTGATAACTGGTAGCGCTCAGGGTCTTTTGGGGTTTTTGTGAGTTTTTAGCTAAGTAAACTTATAATGTAAGTGTTAATTTAATGATAAACTGTCGTCTTTAATTGTTAGATCTGAGGAGAGCACTCAGAGCTCACGTGGTTCAGTTCTCTGAGTTTGCTTTGAAGCTGAGGCCCAGAGTGACAGAGTTACTCATGTAAAGTCATGTAACACGTTCAGATTTAGATTCAGCTAACATTTACTGACCAGCCACCATTCTTTACATTCATGTAACAGTGCCAGGAGTAAAGATAAACACTAGATTTTATGCTTCACTGCTATTACTATTCATACCAGAACCCGTGGAAATATATTTTGTTATTATTTCCATCTTACATATTAGGAAAGTTGACAGTGTGAGAATTAGGCATTTGATTCAAGGTCGTGACGTACTGAGAGGCCATGGTCAAGGTCACAGTGTTCTAATAGGCCAAAAGCTGGTGCTCTCTGCCCTCTGAGCCTTGTTCCTTGTGAGCTACCTCTTGTTTTGAATAAAGCTTTTTCCTGAAATACTCCCCAGATTTTCCACCTGGGTGAGAGTAGTAAAAATACAGCATGCATAGTGAAGGGCAAAAGCTCGCAGGCCCTGGGCTCATACTACCTGATTGACGTATCATTCAGTTCATCCATTCAGCAACCACGTGACTTTCAGTAAGTTAAGTATCCTCTCCCACCCAGGTTTGGGGATAATCACAACATCTTCTATTGTCCTGAGAATTGAATGAGATAACACGTGAGAGTCACCGTAAAAGAATCCACAGTGGGGGGAGATAGTCCACGAAGGGGCCACAGCCCTCAAGAGTAAAGGGTGAGGATGTGAAAGCTCAGAGAGGTGGGAGACAGAGCTGCTTGAACTTTCCTAACTGCTTAGGACGGCTTTATTATTTTTTTAAATTTTTAAATTTTTAAATTTTTTTTTCTTAGGCCGGTTTTAAATGAGATCTGCTTTCTCATCTAGGAAGGAGTCTTAGGTCGTTTTGTCTAGTAGTGGCCTAATCCACTTTGAATGATCTTTCCAGACCTCTGCAACGGGACCCTCTCTTCTCACCTGCTCTTGTCTGGCAGAGAATGTGCCTTGTTCTACTTGTTCTTTGCTCAAAATCAAGTCTGGGAAGCTTCTTCTTCTTCTTCTTCTTCTTCTTCTTCTTCTTTTTTTTTTTTTAACAACTTTACTGACATAATTTAGATGCCATAAAATATATCCTTCACCTGGTTTAACCAGACAAGTCAATGGCTTTTAGTGAATTTACAAAGTTCTACAACATTTCCAAAATCTGGTTTTAGAACATTTCCATCAAACTTAAGAGAAACCTCTTGCTCATTTATAGTCAGTTCCCATTTCCATCCCCAGCCCTAGACAACTACATTTCTGTCTCTGTAGATATGTTCTTTTCTGGACATTTTATATACCTGGATCCTACAGCATGTGTTTTTTAAGGTCTTGCTTTTTTTTTTTTTTTAAATATGTATCAGTATTTCCATTCTTTTTATTACTGAATAGCATGCCATTGAGTAGATAGACATTCTCTTTATTCACTAGGTGATAGACATTCAGGTTATTTCCACTTTTTGGCTATTGTGAACTACTAGAACATGTGTGTATAGACCTCCATGTAGACATATCTTTTATTTGTTCTGGGTAGATACCTAGGAGTGGAATTCTTGTGTCACATGGTTATTCTGTATTTGCATTTTTAAGAAACTGCCAAGCAGTTTTCCAAAGTGATGGCATCATTTTACACTTTTGCCAGCACTATGTAATGGTTTCAATTTTTCTGTGTCATTCTGACTCCAGCCTTGTCTGGTTCATAGTCATTTCAGTGGGTAATGATGGGATGAGCATGTTTACAAAGACTCTGATCTAAACTGGGATATAGGGATCCCTGGGTGGCGCAGCGGTTTGGCGCCTGCCTTTGGCCCAGGGCACGATCCTGGAGACCCGGGATCGAATCCCATGTCGGGCTCCCGGTGCATGGAGCCTGCTTCTCCCTCTGCCTGTGTCTCTGCCTCATTCTCTCTCTCTCTGTGACTATCACAAATAAATAAAAATTAAAAAAATAAATAAATAAAAATAAACTGGGATATACGTGAGTGTTACCATCTTTATTTCTTCATTTTAACTTTTCTCCTGCTTTAGACACATGTGAGGGTTCAGGACCAGTGAATCCCATTTTTAAGCAGGATTCCAATAGTGTTTGTAAGTGTGCTTACTCTTGGTGTAGCCATGGTAAGTGCTTTTCCAGTTGGACGACAGTTTTTTCCTCTTTTGTTTTGTAGAATATTTACTTAAATTCTTCAATAAATTTGAGTAAACATTAATTTTAGCTTCTGAAACCCATTTTCATACTCTTTAATACCTTATTCAGATGCTCACTGGGAAAAGCCATGCAGTTAATGGACTAATGGAAGTCTATGAGGCTGTGCAATACTCACTTATAAGAACTGAGGCGAGCAATGGGGGTTTGGATCAGTTGGTGGCCCTTTCATCAGGAGAAGAGTAAACGCTTTGAGAGTCACTTTATCGTTCTGTAGCACAGCCTTACCAAAAGACATTAAAATTGTCAATATGAGTTTTATTTTGTGTTTTAGCAAGAATCAGAAACTGAATGATCCAGTTTCTCTCTTTATGTTGTGTGCACCTGTGCCACGCACACCTGGCCTCCCCATCCTTGGGAAGTCTCAAACCCTTTTGTCAATTCATCAGAGGTGCTCAGTTCTGGGACTCAGAAGACAAGTAAAAGTTGTGTCCCTACCCTTAAGGTGTCAACACTTTAGATGGGAAGATGAGAGGGCAGTAAATCACAGTGATTTAAAATCAGTTGTCAAACTGAATATATTCTAGGAGCAAAATGTTAGGCTCTCGGAGGTCACGGTTAGATTTCTCCAGGGCTGCTTCATGGTCTAAACGGGAAATGATGCAGACTTTTAAAAATTCTAGAATTCCTACTAATGTAGAATTGGAAGAAGTCTAATATATCCTGATATCTCCTCAAGCAGACATCTTCTGTCAGAGGTTTAAAAATTGCAGATCTCCCAGCAATGGGAGGAAAAGAAAATTTAGATAGAGGAAGCAGGTAGGCATTATTATCCCCATCTCTGTTATCTCCGTGTGCCATCTGTATGCCTGTCTCAAGCAGGAGGAAGAGAAAAGAGGGAGGAGTCTCACTCCAAGACACCCGCAGTTACGGGGTGCGGCTCTCGGTGGCTGAACACTGTCCTTCAGTGGGTCATTCAGCATACTTCCCCAGTTACCTGCAACCCTGTCTCTATTTTATTTAGACCAAATGAATGTGTCATTTTCGGACTATGAGGGAAGTTGGAAAAATCCTGGAAAGTACATAAGTTCATACTAAAACCAGCCAAACAAAAAATAAACATAAAAATTCTGCCTCTTATTCCTATAACTTGGATCTTTTGCATGATGAAGAATTCATAGTCAAGTTCTCATTTTTTTTTTAAGTCTTCATTATTGGTTGGTTTCAGTTCTGTTATACCTGAAAATACATTTTAGAAGAGGGTGAGAAACTTCTGCCTTAGTTGAATCTCATGTGATCTATGCTGTCATTTTGTTTCAATCCAAAGTTATTTAAAATACATCTATTTTTCTCGTTGGCTTTTTAGGTCAAAGCATATACTTTAAAATTCTATCCACAGAATTGTCATAAGCACACCATAAAATTAGAGGCAGACATTTTTAATTTCATAAAATAGCTAAACATGTGTATTCTTTTAGACACTGGTAATGGCTAGATCATATACAGACCCTTAACTAGATTTGAAGATGAGAAAACTGAATCTTAGAGAGGGAAGAGCAAATTCACCCAGGATCACACACCTGGTTAGAGGCATAGCTTAGATTCAAAATGAGATCCGTGTGCTTCCAGTCATAATACTTTTGCCTCATTTACTCCAAAATTAAAATATCCTCATAATCTAAAGATTTGGCCATGCACATATATATATGTATGTAAAAATACAAAATTAGCAAAAAATATTTGCTAAATATTGTTTATTACATATTCTCAAAAAAACCCCATAATTTTTAGTTGATTTATGCTTTTTTAAGCTTAGGCTAAAGTCATTATTGTTCAAGTGAATCAGAGCAAGGAATTATATAAAAATATTAAAATTGGTTATACATTGCCAGTAGGGCTATAGGTTTTAAAGAAAACATCCTGTTTTTCTATTTCCCAAATTTCTGCAGTTCTTTCTTAAAAAATAACTGCTGTAATTTAGTTGCCTATTATAAACTGGTATAGTATCTTTCCCTGCCATTAATAGGGCACCGAGATTGCACCCAGTGAATACATGTTGACAAAAATGGATGGATACAAACAGTGAACACACTGAGCCAAACATAAATTTCTTTTTTTTTTTAAGATTTTATTGATTTATTCATGAGAGATGCAGAGATAGGGAGAGGCAGAGACACAGGCAGAGGGAGAAGCAGGCTCCATGCAGGGAGCCCGACGTGGGACTGGATCCCGGGTCTCCAGGATCACGCCCTGGGCCGAAGGCGGCTCTAAACCGCTGAGCCACCCGGGCTGCCCCAAACATAAATTTCTTACAAACATTATTTCTAAACCATTATTATCATCATCTAACATGAAGAAACTGCAGTTCAGAATGGTTAAGCAACCTGTTTGAAATCCGGAGTCTCGGTTGCAAAGAGATGACATTTAAAACCAATGTGCCCCATTATGATGATGCAGGTATTTATGTTTACATCAGAAACTTGGCATACCTGAAAGTTTACTGTGAACTCTTGGGGAAGGTAGACAGTATCGATAAGCACCAAACTGCGAGGGTGTGGAGTAAATTCTGCGGAGTAGCTTGGATTTTAATACAGTGCATGCCCAGATCCGGGCCTGTCTCCCTTCCTACCATGGGAACAACCTGTCAGATAGAAGGAGAGTGTCCTGGAAACTTCTGTGAAACTGGGAAGCACGTACCCGGACGAGTCCTAATATCTCTGCTTACTTCGTTAGCCACCAAAATGTATCCAGGTGTTCTTGAAAATTAAAAAAAAAAAAGAAGAAGGAAACAACTGATAAGTTTTCCCTTCTCCAAAACGTCATTTTTCTGTAGCAATGAAAGGCTGGTGGACCAGCAGGCCTCCAGCTACTGCCTTCCTAATTGACTGTGTTATGTTCTGGGCTCTCACTGCTTTTTCACTAAGGCATAAGAACAAGCCCCAGATGGTTCTTGAAAACTAACCTTTGTGCTCCAGGCCTTGGCCAGTCCATCTGGCCTTTCGTGCCTATTAATAGATTTTTCACCTGAGCCCTGCAAGTCAGGGATGGGAATTTGCTAGTTTCATTGGTTCCTGTGTTGCCAAGAGATAAATCATTGAAGTCCATTGGAAAGATTTAAACCAAGCAGCATCTTTGCCCAAAGAAAGCAATTCCTTTCTTTCCAGGATTGTGCCAACTCCCTTAATCTTGCAGTGCTAAGCAGGACTTTAGAGATGCATTCAGCCGTATTTTAAATTCTTTCCTTCTCATTCTTCATTCGGGCTACTCTTATTTTCCTCTACTACTTCCTCCTTCCCTAACCTTATTTTCACTATGATAATGCTGAATCTTTTGAGTAATTTGTTCTTCAGGATGCTTTCCAGATGCTACAGGAAATAAATATCATCTTATCATATTTGTGACCATAGTTTCCCTCTCTCAAGTACCACTAGGCTTATGAAGATATGCATAAAGTATCTCCATTTTTTTTGTAGATGATTATATTGTGTCTAAGAATAACTGACTCTCACACTTAACCCACAACCATATATATGGCAGGTCCAGAATATGAACCCTGTTCCCATGATCAAACCAAGGTTTTTTTTTTTTTAAATATGTTAAATTCTGTTATTAAAATTCATAGTCATGACTATTGCTCTAGCCGTGGACATGACAGTTAGTACTTTATTAATCTTTTGAACTTCACTGTATCTTACAGCAAGGAGAATCACCTCGTGTACTGGAAAGAGCAAGATGAGGGGACATCGTGCATGTATGCATTTTAACCCTTCCAGATGTCCATTAAAATACCAGTGGAATAAAAACTATCAGAAAAAAAAAATATGTGTATAAACACAAGGGTCACCGAGGTGTTACATGTAAAGGAAGAGCAAACAAAAGCCAACCAACCAAACACAGAACTCATGTACCAGGCAAATACAACGGTTTGGAAATTTGCCATTTTTCCATGCTCTAAAGCATTTTATTATAGAAGAGCAATTTAGTTCTTAAATATTTAGGCTTTTTCTTAACAGTGTCAGGTAAAGAGTTTTGGACCATTAACTCAGCAATCTCTAAACTTTTTGATCCCACATTTGTAGTAAGGAATTTTGGAGCACTGATCCCAACCTATGAATCTACCACATATGAATCTTGGGTCGAGTCCTCAGCTGCATTGATCTGCTAGTGATAGGAGCACTCTCACTGAGCATATATTAAATATTAGTAAAGCATACTTTAGTCCCTGTTACTTTTACATATGAATAAATATAGGGGCAGTTCTGGTATTTTCTTCCCACATCCTATTGACTCACCGTGTGCACCTGTATATTATCTGTGTCCTGATACTACTCTCAGGCTTAGGTAATCTGATTTTTCCCCCAATTACAGCAAGGCCAGTGCCGCATGAGGGAAGCTGAGTGGCCATCCTCTGAGGGTCCTGATGTGTTCAGAGGGTACGATGTAGGGAAATGGTTCATGGGCAGTAACATTGACCTCTTCCTAGGGCTTCCCTGTTGCCTTCTAAGGACCAGTTATTAAAGACCTTTCCCCTTTCTCTCTGAGTTTCTTAAGGCTCAAGAGAGATCACTGATTGGAAAAGTAATCACCTGGTCTCCTAGTTTGTCTCGGGAATCTGTTGTAAACGATGCAATGAATAAACACACTAAAGAAAGCCATGATTTTTTTTTTTTTGTAGGTTCATATAGCAGACCATAAAAAGTATATATACTTGGCTGGCAGTAAAATCTATCAAAGTTTTTCAACAGCCTCATATTTTTTACATTCCTTCGCTGCCACCAGCAGCTGCCTCTACATATGTTCCTTGATTTTATGGGTGCATTACAACAGCATCAAAGCTGCTGTAACATTGCAGGCACGTTTTTATGGGGAGCGATTTCAGCAGCATGCCGTCCGGCTGGCCCACCCCAGCCTTCTGTTGCTCGGATGGAATGGCACAGGCATTTAATAAAGGGGATAAAGAGTAAGAGAGTGGGTGGTCCAAAATGAGTATTGCTTTTGCTCCCTGTGGGGGGAGGGGCTTGAAGGTTACTTCCTTTATCAGCTCATGGGGCAGCTAACTTCCCTAGAAGTGGCAGGAGGACAAAGCATTGGGGCATCTACATTTCCATGAGGAAGTAGCCCAGGAAGAAGCAACACAACTTCCATAATGACAGCATATGTGTATGTGGCTAAATGAGGGTGCTTATGTTCGACGAGGGTGGTCAGAATAATCACATGATTATTTTCATTACGTGTAATATCTACCTAATTATGTCATTAATATTGAACTTTTAGGCTGCATCTGGAGAAGGGATGCACGTATGCCTAAGAGGATTGCATCTGCAGCCCATTTTTCTTTTCTCTCGTATCTAGATGGCAAATGAGCAGATGGCATGTGGGTGGCCTTGTGTTCGTGTCCTTAGGGCCCTCAGACACCATCATCTTCCCTCAGACCCACTTCTGCTTTCTGCACAGGACACACGCTTGAATGTATTGAGTCTGCGCCTCACGATCAAGAAGTGCCAGGCGCTGAGACTGGGGAGGAAGGATGTAGGAACGTGTGTGAAGGAGACTGGGCTTCCCTCTTGGCTTAGGAGGTAGTGGCTCTTGTTGCCACCTTTAGATTCTTTTTAAGGAGAGAGAATTCTTTTAAAATAAGAATTGAAAGGGTGCTGATATTCTTGGGGAAGTTACGCTTTGACGCGTTGAGTTTCTGGATCTGGGTTTCAGTCTGAACTGGTTCCCGTAAGTGAAAGCCAGTGGCCTCCAGGTGATCTGTTTCAATTGACTGGGTGTTAACTAACCACTTTGAGCATTAGCTAGACATTCACTGATGGATTATAACTCTGAAACAGTGCACATCCAGGCGTATTTCCTTATTCAACTTGCACCGTCCTAGGCTCCATGCTAAGAGCTGCTTGGCAATTTGCTGACTTCTTTTTTTTTTAAATAAATTTATTTTTTATTGGTGTTCAGTTTGCCAACATATAGAATAACACCCAGTGCTCATCCCATCAATTTGCTGACTTCTTGATGCTAATCAGGCTTAAATACCTTTAATACGGGAAAGACACACAGCATTTGTTGGTGCCGAAAGGAACCTCAGAAACCAGCCATTGCACCCTCCTTTATCTTACCAGATAAAGACATAGAGACAGAGGGGGAAGTGATTTGCTCAGGGTACAAAGTAGAGTGTAGGACAGGTCAGAAGTGAAATCTTCTGATACTTTTTCCACTGTATGTTTTCAGAGTTGCTTTTAAATTTGGGCTTGGAAGCCATAGTATCTTTATCCTGCAGGTTGTCATTTCTGATTTGTCTTTCATGTGCTCAGACAGTCCTTCTCGAAAGGATGTGTGTTTTGAGCATATTTTTGCAGGGGCAGAGATGAATTGGCACTGAGCCCACTGTAATCATCTTTCTATTACATCTGTTGAGCAAGACCGTACTTCTTGAAAGGTGTGCCCTTGGACAGAATCTATGTGCTCTTTCTTTTTTTGTACCTTCCAGAATGTTCAACATTCTTCCCAATGTTCCACACACAGTGGATTTCTCAGTTAGCATTTTAAGCTCAAAAACCATCAAGTCACCGGTATCCTGTTTAATGTAATTACAACTCTTTTGGTCTCTTGTTGAACATTAGCATGTAGAAAAAAAAAAAAAAAACTCTGAATGAATATTGTTTTGGCATATTTGTCAATTTTTGTCAATTTTTTTGGTAAATTTGGGGAATCCTCTGGATTTTTTTTAATATTTCATAAATTGATGCTAGGCATCTTCTTTTCCTAACACTCATCCCACTCACTACCATCTTGGGAAAAGCCCTAGACCAGCAGATTATACAGATTTGCATCTTCTAATGAGATTCCATAGAAGTGAAAAGAAAACCTTTTTTTTTTTTTTTGAGTTTGTAAAAATAAAGATAACTCAAGAAATAGGTTCTGTGCTATGCACTTCACAAATAATACTTCTAATATTTACAATAGATGATCAAATTCAGTGTTATTTGGCATTTGACAAATGAGGAAGGTGAGGCTCAGAACACCTGAGTTGCTCATGCAAACTCTCACAGAGCAGCAGTGGGATGGCCGGGGTACTTTTTAAAAAAATTTTTTTAGATTATTTATTTATTTATTCATAAGGACACACACAGAGAGAGAGAGAGATTGAGAGGCAGAGACACAGGCAGAGAGAGAAGCAGGCTCCATGCAGAGAGCCTGATGTGGGCCTCGATCCCGGGTCTCCAGGATCACGCCCTGACGGCCTGGGTTCTAACTCCTCCACCTGGCTTCAAAGCACATGGTCTTTTTACAGCACCTTGTGTACAATCAAGCACCTTCACGTAATTTCACTCATTGAATGCTCACAATAACCCTCTGGAACAGGTGTTTTAAGACCAATTTACAGATAAGGAAACTGAAGCTGAGAGAGGTGAAGTGATCTGCCTAGGGTCACTCAGCAAACGAGCTGCACAACAAGTTTGTCTGGCTCTAGCACCCATGTCCTCCCTGCACAACCATCTTCCTTTTTAGTAATTAATGTGTTCCTGGGCCCTATTTGACCCTACTGCCAACTCTGAATTACCCGTTTAAGAATTAAGTCATACCTGTTGTTATTATTTGTACTTTCAAAGGCATTTAGCTATTTAGATACTTTCAAGTTATTTCTCTGATCTTCCCGAGTGGTGGGAGATCCCTGAAGAACCAAGAAATGATATAGAGTTGTCTAGTCAGACGAAAGGGCAACCAAGGGAAGATGTGACCGAGGCTTCCAATTTTTTTCAAGGATTGCCACATGGAGAAGAGTCACTGCTATTGTAGATGACTTAATAGATTAGGATTAGAGCAAATGACGAACGTAAGCCACAGGGAAAGTATTTTGGGTGAAAATAAAGAAAAGCTTTCTAAAAGTCAGCGCTGTCTAAATACAGAATAAACTATCTTGTAATGTGGCAATGTTCAGGAGAAGCAGGGTGACCACTTGGCAAGGTTGCTGCAGCAGGGATATGATGACATTTAACGTCTTTGAGATTGGAAGATTGTCTGACATGGCTTTGCATTCCTGTGTATTCGCCGCTGGATGCTTGCCTGTTAATTCTGCAGAATCTGGGATGTGTTCCCTAACAACTTGGCACAAGAGGTTTAGAAAAATGGAGAGCCAGGAGGGGTGGAGCTCTGTGTCTGTCTTCATCAAGCCTGGGTGGGTTAGTCCACAAACCAAAGGAATGAGGTGCGTTAGTGCCAAGGATCATCAGTGGGCCTCTGTCAGAGTTCCAGACCGAGGGACGAGGGCGTACGATTTGCTGTACTCCTTTTCAGTTGTGTTTTCCTTTGTCTCGGTGTCACAATAATCAGAAAAGAAGAAAAAAACACTCCCTGGGGGTTGTTTTGAAAGGGCACCGAGTAGCTAAAAAACCTTAAGTCTTGAGTAAGGTTACCACTTGCAGCACTGAACGTTTTCTTTTTTGTTTGAATGGCAATCACAAAATTATTAAATATAACAATGATAATAATGGTAATGATAATTCATTGGGAAGTTACGGTATTTTAGTTATTATTCCTACTATCTTTTTTTTTTTTTAAGATTTATTTATTTATTCATGATAGACACAGAGAGAGAGAGAGAGGCGGAGACACAGGCAGAGGGAGAAGCAGGCTCCATGCAGGGAGCCCGATTTAGGACTCGATCCTGGGACTCCAGGATCGCGCCCTGGGCCAAAGGCAGGCGCCAAACCACCGAGCCACCCAGGGATCTCTATTCCTACTACCTTAAAGATGAGAAAAATAAGGTATAAAAAGCTTATACAACAAGGTCACACAGCTACAAAATGGTAGAATTAGGGTTAAAATCCAGTTGTATTTAGTATCAGAGCATGTGTTCTTATTTTTGTTGCTGATGTTTCCATCACCTATGATATTTCTTACTCTGTACAATAAGAATTACTAATATTTCTCTATTGCTGGATTATATTTTTTTGGATGAGATGCTGGAAAGAACCATAGTCATTCTCTTCTGGGCATGTTAGGCAACAACCATATGGACTGTCCATCTATAAAAGGCAGTGGGAAGACACTACCCTTGGTCTAGTTACATCGTTTTCTTCTCACCTCAATTCCTTTTTCTTTCAACCGAAAGAGTATCTTAGTTTATGTTCCCTGAAAGCAGAACCTGAGACAGGTACTTGGATGGAAGACTTTTTTTTTTTTTTTTTTTAGTTGCACTTAGGAAGCAGATGTCAAGGAGCAAGGAAGGAAGAAGAGTTAACGTAACATAAGGGAACGTTACTGAGGTCACTGGTGTAGGCAGCAGCATTCAGTTCTCCTGAGCAGCATACCAGACGTGGCCCAGAATCATCCACCTGAAAGACGGGAGACTAGAGCACTTATCCATCCACTCCTGTCCCCTGTTTGTTGAGGGCTCCATTCAGGAACTCTCCTTGCATGATGTTCTGTGACTTGACCCCAGAGCAGGGTATGGAAAGGCCGGGCATATGCTTGAGGTGGGAAATTGGCAGTTCTAAAGAGGCATAAACTTTCAAAGAACTGTCCACCACAGCTGCAGCTAAAATCACTTGGTGGGCTTAGGAGATGTGATGTCTGCCACACAAAATTCGAACTGATGCTCTTTAAAATGTCTTTATAAAAAAAAATGTCTTTATAGACTCATATAATTTATATATTTTAAAATTTTTATCTCTCATCTATTTATCATCTATATCTATCATCTATCTATGATCTATCCATCTATATCTATCTCTCTATCATCTATCTATATCTATCATCTATCATCTATATCTATCTAACAATCTATCATCTATCATTTATCTATCTATCTATCTATCTATCTATCTATCTATCTATCTATCGTCATCATCTATCCATATCTATCAATCTATCATCTATCTCTATCATCTATCTATTATCTATCTATTATCTATCTATCTATCTATCTATCTATCATCTATCTATCATATATCTATAAGAGAGAGAGTATGTGCACATACCTTTGAGGGAGGGGCAAAGAGAGAGAGGGGGAGTCCTAGGCAGGCTCCACACTCATTGTGGAGCCCTGCTAGGGGCTCTGTCTCACAACCCTGAGATCATGACCTGAGCTGAAACCAACAGTCGGACGCTTAAACAACTGTGCCACCCGGACGCCCCCATACTGTGTACAAATTCATACAATTTTTTAGCTAGAGTCGTATACAAGAGCCTAATTGAACTCCATTTTTCAGTGGTGGAAGCTGGGGCCCAGAAAGAGAAATGATTTGTTCAAGTCCCACCCTGAGTTAGTGGATGAACTGAGCTTCAGGTTCACGTCCTGTGAACCCTGGCTACTGTACCTGTTGGCCTCCTTTCTAGCTGACCCTAATTAATACCTAATGACCGCTTCCTTGTTGTGGTCTTGAAGTTCTGAGTACGGTTGTCTCCACTGGCTTTGTTGAAGTTATCCTTTTCAGAAGCTGTCCCAACAGGGTTGCCTCATCCATGTTGGCTAATTCCTCTTGAGACTCCAGGATAAGAGGGATCAGGATGATGATTAGAGAGGGATGCAACTGCTTCCTGAGAACTATGCAGCTCTCATATTGCTCATCGCTGCCCCTCGTAATCCTCCCCGCTGCCAGTGCCAGTTGGATTTGCATACATCCGTGTGCACAGCAAAGGCTCAGGGAGTGATGAAGAGGGATGCCAGGACATGAAATCCAATAAGGATACCGAGTTCTATCTTGTGAACTAAGGAGCCTGGTAATTAAAGCAGTATTTACAGTGCAATAAAGGCAGAGCTAATTACTGGCAAATGAGATCGAGATGATGCTCTTTCCCAGTGAAACTAGACTGGGATCAGCCTTCGCTATAAATCCTCCAACTGTCTTCTTTGTTAATTATGATCTTCATAATTCCCTTCTTGGCAGTATTTTCCTAATTTATTGCTACTCGATGGCAAAGAATTAATGGAAACTGAGGAAGGAGTGATAGAGTGAGCTCTGGCCAGCTGTTTGGGCTCCTGGATCACTGACATGGAAATAAAGACCTGGAGACGAGGGCAATCGGTAATGACCTTCAGGCGAATGAGGGCGTTCTTCCAAATACTCAGCAAGAACTTAGTCTTTTGCTAAGGAGCACGAGGCTTCATATTTGATGACTGTTTTTAGCCCACACGCAGGGAGGGCGGGTAGCAGCTGCCCAGCTTCACTGCTGAAGTTACATCCGGGGTAGAGGGCCGTTTGGCACGGGGCTGAGTAATCGGCGCTCTGTAAGCAGCACCGGAGTCACCATCTCTGTTCTAAGGATGTTTAAGGTACAAATAACTGACACATCCATTTTCTTGTGTCAGCAAACTTTTTCTGTGAAGACCCAGATAGTAAACATTTGAGACTCCATGAGGCCACCTATGAACTTTGTCACATTCTCCTCCTCTTCCTCCTCTTCATTCTTCTCAAAAAACTCTTAAAAATCTAAAAACCATTCCTGGCTTCCAGATCATACAAAAAGCAGGACTGAAAACAATGGCTGAATGTGACCTGCAGGCCGTCATGTGGTGGCCCTGTAATACGTTGCACGCTCTTATCCTTGGCCAAAAATCCCTGGGGGTGCAGAACCCGACAGGCAGGTGCGGGTGTCCTGTCTGTTCCTGTTCAGGATTAAATCTGGGGACGAAGTCAGATGCACAATTAAGGGAGAGAGAAAGAGCACGAGCTCTCGGACAATAGTGAACAGTATTATTTTTTGTGAGATCTTCCTTTCTGGGCTGACCCTTATTTTTTTTTTTAAAGCCATATTTAACATCCACACGTGTGACATCTGCACTTTTGACGAAGAATTCTCATAGTGTTTCCCTCATTTACTCTTTACCCTCGTCATTTATTATTTATGGCTAAGTCTTAAGAAAATACCAAACTAAGCTTTATTTCTGTACCCGACGCGGTGCCGGCTGCCTGTCACACCTCTCGTGTGCGAGGAGGAGCGTGATGGTGTGAGGAATTGAGGGACGAGGAAATAACCCGGAGCCCGAGGTGACCCCAAGTGTGCGACCACATGATGGATCTCGATGAGAGAACTATTAGTTTGCCAGTGAAGGAGCTGACGTCTTGGTGTCTTTGGGGACAGGGTCTTGAAGGGCCTTTGGATTTCTGGTCCCTTCCCGGGAAGGACAGACCGCAGCTCCTGCACAGTAGCCACACGCCCCCCAAGGCCTGCGTGAGTCCCCCGGGCAGCACTTCCCCGAGGCCGAGGCCTGGGCCAGCCGATTCCCGGGCCTGGGTGCCACTGAGGCCCAGTGGGGGGCACCGCCAGTGTGGCTGTGGCAGGAAGGCTGGCAAGTGCAAGTGTGGAGCTTGGGGCCCCTGGCCGCTCCCCTTCTCAGCACCCCGTGGATAGCAGCTGGAAGAGGGGCTCTTGCCGCAGGCCTGCCTCGGGGGAGGGGAGCGCCCCTTTTCCCGCGGCGTCGGTGTGCAAGGTGTGGGGTCACGCGGCCGTCAGCCCGGCCCTGGCCTGGTGCAGCAGAGCTTCCACGCGTTGCAGACGGGAGTGCTGCCAGGCCCTGGGCCTGCTTTCTCGCCCTATGTGCACATTATGAGGTGCTGATTTACATACTTCAGGTTTCATATTCCTGAAGCGACAGTGCACCCTCGGATCTAGGTGAGCCGCAGGGGATGGCTCTGGGCCCCAGAGTCCCATTTGTGCTTGCGTGTCTCCTGTTCATCGAGAGCGAGCAACTGCGGCTACGCAGCGAGTCCTGTGCTCTCCATCACTGCTGCCTCCAGGGAAAACGCCGGGAATAAGAGATGGCCCTTCTGATCCAGTGTCAGCGAGAGCTCCGCATCTGAAAGTGTGGGAAGAGCGTGTGTCTCAGAGTCCGATAATTGTACATTTAAATACCTGATCTAGAGCTTGCCAGCAGAGGAACCGAACCCTAGAAACGTCCCTCAGCTTCTCTTGATCTCAGAGGTTATCATGCCTGCCTTGCAGGGTGCAAGAGAAGACAGGTCACTGCGAGCGAGGTGTCGGTGCAAGGCCCGGCTTCACCAGGTCCTCAACAGGCCGCTGCTCCTAATAACACCAGGAATAAGTCAGATGGCCTCTGTGCACAAGCATGGCCTGTGGGCTCTTCATAATTGGCTGCTGCTAACCACTGATAAAGTGGGCGTTATGTGTCACCTAGGAGCGCAACTGGGGGCCCCTCCTGGTTTCAGGCCAGCATCCCTTTGCATGTGAACCCAAACACGGAGCTGTGTGAGGGGGTGTGGCCTAGTAGGTGTGGGGAGCCTGTCTCTGTTCCAATCCCAGGTTCGCCTCTTCCCAATTCTGGCTTGGGGGGAAGTTTTCCAATATTAATATAGCTTTCCTCTTCTCAGTAAAATAAAGCTATCCAGGAGGGCACGTGATGCCATGAGCTCTAGGTGTTACATAAGACGGATGAGTCCCTGAACTCTACGTCTGAAACGAATACAGTATATGTTACTTCATTGAATTTAAATTAAAAAAAAAAAGTAACTAGCTCCTCCTGGGTAATTGTGAGGATTAAATGTGACAACAGATCATCAGCTGTGGCGTCTGATTCACACTACATACTAGTTGCTCAACGTAAGTAGATTGTCCATAGTTTCCTCATTAGGGTCTGTCCTTGGCAAGATTTGCAATAGACATGTTTGTCTTTGACTTGATCTCCTTGCTTTCCTGCACTTTTTCTTCCAGCGTATTGAATTTTTCTGGTCTTTGGGGCAGCTAGCAGTAGTCCATTCGGGTTAAAGGGAAGGTAATTTCTTACTTTGCTGTCTCTTTCCATTTGGCACACAGAGTGTGAGCCCTGCCTCCGTTCCTGTTACAGAGGTATTATGCAGGTCATGATCACCCAAACAGTGACTGTATATCACGGTCAACTGTGAGAGGTTCCTTTGTCCATTTTGAGCCAATATGGGGCACCTGGATAGGTCAGCCCCAAGTAGGGGGTCGGACTGGCGTCGACCACATACAGGAGGTGACAATAATCTGGGGTCACAGTGAGACAACACACCCACCTGCACTGAAGTCGGCGTGAGACAGACCTTGAACAGTAGTCTAGAATGAGGGAATGAAGCAAAGGTTGGTAGGACCTCTGAATTTTATCAGGCCTATTATATTATTAGAATAGTATTGTTCTACAAATCTGTATTTTTTTTAAATTTTAAACTCTTGGGGACAACTGTGTTTTGGAATTTAAAAATGTTCATATTTTTAAAAAGTGCTCCAGTACTTGTAGTGCATGTTATGCAGAGCCCCTAGTGAGGTCTGGGGCAGCACCCCATTATCAAACACACTATTACTTTCTCGGCAGAGTAGATACATATTCACAATAATTAGAGTAAATAAAGATTAAAAATAGCCTTGTGTCAGTCCAGGTTAGGTTTTTCCACTAAATGAGGTCAAGTCAGGCTATATGTTGACACCAAATGAATTAGGGAAATACTTCTGGTTTTCAGAAGTTTTTGTGTTTTGGCATTGCTAATAATGGATGGCGAACCTGAATTAGAAAGGGACAGTTATGGTTAAATAAGGGTCAAGATAACAAAATTTCTCACATTCCATTTTCCTTGTACCGGAGTTCATCTATCTGTCCAATAAATATTTATTGAGTGATGGAAATAATAAATATGGCAAGGTGGTGGATAAGACAGTGAACAAGGTAGACAAAATCCCTGCTTCTGTGCCAGTTGTACCATAGGCCGGGACACAGGTGCACACGTGTACTTCTCTTGGGTGAAGGAACTCATATCCTTCATCTGCTTGCACCTTTTCTGTGAGGTTTCCTGGGCTTATCTAGGAAGAAAAGTAGTTCCTTCCCCTATACCCCCAGGGTAACGTAGTACATACCTTCATTGTAGCGTATAGCATCCAACTCCCTAGTTAAAATGTGAGCATTTGAGAAAAGGGAGTCTTAGAGCCTGGGTGTCTAATCCAGGGCGCTGCACATAGTAGGTGCTCAGCAGGGATTTGGTATATAAACACATGTTCCTCTGGATGATTGAAACACCTTTGTAATCTCAATTTTATTGACTTATGCAGGGGGATAAGAGAACAGGGCCACTCGCTTTTCCCCTGGCTCTCTGCCCGATTGGCAGGTTTTTTTCTTCTAAATTGTTAACCTAGAACCAAGTGAAAAAGTGTATTTTTATCATCACTCACCACCAGCAGTGAATCACCAATAGTGATGATTATTTTACCTTTTTGTACTGTCTTAGCTCTACAACATTATTACCCTTTTGCACTATCAGATATTAAAATCATATTAATAATCAGGAACTGTATTAAACTGTCTAAAGGTTAAATAATATAGTAGCACATTTGAAGGTTAGTGGCACCCGTTGGGTGTAATTCACCAAGAACACACTTAGCCCTTGCTTCTCTGGATATGCCACAGACTGTATTGTTTTCCAGGAGATTAATTATCCTTATGATATCTTGGAATATGCAATAAAATCAATGTCATTTGGCTGACTAGGCTTTTTAAGGTACAGATTAGAAGCTAAGATGGTGGAATTACTCCCCTGAGGCTGGGTGTAAGGGCTCCTTGCTTTGGAGGAATGTCTTAGTGCTTTCCACACTTCCCTGTTATTTTCTCTGATGTGGTTAGGAGTAAGAGCCTGAGAAAGAGCTCAAGTATGAGGTCTTGAAGTCCCACCTGTATCTGACTGGTTGGGCATCTTCAAGCACTTAACCTGTATAGGACTTGATTTTTCTATTTATTGTGGAAGAGAAATATCTCCCCTTACCCTTTTTTCTCTTGATAATATTATAAAATGAAATGTGGTTATTCTCTGAGAATTTTTTTCAACCCTTGAAAGGATAGATGTGTCCATTCAGACCTAGAGTGGAGAAACTTTAGGGTCTGTTCTGATGCTCGTTGGTTATGCGTATGAGGGCAGAGTCTTGGTTTCTCCTTCCCCAGGGTAGCTGCCATTAATAAAGGAGTAGCAATTTTTGTCCTTTATTTTGAGGGACTGTTAGAGCACACCACTGTCTCAAAAAGCACTTGGTAAACTCAGTTACTCAGAAAATAGTACATATATGTATATATTTTTCTTTACTGGTAATGATAAGGTGGATAGATCGTCGCTGTTCATAGACTCATAGACTGAGTTTGTGTTGACTGGTAGATGTTGACTTTTTCTTTTTCTTTTTATTTAAAGATCCCATCTATTCATTCATGAGAGACACTGGGAATTAATGATCTACCCCTGCTCTTTTTGAGCTCAAAAGAGACTTCCCCATTAGGAGGCAGGGGCAGGATTGGCCTATGAGTTCCAGAAAGGAACTAGTATAAAGTTCTGAGAGTTTGAAGGCAGACTAATGGGTTGACTCAATAAAAAAAAAAAAAGAAATAAACATCTTTGGCATCAAGTAAAGCTAAAAGAAATAAATAAAATAGAGAAAAAAAGAAGAATTGAGGGAGAATTAAAAGAGTCTTTCCCAAGATTTAGTAGTGTAAATGCTTAGAATCATCTTGAATCTCTCCCTAAAGCCCTGACTTAGAGAGTTTGATAAATTATTGTGCACTGTGTCTGAGAGGAGCCTCTTTGTCTGTCAAGATCAAGGTGGATTAGCTTAAATCTTCCGTGGTTTGCAGAAGCCCAACACTCTTCGAGACGTTGGTGAATCTGGAGGGGGGAGTTCTGTTTTCAGAATTTTCTCTGCCTACTGTCCCTTTCACATATGCCACTCTGAGCTGTCTTATTTCACTCAAAGAAAGTGTTTGTGAACCTGGACTTCATCAAAGATTTGGAGTTGCTTTTGCCTACTCCGTAGGCTCTACTGGAATCTGTTGTGTCCACTATGGGCTAAGACAGGGAATCCCTAACTCTAGCCATGATTGGCTCAATGAAAAAACAAAACACCTCTTTTGCTTTTCAGTGAAACAAAATAAAGTAACAGGAAGTAAGAGTTTGTCAAAAGAAAAATTCCATGGGATTTAGAAGATGGAAGTGGAAACCATTGCTCTCAGAAGGTTGTTGTGGTCAGACAGGGACAAGTAGATAAATGGGTGCCCTGAGCATCCCAACTTGGCTTCCTAACTGCTGACTCAGTTGGTAACTGTGGCCCCAAGCCCATCACCAGGCCAGTCTCTGTGGGCCCACTGAGGGACCAGAAGCTTCCCCCAGAAGAGGTAGTGTTCACAGATCCCTACATAAGCTCTATCTCTGTGCTCCTCCCTAGGGAGTCCCACGAGCCTGGCTCCCACTTATCCATTATCCATCCCTGTCTAGACTTCAGGCAGACTAGTGTGTTAAGGTTTCTCTGATATTCCTGCTCAGCTACTTCACCAATCACTTTCTCAGCTTCTGTCACAATTGTCTAGAATCTAATTTCTGTGCTAGGTCTTCATTCTTGTATTCTTAAGAGTATCTTGACTGAGGCACACCTTTTGCTCCAATCTTGGCTTTTCTCTCTCCCCTAACCTCACTCATCTGTCACTTCTCTCTCATCTTCCACTCCTTGCCTGGAGCATCAAATATAATGTTTTCTTTTTGTTATGCCTAAAGAGGTTGTTGTTGTATCACACCTCCAGGGACTCCATTTTTACTCCACACTCATACCAAAGCATTGCTAGAATTCAATTAATTTCCCTCTTTAGAGGAATATAGGCATTAAATATTTCTACTTCAGCATTTCACCTGTGGTTCCATGTATTTGGGGGACATGCCAGGCCTTATGATTTTTCTCTATTTGTGTGCCTATGGATATTCTTGTAGATTAGCATACAAGGCATTTCAGAAGACTTATATAGTAGGTTGGAAATGGCCTCCCAAGGTGTGTCCACAGTCTATTCTCTTGAATCTGTAAATGCTACAGCACTTAGAGATGAAAAAAAGGTCTTTGTAGATGTGATTAAGTGGAGGATCTTGAGGTGAGGAGATCATCCTGGATTATCCAGGGGGGCCTTAAATATCTTCATATATGTATCCTCATAAGAAGGAAGCAGAGTGAAATTAGGCCACCATATGAAGACTAAGGCCAAATTGGAGTGATGCAGGCACAGGACTGGGAATGCTGACAACTAGCAGAATCTGGAAGAGGCAAGGAACAGATTAGATCCTCCCCTCGAGCCTCAAAAGGGAACATGGTCCTGCTGACACCTTGATTTCAGTTCAGTGAACTGATTTCCAACTTCTGACCTCCAGAATTGTTGTTGAGAAAATAAATGTATGCTGTTTTAAGGCACCAAGTTTGTAGTAGTTTGTTACAAAAGCTGTAAGAAACTAACCTACTCTCGTGTTGTTTTCTGTGAGTCAACTACTTGCAAATCCTAGAGCCCATCCTGCTCACCATGCCTCTGTGCTCTTGAATACATATGCAGTTCTTCTCTCCAGAGGGCTGCTTCCTCCAAAGTTGTTCATTTATATAACTTCTGTTTTTCCTTAACAATTCGGCTGAATACTGCTGTCTCAAAATCCTCATTGAGTTTTGATTGGGCTTAGGTACTCCTCCTTTGCCTTCCAAGACTACCTGTATTTCTCTGTTGGACACCTCGTCATACTCTACTGTAATTATGACAGTTGACCTATTCAATCATCCCCACTGAAAGCCCTTGAAGGCAGGAACTATGTTCTCTACGATTCTGAAATCCAGCATTAGGCCTGGCATACATTAAAAACACAGTAAATGTTAGCTGAATGAAAGAATATAAGAATAAATGAGACTGTGTATAGAGAGTAGGGAGTAACTCATACTGAATTTTTCGCTACTTGTATATTGCTTCAGGAAAAAAAGATTTGCTAGAGTCGTGTATCCTGTGAAGTTGAGGGATTTTTTGAGATTTTAATCATCTCTGCTTAAACAAATCTTTCACTCACATGGATTATGAGAGATGGCTGAAAATGAGCTTGCTCCAAGGATTGATTCACTCTTCAGTGTATTATTCCACTGACAAACATACAGTGTACATTTAATGTGTGAAAGGCACTGCTGGTGAAAAAAAAGAAAAAAAGGCAAGTGAAAAAAATGATTCTTATCATCCAAGAGTTTATATGGTAAGGAAAGTCCCTTTTTAGGTAACTATGATAAAATGCTATATATTACAAGTGATGTAGTCATTTATTGAAAAGAAAGAGAATTCATTGAAGTAAGAGAACAGGGAAACTTTTTGTAAAGGGAATAGTTTTATCCTGGATTTTGAAGAATGGACTAATAGAGAGGTAGAAACCAGCTAATAGGCAAAACACATGTGAAAGGGCATGCAAATGAGTAATGCCAAAGATTTTCAGGAAATGGCCAATAGCACAGTGTTCTGGATTATATAATTCAGAATAGGAGCCTGGTTGGAGACAGTCCTGGAAAGATGGCTCGGGTTAGTTTATGGGAGACACTGAATGTTAAATTAGGGAATTTGGATTTTACCCTGTAAGGTTATAGGGCTTAGCAAAAGCCTTTAGTGAAAGAAGCGTTAGCAGAATCATGTTTTAAGGGCCTTTGAGCTATTAGAAGGAACAAAAATATGGTCTCCAAGGAGATCTTTACAGAGAGGTGTAGGAAAAGAGGATGAATGAACAAAGAGGATAGGGGATGAGGGAAAGGAATGGAGAGAAGTTATAGGATTTGGTGCTTTGACAGTGAGCATGAAGAAGATGCTGAGGCAAAGATAAACTTGGTATTTTGATTCTATGAGGTTGGTGATTCTTCCCAGCTATGGTGTAAAAAAAGCACTGGCTGCAGCCATTCTATTAACCGCTATTAGTGGCTCCTTCACTGGGAAATAACACAATTTTAAGTCCAGTATGGATCCTTCACAAATGCAGAACATCTTCACCATCTAATCCTCTTGGATTTGCCATAGAAATCCTGTTTTGACTCAGCCTGGTCCTCTGTGGTCCCTAAAGTGTTAGATCTTCACTCTTGACGTTAACTGGAGCAACTCCCCGAGTCTTCCACTGGCTCACACTTAGTTAACTGACCTATGCATTATTTGACTCATGATATGTTATCATTTGGATCCTCTAGTGTCCTTGTCCCAGAGTTGGGTCTTACAGTTCCATTGTTTCTTTTCTTGCATTCATCTCTGACTACGGTCTCTTTTTGAATGATTCTTATATATTTAGTATCCAGCTTCCAACTCTATTGTGACAGTCAGCAGAGAAACAAAAGCTAAAAGCACAAGGTGAGTAAATTGCTTAAGAAGGGAGAGTCAATACATTTATTTTGCATGCTAGCTCTAGTAAAATGGAAGTGGCATTTGGAGCATTGGGTTGAGAAATGTTTTTGTATCAGTGGAAAAGATTACTGTAACTGATTAACCATGTGTTCCTTGCGAACATGAAGACAGAGGGAAAATATTTGTGGAGAAACATGCCATTCTTGTCCTAGAGAGCTAAGGGTAGAAGTCTGAAAAACCTTGGGAGGTTTTTTGGTTAATAGATATGATGGTTACATTGTATGTCAATTTGACTAGACTGTGTTGCCCAGTTGTTGGGTCAAAACCTTGTCCAGATGCTGGTGCGAAGGTGGTCTTGTAGACGTCACTAACATCTGTAATCAGTTGACTTTAACTAGATTACTATCAATAATGTGAGTAGGTTTAATTCAATCAATTGAAGACCTGAAGGTCAAAAATTAGGGTCTCTCAGAGAAGAAATGTGGCATTAAAACAGAACATAAAAATCCTGCCTGAATTTCCAACCTGCTAGCCTGACCTAACAACGATTGTGACCTAAAGATTTCAGACTCAAGACTTACAACATCAACTCCTCCTCATTTGAGTTTTTAGCCTGCTGGCCTACCCAACAGGTTCCGTATTTGTGGTTTTCATGGTTGCAAGAGCCAATTCCTTAATGATTTTTACGTCTTTTACATACACACACACATAGAGATAAACCCTAACCTTGTTGGTTGTGTTTCCCCGGAGAACTCTGACTAATACAACGGGGCCCATCTTTAAGGAGGAAATCAGGCTAGAGTATGGTAAGTCTAATACCAATTCCTTTAATAAAATAAATGGTTATGCCTGCCACTAGTTTGGACAACACAAGAAGATTAGCATTTACTGTCAAAGAAGCAGCTGCATCAAAGGATCAACATTCTCCTTCAGATCCCTCAAAGTTAAGATGGTACCATGTTGTGGGGAAATAGAGTTTACTGAGCCAGAGTAAACCCTGGTTCTGCGAAGCACGTTTTGTTGTTGTCCACACACCCCGCACCAGCCGCTTAAGTGATCCAGTCCAGAGGTATTGATTAGATGAAACATGACAGGCGGCAGACCCCCTTTCCTGCCACGTAATGCATTCCAGAAGACGTTTATGCTACTTGAATTTCCCAGCAAAGTTTGCCAGTCTCTGTTACTCAATCATTGTGTTTCCATGTGACCTGCAACAGCTGTTCTTTCACCAATTACACCATTTCTTCCTGATAAATTAAAAACAGTTCTAATTAAATGGTATAATGAAACCATCAATCTATGTTAGTGAGGCAAAGCTGTAATGTAATGAGTTATCGATACCACAAAGCAGAGCTCGGTTAGGATGAGTGTAGGACGGGCGGCTGGCTCTAGGATTCTCACAAGGCGCGTGGTCATTGTTGCACATTCACAAGTGATTCATCCGGTCATTTTCCCAAAGGACATTTGTTAGACTCGTATGGTCCATGAGAGCAGAATAATAGTGCTTTTACATATAACACAGTAGTTGTCAATCCTTCCAGTGAAGCTTTCAGGGCCAGAACAAGTCATTTTCCTTGGATCGTCTCAGTCATAAATAATTTTCAGGGAAAGAACAATTGATTTGAGGGATGGAATAGAAATTATGGAAATATAATGAGAACTTCTAGTTTGGATACCATTTTTTTCCCCAAGGAAACTTCAATAGTGAGAGCTACTTGATAACTGGGATTATCTCCATTGTATTCATTTTGTGCATTTTATTTTTGCTACCCACCGTACATGGTAAGTAGGCAGTAATTGCTCACAGAATGTATGCCTTTAGGATTTAGAGTAATTACATTAGGCAGTCCCATCTCATCTTCCACAGAACTGTACTAAAATGAATCACCAGTAATAAAAACTATACCTGTAAAAACTCCTTCCTTTTTAATAGGTCAGAAATAGAGGCACCAAAGTATAAACATGAAAAAAAGAAGTGAAAAAAATCTATTAGCCAAGGAAGATTGGGTCACCATGTTGTCTGGACTGTGTAGCAAATGCCTAGTGTTTTGAGCGTTTGCTCTTTTTTCCTACTCAGAATCACAGTATTAACATGTCAACACGAATGAGATTATTTTTTTTACACATACATGTTATGTGATGTGATTATTTATTCGTTCAGTAATTATAAAAGTGTTTTGCACTGCAAACAGCATCTAGTTTAACCAGAGCAGGAATTTTTAGAAGGTTGCTGGTACCTGATGACTTTCCAGGAGGGTGAGAACTGAATTCCCGAATCGCCTGTCCAGGGGCAAGTCTTGGTCCCACTAAAGGACCTCCGGCAGGGAAAAGTGTAACCTTATCACCACGGGGCCTGTGATGCTCTGTGAGTGGCCGCCAGAAGCTCTGCCACTGCCCCCTGCAAGGAACCGGGTGTCTCTGTCACCACAGTGGCCAGAATATCAATTCCTACATCCTTGGAAGCATCCATCTGTCACATCCTTCAAACCCAGGTGCGTTCAGGTGTGAGTGAGCAGCAGAACCCAGGTCACGTACATGTACCTCGGGAGCAGGGAGGTCTGGTGATGCAAGTTGTCTAGCTCTACCTTGGAATGGCAAGATTCCTAAAAGCATAAAATGACCAAAATATGAAGAAGGTTTGCAAGGCATGCTATCGATGCTCAGATGATGCACGCTCACAGCACGGAGGCAGTCCAGGTAGGTGATCTGCACACGCACTGGAGGCTTCTGGGCTGTTGAAATGTTTGAACTATTTTCAAATAAAGGGGAACATTCACTAATTTATAAGTCATAGCTTCATCAAGCTATTTATACCCCCCAGGTGAGTGCAGATATGGATTTTTATTGTAATGAATGTGGGACAAAATGACCAAATCAATAAGAAATTTCTGAGATTGCATGACGCAAGACATGTGTGTAGACATTGACTTTTAGTGACACTTCCTTTGTGAAGGAATTTATAAACTGTGAAGAAAAATAGCTGAATATATGACATGGGTTTAGAAGGGATATATTAAGGAGTTTGAAAAGAATTTTATCTGTGTAACTTAGAAAGGCATCCAAGGGCAAGGCCAGGATGACCAGTTGGTGATCTTGGATATATTTAATAGAGGGAAAAGTTCAATTTCGAATAGTGAGATCCATTGAAGAAAACAAAGATTTATCCCTAGAGATGTTTCAGGGCGTACTGTGAAGCCTGCAGAAGAATATGTTATAGGAAAGAATGTCTTTGTTGTAAGTTTCTCTATTTGAAAGAGTTTCAAAGTTCAGTTCTATAGGATTGCTTGGAGGCGAAGAGATCAGCAAAATCAGAGTGCTTTATTCTAATTTATGCTAATTTCCCACACCTAACCTCCACCATTATGCTAATTTTCTTCCCTATAACCTCATGGAAAATTTTCCTATTTCCTGGGAAAGTTTGAAATATTAAACAATGTGTTTTTTTAAATTTTTTATTTTTTATGACCGCTTCTGATAATTCCATCCTTGTGAACTTTCTTCTTCAAACAGCTAGGGCATCCTGGGCCATTGCCTCAGGAGGAGGATGTAGCAACCCAGAAAGAAAAAAAAAAATAGCCTACCAATCTCTCCTTGGCATTGGTTTACATCCTAAAGCACTTAAGAGAATTGAGAAAGCTCCAAGCCCAGAAAAAAAATGTTTGGAGAAACATAATGAGACAGAGGAAGTTCCAGCTCCCCTGCTGACTCTGCACATTCTACAGTTCCATCCCTTCCACTACCCTGACCATCTTTTCTAGAGTAGAAACTTTTCTGGAATAAAAACCACGCTGAACTCTAGGACGCAGCAGCGTGCCCCTAAGTGGCTGCTCGTTGAGTCGAACCCAGTGAGGTCTTCTCCCCGAAGCTTCAGAGAGTGCCCCAGAGTGAACCAGAAGCCCAATTGTTCCTCCTCGGACACGAAGCACCAGAGCCCTGAGGACTATCCCTGTAGGGTTCCTGTGAATGGAAGTGAGGCCTGTCTGTGGACCCAGGACCAAAGACAAAGAAGGGGATGGTTTACCAGTCAATGCCTGCATGGAGAAATGACATCCAAGGCCGGGATCCCACCTGGACCCGTGCGGCCTGTAGACACCCTGCTTGGGATGTGGAAGCTTCCCCAGGGAGAAAAAAGAAGAAACGTTAATTGGGTTGGCTGAGGAGTTCAAGATATATGCAGATCTTGAAAGATAAATTATGTTAAGTAGAAAAAAAACAGGGTTTCTTTTATATGCAGTCCACAGTCCAGGCACACCACCTCCACAGAGAAGCGGAAGAAGGGGTTTTGTTGCTTGTTTTTTCTTGTTTTTTATTAGGATGAATTAAAATGCAGTTGTTTTCTTGAACATAGATGTATTTACCTGCCATTTATTGAACTAAGGATTCTACTTGTTTAACAATATATACTTTTTCTTTACTCTTTATATTTTCCCGGAGAATATGTGATTTCATAATATTTCTATGAATGGGAGCATACTCAAAGGAAATGTTTTCTTTTTTTTTTTCAACAAAGTAATTATATTAGAGAAACTTCTAAGACTTTTACATTGTTTTTGTTTTTGTTTTTGTTTTTTTCAGCTTTTTTGAGGTATAATTGACCAGTGTTCTTTATAACTGACTATTTGTTGACTAACATTTTAAGACCTCTGACTTGTCTAGTGCCATTCCTGGCCTGGACTCCCGTTTTATACTTTATTTGAATAATTCCATTATATCTGGATAGAAAAATTTATTTTTGAACATAAACAAGGCAAAATAATACTACTGGCACATTTTCTAGTGGAAAAGTGTAGACTCTGAAGATATCAATTTATTAAAAACTATTTATGTATTTTAGATCTAGGCTTGAATGAAACCAATGAACAAGTTACAACATGCTTCTCATTTCTCATTAATTCTGACTATTCTTAATCCAGGAGAGGCTACTAGATTTGAAAGGAAGACTTCTTTTGTCCACATCGTATCTTTTTATCCCAAGTCTGAAGTCTTTCCAGGACTCACTCATAATTCTGTCTCTTGTTCTTTGGAAATTTAGAGAAGGTTTCACATAATCATTCTTTCTTCTTTCTCTCTTCTCCACTTTCCCTCTTTTATGCTTTTTTTTTTTTCTATTTCAGTTTTCCTGCCACAAAAAGCAAACAAACGAGAAGCTCTTTAATTTCCTTCTTATAACTTGTTGGAGGAAAAGCCATTTTTCATTCGAAAATTCTCTATCCTTATCATCCTACCTTTCCCTTATGTCCTAATGAAGCAAGAAGTGTGATAAAATAAACTCCATGATGTCACTGACTGCATAAAATACTGAGATCTGGGAAAATGGAGCAACTTTCCATCTTTTCATAGAAGTAATTTGCTCTAATTTTCCTAGTATTCTTATTTTTTATCAGTAGCTTATATAGATAACAGTTCAGTGAATGAATGAATGAATGAATGATTGAGTTTCTATGAAGAACCACTTTCTCCACCACAGTTTTAGCTACAACTCCTTATATTCTTTTACAAGTTCCTTCTAACCCAATCTCCTGTAACAAGTGAAAAAAGCTTCCTGTTTCCATCCAGGTTTACCCTGCTTTTAAAAAAACATACTTTCTTCATGTTTGTAATATTTATGGAAGGCCCAGTATCTCTAAGCTACTGTGTTATGTCATGTCTGAGATACGAGGATAAACCAGATCCCTCCCCTCAAGGAGTCTGCATTCTTGTAGCAAAGATAAGACTTATACACATGTAATGATAATAAACGTAGCAAATGATAAATGCCACAAGACAGGTGCAGATAAATTGTATGGATGCGACAGGCTATGGAGATTAGGGGGCATAACAAGGTTTTAAAAAGAGATACAAAGCGTTCCCTTCAAAACATAAATACTGTAAAACAGCGTATATTTGTTCAGTATGCCTCTTGAATATAGCTGACTACATTATTATTATTATTTTTTTGCCCTAGTTTTCAAAGATCATCGTATGCTTCCTTTGATTGGATGTTTTTTCTTTTGAGGAAGGCTTTGCCATATTTGCCCATGGCAATGATGCCTGGAGATACTATTGCATGCTGCCTGGCATGGGGTGCCATTTTGATGTGTGGGGGGAGTGTGATCCCCATGAGTACAAGAAGGCAGTAATAAGAGGGGGGTGTTTTATGTGTGAGGTATTCATTAAGCTTGATGAGGACAGGTGGGGAAATAATTTTTTATGGTGTTGAACCACAAATCTCTTTTCCAAGTGCAGCCACTTCACAAGGGAACCCTTATAATCCAGTTGTAAGATTTTCTCATGTTCACCAAAATTTTAGTTTCCATTTGCTTGTTGAGTTTGGTTTATACAATTTGTGCTTGTAGAAGTTAAGATGATTTCTGCTGCCCATAAGCAAAACCTTGCCCACATCAGCTAAATTAAGAGCAGGAATTTATTTGCTCATGTAATTGAGTTCAAAATTGCTCAGATATTGATCCAGGGGCTCAGGAATTACCATCAGTTCTTGGGATTTTCAGCATCTCTCATCATAACTGCCATTGTGTTAGGAACTAACACTATATATTTAATATATATAAATATATTAAAAGATTATATATAAATATTATATTATATAATTATATATAATATATAAAATATATAATATATAAATATTATATAAATAAAATATATATAAATATATTAAACGATTATATATAATATATATAATTTATATATTATATATATTATAATTATATATATATAATATATATAAAAATATTATATGGGATACCTGGGTGGCTCAGCAGTTAAGCATCTGCCTTCAGCTCAGGGTGTGATCTTGGAGTTCTGGGATCGAGTCCCACATCGTGTTCCCTGCCTGCTTCTCTCTCTGCCTATGTCTCTGCCTCTCTCTCTCTCTCTCTGTTTCTCTCATGAATAAATAACTAAAATATTTTTAAAAATGTAAAAAGTAAATAAAAATATTATATGTAAAATATATATTATATATTAAATATATATAATATATAAATTTATATATTTATATATTATATATAATATATATATAATATATATAATTTCCCCTAATGACTCAAATACTGGTTTAGTAATACTAAATAGTAACTGACAGCTAAATAGTTTAGTATACTAAATGCTAAATAGTGATACCAAACTGTATACAGATCTTCCTTGACCTAAAGATGGGATTATATCCCAAAAAATTCATCATAAATTGAAAATATTTGTAAGTTGAAAATCTGTTTAATATACCTAACCTACTAGACACGGGAGTTTAGCCTAGCCTACTTTACCTGTGCTCTCAGAGCATTTGTATTAGCCTACGGCCATGCAGAGTCATCTAACACGGGGCCTATTTTGTAATAAAGTGCTGCCTATCTCCTTTAATATATTGAATACTGTACTGAAAGTGAAAAGCAGAATGGTTGTCGGGTACAAAATGGTTATAAGTGCATTGGTTGTTTACCCTCATGATTACACAGCTGACAGGGAGCTGCCACTTGCTGCCAGTCCCGGCGTCGTGGGAGAAGAAGATCCTACCATTCCTTGCTAGCCCATGAAAACATCAAAAATTCCAAATTTGAAATATGCTTTCTGCTGACTGCATATTGCTTCTACACCATTGTGAAGGTGAAAAATCATGAGTTCCACCATTATAAGTCAGGGACCATCTGTGTGTCTATATGCATCCATATATGAAAACATCATAATTTTAATTTTATCTTTTTTGTTTTATCTGAATTTTTTAGTTTCTATAATCATCTATTATAACTAAAATAATAACTAGGTATTTCAGAACTATGCAGTTGAAGTAAGTCAGATAACAGTTTACTAAGCTATTATTTGGAGTAAGTCATTCTTTTCTCAATTGATTTGCATGTATAAAACCAATCTTAATCTGATAATGAGTCTTGATCACACTTGAGAGATGCCAAGTTGCAGATACGCCATGTTAAATTGTGATCATCCCCTCCGAACTCCCTTGGCCACCCTATTAGGAGGGAGGAAAATAGATTCCCCTTTTTTCCTGTATGTATTCCTCCCAGTTACTCATCTTACTTTTTGGGCTTTGCTATGTATCTATATGATTTTTGTGTCCGCTGATACATAGCAATAACGAAACCAAAAATGTCATAGTAGCAATGAGCATAGTAGCACAGCAGCTATGATTTATCGAGCAGGCTCTATATTTTAGATATAGAACTAAGTGGTTTGTAGGCTTTGTCTAATTTGATCCACTCATCAACTCTAGTATTCATTTAATACTTAATCAAGAGATATTTATTGAGCAAATACCACCTTATAACAAATGATCTACAAGTGAATATCGTATTACAAAGCCGAACTGGTCCAAAAGGGAAATCACTAAATAATGGAGGGTAGCCCATTCCAAGAACAAAGTGGGTGCAGGTGCTAAGAATGGTGGAGACCCACACCTAACGACTAGGAGCCTTTAAAATAGGTGGCTGGAAATTGGACTGAGGAGAGTGGGTGTCCATTGTTCGGGGCCGAAAACTGAGTTCCATGCTGGATTTTGCCCACAGGGGATATAAAGAGGGATTGGTATTTGCTTTTGAGAACAAGATCATGCTGTCTTTTAGCGAAAGCTTCGATCTGAGTTCTGGGCCTTCTTGTAACTTTGGTTTCTCTCTCTGCATCTTGTAGGTTATGATACTTGCTGAATATTTAAGAGTAAGAGCACTGGTGTCTGAGAGATCTGAGTTCAAAATACCTGTCCCTCACTATCCAGGCGACCTTGCTGAAATATCCTAACCCTTCCAAGGCTCATTTTCTTCAATTATAAAATCGGCTTAGTATAATTACTAATAGCATTTGGAAAATGACTAGTAGGGTGCTATCCAGAAGCAATACAGGTCGGTGGTAGATGGCCCAGATCAGAGTCTGATTGCTTGGTCCAAACCCTGGATTCCCCTCGTACTGACTGTGTGAGCTTGGACAGTCTACTTAAATTTCCACTGCTTTAGTTTCCTTCTCTGTAAAATGACAATAATAAGGTGAACAATTTCTTTCCTAAAGTATTATCGTGAGAATTAACCTGAATACATGAAGTGCTTAGAATGGGCCTGGACTCGCTATATGCATGTTTATTCTTAATAAGTCAGCACTTTCTTAGAGTCTAGTTGAGAGGACTCAAAGAGTGCCTGTTGATTAAAATGCACTTAGCACAATGCTTCTAGACGCTAAGTGCTGTGTTTTATATTCAGGTTAAGGGACCAACGGTTGACACATGTTGCAGGCCAATAGGCACCCTCATTTCTGTTTTCAAATTAGGGATTTGATAGTTTTTTCAAGACAGTATTGTTTCAGTGATAAGATCTTGCCCAAACACTTTGACTTGTCACTTCCTTAAGTAGCAGTTTGTTCTGGGGCATCCTGGTCTTCCTACCAAGTATTCCTTTCTGCCACCTTGCCATTCCTTTCTCAGTATTCATTGCTCTTTCTTCCTCCCCATCTCCTCTCTTGTGGGATGAAAATCGCACGACTTAGGAAATGACGGCCACCGGGATCCCCACCTCTCCTGCACCTCAGCTGTCTGTGAACAATAGGAGCCCGGGACGAAATGTTCTCCTTTGAAAGAGCTTTCCCCTCCTGGGAAGGCAGTTGCATGAGGCCTCCGAGCAAGCACTTAAGTAGCAGACTGCCATGGCTCGTGCTTCCCCTCCACTGTTTCACGGCTGTGTCACATAAGTGAACACAGAAAAAGGAGTTGAGCTGGAAGACTTACCTGCCCGCCTGCGATCACACCACGGAGCTTCGCCCCCTCTGGTCTCACCTTCGCTGGTTGTAATTCCTCTTCCTTCTCTGCCTCTTAGCAGATGGCAAAAATCAATAGGGAATAATAGGTGGGAAATGGTTGTGTTCCTCGGAGGAATTTCTAAGCTAAGCAGGAGGCCGTGTAGTTATTATATGACTAATGAATGCTGTTTTCCCTCACTGCACGCAGATGCGGGCAGTATTATTGAACCTGGCCTTGGTCAACTGTGGTATTGATTTTCTTTTGTGATTTCAGATTCTCTTCTCAAGTAACCTTAACTAAAGACTTGAAATAGGAAAACCAATTCAAATTAGACAAAATGTGTGCTGAACTTTAGACCTAAATTTTAATTGGTGATCTTTGATAAAATCTTAGGTTGACTTTTCTCCTGTATATACCTATTTTTATTTTTAATGTTTCTTGATTATTCTTTTTATGTAAAGTATCCTTTATCAATGCTTCATCGATATGGGGTAAATCATCTTCCTTTTTTTTTTACCAGCTTTTATCTGGGTATAATTTATATACCATAAAATCCACCTATTTAAAATGTACAATTTGATGTTTTGAGTATTTTTAAGGAGTCATGCAGCCATCACCATAATCTAATTGTATTTATCTATTTATTTATGAATATTTTGACACCTTAAAAGAAACCTTGTGCCCCTTATCCCTGCACCAAGCCCTAGGCAAACATTAATCTACTTTCTGGATCTACAGATTGCTTATTCTGGACATTTCCTATAAATGGGGTGATATGTATGTAGTCTTTTGTATCTGGATTCTTCTACATAGCCTATCATAAGTCAGATTTATTAAGATCTTAACTTTACACTGATTGTGGAAAACCTTGGGGATCCCTGGGTGGCGCAGTGGTTTGGCGCCTGCCTTTGGCCCAGGGCGCGATCCTGGAGACCCGGGATCGAATCCCACGTCAGGCTTCCGGTGCATGGAGCCTGCTTCTCCCTCTGCCTGTGTCTCTGCCTCTCTCTCTCTCTCTCTCTCTCTCTGTGACTATCATAAATAAAAAAAAATTAAAAAAAAAAGAAAAAAAAAAAAAGAAAACCTTGGAATCATGATTATTTTTCCATTCCATTTGGTTCACCAGCACTTTGAATTGCTTTTTGAGGTCGCTTTTCTGAGGCCTCATCCTGGTGAATGTTGGAAGAGGCTATTACATACAAATATTATTTCCCCTAGGTCTCTTCTCAGGTGCTAGTGGAGGTTTATATGTATTTGGCGTCATTCAGAGGAGTTATATTTGGGTCCCAAAGACTCTGGTAACCTGGTGATAGGTTCGGTAAGTATTAAAAACATTGCCTTGGACTTTCCCTCTTCCATTTGCCATCTTCAGAACTTTCATGGATGCTTATGAGTCTCACAATGGCTCTAAGCAGTGAAGACCATCTTCCTTGTGAATCCCAGAGTCTTTCTAAGGACCTAGAGGTCTCTGTAAAGGCTGCCACATTGACTTCAAGCTGGAGGAAAGGCTGTGGATCATTCTTTTTTAAAGATTTTATTTATTTATTCACAAGAGACACAGAAGCAGAGACACAGGTAGAGGGAGAAGCAGGCTCCCTGTGGGGAGCCTAATGCAGGACTCAGTCCCAGGACTTGGGATCACAACCTGAGCCAAAGGCAGGTGCTCAACCACTGAGCCACCCAGGTGTCCCAAGGCTGGGGATCATTAAAATCTGGTTTATTGCTAATAGCAGGAAGCCCTTGGCTCCTGACATCAATCTGCCTATATAGCAGATAGCGTAGACAGTATCTAATGACTTCTGCAAATTGTGGAGTTGTTTGAACATTCCCATGTGGCTTCTCTGAGCTTTCTGTTTTCTCACCAAGGAGACAGAGCATGAGACAGAGTGGAGGCAATACAGGCTCAGGGAACAGTCAGACCATGAATTAGGCATGGCTACTTAGCTCGCTGATTTTTGTCAAGTTTTCCTAGCCTTATTTTCCATGTGGAAAAATCAGGCAATAATAAATGTTATGGGGTTTCTGTAAACATTCAGTTAGGTAATATATGTAAAGAACATTATACTTGGAAGGAGCTGAATAACCGCTTACCATTTCTACAGGCAGCAGATGTAGGAGAAAGAACTAAGGTCGAGGACCCAGATGACTACCATTTGAACATTAGCTTTCGACTTATCAGCTATGTGACCATGAGCAAGTTTTTTTTTTTTTGTCTTTGATATCCTCTTCTTACTCATCTATAAAAGGGGAATAATATGTTTTTTGAAGAGTTGATATAAGAATTTAAGAGAATATGCACAAATTGCTCATTCCTGTACTTGTCATTATAGAAAGTGGTCAGTAATTGGTAACTATGACTTTTTGTTATTGTTAATCAAGCTGGCCATGGCCAGTGAAGATTTTTCTAAGTCAGTGTTACAAAATACCTTAAATAATATGGCTGCCTAGGTTGGAGTGATACTAGTAATGGTGCCCAAACACATTTGTTCCTTAGGGTTGGTGTGCCAATCACCCCTCCACTCCCCTAGCATTTTGGAACATCCATACAAGGATGCCAGATAGCAAAATAGTGGGGGAAAAAATCTAACTCCATCATGAGACTTTCTGGGGAAAGCTGGCTAAAACAAGATGGTGGACCCAGTGCCAACGTGGGGCTGCTTATCTCTCAGTTTGAATTTACACTTAGGGATCTGCAAATTCAGGCATTCCCAGGAAGAGAGTGAGAGCAAGAATGGAGTGAGACAGACTCGGTGATGAGGCTGAGAAAAAGAAGCACGGATGGGTGCGGGCATGCAGTGCAGCCTGAGTCTGCCTACCCACCTACCGCACGGGGACATGGGGCTGCCTCATATTCCCCATAGAGCCATCATCGGAAAAAATTACAAGGTAGGCGCTGCCCTATGTGCTCACTGCCTGGGAACAGAATATAAAGCAGAGTTGGCCATACCTGAGCCCAGAAAGCACAAAGAAGGAGTTAACGGGAGCCAGCAAGTTTGCCCGTTGATGAGCACATGCACGGGCTGGCTGGCGTAGGTTATAAAGTCCTGGCCACTCGGCCCTATTTGGAGCAACCTGGAAGGCCATCCCAGTTCCAAAGCTCCCCATGAGCTCTGCTGAAGCCAGTTGTTGGGACTGCATGTTGGTTCAGCATCACCTTTTTCCCATCCTGCTTCTTTTACTCCCCTAAAGTGATTATCCTGAGAGCATCCTCATTAAAGCTACCTGCATGCAAACCTCCATCTCAGAGTCTGCTTCCCAGAGAAGGGGACCTAGGAAGCCTCCTTCACAAGGCCTTTCCTCCCCCATTCCCAGTGGACCTGGGTTTTCCTTTCTTTGAAATCCTTGACCCTTTTTAAATAGCCCTCTTACAGCGTTGGTATATTTCCACCTTGAAATTTCTATCCAAGTTTCATCTTCCTCATCAGACCAGTGGCTTTCCAAGGATGGGATTCAGGTCTGACTTATTTCTATATACCCTCCAGATCCCAGTCTTCTGCTTGGCATATGTAACAAACATTTGCTGAAATAATTAATGAAGTCCAGGTTGCAATAGGAGTTGTCATCCCAGGGTTATCTCAGTAACTAAATGTTAAAGTGTGATTAGGAAGCACATGGAAAAAAGCAACCTAGTTAGGGAGGTAGTGTGTCTACCCAGATTAAAACTAAGTTTTCAAGGTGGATTACCTCCAAGGGTGAGCAGCTAAAGCAAATAGGGCAGGTGTAGCAAACGTAGGGTAAGCAGTCACTGGTGAAGCCAGTATCCCTGAGGACAGAGCTCCAACAACTGCCCTAAGGAATATGGGCTCAGCGTTATCAAATCCCTCAAGTCTTTCCAGAGAAGATGGAAACTCAAGACTTTATGTGAAATTTTTTAATCTTTAAAACATGTGCAGGCCAAGCAAACAACATCTGTGAATTGGATTCAGTCCTGGGGGGCCTGTACGCCTGAAACTCCTGGGAAGGGCCTCTTAGGTTTTATACACCGTTGGCTTTCCGAATTGTGTATATCTGTCCAAAATAGTTGTATTTCATGAGAGAAAGATGAACTGTATTTATTGGAGAGTCATTTTTATCCACTCTTATGTACTGTATTTCTCACTGGGAGGACCAGAGGAGGATGGTTATGTGCTGAGCGCAGAGTTTGGACCATAATTTCCAGAATGTTTTAAGAGTCTCAGAGGAAAGGTGCAGTACTGCTGTAAGATAATTGTTGTTGTGTTTTTTAATGCCTCTTTTTTCACCTTTAAGATAAGCTTATGAAATGGTCTGGCTAACAGTCTTGCTGTTTATTGAAAAAGGCAGCCAGGTCATTTTGTGCCAGCATTATTGCATTTGTATTGCAAGGATACATAAATGGAAAATCCAATCCTGAATCTAAATCGTTTCTTCTGCAATACAGAAAAATATATCTCCTTTTTCTTCCATCTGATCACTCCTGACATCTGTGCAGTAAATATGGATTAGATAAGGACGCAAGTACTAAATTTATTTTGTGGCTTTTAGCCCACAAAATAGGATTATTAGCGTGGGTAAGAAAAGAGGCTTGTCTGTGAACAAACACACGGCTACTTAAGAGTGATACTGTCAACGAAGGAGGCACGTGTGTGTGCGTGTACATGTACATGTGCATGTGTGTGAATTATCCAAGCTCAGAATACAGTACTGGGGTGGGGAGATACAGTACTCTTTGGTGCCAGTGCTAGGGAATTCAATAGCCTATTGTGCAAAAATCCAAGAAATGCTCCAATCTCACTGCTGGGGAATTCAGCTCCAAGAGTTACATTTTCTTGCTAAGGAGAGAATTGCTAGGTTAGAATCTGATTTACTTAGTTTGGGACATTAGAGTGAGGCTAAAGAAAATAAATAAATAAATAAATAAATAAATAAATAAATAAATAAATAAATATCTTTATGGTTTACTGTGCTAAAATGTTCCATGGAAGGTGGACAATAAAGTCCTTACATAAGGTACCGTCTTTTTTTTTTTTTTTTTTTTTTTTTTGGTGCAAAGGGAAACACATGACACATACTTTGAGCTGCTACCATTTATGTGGAGTTAGAGTCTGGCTTATGAACATCAGTCTTAGGTATAGAGTAAAGATCAGAGGTAAAGGACAAGAATGTCTTTTTTTAATTGATTATAATCATATGCTTATTTGGATTAAGATGTCTTATTTTCAGTAGTGCAAAGCTCAATAAGCAAAGTCAACTTAAAATATTACTATCCAAAGGTGTTCTTAAGCTTTACATTTTGCTTCACAACATGGTGATTTGGTCTCAGTCGATATTCTTTAAAAATCACTCCTTATAAATAAAAGCATTAATTCAAGTAACAGAATTTTAACTTGCATGGTAAAGCTATTGATTTGACTCTGGTGACCATGTTAAATGTCCTTACTTGTTTCATTCACAACTTCATTGATTTTGAGGAGGAGATATATAGATGTCTATGAAATAAATCTATGAATGTTATTTTTAAATAGCCTTTTGGAAGGCACCAAGCGTTTCATCTCAATGGGGTTTTGTTGAGTCATAGCCTCTATTTTTGTAAGTGGGGAAACAGGCGCACAGAAAGGATGAAAGCAGTGTTTTAGAGTTGAGGAGATAAGAGCCCCTCAGCTTTCAGTGACTCTCCATTGCACCGGTCAACATCACCTTTTCCTGTAGGATGTTTCCAAGCAGCATTGCTTTTTGAGTAGTATGTTCCTAGAAGAAGGAAAAGCCTGTCTCTTTTGAAAAAAAAAAGAAAGAAAATAATATTTTTCAACCAAGAGGAGATGAAGAAAGGGCTGGAACTAAGTCAGGTTGTCTCCGGCCAGACCACTCATCCGGCCCTCAGAATTCTGTAGGTGTTATAAACGAAAGCTAAGGCATTTGAACCATAGCTGTTAGCTCACACCTGCTAAGAACACGCCTGACTCATGGTAAGTAACCATGCTTTATCCTGGTCTCAGCGTGAAACACCTTTCCCTGAGATCAGTGCCCCTAACATAATGCTCCTCAAACTTTCTCACCAAAGTACCCTTCAGTAAAGAAGAGAGTGAATGCATATTTTTAAGTAGGATGAGGGAAGGAAATGGAAGAAATTGTGAGTCCAACGTAAAAGGCGATGCCGATGATATCTGAAGGCACCTGAAGGCAAGTCCCAAAGGCTGATCTTTTAGTAATGGTTGCAATTTGTCTTACAAATTCCTGCCGCAGTTTAACATGCTGTCCCACATTACGAAATGCCAAACTGTAAGATACAGTGTATGAGTTTCATACTTTTTAAAAAAATTTTCATACTTGACGCTCTATCACAATGTTAATGCATAACACATTAACATTGAAAATAATGATTTCACACTGGTTTGCTAAAAAGTATTTCCTCTAAGAATGTGAGTAAAACTGATTATCCAGAATGTTGGGTTGACTTGATCCAGGGGTTTCTGCTCCTTTTACTGCACATTCCTCCCCGGCCTCATCCCCACCACTACCCAGGGGCGTGCGGGATAGTTAATGGGGACGTTGTTCGTCGGGTGTGCTGGCTGGTTAGCTCAATCTCGCCTTGAGTATTTACTCAGAGGCCTGAGATTTTACCCTTTTTATGCAGTTTTTACCTTTAATGTGGCAATCCTCTTTAAAAACGTCTATAAGGAGCACCAAAGTCAAGTCACAATTAGGATTATTGTCAAAGGTAATTTCCCCAGAACTGGCAGCCAGGGGGGGAAAAAATAAAAGCATAGAAGGACCCTCAGAAAGGGGTTCTGGAAGTGAGCTACTTTATCTTTTCATAAACTGTGTGGAGATTAGAACTTCATGCAAAATAAGAAAGTAAATCTAAAAAATAATAGGATATAGTTAAATCGATATCGATATTTAGAGTGAAAATGCTTTATGGAAGGCAGTAAAATCTTTTAGGATCCTGGGGGAAAATATGGGTGTAAGAATGGAATAAATTACTACAGTTTAATCACTTAGTAAATAACTAAAATACTGTTGCTGGATTTATGGTGTCAGAGAGCAGCCTCCTATTAAATAGAGAACATGTCAGTGATTCAGTGGAGCTAGATTTTAGAGAAATCGTGCAGGGGCCACGGCTGTCTTTCCAGCTTACCTTTAGTATTTCTCTTCATTATTCTTCCCTGCATGTGGGTCCATTTTAAACTGTCCTGTGTCAGTAAAACCATAAATTCTTATTTAAAGGGAGTCCATTGGATTCTGAAACATCCATTTAAGAGCCTTCCTTACCTGTGCCACTCACACTGCTGATCATTTTCATCGAGACCGTTTATGACTCCAGTTTCCTGTTCTCCATTACAACCAGGGTCGGCCGTTTGGCTTCAACCCCATGGCTGTGTTTGGCTCCAGAGTGTTTGGAGGTGACTGCTAGAGTCATAGTTTTGTGCAAGGAGGCAAAAATATTGGATCTGCAGATACTTAACATTTTCTGGCTTCCACTAGCATTATGATGATAAAGCACTGATGGGAAGAAATAAAGAAACTGGGGTAATAATAGGGCCTTTTATCAAAATTATGTGTTTGGAGGGGCCCCTGGGTGGCTCAGTTGGTTGAGCCTCAGACTCTTAATTTTGGCTCAGGTCATGATCTCAGGGCCATGAGATGGAGCCCCAGGGCAGGCTCTGTGCTCAGCGGGGAGTCTGTTTGGGATTCTTTCTCCCTCTCCCTCTGCCTATTTTCTCCGCATGCTCTCTCTCTCTAAAATAAGTAAATCGTTTTTTTAAAAAAAGAAACCACCGTAAAAAATAATAATAATAAAATAAAATAATTAAAAAAAGAAACCAAAAAAACTACGTATTTGGTAAAGCCAGACATTGCCTCCAACAACAGAAAAAGGCAACATGTTTCCTTTATCCCTCTCACAGAAGTACTTTGCCAGTGACTCTCTTTCCTGAGCAGTTCTGTAATTTTGAAAACTTTTTCTTAACCCTCTTGTCAAAATTCATGTCTCCTTGGCCCCATTCTTAAAATTAATTGACTAGAAAATAGCGACAGATTAAGTCTCACCGAATGGTAAGTAATGAAATAATGAAATTTTAATTATGCTTTTATATTACACATATCTGATCAGGCTTCTATAGCAAAATAGCAAAAAAACAAGGAACTGCAAAGTGTTAACACAATGTACAGAGACGATATATTCAATCATAACGTAGCTGCTTTCCCATACCCATTTTAAAATCATTTTTCTCATTTTCAGTCAACTGTACATTTGTCTTACATACGATACTTCTTTTTTGGCAACTGACTTTATATCACATTGAACCACAAGAGAGTAACGGAATTTGAGTGCACCAGTTGGCGTGCAACCCCGAGAAAGAGGAGCTACAGGAGACAGAAGTTAAGAGATTTACTGCAAAAATCAATCAATCAATCAATCAATTGATAATTGGCTGATGTCATTGTGGGGCCTGGCTAGGAAGGTTCCAAATCCTGGGGAGGGCAACCAGGAAGGGCAGGCTGGCACCCCCAGCACAGGCTGTGGCTGCTCCTCCCAGAGACAAAATTTCTTCATCCGAGAAGGTTCAGCCTCCTTCTTAAGGCCTTTCAGGTGACCGAATGAGACTCCCCTTTGGTAACAGTCTCTCTGGCTTAAAATCAAGTGATTATGGGCTTTACTCACATAGACCATGTATCTTCACAGCAACACCTCTGTGACTATTGGGCGGAATCACGCGGAGCCATAACCTAGCCAAGTCCACACATCAGAGGACCTCGACATGGACCATTTTGTCTATAGAAAAGGCAACTAAAAGAGGTTTGGTCTAATACAGTAGCCAAGTGCAGTTTCCAAGGTTCTTCCTGGATCTATATGGCTTTCCTGTTGGAGGACTTGAGGAAATTTCCCTGAAATTGCCTTGAACTCATCAGCGGGAAGACAGCTGATACCTCCTTAGATATTCTTCAAGCCCCCTGAATCATACTGGAATGTTGTTATTATTCCACATGAAAACCCTTTTATTATTTGAAGACCTGCTTTTAGTTCTTCTTTTCTTCTAGAAATGGGCCAGCTTCATTAATTGGGCTTCCATTATTCTCTACTTCATTCACAACAAAATAATGAAACAGTGTCTGTTAAATGCTTCACACAAAGCTCGGTGCCTTTGTACTATGGCATTTCTCTGTACCCATCGTAGGAGTGCGACAATGAACAAAGCAATAGTTCCAATTATTTTCTAATCGTGAACCAACCAGGTACCATATGCTGTTCACATACACTGAGGGACCTGGGACTTTTTATTTTTTTCTTTTTAAATAAACACTGGGCTGACTGATTTTAAGCAAGAGAGACTATTCTTATTTTTATTTTTATTTTTTTTGAGAGACTATTCTTTTTAAATAAACCCTGTACTCACAGAAAGAAATTGCAAACTAAATTCTTGATCCAACTTCTGAGAATTGGCCTTCCCTGCAGCAGGACGGCTCCCTACTTCTTCTCCAGGGAGGGTGGGAGGTTGCCGTCTGTACTGTCCCCCGAAACTTTGAAGACCTTGCTGTGGGCTCTCTGGATTAAATAAGCCAAGGTACCAGTTCAGCTAAGGAGACCTTGGTAACAACGTCAGTCCGGTCAGTGGAAAGGAGCAGTTTTAAGCTTCAAACTCTTAAAAACAGGTGTTAGGAAAATGCCACCCCTGTCGTCGATGGGCTGCCGGGCGAGGGCCTTGCCTCGTACACCTGACACAGTCGCGTTTCCAGCATCACTGTGGTGGCGAAATCAGCAGACGGTAAATTTGCATTACTTTCGGCAAAGGACACGGTACATCCTCAGGTTTTTCTTCCCTATTTCTTTGGGTCTCTTAGTGACCCTTGCTAATTGCATAAAACGGAGTTAGATGAACATACAAATTAGTTTTTTAATGATGCTGAACCACAGACCAAAGGATTTACCAACAAATCCTCTTTGCTTTTCTGTCTCAACTTGCAGCAGAGCCTTTCCTGCTGTCATCTTGGCTGCTGTCTAGGCTCCTTGCCACTGCCCCTTCCCTCTTCCTGGGGCTGCCACTACTAATTTAGCGTGAAGATACAACCCTGATGAATTAGTGTGTCCAATCAGACATCTTTACGCTGTATAAACTAGGTTACCATTTATTAATCAGTCCATTACTCCGATCAAAGGTGCTGAGGCTGCCGCCCTTACTGCCACTGCCCCTGAGCCAGCAAAGTCCTGGCCAGGGCTCCGTGGAACCTTGGGACATCGGTTCATGGAGGTCTTTAGCCAGAAACTCTCTGCCGTGAAACATCAGACGGCAATGGCTATTATATCTTACTCGTCTCCTTTTAACATAATGTCTTGCTTTAAATTTTTATTGCCATTTACCTGATTGGGAATCATTTTTGGAGTCAAAGATGCTCTTGGTGAAATTTCATGATAAATACAGAGAAAATACACCCGTAGTTGATAAATTCCATAACATAGATGAAGCGAGTCAACGTAAAACCTTCATTGATTTAACAATATTTATAGACTGCATCTAAGATTATTTTCTTGTGATCGACAGAACCCTTCCATGCAATCTGGTATTTTCGTTTTCAGCATTCAGGGAGTGTTCAAGTGTTTGACATGCAATTAACCGTACAGAAGAGCAGGGAACAGCATCCAGAGTGAAGAAAGGGGGTAATGGTGAACAGAAATAGAAGCTCATTTGTTTTCAAGCTGGAAAGTGGAAAAAGGAAAACACACCATTCACACCTGGGTGTGTAAGTCAATATCTATTACATACCATTAAAAGTGCTAGAAGCCCCTGTTATAGGACTGGTGCGAATGCAGGAGGTAACTGGTCTACGCTTTCTGCGTTGTCCTAACATGTACGGTGCAGCACCTAGTATCCGGGGCAGGTGAAACTTGGGTACCAGGGGGGGCGTTCTTTTTTTTTTTTAATTTTAATTTTTTTTCCAGGGGGCCTTCTCAACAGGATTTTACCATATATGTTTTGAGTCGACTGATAAAATACAATTTCATATCATCCAATCAACATTTCTGTTACTGAAAGGGTAATTTCTGCCATGGGGAACGTGTTCCCAGAATCTACTTCCGGCCTGGTATTTAGGGACCAGAGATCAAGTTGGGCTCGTGCTACAGGTAACTCTAATTTACAGGTAGCTAGATAAAAGTGAAAGTAATGGCGCTCATTTGGGACACCTACTGCTAAAGGTTGGGGGCCTCCGCCAGGAAGAGGAACTTCCAAGCTGCTTGTCTGGTTTTATTAAAAAATAGTTGTCAAACCCCCGAAGGACATCTTTCCTTCCTTTTGTCAAAATGAGGCTGGATTCTTTCGTGATCAGCGCTCTACTTGTGTCTCTGGAGTTGGCTGTTGTTTAATTATGTATCACCTAAATATTATCTTGACAGCATAAATAATATATAGGCAATCGGTCTGGGATGTTTGTAAAGCCTGGAAAGACAATATTGATTAGCATTTCCTAGACATGACGGAGTCTGCATGGTTCAGGGCTAGGGAACAGAGCACCCGTTTTATTACTTGATGAATTCCAGAAGAGGAATTGGCTTCCTTCTCTCTGCTTTCTTGCTGGACTCCAGTATATGTATGTACGTGCGTGTGGGTCTGTGTGTGTGGTGTGTGTGTGTGTGTATCACTATATATATATATATCTTGATTATAAACAGGTACGTTTATTGAAAAAACTTAGAAAACATGAAAAGTCACATGAAGAAATTAAGACCACCCATAGGAAAATAAATAAATAAATAAAACTACCCATAGACTTACTACCCAAATTCAAACATTTTATATCTATTGCATCCATTCATTCATTCATCAAATATTTACTAAGCCAACATATTGTGTGCAGGCAGTCTTCTAGGTGCTGGGAATATATTAGTGGCCAAAACGGACCAAAAAAAAAAAAAAAAGCCCTATCCTCTCAGAAATTAAATTTTAATGAGGGGAGTCAATATCCAAATAACTAAGTAAACCTTGCAGTTGTTGACTGCTTTCCACCTGGGCATTTCCACCCAGCTCTGTGGGAGAATGGACTTTAAGGACCCCATCCAGCAGCTCTTTGGTCGTCTGCATTCCGGTTGGCTTCAGAATGTGTACTCTACGGGCCTCCCCTTGAGAAATAAAGTTGGTCCCGTGCAGCCAAGGAATGATCTCAGGAAAAGTTCTGTTCTCCGTTCAGAACTCCACTATACATGTTTTATGCACATATGTTTATATATATACGTCATATCACGGGAGGCACCGGCAAGAGGTCAGGAAATGGAAGGCCAGAGAGGCCCTGGGTCCGCAGGGGCTTTGCCCCGTTGTGCAGCCACAGCTCCTGTCCAGTAGCCCTCTTCTGCGGTCACTACTTTCTCTCCAGGTTCTGATAACTACACTCTCCTCGTGTCCCCTCATTTCCAGGGATGGCATTGTCCCTACCCCAATTGTTGCCCATCTTGGGATATTTCGCAGTATCTTGCTGATTTTCCTTCATGCTGCTTACACCCTTGCAAATACTCCCTGCACTATCCCCCTTCCCCCCCCCACCCCCCGCAGTGACTATACTCCGTGTGCCATCTGTTTCTTTCTAGGACCTTGACAGGTACACCTAGTATGCTGCAGAGTTATAAATACTAAGGAGGAAAAATAAACAAGGGAATGGGGACTCAAGTACTTGAGAAGAGCTTGGGATTTTAAGTGTAGAGTGCAGGGAAGGCTTCCATGAGAAAGTGAGTTTTTTTTTTAATATTTAATTTATTTATTCATGAGAGACACACACAGAAACAGGCAGAGATACAGGCAGAGGGAGAAGCAGGCTCCAGGCAGGGAGCCCGATGCGGGACTCAATCCCGGGTCTCCAGGGTCACGCCCTGGGCTGAAGGCGGCGCTAAGCTGCTGAGCCACCTGGGATGCCCAAGAAAGTGAGTTTTGAGTGAGATCTGTAAGAAAAGAGTGAGCACCTTCTACAGACGCACAGAGACAGAGAGAAGGGGGGGAGGGGGAAATTGCTAGGAACGTACATCTTAACATATTGCAAGAATAGGATCGTCTTGTTGCCCACGGCGCTCTGCATCTTAACCCTGGGAGCAGTTCCCCGCGCCGTCGAATATGCTTTTATTATTCAACTGGAATGCGTATATGGAACTTCGTTTTAAAGTTACAGCATACTTGGTTTAATAGATCCCCTGCTTTTAGACAATTGGTTGATTTTACAACTCCATTACCATAAATGAACCTTGTTGACAGTGCTTACTTTCGGAAAGCATCTACACTGATTTCTGGGGCCTACTGGGTCATCTTTCAGGAATCACTGCTCTGCGCTCTCATAGAATGGCAGGATGGGCTCCGTTCTGGGAGCCGTTAGTGTCCGTCTCTGGGAGAGCTCCATCACGGGTGCGCAAGAGCAATTCTGCAAATGGGTGTGGGGTGTGTAGTTACCGTATGGAGCAACAAGAAGCAACATCTGGAATAAGGGAAAAGATCACAAAGGGAGCGATAGTTCTTTTTTCCCCCCAAAACGGGAAGCTTGTGTAGTGAAGTGGAAGCGCAGCATCCATCACCGCGGTCCTTCTCCACCGGAGGAGACCTCTCATCCACGCAGTCCCTCTCCCCTCCCTCAAGCTGATCCAGGAATGAAGAAGCCCTGGAAGTGCCAAATAGGTTGTTTCATTGGTTAAGCTTCCCTTTTTGGATGAGCTCAGGATGGTGTCGGCATGCACGCTCGCTCATCTGATGGAGGTTGAGGACGGAGCGAGGGGGTGGTGGGGGGTCCTGCTGGCCATATCTGGAGTCTTTAGTGAGAGATGAGACGAACTGAAAGAGGCCTGGGGGTGCATTTAGTTGAGCATCTGACTCTCGGTTTTGGCTCAGGTCCTGCTACCAGGGTCGTGGGATTGAACCGCACGTCGGGCTCCAGGCTCCGTGTTTAGCTTGGAGTCTGCGTAAGGCTCTCCCTCCCTCCGCCCTCCCCCACACCTGCCACTCTCTCCCTTTCTCTCTCCAAGAAATTGAGAAATCTTTTTTTTTTTTAAAGATGAGAATGACACTTTGATTGGCTCTATCACGCATCACTCTAGCTTTGGTGTGCTGCTCCCTGTTCTCAGAGGACATGGGTCATGTACACACTTAGGTTCTTATAAAAGCCTAGTTGTGTCGAGACCCTGAATCTTTTGCGTCTAATTTTGTCCCTGCATAAATTTTACTCTGCACTGACCTATTTCCGAAAAATAAAATAATAGTTTAAAACAGTAACTCTTTGCACATATTTTATCAATATTCATTGAAATTCTGAGTATACTTTACATCCTTTAAATTTTTTCTTACCCCCCCCCCATCTCTCTCAGCCAAGATCCTTCTTCCTATGAGATTATGCAGAAAGAAACCCGGAAAGTTATTTAGAAGTCAACCCAGAGTGAAAAGACAAACTCTGGCACTTGTTCTGGCTTTTAAAAAGTTCTCTTTTTCTCTTGTCTTTTTTCATATCTCAATCCCACCTCCTGAGACTCCAAATGCCAACATAAATATCAACACAAGTCACTAAGTTTCTCAGGCACCGACACAGAATGAATCGACAATGGCAGCCCCGCTCGACTCCGACTGAAGACACCTTCGCTGCGAAGCCAAAGTTTGGATCAGAGGCTCTTCTCTCTCCGGGGAGCTTTGTTGTCTCTTTCCAACCGTGCAGAGGGTTACAGTGACAGCTCTGGGGTGTGGGACACGGGGAGAGTTGGTATAATCAAAGAAATCCCATATTCTCACAAGTGGTATCTTTGCAAATATTATGACTGTCTATTCACAAGGGAAGAAACTGGGGCATGAGAAGCCCAGGACCACACGGCTCTTAAGTGTGGGATCACACCACAGAGCTGAGCATGACCGAGCCTTCGCCGTGATGGCCAGCACGGCGGCGTTCCCTGTCGTGCTGTGATGACTCCAGAGAAGATTGGAGAATTAAGCTCATCTTACACGTTACATCGGAGATCCAGGAGGCATGTGTTAGGACTCTCGATTGATCGTGAGAAGACTCCAGAATGTTTCCAACTCAGTATCTCTAGGTCTGGCTGTTGTACACCATAAAACTGTAGGGAAAAAAAAAAAAAAACTCCACCTTTCTGAATGCACAGTTTATGTTAGTCGTGACATTGGATGTTTTACGCTCTTCATGTGATTTTAGAGCAGGTCTCCAGGGGCTAAAGTAACGGACACATTCTCTCCTTGCACTAAATTATTAAAATACTTTTAGTTTCCTGATTATCCCAATTCCTTCTTTGCTGTTAGACCTTTTCACATGCTTTTCTCTTTTTGAACCAACCTCCGTGCTCCTGGTTGCTTCTCCATAGCCCTCTTCTCTGCATTTATGTTGGTACATTCTGCTTGACTAATCCCTGCTCATCTCTCACTCCTCACTTCACGTTACCATATTGAAGTGGGACAGATATTTCTCCGTGGCGATCCCATCGCTCCCCACGTTTTACCCGTGGTAGCGTGTATCATTTGCTGATGCGCAGTTTTCTGCATTTTTCTGTATACCCCATATGATGAGACAGGTCGGGATATTGTATGTCATGGGTACTATCGTATCCCTTGAACCTAACAACAGATGCTCAACACATCCTTTTAGAATGAATGCATAGGTGAGATCGTGACTGGGTGATCAGACTACGTAGATTAATCCCTCTAGTGGTTAAGAAAGTTCACGTTAAACCCTTTGCACTTAGAACCACTACGTTCAGGTCACTCAGTGCTTGAAATATTTACTTGATACAGTCAAATAGTCATCCTGGAAAAAGCTTTAGATCCCTGTCTATATTACCAATAACCACTTCGGCCATTTCTGAATTTAGAATGTTCCCCATTGGAAGAACTCTACCCAGAATTTGGTTCAGATGTCAGGACCAATGACACACATACACAATAGTCCAAGAGAGTATGAAAATGCTTATTACTCACAAAATGAGGCTTTCTGGGGAGGCCAAGGTGGATCTTGAGAAAGTTCAAAGTGGCTTGAGGTATTTTACGGCATTTGGGGTGGGAGGCCTGGAGTAAAGGCTCCTGTGTATGGCCTGGGGCTGCTGTGGTTTGAACTTCCAGAGTCAAATGAGGGGGTGCCCAGGCTTTCTTATCAGCCTGCCCAGATATGGGGCAGAATGGAAAGAGGAAGGCTTGATTAAATATTGTCAGCAAATGCCAAAAAACGGAGTCAGACTCAACCTTGCATAATCTCATCCCCCTGAGTGCGGGTGGGATTTGTGACTTATTTATAACCAAAATAATATGACAAATAGAATGAAAAGTAATGGATGACCTCCTTTAAAATCATTCCTGTGATTATACTATGTCGAACCCATTTTAGCACGTTGCATCTAGAGGCTTGATGAGTAAGGGGCCAGACTGGAGAAGTCCACGTGGCAAGGAGTTGTTGGTGGCCTCTGGGAGCCACAGGTAGCCCCTGCGGTCTGATGGTGTCCTCCAGCCCGCAGCCAACAAGGAGGCAGTTCCTGAATCCTGGGTCACAAGGAAACCGTTTCTGCCAGCATCCTCAGTGGGCGTACACATGGATCCTTCCTCAGTCAAGCCTTCGGATAAGAACATAGCCCAAAGTGTGCTTGATCACAGTCTTCAGACGCTGAGCAGAGGACCTAGCTAAGTCATGCCCACACTTATGACCCATAAAAACTGTGAGTCAGTCAATGTATATGTAGTTCCAAGTTGCAATATTTGTGATCACTTGTCGTGCTGCAATAGAAAATTAATATACATTCCAACCAAATAATCTGTCGCACACTTTCTCCAGAATTGTGTTTTCAGCTAATGTCATACCACCACCAATCCTTGCTCGCTGGTTTACAAAACCACTCAGTTATTCTGCTACTCTGGTGATTTGTTACATTAGGGACCTTTTTAGGTTTCTCCAAGTCTTCAAGGCGGACCCAAGGATCATACAGCCAGGAAAATGGTACCTTAATAATGCGTCGTAATTGCTGAGAGCTCTTCATAGTCATTGCTTCCTGGAGTATCTGTCATGGGTTATTCCATTTAACCTGTACAATAAAACATGGGTGACATCTCTTCCCCCCATTCCACAGACAAGGATATGGGGATTCACAGTTAGGGAACTTGTGAAAAATAACCCAGCTAGTCAACTTCATATCTGGAATTCAAGCCTAGACTTGTGCCTAGGATGCACACTGTTTCTTTCCCAAGAGAGAGTTTTGGCCACTGGTATCTCCTGGTGACGTTGCAGTTTAAAACACATCTTAAAATTTTGCTTTCGGAACCAGCGATCTTTGTCATAAGTTTAGGCTTCCCACATTTAAATAAGCCAGTGCCATGACTAAAACTCCAAAAATCAAAAGCATGGACTTTTATTTTCTCGAAACAAGGTAAGATTTGTCTTCCCCATGATATACCAGGCCTTCCGAGTTTTTGCTTTGGAGAAATCTGCGTGTGTCCATCTGCTTGCTTTTTACCCAGTGATCTATTCTCATGACTTTAGGATATAGCATGTCCTGCTCAAAGAAAAATGCGAAGCAGAAACAAATGAGCAAAAAACAACAAAAAATTTTTTTTACAAGAACTATTAAAGGAAATCGGCTGGAACCAGAAAAATCTGGGGGCAAATTAATTTTTTCCAAGGGAAGCCTACTACTAAGTTATGCCTGGGCTGGAGATGTATTTGTTAAGTAGCATTAATGCAAGAAGATAATCTAGATTTCCTTTTGAGTCTCTGGGAAGCAGTACGTCTCTTTGTTTATCCCTCGTATAATTTATTTCGGCCTTAATTGTATTAGGTAAGGGGTGGAGAACTTAAAAATAAAAAGGTTTCAATAATTCTGGGAACGTGCATTTATTACTGTGATAAAAGAGCCAACTCTCGCAGTCTCTATTTGCTGCCTTGTTTCAGTGCTTCTCATCGCCAATAAATCAGAGGCTGGGATCTGGTCCCTTGGCGGAGATCAGCGCCTGAGATGGATGCTGTAGGTGGCTTAATAAAGCTTTCAGCCTAGGGCTTCCAGTTTCGATCACAATCTGGAATGTCTGTCTTCCTGTGACCTGTTGCCCCCCTTCTGGCCTTGGCCTGACTTCTGCCTCGGACTCCAGAAGAATATATAGGTTTTTCCTAGTAGAGGTGGACACGAAGCACATAGACGAAGGCCATGATTCCCACGCCAGGAAAGATCGTCCCGGCAGTAGAAGGCCAGTTGGGCAGCTACTTCCTGGGATTGCCTTCCCTTTGTTGGCGCGGTCACTCCTTCCACCTGCCCACCCCCAGCCCGCCACGTAGGGTTCTCCAGCTTGTTACCCGTGGGTGTGTAGACAGCCCCAAGGTCCTGTGAGTTTTGCAGCCCAGCTTCCCTCACCGCGGGCCCCAGTTTCCTGAATGCCTGGATGGTGCAGTCTGGCTCCCGTGTTTGGAAAGAAGGAGGGGAGCAGGGCGAACCGGGGCGTCCGGGTCTAGTGTTCTCGTGCGGGGTCAGGCCAGAGCTGGGGCTTTTCCTGCAAGTGCCCCTGTGCTTGACGGTTTCCCCTTTCCTGCCTCGCATCTCCCAGCCTGTCCTTTGCACATACGATGCGGGCCTCTCGACAGACGTGTGACATGAGGAGTCCAGTCTCATCATAAAATAGTAGCTGAGGAGCTGCCTCCCGGTCAGAACATCTGGATTCCTATCACCCTTTTCACTGACGTGTGAACTTGGGCAACTCGCTTCGCTTCTCTAAGCGTTGGCTTCTTCTTCTGTAGAGACAGAAGCCAACATCGGCCCTGCCTTTTAAAACTGCGGGGGCTCGATGTGAAGGTGAGCGTCGCTTTGGACTGGAGAGCACGAGAGCCAGGAGCATCACCTTTGTGTCTGGATTTGATGTGTGACTTCGCAAGTAAGCAGCCGTGTGGTCTTGCACAGGTGTTCGCCCTCCGTGCCACGTCTGCTCTGTGAGCGGGGGGGTGAGGTGCCTGGAGGGGCAAAGCTGCTCTGTGAGTTCTGCTCTGGGAGCAGCGTGGCGGGGTGTGCAGCGCGGGCTCGCTCCTGGTGAACGGCCGCCGTGCCCGCCTCCTTCGTGACTTCACTGCTTCACGCAGCTGCTTGGACTCTCACATAACCTACGGTGGTCACTTTTTCCCCAGCCACTTGCTCACAGGAGCGTATCTCTGTGTGCGTGTGAGTCTGTGTGTGTGCATGTGTGTGTATGTATGTCTCTGTGTGCGTGTGTGTGTGCACGTGTGTGTCTGGGTCTGTGTGTCGTGTGCATGTGTGTGTGTCTGGGCCTAGGTCTGTTCATGTGTGTGCGTGTGTCTGTGTACATATGTGTGTCT